>NC_083603.1:28587395-29837395 GCF_029168945.1 Cannabis sativa
TAAATTAATTAGTCAAAAGAAAATCTAGATAGGTGATATTTTTGCTTGAAGTATTTTTTCTAAGTATTTATTATTTAAGTATTTTCAAAAAATAGTATAATTTTATACTTTCTTTTTCAAAATACAATAAATATATTCTCATGAAAATTTATTTTAAGTTGAAATTTAATTTAAATTAATACAACTTAAATTAATTTTCTTAATATTTATATTTAAAATTACTACTAAGATGGAAATAATTCAATTTATTTCAATCACCATCTAAGTATAATTTTATAAATGTTATATTAAATTCTAATTTAGAATTTTAATTCTAAATTCGAATTTAATGAATATATTTTATTAGAATAATAAAGAAAATACATTTTAAAGAATGAGCTTTATTATTAAGATATTCGATATCCATTGTTGGTTTTACATCGCGTTTGTTTTAGTGAGTAATCCTCCCTAATGGAGGAACGTTCATTCGCAATTTCGCACTGTTTAATCTCGAAAGATAAGTAGTTTGTAAGTGTTTTATATGGTATGGATCACCCTAATAGTGGCGACCATATTTGACTTGTAAAATATGAAACAGTGGTAGAAGCTCATAAGATAGAATAGCCTTGACTCTCGCCTAAACGGGACAACGCTGGATTCCAATATTGATCGAATGAAAGGTTGCTAGAATGTTTAACATTTTAAATGAGCTGACAACTCTATTCAATAGATGGTAGCTTTGACTCTCGCCTGAACGGGACACTGATATCAGTTTGTTGAAAAACCTTGGAAATTATTTAGGATTGAATTTTTTTTAGTATTTTCTCTTATCATTCCTACATGCTATGTGCTTATAATTTCTGAATTGGATTTTGTGTTAAACCATTATTGATTTCTATTTATTATTTTGTAGTATCCTGTATAACCGTGATGAATTCCATGTTATCACTGTTAACCGAAAATAAGCTAAATGGATCTAACTTTCCTAAATGGAATGAGAACATTAATATTGCTCTCATAGGAGAAAGTGCCTTGTTTGTGTTAACTGAGCCGTCTCCAGAAGTGCCGGGGGACAATGCATCCAAAGCTGTGAAAGAAAAGTATGAGCGTTGGCAGAAAGCAAATGACAAAGCTCTATAATTTATGCTTTCCAACATGGTTGACACCCTTAACACTAGGTTTTCTAAAACCGAAAAGGCTGCTGAAGTAATGACGAAGTTAACTGAGCTATTCGGTAGGGCATCTCTTCAGTCTCGCTTTGACGCGACTAAGAAGGACATCAATGCAAGGATGGAACCCCCTCAAAACGTGTGTGATCATGTTCTCCTCATGGCAAGTTATTTCCAAGAAGCCTAGGATCATGGTGCTGAAATGGATCATACTACTCAAGTAAGTCTTATCTTGAATAGTCTTACTCCAGCATTTCTGCCCTATACATCAAATTATGTCATGAATAAAAAGGACATAGACTTTCATGAGTTAGTCAATGACCTTCAGACATATGAAAATTTGATTGGAGGACCCAAGAAAAAAGGGAGTAAGCCTCAAAATTCTAGGAATGGTAATGGGACGGTCAAACCGGAAGCAAATGTTGCCTCTGCTTCTAAACCCAAATCGAAGAAGAAGTGGAAAAACACCAAGAAGCGTGCAAAAGCCATGAAAAACAAAAAGGCTTCAGCTTTTGGTGATACACTCAAAGGAAAGTGTTTCTACTGCAATGAGAAAGGTCATTGGAAACCCCAATGTCCTAAACTTCTTGCAAAGAAACAAGGTATTTCTTTTTATAAACTTTAAGAGTTTTAGTGAATTATTATCCAATTGGATTTATGATTCTGGACTAACTTTGTTTATTTGTTTCTTCTTCTTATAGACCAAGCTACTTGAACTCAGATGTTATCTTCATGAGTTGGATCGGAAAGCTAGACAAAGGGTGAAGATCGTCCAAGATGAAGATGAAGCTCTTTTATCTATTTTTTGAATTAATTGTTTTAGTTTAAAGACAATTTGGATTTCGAATTTTAGTTAGGGATTTTTATCCCTGTTTTTCTCATATTGTTGCAATATTTTTTTATTAATAAAGTTTATTTTATTTTCTATTCAAACCAATTGCAATTTATGAGATTGAGCTTCATTTACTTTATCTTAAACAACAATTACCACATTATATTTATATGTTTGTATGTGTAAGTGTTTTTATTATTGATGCAAATTCTATAATATTTACAACTCTTCATAGAGTTATATTAAATAAACACTAGAAATTTTTTCTATGTTTATTAATAATTGTTAATTCTAATACAATTATTAAGAATTTTTTTAATAAAAGGATCTTTTGATCTGATAGGGGTGGAGAAAAGTTAAGAAAACTATGCAGTTCAATGATCTTTTATATCTAATGAACTCTGGATTGTATTCAACTCCATATAAACTCTATAACACTTAGAGTCATGATCTTTACAACCTTTAGGGGTGGATCATAATCTCTATATACTTAGGGGTGGAATTTTTCCACAATACCCTATGTAACACATATTTTCTTTAAACATGGAAGTAATATAATGACTTAGCTATTATCAATATAAATCCTTGATCTTGATTGTATGTTCCAATTTAGTTTTACTGTTGTAGTAAAAATGATACTTATAAAAGTTCTTTGATAAAGTTTCACACTACCTTAATTGAGTGGGAGAATTTTAAAATTCTATACCCATCTTCATTAGGTTGACACTTGTGATAGGAACTTAAGAACACTACTGAAAAACAAATCTAACCATTCATGTGGATAGATATAACTTATCAGAATTATGAGAATAAGATAAAAGAACTCTAGTTCAGTCTATTCGAATGACTTGAACTAAGAATTCTTAATCGTCATAAAATTTTATGGTATCTTAATTTTGATTACTTAATCTCTGGCATGTATTTTTCACTTCAAATACTAGTCTGCGATGTTGATGACTTAGTCTTAACTTAAAGTTTCAGACTAATAAGTCACAACTAGATAACTCTCCAAACAATAAAGAGGTTAAAAGTATTATTTAACCAGACATCTGCTATTGAGTGGGAGCTATCTGAGATGTAATCAAATATGGAACATTAGAAGATATTCAAGAAAGATTTATGAAAGTGATCTATATGTTAGATATTAAGGAACTGTATATCAGTTATCCTTGTATCTTCACCAACTCATTCGAAAATTATGATATGGTGGTTACTTTGGTGGTGGAGGAGTTATTCTACAATAATTCAAGCTGTACCAGAAAAGACTTATAACTTTGTAAATTCGAAATTACCAGAAAGTTATATTACTGAAGAAAAGTCTACACTGTATTATCTCAATTCCATATTTTAAATTAGAGAGATATGTCTTCTGTTTATTCAGATGTACTTTAAAACAGTAAGGATTTCAGTGTCCCTTGATGAGTAATGCATATAATAAAGGATGTTTCGTAAATGTTTTTATGAACTAGTTTCCAGAAGTTTGGGTGGATTCAAATATACTACAATTGATCTGAAGATCAAGACATCAGATTGACTTATTTGCACACTTTGTTTTATGTTAGTGCAAGTGGGAGTTTTTTGGGTTTTATGCCCTAAATAAAACTCTTTATAATCTGATTAGTTATCAATATAAAAAATTTGAAGTGATTTATGTTTGCATGAATTTTACATGCTAATGGTTTAATATGTTTATTACATTTACACACAAAATCTGTTAAGTCTAGATCATATGTTTATTCACAATTACAGTATCGTTAACACAATGGAATGTGATTGTGATCATATGAATCAAAAGGCTAAGTCCCTGTTTCATCAGTGTTTTGGATTTACACTAATGTGATAATTAGCGATGATGTGTACTTACACTTAGAGTAAGTGTTATGTTCTTTCCAGGACATTAGTAAAGTATCCTAGTTTCGAATGTATGGAGTATACATTGGACTAGACCGATATTACAACTTAGTTAAGATATTACAAACTTACCGCTATATCTTTCCATGTCAATATCAGTAGTTGATCTTAAGATTAAAAGAATCTAAATCCTGATATGCTTAGGGTCAAATCAGGAGTACTATTCAAGTTCTTTGATTTATTAGTTAAGCCTACTTTTGGGTCAGGGTGATACGTATATTTTGGGAACATGATAGTATGATTGAGTGGGAGTGCTGAACATAAATATGGAATCTATAGCTTCTACTTGTGTATAGAAGTTAAGTGATGATTCCCTTCGAGCTTAGCTAAATAGAAGTAAATGGATTAGCTCTTGTTTAAGTGACTAATTCTTAGATCACTAAACATAATTTACAGGTAGCTAAGTGTTTTAAGGGGCAAAATACATTGAGGGGTGAGAACGGTAAAATTATCCCATCTCGATGTAAATCATCTATATAGAGGATCTTTGATCACAATAAGATTATAACAATGGTTAAATGAGATAGCATATCTATATTGTGGAACATATAATATGCTCTATATAAGTTTGAGAGTGCAATTCTAAGTTCTAAGAGTGGATTCAACGAAGAATTAATAAGTAGGAATTTACTTAGTAAATTCGATTCACTTATTGGAAGCTCAGCATATAGATCCATGGTCCCCATTCTAGTTGAGAACATACTGCTTGTAAGACTCAATAATTGATTCGTGATTAATCAATTATAATTCTAAAGTTAGACTATGTCTAATTTGTGAATTTTCACTAAGCAGGGGCGAAATTGTAAAGAAAAGAGATTCCAGGTTTATTTATTTATTAATAGACTTTATATGTCTAATTAATAATTAAATTAAATGACAATATTATTTAATAATCTATTTTAGTTATTAAATAATTAGTTTTGGCATTTAAATGGTTAGTATTGGAAAATTGGCGTTTTTGAGAAAATAGAAATAAAATTTGTGAAAACTGCAAAACCAAGTGGGGCCCATTACACACACCATGGTCGGCCACTTAAAGTGGATTTTCCAATTGATATTTTCATTATTTTAATGCCAAATAATTCCTAACCTAAACCTAGTAGTTGCCTATAAATAGAAAGTGATGACTCAGTCAAAATAACACACTTTCATTAGTTTTTTGTCAGAAAATTTTCTCTTGAGAAAAACTGAGCCTTCCCTTTCTCTTCTTTGGCCGAAATCATTCTCTCTCTTTTCCTCTACATAAATTTCGAACCTTAGTGATAGAATAAGTGCCCACACACAGCAAGTGGTAACTCAATCATAGATTGGAAGACTGTGAAGGATCACATACACAAAGAGAAGGACATTCGGGCTCATATCTTGATAATACTCTGCGACAGAAAGGATACAAGGGTTAGAGATCTGAGTGGAAGGAGACATTAATTCCGCTGCAACCAATGTAAGGTTTTCTTAACTTTATATGTGTTTATTTATCATTTTAGAAAGTTCATATTTAGGGTGTTAAACAACATACTTGTGAATAAATCTAAGATCCTGGTAAAATAAATTCCAACATTTACTCCATTTGCGAATGGATGAGTTGGAGAATAAGTCCAGAAGAAATCAAGTCAAGGAACCTGGGAGGGAATCAGAATATGATTTTATTGAAGAGTTCAAGTCAGAAGCCTCAGGATCAAAAAGAAAAGACGATTCCAAAAGGCTTCCCAAGGATAAGAAATAGAAGAAACACAACAAATATATCCCTCTTTATGCTGAATATATCGAGCTCAATGAAACTCGGAATGATATCTACCTCGCACATGTACAGGAAGTCGCTTTTAGCGAGCCTAAGCCTATGAAACATGTGAGACGTAAAAGGGACCCAACCAAATGGTGTGAATATCATGGGGATATTGGTCATACCACGGAAGAGTGTCGTCAGTTGAAGGATGAGATAGAAGGTCTCATAGTACGAGGACACTTTCAACAATATATAAAGGGGCAGGGCAATGCCCATAATCAACTCGATCTGCCCAGTAACTCGGGCGACCAGGGATAATAACCCTCATCGACAGAAGGAAGGGACACCTCGATCATCTCGAGAGGGAACGAGTCAAAATAAGACAAGGGGCAGTTAACTCGGTAAAGCAATTCGTAAGAGAAATGAGTAAATACCTGCCCGTTAGGATTTCCATATCAAGCTGCCATTTTTAAAGTTTGTTGTCAACCAGTAACAATTAAAGACAAACAACTAAAACCAGAATTAGTTCACCTAGAACCCCGGGATATGTCAGGGATCAACCCTGGACATTAAAACAATTATGGGAGTATGTTAGGGATTGACCCTGAACATCAAAACTCATTCTATCAAAACCAGATGCTTCTGGAAGATTAATAAAATAAACAATTGAACTGGGGAAGTTCTTATGAGATTAATGATTGTAAATCACATCGCTGATGTAATGTCTTGAACTTCAGTTGTGAATAAAATAATCATTTCTTTCAACAAGTAATTATAAAGCGTAAACCCTTTAAAAATGCTTGAGGGGCATATATGTATGATCAACCGGAATTAATCTCGAAATATATAATACAATGCAAACCCATCACTTCAAAAATAAAAAAAATTTGAAAACTTTTTTTTTAAAAAAAAAAGGTCCTCAACCAATCCTTTTTGAAGAAAGAGGGGTCGAACCGTTATAACTGTTGGGTTTTATGCCCTAAATAAAACTCATTTCAATATAATCAGATTTGCTTATTAATATAGATAAGAAATAACATTTAATGTTGCATGGTTCACATGACTTATTTCATGATTATATGTACATAATGTATAAATTCATCTGAAATCCTTTTCACATACTTGATCCTGTTTATTGTGTCGTCAACACATTGGAAAGTAAACATGACTATGTGAATAAAGTTTCCTAGATTTATCAGACATAGGGTTTTACTGATATGATAATCTACAGCAGAGTTTACTTGCATTTGGAGAAATGCTATGTTCTTTCCAGAGCATTGGTTAAAGTAAAGCTCAGGTTGGATGCATGGAGTATGCATCGGAAGGGACCGATATTGAACTTTGACTTAGATTTAATTAAACTTACCGTAAAATCTATTCAAGTCAATATCGCCAAGTTGATCCTAGATCAAATGTTCTTAATCCTGTTATGATTAGGCTCAATCTTGAAAGGCTATTCGTGTTCTTTGATTTGTTAGTTAAGCCTACTTTTAGGTCAGGGTGATACGTACATTTTGGGCACACAGTAGTGCAATTGAGTGGGAACGCTAGCATAAACATGGAATCTATAGCTTCTATCTGGCGAATAGTAAGCAAAGGATGATTTCCTTCGAGCTCGACCAAACGAACATAAATGGTGGAGTACTCATTTCACATAAGCTGAAATATCATTTATACGGGTTCAAGTGTTTTAAGGAATAAATACATTGTAGGGTGTAACGGTAATCTAATCCCTTTACAGTGTAGATCATTCATATAGAGGATCATTGATCAAATTAGGATTATAACAATGGATAACTAATGATGTGTCTATATGGTGGAACATATAGAGCATTCTATATACTGAGAGTGCAATTCTAAGTTCTATGCGTGGATTCAACGAAGAATTAATAAGTTAGTGAATTTTAGTGCTAAATTCTTGATCTACTTATTGGAAGCTCGGTTATATAGACCCATGGTCCATGCACTAGTTGAGATAATATTTCTTGTAAGACTCATATAATTGGTTTTGATTAATCAATTATAATTCTCAAATTAAACTGTCTATTTGTGAATTTTTCACTAAGTAAGGGCGAAATTGTAAAGAAAGAGTTTATAGGGGCATATTTGTTAATTATGATACTTTGTATGGTTCAATTAATAAATATGATAAATGAAAATATTATTTAATAATTATTTATAGTTATTAAATAGTTATAATTGGCATTTAAATTGTTGAATTAGAAAATTGGCGTTTTTGAGAAAATCAGATGCAGAAAAGATAAAACTGTAAAATTACAAAAAGTGAGGCCCAAATCCACTAGTATAGGGCCGGCCACTTTTATAGGAATTTAGCTCTGATATTTTCATTATTTTAATGCCAAATAATTCAAACCTAACCCTAGTGGAATGCTATAAATAGATAGTGAAGGCTTCAGGAAAATTACACTTTTTTTCTAACACTTCTGATTCAAAAAAAACTGAGCCTTCTCTCTCCCTATCTTTGGCCAACCCTTCTCTTTCTCCTTCCCTCTTCAATTTCGAAATTCTTAGTGTAAGAGTAGTGCCCACACACAGCAAGTGATACCTCAATCATAGTGAGGAAGATCGTGAAGAAAGACTTTCAGCAAGAAGGAGGTTTCAGCATCAAAGATTCAGAGAAAGAGATCCAGGTTCAGATATTGATAATGCTCTGCTACAGAAAGGAATCAAGGGCTAGATATTTGAACGGAAGAAGTCATTATATTCCGCTGCACCCAATGTAAGGTTTCCTAAACTTTATATGTGTTTATTTCATCGTTTTAGAAAGTTCATATTTAGGATGTTAATAAACATACTTGTGAGTAGATCTAAGATCCTGGTAAAATAAATTCCAACAATAACTCCTGACCAAACCTTTTTGACGAGAGAGGGGTCAAATTGTTATAACACCTTGATCAAACCTTTCTGACGAGAAAGGGATCAAACAACTTTAATTTTTAATTGAAAACCTATCTGACGAGAAAGGAAAATCAAAAGTTATAACTAGCACATAAAGCTGAATACTGATAGCTTGCGCTAAAGGAAAGTATTAAACGAGACATCAAAGTGTCTAGAAAAAATGCGCAAATCTAATATGTGGGTAGAAGATCTAGCTACCCATGTAAGCGATGAAGATATATATAAAATGACAAGGTCATTAAAAATATATTTGAGTTTGCTTAAAATAAGATCATCGCGAGGTAGAATCAATGACTGCTCGCAGATCGAGGGAAGGGTAGATAAGATGCTCACGCGTAAAGTAGGTTATTAACTGGAAAACCCTAAAATACTTTGTGTATGATCAAAATATGATTGTTTAAATTGTGAAAAAAATACAAGAAAACTGTTGGGTTTTATGCCCTAAATAAAACTCATTTCATATAATCAGATTTACTTATTAATAAAGATCAGAAATAACATTTTATGTTGCATGGTTCACATGATTTATTTCATGATTATATGTGTATATAATGTATGAATTCTTTTTAAGTCCAGAACATATGAGTTGGTTAAAGATTATAGTGTTGTCAGCGCAGTGGAATATAATCTTAAATTATATGTTCAAAAGTTTATTCCATGATTTGTCAGAACACTGGATTTAGACTGACATGGTATAATCAGCGATAGGTATTCTTACACCTTGGAAAAGTGTTATGTCCTTTCCAAGACATTGGCAAAGTTTACCAGTATCGGATGTATGGAGTATACATCGGAAGGGACCGATATTGAACTTTGATTAGATATGTTAAAATTTACCGTAATATCTATTCAATTCAATATCACCTGTTGATCCTAGATCAAATGATCGAAATCCTTATATGGTTAGGCTCAATCTCAAGAGTGTTATTCGTGCTCTTTGATTTGTTAAGTTAAGCCTACTTTTGGGTTAGGGTGATACTTACATTTTGGGAACACGGTAATGCAATTGAGTGGGAGCGCTAACATAAATATGGAATCCATAGCTTCTATCTGGCAAATAGAAGTAAAGGATGAGTTCCTTTGAGCTTAACCAAACGAAGATAAATGGTGGAGATCTCATTTCACTTAGGTGAAATATCATTTATACAGGGTTAAGTGTTTTAAGGATAAAATACATTGAAGGTGTAGCGGTAACAGTAGTGCCTGTTCAATGTAGATCATCTATATAGAGGATCATTGATCACATTAGGGTTATAACAATGGATAACTAATGACGTGTCTATATCGTGGAACATATAGAGCGTTCTATATGACTGAGAGTGCAATTCCAAGTTCTAAGTGTGGATTCAATGAGGAATTAATAAGTTACGGAATTTACTTGGTAAATTCGGTTCGACTTATTGGAAGCTCGGTTATATAGACCCATGGTCCCCATACTAGTTGAGACCATACTGCTTGTAAGACTCAATTAATTGATTTTAATTAATCAATTATAATTCTAAAAGTTAGACTATGTCTACTTTATGAATTCTCACAGTTTAAGGATGAATTGTAAAGAAAAGGGTTTCTAGGTTTAATTATTAATTAAGAGATTTTGTATGTCTAATTAATAATTATTTTAAATGACAATATTATTTAATAATCTATTTTAGTTATTATATAATTAGTTTTGGCATTTAAATGATTAGAATTGGAAAAATGGCATTTTTGGAGAAATTGAAATAAAATTGAGGAAACTGCAAAATCCAAGTGAGGCCCATTTCACCCTATGGCCGGCACCTCTTTGTATGTTTCCCAATTATTATTTTCAATTTTAATTGCCATGTAATTGCTAATCAAAGCCTAGCAAAAATAGGAAAGTGGTGGATCACACTAAATAAGGCAGTTAATTGATTACACAGTAATTAAGGAAACTGTTTTATTTGGAAAGTTGTGCTCTCCCTTCTCCCTATATAAAGCAACCTTTGTTCTCTTCTCTTGTAAGCCATAAGCCACGAAATTAAGAGAGAAAAAGAGAGAAAATTTCGAAATCCTTGTGAGATGAGTAGTGCCCACACACATCAAGTGGTATCTCAATCATAGTATGTAAGACTATGGAATTTCTTCATCAAAGAAGGAGAAAAGAAGATCCAGGTTCAGATCTTGGTGATGCTCTGCTATAGAAAGGAATCAAGGGCTAGAGATCTGAACGGAAGGAGTCATAATATTCCGCTGCACCCACTGTAAGGGTTTCAAACTTTATATGTGTTTATTTTAATTGTTTTAGAATTCATATTAGGTTGTTAATCCAACATACATGATAGTAAATAGATCTTGGTAAAATAATTTCCAACAACTGGTATCAGAGCCATGGTAATGATTTACTTTCATGTAATATGAATTAAAACGATGATTGCATGTTTCTGTGTTGATTTGGATGGTTTCATGTTGGTTTATGTGCTTATGTGATGAATGTTAATGTTGTACAAAATTTTTCCATGAAATATATTTTTTTCAATTTTTGAAAATATTTTATTTGGATTCCTTGTGAAAAATTAAGCAATTTTGTTTTTTACGGAACTCGATTCCGATAAAAATTGAGACAGGTATGAATTTTGGAAGATTGGAAATCATGGTTGCTACATGCAGCCTATCGTGGCAGTTCCCCACAAATTGCGAATTTTTGAGGTTTTTTTCCCAAAATTCATTTTTCCTTTCTTAAATATTTCTAAATTGAAATATTTTCAATATGGAATTTTTAAAATTTTTAAATATTTCTATTTTGGAATGTTTCCAATTTTAAATATTTCTTATTATGGTCAGATTTAAAAAATTTGTTAACTTTTTTAATATTTATTTATTATTTAATTATAAGATTAGATATTTTGATATTTAAGATATTTTAAATTAAAAGATAGCTTTGTCTTTTTATTTAAAATATTATATTAAAATTATCTTATATGTCAAATTAAATAATTAATAAATTTGAAATTAACATAGATATTTTTATAGATATACTTACCATAATGTTTTTCAAATTCAAAAATTTATTATTTTGTTAAATATTTAATTATTTATAAATTATAAGTTAAAAATGATATTTTTTCTATATATATATCATTTTTTCCTTATTAGATATTTATAAATCAAATCTTAAATATTTAAATAACATAGATATTTTTGTAGAGATTTGAATATTGCTTAATTTGAGATATTTTGACATATAATTATGGTAATTATTATTTAACCAAATCTATTATAAAATTAGTTTATTTTATTAAATTATAAGATCTGAAAGTGATATTGGAGATTCTTTCCTTTTAAATTATTGATCTTATTAGATATTTAATTTAATTTGATTCAAATAAACCTAGATATTTTAAAATTAGTTTCTTTTATTTGGTTAGTTTAAGAATAATAATTTAATTATATTAATATCTCGATTCACATCTGTTACATGGACAATGTTTGTTTATTTATATTGTTTATTCAAAACTTTTTAACAAACCTATTATTTATCTGATCTTAATTGGTATGATTAACTTGTTGACAGATCATGATCCAATGATCTGATTTTAATCATAGTCCAATTGACGATAGATCTTATAAATAATTTGTAACAGGTAAATTTTGTACTTCTTTCATCTGTGTAAACCTAGTAACATGATAGGGCCCATCCAAATCATTTGACCTGTGTGAGCCTATATGTTTGCTTTTGGGCTTAGATGCATATAGGAAGCCCATTTAAGTTTTTACTAAGTAAATGGACTAGGTTGCTAAAATAAATTTTGACATAAGGAAATTTATTTAGGTCCAATTAGATTTGGGCTTATTCAATGAATAACAATTGTTTATTTTAAGGTTAAATTCCTCTCTTTTGGGCCTTGTGTGAGAGTTGGGGGCCATAGAAGTGGGTACGACATACTGAACCCAGCTCCCCCTCACATGAACTACCCCAATTGTGAAGGCCCATTTTCCTTATTTAAATAATTGTATTAGGTTAATTATATTAGTCTAACCTAATTAAAATTGAATTAGCAACATAATTAACTTTTAAAATATATGAAATTTATTTTTCATTGTAATATTTTAAAGTTAATTTTAGAAAGTCAATGATATATTCTAGATAGTTATTTCTAGTACTAGTTATTATTTCTAATATTAAATAGAAAAATATCATAGATTGTGAAATTAATTGTTTCCTAATTAATTTTGGTACAATCTAAGTTTAGTATATTTTCCTAGTATTAAACTAGAATTAATAATTAAGTTTCCTCTTTACTTAATTATTTATTTCTTGAATTTAATACATTTAATTAAATTGAAAATTCAATATCTAAGTTGATTTTCATCATGATACTTAAATATTGTTATTTTCATGTTATTTAATTAAAGTTGAAAATTATTTTAAGTTTGGAATCTTATTTCAGAATAACTTAAGTTTGAATAATTTTCAAAATATATTTTATTTTATTTTATTAATCATTTCCCAAAATTTCGAAATTGCATCACCTTGATGCAGAAATTTCGAATTTTATTTGAAAAATAGATTAAAGTTGAAAATTATTTATTTAATTTTGGACCAACTTAAATCATTAATTTTTTCATTTAATGATTAATTAAAATAAATGAATTAAAATATATTATTATTAGAAATTGAATTATTAGTCTACGAAAGTCTAGAAATATATTATCTGTTTTGCTTGAAGTATTTTTCTAGTGTATTTAATTAAATAGAAAATTAATATTTAAGTTGATTTTTTAATCATGATACTTAAATATTTGAAATTTTTCTTAGATATTTAATTAAATAGGAAAATTATATTTTTTGTTGAAAATTAATTTTTATTAATTTTGGGCCAACATAAAATTAGAGTAATTTTCCAGGATTTATTTTTATTTTATTTTAAAGCATTTTCGAAAATGCAATATATATTTATAGAAAATTAAATTTGACTTGTAAATTAATTTAAGTTAATTTTGAAACAACTTAAATTGAATAATTTTTTAAATATTTATGGAAATTATTACTAAGATGGAAATAATTCACGTTATTTTCATATCCATCTAAGTATAATTTATAAATATTACATTAAAATTTATATTTAGAATTTTTCATTCTAAATTGGAAATTTTAATTAAATAAATATATATATTTAAAATAAATTGATTAAAATAAATATTAGAAGAAAATACAGCCCTTCATTAAATAATGAGCTTTATTATAAGGATATTCGATCTCCATTGTTGGTTTTACATAGCTATTGTTTTAGTGAGTAATCCTCCCTAATGGAGGAACGTTCATTAGGAAGTTAGCACTGTTTCATCTCGAAAGATAAGTAATCTTGTAAGTTTTTTTTATATAGTTTATGACCACCCTAATGGTGGCGACTGTATAAGACTTGCAAGAATATGAAACAATGGTGGAAGCTCATAAGATAGAATAGCCTTGACTCTCGCCTAAACGGGACAACGCAGATTTCAATCTTGATCGAATAAAAGGTTGCTAGAATGTTGATCATTTTAGATGAGCTGACAACTCTATTCAATGGATGGTAGCTTTGACTCTCGCCTAAACGGGACACTGATATCAGTTTGTTGAAAACCTTGGAAATTATTTAGGATTGTATGTTTTAGTATTTTCACTTGTCATTCCTACTTGCTATGTGCTTCATAATTTCTGAATTGTGTATGAATTTGTATTGAACCATGTTATTTTCTGTTATTAAATTGTAGTTTAATTTTGAATCTTCATTGTTGGTCTAACTTGATTTGTTTTTCTAATGAGATAAATCCCTAATGGATTTTCACCATTAGACTAACATAATTGTGTTAGATCTCGAAAGATAAATATTGTATATGCAACATCTAGCTGTTCATCAAGTGATGACACCTTAGACTAGTGTTTTACAATATGAAACAAAAAAATTGTATAAATAAGATTACTTTGACTCTCGCTAATCGGAGCATCGTTGGATTCTTATTTAAAACGAAATTATCCTAATTCCTCTTAGCTTATTCATTTCGAATTAGCTTAATGACATATCATTGGATGAATGGTCTGTAAATCATATAAAGTCTTATTTTCTCTTAAGAAATTAGATGACACATATGATTATATTCTCGGAATTCTATCCCAAAATGATATAAATCCTCAATCTTAGATATCTCCTACTTGTATAGGCATATCATAGAGTTAGATTAGTAGTGGTGGTCCAAGAAAGAATTACTAATTATACAGTTACACTTTCATAAGTGTTTCATAACCATTTTCTTTCAATGGATTTAAACTGTATGAGTTTAGTATTCTGTGACCAGAATCCACTTGCACTATTCTAAGAACTCTTTGTTGTGATTAAACTTAAGTCATCAAAAGATTCAACCACATATTTTATAAATCTATGGCATTTGTATCTTGTTCATAGTGGTTTTGACAAGATCATTCTCTGCAAAGAGTTAATATGCCTATATCCTTTGAAAGTAATTTCATCTCATTCGCAGATGGATGTACATTCAGGGGTGGATATGAGTTTTCGTTGTATTCTTAAAACGATCACTCTAGATTTTACCTTACGCAAAAGAAATTTGAAATGTTTGAAAAATTTCATGAATTTCTAGCAATGGTAAGTGCTTAAAGATCTTGCGAACTGATAGGGGTGGAGAAAAAGGTATTAGATATGCAGTTCAAAGATCATTAATTTGATTTTGAATTATATCCAAACTTACCTCCCCAGAAATTCGAGTTGCATATTGATGATTAGTTACTAGTCGTTGCCTAAATCCTTCTATGGGAATAAAATTTCAGAATGATGTAATGGTTGTATACTTAATGTAAATCATTACTAGATTCATGGATGACCTAATCGAAATCTTAAGAAAAGCTAGAACTGCTAACCCTGGTTTGCATGTTTGTTAGCTATTCTAAGTGATTAGGGGTGGAGCATCCCCTAGTCATTAGATAAGAAAGTGTTTGTTTAAACAAATACTACTTTTCTAAGAAAATGACTAAGTCAGAAAATAAAGTAGCAAATAAAGGAGATATTTTTTTTCTTGATTCCATAAGTGTTCTATCATCTTATTTTATAAGATGATACCACTGCCTCTGTTGTCTTAACACAACTGAGAGGTCTATACCATTTAGTTTTCTTTGACATAGTTCACGGTACCTTGTTGTAGTGGGAGAGTTTCTAGGAACTCACCTTCTTATGACTTGGAAGACACTAGTGATTAAAATCCATTGTGAGTTTAAACAAGTAATGGATTGTCAAGATAAGAAACTAAGAAGAAAGCCAATAGAACTATGGTTTGATCCATTCACATGGAGTAACCTAAAGTTTTCTATTAAAAGGACATGAAAGGAAATTTTCGTTCATAAGTCTATTCAATGGACTTAACAAAACTTCATGTTCCTAGTATTATAGGTTTGAGTTTATCTAAACCTATGGCTTGTGGTATGCCTGGTAATTACTTACTCTAATGCAAGCATGAGATCCTGATGCATTTTCTTTCCAATGGAAATCTATAGAAGCTTCACAACTTCTTAGATATAGATTTTATTTATCTAAGGAAAAGTCTCAACTATTCCAGAGAAGATAAAGCCATGAAAGAATTTCTTAAATCAACAGTGAGAGGTCTCAGATATGCTTTAGTATGCCTTAGACCAGACACCTGCTGTTGAGTGGGAGTAATGAGTAAGTATTAGATTAATCCAGGAGAGGAACATTGGAAGACAATCAAGTAAATTTTAAGATTAAGAAGAGGAACTATATGTTAGTCAATAAGGGTGTTTTCGAAACTCTTAGACTACACCACATCAGATTTCAAGACTTGCCTTTGTGCTACAAAGTCTGCTGATGAGATGGTGATTACTTTGGGGGTGCAGTAGCGATTTTGGAGAAGTGTAAAAACCTATCTGAAATCTCTTTGTCTACCAGAGAGAGACTGAATGTTAAAAGTTGCAGGAAAGATACTTATTCAGTCTAAGGAATGTTCTATACATTTGTGGCACTGTTCGAACTTGCCTTAACTACTAGGGTTACTTCCTGAATAACCAAAGAGTAGTTGCCCAAAAGTATAGAATCCAGTATCCCAAGAAAGTAGACATATAGAGAGGAATTTCACATTATCAAGGATTTTGTGATTAAGGAAGAGTAATGTGGAGAAGAGGTTGTGTTTAATTCAACCTGTTAGATCCCATTACGAGGAGTTTACTACTATTACACTTGATTGGTATATCAAGGTGTTAATGATTATTTGAAATGCACTTTTTGTTTTATATTAGTGCAAGTGGGAGTTTGTTGGGTTTTATGCCCTAAATAAAACTCATTTCATATAATCAGATTTACTTATTAATAAAGATCAGAAATAACATTTTATGTTGCATGGTTCACATGATTTATTTCATGATTATATGTGTATATAATGTATGAATTCTTTTTAAGTCCAGAACATATGAGTTGGTTAAAGATTATAGTGTTGTCAGCACAGTGGAATATAATCTTAAATTATATGTTCAAAAGTTTATTCCCTGATTTGTCAGAACACTGGATTTAGACTAACATGGTATAATCAGCGATAGGTATTCTTACACCTTGGAAAAGTGTTATGTCCTTTCCAGGACATTGGCAAAGTTTACCAGTATCGGATGTATGGAGTATACATCGGAAGGGACCGATATTGAACTTTGATTAGATATGTTAAAATTTACCGTAATATCTATTCAATTTAATATCACCTGTTGATCCTAGATCAAATGATCGAAATCCTGATATGGTTAGGCTCAATCTCAAGAGTGTTATTCGTGTTCTTTGATTTGTTAAGTTAAGCCTACTTTTGGGTTAGGGTGATACTTACATTTTTGGAACACGGTAATGCAATTGAGTGGGAGCGCTAACATAAATATGGAATCTATAGCTTCTATCTGGCAAATAGAAGTAAAGGATGATTTCCTTCGAGCTTAACCAAACGAAGATAAATGGTGGAGATCTCATTTCACTTAGGTGAAATATCATTTATACAGGGTTAAGTGTTTTAAGGATAAAATACATTGAAGGTGTAGCGGTAACAGTAGTGCCTGTTCAATGTAGATCATCTATATAGAGGATCATTGATCACATTAGGGTTATAACAATGGATAACTAATGACGTGTCTATATCGGGGAACATATAGAGCGTTCTATATGACTGAGAGTGCAATTCCAAGTTCTAAGTGTGGATTCAATGAGGAATTAATAAGTTACGGAATTGACTTGGTAAATTCGGTTCGACTTATTGGAAGCTCGGTTATATAGACCCATGGTCCCCATACTAGTTGAGACCATACTGCTTGTAAGACTCAATTAATTGATTTTAATTAATCAATTATAATTCTAAAAGTTAGACTATGTCTACTTTATGAATTCTCACAGTTTAAGGATGAATTGTAAAGAAAAGGGTTTCTAGGTTTAATTATTAATTAAGAGATTTGTATGTCTAATTAATAATTATTTTAAATGACAATATTATTTAATAATCTATTTTAGTTATTAAATAATTAGTTTTGGCATTTAAATGATTAGAATTGGAAAAATGGCATTTTTGGAGAAATTGAAATAAAATTGAGAAAACTGCAAAATCCAAGTGAGGCCCATTTCACCCTATGGCCGGCACCTCTTTGTATGTTTCCCAATTATTATTTTCAATTTTAATTGCCATGTAATTGCTAATCAAAGCCTAGCAAAAATAGGAAAGTGGTGGATCACACTAAATAAGGCAGTTAATTGATTACACAGTAATTAAGGAAACTGTTTTATTTGGAAAGTTGTGCTCTCCCTTCTCCCTATATAAAGCAACCTTTGTTCTCTTCTCTTGTAAGCCATAAGCCACAAAATTAAGAGAGAAAAAGAGAGAAAATTTCGAAATCCTTTTGAGATGAGTAGTGCCCACACACATCAAGTGGTATCTCAATCATAGTATGTAAGACTATGGAATTTCTGCATCAAAGAAGGAGAAAAGAAGATCCAGGTTCAGATCTTGGTGATGCTCTGCTACAGAAAGGAATCAAGGGCTAGAGATCTGAACGGAAGGAGTCATAATATTCCGCTGCACCCACTGTAAGGTTTTCTAACTTTATATGTGTTTATTTTCATTGTTTTAGAATTCATATTAGGTTGTTAATCCAACATACATGATAGTAAATAGATCTTGGTAAAATAATTTCCAACAAAAAGAAGCATAAGTCAAAGTTCAAACATAAAAGCAGGAGGCATTAAAAGATAAAATAAAAGGCAAAGTTGGCCATCCAACTCCGCAAATTTTTCTTTGTAAAAAATGCCACAAGGGGCAAATCATTGTCTCGGTCGAAAGGACATTTAAAAAAAGGGGGGGAGATAAATAAAAACCAAGTCTACATGGTGGGTGACTTGGTTGGATTATCTTCTTCTTCCTCAGCATCAACATCTTCCTCCCCTGCCCTGGACTTCTTGCAAAAAGCCAAAGTCTCCTCTTCCTTCTCCTCTAGGAAGCTTGTATCAATATTAGGATTCGCCATCCAGGCCCGATATACAGTACAAAGGCCAACTTTGTTGCATCGTTCTGTAGTCTCGATCTCCTTCTCAGCGAGCTTCTTCTCAAATTCATCAACTTGGGCCTTTAAGGTCTTCTCGGCTTCCTCCTTTGCCTTCTTCTCGGCTTCTTCCCTTATCTTTGTGACTTCTTGTTTGAGGCAGGTGATTTCTTACTAGGCGTCATCATGTTGCTTAGTCACAGCCCCACATTAGGATGATAATTTTTGGACCTCGCCCTCCATGTATTTGAGCCGCTTCAAAGGTCAACGGTTAGAAGTAAACGAGACAAAAGAAGCCTGGAGAAATTATAAGCATATGAATAAGAGAAGAGGGAAAAAAAATAAATCGTAATAATAAGGCCAACTTACTGTAAGGTTGTAGTCCAAGCTTTGTGAAAGCATTACTTCTGGACTCCCGAGCTTGAGTAAATCCTAGTCAGGAGAAAGGAGAGCCTGAAGTTTACGCCAGGAAGTAACCCCGAACGCCTGGGCAAATTTAGATCCATCCTCCTCTGCGGCGGTTGATAAGGTCTCGATGACCCGGCTCGAGGAAGTAGAGGCATGTGTCATCTCCGGAGGAGGAGCATTGGTGTTAGGAGCAACCGGAGGAGGGACTTGTTCTTGGGTCTCGTCATCAGAAACCTCGAGATCAATAGGTTAAGACAAGAACTTCTTGCTATGGGCAGTGGTTTTCTTGTGCTTTTTGGGAGGAACCACCTCGCCAATTGAGGGGACCCTGGGGTTGGCTCCCCTCTTCTTCCCTCTTCGATCCATAATATCTTCAAAACTGCCAATGTCTACAGAACAAAATAAAACAATTATTAAAAAGGCAGACAAAAAAGGGGTAAGAGTGCAATTTTTCACCTAAGGGATTTACCAAAGTCACTAGGGGCGAGTTATCACTAGACGAAGGGGTAGAGGGACCATAGTATCCACTAAAATCCCTACAGCCTGTAATCTTGAATATATCAAAAGGTTCGATTAGTTTTAAATCCCAGCTCGCATCTATATGACCTGCCCTATCTTCCATAGTACCGTATTGCTCAGCTATACCATAATATGACTCGTGACAGTTAACCTGGACGTGGAATCTAGGATACCAGTTTGTTAAACTTATGAGCAATGTGGTCCACGAGAAGGGAATCCCAAAATAAAAATTATGGCGGGAGTCTTGGAAGGCGACTAATGTACTACGTTCAACCCTAAGTACTGTGGGAGACCAACCACATTGATTACCATAGGATGCTCCTTCACCGGCTTCTCGAGGGGCAGTGTTTTGAAGATATTGTGCTTGAGCCAAGAGATCCCAGGCGTTATCCTTATCTGGAACGGTAATCTGTTGCCAAGAAGAATACTTGGGAATCTTGTAATCACAAGTTTACTTCTTGTCGGCAAGAAGGCCCACCGATCGCAGGTTGGTCTCATTCAAAAGGAACTCGCATGATTAAAGACCGTAGGGAAGAGTTATCAGGTGCCTGTGACGACTGACCATCTCGGAGGTAGGAGTAGGCCTCGTCAAGAGAGCTAGAAAAACAAACAAAACATTGGTCAGAAACTTGAAAAACAAAGATTGATATAAATGAGAAAGAGGAAAACAATCACTTACGAAGTTTGTGAAAGGTGCTTGTGCCAATGGGGGAAAGACCAGATGTCCAGAATGAGTATCGAGGTAGTAGAAGCCCACTGCAGTGTTCTTCCTCGACGGAATGGCCTTAACCGAGTAAAGATACTCAATTTCTATTTGTGTGGGACACCCCCAGTTCAAATTTTTGTACAAGACCTTCAAACTAGCGAGAATCATGTAGGAGATGGGATTCAGCTAGAATGGGGCAACTCTAAGGTGATTTATGTAGTCCTTGAAGTAGTCTCAAAAAGGAAGTGTGGATCCTGTACTGATATGCTCAAGGCTCCAGGCACCTATACCAGTTGAACCACTGATACTAGTCTCACCATTGGTCCCTGGGCACTGCTTGAAAAATGCACAAGAGGGAAACAACTGAAATCACCCTCTCATACTGATCTAACTTTGCATGATTGCCCAAGTTTGATCCCACAGGTCTTCAGCAAATCACCCGTGTAGCCTGAGATAGATCACACCTTCGATTCTATCAACTCAGCTTCAAAGGTGACGTTGGGGTCCTGGGGAGTCTTTGATGTGCGTGGCTTGGGAGGCATAATTTCAGAATTCAAGTCACTGGTTCAGAAGCAATCGTGACATTGGGTAAAAACAAAGGCTTTGCCACAGGAATAAAGGACACGCTGGAAGGCTCTAGCCAGGCTGCTTCTCGCAAGAATCGACATTTGCCTTTCGGATATTTCTTGCAAGAAACGCCTGTAGCGACTAGCAATATCTTCCTGGTGGGTTCTCACTACATGTTCCCTAACCCTAGAATCATTCAACTCTAATTTAGAAGTGGGTTTTGAAGGATTGGGCTTATACGGGATGGTCGATTCTGTAGGAAACTTGATTTTTAAAACTTATGGACGATAAATTCCTAAACCAGAGCGGGACAATGCTGCAGGCAAAAAGCAGTCCCAATCCCTGGAGAGAATTTTATCAAACCCGAAGATAATGAGTTGGAGATCTTAAAACAACCTACATATTACTTGAACCCTAGTATGGACCTAAATACAGTCTAACCCTAAAAACTACCAACACCAAATGAGATGACAACGATACAAACAAACTAAGTAGCAAATTAACACAATGTAGCAAGCATGTGAAGGAATAAAGCAACTTATTGTTTGGAGTTAAGGCTTGGGGCAATGGCTGGTTACTGTTGGAAATATATTTTACCAGGAACTTAGATCCACTCACAAGTATGTTGATTTAACAACCTAAAATTGAACTTCTAAAACGATGAACTAAACACATAAAAGTTAAGAATAACTTACAGTGATGGCAGCGGAATTAAGTGTCTCCTTCCACTCAGATCTCTAACCCTTGATTCCTGTCTGTAGCAGAGTATAATCAAGATCTGAGCCCGAAAATTCTTCAGTCAGATGTGATCCTTCACAGTCTTCCAAACTATGATGAGGTACTGAGTGATGTGTGTGGGCACTTCTCTCTCACTAGGATTTTCGAAATTCTCTCTTGTTTTTCTCTCTTGATTTCATGTATAGTGATTGCACACACAAGCCGATGCAAGAGTGAAGAGAGGGGCGGGTATATATAGGAAAAGGGAAGAGCACAACTTTCCAAATAAACAGTTTTTTTTTTAAGTGTAATTGAATAACTGCCTTATTTAGTGTGATCCACAACTTTCCTATTTAGGCTAGGCTTTGATTAGCAATTACATGACAATTTTAATTGAAAATGATAATTGGGAAACAAGCAAAGGGTGGCCGGCCATGGTGTGTATGGGCCTCACTGGAATTTTGCAGTTTCCTCAATTTTATTTCTATTTCTCCAAAATGCCATTTCTCCAATTCCAATCTTTTTAAATGCCAAAATTAATTATTTAATAACTAAAATAGATTATTAAATAATATTGCCATTTAAAATAATTATTAATTAGACATGCAAAGTCTCTTAATTAATAATTAAACCTAGAAACCCTCCTATTTACAATTTCATCCTTAAATTGTGAGAATTCACAAATTAGACAAAGTCTAACTTTTAGAATTATAATTGATTAATCATAAATCAATTACAGAGTCTTACAAACAGTATAGTCTCAACTAGAATGGGGACCATGGATCTATATGCTGAGCTTCCAATAAGTTGAACCGATTTACCAAAGAAATCCCTAACTTTTTAATTCCTTGTTGAATCTACTCTTAGAACTTGGAATTGCACTCTAAGATTTATATAGAGCATATCATATGTTTCAAGATATCAACATGCTATCTCATTTAACCATTGTTATAATCTTAATGTGATTTAGAGATCCTCTATATAGATGATTTACATCGAGATGGGACCAATTTACCGTTTACACCCCTCAATGTATTTTGCCCCTTTGAAGACTTAGTTACCTGTAAATGATGTTTTAGTGATCTAACATACAGTCACTGAAATAAGAGCTCATCCATTTACTTCTATTTAACTAAGCTCAAAAGGAATCATCACTTTAATTCTATACACCACTAGAAGCTATAGATTTCCATATTTATGTTCAGCACTCCCACTCAGTTATGTTATCATGTTCCCAAAATATACGTATCATCCTGACCTAAAAGGTAGGCTTAACTAATAAATCAAAGAACATGAATAGCACTCCTGAGATTGAGCCTAAGCATATCAGGATTTAGATTCTCTTAATCTAAGATCAACTTCTGACATTGACTTGGAAAGATACAGCGGTAAGTTTACAATATCTTTGACCAAGTTCAATATCGGTCCAGTCCAATGTATACTCCATACATTCGAAACTAGTATACTTTGCCAATGTTCTTGAAAGAACATAACACTTACTCCAAGTGTAAGTATACTTCATCGCTGATTATCACATCAGTGTAAATCCAAAACACTGATGAACAGGGACCAAATCTTTTGAATCATATAATCCCAATCACATTCCACTGTACTGACAATACTGTAATTGTGAATAACTATATGTTCTGGATTTAACTGATTTTGTGCATATATCAAGTATATATATTAAACCATAAACATGTAACATACATGTAATCATAATTCACTTCAGAATTCTAAATTGATAACTAATCAGATTGTAATGGGTTTTATTTAGGGCACAAAACCCAACAAACTCCCACTTGCACTAACATAAAACAAGTTGTGCATTACAATCAATCTTTTGCCTCGATCCTCTGATCAAGTGTAGTATATTTGAATCCACCCATATATCTGGAACCAGGTTCATAAAACTTATGAAACCTCCTTAACTATATGCTTTACTCGTCAAGGGATACTGAAATCCTTACTGCCCATTAAGTACATCTGAACAAACAGAAGACATATCTCTCAAATTTTAAAATTTGGAATTGAGATAATGCAGTGTAGAATTTTCTTCAGTAAAATAACTTTCTAATAGTTTCGAATTTACAAAGTTATGTCTTCTCTGATGAAGCTTGAATTATTATAGATGGGTTTTTACACTCTTCTATAATGATTCCTCCACCCCCAGAGTAACCACCATCTCATAATTCTTAATGAGTCGGTGTTGATATTGGGATCACTAATGCATAGTTCCTTAATATCGAATAGATAGGTCACTTTTATAAATATTTCTTGATTGTCCCTAATGTTCCTCATTTGATTACATCTCAGATGGCTCCCACTCAATAGCAGATGTCTGGTTAGAAACATTTAACCTTTTACTATTGTTTTTGGGAACATCTCATTGTGACTTATTATCTTAATCTGAAACTGTAAGTTTCTCTAAGACTAGGTCAACAAAATAGCAGTCTAGTATTTGAAGTGTAAAATACTTGCTAGAGATTTAAGCAATCAAATCAAGATACCATAAAATGTTATGAGGATTAGAAATCTTTAATCAAGTCTTTCAAATAGACTATGCAAGAATTCTTCTATCTTATTCTCATAATTCTGATAAGTTATTTCTACCCATGTGAATGGTTAGACTTGTTTTTATCAGAGGTGTTCTTAAGTTCCTATCACAATTATCAACCAAACGAAGATGGGTAAAGAATTTTAATATTCTCCCACTCAACTAAAGTAATGTGATACATTATCCAAGAACTTTAATGGTATCATTAACTATTACAACAGTAAATGTAAACTGGAACATATGATCAAGATCAAGGATTTATTCTGATAATAGCTAATTTATTATATTATTTCCATGTTTAAAACTATGTGTCACAAAGGGTACTGTGGAATAAAGTGCACCCCTAAATTTATAGAGATTATGATCCACCCCTAAAGGCTGTAAATCCCTAAGTGTGATAGAGAGTCTGTGGAGTTGAATATAATCCAGAGTTCATTAGATATAAAAGATCGTTGAACTGCATATTATTCTTAGCTTTTCTCCACCCCTATCAGATCAAAAGATCTTTTTATTAAACAAATTCTCAAATAATTGTTTTAGAACTAACAACTATTCATAAACATAGAAATAATTTCTAGTGTTTATGTAGTAATAACTCTGTAAGGAGTTTAAATACCTTTAGAATTTGTATCAATAATAAAAACACATACACATACAAACATAATAGATATAAAAATTGGTAATAGATAAGATAAAGTACTGAAGCTCAACTCATAAATTGCAATTTATTTAAAAAAAAAAAACTTTATTATAAACCAAAAAATTGTTTGCAATATTATGAGAACCAAACAGGGAATAAAATCCCAAAACTTGAAATCCAAATTGTTTGAAAAACTAAACAATTAATTCAAAAAAGAAAAAGAGCTTCTTCTTTATCGTAGATGATCTCCATCCACCATCCAGCTTTCTAATCCAACTCGCTAAGACAGCATCCGAGTTTAAGAAGCTTGATCTATAAGAAGAATAATAAACAAAGTTAGTAGTCCAGAATTACTAATCCAAAAGGATAATAATTCACTAAACCTCATCAGTTTATAAAGAAAATACGTTGTTTCTTTGCGAGAAACTTAGGACATTGGGATTTCCAATGGCCTTTCTCATTGCAGTAGAAACACTTTCCTTTTGGTGTATCACCAGAAGCTCCAGCCTTTTTGTTCTTAGTTGCTTTCGCAGCTTGAGCTCGCTTCTTGGCATTTTTCCACTTCTTCTTATGATTGAATTTTGAAGTAGAAGCAACATGTGCCTCAGGATTACTCGTCTTATTACCATTTCTAGAATTCTGAGGTTTATTCCCTCTTTTCTTGGGACCTCCAATCAAATTTTCATATGTCTGAAGGTCATTGACTAAAGTATGAAAGTCTTGTTCCTTCTTATTCATGACATAATTTGATGTGTAGGGCAGAAAATCTGGAGTCAGACTATTCAAGATGAGACTTACTTGAGTAGTCTGATCCATTTCAGCACCATGATTCTGGGCTTCTTGGAAATAACTAGCCATCTGGAGAAGGTGATCACGCACATTCTGATGGGGTTCCATCCGTGCGTTGATGAATTTCTTAGTCGCGTCAAAACGAGACTGGATAGATGCCATACCGAATAGCTCAGTTAACTGTGTCATGATTTCTACAGCCGTGACATTGTTTGCAAACCTTGTTTTCAAGGTGTCAACCATGCTGGAAAGCATGAAGTAACGAGCTTTATTGTTAGCATTCTGCCAACGCTCGAACTTCTCTTTCACAGTTTTGGTTGCATTGTCACCTGGCTGCTCAGGGGACGGCTCAGTCAACACAAACGAGGCACTTTCATCTATGAGAGCAATGTTAATGTTCTCGTTCCACTTTGGGAAGTTAGACCCATTTAGCTTATTTTCAGTTAAGAGTGACAACATGGGATTCGACATTACAATTCAGGATACTACAAGATAACACATAGATATCAATTATGGTTCAACACAAAATCTTATTCAGAAATTATTAGCACATAGCAAGTAGGAATGACTAGAGAAAATACAAAAAAAAAAAAAATTCAATCCTAAATAATTTCCAAGGTTTTCAACAAACTGATATCAGTGTCCCGTTTAGGCGAGAGTCAAAGCTACCATCCATTGAATAGAGTTGTCAGCTCATCTAAAATGACAAACATTCTACCAACCTTTTATTCGATCGAAAAGAGAACCCGACGTTGTCCCGTTTAGGCGAGAGTCAAGGTCATTCTTATTTCATGAGCTTCTACCATTGTTTCATACGTTTCTAAGTCTTATACAGTAGCCACCATTAGGGTGATCAATACTAATATAAAACACTTACAAACATACTTATCTTTCGAGATTAAACGGCGCTAACTTGCTAATGAACGTTCCTCCATTAGGGAGGATTACTCACTAAAACAATAGCTATGTAAAACAAACAATGGAGATCGAATATCTTAAAATAGTAAAGCTCATTATTTAAAATTGTATTTTCTTCTATTATTTATTTATTTTAAATCTATATATATTTATTAAATTTTGAATTTAGAATAGAATCTAAATAAAATTTAATTTAATATTTGTAAAATTAAACCTAGATGGTTAAGAAAATAAAATGCATTATTTCCATCTTAGTATTAACTTTCCAACAAATATTAAGAAAATTACTTAATTTAAGTTGTATTAATTTAAATTAATTTACAACTCAAATTAAAATTTTCTATAAATATATATATATATATTGTATTTCCAAAAATATACAATTTTCGAAATACATTAAAATAAATCAAACTTTACTTAAAAAAAAATACTTCAAGCAAAGATATTATCTATCTAGATTTTCTTGACTAATTAATCCAATTTCTAATAATATATTTCAGTTCTTTTATTTTAAATTAATTATTAAATGAAAAGATCATTGATTTAAGTTGATTCAAAATTAATTAAAATAATTAATTTACAACTTCAATCTATCTTTTAAGATAAATTCAAAATCATCTTGCATAATTAAATGCAATTTTGAAGAAAATGATTAATAAAATAAATAAAATATATTTTTAAAATTATTCAAATTTAAGTTGTTATGGAAATACCCAACTTAAAATAATTTTCTTATTTAATTAAATATCATGAAAATAACAATACCTAAGTATCATTATGAAAATCAACTTAGATATTTAATTTTCAATTTAATTAAATGTATTAAATTCAGTAAATAAATAATTAAGTATAGAGAAGGCTTAATCATTAATTTTCAATTTAATATAAGGAAAAATATCCTTAATTGAATTGTACCAAAATTAACTATTAAACAATTAATTTCACAATCAATGATATTTTCCTATATTAGAAATAATAATTAGTATAGAAATAACTATCTAGAAAATATCTCAATTTAACTAAGTATCTTTTCAAGATTTGGAAAATATCTGATTTAAGTTATTATAGAAAGAATCTATAATTTACAAACTTAAAATTTTCCAAACAAAATTTAATTAAATATCAAAATTAGGTGGTAACTGTTGGGTTTTATGCCCTAAATAAAACTCATTTCAATATAATCAGATTTACTTATTAATATAGATCAGAAATAACATTTAATGTTGCATGGTTCACATGATTTATTTCATGATTATATGTACATAATGTATAAATTCATCTGAAACCCTTTTCACATACTTGATCCTGTTTATTGTGCCGTCAACACATTGGAAAGTAAACATGACTATGTGAATAAAGATTCCTAGATTTATCAAACATAGGGTTTTAATGATATGATAATCTACAACAGAGTTTACTTGCATTTGGAGAAGTGCTATGTTCTTTCCAGAGCATTGGTTAAAGTAAAGCTCAGGTTGGATGCATGGAGTATGCATCGGAAGGGACCGATATTGAACTTTGACTTAGATTTATTAAACTTACCGTAATATATATTCAAGTCAATATCACCTAGTTGATCCTAGATCAAATGATCTTAATCCTGATATGATTAGGCTCAATCTCGAGAGGCTATTCGTGTTCTTTCATTTGTTAGTTAAGCCTACTTTTAGGTCAGGGTGATACGTACATTTTAGGAACACGGTAGTGCGTTGAGTGGGAGCGCTATCATAAACATGGAATCTATAGCTTCTATCTGGCGAATAGTAAGCAAAGGATGATGTAACACCCTAACTATCTTAGGCGTATTACGTGATTTTTAAACGTACTGTGCAGCTCATTGCTAATCAACGAGGTTTATGGGAAAACGTGATTAATTAAAATTTTGCTTTTTCATTAAACTTATAAACCATTTTACAAAAGTCTCGGGATCCCAATTTATAAAATCATTTACAAACGTTTTCACTGTTTAACTTTTACATCAAAATAAAGTCGTCTAATGACAGTTACAAAAATCTCAGCCGTGCTGTCCCGAGGATCGTACGCTCCAGGCCTAACCGCCCCGACATGTACAATCTCATAAGCTCGCTCACGGTCCATCAGCTACAGCCTTGCCTTTACCTACACATGAACATAAACTGTGAGTCGACAGACTCAGTAAGAAAAGCATAATAATATCATACATAACTAACTGCCGTGTCCAACACGATACTGAGTCCCGCTACTGCCATGTCCAACATGGTACTGAGCTACTACTGCCATGTCCAACATGGTACTGAGTTTTGAACGTTCAGGGGACGGTACTATTGACAAGTATCCTCCTGATCGGTCGAACCGGTCATACTCCGCCGCTTGGTCATACTCCGGCACCGTACCGACGGGATAGGTCAATAGCACCGAACCACCAACCAAGTGTCGGCTGATCGGTCGAACCGGTCATACTCCGGCTGCTGGTCATACTCCAGCCTGTACCGACGTGACAGGGTTGGATGGTTCGAAGCCTAAATACATAACTAATGTAATCTATCAGGCTTCCTACATGCACGCTAAACATGTAATCTACATATGCATACTGTTATACTAATCTTACCTGGATTCCGATTTCAGGTGTGCCAACCCGACCGGAACTGAAGCTGAACGGCGGATTACTGGCTCCTAAACCATAAAAATCACAACGCTATAAGTGACACGCTAAATCACTTCCCGGGGACTAAAACTTGGAACTAAAAGTTTCCCTATCGATAAAAAGCATGGCAATACCCCTAAAAACCTAAAAGCGAGGAAAACTAGGGTTCTGAAAAATCCCCCAATAGGTAGGCAAGTTGCCCAACCGAATTCCGATTACGGGAAATTCGGGACCCCCATCCGAATTACGGATGCACAACCGAATTCCGGTTCCTCGCAACGACAACTTCAAAAATTCATAACTCGACCAATTCAACCCCAATTGGTCCCAAACTTTCCAGACCTGTTCTAAACTATCCCTAGAACAAATCCAAAGCATCAAAACCACCCAGAAACCACATACACAAAAATCACCATTGGAGCTCAAGCTTTGAGTTCCAAACTCAAGCTTGAGCAAATCCACCAAACATGCATCCAAACCTATTTAATTCTACTCAAATAAGCATAATATCACCTCTGCAAACTAAAAGAAACAACAGCAACATCACAGAACAGATTCACAAAGTTTTCCTTCCAAAAACCACATTTTTACATAGAAAATTCAAACCTTGAACAATCTAACTAATCATGCTTCAAACAACTCAATTAACATCAAATAAACATGCTTTGAACCTCAGAAAATAATAACCAAACACAGCAACAAGAACAGCCACAAAAGCATGCATTTTACTCAACTTTTTCATCATTTTTCTCAAAATTTAAAGGAAGAAAACAAGAGAGCTAACCTAGCTTGGAAAAATGCTTAGATTTGGGTGAGAATCCACTTGAAAATTGAACAAAAATCCAGCCCTTTGAATCCCATGCACCAGCCGAAAATGAGAGGAAAAGAGAAAGAGAGTTTCTTTTGAAATTTCTAATTTTTTTACTAAGTGTAGAATTTTGTGAAAAAGGGATATAAATCAACTAGCATATAATAAATCCATTTAAGCCAAATAACCATTAAATAAATAATTATTTTTCATTTCATAAAATCACAAAAGACAAAACACTAATGGGGCAAAAAGACCATTTTGCCCCTCCACCATAAAATCACATAAATCATACTAAAGGGGTATTTTTGGGAAATTCTAAATTCCCGGCCATTCCCGACATTCCCAATGTCTAAAACCCGTCCCCAAACTACTAACATACTAAGTTGTGATTTCTACTGAGCCAAACGCCGAGTTCCAAAATACCGGACACCGGAAATGCAAAATATGAAAAACTACTGATGACATAATCATGCATTTCTGAATTCCATAAATAACAGTAATAAATTATTTAAATAGCTATAAATAATTTCATAATTAACATAAACAACTGCTAATTTCCAAATTAACTAAGCGGGCTTTACAACTATTCCCCCCTTAAAAGGATTTCGTCCCCGAAATCTAACCTGAATAACTCTGGATATTGAGCTCGCATATCTGACTCTAGCTCCCAGGTGGCTTCTTCCACCTTACTGTTTCTCCGAGAGAACCTTGACCAAAGCTATGGTCTTATTCCGAAGGACTTTATCCTTTCTATCCAGATCCGCACCGGTTGTTCCTCATATGACATGTCCGGGCCGAGCCGAAGACTCTCATAACTGAGTATATGAGAGGGGTCTGAAACGTATTTTCTCAACATTGAGACATGGAATACGTTGTGCACTGCTGATAAGGCTGGAGGCAATGCTAACCGATATGCCACTTGACCTATCTTCTCGAGAATCTCGAAAGGTCCTGTAAATCTAGGGCATAACTTGCCTCTTTTCCCGAAACGTTTAATCCCCTTCATCGGAGATACCCGCAAAAACACATGTTCCCCTACTTGGAACTCAACATCCCTGCGTTTCGGATCTGCGTAACTCTTTTGTCTGCTCTGCGAGGCAAGCATTCTAGCTTTTATTTTCTCTATTGCCTCATTGGTCCGCTGAACTGACTCTGGACCTAGGTATTTCCTCTCCCCTGTCTCATCCCAGTGGATAGGGGATCTACATTTCCTACCGTACAACAGTTCATAGGGTGCCATCCCTATCGTACTCTGATAACTGTTGTTGTAAGAGAACTCTATCAACGGTAGATATTTGCTCCATGAACCCTCAAAGTCCATAACACAGGCTCTCAACATATCCTCCAATATCTGAATTGTCCTTTCGGACTGACCATCTGTCTGAGGATGGAATGATGTACTGAATTTTAGCTTTGTACCCATTGCCCGTTGTAAACTTTGCCAAAATTTGGAGGTGAATTTCGGATCCCTGTCCGAAACTATAGACTTCGGTACCCCGTGAAGTCTCACTATCTCTCTGACGCACGGCCCGCCAACCGATCCACCGTAAATGTTGTTCGACCGTGAGAAAATGAGCGATTTCGTAAATCGATCCACCACTACCCAGATGGAATCATACATACCCGTGGTCCTAGGTAACCCGACCACAAAATCCATCGTAATATCCTCCCATTTCCATTCTGGTAGGGTTAGAGGCTGCAACAACCCTGCTGGTCTCTGATGTTCAGCCTTGATCTGCTGACAAGTGAGGCATCTCGATACGAATTCTACCAAATTCTTCTTCATACCGTTCCACCAGAAGTACGGTTTCAAATCTTGGTACATCTTGGTGGTGCCGGGATGTAGAGAATACGGGGTAGAATGAGCCTCCTCAAAGATCTCGTTCCTCAATTCCACACTGTTCGGAACACAAACCCTGGCTTTATACAAAAGCATTCCACTATCTGACATCGAAAAGTCTTTGGCTTGACCAGCCAATACCTCATCTCGGATCTTCACTAACTCCGGATCTGTCATCTGAGCGACCTTTATTCTTTCCAACAGATCAGATTGCAGCGTTAAGTTGTGAAGCTGACCTACCACAAACTCAATGCTGGATCTAACCATATCCTCAGCTAGCTGGGGTGAGATGCGAACCATGCTAGCTACTTGCCGGGACCCTTTACGCTCAGGGCATCGGCCACTACATTGGCTTTTCCGGGATGATAGAGGATCTCACAATCATAATCCTTCACTAATTCCAACCAACGCCTTTGTCTCATGTTCAAATCTTTCTGAGTAAAGAAATACTTGAGACTTTTATGGTCGGTGTAGATCTCGCACTTCTCCCCATACAGGTAATGCCGCCAAATCTTCAGCGCAAAAACCACTGCGGCCAATTCTAAATCATGAGTCGGGTATCGCTGTTCATAATCCTTTAACTGACGGGAGGCATAAGCGATAACCCGATCGGCTTGCATCAATACGCACCCCAAACCCTGTTTGGATGCGTCACAGTAGACTACGAACTTCTCCTTGTCCGAAGGCAAAGCTAGCACCGGAGCAGTAATCAATCTCTGCTTCAGCTCTTGAAAACTAGCTTCGCATTTATCTGACCAGATAAATCGCTGATTCTTCTTTGTAAGCTCGGTTAGGGGCATTGAAATTTTGGAGAACCCCTCCACGAACCTACGGTAGTACCCAGCTAATCCCAAGAAGCTTCTGATCTCTGTCACTGTCTTCGGTCTCGGCCAATCCCTGACGGATTCAATCTTCCCGGGATCCACCTTGATCCCATCTTTACTCACTATGTGCCCTAGGAAGGACACCTGAGACAACCAGAACTCACATTTCTTGAACTTGGCGTAGAGTTTATGTTCTCGAAGTCGTTGCAGTACCATCTGAAGATGTAACTCATGCTCCTCTTCTGACTGAGAGTACACGAGGATGTCGTCGATAAACACAATCACACAGATATCGAGGAAATCCTTGAATACTCTATTCATCAGGTCCATGAATGCTGCAAGAGCATTGGTTAGTCCGAATGACATAACCAGAAACTCGTAATGTCCATACCTAGTGCGGAAAGCCGTCTTTGGAATGTTCTCCTCTCGGATTCTCAACTGATGATAACCCGAACGGAGATCAATCTTAGAAAAGACTGTCTTCCCCTGAAGCTGATCGAACAAGTCATCGATCCTAGGTAATGGATATTTATTCTTCACCGTCAGCTTGTTCAACTCTCTGTAGTCGATGCACATCCTCATAGATCCATCCTTCTTCTTGACGAACAAAATCGGGGCTCCCCAGGGTGACACACTGGGCCGAATGAACCCTATGTCAAGCAACCCTTGGAGCTGAATCTTTAATTCCTTAAGTTCAGCTGGAGCCATCCTATACGGGGCTTTGGAAACCGGATCCACCCCTGGTGCCAAGTCAATCACGAAATCAATCTCCCGCTGAGGTGGTAACCACAAGTTCTTCGGGAAAGACGTCCAAAAATTCCCGAACCACTCGATGTCCTGCGGCCGAATGGTGTCTGGCCGAGTGGTGTCCACCACCACGGCCAGAAACCCTAAGCACCCACCGTGCAATAATTCTCTCGCTGACATAGCCGAGATCACCGGGATCCGAGATCCCTGAACCGAACCCACAAATACAAACGGTTCTTCACTTTCCGGTCGGAAGACCACCATCTTCCTTTTACAATCAATGCTCGCCGAATATTTAGATAGGAAATCCATTCCTAAGATAATATCAAATTCGACTAAGCTCATCTCTATCAGATCAGCGCTTAACTCTCTACCATCTATCCTGATTGGCATAAACCTAATCCACCTATTGGAGATAACCAATTCTCCGCCAAGTAACAGGGTTCCAAACCCTGATTCATATCTATCAAAGGGTCTACCCAACTTACTAAAGACTCTGGCCGCCACATAAGAATGTGTAGCCCCAGAATCAAACAGCACTGAATAAAGCGAGTTGTAAATAAAAAGGCCGACTGTAACAACCGATGGGTGGCATCCGCATCGGCTGCGTGATAGCGAACACCACAGGCCGGAGTGGGTATCGGCGGAGCTCTCGGTGCCTGCGGCGGGCCGGGGACATTCCCTCTTGAAGTGTCCGGGCATGCCACAATGAAAGCATCCCCGCCCCTTGCACTCACCCCGATGATGCCTCTTGCGGCCTAGGGCACTCGGGATAGGAGAATCGGGTCTCATTACCACCGGGACGACTCCTCGGTTGCGGTTCCCCTGGAACCTCTTGTTCTGACTCGAGCCGCCGGAAGCAGTGTGTGCCCTCTTCCTCTGATCAATGGCCGAACCACTACTCCCCCTGCTATAGCCTGATGCAGGAGGGGTAGGAGCCCCGCCACCAACCGAGTATCTTGGGCGGTCCCGACATGCACCCCACTGCGCCCTCAGCTCGCAATGCCTTCTCCACCATCTGAGCATAGGTGGTGCTGTCGTCCGTGGTGATCATCAGATCATGCCTGATCTTGGAATTCAACCCGTCCAGATACTTCTCCTTCTTACTGAAGTCGGTCGGCACAATTCCCGAGGCTAACCTCGCCAACCGGTCAAACTGAGTAGTATACTCAGTGACGCTCATGTTCTCCCGCTGGGTCAGGTGAACGAACTCTTTCCTCTTGGCGCTTCTGACCGCCTCATTATAGTATTTCGCGTTGAAGAGTTCACGGAACCTTTCCCGTGTCATGGTGGTGACATCATGAATGCGAGACACCATGTCCCACCATACCGGGCGTCCTCCGGAACCGAAACGTGGCGCACACCACTGCGTCGTTACCGGTGACACCCATGAAATTCGGGATTACGGTAATCACCGCCGGCCATCGCTCGGCTTTCATCACGTCCGACCTCCCGGGAATACGGAGGTGCTTGCTTCGAGCAACCGCTCATACAATGGTTCCAATCTATGGGCCGCCACCACTATCTCGGCACAGGCGGCGAGGGCGGTGCCGCTGGAACTACGGGCACAGGAACTGCAGGAGCACCCTGCTGTCTCAACCTCTGAATCTCGAGGTCTTGTTCTTCGATCCGGGCTTGCATCTCCGCAAACCGTAACTCCCAGTTCGGGGCTCCCTGATCGGCTGGGGGAGCCTGGGCAGCCTGTGGCGGGTTTACCTCACCCCGGCCACGAGCCCTGCCTCGGGGACCTCTACCTCGGCCCCTAGCAGGTGGGGGAAACTGAGCTCCCTGTCCCTGATTCGACCCTACGGAGTTGCCCTGACTCCTGGTACTCCGCCTGGCGTCCATCTAGCTAGAACCGCCTGCGAAACCAAGAGTTGGCATATCAGGTCGTATTCAAGGCGAGCTTACTAATGCCGCTTAATTTGGAAATTAGAAATGAAACATGCGCCTATTCTACTATCAGGCTACTAACATGCTTCCTAACAGGCTTTTCTCTTTTTTTTTTTCATAACCGAATAAAATAAACTACTAAAGCAATAAAGGCTTACTGAACCGTGAACCGGGCTAACTGCTGATGATGATTGTACATGTCGTGACGATCTTCGGAAGACAACCTGGCGGCTCTGATACCAAATTGTAACACCCTAACTATCTTAGGCGTATTACGTGATTTTTAAACGTACTGTGCAGCTCATTGCTAATCAACGAGGTTTATGGGAAAACGTGATTAATTAAAATTTTGCTTTTTCATTAAACTTATAAACCATTTTACAAAAGTCTCGGGATCCCGATTTATAAAATCATTTACAAACGTTTTCACTGTTTAACTTTTACATCAAAATAAAGTCGTCTAACGACAGTTACAAAAATCTCAGCCGTGCTGTCCCGAGGATCGTACGCTCCAGGCCTAACCGCCCCGACATGTACAATCTCATAAGCTCGCTCACGGTCCATCAGCTACAGCCTTGCCTTTACCTACACATGAACATAAGCGTGAGTCGACGGACTCGGTAAGAAAAGCATAATAATATCATACATAACTAACTCGCCGTGTCCAACACGATGCGAGTCCCGCCATCGCCATGTCCAACATGGTGCGAGCTACTACCGCCATGTCCAACATGGTGCGAGTTTTGAACGTTCGGGGGACGGTACTATTGACAAGTATCCTCCCGATCGGTCGAACCGGTCATACTCCGTGCTTGGTCATACTCCGGCTGTACCGACGGGATAGGTCAATAGCACGAACCACCAACCAAGTGTCGGCTGATCGGTCGAACCGGTCATACTCATTCTTGGTCATACTCCGGCTGTCTTGACGTGACGGGGTTGGATGGTTCGAAGCCTAAATACATAACTAATGTAATCTAGCAGGCTTCCTACATGCACGCTAAACATGTAATCTACATAAGCATACCGTTATACTAATCTTACTCGGATTCCGATTTCGGGTGTGCGTCAACCCGACCGGAACCGAAGCCGAACGGCGGACATCGGCTCCTAAACCATAAAAATCACAACGCTATAAGTGACACGCTAAATCACTTCCCGGGGACTAAAACTTGGAACTAAAAGTTTCCCTATCGATAAAAAGCATGACAATACCCCTAAAAACCTAAAAACGAGGAAAACTAGGGTTCTGAAAAATCCCCCAACCGGTAGACCGGTTGCCCAACCGGAATTCCGGTTCTGGGAAATTCAGGACCCCCATCCGGAATTCCGGATGCACAACCGGAATTCCGGTTCCTCGCGAGCGACAACTTCAAAAATTCATAACTCGACCAATTCAACCCCAATTGGTCCCAAACTTTCCAGACCTGTTCTAAACTATCCCTAGAACAAATCCAAAGCATCAAAACCACCCAGAAACCACATACACAAAAATCACCATTGGAGCTCAAGCTTTGAGTTCTAAACTCAAGCTTGAGCAAATCCACCAAACATGCATCCAAACCTATTTAATTCTACTCAAATAAGCATAATATCACCTCTGCAAACTAAAAGAAACAACAGCAACATCACAGAACAGATTCACAAAGTTTTCCTTCCAAAAACCACATTTTTACATAGAAAATTCAAACCTTGAACAATCTAACTAATCATGCTTCAAACAACTCAATTAACATCAAATAAACATGCTTTGAACCTCAGAAAATAATAACCAAACACAGCAACAAGAACAGCCACAAAAGCATGCATTTTACTCAACTTTTTCATCATTTTTCTCAAAATTTAAAGGAAGAAAACAAGAGAGCTAACCTAGCTTGGAAAAATGCTTAGATTTGGGTGAGAATCCACTTGAAAATTGAACAAAAATCCAGCCCTTTGAATCCCATGCACCAGCCGAAAATGAGAGGAAAAGAGAGAGAGAGTTTCTTTTGAAATTTCTAATTTTTTTACTAAGTGTAGAATTTTGTGAAAAAGGGATATAAATCAACTAGCATATAATAAATCCATTTCAGCCAAATAACCATTAAATAAATAATTATTTTTCATTTCATAAAATCACAAAAGACAAAACACTAATGGGGCAAAAAGACCATTTTGCCCCTCCACCATAAAATCACATAAATCATACTAAAGGGGTATTTTTGGGAAATTCTAAATTCCCGGCCATTCCCGACATTCCCAATGTCTAAAACCCGTCCCCAAACTACTAACATACTAAGTTGTGATTTCTACTGAGCCAAACGCCGAGTTCCAAAATACCGGACACCGGAAATGCAAAATATGAAAAACTACTGATGACATAATCATGCATTTCTGAATTCCATAAATAACAGTAATAAATTATTTAAATAGCTATAAATAATTTCATAATTAACATAAACAACTGCTAATTTCCAAATTAACTAAGCGGGCTTTACAGATGATCTCCTTCGAGCTTGACCAAACGAACATAAATGGTGGAGTACTCATTTCACATAAGCTGAAATATCATTTATACGGGGTCAAGTGTTTTAAGAAATAAATACATTGTAGGGTGTAACGGTAATCTAATCCCTTTACAGTGTAGATCATTCATATAGAGGATCATTGAACACATTAGGATTATAACAATGGATAGCTAATGATGTGTCTATATGGTGGAACATATAGAGCATTCTATATACTGAGAGTGCAATTCTAAGTTCTATGCGTGGATTCAACAAAGAATTAATAAGTTAGTGAATTTTAGTGCTAAATTCTTGATCTACTTATTGGAAGCTCGGTTATATAGACCCATGGTCCCCGCACTAGTTGAGATAATATTGCTTGTAAGACTCATGTAATTGGTTTTGATAATCAATTATAATTCTCAAATTAGACTATGTCTATTTGTGAATTTTTCACTAAGTAAGGGCGAAATTGTAAAGAAAGAGTTTTAGGGGCATATTTGTTAATTATGATACTTTGTATGGTTCAATTAATAAATATGATAAATGACAATATTATTTAATAATTATTTATAGTTATTAAATAGTTAGAATTGGCATTTAAATGGTTGAATTAGAAAATTGGCGTTTTTGAGAAAATCAGATGCAGAAGAGATAAAACTGCAAAATTGCAAAAAGTGAGGCCCAAATCCACTATGTAGGGCCGGCCACTTTTGTAGGGTTTTTACCTCTGATATTTTCATTATTTTAATGCCAAATAATTCAAACCTAACCCAAGTGGAATGCTATAAATAGATAGTGAAGGCTTCAGGAAAATTATACTTTTCTTCTGACACTTCTGATTCAGAAAAAAACTGAGCCTCTCTCTCTCCCTATCTTTGGCCGAACCCACTCTCTCTTTCTTCTTCCTTAAATTTCGAAATTCTTAGTGTGAGTAGTTCCCACACACAGCAAGTGATACCTCAATCATAGTGAGGAAGATCGTGAAGAAAGACTTTCAGCAAGAAGGAGTTTCAGCATCAAAGATTCAGAGAAAGAGATCCAGGTTCAGATATTGATAATGCTCTGCTACAGAAAGGAATCAAGGGCTAGATATCTGAATGGAAGGAGTCATTATATTCCGCTGCACCCAATGTAAGGTTTCCTAAACTTTATATGTGTTTATTTCATCGTTTTAGAAAGTTCATATTTAGGGTGTTAATAAACATACTTGTGAGTAGATCTAAGATCCTGGCAAAATAATTTCCAACCGTAACTATCTAATTTAAAGATATTCCCATTTTAAGTTTAAAACCAACTTAAACAATATCTTTTAAGAATCTTCAATAACTAATTCCTAGAATTCCTCAACTTAATATTATATTCAAAATATATTCAAATTTAAGTTAGAAGGGAAAATTAGTAATAACTAATTCATAACTTAAATAGGAATATTTAATGAAATAATAAAAGTAAGTTTCAGAAAGAATCTAGTTAGTTAAAATTCTTTATTTAATTAAATACAAGAAAAATACAAATAGTTTATCTAGAAATGAAATTCATTAAACTATGTTTTTCTTAAATTAATTTCGAAGAAATTAATTATGTTGCTATTCAATTTTATTAGGTCAAACTAGTATAATTAACCTAGCACAGTTATCCAAATCAGGCAAATGGACCTTCACAATTGGGGTTGTTCATGTGGGGGGGCTGGGTCCAGTATGTCGTACCCACTTCTAAGGCTCCCAACTCTCACACAAGGCCCAAAAGAGAGGAATTTAACCTTAAAATGAACAACTGTTATTAATTGAATAGGCCCATTAACTAAATGAGCCTAAATAAAATCTATCAGGTTATTACATTTTATTTAGCAACAACAACCTATATGTGTCTATAACAGAAATTAAACATATAGGCTCACACAGGCACACAGATTTGGATGGATCCTATCATGTTACTAAGTCATACACAGATGAAAGAAGAATGTAAAAAATTTACCTGTTACAAATTATTCACTTGATCTATCATCAATTGAACCATGGGTTAAAATCAGATCATTGGATCTGTCAACAAGTTAACCCTGGCAATTTAGATCAAGCAATAATAGGTTTTAGAAAACTTACAAACAATCTAAAACACATACTCCTGCAACAAGGTTAGATTTGGATAGTTGGAAGTAGGATTTATTTAATTTTAAAACAATAAACTTTATTTCGAAATTTAATTAAAAAAAAATTAGGTTTTAAAGAATAAATTAAAATTAAACCTACAATTTTTGAAAAATTAGGTTTTGGGTAACCTAAATATCATTTCAAAATAAATTTGCTAACTTTCCTTTTAAATTTCATGTTATTTAATAAATTAAATATTCAATAAAATAGAAAATGGTAAATACATACCCTTTCCTCATTTCACAATCTAATTTAGGTAAAATAACAAAATTTAAAAAGTTAACAAAAATAATCTTATTTCCCCTTTTAAAATACAATGATTACAGTAATCTTATTCTTAATAAGGTCAATTTACCAAAAAAAATTTAACAAAAAATCTGACATTTTATTCAAAATAAGATAGAATAATCAAAATTTAAAAGAAATAAGAAAAGAGGTAAGCAATACTTGATTTTATCCTATTTTCAAATTCAAATTACACTAATATCTAAAATTAATTTTAAAATAAAATTAATTTATTTCTGATAATTAGATTTGAAAATTAAAAAACAAAAATCAAATTACAAAACTACACAAAAAATCGGAAGTCAATTCCATGAAATAGCATGAAAAATCGAAGAAAACGAAGAAAAACAGCACACTGTGCCCTTCCGCGCGCGTGGGTAGGGTGATCACCGCCCCGATTTTTCCCGATTTTCAAAAATTCATAACTAATTCAAATTAAATCGAAATCGAGTTCTGTAAAAAAGTAAATTGCTTAGAATTTACCAAACTATCCAATAAAAATAATTCCAGATATAGATAATCAATTATTTTTCCCAAAATTCACAAACATCAATCAAACATCAATATGACACACCATGAAACCATCCAAATCACAAACAAATTGTTTTAAGTCCAAATTTCTTGCAAGCAAATCAATTACCATGGCTCTGGTGGCAGTTGTTGGAAATATATTTTACCAGGAACTTAGATCTACTCACAAGTATGTTGATTTAATAACCTAAAATTGAACTTCTAAAACGATGAACTAAATACATAAAAATTAAGAATAACTTACAGTGATGGCAGCGGAATTAAGTGTCTCCTTCCACTCAGATCTCTAACGCTTGATTCCTATCTGTAGCAGAGTATAATCAAGATCTGAGCCCGAAAATTCTTCAGTTGGATGTGATCCTTCACAGTCTTCCAAACTATGATGAGGTACTGAGTGATGTGTGTGGGCACTTCTCTCTCACTAGGATTTTCGAAACTCTCTCTTGTTTTTCTCTCTTGATTTCATGTATAGTGATTGCACACACAAGCCCATGCAAGAGTGAAGAGAGGGGCGGCTATATATAGGAACAGGGAAGAGCACAACTTTCCAAATAAACAGTTTCCTCTTTTACTGTGTAATTGAATAACTGTCTTATTTAGTGTGATCCACCACTTCCTTATTTAGGCAAGGCCTTGATTAACAATTACATGAAAATTTTAATTGAAAATAATAATTAGAAAACAAGCAAAGGGTGGCCGGCCATGGTGTGTATGGGCCTCACTGGAATTTTGCAGTTTCCTCAATTTTATTTCTATTTCTCCAAAATGCCATTTTTCCAATTCCAATCTTTTTAAATGCCAAAACTAATTATTTAATAACTAAAATATATTATTAAATAATATTGCCATTTAAAATAATTATTAATTAGACATGCAAAGTCTCTTAATTAATAATTAAATCTAGAAACCCTCCTATTTACAATTTCATCCTTAAACTGTGAAAATTCACAAATTAGACATAGTCTAACTTTTAGAATTATAATTGATTAATCATAAATCAATTACAGAGTCTTACAAACAGTATAGTCTCAACTAGAATGGGGACCATGGATCTATATGCTGAGCTTCCAATAAGTTGAACCGATTTACCAAGTAAATCCCTAACTTATTAATTCCTTGTTGAATCCACTCTTAGAACTTGGAATTGCACTCTCAGATTTATATAGAGCATATAATATGTTTCACGATATCAACATGCTATCTCATTTAACCATTGTTATAATCTTAATGTGATTTAGAGATCCTCTATATAGATGATTTACATCGAGATGGGACCAATTTACCGTTTACACCCCTCAATGTATTTTGCCCCTTTGAACACTTAGTTACCTGTAAATGATGTTTTAGTGATCTAATATACAGTCACTGAAACAAGAGCTCATCCATTTACTTTGTTGGTATTATATTTATCCAGGATCTTAGATCTATTGCAAGTATGTTGATTTAACAACCTAATATTGAACTTCTAAAACGATGAACTAAACACATAAAAGTTAAGAATAACTTACAGTGATTGCAGCGGAATTTATGTCTCCTTCCACTCAGATCTCTAACCCTTGATTCCTGTCTGTAGCAGAGTATAATCAAGATCTGAGCCCGAAAGTTCTTCAGTTGGATGTGATCCTTCACAGTCTTCCAAACTATGATGAGATACTGAATGATGTGAGTGGGCACTTCTCTCTCACTAGGGAATTTCGAAATCTCTCTTTGTTTTCTCTCTTATTTTCGTGTGATACACTTTGCAGAGCAAAGTTTCTCAAGCAACACATCCATACAAAGAGAAGAGAGGGGCTGCTATAAATAGGAAAAGAGAAGACCACAACTTTCCAAATAAACAGTTTCCTCTTTTACTGTGTATTAGAATAACTGCCTTATTTAGTGTGATTCACCACTTTCCTATTTAGGCTAGGCTTTGATTAGCAATTAAATGACAAATTAAATTGAAAAATAATAATTGGGAAAAGGCAATGATGTGGCCGGCCATGGTGTGAATGGGCCTCACATTGATTTTGCAGTTTCCTCAATTTTATTTCTATTTCTCCAAAAATGCCATTTTTCCAATTCTAATCATTTAAATGCCAAAACCAATTATTTAATAACTAAAATAGATTATTAAATAATATTGCCATTTAAAATTAATTATTAATTCAGACATGCAAAGTCTCATAATTAATAATTAAACCTAGAAACCCTCTTATTTACGATTTCATCCCTAAACTGTGAGAATTCACAAATTAGACATAGTCTAACTTTTAGAATTATAATTGATTAATCATAAATCAATTATAGAGTCCTACAAACAGTATAGTCTCAACTAGAATGGGGACCATGGATCTATATTCTGAGCTTTCAATAAGTTGAACCGATTTACCAAGTAAATCCCTAACTTATTAATTCCTCGTTGAATCCACTCTTAGAACTTGGAATGAATTGCACTCTCAGACTTATATAGAGCATATCATATGTTTCACGATATCAATATGCTATCTCATTTAACCATTGTTATAATATTAATGTGATTTAGAGATCCTCTATATAGATGATTTACATCGAGACGGGACTAATTTACCGTTTATACCCCTCAATGTATTTTGCCCATTTGAACACTTAGTTACCTGTAAATGATGTTTTAGTGATCTAATATATAGTCACAGAAACAAGAGCTCATCCATTTACTTCTATTTAACTAAGCTCAAAAGGAATCATCACTTCACTTCTATACACCAGTAGAAGCTATAGATTTCCATATTTATGTTTAGCACTCCCTATTCAGTTATGCTATCATGTTCCCAAAATATATGTATTATCCTGACTCAAAACAGGCTTTAACTAATAAATCAAAGAACAAGAATAGCACTCTTGAGATTGAGCCTAAGCATATCAGGATTTAGATTCTCTTAATCTAAGATCAACTTCTGACATTGACTTGGAAAGATACAACGGTAAGTTTACAATATCTTTAACCAAGTTCAATATCGGTCCAGTCCAATGCATACTCCATGCATTCGAAACCTAAATACTTTGAGATTGAGCCTAAGCATATCAGGATTTAGATTCTCTTAATCTAAGATCAACTTCTGACATTGACTTGGAAAGATACAACGGTAAGTTTAAAATATCTTTAACCAAGTTCAATATCGGTCCAGTCCAATGCATACTCCATGCATTCGAAACCTGTATACTTTACCAATGTTCTCGAAAGAACATAACACTTACTCCAAGTGTAAGTATACTTCATCGTTGATTATCACATCAGTGTAAATCCAAAACACTGATGAACAGGGACCAAATCTTTTGAATCATATAATCACAATCACATTCCACTGTATTGACGATACTGTAATTGTGAATAACTATATGTTCTTGATTTAACTGATTTTGTGCATATATCAAATATATGTATTAAACCATAAACATGTAACATACATGTAAACATGCTTCACTTCTAAATTGATAACTAATCAGATTGTAATGAGTTTTATTTAGGGCATAAAACCCAACAAACTCCCACTTGCACTAACATAAAACAAGTTGTGCATTACAATCAATCTTTTGTCTTGATCCTCTGATCAAGTGTAGTATCTTTGAATCCACCCATATATCTGGAATCAGGTTCATGAGACACATCAAACCTTCCCTAACTTATGCTTTACTCGTCAAGGGATACTGAAATCCTTACTGCCCATTAAGTACATCTGAACAACCAGAAGACATATCTCTCAAATTTTAAAATTTGGAATTGAGATAATGCAGTGTAGAATTTTCTTCAGTAAAATAACTTTCTGGTAATTTTGAATTTACAAAGTTATATCTTCTCTGATGAAGCTTGAATTATTATAGATGGGTTTTAACACTCTTCTATAATGATTCCTCCACCCCCAGAGTAACCACCATCTCACAATGAGTCGGTTTGCATATCAGGATCACTAATGAATAGTTCCTTAATAACATATACGTCACTTTTGTAAATCTTTCTTGATTGTCTCCTAATGTTCCCCATTTGATTACATCTCAGATGGCTCCCACTCAATAGCAGATGTCTGGTTAGAAACTTTTAACCTTTTACTATTGTTTCTGGGAACATCTCGTTGTGACTTATTATCTTAAGCCGAAACTGTAAGTTTCTTTAAGATTAGTTCAACAACATAGCAGTCTAGTATTTGAAGTGAAAAATACTTGCTAGAGATTTAAGCAATCAAATTAAGATACCATAAAATGTTATGAGAAATAGACATCTTGAATCAGTCTTTCGAATAGACTATGCAAGAATTCTTCTATCTTATTCTCATAATTCTGATAAGTTATTTCTATCCATGTGAATGGTTAGACTTGTTTTTATCAGAGGTGTTCTTAAGTTCCTATCACAATTATCAACCAAACGAAGATGGGTAAAGAATTTTAATATCCTCCCACTCAACCAAGGTAATGTGAAACATTATCAAAGAACTTTAATGGTATCAATAACTATTACAACAGTAAATCTAAACTGGAACATATAATCAGGATCAAGGATTTGTTCTGATAATAGCTAATCTATTATATTATTTCCATGTTTAAAATTATGTGTCACAAAGGGTACTGTAGAATAAAGTCCACCCCTAAGTTTATAGAGATTATGGTCCACCTCTAAAGGTTGTAAATCTCTAAGTGTGATAGAGAGTCTGTGGAGTTGAATATAATCCAGAGTTCATTAGATAAAAAATCGTTTGTACTGCATATTATTCTTAACTTTTCTCCACCCCTATCAGATCAAAAGATCTTTTTATTAAACAAATTCTCAAATAATTGTTTTTGAAACCAACAATTATTCATAAACATAGAAATAACTTCTAGTGTTTATGTAGTAATAACTCTGTAAAGAGTTTAAATACTTTTGAATTTGCATCAATAATAAAAACACATACACATTCAAACAAAATAAATATAATAATTGGTAATAGATAAAATAAAGAACTGAAGCTCAACTCATAAATTGCAATATAATTGAAAAAGATATTTTATTATGAACCAAAAAAATTGCAATATTTATGAGAACCAAACAGGGAATTAAGATCCCAAACATGAAATCCAAATTGTTTGAAAAACTAAACAATTAATTCAAATGAAAGAGCTTCTTCTTTATTATAGACAATCTCCATCCACCATCCAGCTTTCTAATCCAACTCGTTAAGACAGCACCCGAGTTTAAGAAGCTTTAGCTATAAGAAGAATAATAAACAAGGTTAGTAGTCCAGAATTATTAATCCAAAAGGATAATAATTCACTAAAAACACATCAGTTTATAAAGCCTTGTTTCTTTGCGAGATACTTAGGACATTGGGATTTCCAATGGCCTTTCTCATTGCAGTAGAAACATTTTCCTTTTTGTGTATTACCAGAAGCTCCAGCATTTTTGTGTTGGGTTTTATGCCCTAAATAAAACTCATTTCAATATAATCAGATTTACTTATTAATATAGATCAGAAATAACATTTAATGTTGCATGGTTCACATGATTTATTTCATGATTATATGTACATAATGTATAAATTCATCTGAAACCCTTTTCACATACTTGATCCTGTTTATTGTGCCGTCAACACATTGGAAAGTAAACATGACTATGTGAATAAAGTTTCCTAGATTTATCAGACATAGGGTTTTACTGATATGATAATCTACAACAAGAGTTTACTTGTATTTGGAGAAATACTATGTTCTTTCCAGAGCATTGGTTAAAGTAAAGCTCAGGTTGGATGCATGGAGTATGCATCGGAAGGGACCGATATTGAACTTTGACTTAGATTTATTAAACTTACCGTAATATCTATTCAAGTCAATATCGCCTAGTTGATCCTAGATCAAATGTTCTTAATCCTCTTATGATTAGGCTCAATCTCAAGAGGCTATTCGTGTTCTTTGATTTGTTAGTTAAGCCTACTTTTAGGTCAGGGTGATACGTACATTTTGGGAACACGGTAGTGCAATTGAGTGGGAGCGCTAGCATAAACATGGAATCTATAGCTTCTATCTGGCGAATAGTAAGCAAAGGATGATCTCCTTCGAGCTTGACCAAACGAACATAAATGGTGGAGTACTCATTTCACATAAGCTGAAATATCATTTATACGGGGTCAAGTGTTTTAAGGAATAAATACATTGTAGGGTGTAACGGTAATTTAATCCCTTTACAGTGTAGATCATTCATATAGAGGATCATTGATCACATTAGGATTATAACAATGGATAACTAATGATGTGTCTATATGGTGGAACATATAGAGCATTCTATATACTGAGAGTGCAATTCTAAGTTCTATGCGTGGATTCAACGAAGAATTAATAAGTTAGTGAATTTTAGTGCTAAATTCTTGATCTACTTATTGGAAGCTCGGTTATATAGACCCATGGTCCCCCCACTAGTTGAGATAATATTGCTTGTAAGACTCATGTAATTGGTTTTGATTAATCAATTATAATTCTCAAATTAGACTATGTCTATTTGTGAATTTTTCACTAAGTAAGGGCGAAATTGTAAAGAAAGAGTTTATAGGGGCATATTTGTTAATTATGATACTTTGTATGGTTCAATTAATAAATATGATAAATGACAATATTATTTAATAATTATTTATAGTTATTAAATAGTTAGAATTGGCATTTAAATGGTTGAATTAGAAAATTGGCGTTTTTGAGAAAATCAGATGCAGAAAAGATAAAACTGCAAAATTGCAAAAGTGAGGCCCAAATCCACTAGTATAGGGCCAGCCACTTTTGTAGGAAATTTAAACTGATTTTTTCATTATTTTAATGCCATATAATTCAAATCTAACCCTAGTGGAATGCTATAAATAGATAGTGAAGGCTTCAGAAAAATTACACTTTTCTTCTGACTTTTTCTATTCAGAAAAACTGAGCCTTCTCTCTCCCTATCTTTAGCTGACCACTCTCTCTCTTCTTCCTTGATAATTTCGAAATCCTTAGTGTATGAGTAGTGCCCACACACATCAAGTGATACCTCAATCATAGTGAGGAAGATCGTGAAGAAAGATCATCAGCAAAGGAGTTTCAGCATCAAAGATTCAGAGAAAGAGATCCAGGTTCAGATATTGATAATGTTCTGCTACAGAAAGGAATCAAGGGCTAGATATCTGAACGGAAGGAGTCATTATATTCCGCTGCACCCAATGTAAGGTTTCTTAAACTTTATATGTGTTTATTTCATCGTTTTAGAAAGTTCATATTTAGGATGTTAATAAACATACTTGTGAGTAGATCTAAGATCCTGGTAAAATAAATTCCAACAACTGGCCTCAGAGCCATGGTAATTGATTTACTTACATGTAATTTGGACTTTAAAACGATTGTTTGTATGTTCTTTGGATGGTATCATGTTGTATTGAGTGTTATTTGATGATTGATTGATGATTGTGAAATTTTCGTGAAAAATAATTGTTATTTCGTTTCTGGAATTATTTTTATTGGATAGTATGGAAAAAATTAAGCAAGTTAGCCTTTTACAGAACTCAATTTGGATTTTATTTGAATTAGTTATGATTTTTTGAAGATTTGACAAAATCGGGGCTGTGCTGATAGTTTTCTGCGATCGCAGAACTGTCCGTACAGTTTCGAATTTTTCCTTTTTCTTCAATTTTTCATACTTTTTCATGGAATTAACTTCCAATTTTTTTGTATGGTTTTGTATATATACTATTACTATTCCTAATTCAATTCTAATTATCATTTTGAATTAATTTAATTTTTTTTTTAATTTAATTCAAAATATTAGTGTAATTTGAATTTGAATAGAATTAGTATTTATCTTTTTGCTTAAAAATCTATCTTATTTTTAAATTTGATTATATTTTTTTTTAAATTTAAGGTCAGATTTTATAAGATATTTATAATTTCTTTTAAGATATTTTAAAAATATCTTATCTTTTAAGATATTTTAAAAAAAAAAATATATCTTATCTTTTAAGATTTTTTAATTAAATCTTTTTAGATATTTTGACCTTATTTAAATTTAAAATAAGATATTTATAATCATGTAATTTTAAATAGATGTAAGATAGTTTGCTAATTTTTTAAATTTTGTTATTTTATTTATTTAAATTACATTTAAAATTTGAAAAAGATATTTATTTATCTTTTCTAATTTTTTATTTAATTTTTATTTATAAAATAATATTTAAAATTTAAAAGTAGTTAGCAAATTTTTTTTGAAATGATATTTAGGTTGGTTGAAACCTAATTTTTCAAAAATTGTAGGTTTAATTTTAATTTTTTTTTAATTTTTAATTTTCGAATTTTTTCAAATTTTTTTTAAAAATTTTCGAATTTTTTTTTTTTTAATTAATTATTTTCGAAATTAAATATTTAATTTAAAATTAAATAAATCCTACATCCAACTATCCAGCTAACCCTGTTGCAGGAGTATGTGTTTTAGCTTGTTTGTAAGTTTTTAAAACCTATTATTACTTGATTGCAAATAGCCATGGTTACCTTTTGCCAGATCTAATGATCTGATGGCTCCCTTGGTCAAGATAATAATTTGTAACAGGTATATTTACAATCTTCTTTCATCTGTGTATGACCTAGCAACATGATAGGACCCATCCAAAGTGTGCCTGTGTGAGCCTATGTGTTTAATTTTATTATAGATGCATATAGGTTAATGTTGCTAAAATAAATTATCATAGTTATTGATAGAATTTATTTAGGCCCATTCAGTTTTTGGGCCTATTCAATTAATAACAGTTGTTCTTATTAAGGTTAAATTCCTCTCTTTTGGGCCTTGTGTGAGAGTTGGGAGCCATAGAAGTGGGTACGACATACTGAACCCAGCACCCCCTCACACAAACCACCCCAATTGTGAAGGCCCATTTGCCTGATTTGAACAACTGTACTAGGTTAATTACACTAGTTTAACCTAATAAAATTGATTAGCAACATAATTAATTTCATTTATTTTGAAATTAATTTAAGAAAATTATAGTTCAAGGAATTTTATATTCTAAGCTAAACTATATGTATTTTCTTGTATTTAATTAAATATAGAATTATAACCATCTAGATTCTTTCTGGAACTTAATTTAAATTTTTCATTAAATTTTCTTATTTAAGTTGATATTTAGTTATCTACAACTAACCAACTTAAATCTGAATATCTTTTGAATTTCAAATTTCAAAATTAAGTTGAGGAATTTTAGGCATTGGTTATTAAGATTCTTTAGATATTTTTTTAAGTTAATATCTTTTCGAATATTAACTTAAAATGGAATATTTTCAAATTAAGTGGTTACAACTTAATTTTTGATATTTAATTAAATTTAAATTTGAAAATATTTAAGTTCTAGATTTTTCTAATACAACTTAAATTAGATATTTTTTCAAATTTTGTGGAAAAGATACTTAGTTAAATAAGATATTTTCTAGATAGTTATTTCTAGACTACTTATTATTTCTAATATTAAATAGGAAAATATTATACATTGTGAAATTAATTATTTATATAATTAATTTTGGTACAATTTATTTTAAGTATATTTTTCCTAGTATTAAACTAGAGATTAATAATTAAGCCTTCTCTACACTTAATTATTTATTTCTTGAATTTCATACATTTAATTAATTTGAAAATAAAATATCTAAGTTGATTTAATCATCATACTTAAATATTTCTTTTTCATGACATTTAATTAAAAAGAAAATTATTTTTAGTTGAAATTTAATTTTTCAACTAAATTTAAATAATTTTCAAAATATATTTTTTCTTTATTTTATTAATCAATTTTTCGAAATTGCATTTCTTAAATGCTAGAATTTCAAATTTTATCTTGAAAAATAGATTAAGTTGTAAATTAATTATTTATTTTAATTAATTCTTGGATCAACTTAAATCAATGATTTTTTCATTTATTGATTAATTTAAAATAAATTGAATTAAAGTATATTATTAGAAATTGAATTAATTAGTCAAAGGAAAATCTAGATAGATGATATTTTTGCTTGAAGTATTTTTCTAGTGTATTTAATTAAATAGAAAATTAATATTTAAGTTGATTTTCATCATCATACTTAAATATTTGAAATTTTTTTTTATATATTTAATTAAATAGGAAAATTATATTTTTTGTTGTAAATTAATTTTATTAATTAATTTTGGGCCAACATTAAATTAGAATAATTTTTCCAGGATTAATTTTTTATTTTAACATGCATTTTCGAAAATTGTATCCTTAAATACTTTAATTTTTCGAAATGCAAAATATATTTATAGAAAATTAAATTTGAGTTGTAAATTAATTTATATTAATTTTGTAACAACTTAAATTGAATATTTTTCTAAATATTTATTGGAAATTATTACTAAGATGGAAATAATTCATGTTATTTTCATATCCATCTAAGTAAAATTTATAAATATTAAATTAAAATTTATATTTAGAATTTTTCATTCTAAATTGGAAATTTTAAATAAATATATATTTAAAATAAATAAATTAAATAAAGAGAATCAAAGAAAATACAACTCACTTTAAATAATGAGCTTGATTATTATTAAGATATTCGATCTCCATTGTTGGTCTTACAAAAGTTAAATGTTTTCAATATAACCTCGAGACGCTAGACTTCGTCCCCCTATGGATGGTTATTCGTTGAACGCATTTAACACCGTAAGATTTCATTTGATAAGTGTTTTGTAAGTTTTCGTCTCTATTAGACTCTCCCCTACGGTGACTACTTAGAGATAAACTTATGAAACATGAAACAATGGTAGAAGCTCATAAAATGAGAATAACCTTGACTCTCGCCTACCGGGACAACGTTGGATTCTTATTTTGATCGAATAAAAGGTTGCTAGAATGGTTTCTATTTTAGATGAGCTGACAACTCTATTCAATAAATGATGCTTTGACTCTCGCCTACGGGACCTTTGTATCGATCTGTTGAAAACCTTGGAAATTATTTAGGATTGTATGTTTTAGTATTTTCACTAGTCATTCCTACTTGCTATATGTTTATAATTTACGAATTGTGTATGAATTTATATTGAACCATGTTATTTTTACGTTATTAAGTTGTAGTTTAATTTCGAATCTTCATTGTTGGTCTAACATGTTTGTTTTTCTAATGAGATAAATCCCTAATGGATTTTTACCATTAGACATACATAATAGTGTAAGATCTCGAAAGATAAGTATTGTATATGCGACATCTAACTGTTCATCAATTGATGACACCTTAGACTAGTATTTTTACAATATGAAACAAGAAGATTACATAAATAAGATTACTTTGTCTTTCGCTAATCGAAGCATCGTTGGATTCTTATTTTAAACGAAATTATCCTAATTCCTCTTAGCTTATTCATTTCGAATTAGCTTCAAACATATCATTGGATGAATGGTCTATAAATCATTTCATGTCATTATATTTTCTCTTAAGAAATTAAATGACGCATATGATTATAATCCCGAAATTCTATTCCCAATTGATATAAAACTTCAATCTTAGAAATCTCCTACTTGTATGGGCAAATCTGACTTAGAGTTTGTATTAGTAGTGCTGGTCCAAGAAAGAATTACTCATTATATTTGGTTGAATTTAAGTCTTTGACTTTAATTTTAGAATCCAAATAGAAATTTTCTTAAATTTCTAATTCCAGAATACAATACAGTTACACTTTCTCAAGTGTTTAATATCCATCTTCTATTAATGGATTAAAACTGTATGGAATATGAGTTAGGTATTCTGTGACCAGGATCCACTTGCAGTATTCTAAGAACTCTTTGATGTAACTAAACCTATGTCATCATAGACACTACCACTTTCTTTTAATCTATGGCATTTGTATCTTGTTCATAGTGGTTTTGACAAGATCAATCTCTGCAAAGAGTTAATATGCCTATATCCACTGAAAGTAGTTCATCTCATTCGCAGATGGATGTACATTCAGGGGTGGATATGAGTTTTTCGTTGTATTCTTAAAACGATAACTCTAGATTATACCTTATGCAAAGAAATTTGAAATGTTTGAAAAATTTCATCAATTTCTAGCAATGGTTAAACACCATTAAGGTATGTGGTTAAAGATCTTGCGAACTGATAGGGGTGGAGAAATAGTTAGTAGATATGCAGTTCAAAGATCATTACATTGATTTTTGAATTATATCCAAACTTACCTCCCCAGAAATTTCGATTTGCATATTGATGATTAGTTACTAGTCGTTGCCTAAGTCCTTCTATGGTAATACAATTTCAGAATGATGTAATGGTTGTATACTTAATGTAAATCATTACTAGATTCATGGATGACCTAATCAAAATCTTAAGAAAGGCTAGAACTGTTAACCATGGTTTGTTAGCTTTTCTAAGTGATTAGGGGTGGACCATCCCATTGTCAATAGATAAGAAAGTGTTTGTTCAAACAAATACTACTTTTCTAAGAAAATGACTAAGTCTGAAAACAAGTAGCAAATAAAGGAGATATTTAATTCTTGATTCCAAAAGTGTTCTATCATCTTATATGACATATGATGATCCCACTGTCTCTGTTGTCTTGTCACAACCAAAGAGGTTAATACCATTTAGTTTTCTTCGACATAATTCGCGGTACCTTGTCGTAGTGGGAGAGTTTCTAGGAACTCACCTTCTTATGACTTGGGAGACACTAGTGATTAAAATCCATTGTGAGTTTAAACAAGTAATGGATTGTCAAGATAAGAAACTAAGAAGAAAGCCTATAGAACTATGGTTTAATCCATTCACATGGAATAACCTAAAGTTTTCTATTACAAGGACATAAAAGGAAATTTTCGTTTATAAGTCTATTCAATGGACTTAACAAAACTTCCTGTTCCTAGTATTACAGGTTTGAGTTTATCTAAACCTATGGCTTGTGGTATACCTGGTAATTACTTACTCTAATGCAAGCAACTTACTTTAGTAAAATGTCAAGCATTTTCTTTCTAATGGCAATCTATAGAAGCTTCACAACTTCTTAGGTATAGATTTTATTTATCTAAGGAAAAGTCTTAACTATTCCAGAAAAGATAAAGCCATGAAAGAATTTCTTACATCAACAGTGAGAGGTCTTAGATATGCTTTTGTATGCCTTAGACCAGACACTGTTGTTGAGTGGGAGTAATGAGTAGGTATCGATTAATCCAAGAGAAGAACATTGGAAGACAATCAAGTAAATCTTAAGATAAAGAAGAGGAACTATATGTTAGTCTATAAGAGTGTGTTTAAAAACTCTTAGACTACACCATATCAGATTTCGAAATTTGCCTTAGTGCTAGTAAATCTTTCTGATAAGATGGTGGTTACTCTGGGGGTGGAATAGTGATTTTGGAGAAGTTTAAAAACCTATCTGAAGTCTCTAGGTCTACCAGAGAGACCGAATGTTAAAGAAAGCCGGAAAGGTACTTATTCAGTCTAAGGAAAGTTCTATACATCTTTGGCACCATTCCAAATTGCCTTAAACTACTAGTGTTAATTTCCTGATTAACCAAAAGTAGTTGCCAAAGGTATAGAATCCAGTATCCCAAGAGAGTAGACATATAGAGAGGAATTTCACATTATCAATGATTTTGTGATTAAGGAAGAGTAATGGTGGAGAAAAGGTTGTGGTTAATTCAACCTTTCAGATCCTATTATGAGGAGTTTACTACTACTACACTTGATTTGTATATCAAGGTGTTGAGATTATTTGAAACGCACTTTTTGTTTTATATTAGTGCAAGTGGGAGTTTGTTGGGTTTTATGCCCTAAATAAAACTCATTTCAATATAATCAGATTTACTTATTAATATAGATCAGAAATAACATTTAATGTTGCATGGTTCACATGATTTATTTCATGATTATATGTACATAATGTATAAATTCATCTGAAACCCTTTTCACATACTTGATCCTGTTTATTGTGCCGTCAACACATTGGAAAGTAAACATGACTATGTGAATAAAGTTTCCTAGATTTATCAGACATAGGGTTTTACTGATATGATAATCTACAACAAGAGTTTACTTGTATTTGGAGAAATACTATGTTCTTTCCAGAGCATTGGTTAAAGTAAAGCTCAGGTTGGATGCATGGAGTATGCATCGGAAGGGACCGATATTGAACTTTGACTTAGATTTATTAAACTTACCGTAATATCTATTCAAGTCAATATCGCCTAGTTGATCCTAGATCAAATGTTCTTAATCCTCTTATGATTAGGCTCAATCTCAAGAGGCTATTCGTGTTCTTTGATTTGTTAGTTAAGCCTACTTTTAGGTCAGGGTGATACGTACATTTTGGGAACACGGTAGTGCAATTGAGTGGGAGCGCTAGCATAAACATGGAATCTATAGCTTCTATCTGGCGAATAGTAAGCAAAGGATGATCTCCTTCGAGCTTGACCAAACGAACATAAATGGTGGAGTACTCATTTCACATAAGCTGAAATATCATTTATACGGGGTCAAGTGTTTTAAGGAATAAATACATTGTAGGGTGTAACGGTAATTTAATCCCTTTACAGTGTAGATCATTCATATAGAGGATCATTGATCACATTAGGATTATAACAATGGATAACTAATGATGTGTCTATATGGTGGAACATATAGAGCATTCTATATACTGAGAGTGCAATTCTAAGTTCTATGCGTGGATTCAACGAAGAATTAATAAGTTAGTGAATTTTAGTGCTAAATTCTTGATCTACTTATTGGAAGCTCGGTTATATAGACCCATGGTCCCCCCACTAGTTGAGATAATATTGCTTGTAAGACTCATGTAATTGGTTTTGATTAATCAATTATAATTCTCAAATTAGACTATGTCTATTTGTGAATTTTTCACTAAGTAAGGGCGAAATTGTAAAGAAAGAGTTTATAGGGGCATATTTGTTAATTATGATACTTTGTATGGTTCAATTAATAAATATGATAAATGACAATATTATTTAATAATTATTTATAGTTATTAAATAGTTAGAATTGGCATTTAAATGGTTGAATTAGAAAATTGGCGTTTTTGAGAAAATCAGATGCAGAAAAGATAAAACTGCAAAATTGCAAAAAGTGAGGCCCAAATCCACTAGTATAGGGCCAGCCACTTTTGTAGGAAATTTAAACTGATTTTTTCATTATTTTAATGCCATATAATTCAAATCTAACCCTAGTGGAATGCTATAAATAGATAGTGAAGGCTTCAGAAAAATTACACTTTTCTTCTGACTTTTTCTATTCAGAAAAACTGAGCCTTCTCTCTCCCTATCTTTAGCTGACCACTCTCTCTCTTCTTCCTTGATAATTTCGAAATCCTTAGTGTATGAGTAGTGCCCACACACATCAAGTGATACCTCAATCATAGTGAGGAAGATCGTGAAGAAAGATCATCAGCAAAGGAGTTTCAGCATCAAAGATTCAGAGAAAGAGATCCAGGTTCAGATATTGATAATGTTCTGCTACAGAAAGGAATCAAGGGCTAGATATCTGAACGGAAGGAGTCATTATATTCCGCTGCACCCAATGTAAGGTTTCTTAAACTTTATATGTGTTTATTTCATCGTTTTAGAAAGTTCATATTTAGGATGTTAATAAACATACTTGTGAGTAGATCTAAGATCCTGGTAAAATAAATTCCAACATTTTGTTCCTAGCTGCATTCGCAGCTTGAGCTCGCTTCTTGGCATTTTTCCACTTCTTCTTATGATGGGATTTGGAAGTAGAAGCAACAAGTGCCTCAGGATTACTTGTCTTATTACCATTTCCAGAATTCTGAGGTTTATTCCCTCTTTTCTTGGGACCTCCAATCAAATTTTCATATGTCTGAAGGTCATTGACTAAAGTATGAAAGTCTTGTTCCTTCTTATTCATGACATAATTTGATGTGTAGGGCGAGAAAATGCTGAGTCAGGCTATTCAAGATGAGACTCACTTGAGTAGTCTGATCCATTTCAGCACCATGATTCTGGGCTTCCTGGAAATAACTAGCCATCTGGAGAAGGTGATCACGCACATTCTGATGGGGTTCCATCCGTGCATTGATGAATTTCTTAGTCGCGTCGAAACGAGACTGAATAGATGCCATACCGAATAGCTCAGTTAACTGCGTCATGATTTCTGCAGCCGTGACAGTGTTTGCAAACCTTGTTTTCAAGGTGTCAACCATGCTGGAAAGCATGAAGTAACGAGCTTTATTGTTAGCATTATGACAACGCTCAAACTTCTCTTTTACAGCTTTGGTTGCATTGTCACTTGGCTGCTCAGGGGACGGCTCAGTCAACACAAACGAGGCACTTTCACCTATGAGAGCAATATGAATAATCTCTCTCCACTTTGGGAAGTTAGACCCATTTAGCTTATTTTCAGTTAAGAGTGACAACATGGGATTTGACATTTCAATTCAGGATACTACAAGATAATACATAGATATCAGTTATGGTTTATCACAAAATCTTATTTAGAAATTATCAGCATACAGCAAGTAGGAATGACTAGAGAAAATACAAAAAAAATTCAATCCTAAATAATTTCCAAGGTTTTCAACAAACTGATATCAGTGTCCCGTTTAGGCGAGAGTCAAAGCTATCATTCATTGAATAGAGTTGTCAGCTCATCTAGAATAGCAAACCTTCTAGCAACCTTTTATTCGATCGAAAAGAGAATCCGACGTTGTCCCGTTTAGGCGAGAGTCAAGGTCATTCTTATTTCATGAGCTTCTACCATTGTTTCATATGTTTGTAAGTCTTATACAGTACCCACCATTAGGGTGGTTAATACTAATATAAAACACTTACAAACATACTTATCTTTCGAGATTAAACGGCGCTAACTTGCTAATGAACGTTCCTCCATTAGGGAGGATTACTCACTAAAACAATAGCTATGTAAAACCAACAATGGAGATCGAATATCTCAAAATAATAAAGCTCATTATTTAAATTGTATTTTCTTCTATTATTTATTTATTTTAAATCTATATATATTTATTAAATTTTAAATTTAGAATAGAATCTAAATAAAATTTAATTTAATATTTGTAAAATTAAACTTAGATGGTTAAGAAAATAAAATGAATTATTTCCATCTTAGTGTTAATTTTCCAACAAATATTAAGAAAATTACTTAATTTAAGTTGTATTAATTTAAATTAATTTGCAACTCAAATTAAAATTTTCTACAAATATATATATTGTATTTCCAAAAATACACAATTTTTGAAATACATTTAAAATAAATCAAACTTTACTTAGAAAAAATACCTCAAGCAAAAATATTATCTATCTAGATTTTCTTGACTAATTAATCCAATTTCTAATAATATATTTCAGTTCCTTTATTTTAAATTAATCATTAAATGAAAAGATCATTGATTTAAGTTGATTCAAAATTAATTAAAATAATTAATTTACAACTTCAATCTATCTTTCAAGATAAATTCAAAATCACCTTGCATAATTAAATGCTATTTTGAAAAATGATTAATAAGATAAATAAAATATATTATGAAAATTATTCAAATTTAAGTTGTTATGGAAATACCCAACTTAAAATAATTTTCTTATTTAATTAAATATCATGAAAATATCAATATCCAAGTGTCATTATGAAAATCAACTTAGACATTTAATTTTCAATTTAATTAAATGTATTAAATTCAGGAAATAAATAATTAAGTATAGAGAAGACTTAATCATTAATTTCCAATTTAATACAAGGAAAAATATCCTTGATTGAATTGTACCAAAATTAATTATTAACCAATTAATTTCACAATCAATGATATTTTCCTAGATTAGAAATAATAATTAGTATGGAAATAACTATCTAGAAAATATCTAAATTCTACTAAGAAATATCTCAATTCTACTAAGTATCTTTTCAAGATCTGGAAAATATCTGATTTAAGTTATTATAGAAAGAATCTATAATTTACAAACTTAAAATTTTCCAAACATCATTTAATTAAATATCAAAATTAGGTAGTAACTACCTAATTTAAAGATATTCCCTTTTTTAAGTTTAAAACCAACTTAAAATAATATCTTCTAAGAATCTTCAATAACTAATTCCTAGAATTCCTTAGCTTAATATTATTATCAAAATATATTCAAATTTAAGTTAAAAAAAAAATTAGTAAATACTAATTCATAACTTAAATAAGAATATTTAATGAAATAATAAAAATAAGTTTCAGAAAGAATCTAGTTAGTTAAAATTCTTTATTTAATTAAATACAAGAAAAATACAAATACTTTATCCAGAAATGAAATTCATTAAACTATGTTTTTCTTAAATTAATTTCGAAGAAATTAATTATGTTGCTATTCAATTTTTTATTAGGTCAAACTAATATAATTAACCTAGCACAGTTATCCAAATTAGGCAAATGGGCCTTCACAATTGGGGTTGTTCATGTGAGGGGGGGCTGGGTCCAGTATGTCGCACCCACTTCAAAGGTTCCCAACTCTCACACAAGGCCCAAAAGAGAGGAATTTAACCTTAAAATGAACAACTGTTATTAATTGAATAGGCTCATTAACTAAATGAGCCTAAATAAAATCTATCAGGTTATGACATTTTATTTAGCAACAACAACCTATATGTATCTATAATAAAAATTAAACATATAGGCTCACACAGGCACACAGATTTGGATGGATCCTATCATGTTACTAGGTCATACACAGATGAAAGAAGTTTGTAAAAATTACCTGTTACAAATTATCAACTTGATCTATCATCAATTGAACCATGGGTTAAAATCAGATCATTTGATCTGTCAACAAGTTAACCCTGGCAATTTAGATCAAGTAATAATAGGTTTTAGAAAAACTTACAAACAATCTAAAACACATACTCCTGCAACAAGGTTAGATCTGGATAGTTGGATGTAGGATTTATTTAATTTTAAATCTATATTTCGAAAAATAATATTAAAATTAAACCTACCATTTTGAAAATTTAGGTTTTGGGTAACCTAAATGCATTTCAAAATTAAACTGTCAACTTTTCTTTTAAATTTCATGTTATTTAATAAATTAAATAATAAAATAGAAAATGGTAAATACATACCATTTTCTTATTTTACAACTTAATTTAATTGAAAAATAACAAAATTTAAAAGTTAACAAAAATACCTTATTTCCTCTTTTAAAATTATCATGATTATTTGGATCTTATTTTAATTAAGGTCAAGTTACCAAAAAAAAAATTAATATCTGACCTTAAAAAGTAAAATAATCAAATTTTAAAGGAAATAAGAAAATGGTAAGCAAAACTTGATTTTTCCCATTTTCAAAATCAAATTGCACTAATATCTAAAATTAATTTTAAAAATTAAAATTAATTTATTTCTGATAATTAGATTTGAAATTTGAAAAACAAAAATCAACATACAAAACTACACAAAAAATCGGAATTTAATTGCATGAAATAGCATGAAAAATCGAAGAAAACGAAGAAAATAGCAGGTGGTACGGACAGCATGCAAAGCATGCTGTCCGCGCACGTGGGAGAGGAGCCACAGCCCAAAAATCTGGGCGCAAGCACCCCTGCGCATGATTTCCGCGCGCGTAGGGGAGGTGCTCACCACCTAGGTTTTTCCCAATTTTCAAAAATTCATAACTAATTCAAATTAAATCGAAATCGAGTTCTGTAAAAAAGTAAATTGCTTAGAATTTTCCAAACTATCCAATAAAAATAATTCTAGATACAGACAATCAATTATTTTTCCCAGAATTCACAAACATCAATCAAACATCAATATGACACAACATGAAACCATCCAAATCACAAGCAAATCGTTTTAAGTCCAAATTTCTTGCAAGTAAATCAATTACCATGGCTCTGGTGCCAGTTGTTGGTATTATATTTATCCAGGATCTTAGATCTATTGCAAGTATGTTGATTTAACAACCTAATATTGAACTTCTAAAACGATGAACTAAACACATAAAAGTTAAGAATAACTTACAGTGATTGCAGCGGAATTTATGTCTCCTTCCACTCAGATCTCTAACCCTTGATTCCTGTCTGTAGCAGAGTATAATCAAGATCTGAGCCCGAAAGTTCTTCAGTTGGATGTGATCCTTCACAGTCTTCCAAACTATGATGAGATACTGAATGATGTGAGTGGGCACTTCTCTCTCACTAGGGAATTTCGAAATCTCTCTTTGTTTTCTCTCTTATTTTCGTGTGATACACTTTGCAGAGCAAAGTTTCTCAAGCAACACATCCATACAAAGAGAAGAGAGGGGCTGCTATAAATAGGAAAAGAGAAGACCACAACTTTCCAAATAAACAGTTTCCTCTTTTACTGTGTAATAGAATAACTGCCTTATTTAGTGTGATTCAACACTTTCCTATTTAGGCTAGGCTTTGATTAGCAATTAAATGACAAATTAAATTGAAAAATAATAATTGGGAAAAGGCAATGATGTGGCCGGCCATGGTGTGAATGGGCCTCACATTGATTTTGCAGTTTCCTCAATTTTATTTCTATTTCTCCAAAAATGCCATTTTTCCAATTCTAATCATTTAAATGCCAAAACCAATTATGAAATAACTAAAATAGATTATTAAATAATATTGCCATTTAAAATTAATTATTAATTCAGACATGCAAAGTCTCATAATTAATAATTAAACCTAGAAACCCTCTTATTTACGATTTCATCCCTAAACTGTGAGAATTCACAAATTAGACATAGTCTAACTTTTAGAATTATAATTGATTAATCATAAATCAATTATAGAGTCCTACAAACAGTATAGTCTCAACTAGAATGGGGACCATGGATCTATATTCTGAGCTTCCAATAAGTTGAACCGATTTACCAAGTAAATCCCTAACTTATTAATTCCTCGTTGAATCCACTCTTAGAACTTGGAATTGCACTCTCAGACTTATATAGAGCATATCATATGTTTCACGATATCAATATGCTATCTCATTTAACCATTGTTATAATCTTAATGTGATTTAGAGATCCTCTATATAGATGATTTACATCGAGACGGGACTAATTTACCGTTTACACCCCTCAATGTATTTTGCCCATTTGAACACTTAGTTACCTGTAAATGATGTTTTAGTGATCTAATATATAGTCACTGAAACAAGAGCTCATCCATTTACTTCTATTTAACTAAGCTCAAAAGGAATCATCACTTTACTTCTATACACCAGTAGAAGCTATAGATTTCCATATTTATGTTTAGCACTCCCTATTCAGTTATGCTATCATGTTCCCAAAATATATGTATTATCCTGACTCAAGACAGGCTTTAACTAATAAATCAAAGAACAAGAATAGCACTCCTGAGATTGAGCCTAAGCATATCAGGATTTAGATTCTCTTAATCTAAGATCAACTTCTGACATTGACTTGGAAAGATACAACGGTAAGTTTACAATATCTTTAACCAAGTTCAATATCGTTCCAGTCCAATGCATACTCCATGCATTCGAAACCAGTATACTTTACCAATGTTCTCGAAAGAACATAACACTTACTCCAAGTGTAAGTATACATCATCGCTGATTATCACATCAGTGTAAATCTAAAATACTGATGAACAGGGACCAAATCTTTTGAATCATATAATCACAATCACATTCCACTGTATTGACGATACTGTAATTGTGAATAACTATATGTTCTGGATTTAACTGATTTTGTGCATATATCAAATATATGTATTAAACCATAAACATGTAACATACATGTAAACATGCTTCACTTCTAAATTGATAACTAATCAAATTGTAATGAGTTTTATTTAGGGCATAAAACCCAACATACTTCTATTTAACTAAGCTCAAAAGGAATCATCACTTTATGTTCAGCACTCCCACTCAGTTATGCTATCATGTTCCCAAAATATACGTATCATCCTGACCTAAAAGGTAGGCTTAAGTAATAAATCAAAGAACATGAATAGCACTCCTGAGATTGAGCCTAAGCATATCAGGATTTAGATTCTCTTAATCTAAGATCAACTTCTGACATTGACTTGGAAAGATACAACGGTAAGTTTACAATATCTTTGATCAAGTTCAATATCGGTCCAGTCCAATGTATACTCCATACATTCGAAACTAGTATACTTTGCCAATGTTCTGGAAAGAACATAACACTTACTCCAAGTGTAAGTATACTTTATCGCTGATTATCACATCAGTGTAAATCCAAAACACTGATGAACAGGGACCAAATCTTTTGAATCATATAATCACAATCACATTCCACTGTACTAACAATACTGTAATTGTGAATAACTATATGTTCTGGATTTAACTGATTTTGTGCATATATCAAGTATATATATTAAACCATAAACATGTAACATACATGTAATCATAATTCACTTCAAAATTCTAAATTGATAACTAATCAGATTGTAATGGGTTTTATTTAGGGCACAAAACCCAACAGTTACTCCGTCTGCAAATCTTTGAATGTGGTTAGGATCATTTTGAGAGGATGAAGTCGGATGAAACTCGTAGAAAAAAGGTCAAGGACAGAGATGGCATGGAAGTCCTCAGACAAACTCAATGGTGATTCTTGGCAAAGAAGCTTAAGAGTGTTTTAGACTTTCTAAAATGAAGGAAATAATGCAAAGGTGGCTCTTTTTTTCTTACTTTATACTCATGATATTGGTTTCGTCAGATCAGAGAAAGGTTTGATCCTACAGACATAATTCAAAGCACAAGTGGAAAACATGTGTTGGGTTTTATGCCCTAAATAAAACTCATTTCAATATAATCATATTTGCTTATTAATATAGATCAGAAATAACATTTAATGTTGCATGGTTCACATGATTTATTTCATGATTATATGTACATAATGTATAAATTCATCTGAAACCCTTTTCACATACTTGATCCTGTTTATTGTGCCGTCAACACATTGGAAAGTAAACATGACTATGTGAATAAAGTTTTCCTAGATTTATCAGACATAGGGTTTTACTGATATGATAATCTTCAACAGAGTTTACTTGCATTTGGAGAAGTGCTATGTTCTTTCCAGAGCATTGGTTAAAGTAAAGCTCAGGTTGGATGCATGGAGTATGCATCGGAAGGGACCGATATTGAACTTTGACTTAGATTTAATTAAACTTACCGTAAAATCTATTCAAGTCAATATCGCCTAGTTGATCCTAGATCAAATGATCTTAATCCTGTTATGATTAGGCTCAATCTTGAAAGGCTATTCGTGTTCCTTGAATTGTTAGTTAAGCCTACCTTTTGGTCAGGGTGATACGTACTTTTTGGGAACACGGTAGTGCAATTGAGTGGGAGCGCTAGCATAAACATGGAATCTATAGCTTCTATCTGGCGAATAGTAAGCAAAGGATGATCTCCTTCGAGCTTGACCAAACGAACATAAATGGTGGAGTACTCATTTCACATAAGCTGAAATATCATTTATACAGGGTCAAGTGTTTTAAGGAATAAATACATTGTAGGGTGTAACGGTAATTTAATCCCTTTACAGTGTAGATCATTCATATAGAGGATCATTGATCACATTAGGATTATAACAATGGATAACTAATGATGTGTCTATATGGTGGAACATATAGAGCATTCTATATACTGAGAGTGCAATTCTAAGTTCTATGCGTGGATTCAACGAAGAATTAATAAGTTAGTGAATTTTAGTGCTAAATTCTTGATCTACTTATTGGAAGCTCGGTTATATAGACCCATGGTCCCCCCACTAGTTGAGATAATATTGCTTGTAAGACTCATGTAATTGGTTTTGATTAATCAATTATAATTCACGAATTAGACTATGTCTATTTGTGAATTTTTCACTAAGTAAGGGCGAAATTGCAAAGAAAGAGTTTATAGGGGCATATTTGTTAATTATGATACTTTGTATGGTTCAATTAATGAATATGATAAATGACAATATTATTTAATAATTATTTATAGTTATTAAATAGTTAGAATTGGCATTTAAATGGTTGAATTAGGAAATTGGCATTTTTGAGAAAATCAGATACAAAAGGTGTTAAAATTGCAAAATTGCAAAAAGCAAGGCCCAATCCACTAAGTGTAGGGCCTGCCACTTTTGTAGGAAATTTAAACTGATATTTTCATTATTTTAATGCCAAATAATTCAAACCTAACCCTAGTGGAATGCTATAAATAGATAGTGAAGGCTTCAGGAAAATTACACTAAAATTTTCTATTTTTCCTTCAGAGAAAAACCTGAGCCTTTCTCTCTCCCTATCTTTAGCTGCCACTTCTTCTTTCTCTTCCCTCTTGAAATTTCGAAATTTCTTAGTGTATGAGTAGTGCCCACACACATCAAGTGATACCTCAATCATAGTGAGGAAGATCGTGAAGAAAGATCATCAGCAAAGGAGTTTCAGCATCAAAGATTCAGAGAAAGAGATCCAGGTTCAGATATTGATAATGCTCTGCTACAGAAAGGAATCAATGGCTAGATATCTGAACGGAAGGAGTCATTATATTCCGCTGCACCCAATGTAAGGTTTCTTTAACTTTATATGTGTTTAATTTATCGTTTTAGAAAGTTCTTATTTAGGATGTTAATAAACATACTTGTGAGTAGATCTAAGATCCTGGTAAAATAATTTCCAACAAGATGGTCATTTAATACTGATGTACCTCGAAACCGCACAACTGCCAAAATTAGAGGACATGCGTCTTTGCAAAAAGAGGGTCATAACGAAAATACCCTATGTAATCATTAAAAAGCTCTTTTTATTAAAAAAGAACTTTTTATGGGGAAATTGTTATACCTGAAATTCGGCGAGCACATCAGAAGAAGACACGTGTCGAGCTGGGAAGAATGAAGAACTCAAACACGCAATCGTAAGTACACTTGACGTGGAATAACTCGTTAAATTAACAGAATATGTTTATAACTCGGATGACTGGACAATCTTATGCGAGATAAAAATGTACTAACTGTTGACTTGTGTCTCGATGAGAAACCATGTAAATGCAAAAGTGCATGGCGAGGCATTAACCTCGTCGCGTGGAGGAGGTATAATAACAATATAAATACTTAGTGTATATGACATGGTATACAAACTAAGTATAAACAGAGGGGTGGATCAAGGTGACAGATGGCGAGGCGTCTATCTCGCCGTAAGATGGCATGCGCGCGAGACAGATCATCTCGACACTAGAAATTTTAGTTGTCTGAATGAAAGTAAAAGCAATATCAACCTCAGGAAGATATGATGAGCTCCAACTCGCCATCAAAGTTAACTCGGCTCCATTCTCAGCGAGGCATCCCCATGAGATAATGCTTACCGTATATCTTTAATATGCATTCATTTTGACCCAATAAAAGTGGAATATTCACAGCTGTGTGAATTCTAAATAAAAACCGCTTTTACCTAGCGTGATTTGTAATCAAATCCCATGATTCTAGGGGATAATCATTGTAAAAAGATTACAGTCAACTTTGTAATGAACTGCCCACTATGTAATTGTAAATAATGCCAAGCAAGATAAAAAGAGGGACGTAAAAACTCATACAAGAGAGGCCCTAAAAAATAATCAGAAATCTGAATAAGATTGACTCGTGCACTATGAAGAATTTTAACTGCAAAGCCACTTAAAATCCTTGTGTGTTCATACTTTTTATTTTATCTGTGTGAGATTATCACGGTTAGGCTCAAATTTAGTTAACGAAAATCTGCGCTAACACAATGGTATATTGTAATGACCGCTCTAGTAATGTGGATTAGAAAAGGCAATTAGCACTAATTTTTATTATTTTATTATTATTTGTGAATTAATTTATTTGTGGACCCCAATATTTAGAAATAAATGTTAGAGTTATAATTTCTCAATTCCGGAGATTTTATTAAACTCTAGGGGTATTATTTAGCTTATATGTGAAATATGTTAATTTTGTAATTTTTGCTCGGCGACAACGGAAAATGCGATGGATGGCTAGATAATCACATGAGTAAGTTTAGAACCCTATTTCATAGTGGGGAATATTTTAGAGGAAATAAATTATCGGGATTGAGCGGGGTTATGGAAATTGACCATTTTACCCCTAGTTTCAAAGAAATACCTTAGTTTAAGTCTAACGGCATTTTTGTCATTTGAAAGGGATAAGAGATAGGTGGCTTTTTGGTTGATTGACACCTAGCAAGGATACTTTCAACCAAGGGTTAGTTAATCCTTTTCCCAATTTGGAAAATCAAAGAAAAGAAATTAGAAGAAAGCATTTCCTCTTGAACTCTCTCTCTCTTTCTATTCGGCTGAGGCAAACCAAGGATCAAACCTGAATTTTTTCTTCCATTTCCTTGAATCTAAGCTAGGATTCAAAGTGGTTTTATCTAAGGTAAGCCCTAGAACTCTTGCTTATGTTAATTTTGAGTTTTTTTTCTTAGTTTGAGCATGTGATTTTGGGAGTAAGTGGCTGTTAGGTTTCAAGGTGTTTAAGGTTCGAATTTTAGGGTTTAGTTGAGTTGATTCTAAGTTCTAGCTGCTGGTTTTAATGGTGTAGATGGTTTTTATGCAATTTTAGGTTTAAAGTTCAAAGCTTTACTCATTAATGGCAACTTGAGTTGTAATGGATTATTCTGTGAATTACTGCCTGGAAATCATTGTGTATGCATTGTATAGGTATACTGGAGAGTTTGGTAAAGTTTGGGATTGAATTGAATTAAGGGGGATAATTTTTTGGTTCCCAGCAGATGAACCGGAATTCCGGTTCTGGGTGGTCTGTACCAACCGGTCGACCGGTTGGTGACCCAGAACCGGGATGCTGGTTGGGAACCGGTCGACCTGTTGGGGGATTCTCCAGAACCCTAGTTTTGGCCAATTTTGAGATATTTAGGGTATTGCCATGAGGTTTATCGATAGGGAAACTTTTAGTTTCAAGTTTTAAGTCCCGAAAAGTGATTTAGCGAGTCACTCATCTGTATTACCGTTATTGTGATTAGGGCATCCATCTAGCACGTGAATTCCGTTCAGGTCGGCCAGCACACTTGAATTCGGAAAACAGGTAAGAACTGTGTATAATGTATGATGTGATTATCTGAATGTGTGTATATGTGTTTATATATGCATGCTTGAATTATGTTAAACACTACCAACACTTGTATGATTAAGTTATAGAGTGTATTGGTACAGTGATTGTTGTTGATTTGAGTACGATACAGTGATACCAACACAAGCATAGGAAAATGCTAAGGTGTGTGGTACATCACTCAGTGTTACTCAGTGATCGGGATAAACCCTACCAACACTCGTACAGCGAGGTACGATGTGTATGTGGTATAGTGGTTGTACCCTAGTATTGAACGTTCATACTCATCTGTTAAGCTCTGTAAATAGGTGTATGGGCGCCTATTTACAGGTCGGAAATTATATGATATGTTACATGCATTTCTTACTGAGTCTGTTGACTCACAGTTTCTGCTTCCATGTGTAGGTAAAGGAAAGGCGAAGGCTGAACAGGAGTGAACCTGAGCTTGGGTGAGATTGTACATGTCAAGCAGCGCGACCTGGAGTGTTCGGTCTCGGGACATCTGGGAGTTGTATTTTGAAAGTCGCTGTGCGACCTGTAAATCTGTATATTTTGGATTGTATGCTTGAAAAGTAAAGTTTGTAAAGTTTTAAAAATCGGGATCCCGGCACTTGTAAATATTTTATTAAATTACAAAGTTTAGTATTTAATGCAAAAGTTTTAATTTGACACGTTTTTCGAGAAATTTCTTTGATTAGCAAAGATTGCATAATTATTGAAAAAGCACTGTAGCGTGCCTTAGCATTAGGGCGTTACATATAGGGTTTGTTGGTAGGCCTCCAATATCATCCAAATGCCCTAATGTCTCCTCAGCCCAGTCCATGATTTCAGAAATATTTTGATCATCAGGTGGATCTCCATCATCATCAACTTCTCCATCTCCTTCATCTCCATCTCCATCATCATCATCTCCATCTCCATCTCATCATCATGGTCATCATCTTCATCATCTTCTTCTCGATCATCATCAGCAGCATCATCATCTTCCTCAGATTCTGATGATGAGAAGGATGAAATAATCATGGTCTCAGGCATAGTATTACTTGGTTAGGAGCTGCACTCATGAGAATCTACCTCTTCATCAATCCACTGTGTTGCTAAATCAACCCACTGCACAAACTTGTTGAAGAATTCATCATTACGATCATAATGGCCTTTTGGATTGACAACAACATCTGGTACTAAATAATTGTCAGATGGGAACTCCTCCAGAATGCATTTGTCCAATTTACCAGGTTGGGGTTGGTGGACATGCCTTATTGCCTCCTCATCCAGTCTCCATTCAACTGTAAAAACTTGATCTGACAATATAAAATATATGTTGTCCTCCCTGTAATTTCTACCCCTCAAATCATCCAACATCATATTAATTTCCCTTTTCTCAATAACCCAAAATCCCATATTCAAGTTCTTTCCTTTTGGCTTAAACAGAAAACCAAAAGGGAATATGTATCCCAATTCTTGAGCCATTTCTTCAAGATGGAGGCTGCTGAATCCAAAGAAACAACAAAAATAAAAGTAGGTAATTCGACCATTCTCATACTTTCTATTGCCACCTCGTGTAAACCAATAACTACCATGGAAAAATTTCACAGTGAAATTATCCAAATTCAAACATGCAAAGTTAATATAGAACTAAGCACACATTTAAACTTACAGGTGACATAGGCAAAACTAATTAAACTTTCCCAACATTTTGACTTAACCCCCAATAGCAATTAACCCCCAATTGTAATTAACCCCCAATAGCAATTAATCCCCCAATACCGACAAACAGATAAGGAATAATATAAAATAGAAAAAAAAAACAAACATGTGGAAATGTTTCCATTGAAGAAAACAACAACCAAAGATTTCCAACATCCTTTGACTAATATGTTTTTACCAATAATATCAAACTTTCTACTTTAATATCATATCCAACCACTGTATAGGATAGGACCACAAGCCTCACAAACCATTAAAGCTACTACCAACAGAAAATTTAGTATAAAACCCCCAATAACTCATTCTACTTAGATTTACCCAAGCAACACCAAAATTTTTTGAAAACTCAAAAAAAATAAAAAACCCTAAAATATTGATTTGGGACTTACTGTAGTCGGTCTTTTTCACCTCGATGACGATGCGCCATTTCAAAAACCTTCTCCTTCCACGAATTTTTTGGGTTTTCTTTGTATTCACATGAGGATGATGAATCTATTCTTAGGTTGGCTGGGTTTCGCGTTTCCCCCTTTGTGCTTTCTCTATCACTTTAACGGTTTTGTTTTTCTCGGCTTACTTCAAGTTCTCACGAAAAATGGTAAAAATTTGTATACTTTTTCTGGGTTTCCTTCGATTTCTCAAGCACTTCTCTATCTCTTTTTATGTTTAGATTTACAATTATAGTTTGGTTTTCATTTTGTATCGTTCTAATACCGTTTGTATTTAAATTTAATGTGTGATTTAGAGAATTTAATGCGTCTTTTAATTTTAATGTGTGCTTTTTTTCTTTTATTTTCCCCTTTTAATTAGCCATTAGTTACAAAAAAAAAAAAAAAAAAAAAAAAAACTCATGACCTTTATTTTATTTTCCACGTCATTAACTAATTAATGACATAGCAAGCATGAGTCTACCTGGCATTGGATGGATTGAGCCACGTAAGAAAATAACGGGGTCAGGGGGACGGAGGTGTATTTTTGCTAACAGTACAACGGTTTTGGGGGTTATACCACATAAATTTAGGTTTTGGGGCTAAGCGAAAGCAAAATAAAAATTTTGGGATTTTACCGCAATTTACCCTAATATAAATATAGTTATATGAGTTGTGACACTTAAATTCATTTTATACATTAGGAGAGAGACTAATTTTAAGAGAGTATCTTAATTGTATTTCTAATTAAGTAATGTATTAAGCATGCTTAAACCAAACTTCGCATGTAGTATGTACACATTCTTCTTTCAAGTTTACTCAAGGCCACCGACACTAGCCATATCTATCCTCTCTGGTCTCTATAAATAATCTAATTTATTTGTTTGTGCATGAATAATTTTCCATTTCTTTGTATAATATAAAAAATTAAATATATTTATATATATAATTAAGATTCCCCTTTACAATTTTTAATAAGCTATCTGACCAGGCCTTGTCCGTACAGTCTCTTCTAAACCCGACTGACTCACTCACTCACTGTCTCACTCATTCACTCATTGATTCAGTACTTCTGAACCCGATCTTCATATTTTCCTTCTTTCTTATTCAACAATGGCAGACGACCCAGTAGTAATAGTACTTGATCCCATTCTCCCATGATCTCTCTCTCACCACCACCTTCTTCTACTATACTATATCCATAATTATAATGCTTGATCTTAATCTCAACGTCCTACTCTCTCCCGATTCGGCTGCTTCCGATTCCGTCGACAATAAGCTTCTTGAGAGCTCCGGAAGCTTCAACTCCTCTTCCAACCTCACTACCGCCGATGACGACTCTTCTTCCAACCTCAACGCAACTGCTTCTTTGTTTGGTTACAGCTTCGATATCCTTAACAACCACAGGAACGACGAAGTTTACGTCTCTACTACGAATGATCACGATGTTCATCGGAGCTGTTTCGCTCAGACTATCGAGCTTTTTCCGGTGGCTAATAGTATCAACAACAATAATAGGTCGTCCGTACCGAGGAGGCAATGGTTAGGTTTGTCTTGCTCAGAAGGGACTTACGGTGGTCCAGCGGAGCAGGGAAGCGCGCCCCAACAACAGAATAAGCAGGTGAAGAAGAGTCGTAGGGGACCAAGGTCTCGAAGCTCCCAGTATCGTGGGGTCACGTTTTATCGAAGAACGGGAAGATGGGAATCTCATATTTGGTTTGTGATTATAGCTTCATATGCATTGAAACAATTCTCTTTTATTTTTGTGTTACTTTCTCTGAGTCATTTTGAAATTTTTGCAGGGATTGTGGGAAACAGGTTTACTTGGGTAAGAACAAACAAAAATGATCAGAGAATTATATTTTTCTTCTTTCTGACAGCCAGATTTATATATATGTATATATATATATATATATATATATTTCTGCATGTAATTTTAAATCTAATGTTCTATTCTCTGTGATATGTTTAGGGGGTTTTGACACAGCTCATGCTGCAGCCAGGTACAGATAAGTCTTACCTATGATAATGGTGTATGTGGTAACAGTAGAGCCTTTCATGGAGTTTGAATGATGGAGATTTTGGGGTACGGGTTTTTGATTTTCAGGGCTTATGATCGAGCGGCTGTCAAGTTTCGTGGATTGGAAGCTGATATAAACTTCAACATCAGTGACTATGATGAAGATATCAAGCATGTGGGTACTCTTGCTCTATTCATTTTATGTTATTGGGTTTGGAGGTTTTGTTTGATTTTGAGTAGCCTTCTTCTACAGATGAGTAACTTTAGCAAGGAGGAATTTGTTCATATACTTCGTAGACAGAGCACTGGATTCTCTAGAGGAAGCTCCAAATACAGGGGAGTGACACTACACAAGTGTGGACGATGGGAAGCACGAATGGGTCAGTTTATGGGCAAAAAGTAAGAAAAAAAAAAAAGATAAAACAAAATCCTTTTAATCATTTTTGGCTAATAACAAGTAGTAGTAGGTTTGAGGAAATTATTTTAAAAATGTGTATAGCTGGGAATTCTGTTTTTATTGGGTAAAGTATATCAATTCCTTGGATGCAGGTATATTTATCTGGGCCTATTTGATAGCGAGATTGAAGCTGCAAGGTCTTTAGGCTTTTTCAATATTCAGTTGAACTCTTTATATGTCCTTAATTTTCATGGTTTCATTTGATCTCAACAAACCATTGTTTTCGTTTCCAAAATCAGGGCATATGACAAGGCTGCCATTAAATGCAATGGAAGGGAAGCGGTCATTAACTTTGATCCAAACTCTTATGATGGAGAAATCATGATGTCTGAGGTTGACCATGATGGTGTGTATAGTTTCTTGTTTAAAAACCTCATTTTCTTTTGTAATTAATATTCCTGCCAGTGTATTATAAAATAATGCTTGGCTCTTTCAGGATTTACAGGCAGCAACCAAAATCTTGACCTGAACTTGGGTATTGCTCCACTTTCTGCTTCTAATGCTGAAGCCGATGATGCTTACTTTCAGCAAGGATACAGTGACTTTCCAGTTCTTAAGAGAGACAAGGTAATCTAACTAAAACTTTGGTATTAAATTGCTATAATTATTGGTGGAGTACAAACTTGATTATTCATCTAAAATGTACAATCAAATCACCATAAAAAGTTAGGATCGTAGTGTACAATCACAATGAATGACCAGGATCGTGGTATCTAATATTTGATGAATAAGGACGATTGTACAGATATGGTAAAAAATGGTCAAAGGTTATAAAAATCTCGAAAAATGTATAATACAAGACACTATTTCCGAACACCTCTATTTGTTTTTATATCTGTAAGAAGTTTATAGCTTAATTTTATTTTATTATTTTTTTTATGGTTATATACTTTATAATTGTTTATGATTATTTGTAAATTTAATTTAAAAATAATTCTAAATAACTATAACAAATGATTATGAAAAAAAAAAAAAAACTAAAATGAACTCCTGAATGCTGAACCAATTAGATAATGTAGATTCTTTTAGGAATTGTACTAAAGAATTACCTAGAATTACCCTAAAAATCAGAACCTGCATAAATCTATACATGTTGCTTAGTAAAATCTCATTTTGGTTTTCTTTACAGAGTGAGAACTTTGCCACTGTTGGGGCTACACTGTCATATCATGGCTCCCAAAGATATGAGGATCACCACTCTTCGAGTGGCATAAATTCCAATTTCTTTGCCAACAACAGGGTAATTAACTTACAATAGAGACATGCTGTACAGTGAATATGTTTACATATCTGAGCTCACGTTTTCATTACATTTCTTATAGGAAAGAGAAATAGAGAAGGGGGTAGATGTGAATTCCTTTGTACACAACTGGGCAGCTTGGCCAATCCAAGGCCTAAATGGCAGAGCAGCTGTATTACCTCCTCCAGTGCCGCTCTTCTCTACTGCAGCATCATCAGGATTCCCTTCTTCAACAACCAGTGTTTCACCACCATCGCTGGCTGCCACTACTACTCAGCCCCACTTTCCGAATAATTCCTCTAATATCCTCCATCACCATTTTATTCCACCTTCATCAATAACCACCACCAATGGCTTACCACATTTCTATTACAGAACCTGAAACAAGTTTGAGATAGTATAACATTGACACATTGTAGAGATGGTGACCAGATAGGCTGCTTAGCTAACAGGGTAAAACAGCAAAAGATTCTTCAATTTTATTGATTACTTCAATCTATTTGTATGGTTTGTTTTAGTTTGTGAAGCAGTACTTCACTCATATCTTTATCCAAGTTTTTAGTTCAAAATAGAGATTTCATGATGTCTCATAGTTATAAACTTTGGATAACCATGCGGATCCTAACAATATACTCTTTTCATAGTTGACAAGACATATCATTCTTGAATTTTCCTTATAATTGTATTGAGTAATTCTATTTGACAATTTAAGGTGTTACCATCATATTACTCTTGGTTTTCATTTCTTTTTGGGGAATATAGTTATTTTGTATCATATGTTTTTATCAAAAGACATGCTTAGTTCCTTGTATTTTGTATATTTGGTACTTTTAACTCCAATTTAATAAATTGACCATATTACTCTTAAGGGCTTGTTTGGTACGTTGTATTAAATCGTGTTACATTGTATTGTATTATATTGAATTAGATTATATATCATATTTTTATAAAATACTATGTTAAATTTTAATTTATACTAAAATATTATACATTTAGGTGCTTATAAAAGTCAATACTATACATAGTTGTACATAAAAATATTACATAAAATACAATTCAATATAATATTGATAAGCCTCCAGTCAAGTTGGTATACGCTAGGAGGCCACGAGACATTGAAAGATAGGGTTGTTATTTTCTATTCCAGTCGTAATTGTTTTGCTTTGTTATCTAGTTGGCAATTATTTTATCTAGCTCGCTATTTTCACTTAGAGGGTTGTGTTTTATTAATTCTTTTTAGATCCTAGCTGGCAATTAAATTATTTTTTCCAATACATATAAATAGGGGCTGATTCATTGCGTAAAGTTGGTTGGTAATAGAAGAGAATAGACTCTAGGAGAGAGCAGCCCTCTCGAAAGGTTGTAATTGGAGATACTAGCATCTCGAAAGCTAGATTATTCTTTTATTTCATCATTAATAAAGAGAGTTTCTTTGAGGAATTTTATAATTTTGTGTATCAATTTGGATAGATATTTTTATTCTCTAAGAATATCATATCAAATTTGTGCGGTGAACGTGGACACGATGCCAAAGAAACTTGTAGAGAAGAGTGACGCTACTGCTGGGTTTGAGGATGATTTCGCAGCTCTGAAAACTGAAGTCTCTCGAATCAAGAACTCAATAGAGAAGATGATAACCAAGATTGAACAACGGCTTCAAGAAAAATCAAGAAGTGTCCAAGAACCCAAAAAAGATGTTAATGGAGTTGTTGGCAACAAGGAAAAGGAGGAAAGCAAGGGCCCAACGCGCCCGATGGCACACAAACACTGCGCTGCGTTGCTGGAATAACAATCAACGACCATGGGCATCACTCTTATGGCAGGATTTTGTATGAATCGGAGCTTCAAGAGGGAATTTGTTGACAGGAACCAGCAAGACTCACAATTTCGACATGAAAATTGGCTCAAGAAGTTGAAGATGTCGAGTTTTGATGGAGAGAATCCAAACAGATGGATAATACAAGCAGTAAGATTTCTCTCTTTTCATGAATATGACCATGACGAGAAGATTGAGGCTGCCATCATTTCATTTTTAGGGGATGATCTACTGTGGTATGAATATGAAATTAAAATGCAAGACATATTAAGTTGGGAAGAGATGAAAAAAATGGTGTTAAAGCATTTCAAAACCACACAAATGGGGTCCCTTTATGACTGTAGAAAATAATGAATCGAATTGTGTATCTATTTCATAGAATAGTACATATTTATATACAAAGCTAGGAGAATAAAAAATAGGAAACTACTAACAAAATAGGAAACTACTAAATACAAGTTACCCTAATTCTTTAACACCTAATATACAGCTAATATTCTAACACTCCCCCTCAAGCTAGAGCATAGATGTTAATCATGCCCAGCTTGTTACAAAGATAGTCAACCCGCACCCCATTCAAAGTTTTTGTAAAAATATCTCTTAGTTGTTCTCCAGTTTTCACATATCCTGTGGAGATCAGACCTTTTTGAATTTTCTCACGAACAAAATGACAATCAATCTTAATGTGCTTAGTTCGCTCGTGGAATACAGGATTTGAGGCAATATGAAGAGCAACTTGATTATCACACCACAATTTTGCTGGAATAGAAGTCTTAAACCCGAATTCAGTCAAAAGCTGATAAATCCATATTACCTCACAAACAGACTGTGCCATAGCTCTATATTCTGATTCAGTACTGGATCTAGATACAACATTTTATTTCTTACTCTTCCAAGAGACCAGATTGCCCCCAACAAATACACAATATCCTGAAGTGGATCGTCTATCTACCTTGGAGCACACTTGATACGCATCAGAAAAACACTCAATCTGGGTATGTCCATGATCGTTGTAAACTATACCTCGTCCTGGTGCTCCTTTCAAGTAACATAAAATTTGCTCTAATGCTGCCCAATGATCAATTGTTGGAGAAGACATGAACTGACTAATGACACTAACCTGGAATGCAATATCTGGACGAGTCACAGTTAGACAATTCAACTTTCCAACTAACCTGCGATATTTCTCAGGATCTTCAAATGGTTTCCCATCACGTGTAAGATGCACAGCTGGATTCATTGGAGCATTACAAGGTTTTGCTCCCAATTTTCCTGTCTCAGTTAACAAATCAAGTACATACTTTCTTTGAGACGGAAAAATACCTTGTTTACTCTGAGTAACTTCAATACCCAAGAAATACTTGAGCTCCCCTAAATCTTTCGTGTTAAACTGGGTGTGAATGAAAGACTTAAGGAATGAGATGCCTTCAATATCATTTCCAGTAATAACGATGTCATCAACATACACCACTAAAAAAATGATACCAGCAGTTGATCTTTTATAAAACACAGAATGATCTGACTTACTTTTCAACAAACTAAATTTCTCAACAGCCTGACTAAATTTACCAAACCAAGCACGAGGGCTTTGTTTCAATCCATATAAAGATTTGCGAAGATGACAAACTCGCCCTAACTCCCCCTGAGCAACAAACCCAGGAGGTTGCTCCATATATACTTCTTCCTCAAGATCTCCATGAAGAAAATCATTTTTAATATCAAGCTGATGCAAAGGCCAATGATGAGTAGCTGCCATGGAAATGAACTGTCGAACAGATGTGAGTTTAGCAATAGGAGAAAAAGTATCACAATAGTCCACTCCATAAGTTTGAGCATAACCCTTGGCAACAAAATGGGCCTTTAAGCGAGCAATTATTCAATCTTGATTGAATTTAACCGTAAACACCCATTTGCACCCTATGGCCTGTTTTCCTGAAGGTAAGTTAACCAAGACCCAAGTACCATTTGCAACTAAAGCATTCATCTCTTCTATCATTGCAGCAAGCCAACCAGGATGAGACATTGCTTCACGAACATTTTTAGGAATAGTGATAGAATCAAGAGAAGCAATAAAAGAGCAAGACGAAGAGGAGAGATGATTATAAGAAACAAAAGAAGAAATAGGAAAAGTACATTGGCGTTTACCTTTATGTGGTGCAATGGGAAGATCATCTTTGATTTTCGGATCTGATGACGAAGAGGCAGGTACAAGACATGAAATGGGAGGTGGAGGAGGAGCACGCCTGGTGTACACTATAGGAGGCCTAGGAAGTGGTGGAGGTGGTAGAGGTGGTGGAGGTGTAGGCATTGTGGGAGCTATGACCGAGGCAGGTGAAGGAACAAGAGACTTGTCAGAACATTGATCAGGTGTAGAGGATGTGACAGAATATACCAACAAATCATCATCCTCCCCCTGACAAGTAGGAGCGGGCGAAGACGAAAAATAAGGTGTACTTTCTACAAAAGTAACATCGATCGAAACAAGATATTTGTTAAGATCGGGACAATAACACCTATACCCTTTCTGAAGACGAGAATAACCAAGAAATACACATTTCAATGACATGTGATCTAATTTAGTCACTTGTGGACGAACATCACGAAAAAAGCAAGTGCTACCGAAAATTCTTGGCTCAATAGGAAATAATTGCTTATTAGGAAAAAGAATTTTGTAAGGGATTTCACCATGAAGAACAGAAGATGGCATGGGATTAATCAAAAAACATGCAGTAGAAACGGCATCAACCCAAAATGGTTTAGGAACATTCATTTGAAATAAGAGAGCTCTAGCTGTCTCAAGGAGATGTCTATTTTTTCGTTCGGCTACACCATTTTGAGATGGAGTATCAACACAAGAAGTTTCATGAAGCATGCCATTTTGAGCCATATAAGATTGAAATACACCAGATGTGTACTCTTTTGCATTATCACTTCTCAAAGTACGAATAGACACATTAAACTGATTTTGAATTTCAACACAAAAGGCACAAAAAATAGAGAACAATTCAGAACGATTCTTCATTAAAAACAACCAAGTGACATGAGAATAATCATCAACAAAAGTAACAAAATAACGAAAACCAGGTTTAGACAAGATGGGAGAAGGACCCCAAACATCAGAATGGACTAATTCAAAATGAACACTAGCACGTTTATGGATTCTAGGACTTGAACTAAGGCGATGATGTTTAGCAAATTGACATGATTCACAATCTAACGAAGACAACTTACTATATTGTGGACAAAGCTTTTTAAGCAGAGGAAGAGATGGGTGGCCCAACCTACAATGTGCCTCGAAGGGGGATTGTACACCAGAACATGTTGGAAATTATTTTACCAGGATCTTAGATCTACTCACAAGTATGTTGATTAACACCCTAAATATGAACTTTCTAAAACGATGAAATAAGCACATATAAAGTTTAGTAAACCTTACATTGGGTGCAGCGGAATAATATGACTCCTTCCGTTCAGATATCTAGCCCTTGATTCCTTTCTGTAGCAGAGCATTATCAATATCTGAACTTGGATCTCTTTCTCTGATTCTTTAGTGATGAAACTCCTTCTTGCTGAAAGTCTTTCTTCACGATCTTCCTCACTATGATTGAGGTATCACTTGCTGTGTGTGGGCACTACTCTAACACTAAGTATTTCGAAATCTCAAGGAGGAAGAGAAAGAGGGAGTGGTCGGCCAAAGATAGGGAGAGAGAGAGGCTCAGTTTTTTCTGAATGAAAAGTCAAAAGAAAAGTGTAATTTTCCTGAAGCCTTCACTATCTATTTATAGCATTCCACTAGGGTTAGGTTTGAATTATTTGGCATTAAAATAATGAAAATATCAGAGGGAAAACCCTACAAAAGTGGCCGGCCCTATATATGTGGATTTGAGCCTCACTTTTTGCAGTTTTGCAGTTTTATCTTTTCTGCATCTGATTTTCTCAAAAACGCCAATTTTCTAATTCAACCATTTAAATGCCAATTCTAACTATTTAATAACAATAAATAATTATTAAATAATTTTGTCATTTATCATATTTATTAATTGAACCATACAAAGTATCATAATTAACAAATATGCCCCTAAAACTCTTTCTTTACAATTTCACCCTTACTTAGTGACAAATTTCACAAATAGACATAGTCTAATTTGATAATTATAATTGATTAATCAAAAACAATTATATGAGTCTTACAAGCAATATTATCTCAACTAGTGGGGGGACCATGGGTCTATATAACCGAGCTTCCAATAAGCAGATCAAGAATTTATAACCTAAATTCACTGACTTATTAATTTTTTGTTGAATCCACGCATAGAACTTAGAATTGCACTCTCAGTATATAGAGTGCTCTATATGTTCCACCATATAGACACATCATTAGTTATCCATTGTTATAATCCTAATTTGATCAATGATCCTCTATATGAATGATCTACACTATAAAGGGATTAGATTACCGTTACACCCTACAATGTATTTAATCCTTAAAACACTTAACCCCGTATAAATGATATTTCAGCTTATGTGAAATGAGATCTCCACCATTTATTTTCGTTTGGTCAAGCTCGAAGGAGATCATCCTTTACTTACTATTCGCCAGATAGAAGCTATAGATTCCATGTTTATGTTAGCGCTCCCACTCAATTGCACTACCGTGTTCCCAAAATGTACGTATCACCCTAACCCAAAAGTAGGCTTAACTAACAAATCAAAGAACACGAATAGCCTCTTGAGATTGAGCCTAATCATAACAGGATTAAGATCATTTGATCTAGGATCAACTAGGCGATATTGACTTGAATAGATATTACGGTAAGTTTAATAAATCTAAGTCAAAGTTCAATATCGGTCCCTTCCGATGCATACTCCATGCATCCAACCTGAGCTTTACTTTAACCAATGCTGTGGAAAGAACATAGCATTTCTCCAAATGCAAGTAAACTCTGTTGTAGATTATCATATCAGTAAAACCCTGTGTCTGATAAATCTAGGAAACTTTATTCTCATAGTCATGTTTACTTTATAGTGTGTTGACAGCACAATAAACAAGATCAAGTATGTGAAAAGGGTTTCAGATGAATTTATACATTATGTACATATAATCATGTGAACCATGGAACATTAAATGTTATTTCTGATCTATATTAATAAGTATATTTGATTATATTGAAATAAGTTTTATTTAGGGCATAAAACCCAACAGAACAAGCAACTGATTTAGGTATTGGTGTATCAAGAATGTAGACTCCTCCAGATTCGTGTCCTTTACCAATAATTTTCTTCGTCATAAGATCCTGAAATACGCAATGATCAGAATAAAAAGAAATACAACAGTTAAGATCACGAGTAAGTTGACTAATAGAGATCAAATTAAAAAAAAAAGATTAGGTAAATGTAAGACGAACGACAAAGGAAGCATTGGAGTAGGAGTAATTTTACCAGACCCAAGAACACGAGATGGTGACCCATCGGCTAACGTAACAGTAGAAGTGGAAGCGTGGGGTTGAAGATTAGAAAAGAAGCTTGAATTACCTGTCATATGGTCTGTAGCACCCAAATCAATGATCCATTTGGAAGACGAGGAAAGGAGACACGAATTTTGTTTACCTGAATCAGCAATAGTAGTGATAGAAGAAGATGAATACTTAAGAGACTCTTGACACTGTAAGAATTTGGCATATTCATCTGTAGAAACAAGAACTGGTCTACCAGAAGCCATTACAAATATGTTCGTTCCACCAAACTTCACATGCACAAATTAGCGAAGCATATAACACATTTTTAACTGAAATGGACAGCGAAACCGCAGGGGAGGTCGAGGAGAACAACAAGAAGAAAACTGGTGGCCTGGAACAGTGCAACGCGCCCCCACGAGCCGACGCGTGGGAGTCGGGGCGGTGGAGATGGGCGGCGTGTGGGGCCCACACGCGGTGATTCTGGCTACCGGGCTTTGGGGTTTTGCAGATCAGCGGCTGGGCAATCTGTCTATGTGGGAGGTGAGAAAGAACTCGCACTCTAACTAGGGTTTCCGAAAAAAGAGAAACCCTAAACTCAAACCTTAATCTTTTTTTTATGAGCCCTAATTTCGAATCACAATTATAAGTATTGCTCTGATACCATGTAGAAAATAATGAATCGAATTGTGTATCTATTTCATAGAATAGTACATATTTATATACAAAACTAGGAGACTAAAAAATAGGAACCTACTAAATACAAGTTACCCTAATTCTTTAACACCTAATATACAACTAATATTCTAACATTGACCAATTTCTGGCAGTCAAGCAAGAGAGTTTCATGGCTAAAAATAATAAAAATGCTATCCGGCTCTTAGCTCCATTTGACAGCATAGCACCAGAAGTTCAGTTAGGTACATTTTTTACTGGGTTAGTACTATCAATAATGGCTGAAATAACTGTACAACGTCCAAGAAAAGTGGATGGAGTGATGTAAATTTCCTTAGAACAGTCAAGAATCGTTCATGAACCAAGAGAAGAAGTGGTAAATACTTCCAACTCAAAAGATATTGAGAGGAAAAGGATCCCGGGAGCATCTATTATGGGAAGAACCAATAACATTTAGTCAGAACAAAACCATGGAGCTGCAAAAGTGCCACCTACATGGGAATTTCATTAAAATCAGATTTTCAACGATAGAACTTTTGAAAGAGGAGAATCAGGAACTCGTTCCAGACACGAGAAGCGATTAAGAGAACTAAAAATGCCAACATTTTACATGAACAAAACAATAATTTGGCAGCACCATTTGAGCCCTAGCAGAGTGGAACACAACTAGGCTTTAGAGAGAGGTCTAATGGCACATCTCCCATAGTAGGATTCAAGGGAACTCAACATTCAGATGGGGGATCCTTTGACTGAGGAGAACAAGACTCATTTTCGTCATGAGAATCGCCTTAAGTTGAAGATGCCAACGTTTGATGGTGATAACCCCGATGGGTGGATAATGCAAGCAGAAAGGTTTTTTTTTATTTATTATTGATTATGATGAAGAAGAGAAGATTGAGGCAACTTTCATTTCCTTTTCTGGAGACACTTTGCTTTGGTATCAATATGAGAGCAACAAGCGTGACATCTACAGTTTGGAGGAGTTGAAGAAATTGTTGCTCCGCCATTTTTGAGACAGGGAAGAAGGGTCGTCGTACGATCAGTTTTTAACTGTTAAATAAGAGGGTTCTGTGTCAGATAATAAGAAGAAATTTATAAGGTTATTGGCACCTTTGAATACAGTTGATCCAACCATACAATTGAGCACTTTCTTGAATGGTTTGTTGCCATCTTTACGAGCTGAATTGTGAATTCAGAGACCACAAAATGTGGATGACACCATGGACATCATTTAAGACATAGAGGACAACAACAAAGCCTCAAGACAACGATACTCATCTTCCCATTGCATGCTAGTACTGGAGTCACCCACAAGGGTAGAGAAAACATTAGCTCAGACTCATTTGGAAAATTCTACCACTGAAAATTTTGAAGGCTTACTAATTCTGAAATGAAGCACAAATGCCAAAAGGGATTGTGTTTTCGTTGTGACGACAAATGGTCTCCAGGCAACCGATGCAAAAAACCATAATTACAAGTTATTATGATTCCGAAGAACATAGACAACATCATCTCAGACCATGAATCAGAGGAAGACAACAAAGAAAAAGTGGAATTAGAATCAACAAAATTGCAACACAATATGTTAGTTTCTTTCCAATCAGTTGTTGGGTTATCTAATAATTCCACCATGCAACTCAAAGGACACCTTAGTTCAACAACAATCGTCATTTTGATCGATTCAAGGGCTACCAGTAACTTTATTTCCAAATTATTAGTGGCAACAATGGCCATTCCAGTCACAAAAACAAAGGAGTATGTGGTTACAATGGGCAACGATGACTCGCTGAAATGTGAAGGGGTTTGTAAAAACTTAAATATTCATTTCCAAGGTGTGGAAGTTTGGGACAATTTCTTACCCTTAAAACTGCGCAGCGCTGATGTTATCTTAGGATTACAGTGTTTCACCACACTTGGCACCACCAAAACCAATTCGAAGTTGCAAACCATGGAGTTCCAACTGGGAAAAAGGATTGTCACTATTAAAGGGGAACCATCTCTTGATCGATCTTTGATCTCCTTAAAAACTATGATTAAGACTCTCCAAGCTGAGAAACAAGGTATCATTTTGGAGCTGAGTGCTGATAGCAAGGAGGACACACAGTTCGACCCAACTATACCAGAATTTTTGGCCGAAATTATCAAGGAAAACACAGTTGTTTTTTATATGCAAAAGAGCCTTCCCCCATCACGATTGCATGAAGATGCCATTACACTCCAGCCTGACTCTGGCCCCATAAGCGTTCGTCCATACAGATATGCTCATTCACAAAAAATAGAGATAGAAATATTCATCTTTGACATCTTGAGAGTAGGCTTCATACAACCTAGTACCAGCCCTTTTTCAAGTCCAATTCTTCTTGTCAAGAAGAAGGATGGCTCTTGGCATTTTTACGTCGACTACCGTGCCTTAAATCGAGTGACCATACCAAATAAGTATCTAATCCCTGTTATAGATGAGCTGTTAGATGAACTACATGGTGCTCTCATCTTTTCTAAATTGGATTTGAAATCAGGTTACAATCAGATACGAGTAAGAAAGGAAGATGTGCATAAGACGACATTTTAAACACATGATGACCACTATGAACTTTTGGTTATGCCTTTCGGTCTCACAAATGCTCCTTTACCTTTCAGTCACTCATGAATAATGTGTTCTGCCCCCATTTACGTGATTGTGTGCTTATTTTTTATGACATTTTAGTGTACAACAAGACACTAGAACTCCATCCGCAACATTTTTCTTAAGTTTTTGCTCTCCTACGTAAGCACCAGCTCTATGCTAATAGGAAAAAGTGCTCTTTCGGGCAGAAGCAAGTAGAATATCTTGGCCATATCATTTCTCAGCTCGAAGTCCTCTCCCATTTCTTTGACTTCAATGTCCGGGGCATGCCTCCAGTGACTAAGATACTCTTGGGCAGACACTGTAGACTCACTGCCGCGAATCTCAATCCTCCTTGGTTCAACAAGTTCCTAAACCATCCTATATATCTCATCAGTAGACAGTGAACCTAGCCGCACATCCCTGTCGACAGGAACCTCCTCCTCATAAATCGAGGTAGTATGAAATTTTTCGCTCTTATCCAGTTCATCAGCGAAGACCACGCCTCAAGAGGCAAGCATTTGGCTATCCGACATGTTGCTCATCTGAAAGATAGAAGATCTTTTTAGTGTAGTGAAAGTGCAAGAGTAACACCAGTGACCTCACCCGCATAAAAGAAATTTAGAAAATATGAAGGATTAACCAAACATCTCAAGAAATGGTTGGGTGTATCTCAATAGCCTAATGATCATGTTGCTACATGAGTATTAAGGTATTCAAACACACCAACCATTTCGAGAATTTAGTTAATCCTGTAAGGTGTAAGTCGCACATGTGAAACTAACCATATGTCTCGAAAAATGCCTGGGAGTTTCCCAGTGACCCAAGGGGCTTGCGTTTTTAGCATGACCATAGAGTTACTGGGACACCCACCATTTTAAGAAATCTGGTCAACTCCAACATGCAACTAAAAAAGCAAGAAAAATGAAAAACTGGCTGCATGTCACGAATGGTTGGGTGTGTCATAGTGACCCAAGGAACTGTTGGAATTTATTTTACCAGGATCTTAGATCTACTCACAAGTATGTTGTTTAACACCCTAAATATGAACTTTCTAAAACGATAAAATAAACCTATATAAAGTTAAGAAAACCTTACATTGATGCAGCGAAATTAATGTCTCCTTCCACTCAGATCTCTAACCCTTGTATCCTTTTTGTCGCAGAGTATTATCAAGATCTGAGCCCGAATGTCCTTCTCTTTGAGTTTGATCCTTCACAGTCTTCCAATCTATGATTGAGTTACCACTTGCTGTGTGTGGGCACTTACTCTATCACTAGGGTTCGAAATATAGAAGAAGAAAAGAGAGGGAATGATTTCGGCAAATAGAAGAGAATAGGGAAGGCTCAGTTTTTTTGAAAAATTGATTTTCTGAAAAGTAGTATATTTTGACTGTGCAATCACTTTCTATTTATAGGCAACTACTAGGTTTAGGTTAGGAATTATTTGGCATTAAAATAATGAAAATATCAATTTGAAATTCCACATAAAGTGGCCGGCCAAGGTGTATAGAATGGGCCCCACTTGATTTTGCAGTTTTAACAAATTTTATTTCTATTTTCTCAAAAACGCCAATTTTCAAATTCTAACCTTTTAAATGTCAAAACTAATTATTTAATAACTAAAATAGATTATTAAATAATATTGTCATTTAATTTAATTATTAACTAGACATATAGAGTCCATTAATAAATAAATAAACCTAGAATCTCTTTTCTTTACAATTTCGCCCTTACTTAGTGAAAATTCACAAATTAGACATAGTCTAACTTTAGAATTATAATTGATTAATCACAAATCAATTATTGAGTCTTACGAGCAGTATGTTCTCAACTAGAATGGGGACCATGGATCTATATGCTGAGCTTCGAATAAGTGAACCGAATTTACTAAGTAAATTCCTACTTATTAATTCTTCGTTGAATCCACTCTTAGAACTTAGAATTGCACTTTCAGACTTATATAGAGCATATTATATGTTCCACGATATAGATATGCTATCTCATTTAACCATTGTTATAATCTTATTGTGATCAAAGATCCTCTATATAGATGATCTACATCAAGATGGGATAATTTTACCGCTCTCACCCCTCAATGTATTTTGCCCCTTAAAACACTTAGCTACCTGTAAATGGTGTTTAGTGATCTAAGGATTAGTCACTTAAACAAGAGCTCATCCATTTATTTCTATTTGCTAAGCTCGAAGGGAATCATCACTTGACTTCTATACACCAGTAGAAGCTATAGATTCCATATTTATGTTCAGCACTCCCACTCGATCATACTATCATGTTCCCAAAATATACGTATCACCCTAACCCAAAAGTAGGCTTAACTAATAAATCAAAGAATATAAATAGTACTCCTGAGTTGAGCCTAAGCATATCAGAATTTAGATTCTTTTAATCTTAAGATCAACTACTGATATTGACTTGGAAAGATATAACGGTAAGTTTGTAATATCTTAACTAAGTTGCAATATCGGTCCAGTCCAATGTACACTCCATACATTCAAAACTAGTATACTTTTCTAATGTCCTGGAAAGAACATAACACTTACTCCAAGTGTAAGTACACATCATCGCTGATTGTCACATTAGTGTAAATCCAAAACACTGATGAAACAGGGACTTAGTATTTTTATTCATATGATCACAATCACATTCCACTGTGTTGACGATACTGTAATTGTGAATAAACATATGATCTGGATTTAACTGATTTTGTGTGTAAATGTAATAAACATATTAAACCATTAGCATGTAAAATTCATGCAAACATAAATCACTTCAAATTTCTTATATTGATTACTAATCAGATTGTAAAGAGTTTTATTTAGGGCATAAAACCCAACAAACTCCCACTTGCACTAATATAAAACAAAGTGTGCAAATAGGTCAATCTGATGTCTTGATCTTCACATGAAGTGTAGTATATTTGAATCCACCCAAACTTCTGGAAACTAGTTCATAAATACACTTATGAAACATCCTTTACTACATGCTTTACTCATCAAGGGATACTGAAATCCTTACTGTTTTAAAGTACATCTGAATAAATAGAAGACATATCTCTCATATTTTAAAATATGGAATAGAGATAATACAGTGTAGACTTTTCTTCAGTAATATAACTTTCTGGTAATTTCGAATTTACAAAGTTATAAGTCTTCTCTGGTAGACCTTGAATTATTATAGAATAACTCCTCCACCCCCAAAGTAAGCACCATCTCAAGAATTTCGAATGAGTTGGTGAGATACAAGGATGACTGATATACAGTTCCTTAATAGCTAACATATAGATCACTTTTCATAAATCTTTCTTGAATATCTTCTAATGCTCCTTATTTGATTACATCTGAGATAGCTCCCACTCAATAGCAGATGTCTGGTTAAATAATACTTTTAACCTCTTTATTGTTTGGAGAGTTATCTAGTTGTGACTTTTGTATTAGTCTGAATCTTTAAGTTAAGACTAAGTCATCAACATAACAGACTAGTATTTGAAGTGAAAAATACATGCCAGAGATTAAGTAATCAAAATTAAGATACCATAAAATTTTGTGAGAATTAAAAAATCAAGGTTCAAGTCATTCGAATAGACTGAACTAGAGTTCTTTATCTTATTCTCATAATTCTGATAAGTTATACCTATCAATGTGAATGGTTAGATTTACTTTTCAGTAGTGTTCTTAAGTACCTATCACAAGTATCAACCTAATGAAGATGGGTATAGAATTTTAAAATTCTCCCACTCAATTAAGGTAGTGTGAAACTTTATCAAAGAACTTTTATAGGTATCAAATTTTTACTACAACAGTAAAACTAAATTGGAATATACAATCAAGATCAAGAATTTAATTATATTGATAATAGCTAAGTCATTATATCACTTCCATGTTTAAAGAAAATATGTGTTACATAGGGTATTGTGGAATATATCCACCCCTAAGTATATAGAGATTATGATCCACCCCTAAAGGTTGTAAAGATCATGATTCTCTAAGTGTGATAGAGTTTATGTGGAGTTGAATACTATCCAGAGTTCATTAGATATAAAAGATCGTTGAACTGCATAGTTTTCTTAACTTTTCTCCACCCCTATCAGATCAAAAAATCATTTTATTAAACAAATTCTTAATAATTGTATTAGAATTAACAATTATTAATAAACACAGAATTAATTTCTAATGTTTCTTTAATATAACTCTATGAAGAGTTGTAAATATTATAGAATTTGCATCAATAATAAAAACACTTACACATACAAACATGTAAATATAATGTGGTAATTGTGTTGAAAGATAAATTAAATGAAGCTCAATCTCATAAATTGCAATTGGTTTGAATTCGAAAATAAAATAAACTTTATTAATAATAAAAATGTATTGCAACAATATGAGAAAAACAGGGATAAAAATCCCTAACTAAAATTCGAAATCCAAATTGTCTTTAAACTAAAACAATTAATTCAAAAATAGATAGAAGAGCTTCATCTTCATCTGGACGTATTTCACCCTTGGTCCAGCTTTCCGATCCAACTCATCTGAGTTCAAGTAGCTTGTCCTATAAGAAGGAGAAACAAATAAACAAAGTTAGTCCAGAATCATAAATCCAATTTGATAATAATTCACTAAAACTCTTAAAGTTTATAGAAATAAATACCTTGTTTCTTTGCAAGATGTTTAGGACACTGGGGTTTCCAATGACCTTTCTCATTGCAGTAGAAACACTTTCCTTTGAGTGTAGCATCACCAGAAGCAGCAGCCTTTTTGTTTTTCATGGCTTTTGCACGCTTCTTGGTGTTCTTCCACTTCTTCTTCGATTTGGGTTTCAAAGCAGAGGCAATATTTGCTTCAGGTTTGACCGTCCCATTACCATTCCCAGAATTTTGAGGCTTACTCCCTTTCTTCTTGGTTCCTCCAATCAAATTTTCATAAGTTTGAAGGTCATTGAATAACTCATGAAAGTCTATGTCCTTCTTATTCATGACATAATTTGATGTGTAGGGCAGAAATGCTGGAGTCAGACTATTCAAGATAAGGCTTACTTGAGTAGTGTGATCCATTTCAGCACCATGATCCTGGGCTTCTTGGAAATAACTTGCTAGGAGGAGAACACGATCACGCACGTTTTGATGGGGTTCCATCCGTGCATTGATGTACTTCTTAGTCGCGTCAAAGCGAGACTGAAGTGATGCCCTACCGAATAGCTCATTTTACTTCGTCATTACTTCAGCAGCCTTTTCGGTTTTAGAAAACCGAGTTTTGAAGGTGTCAACCATGCTGGAAAGCATAAAGTATAGAGCTTTGTCATTTGCTTTCTGCCAACGCTCATACTTTTCTTTCACAGCTTTGGATGCATTACCCCCAAGCACTTCAGGTGACGGCTCAGTTAAAACAAACAAGACACTTTCTCCTATGAGAGCAATATTAATGTTCTCATTCCATTTAGGAAAGTTAGATCCATTTAGCTTATTTTTTCAGTCAACAGTGATAACATGGAATTCATCATGATTATACAGGATACTACAAAATAATCAACAAATAGAAATCAATAATGGTTTAACACAAAATCAATTCAGAAATTATAAGCACATAGCATGTATGAGTGATAAGAGAAAATACTTAAAAAAAAAATTCAATCCTAAATAATTTCCAAGGTTTTTCAACAAACTGATATCAGTGTCCTGTTTAGGCGAGAGTCAAAGCTATCATTTATTGAATAGAGTTGTCAGCTCATCTAAAATGTTAAACATTCTAGCAACCTTTTATTCGATCAAGATTGGAATCCAGCGTTGTCCCGTTTAGGCGAGAGTCAAGGCTATTCTATCTTATGAGCTTCTACCATTGTTTCATAATTTGCAAGTCAAATATGGTCGCCACCATTAGGGTGATCCATACCATATAAAACACTTACAAACTACTTATCTTTCGAGATTAAACGGTGCGAAATTGCTAATGAACGTTCCTCCATTAGGGAGGATTACTCACTAAAAAAAAACGCGATGTAAAACCAACAATGGAGATCAAATATCTTAATAATAATAAAGCTCATTCTTTAAAATGTATTTTCTTTATTATTCTAATCAATATATTCATTAAATATCGAATTTAGAATTAAAATTCAAAATAAGAATTTAATTTAATATTTATAAAATTATACATAGATGGTGATTGAAATAAAATAAATTATTTCCATCTTAGTAGTAATTTTAAATAAAATATTAAGAAAAATAAATTTAAGTTGTATTAATTTAAATTAATTAGCAACTTGAAAATAAATTTTCATAAGAATATATTTATTGTATTCGAAAAATAAAGTATAAAACTATACAAATTTTCAAAAATACTAAATAATAAATACTTAGAAAAAATACTTCAAGCCAAAATATCACCTATCTAGATTTTCCTTTGACTAATTAATTTAATTTCTAATAATATATTTAAATTCATTTATTTTAAAATAATCAATAGATGAAAAAATCATTGATTTAAGTTGGTCCAAGAATTAATTAAAATAAATAATTAATTTACAACTTAATCTATTTTTGAAGATAAATTCAAAAACAACTAGCATAATTAAAATGTTTTTGAAAATTATTTAAATTTAAGTTGAAAAATTAAATTTCAACCTAAAAATAATTTTCTATTTAACTAAGTGTCATGAAAAATAAATATTTAAGTGTCATGATGAAAATCAACTTAGATATTTAATTTTTCAATTTAATTAAATGTATTAAATTCAAGAAATAAATAATTAAGAGTAGAGAAAGCTTAATTATTAATTTCTAGTTTAATACTAGGAAAAAATATACTTAAATAAAATTGTACCAAAATTAATTATTTAAATAATTAATTTCACAATGTATAATATTTCTTTATTTAAATATTAGAAATAATAAGTACTCTAGAAATAACTATCTAGAAAATATCTTATTTGACTAAGTATCTTTTCAACAAAAATTTGAAAAATATCTAATTTAAGTTGTATAGAAAAAATCTAAAACTTAAATATTTTTCAAATTTAGATTTAATTAAATATAAAAAAAATTAAGTTATAACCACTTAATTTGAAAAATATTCCATTTTAAGTTTAAAACTAACTTAAAAAAAATATCTTAAGAATCTTTAATAACTAATGCCTAGGATTCCTCAACTTAATTTCAAATTTAAATAAAATATTCAAATTTAAGTTAGATGTGAAAAATTAGTTAATTTAACTAATTTATAACTTAAATAGGAATATTTAATTAAATAAGCTCCAGAGAGAATCTAGTTAGTTACAATTCTTTATTTAATTAAATACAAGAAAAATACAAATAGTTTGTCTATAAAATATATCTTAAACTAAAAGTGTTTTTCTTAAAATTAAATTTAAAATCTTAAAATGAAAATAAATTTTCATATATTTTAAAAGTTAATTATGTTGCTAATTTAATTTTATTAGGTCAAACTAATATAATTAACCTAGTACAGTTATTCAAATCAGGCAAATGGACCTTCACAATTGGGGTAGTTCATGTGAGGGGGTGCTGGGTTCAGTATGTCGTACCCACTTCTATGGCTCCCAACTCTCACACAAGGCCCAAAAGAGAGGAATTTAACCTTAAAATAAATAACTGTTATTAATTGAATAGGTCCAAAAACTAACTGGACCTAAATAAAATCTATCATGGTGTGACATTTTATTTAGCAATAACCTATATGCATCTATATAATAAAATAAACATATAGGCTCACACATGCACACATTTGGCTGGATCCTATCATGTTGTTAGGTCATACACATATGAAAGAAGATTGTAAAATATACGTGTTACAAATTATTTACTTGACCAAATGAGCCATGAGTTAAAATCAGATCATTGGATCTGTCAACAAGTTAACCATGGCTATTTGCAATCAAGTAATAATAGGTTTTAAAAACTTACATACAAGCTAAAACCACATACTCCTGCAACAAGGTTAGCTGGATAGTTGGATGTACGATTTATTTAATTTTAAATAATTAAATTTCGAAAATAAAATAATTAAATAAATAATAAAAACAATTTAATTTTAAAAAAAATTAAATAAAAAATATTTATATATAATTTTGAAATTATTAAAGAAAATTTAAAATTAAACCTACAATTTTGAAAAATTAGGTTTCAACTAACCTAAATATCATTTCAAAATTTGCTAACTACTTTTTAAAATTAAATGTTATTTTATAAATAAAATGAAAATTAAAAAAGATAAATAAATATCTTTTTCAGATTTTTAAATTTAATTTAAATAAATAAAATTACAAAATTTAAAAGTTAGCAAAATATCTTACATCTATTTAAAATATCATGATTATAGTTATCTTATTTTAAATTTAAATAAGGTCAAATTATTTAAAAAATATTTAATTTAAAAAAAAATTTAATATCTGACCTTAAATTTAAAAATAAGATAAGATATAATCAAATTTAAAAATAAGATAGATAATTAAGCAAAAAAGATAGCTATTTACTATTTTCTAATTCAAATTACACTAATATCATGAATTAAATTAAAAAAAATATTAAATAATTTAATTATGATAATTAGAATTGAAATAGAAATAGTAAATGTCTAAATACAAAACTACACAAAAAATCGGAAGTTAAATCCATGAAAAAGCATGAAAAAACGAAAAAAAACGAAAAAAAAAATGCGAGCTGTACGAACGGTATGCTGTGCGTACTCGTCCTCGTGCGCATGGGGTGTTGCCTGCCGAGAAAACTCGGTGCAAGGGGGAATGTGCATGATTTCCGCGCACGTAAGGGGTGTGTTCAGACAGGCACTCGGACGTGCACTTGTCTGAACGCGTGCTGTCCGAGCGTGACACCCTCGTCCGCGCGCGTATGTAAGTGCAACATCCCTGATTTTTTTCGAATCTTCAAAAAATCATAATTAATTCAAATTAAACCGAAATTGAGTTCTGTAAAAAAGTAAATTGCTTAATTTTTTCCATACTATCCAATAAAAATAATTCCAGAAATAAAATTTCAATTATTTTTCACGAAAATTCACAAACATCAATCAATCATCAAATAACACTCAATACAACATGAAACCATCCAAATAACAAACAATCATTTTAAAGTCCAAATTTCTTGAAAGAAAATCAATTACCATGGCTCTGATACCAGTTGTTGGAATTCATTTTACCAGGATCTTAGATCTACTCACAAGTATGTTGTTTAACACCCTAAATATGAACTTTCTAAAATGATAAAATAAACACATATAAAGTTAAGAAAACCTTACATTGACGCAGCAAAATTAATGTCTCCTTCCACTCAGATCTCTAACCCTTGTATCCTTTTTGTCGCAGAGTATTATCAAGATCTGAGCCCGAATGTCCTTCTCTTTGAGTTTGATCCTTCACAGTCTTCCAATCTATGATTGAGTTACCACTTGCTGTGTGTGGGCACTTACTCTATCACTAGGGTTCGAAATATAGAAGAAGAAAAGAGAGGGAATGATTTCGGCAAATAGAAGAGAATAGGGAAGGCTCAGTTTTTTTGAAAAATTGATTTTCTGAAAAGTAGTATATTTTGACTGTGCAATCACTTTCTATTTATAGGCAACTACTAGGTTTAGGTTAGGAATTATTTGGCATTAAAATAATGAAAATATCAATTTGAAATTCCACATAAAGTGGCCGGCCAAGGTGTATAGAATGGGCCCCACTTGATTTTGCAGTTTTAACAAATTTTATTTCTATTTTCTCAAAAACGCCAATTTTCAAATTCTAACCTTTTAAATGTCAAAACTAATTATTTGATAACTAAAATAGATTATTAAATAATATTGTCATTTAATTTAATTATTAACTAGACATATAAAGTCCATTAATAAATAAATAAACCTAGAATCTCTTTTCTTTACAATTTCGCCCTTACTTAGTGAAAATTCACAAATTAGACATAGTCTAACTTTAGAATTATAATTGATTAATCACAAATAAATTATTGAGTCTTACAAGCAGTATGTTCTCAACTAGAATGGGGACCATGGATCTATATGCTGAGCTTCGAATAAGTGAACCGAATTTACTAAGTAAATTCCTACTTATTAATTCTTCGTTGAATCCACTCTTAGAACTTAGAATTGCACTCTCAGACTTATATAGAGCATATTATATGTTCCACGATATAGATATGCTATCTCATTTAACCATTGTTATAATCTTATTGTGATCAAAGATCCTCTATATAGATGATCTACATCGAGATGGGATAATTTTACCGTTCTCACCCCTCAATGTATTTTGCCCCTTAAAACACTTAGCTACCTGTAAATGGTGTTTAGTGATCTAAGGATTAGTCACTTAAACAAGAGCTCATCCATTTATTTCTATTTGCTAAGCTCGAAGGGAATCATCACTTGACTTCTATACACCAGTAGAAGCTATAGATTCCATATTTATGTTTAGCACTCCCACTCGATCATACTATCATGTTCCCAAAATATACGTATCACCCTGACCCAAAAGTAGGCTTAACTAATAAATCAAAGAACATGAATAGTACTCCTTAGTTGAGCCTAAGCATATCAGGATTTAGATTCTTTTAATCTTAAGATCAACTACTGATATTGACTTGGAAAGATATAACGATAAGTTTGTAATATCTTTACTAAGTTGCAATATCGGTCCAGTCCAATGTATACTCCATACATTCGAAACTAGTATACTTTACTAATGTCCTGGAAAGAACATAACACTTACTCCAAGTGTAAGTACACATCATCGCTGATTATCACATTAGTGTAAATCCAAAACACTGATGAAACAGGGACTTAGTCTTTTCATTCATATGATCACAATCACATTCCACTGTATTGATGATACCGTAATTGTGAATAAACATATGATCTGGATTTAACTGATTTTGTGTGTAAATGTAATAAACATATTAAACCATTAGCATGTAAAATTCATGCAAACATAAATCACTTCAAATTTCTTATATTGATTACTAATCAGATTGTAAAGAGTTTTATTTAGGGCATAAAACCCAACAGGAACATGCATAAACTTGCGTGAACATTAAGTTAGAGTGACGCACCCACCATTCAAAAGACTCAACCAAAATTCGCAACAAAAGCATATATAAATCAGAAGGCTGAAAATAAACCCTAAGTTCTAAACAAGGATTAAGATAGCTAAATTTCATATTTGCTAAATTATTCAGGTATATATATATATACGAGTATTCAAAATTTTCTTCCTAATACTCACGAGTGTTCAGAATACTCAACAAGAAAGATACGAATATTCAAAGTGTTTTTCCTAAAACCTGTGATTACTTAAAATTTACGCCCATATTTCCCAAATAAATTCCTAGTTTTATCAGAAAATAAAGTCACATATATGTACTTCCTAATATCTCATGCATTTTCTACCTCCTAAAACGCAGAATATGGATTGATTCTCAAAATAAAGGGAAAAATAGTTACAAACAATTTTCTACTAACCTTGAGAATGTCGATACTCTTCAAGGATTCAGAAACTTTTTAGACTTTTTCTGGGAGAAAAAAGAGGAAGTATGAAAGGGGTTTTTGAAGTTTCGAAAATCAGAGAGAAAAATGAGAGAAGTAAAAGTGAGAGGGAAAAAAGTGAAGGATCATTTCGTATCAAGAGGTTTAAATACCATTATCCCTCATTAATTGGGATGAAGACACGTGGCAAGAGAATGTTCGGTTTTATGCCCTAAATAAAACTCATTTCAATATAATCAGATTTACTTATTAATATAGATCAGAAATAACATTTAATGTTGCATGGTTCACATGATTTATTTCATGATTATATGTACGTAATGTATGAATTCATCTGAAACCCTTTTCACATACTTGATCCTGTTTATTGTGCCGTCAACACATTGGAAAGTAAACATGACTATGTGAATAAAGTTTCCTAGATTTATCAGACATAGGGTTTTACTGATATGATAATCTACAACAGAGTTTACTTACATTTGGAGAAGTGCTATGTTCTTTCCAGAGCATTGGTTAAAGTAAAGCTCAGGTTGGATGCATGGAGTATGCATCGGAAGGGACCGATATTGAACTTTGACTTAGATTTATTAAACTTACCGTAATATCTATTCAAGTCAATATCGCTTAGTTGATCCTGGATCAAATGTTCTTAATCCTGTTATGATTAGGCTCAATCTTGAAAGGCTATTCGTGTTCTTTGATTTGTTAGTTAAGCCTACTTTTAGGTCAGGGTGATACGTACATTTTGGGAACACGGTAGTGCAATTGAGTGGGAGCGCTAGCATAAATATGGAATCTATAACTTCTATCTGGCGAATAGTAAGTAAAGGATGATCTCCTTCGAGCTTGACCAAACGAACATAAATGGTGGAGTACTCATTTCACATAAGCTGAAATATCATTTATACGGGGTCAAGTGTTTTAAGGATAAAATACATTGTAGGGTGTAACTGTAATCTAATCCCTTTACAGTGTAGATCATTCATATAGAGGATCATTGATCACATTAGGATTATAACAATGGATAACTAATGATGTGTCTATATGGTGGAACATATAGAGCATTCTATATAACTGAGAGTGCAATTCTAAGTTCTATGCGTGGATTCAACGAAGAATTAATAACTTAGTGAATTTTAGTAATAAATTCTTGATCTACTTATTGGAAGCTCGGTTATATAGACCCATGGTCCCCGCACTAGTTGAGATAATATTGCTTGTAAGACTCATGTAATTGGTTTTGATTAATCAATTATAATTCTCAAATTAGACTATGTCTATTTGTGAATTTTTCACTAAGTAAGGGTGAAATTGTAAAGAAAGAGTTTTAGGGGCATATTTGTTAATTATGATACTTTGTATGGTTCAATTAATAAATATGATAAATGACAATATTATTTAATAATTATTTATTGTTATTAAATAGTTAGAATTGACATTTAAATGGTTGAATTTGAAAATTGGCGTTTTTGAGAAAATCAGATGCAGAATTGAGAAAACTGCAAAATCCAAGTAAGGCCCATTACTGTACATGGCCGGCCACTTGGTTTGAATTTTTAAACTGATATTTTCATTATTTTAATGCCAAATAATTAAAACCTAACCCTAGTGGAATGCTATAAATAGATAGTGAAGGCTTCAGAAAAATTACACTTAAATTTTCTACTTTTTCATTCAGAAAAAACTGAGCCTTCTCTCTCCCTAACTTTGGCTGAACCCACTCTCTCTCTCTTCCTCATTGAGATTTCGAAATTCTTAGTGTAAGAGTAGTGCCCACACACAGCAAGTTATACCTCAATCATAGTGAGGAAGATCGTGAAGAAAGACATTCAGCAAGAAGGAGTTTCAACATCAAAGATTCAGAGAAAGAGATCCAGGTTCAGATATTGATAATGCTCTGCTACAGAAAGGAATCAAGGGCTAGATATCTGAACGGAAGGAGTCATTATATTCCGCTGCACCCACTGTAAGGTTTCCTAAACTTTATATGTGTTTATTTCATTGTTTTAGAAAGTTCATATATAGGGTGTTAATAAACATACTTGTGAGTAGATCTAAGATCCTGGTAAAATAAATTCCAACAGAGAATGCCTAAGGTCTCACAATCCAACGGTTATCCATAACCATGCCTACACGGACTCCGAAGAGTTTCGATGACGTGGCACCCCACATGGGTTAAACGTAATGATTACAACCATCTTTTTGAAACCCTCAATTAGACAACCAAAGGTCACCATCTTGTGACATCCTTTCGCCTGCCTCTCACTTATAGTTTCCCTCATGACACAAGCTATCACTCGCGAAACTAGGGGCATATGTTATAGTGAGAATTTCTCACCTAGAAACTCGAGACCAGGCTCCTGTAAAAATGATACGTGGACTCACTCTCCTCGAGGAGGGCTGAGATGTCAGTGAGTGACCACTTGAGTGCAAACCTCGCCTGAACCAGATTCAGCGAGATGATGTGACATTGATAGTGTCTAGTCGTATTCGAGTAGCTCGCACAAAGCAGGACCAAAGATCAAGTTAAGACTTGAAAATACTAAGATATATGTGAGGACTATAAAGGTCTTCTTGCGAAAAGATATAGAATGCTTCTGAACTCAGTGAGCTGGTCCAAATGACCCAGTAACCTTGATAACCCGATAAGGACTCGTGTGTCTTAAGTTATCGACCTATTATAAGATCTTCGTACAAGCGACTAGACAGGACGCATACATCCCAAGCTCGATTACTCTTGTATGCATCTTGAGCCGCCGAGCTTATACAAGAATATGAACAGACAACTCGCACTATAGAAGTCGCATATGTTGTTGTATTTAGTGAATTGGGCCAAAATTGTTCTTCATTTATTGTGTTTACATTTTTGTTGATTTAATCGTTATAATTCAATGTACAAATGGATTGATAATGAATGCAATGTCTGTGTAATCAAAGGACACTTGCTTTGTATATAAAGGAGTGATCCAACATGAAATGGACAAGATAGAAAAGTGTTGCAACAGTGGACTAAGCAGACCGTGTTCTGACTGAACTACTATATTTCCTTGTGTTCTTTATATTTCTAGTACGTCTGTGTGTTCATAAGTTGAATACTCGCCATTCTAGGTCGAGTACTTGCACATTCTCTGTTCATATCTTTATTATATTATTTATTTTGGTGTTGTTGAAATTCCTCCAACAACATTCGGCATTTCCTGTCTCTTCCTTCTTGGTTTGCTCGTAGTATGCTAACATCTCTCCAGCCTTGTTTCCCAAAAAACTTAGATCCATCCCAGGGTTGGCAAACCAAGCTTGATAAATAGATCGCCTGGGGATTGTATTGAACTTGGCTTTGGCATCAGCCTTGGCCTCTTCAAGCTTTCTGTCAGCTTCGACCTGGGTAGTCTTGTTCGCCTCTTTAAGCTCCTGGATATTCATCTAGGCAACCTCGAGGTCTGTCTTGAGAGTCTTTTGTTGCTCTTTGGCCTCTTTCTTAATTTTAGAGATTTTTGACTGCTAATCAAACCATTGCTTAGCCAAAACTTTGCGATGTTCCCTAGATTTGCGAAGTTCGTCATTATGCATCTCTGCATTTTGGAGACGTCTCTATTGAGCCACAAAGGACAAGAGAGATGTCTGCAAGAAGTAAAACTAGAGGAAGATGTGTAATAGGGGAAATATAATAAAAAGAGGAAAGAAGAAGAGAAATTAAAAACTAACGGACTGCATAAGGTCGTAGCTCCTTGTCAAAAGACTCTCGAAGCTACCCTTGTGAATTAAGTACCAGTTGCTTTATTTAAAAGTGTTGTAATGATGCCAGTTGTTGATGGCATGCAACGAGCAAATCTGCGAGCCTTCTGTGCTAGCATAAATTGGAAGGGGGCAAGAAGGCTCTAGCAGTGCCATCTCAGGATGAGAACCAAAAAACTTAACTTAATGAATGAATAGACCCAATAGCCTCTTCACCAGCGCTCGCAACAACTAGAGCAGTTGAATCATCTAGAGAATTTTCTGGCTCGATGCTTTATTGGGTCGAGGCTTGTTTTTTGTTGGCGGTAATCTTGATCCTTTTGGAAGATTCCTTAGTTGATCTCGAGGCATCTCCGTGTTAAGTTGTGTGCTTCTTGGATTTCCTGATGAGGGGGTAGGATTGCGCAACATATATTCAAGATTTAGGTCTATATCTGCAAGACAGAGAAACATATCAACACTAATTCAAAATAAATAACAAAAATGTGGAGAGATAATCTCACACTTAAGAAAATTACCACAATCTTTAGACGAGGATGTAGTACTAAAATAATTACTAAACACCCTAGAACCAGTGATCATGAAAATGTCAAAGGTATTTAGAGGAGACGTGTTCCATTCTGGATGGCTCGCCCTATCAAAGTTAGTGCCATATTGTTTGGCTATTCTGAAGTAAGAACTATTAAATCTTAATTGTACATGATGCTTGGGGTACCAACTATCAAATCTATGGGCAATGCAATCTACATAATTCCAAATGTAAAAATTGTATTGACTATCCCTAAATTTAACTAATGAGGTACGCTCGGCCCTAAGTACAATTAGAGACTATCCACAAGTACTAGGTTTATTACCTCGGGAGGCATCATCTTCAGCTTCTCGAGGGGTTATGTTTCTCAGATAATGGGTGCGAGCCACATAATTCCTATCTTCCTCATCAACAGGCACTAGAACCTACTGCTAGTCTGAGTACTTTGGGACTTTTGAAGTCTCTAGTGGATTGCTTGCCGCTGAGAACAATGTAGGTCTTCAAGTTATTTTTGTGCAACAAGAAATTAGCTACTCATAGCATGAAAGGAAGACCAACAAGGATTTTGTGTTTCCTTTCAATCTCGAGAGTCGCAATAGGCCTCCTCATAATCGTTGTCAAACAACATAAATAAAATAAGTAAAAGCCTACATTTATTGAATATAAAACTCGAAACCAAGTTTTAAAGTTAAGGCAATACTTACGTATTATGCGAATCACAGTTGTGTTTATGGGGGCAACACCAGTTGTCCAAAAGAATTCATCCTTGAATTTATTTTTATTTAGCAACCTGACAATGATCTTTGGATCATTAGTGTGGGTCTTGAGATAGTAGAAACCACCTGCTCCTCGCTTCCTTGCGGGACAGGCCTTCACTGAGTAAAAATAGAAAATTTTGAGTGGAGTTTGACACTCCCACTTCAAAATATGATATACAACTTTCAAACTGGACAGTATTCTATAAGAATTTGGTACCGGCTGAAAAGGAGGAATGCCAAGGTAGTTTCAGAACTCCTTGAAATAATCTTTGATAAGGAATACTGCTCCAGCTCTTATGTGTTCGAGGCCCCAAGCACCTGTCCTAGATGACTCGCTTGTACTATAGCCTTCTTCTCGACTCACACGCTCAAGAGGAAAACAACTGAACTCTTTTGGGGCAACAGACCTAACTCAACATCCTTGCCCATATTTGATGCCACACGATTTCAATACCTCTCGAACATAAAATCCTATGGATCTGACTTTAGACTCAATTAGCTCTGCCTCGAAGGTAACTTTATGGTCTTGAGAGGTTTTTGATTTTTGAGCTTTCGAGGCCATGATCTCAAAATCTAAGCCACCTAGTAAAAAAGTAACAGTGACTGGAGGTAAAAACAAAGGTCTTGTTAAAGGAATATCAGTTAAATTCTAGAGTTCAGGCCAGACAACTTTTCGCAAAAAATGGCGTTTACCCTCAGTTATTTCTTACAAAAATTGCCTAGATTGACCAAAGATTTTGTCTTGGTTGGTTTTAATAAGATGATCCCTAATCTTTGCATCGTTTAATTCAAGAATAGTTTTAGGTATGTGTGTTTTGACTATGAATGGAATGGCAGAGGTTTGAGGATAATCTGATTCTAGAGATTCTAAGATTGTAATTTTTGGATTGAATTGGGTCATACTTATAGACAATACTATCCCAATTTTAGAAAATTAAAACATAAGTTTAACCTAAAAAACCTATGAATCGAATAACCTTAATCTTTCAAGGCCTAGAATTATGCAGACAAACAAAATCAAAATTACCTAAAATAGCAAAACAATGCAAATAAGAAAAAACCAACCAAGGAAAACAAATTATAAAAAATCAATAAAAAGAAGAAAGTTGATCACTTACTGCTTTGATTGAAATTTCTGGACAGAGGAAGATTTTTCGATTGAAATTCTGAAGGTCGTAAAACTGGGTTTCGAAAACCTCTGGAACAATAGATGAAATTAACTAAAATACGCAGGAAGTATGTGAAAGGCAAGACGACATGCAAGTTTGAGAAAGGACAATCAAAAAATTTCTACAGGAAGGCTTGAAGGTTTAAAAAACAAAAATGGCAAAATAATCTCTCAGCTTTGATTTTATTCCCAAGGAGTGATCACTATTAGATCAAAAAAAAATCTGATCTAACGGGTGGGAACATTGGAAAATAGGAACAGTTAGGGCATTAGATGCTCATTGATGTTCCTCGAAGTCTTAAACTGCCAAAACTTAAAACATACAATTTTTCAAAAGGGCTTAATACGATTATACCCCTATGATCATTTAAAAAAGTTCTTTTTAATTAAAAAACACTTTTTAGGGGACAATTGTTATACCTAATTTTGGCTATGTACCAGAAGCTGACACTTGTCCTACAGAAGGAATATGAATCAACTCAGGGAATATAATAATAATTTTATATCATTAAATGCAATTCAAATAACTCATTCTAATTAAATACAAGTTTGATAGAAATGTTCAAAGTCGCTGACTACTTAGTCTTACGCGAGACAAAAATAAAATTTATTAAACTAGAATTGACGAGATTTATGTCCATCTCAGGATAGAGTAATAAAATGTACAAGACAAGATATCTAAAGACCTCATGAATTGTTGCCTTTCATACACGAATAGAGTAAAAGTAACAACATTCAATCACCTCGCATTATACATAATGTATTAATCGTCTCGCATCATTAATACAAATAAAGGGATATAACAAGGTGAAGAACCTCTAACACTTAAGTGTTTTTGCCTATTAAGATGGATAAAAAGGAGATCTTAACATTAATGAGATGTAACCTTCCTAGTCAGCATAATCGTTTATTAAAGGATAAAACTAAGGAGCAGTTAGGTAGTTATTAGATATTATCCCATGTGTAAATAAATGAAACATAGGGAATGTCCACATTTCATTAGCAGTTGTGAATGATTCAATCCCAATAAAAATAACTGCCAACCTATATTCCTATAAATAGGGGCAGAATCCATGGGAAAAGGGACGACAAAAAATAGAGAGAAATCCTATCATTTTAAAAGTTAAGATTTGTATTTTGTGTTATAGTGAGATTTCTCTCACCTAGAAACTCGAGATCAGACCCCTGTTTAGAGGACACGTATTGTAATATCCCAGAAAATAAATAATATTTAAATGGACATATTTTATTAAATATGTAATTACTTGGAAAATGAAGTAGGATTATGATCTTACTTAGGTAAATTTTTGAAAAATTATTTAATGAAATACGTTATTTTGGGCCCGGCAATTGTGGGATTTTAGCTATGCGGTTAGCAATGTCACGACATTAAATGAAAGAATTATTTTGAGAATATCCCGGATTAAGTTAGAATTTTATTAGAATGTCGGAATGGGGAATTAGTAAAATTACCAAAATGCCCCTAGGGTTTCTTTTAAAAAAAATTTATTTATTATGTGAGAGGGGTAAATTAGGAATTTAAGAAAACTTTTTTTGGTTTTTCTTCTTTTTCTTTGCTGCTGCCTATTGTTATTTAAGGAAGGAAATTTTAAAAAAAAAAAAAGAAAGAAAGCAAAGCATTTTAAAAGGAAGAAGAAGCTTTCTTCCAAGACAAGTAATATATTTTTCTCAACCTTCTTCTCCTCTTCCTTCGAGCAAGCTGAACCAGCCACTAGAGGGATTGATTTGCTTCAGCCAACTCCAAATTTCAGGGCTAAATTCCATCTTCAAGTTAACCTTGCACCCTAGGTAAGTTCATCTTTAAGTTTTGGTGTTTCTCTTAGGTTTCTAAGCTAGGGTTGTGATTTTTTTGAAAAGTTTTCAAAGCTGTAGGTTTAGTGAAGGTTTAGGTTTGTTATCCAAGTTGAATAATGTCTGTTAATGCATGTTTGAATTGAATTCATGGCTGTTGGGATTGATTGGTGAGTGAGGAAGCTAAAAGAAATTTGATTTCTTCACTTGAGTGTGTGATTTTAAGCTAGAGATTGAACCATTGTGTTTTGCAGCTTAGGTTATGCCATATTTATGTTAATATACTGTTCTGGAAAGTTTGGTTAGGTTTGGAGGGGTTTTGGTTCGATTTTGGTGAAGAGGAACTTTTGTTCCTGGTCTGCCAGAACCGGTCGACCGGTTGCCTGCAGGGGAGAATTTTTTTCGGGTTTGCTTTATGTTCAGTTTTGACCCGGGGAGTTGTGTACTATCTGTTTTAAATTAAATATGGGATGCTTGACCTAAATTGGGGTTGCTGGGAGTTAGGTTGCGTTTGATTTCTAAATTAGGGTTTTAATCCGGAACTTTGAGTTAAGGTATTTATTGTGTTTCAATTGTCGTGACATAGGACCGGGATTGCTTAGCTTGTTCTTCCACTCAGGTCGACCATACTTTTGACTTCTGAATTAAGGTAAGAAAAGTGGTAAGCACCGTATGTGGTTAAAGATTAATGGATGAATGGAAGTGGCCTTAATTATTATCATGATGCTGATTAAAAGTTTATTAAGCCTAGGTTATGACCTAGGGTTGGAAACGGTTATTACCGTTATGAGTAATTACTCTTGAAACCGCGGTTAGGTTTCTTACTTATCGTTTGCTTTATCGGGCAACGATAGTGACATACTCAGCTCGTATGTGACGAGTGGTAAAAGTGGTACTTTATTAAGTACCAGGAATGTGTGATGTTTAAAGGAATGCTTATTATTATCGAATAGTGAGTAAATATAATGGCATGAGAATAAGTTGATAATTATTTTCTTTCGATTATTGTTTTGATCACTTTCTTGCTGAGTCTCTGTGACTCACTGGTGCTTTATGGTGCAGGTAAAGGAAAGGCTAAAGTCGAACAACCATGAGTTATGGTCGCAGCAGCAATGTACATACCGGCGCGGGCGGCCAGGTTTACAGGATGCTCTATTTTGATTGTATTTTGGAAAATATAAAGCTTATGTTGTAAAATACTTTGAAACCAGTTTGTAAATATTTTGAAAACAGGGGGACCCCATAAATCATGTTACTTATCTTTTGTTAAACAATTTAAAGGTTGAGTTTTAACTATCAAAAATTTAATTACCCACACTTTTAGTATAATTACATCTTATATAATTATTGGCATTTTAAATAAAGTGCACACACGTGGCGTCCCTGTTGGACAGGGCGTTACAACATGGTATCAGAGCCTTGACCCAGCCGGAAGTGTGGTCGACGAGGACGTCGGACCCCGTAAGGGGGGGTGATTGTGACAGTCAGTAGTCCCGTGATCCGTAAGGGGAAATACCGGGTAAGCTGTGCAATCCCACACCGCCTGGGGAAGGTCAAGTGGGATGATTCTGAGACTGTGTAGGTATGGGACTACATAGTTGAAGAGAGCTTAAATGGATTGATTGGTACTACCTATAACAACAAGGTGCATCTTGTTTTTCGGTGGCCCATCTCGAAAGAACTCCACAGTTAAGCGTGCTTGGCCTGGAGCAATTCCAAGGATGGGTGACCTCCTGGGAAGTTTTCCCAGGATGCGTGTGAGTGAGGACAAAGCACGCTGGAAACACTTGTGTTGGTCTGTAGGGTCAGTCATCAATCCAGGAAGCAGCCAGAGTGGCGTACTCGTGTATAAGAGCCATTAGTCCATGGGTGTAAGGGCCCAATGGAGGCTTGAAGCGGGGACGTTACAAATGGTATCAGAGCGCCAAGGTTTTTAGATCCTGAAGACTGGTTTGATATGTACATTGGCTGCAAGGACCTGATCGACTCATGGTTTAGTAAGCTTTAAGTTAAAAGATAGCTTGTTAATTTTCTGATTACCTGATTATTTGAATTCTGTTGATATCAGAATGTTGTGGGAAGGATTATAATATATGGAAATACTTATCAGTATTGTTATTACTTGGAATGTGATCGCAGGTGTATAGTTATGCACCCAAGGCGGACTGGTAGGGGTGCCCGCGAGCTAGCTGGGCTCGGGGCTGCCGGTGAAGGTGAGAACCCTTTACCACCACCTAATTGGGAACAGTTATATGCTGCTATGCAAGAAACTATTCGGCAGCAGGGTGAACAAATCAGAGAATTAAGAGAGCAGCGAGCTCGGCTGCTCTAAATTGAATCTCGATCCTCCCAAGACCTCTAGTAGTGCCATCGGATGCAGTGAATCGTTTAGAACCATTGTATGAACGGTTCAGGAAGCAGAATCCGCCAGTGTTTGAGGGTGGTGCTGATCCACTCAAGGCGGAGCAATGGATGAGTATGATAACATCCATTTTTGATTTTATGCGAGTTGAAGATAATGACCGGGTCAGGTGTGCTACATATATGCTACGAGATGATGCCCGTATTTGGTGGGAAATTGTATCTCAGGGTCATGATCTGAATAACATGACCTGGGAAACTTTTCGGGCCTTATTTTATGAGAAGTATTATAATGAATCTATTAAGGCGGCAAAGGCAGAAGAGTTTATACGGTTAACTCAGGGTAGTATGACTGTGACGGAGTATGCTACTAAGTTTGATCGACTGGCAAAGTTTGCCTCAGATGAGGTGGCTACTGAAGCTGCTAGAAAAGCAAAGTTTATTCGGGGCCGGATGAACGATCGCCGGGATGTGATTGTTGCTTCTAAACAACCGGGGTTGCCCGAACTTATGCTCGGATAGTTGAGTTGGCTTTAGTTTCGAGGGTGCAGAGGCTCGGATACGAAAGAAAAATATTGCCGAAGAGATTCATGGAAACAAACAGCGAGTGCCGGTTCGGGTAGGGTACCGATCTTGGTGACCGCAGGAAAAGACCTAGTGAAACATCGCCAGCAGCCCAAACAAAAGATTCCAGGGTAACCAAGGTTTCCGTCGTAGTGGGAATGAAAACTGGCGGACTTTTCCTGAATGTCCGAGGTGTAAAAGGCATCACCTGGGCGAGTGTCAGGCTAGGGCCTGTTTCCACTGTGGAATGGTGGGTCACATGAAGAGAAATTGTCCTCAATTGCTACGGCTAGAGCAAAAGAAGGATGATACACCCGCTCCTTCCCGAGTGTTTGCCCTGACTCAAGCTGAGGCTGATGCTGGTCCTTCTACTGTGACAGGTCAGCTTTCTGTTGCTGGTACTTTATTGACTGTGTTAATTGATTCTGGTGCGACGCATTCTTATATTTCAAGTAGAATAATTGAGCAGCTGAATAAACCTAGTGATGTGCTTTCTAGAGGTTTTGGAACCTAGTTGCCTACTGGGGAGTTGGTTATCTCCAGCAGGTGGGTTCGATCCCTTCCAGTGTTTGTGGAAGGAAGAGAGTTATCAGTTGATCTGATAGAATTAAATCTGGAGGATTTTGATGTTATTTTGGGGATGGATTGGCTTGCTAAATACAACGCCACCATTGATTGTAAAGGAAAGATGGTAACTTTTCAGCCTGAGGGCGAGGACCCTTTTGTATTTGTGGGTAAAATGCAAGGATCTCGGATTCCCTTAATGTCAGCCCTTAAGGCAAGGGATTTGTTGTGTGAAGGGTGCATTGGTTTCTTGGCAAGTGTTGTGGATATTTCTAGGGAACCACTAGCGGGACCGGAGCATGTCCCAGTGGTTCGAGAATTTCTGGATGTGTTCCCCGAAGAGTTACCAGGGTTGCCACCAAAACGTGAAATTGATTTTGAGATTGATTTAATACCAGGAGCTGAGCCTGTATCGAAAGCTCCCTACAGGATGGCACCTGCAGAGCTGAAAGAGTTAAAAGTTCAATTGCAGGGGATGATGGATTTAAAATTTACTAGACCTAGTACTTCACCTTGGGGTGCACCAGTTTTGTTTGTAAAAAAGAAAGATGGAACATTACGAATGTGTATAGATTATCGGGAGTTAAACAAATTAACAGTGAAGAACAAGTACCCTCTGCCAAGAATAGATGATTTATTTGATCAGTTGCAGGGTAAAACTGTCTTTTCTAAAATTGATCTTCGATCTGGTTATCACCAACTGAGGATTCGAGAGGAGGATATTCCCAAGACAGCTTTTCGGACTCGGTATGGTCATTATGAATTCCTGGTAATGTCCTTCGGATTAACAAATGCCCCGACAGCATTTATGGACTTGATGAACCGAGTGTTCAAAGATTTTCTGGATGATTTTGTTATTGTCTTTATCGATGATATTCTAATTTATTCAGACTCGGAAGAGACTCACGAAAGACATCTTCGAATGGTATTACAACGTCTCAGGGAGCATAAGTTGTATGCCAAGTTTAAGAAATGTGAATTTTGGTTACCTCAGGTGAGTTTCTTGGGGCATGTGGTGAGTAAAGATGGTATTTTAGTGGATCCAGTAAAGATTGAAGCAGTGCGTGACTGGCCTCGACCTAAATCAAGAATCGAAGTTAGAAGTTTCTGGGGTTAGCGAGGTATTACCGAAGATTTGTTGAGGGCTTTGCAAAGATTTCTACGCCTTTAACTGAGTTGACCCGAAATAATTGTAAGTTTGTTTGGACTGACAAGTGTGAAGGTAGTTTCCAGGAATTGAAGCAAAGGTTGATTACCGCTCCTGTGCTAACCTTACCAAAAGGTGACGAAAAGTTTGTGATTTATTGTGATGCGTCCAAACAAGGGTTAGGTTGTGTTCTTATGCAGTCAGGGAAAGTGATTGCTTATGCATCCAGGCAATTGAAGGAGTATGAACAACGATATCCTACCCATGATATTGAATTAGCAGCGGTTGTCTTTGCACTAAAAGTTTGGCGTCACTATCTGTACGGTGAAAAGTGTGAAATTTATACAGATCACAAAAGCCTCAAGTACTTTTTCACTCAGAAGGATTTAAATATGAGGCAACGACGATGGTTAGAACTGGTCAAAGATTATGACTGCGAGATTCTCTACCACCCTGGTAAAGCAAATGTGGTAGCGGATGCTCTAAGTCGGAAAGGACCAGGGCAAGTTTGTGAACTAAAGGAAATCTCAGCCAAGTTGGCTGAGGATATGACGAGAGCGGGAATTGAATTTGTAATTGGAAAACTTGCTAATATCACCATACAATCTAGTCTATTGGAAAGAATTAGAGTAGCCCAACAAAGTGACCTTGAGCTACAGAGACATAAGGAGAAGTTAGAGGCTAGATTGGCAAGAGACTTTTCGTGCTTATCTGATGGGTTGTTGCGATACAAAAACGGAGATACGTATCTTAGGTTGATAAAGAAATCGGACAAGAGATTCTTGATGAATCTCATACTACACCGTACTCCTTACACCCGGAACAACCAAGATGTATCATGATGTGAAAGCTTTATACCGGTGGCCGGTATGAAGAGGGATATTGTTGAATATGTGTCAAAATGCTTAACTCGTCAACAAATTAAAGCGAACACCAAAGGCGGCGGAGTTTGCTTCAACCTCTAAAAATTCCTGAATGGAAATGGGAAGACATCACCATGGATTTTGTGGTAGGATTGCCCAGAACAGTAGGGTATTATGATTCTATTTGGGTGATAGTGGATCGGTATACGAAGTCTGCTCACTTTCTCCCGGTTAGGACAACGTATACAGTGGATCAATATGCTGATTTGTATATTAAGGAGATAGTTCGACTTCATGGTGCCCCAAAGTCGATAGTTTCAGATCGAGATCCAAAATTTACATCCAAATTCTGGGGAAGTTTACAGCAAGCAATGGGTACTAAGTTGAAATTCAGTACAGCTTTTCATCCTCAAACCGATGGTCAATCTGAAAGGACTATCCAGATACTTGAGGATATGTTGAGAGCATGTGTAATGGACTTTGAAGGTTCTTGGAACAAGTACCTACCTCTGATCGAATTTTCTTATAACAATAGTTATCAGAGTACCATTGGCATGGCTCCGTATGAGATGCTTTATGGAAGGAAATGTCGATCACCTATTCACTGGGATGAGGCTGGTGAACGTAGGTACCTTGGACCTGAAGCTGTCCAAAGAACGAGCGAGGCTATTGAAAAGATTCGAGCTCGTATGCTTGCTTCCCAAAGTAGACAGAAAAGCTACGCAGATCCAAAGCGTAGAGATGTTGAATTCCAAGTTGGGGATTTTGTTTTTCTTCGGGTGTCCCCAATGAAGGGAATTCGAAGGTTCGGGAAGAAAGGAAAGTTGAGTCCCAGATTTATTGGTCCATTTGAGATTCTTGAGAAAGTAGGCCAGGTAGCTTATCGGTTGGCTCTACCTCCTGCTTTATCTGGGGTTCATAACGTGTTTCATGTTTCGATGCTCCGGAAATATGTATCTGATATAACTCATATTTTAAGTTATGAAGACATTGAGCTTCAAACCGACCTGTCGTATGAAGAACAACCAGTACAGATCTTAGACAGGAAAGAAAAGGTGTTGCGAAACAAGACTATTTCACTAGTCAAAGTGTTGTGGCGGAACAGCAAAGTTGAAGAAGCGACTTGGGAATTAGAGTCGCAGATGCGGGAGTTGTATCCCGAGCTTTTCAGGTAAATTTCGAGGACGAAATTCCTATAAGTGGGGGATAGTTGTAATATCCCAGAAAATAAATAATATTTAAATGGACATATTTTATTAAATATGTAATTACTTGGAAAATGAAGTAGGATTATGATCTTACTTAGGTAAATTTTTGAGAAATTATTTAATGAAATACGTTATTTTGGGCCCGGCAATTGTGGGATTTTAGCTATGCGGTTAGCAATGTCACGACATTAAATGAAAGAATTATTTTGAGAATATCCCGGATTAAGTTAGAATTTTATTAGAATGTCGGAATGGGGAATTAGTAAAATTACCAAAATGCCCCTAGGGTTTCTTTTAAAAAAAAAATTATTTATTATGTGAGAGGGGTAAATTAGGAATTTAAGAAAACTTTTTTTGGTTTTTCTTCTTTTTCTTTGCTGCTGCCTATTGTTATTTAAGGAAGGAAATTTTAAAAAAAAAAAAAGAAAGAAAGCAAAGCATTTTAAAAGGAAGAAGAAGCTTTCTTCCAAGACAAGTAATATATTTTTCTCAACCTTCTTCTCCTCTTCCTTCGAGCAAGCTGAACCAGCCACTAGAGGGATTGATTTGCTTCAGCCAACTCCAAATTTCAGGGCTAAATTCCATCTTCAAGTTAACCTTGCACCCTAGGTAAGTTCATCTTTAAGTTTTGGTGTTTCTCTTAGGTTTCTAAGCTAGGGTTGTGATTTTTTTGAAAAGTTTTCAAAGCTGTAGGTTTAGTGAAGGTTTAGGTTTGTTATCCAAGTTGAATAAGGTCTGTTAATGCATGTTTGAATTGAATTCATGGCTGTTGGGATTGATTGGTGAGTGAGGAAGCTAAAAGAAATTTGATTTCTTCACTTGAGTGTGTGATTTTAAGCTAGAGATTGAACCATTGTGTTTTGCAGCTTAGGTTATGCCATATTTATGTTAATATACTATTATGGAAAGTTTGGTTAGGTTTGGAGGGGTTTTGGTTCGATTTTGGTGAAGAGGAACTTTTGTTCCTGGTCTGCCAGAACCGGTCGACCGGATGGGTTACGGGTGTATCGAACCTGGCCGACCGGCTGCATAGGGGAGAATTTTTTTCGGGTTTGCTTTATGTTCAGCTTTTGACCGGGAGTTGTGTACTATCTGTTTTAAATTAAATATGGGATGCTTGACCTAAATTGGGGTTGCTGGGAGTTAGGTTGCGTTTGATTTCTAAATTAGGGTTTTAATCCGGAACTTTGAGTTAAGGTATTTATTATGTTTCAATTTTCGTGACATAGGACCGGGATTGCTTAGCTTGTTCTTCCACTCAGGTCGACCATACTTTTGACTTCTGAATTAAGGTAAGAAAAGTGGTAAGCACCGTATGTGGTTAAAGATTAATGGATGAATGGAAGTGGCCTTAATTATTATCATGATGCTGATTAAAAGTTTATTAAGCCTAGGTTATGACCTAGGGTTGGAAACGGTTATTACCGTTATGAGTAATTACTCTTGAAACCGCGGTTAGGTTTCTTACTTATCGTTTGCTTTATCGGGCAACGATAGTGACATACTCAGCTCGTATGTGACGAGTGGTAAAAGTGGTACTTTATTAAGTACCAGGAATGTGTGATGTTTAAAGGAATGCTTATTATTATCGAATAGTGAGTAAATATAATGGCATGAGAATAAGTTGATAATTATTTTCTTTCGATTATTGTTTTGATCACTTTCTTGCTGAGTCTCTGTGACTCACTGGTGCTTTATGGTGCAGGTAAAGGAAAGGCTAAAGTCGAACAACCATGAGTTATGGTCGCAGCAGCAATGTACATACCGGCGCGGGCGGCCAGTTTACAGGATGCTCTATTTTGATTGTATTTTGGAAAATATAAAGCTTATGTTGTAAAATACTTTGAAACCAGTTTGTAAATATTTTGAAAACAGGGGGACCACATAAATCATGTTACTTATCTTTTGTTAAACAATTTAAAGGTTGAGTTTTAACTATCAAAAATTTAATTACCCACACTTTTAGTATAATTACATCTTATATAATTATTGGCATTTTAAATAAAGTGCACACACGTGGCGTCCCTGTTGGACAGGGCGTTACACGTATACTCAGATTTCCAATGAAAGCTGAGATGTCCATGAGGGACTCCTCGAAGTTTTAAACCTCGCTTAAGATAGACTCAGCGAGAGACAGCGAGCTTGACCAAAGTCTGATCGCATTCGAAACAAGAGAGTAGCTCGCATATATAGAATTATGTGCGAGTATCCTCCCCATGTCCGTGTATAAACCAGGAGACCGACTTTCTATAAATGCGAGTTTGTCCTAAGAACCCTGCAGCCTTGATAAACCAATACAGACTTGCATGTCTAGGTTCTATCAGCTCGTCATGCGATGTCCATAAAAGGCGACTATCTAAGGACGCAGACATCCTAAACATAATAATAAACCTGCGAGTTTAACATCGGAATATGAACAGTCAACTCGCAGTAGCTGAAGACGCATACGTTGATGAACTTAGTAACTGCCGTTCATTTATTAATGTTAACGTTGTTTAGTTTAATTATTGTAATTCAATGTGTAAAAACAGATTGACAATGAATGCAATCCTTGTATAACTGATCGGACACCTGCTTTGTATATATAGGGGTGATCCACCGTGAAATGGCACCTACAAAACTCTTGCTACAGTGGACTAAGCAGACCGTGATCTGACTGAACCACTATAATCCTTTGTCTCATTGTTATTTCCAATTTTCTGTTAACCATTTCTCATTCCCAGTTTGAGTACTCGCCACTCTAGGTTGAATACTCGCACTTGTTCTTCATATAGATTTCTTTCTGTTATCAATAATATCATATAAAATTTGTGTTGCGAAATTCACACGACAACATTTGGCGCCGTCTGTGGGAAACGAGAATTAAAATATTATTCATTTCATATAAGAATATCATCATGGCTGGAAACCAAACAAACGGAGGTGCTAACAACGGGTCCATCAACATCGGAATGATGAACGTACCGTTATCTAGAGCTAGAACGCCGCCTGTGGACATCGTTAATGGCGGAGTAGGGAGGAGCAACATCAGACCTCTCAATCTGTTCCCTGAAACAGCTGGTCCTCAAGTCGGGGAAACGTCCACACCACCAGCAACCATGCACTTTCCACCTGTCACTCCGGCGGTGGTATCTGAGGGAATCATCCAGCTCACCACTGATCAATACACTGCGATCCATGATCAACTGCGTGCACTACAGGCTGAAGTGAATGGACAAAATCGGGCCTGACGCCCCCCTCGAGCCCCTACTACTCGCACAGACAACCCTCGGGTAACGAATTCTAGACGTCGTAATAACCCTGTTCGCAGGGAACGAAGAGCCAACCCTGAGGGTCTGGACCTCAATCAGCCAACCTCGAGAGACCAATCTGTGAGATATCCTAACCAAGGAACGTAGGCTGATGAAGATCCTAAGCGACGCAATCCTCGCAGTCGACCATCGAGAGACAACGACGCAGAATCAGCCTCTTCATCTTCGCATGGTCGTACACCAAGCAGATACACAAGGTCCGGCTCTGTAGAAACGCAGCAAGGAGGACACTATCGGTACATCGAGGTGATCTACGTGATCACCTCAACTCAGTTTTCAGAGCACGTTCTCCGCCCCCCATAACAACGAAACACCCCGTGATCCCCTTGCAGGCGATCAATGTGTAAATACTCACAACAACCCGCCTAGCGCACCGATAGCGACTACTGGGATCACTATCCCAGCGAACCTCGCCGCGGTAGTCGCGACTCCTGCAATCGCAACAGTCCCAACTCCAGCGGCTGGAGGAATTGATCAAAGCATGCTTTTGCAAGCTTTGAAAATGCTCGAGCAGCAAAGAAAGCCCATATACAAGCTGCATGGGACCTCTCCTTTCACTACGGAAGTGCGACAAGCCCAACTTCCCAAGGGATTTCGGCTATCCGAATCCCTAAAGTGTAAAGGTACCTCTAACCCTATAGATTATCTTGAAAAATTTAATACTATAATGGAAGTGGATCAGGTACCACAGCTTGCAAAATGCCACATTCTTGCGGCAACGCTCGAGGAAAACGCCCACGATTGGTTTACCCAATTGCCTGAGGCCTCGGTATCGACATGGGAAACCTTTGTCGACTTATTCCTCACGCACTTTCAAGCCACGATGACCTATAGGCCTTCTATACAACTCTGGCCAACATCAAACAAGAACCCGGTGAGTCTTTACAAGACTATTTTAAACGGTTTAATGCAGAAGTAACAAAAGTCGAGAAGGCTCCTGAATCTTTGCTTGTTTGCATGTTGATAACAGGTATTTTGCCGAGAACCGATTTCTGGAAGGAGTTACAAGCTCGAAGGCCAGAATCGCTAGTCGAATTCTTCGCTATGGCTGAACCTCATAAGAGAATTGAGAATTCTCTAGCAGAGTTGGAGAAGGGCAAGGATAAACGTAAATCACCAATAGCGCGATCAAGATCTCGCAGTCCCCGAGGGAAGAATTCCATAGGCCGAAGCCCGAGAAGACGCAGCCCACAGAGACAACGAAGTCCAAAGTTGGCCAAATCTTTTGCCAAGAAGGAGTCCTCTCCGAAGAGGAAGGGTGGACCGCGTTTTGTTAATTATACCGAACTCGCGGTGCCCCGAGACCACATTTATGCGATTGAAGAGAGGAATGGAGTCTTCAAGAAGCTGCCCCCCATCACGGGAAACCGCGACAGAATAGACCCCAAAAAGTTCTGTAAGTACCATAAAGATATTGGTCATACCACTTTAGAATGTTGGGTCTTGCAGGACGAAATCGAAGAGCTAATTCGGAGAGGAAAATTCGATAAGTATAAGAAAAACGAGGAAGGTCATCCCCGAGCGGATGACAAGGAAGAAAATCAAAACGCGAGTGATTCTAGAACGCCTTGCAATATCTTGACTATCATTGGAGGGCCCCATATCGCAGGAGACTCCCGCAAGTCGCAAGAGCGATATGCCAAAGAAGCCAAGGAGAAGCCGCTCACCAATGTAAACAATCTTAGTGAGCGGCCAGAGAAATTGTTCAAGAAAGAATGCGACGACATCACCTTTATGGAGAGCGACGCGAGATGGGTCCATCACCCGCATTCCGACGCACTAGTTATCATTGCCAATATTGGTGGAGATAATGTCCACCGCATACTCGTGGACAATGGAAGTTTAGTGAATCTTTTGAACTTCCAAGCCTTCAAACAAATGGGGTTGCAAGAGAAGGACCTGCGACCCGTGACGTCGAGCATATACGGTTTTACTGGCAACGTCATCGCATTAAAAGGAATGATCAAACTCCCAATCACCTTGGGAACCGCCCCAGTAACAGCCAAATCAATGGCTGACTTCGCAGTAATTGACCAGTATTCGGCATATAATGCCGTGATTGGTCGACCAATTTTGAAGGAGATGAAGATCATAACCTTGATCTATCATCTCACAATGAAGTTCCCCACTCCCGCTGGAGTAGGTTCTGTGCGAGGAGTCCAGTCAGAATCACGAGAATGCTACAACGCAGCACTCAAGCTCGCGGAGAAAAGGTCGGTAAATGTTATCTACCTATTGGAGGCACCACCTCCTCGCCAGGAGGTCCTCAGAATCGAGGAGGTACCACACGTGGACGAACCAGATTTGGATCCAAGAATCCTTGATCATGCCGCTGCAGCCCAAGCCGCGGAAGACACCATTGAGATATGGTCAAAATATCTCTGCAGGTCATGTGTCATCGCTTGAACATTGAGCCTGAGGTGCGAGGTGTCCAACAAAAGCGCCGCAAAATAGACCCCACGAGGTACCAAGCGATAAAAGAAGAAGTCGACTGCCTCCTAGCCTGCGGCTTTATACGGGAGTCATTTTACCCTAACTGGTTAGCGAATCCCGTACTCGTGCCCAAGCCTAACGACTCATGGTGCACATGCGTTGACTTTACAGATTTAAATAAAGCCTGTCCCAAAGACAGCTTCCCCCTTCCTAGCATTGACCAACTTGTTGATGCCACTGCAGGTCATGAACTTTTGAGCTTCATGGACGCATACTCGGGATATAATCAAATCCCGATGTATGAGCCCGACCAGGAGCATACCTCGTTCATTACTGATCGAGGATTATACTGTTACAAAGTAATGCCTTTTGGTTTGATAAACGCAGGTGCGACTTATCAAAGACTTGTAAACATGATATTCGCAAATCTTATTGGGAACACCATGGAAGTATATGTTGATGATATGCTCGTAAAGTCTCAACATGCGAAGGATCATATTGCCCATTTACAAGCAATGTTCGATATATTGCGTCGATATAAGATGCGGCTAAACCCTCTAAAGTGCTTCTTTGGAGTTGGCTCTGGGAAATTGCTTGGATTCATGGTTAACCAACGAGGAATAGAAGCCAACCCCGCGAAGATCAGGGCATTGGTGGAAATGCCATCACCAACTAAGCCAAAAGAGGTCCAAAGCCTCACGGGTAAAGTCGCTGCCTTAAATCGCTTTATATCGCGATCTTCTGATAAGTGCAAGGAGTTTTTTCAGATTTTAAAAGGCAATAAGAAGTTCCAATGGACCGAAAAACGCATTTGGGGCAACCTCCAATCTTATCAAAACCCATGACCGGCGAAGTCCTATCCATCTACTTAGCAGTGTCAGAATACGCGATTAGTTCGGTACTAATACGTGAAGATCAAGGACGACAATACCCGGTGTATTATGTCAGTAAACAATTACTGGATGCTGAGACCCACTATCCCCAAATGGAAAAATTAGCGTTCGCCTTGGTAATATTGTCGAAAAAACTGCGACCTTATTTCCAGGCTCACAGTATCGAAGTCTTGACAAACTATCCTTTGAGGGAAGTCTTACCAAAACCAGAGACCTTGTTGGGTTTTATGCCCTAAATAAAACTCATTTCAATATAATCAGATTTACTTATTAATATAGAACAGAAATAAGATTTAATGTTGCATGGTTCACATGATTTATTTCATGATTATATGTACATAATTTATAAATTCATCTGAAACCCTTTTCACATACTTGATCCTGTTTATTGTGTTGTCAACACATTGGAAAGTAAACATGACTATGTGAATAAAGTTTCCTAGATTTATCAGACATAGGGTTTTACTGATATGATAATCTACAACAGAGTTTACTTACATTTGGAGAAGTGTTATGTTCTTTCCAGAGCATTGGTTAAAGTAAAGCTCAGGTTGGATGCATGGAGTATGCATCGAAAGGGACCGATATTGAACTTTGACCTAGATTTATTAAACTTACCGTAATATCTATTCAAGTCAATATCGCCTAGTTGATCCTAGATCAAATGTTCTTAATCCTGATATGATTAGGCTCAATCTTGAAAGGCTATTCGTGTTCTTTGATTTGTTAGTTAAGCCTACTTTTAGGTCAGGGTGATACGTACATTTTGGGAACACGGTAGTGCAATTGAGTGGGAGTGCTATCATAAACATGGAATCTATAGCTTCTATCTGGCGAATAGTAAGCAAAGGATGATCTCCTTCGAGCTTGACCAAACGAATATAAATGGTGGAGTACTCATTTCACATAAGCTGAAATATCATTTATACGGGGTCAAGTGTTTTAAGGAATAAATACATTGTAGGGTGTAACGGTAATTTAATCCCTTTACAGTGTAGATCATTCATATAGAGGATCATTGATCACATTAGGATTATAACAATGGATAACTAATGATGTGTCTATATGGTGGAACATATAGAGCATTCTATATACTGAGAGTGCAATTCTAAGTTCTATGCGTGGATTCAACGAAGAATTAATAAGTTAGTGAATTTTAGTGCTAAATTCTTGATCTACTTATTGGAAGCTCAGTTATATAGACCCATGGTCCCCCCACTAGTTGAGATAATATTGCTTGTAAGACTCATGTAATTGATTTTGATTAATCAATTATAATTCACAAATTAGACTATGTCTATTTGTGAAATTTTCACTAAGTAAGGGCGAAATTGTAAAGAAAGAGTTTATAGGGGCATATTTGTTAATTATGATACTTTGTATGGTTCAATTAATAAATATGATAAATGACAATATTATTTAATAATTATTTATAGTTATTAAATAGTTATAATTGGCATTTAAATGTTTGAATTAGGAAATTGGCATTTTTGAGAAAATCAGATACAAAAGGTGTTAAAATTGCAAAATTGCAAAAAGCAAGGCCCAATCCATTAGTGTATGGCCGACCACCTATTGTAGCTATTTTAAATTGATTTTTTCATTATTTTAATGCCATATAATTCAAATCTAACCCTAGTGGAATGGTATAAATAGATAGTGAAGGCTTCAGGAAAAACACTTCTTCTGATTCAGAAAAACTGAGCCTCTCTCTCTCCCTATCTTTAGCTACCACTTCTTCTTTCTTCTTCCTTTGAATTTCGAAATCCTTAGTGATTAGAGTAGTGCCCACACACATCATGTGATACCTCAATCATAGTGAGGAAGATCGTGAAGAAAGATCATCAGCAAAGGAGTTTCAGCATCAAAGATTCAGAGAAAGAGATCCAGGTTCAGATATTGATAATGCTCTGCTACAGAAAGGAATCAAGGGCTAGATATCTGAACGGAAGGAGTCATATTATTCCGCTGCACCCGATGTAAGGTTTCTTAAACTTTATATGTGTTTAATTTATCGTTTTAGAAAGTTCTTATTTAGGATGTTAATAAACATACTTGTGAGTAGATCTAAGATCCTGGTAAAATAATTTCCAACAACTGGCCTCAGAGCCATGGTAATTGATTTACTTTCAAGAAATTTGGACTTTAAAACGACTGTTTGTATGTTTTTTGGATGGTATCATGTTGTATTGAGTGTTATTTAATGATTGATTGATGTTTGTAAATTTTCGTGAAAAATAATTGCGATTCTGTTTCTGATATTATTTTTATTGGATAGTATGGGAAAAATTAAGTAAGTTAGTCTTTTACAGAACTCAATTTCGATTTTATTTGAATTAGTTATGAATTTTTGAAGATTTGAAAAAATCGGGGCTGTGCTGAAATTTTCCTGCGATCGCGAAACTGTCCGTACAGTTCACAATTTTTTTGTTTTTCTTCGATTTTTCATGCTTTTTCATGGAATTAACTTCCGATTTTCGACATAGTTTTGTATTTATACTATTGCTATTCCTAATTCAATTCTAATTATCTTTTTGAATTAATTTAATATTTTTTAAATTTAATTCAAGATATTAGTGTAATTTGAATTTGAATAGAATTAGTATGTATCTTCTTGCTTAAATATCTATCTTATTTTAAAATTTGATTATATCTTATCTTATTTTAAAATTAAAAATAAGATATTTATAATCATGTAATTTTTAAATGATATAAGATATTTTGCTAATTTTTTAAATTTTGTTATTTTATTTATTTAAATTACATTTAAAATTTGAAAAAGATATTTATTTATCTTTTCTAATTTTTTATTTAATTTTTATTTATAAAATAACATTTAAAATTTAAAAGTAGTTAGCAAATTTTTGAAATGATATTTAGGTTGGTTGAAACCTAATTTTTCAAAAATTGTAGGTTTAATTTTAAATTTAAATGTTTAATTAAATTTCGAAATTTTTTTTAAATTAATAATTTTTGAAATTTTTTTTAATTAATATTTTTTGAAATTAATTATTTAATTTAAAATTAATAAATCCTACATCCAACTATCCAACTAACCTTGTTGCAGGAGTATGTGTTTTAGCTTGTGTGTAAGTTTTCAAAACCTATTATTACTTGATTGAAAATAGCCATGGTTACTTTTTGCCAGATCTAATGATCTGATGGCTCCCTTGGTCAAGATAATAATTTGTAACAGGTATATTTACAATCTTCTTTCATCTGTGTATGACCTAGCAACATGATAGGACCCATCCAAAGTGTGCCTGTGTGAGCCTATGGGTTTAATTTTATTATAGATGCATATAGGTTGTTGCTGCTAAAATAAATTATCATAGTTCTTGATAGAATTTATTTAGGCCCATTTAGTTATTGGGCTTATTCAATTAATAACAGTTGTTCTTATTAAGGTTAAATTCCTCTCTTTTGGGCCTTGTGTGATAGTTGGGAGCCATAGAAGTGGGTACGACATACTGAACCCAGCACCCCCTCACATGAACCACCCCAATTGTGAAGGCCCATTTGCCTGATTTGACAACTGTACTAGGTTAATTACACTAGTTTAACCTAATAAAATTTATTAGCAACATAATTAAATAAATATATTTTGAAATTAATTTAAGAAAATTATAGTTTAAAGAATTTTTTATTCTAAGCTAAACTATATGTATTTTCTTGTATTTAATTAAATATAGAATTATAACCATCTAGATTCTTTCTGGAACTTAATTTAAATTTTTCATTAAATATTCTTATTTAAGTTGATATTTAGTTATCTACAACTAACCAACTTAAATCTGAATATCTTTTGAATTTCAAATTTCAAAATTAAGTTGAGGAATTTTAGGCATTGGTTATTAAGATTCTTTAGATATTTTTTAAGTTAATATCTTTTCGAATATTAACTTAAAATGGAATTTTTTCAAATTAAGTGGTTACAACTTAATTTTTGATATTTAATTAAATTTAAATTTGAAAAATATTTAAGTTCTAGATTTTTTCTAGTACAACTTAAATTAGATATTTTTTCAAATTTTGTGGAAAAGATACTTAGTCAAATAAGATATTTTCTAGATAGTTATTTCTAGACTACTTATTATTTCTAATATTAAATAGGAAATATTATACATTGTGAAATTAATTATTTTAAATAATTAATTTTGGTACAATTTATTTTAAGTATATTTTTCCTAGTATTAAACTAGAGATTAATAATTAAGCCTTCTCTACACTTAATTATTTATTTCTTGAATTTAATACATTTAATTAATTTGAAAATTAAATATCTAAGTTGATTTTTATCATCATACTTAAATATTTCTTTTTCATGACATTTAATTAAATAGAAAATTATTTTTAGGTGAAATTTATTTTTTCAACTAAATTTAAATAATTTTCAAAATATATTTTTTCTTTATTTTATTAATCAATTTTCCAAATTGCATTTCTTAAATGCTAGAATTTTAAATTTTATCTTGAAAAATAGATTAAGTTGTAAATTAATTATTTATTTTAATTAATTCTTGGATCAACTTAAATCAATGATTTTTTCATTTATTGATTAATTTAAAATAAATTGAATTAAATATATTATTAGAAATTGAATTAATTAGTCAAAGGAAAATCTAGATAGGTGATATTTTTGCTTGAAGTATTTTTCTAGTGTATTTAATTAAATAGAAAATTAATATTTAAGTTGATTTTCATCATCATACTTAAATATTTGAAATTTTTCTTATATATATTTAATTAAATAGGAAAATTATATTTTTTGTTGTAAATTAATTTTATTAATTAATTTTGGGCCAACATTAAATTAGAATGATTTTTCCAGGATTTATTTTTTTTATTTTGATATGCATTTTTCGAAAATTGTATTCTTAAATACTTTAATTTTTCGAAATGCAATATATATTTATAGAAAATTAAATTTGAGTTGTAAATTAATTTAAATTAATTTTGTAACAACTTAAATATTTTTTCTAAATATTTATTGGAAATTATTACTAAGATGGAAATAATTCATGTTATTTTCATAACCATCTAAGTAAAATTTATACATATTAAATTAAAATTTATATTTAGAATTTTTCATTCTAAATTGGAAATTTTAATTAAATAAATATATATTTGAAATAAATAGAATAAATAAAGAGAATCAAAGAAAATACAACTCTTTTTAAATAATGAGCTTTATTATTAAGATATTCGATCTCCATTGTGGGTTTTACACCGCGTTTGTTTTAGTGAGTAATCCTCCCTAATGGAGGAATGTTCATTAGCAATTTCGCACCGTTTAACCTCGCATGATAAGTAGTTTGTAAGTGTTTTGTATGGTATGGATCACCCTAATGGTGGCGACCATACTTGACTTGCAAATTATGAAACAATGGTGGAAGCTCATAAGATAGAATTGCCTTGACTCTCGCCTAAACGGGACAACGCTGAATTCCAATCTTGATCGAATAAAAGGTTGATAGAATGTTTAACATTTTAGACGAGCTGACAACTCTATTCAATGAATGGTAGCTTTGACTCTCGCCTAAACGGGACACTGATATCAGTTTGTTGAAAACCTTGGAAATTATTTAGGATTATAAGTTTTAGTATTTTCACTTGTCATTCCTACTTGCTATATGCTTATAATTTCTGAATTGTGTATGAATTTATATTGAACCATGTTATTTTCTGTTATTAAGTTGTAGTTTAATTTCGAATCTTCATTGTTGGTCTAACATGTTTGTTTTTCTAATGAGATAAATCCCTAGTGGATTTTCACCATTAGACATACATAATAGTGTTAGATCTCGAAAGATAAATATTGTATATGCGACATCTAGCTGTTCATCAATTGATGACACCTTAGACTAGTATTTTTACGATATGAAACAAGAAGATTGTATAAATAAGATTACTTTGACTTTCGCTAATCGAAGCATCGTTGGATTCTTATTTTAAACAAAATTATCCTAATTCCTCTTAGCTCATTCATTTCGAATTAGCTTCAAAACATATCATTGGATGAATGGTCTATAAATCATTTCATGTCATTATATTTTCTCTTCAAAAATTAAATGACCATATGATTATAATCCCGAAATTCTATTCCCAATTGATATAAATCCTCAATCTTAGAAATCTCCTACTTGTATGGGCAAATCTGACTTAGAGTTTGTATTAGTAGTGCTGGTCCCTGATAGAATTACTCATAATATTTGGTATAAATTTAAGTCTTTGACTTTAATTTTAGATTCCAAACAGAAATTTTCTCATATTTCTAATTCCAGAATACAATACAGTTACACTTTCTCAAGTGTTTAATTTCTATCTTCTATTAATGGATTAAAACTGTATGGAATATGAGTTAGGTATTCTGTGACCAGGATCCACTTGCAGTATTCTAAGAACTCTTTGATGTAACTAAACCTATGTCATCAATAGACACTACCATTTTTCTTAATCTATGGCATTTGTATCTTGTTCATAGTGGATTTGACAAGATCAATCTCTGCAAAGAGTTAATATGCCTATATCCACTGAAAGTAGTTCATCTCATTTGCAGATGGATGTACATTCAGGGGTGGATATGAGTTTTTCGTTGTATTCTTAAAACGATAACTCTAGATTATACCTTTTAGCAAAGAAATTTGAAATGTTTGAAAAATTTCATTATATCTAGCGATGGTTAAAACCATTAAGGTAAGTGGTTAAAGATCTTGCGAACTGATAGGGGTGGAGAAATAGTTAGTAGATATGCAATTCAAAGATCATTAAATTGATTTTTGAATTATATCCAAACTTACCTCCCCAGAAATTTCGAGTTGCATATTGATGATTAGTTACTAGTCGTTGCCTAAATCCTTCTATGGTAATACAATTTCAGAATGATGTAATGGTTGGGTACGTAATGTAAATCATTACTAGATTCATGGATGACCTAATTAAAATCTTAAGAAAAGCTAGAACTGTTAACCATGGTTTGTTAGCTATTCTAAGTGATTAGGGGTGGACCATCCCATTGTCAATAGATAAGAAAGTATTTGTTCAAACAAATACTACTTTTCTAAGATAATGACTAAGTCTGAAAAATAAGTAGCAAATAAAGGAGATATTTAATTCTTGATTCCAAAAGTATTCTATCATCTTATATAACATATGATGATCCCACTACCTCTGTTGTCTTGTCACAACCGAAGAGATCAATACCATTTAGTTTTCTTCGACATAATTCACGGTACCTTGTCGTAGTGGGAGAGTTTCTAGGAACTCACCTTCTTATGACTTGGGAGACACTAGTGATTAAAATCCATTGTGAGTTTAAACAAGTAATGGATTGTCAAGATAAGAAACTAAGAAGAAAGCCAATAGAACTATGGTTTAATCCATTCACATAGAATAACCTAAAGTTTTCTATTACAAGGACATAAAATGAAATTTTAGTTAATAAGTCTATTCTATGGACTTAACAAACTTCCTGTTCCTAGTATTATAGGTTTGAGTTTATCTAAACCTATGGCTTATGGTATACCTGGTAATTACTTACTCTAATGCAAGCAACTTACTTTAGTAAGATGCTGAAGCATTTTCTTTCTAATGGCAATCTATAGAAGCTTCACAACTTCTTAGGTATAGATTTTATTTATCTAAGGAAAAGTCTTAACTATTCCAGAAAAGATAAAGCCATGAAAGAATTTCTTATATCAATAGTGAGAGGTCTTAGATATGCTTTTGTATGCCTTAGACCAGACACCTGCTGTTGAGTGGGATTAATGAGTAGGTATCAGATTAATCCAGGAGAAGAACATTGGAAGACAATCACGTAAATCCTAAGATTAAGAAGAGGAACTATATGTTAGTCTATAAGAGTGTGTTTAAAACTCTTAGACTACACCACATCAGATTTCGAAATTTGCCTATGTGCTAGTAAATATTTCTGATAAGATGGTGGTTACTCTGGGGGTGGAATAGTGATTTTGGAGAAGTGTAAAAACCTATCTGAAGTCTCTAGGTCTACCAGAGAGGGACTGAATGTTAAGGTTGCAGGAAAGGTACTTATTCAGTCTAAGGAAAGTTCTATACATTTTTGGCACCATTCCAAATTGCCTTAAACTACTAGTGTTAATTTCCTGATTAACCAAAAGTAGTTTCCAAAGATATAGAATCCAGTATCCCAAGAGAGTAGACATATAGAGAGGAATTTCACATTATCAATGATTTTGTGATTAAGGAAGAGTAATGGTGGAGAAAAGGTTGTGGTTAATTCAACCTTTCAGATCCTATTACGAGGAGTTTACTACTACTACACTTGATTTGTATATCAAGGTGTTGAGATTATTTGAAACGCACTTTTTGTTTAATATTAGTGCAAGTGGGAGTTTGTTGGGTTTTATGCCCTAAATAAAACTCATTCAATATAATCAGATTTACTTATTAATATAGATCAGAAATAACATTTAATGTTGCATGGTTCACATGATTTATTTCATGATTATATGTACATAATGTATAAATTCATCTGAAACCCTTTTCACATACTTGATCCTGTTTATTGTGTTGTCAACACATTGGAAAGTAAACATGACTATGTGAATAAAGTTTCCTAGATTTATCAGACATAGGGTTTTACTGATATGATAATCTACAACAGAATTTACTTGCATTTGGAGAAGTGCTATGTTCTTTCCAAAGCATTGGTTAAAGTAAAGCTCAGGTTGGATGCATGGAGTATGCATCGAAAGGGACCGATATTGAACTTTGACCTAGATTTATTAAACTTACCGTAATATCTATTCAAGTCAATATCGCCTAGTTGATCCTAGATCAAATGTTCTTAATCCTGTTATGATTAGGCTCAATCTTGAAAGGCTATTCGTGTTCTTTGATTTGTTAGTTAAGCCTACTTTTAGGTCAGGGTGATACGTACATTTTGGGAACACGGTAGTGCAATTGAGTGGGAGTGCTATCATAAACATGGAATCTATAGCTTCTATCTGGCGAATAGTAAGCAAAGGATGATCTCCTTCGAGCTTGACCAAACGAACATAAATGGTGGAGTACTCATTTCACATAAGCTGAAATATCATTTATACGGGGTCAAGTGTTTTAAGGAATAAATACATTGTAGGGTGTAACGGTAATTTAATCCCTTTACAGTGTAGATCATTCATATAGAGGATCATTGATCACATTAGGATTATAACAATGGATAACTAATGATGTGTCTATATGGTGGAACATATAGAGCATTCTATATACTGAGAGAGCAATTCTAAGTTCTATGCGTGGATTCAACGAAGAATTAATAAGTTAGTGAATTTTAGTGCTAAATTCTTGATCTACTTATTGGAAGCTCGGTTATATAGACCCATGGTCCCCCCACTAGTTGAGATAATATTGCTTGTAAGACTCATGTAATTGATTTTGATTAATCAATTATAATTCACAAATTAGACTATGTCTATTTGTGAAATTTTCACTAAGTAAGGGCGAAATTGTAAAGAAAGAGTTTATAGGGGCATATTTGTTAATTATGATACTTTGTATGGTTCAATTAATAAATATGATAAATGACAATATTATTTAATAATTATTTATAGTTATTAAATAGTTAGAATTGGCATTTAAATGTTTGAATTAGGAAATTGGCATTTTTGAGAAAATCAGATACAAAAGGTGTTAAAATTGCAAAATTGCAAAAAGCAAGGCCCAATCCATTAGTGTATGGCCGGCCACCTATTGTAGCTATTTTAAATTGATTTTTTCATTATTTTAATGCCATATAATTCAAATCTAACCCTAGTGGAATGGTATAAATAGATAGTGAAGGCTTCAGGAAAAACACTTCTTCTGATTCAGAAAAACTGAGCCTCTCTCTCTCCCTATCTTTAGCTACCACTTCTTCTTTCTTCTTCCTTTGAATTTTGAAATCCTTAGTGATTAGAGTAGTGCCCACACACATCAAGTGATACCTCAATCATAGTGAGGAAGATCGTGAAGAAAGATCATCAGCAAAGGAGTTTCAGCATCAAAGATTCAGAGAAAGAGATCCAGGTTCAGATATTGATAATGCTCGCTACGTAAAGGAATCAAGGGCTAGATATCTGAACGGAAGGAGTCATATTATTCCGCTGCACCCAATGTAAGGTTTCTTAAACTTTATATGTGTTTAATTTATCGTTTTAGAAAGTTCTTATTTAGGATGTTAATAAACATACTTGTGAGTAGATCTAAGATCCTGGTAAAATAATTTCCAACAGACCTCAGGGAGGTTGTTGAAATGGGCAATGGAGTTAAGCCAATTCGACATCAAGTGTAAACCTAGAACTGCGATCAAGGGGCAAGCCTTGGCAGATTTTATCCTTGAATTCCCCAGCACCGAAGTGGCACTCATAGAAGAAAAAATCGGCATTGCTATAACTGATAGAGAGATGTGGACTTTGTACGTCGACGGAGCCTCAAATAGCGAAGGGTCTGGTGGCGGGATCTTATTAATCAGTCCCAGCAATTTTAAGGTACACGCTGCTTTACGTTTTGAATTTTCTGCATCTAACAATGAAGCCGAGTAATAGGCTTTAATCGCAGGATTGAAGCTCGCTCTCGAGATGAAAATCGAGTATCTACAAGCTTTTAGCGATTCCCAAATCGTGGTGTGCCAAGTGAATGGAGAATATCTGGCAAGAGGCGGGAGATTGGTTAAGTATTTAGCCATTGTATACAAGCTGATGCAGAAATTCAAGAAAGTAATCGTGTCTCGAGTACCGCATGCTCGAAACTCACACGCAAACGCACTGGCACGTTTGGCCTCAACTAGAGAAGCCGAATTGCTCGATGTAATTCTGGTAGACGTATTGGCTCACCCAACTATAAATCAAGAAGTGATCATGGAAATAGACACCATTCAAGAAGTCACCTGGATGACTCCAATAGTCGCATACCTGGAAAAGGGTGTTTTACCTAATGACAAGGTGGAAGCAAGAAAGCTGCGACAGCGAGCCGCCCGATATGTCATGTATGATAAAAGGTTATATCGTAGAAGTTTTAGTCAACCGCTACTCAAATGCATCGACGGTGAAGATTCGACTACATACTACGTGAGGTACATGGGGGAATATGTGGCAATCATACAGGGGGTAACTCCCTTGCATTAAAAATCATGCGACAAGGGTATTACTGGCCAACCTTGCGACAGGATGCTTTTGCTTTTGCGAAGAAATGCGATAAATGTCAGCGAATAGCCACATATACCCACCAACCTCTGAGTAATCTGCATTCTATCACAAGTCCATGGCCTTTCGTAGTATGGGGGATCGACTTAATAGGCGAGCTACCCAAATGAAAAGGCGGAGTCAAATATGTAGTAGTCGCAGTAGACTATTTTACAAAATGGGCCGAAGCCAAAGCACTCGCAACCATTACAGCGACTAAGTTGCGCGAGTTTGTCTACAACTCCATAATTTGTCGATTTGGTATCCCCTACAAACTCATCTCAGACAACGGAAAGCAGTTCGATTGCAAAGAGATGCGACAATTATGTGACGATCTGGGAATTAAAAAAGCATTCTCCGCAGTTGCTTACCCACAAAGCAACGGACAGACTGAAGTTGTTACAATACAACTCCTCGATCCACAGAACCTGGCTAGACGAGCTCTAACAGGTTCAGTGGTCTTACAATACAACTCCTCGATCCACAACTGGTGAAACACCCTTCTCGCTTTCCTATGGGTGCGAGGCCATGGTACAAGTTGAGATTGGGGCAGGTTCCCTACGAAGAGATGTTTTCAACATCTCGCAAAATGAAGAAAAACAGTCACTCTACCTTGATCTTCTTGAAGAAAAATGCGATCAGGAGTACTTAAAAAATGCGGCTTACCAGCGGCGAACCGCAAGATACTTCAATTCCAAGGTCAAGGCAAAAGTCCTGCGAATAGGAGACTTGGTCCTTCGAAGAGTAATGCCAAATACCAAGAACCCAGCGCATGGGGTCTTCAGGGATAATTGGGAAGGACCATATCTCATCGCAGAAAAGATTGGTGACGTAACATATCGACTCGCAGCACTCGATGGTACTGCGATTCCACGAGCTTGGAATGGCGAAAGCCTAAAAATTATCAATAGTACTCGCATTGTCTAATTTGTATTCGCCTTGCACTTATACTTAGTCATTTTTTATATAAAAAATCCTAAGTATAGGGGGTATATACCATAATGTACTATTGATTATATCATGAAAAATCTTGGAAATTCTTCAAGTTTAAAATTTTTCAAGTCTTATGAAATTTTCTACTTATTACACCAGGATGTAATTAAAGTCGAAATATTATAGATATTAAAGCGCAAGTACCCGTGTACTGGGAAAATATTAAAAACAGATATCCCCGCGAGGATATAAAGTTGTTCAAAATAAATGCAAATTTGTCTAAGTACAGAGTGCGAGTACCCCTGTACCGCATAAACAAAAAAAAAACTAGAAAAGAAATAGAGTTTAATACAAGCAAATATCAAAGGAAAAGTCAAGCATTGGGGGCAGCAGGAACAGATCCATCCGCGACTTTGCTGACCGCCTCGTTCTCGACTTCCTCCACCTCCGCGACCTCAGTCTCCTCGAGAAGATTCCCCCCACCACCTTGAGTTGGGGTAGGCGACATAGCACGAAAATCCTTGGCCATTTCAGCGGCTTCTGCTCAAAGGATTGAAAATTCAAAGTCTGGAATCTTGGAGAGCGTGGTGTAGATATAGTCCGAGACCGCCTGGTCATACTGCTTTTTTCCATTCTCCTTCTCAGTTACCAAGTCGCGAGACATCTCTTCGATCTCCGTCTGAGCATTCTTGGCCTTGAGCTCGACTTGCTCCTTGGCCTTGCGAAGTTCCTCGAGCTCCTTGTCCTTAGAAGACGCATCTTGCTTCAGCTTCTTATTGTCTTCTTGAAGCTGAGCAATATTTTTCTTCTCGAGTTCAACCTCCTTGGACCCAGTAGCAAAAGCCTTCGAAAACATGGCCATAAACTGCAAAGCTAGCTCCATAGAGCGAGGCAGCAACTCCTCAGTAGGAGTCTTGTCAATCTTCGACTGGAACTCATCGCTGACAAATCTCTCCTGAAGGTACAACACATGGCGAGCTCGAACCGCTGGGTCGATCACGACTTTCTTTCCTTTCTCTTGAATACCCTTAGCAGGCCTTTTGGAAGAATCTGCGACAGGAGTAACCACCACGTTGCTTTTCCTCTTCTGAGAAGCGATAGGGGAAGTTGCTGCTGTCCCAGGCTTCAGCCTGCGGTTAAGAGCAGGAGCGGACTTCAAGAAAGTCATTTCTCCAGTTACAGTAAAAAATAAGGGTTAATACTAATAAGGATGAAATTCTAACACCCTAGTTTATGTATGCGACAAACTACCTGATGATGGTCGAGGAGTTTCCTTGGAAAGACGTTTATCAATTCGCTCCTGTTGTTTTTCAGAAGGTTCCTTATACACCGGCTCTCTCCAGAGACTTGCGTTCTCAGGGATCAATTTGTGTTCTCGCAGTTTAGTAGTCGTACACAATAATTGCCAGTCGCGATCTTGTACAAGAAGGCTTCCGAGAACTTCAGTTGTCTCTCTGCGAGTCGCGTCAAGTGCAGGGCGAGCTGGTCTATCTGCGAAAACAAAAACGAGCGAGTTAGCTTAAAATTTCAAAGTAACTCAAAAAATGACTAAGTCAGGAAACATGCGACATACTAGGTCGACGGTTAAAGTCAGTTCTAATCCCTGGGACTTTGAATATGTAAAACCACTTTGATTTCCAATCTCCCATATTGGAAACCATGCCTTCTACCCCGTTAATCTCAGAAGTGGCCCACTTGCTAAAGTAGTAGAAAACATTGTGAAGGCCTACGCTTTTTATATCATAGAAGTAGCTAAACTCTTCTACCGTGGGAGCCCTATGTACGTATTCCATATACATCGCATAAAAAGCAAGGGTTGTGCGATAACTATTAGGGGTTAGTTAGAAAGGAGCCACATCGTAACGTTTGAGGATGGCCGCAATAAAGGGATGGAAAGGGACCGATACCCCACATCGAAGAATGGGTATTGAGATTACCACATCCTCTGTGGGAATAATCGCTGGATTGGTAAAAGAAAGATGCGCCCTCTGAGTTGGTTTAGGTCGCAAAGAAGCAAGTCGCAACAAGTTTAATCTGGTAAAGGTAGTGAGGTTCGATTTGGTAACCCTCGAAACCAACTCCTCGCACGAGAAGGGCTCGTTCAGCTGAGTGTCATCCACCGAATCAGTCCCACTCCCTTCTGCCTCTTCTTCTTCCTCGCTTGACTCTCGAGCTGGGGCCGCCCAATCGTCATCCATCTCCTCGACCTCAACGTCAGGGGCATGCCTGGAATGGATAAGATAATCGTGGGCTGACACCGTAGACTCGCTGTCTCTAATCTCAATAGCCCCTGGTTCAGCGAGCTCCTGCACCATTCTCTCGATGTCTGTAGAAGACATCGGACCTAATTCTATACCTACAGTAGGTGCGATCTCCTCCTCTGAGATCGAAGTCGGGATAAAGCTATCTTCCCTCTGGTCCTCATCACCGTCAAACGCATTGCCTCTTGAGCCAAGCAGCTGACTATCTGACAGGTCACTCATCTGAAAGATAGAAGATCTTTTCAGCGTGGTGAATGTGTGAAAAATAAAATAAGTGATCTCACCCGCATGTAAACTATAAAAAATCGCAGAGCGAGTACTAAATGCGGGAATAGAAAAAGTTCCAAAAAATGGTTAGGAGTGTCCTAGTGACCACAGCGACATGCCTCTTTCGGCATGACCCTGTGGTGACGAGGAGACACCCACCATTTCAAGGAGTCCAACTAAAATCGCAACCTGCGAATAAGTCACGCATCTTGAGCTAAGCGATATACCTCTAAAAACGGCTGGGAGAAACTCAGTGACTCAAGGGGCATGCGTTCTCAAGCATGACCCTGAAGTTACTGAGGTACTCCCACCGTTTCGAGACTATCTACCAGCCAAACAGTACGCTTTTTAGAACATTACCGCATGTCGCAAATGGCTGGGTGTACCCTAGTATCTCAAGGAGCATATAACCGCATATATGAACATTAGAATACTGTGATACATCCACCATTTGAAAGACTTAGCCAATGTTCTCACAACCAGATTTACAGAATACAAAATCCTAAAGATCTAAGTGACAATCAGAAGTAATTAAGTCTCGCAAGCATGCGAGTATTCGAAGTGTTCGTCCAAATACCCGCGTGTATTCAAAACATGAAGCAATGCCTATTCAAGCATTTTTTATACAGTATGCGGTTATGCCAATTTTAGGTCATTTTTCTCTGAAATTACCCAGTTTCTTACCTAAAAAACTGTTGGGTTTTATGCCCTAAATAAAACTCTGTTTCAATATAATCCAGATTATTCAATATCAATAAAGTAACAAAAGTAATTTTTCATTCATTTGTGTATGTTTTGGTTCACTTAATCAATTGCTTGTCTATTTGATTTATAAATTCATCCAAACCCCTTTTCACATATTTGATCATGTTTATTGTGTTGTCAACACAGTGGAAAATAAACATGACTATGTGAATAAAGTATTCCTAGATTTATCAGAACACTGGATTTTACTGATATGACAATCTACAACAGAGTTTACTTACATTTGGAGAAATGTTATGTTCTTTCCAGAACATAGGTTAAAGTAAAGCTCAGGTTGGATGCATGGAGTATGCATTGGAATGGACCGATATTGAACTTTGAATTAGATTTTTGAAACTTACCGTAAATATCTATTCAATTCAATATCATAAGTTGATCCTAGATCACATGATCAAAATCCTGATATGGTTAGGCTCAATTTCAAGAGTATTATTCGTGTTCTTTGATTTGTTAGTTAAGCCTAATCTTTAGTCTGGGCAATACATACATTTTGGGAACACGGTAGTGCGATTGAGTGGGAGCGCTAACATAAATATGGAATCTATAGCTTCTATCTGGCGAATAGTAAGCAAAGGGTGATTTCCTTCGAGCTTAACCAAACGAGATAAATGATTGAGTACTCATTTCACTTAGTTGAAATATCATTTATACAGGGTTAAGTGTTTTAAGGATAAAATACATTGTAGGGTGTTACGGTAATTTAGTCCCTTTACAGTGTAAATCATCCATATAGAGGATCATTGATCACATTAGGATTATAACAATGGATAACTAATAATGTGTCTATATGGTGGAACATATAGAGCATTCTATATACTGAGAGTGCAATTCTGAGCTCTATGTGTGGATTCAACGAAGAATTAATAAGTCAGTGAATTTAAGTGGTAAATTCTAGATCTGCTTATTGGAAGCTCGGATATATAGACCCATGGTCCCCTCACTAGTTGAGATGATATTACTTGTAAGACTCATTTAATAGATTTTAATTAATCAATTAAAAATTCTCAAGATAGACTTGTCTATTTGAGAATTTATCACTTATTAAGGGCAAAACAGTAAATGGAGATTTTGAAGGGCATATTTATTAATTAGGAAACTTTAATTAGTTTCATTATTAATAAAATAAATGACAATATATTATTTGATAATTAATTTTAATTATTAAATAATTAGATTTGACATTTATGTGGTTGAACAAAGGAATTGGCAGTTTTTGACAAAACAGGAAACTATCAGTGTAGGAAAAGGAAAGTTGGAAAAGTGGCAAGCCTTGTTTCCACAATGCCTAGGCCGGCCACTTAAGCTTCCTTTTCTCTTTGATTTTTTCAATTCTAAATGTCAATCATAGCCCTGGGTGGTCTTCTATAAATAGAAGGCAAAGGTGTTAGGCTATTTTTAGCCTACATTTTGGGTCACTTTTTATAGTTGTTTTCCTTCTTTGTTATTCTTTTTGGAATAGAATTACGCTTGTTTTCTTTGATTTCAGGTTTCACACTTGGAATATATCAATTGATCGAATTTCGGAAAATAACAAGCTATAGAATAGAGAAAATTCTGCAAGAAAATAAAGCTGAAAATTCAAGCTTAAATTTGGCTATGTTCTAATCCGATTTTGGAAAAAGTCAAAACATAAAAGTTTTAGATTTCTTTTTCTTCTTTCCAACGCATCTTGAATCAACTCATTTGGAGTTCGTATGTGAAAGTTATGCATATTTTACTGAAAGATGCTGAAGCTGTCAAATTTTGCTCCAGTAGTCGCGACCACCACTTTCTATGGTCGCGACCCTTTTTCATGGTCGCGACCATGGTCGCGACTAGGAGCCAAACAGCGAGTTTTTTTTTTCGTATTTTGCCCATGGTCGCGACTAGGCTTTATGTAGTCGCGACTAGGGGCGAAAAACGAGATTTTTGGGCAGTTTTTGACTTTTTCAAAGAGGTAGCAACCCTAATTTCTATTTAAGGGGTTCATGTTTTAGAAGGAAGGGAGGCAGAAATAAAACCCTAGAGATGAAGAAGGAGGCAAAGGAAGCAATTGTGGCGATCCGGAATGCAATCACCAACTAGTTCTTTCTTAAACTCTTAGTTTCTATGTTAATTTCTGTTTTAGTTTTGATTATGGATGTTATTATGGATTTTATGAACTAAACTCCTATTTAGGGAGATGATGAATGCTGATTGAAATTACTTTTGGTTAATGATAATTGCTATTTCTCCTTTCTTGATTGTGAATTTATCCATATTTGTGTTTAATTACATGTTTAAGATTGATCACCTTCTTCATGTTCTATGATCCTAATTCAAAAACTGAAAAGTGAGAATTGGGAATGCTAAAATTGGATAAACTAGGTTTTGATGTGAAACGAAAGTATTTGCATAGCCTTTGTGACATTTAGATTATTGCTTAATGCTGGTTATATGTTAATCTATCCCAGAGATGATTAGATAACATGTGATTTAGGACCTAAAAGATCTGAAAAGAGTTAGGTTAATTTATAATCTGTCATTCACATTGAGAAAGAGAATAGTAATTAGCATTAAAAATTGGGTAATTAAATCAACAGGATTCTTTTCCCTAAATATTCATCCATAATTAATTACACTTTTTATTATTATTATCCTGCTTTTTAATTTTTAGTTATTTAATTATTCAACTTTATTATTGATTCTGCCAAATAGAAACAAGAATTCAATTGATTGGTACTTAGCTACAGTCCTCGTGGGAACGATCTCACTTACCTGAGTATTACTTGTTAAAACGATACGTATACTTGCGTAATAAACAGAATTTTCGTAACAAGTTTTTGGCGCCGTTGCCGGGGACTGTTTTAGTTAATATCAATATAGTTGAATTCTATTCTAATTTGGTTTCTTTTTATTTAAGTTTATAAATGTTTTACTTATGAGTTTGAACTGCAAGATAAATCCAGATGCTATATCTTGAGGATTTTGTCCAACAACACAATGAACCATTCTATTCTGCTTGGAGGAGATTTAAAGAGCTTGGAGAGAGATGTTATCCCACTTTCTCAAGTGGATGTTTTACATGGCTCTTGTATAATGGACTTAACGATGAAACAAGAAGCTGGGTTGATTATGGAGCAGAGGCAACTGGAGCGCCTTTATTAATGAGAGGCTATGATGTAATAAATCTGTTGAATGATATGGCAGATTTTGATTACGATTGGCATTGGAATCCATCACTTCAGGGTTGGAGTCACCAATACCCACCTTATTGCCCAAATTTATCCCAACAAACTGAAAAAGAGGAGCAACTACTATCACTTCTACAATCACTTCCAGGAGAGATTAATCGCTTAACTGACATGGTGAGATCTTTATGTGATAATTCAATGATTCATGATTCAGAATGTAATAACTCTAATGATGAAAGTTATGAGAGTTGTTGGTACAATGAAGAAGGGTCATTATTTGAATACAAGGAAGATAATGAGCCTACAGTTGAAGATCAAGATCCTTGTGAAAAGGAAATCATTGAATATGAAATCATAAGTGAGGGTATGGATAGCCAAATGAAGAGTGAGCAACAAGAAGAAGGGTTGTTAGATGAAAGTGTTGAAACTGTGACATTGGAGGATGAGGAAGAACATGACATCATTGATTCAACTGCATCAATGATATTGACAAACAAACTACCAATGGATCCATATATTTCATCAACACCATATTATATCCTCTACGAGCTACGAAAGGCTTCTCCCCAAGCTCATCATCGAAAGTCTTGTGTTGTTGGTGTGGCTTTTGGTTCAAACTCATTACATGCCAAGCTTGAGGGCATTTTTAAAAACAACTTTCAAGTTGTCCAGCATGATGCTTATTATGGGCGTCAACCGCTTGTTGATGTGGCGCTCAGGTAAGTTTCCTTTCCTTTTTCTTTAATGTCACATTGGGGACAATGTCATATTTAGTTTGGGGAGAGAGATTTAAATTTTTTTTTAAATTTTCTGCATTTTAATTTTCTGTTTTAGTTTTTTTTGTTTTAGTTAAGGAATGGCAATAAGCTAGAGGATAGTTGTATACTGCGGATTAGTGTAATGTGATCTGAAATTGTAAAATAACTGTGTGCTTGATTCTGTTAACTCTTTGGATTAGTTTGGATGCTTGGAAACCTCTGTACAATTGCAATTACTCAATTTATGAAAATTGTTATAATTGTTTTACTATGGTTTGCGGTAAGATTGACATGATAGCTTAGAACTTGCATGTTTATTCTTTTGAGACGAAATTCTTGATAGTGTTCAATTGGAATATGACTTAGGCATTTGTTGGATAGTTTGAGCCTTTCAAGCCTACCATAATAATGTTTATCCCTAGTTAACCCTATTGAGCCTAAACCCGTTATGTCTTTCACCCATTGATCCGAAAAATTTTAACCATACTATTGATTTTTCTTCACCATTATATGCATGATATCATAAGCTAAATAATTAGTTTGGGGGAGAGAAATATTTAGTGTGAGAAAATAGTTAGAGGGAGAAGAACTTGTAAGATTGAGAAAAGAAAAAAATGTGTAATTCAATGTCACTGAAAAAAAATTGAAATGATGATGAAATATGAATGATGGAAAAAAAAAACACAATAAAAAGTAAGAATGTGTTTGAAAAAAAAAATCAGTGATGTTGGGAAAAATAATAGAGATATCTTCTCTCAATCTTGGTAAATGTGGGAATACTATGGGGTTTTGAAAAAGAAAAGTAAGAAGTTTGTGGGTTCTGTTTGTGTGCTTATGATATCTTGAGCCAAAAAAATTTTCTTTTGTCTATTTCTGAATATCTGAGCCATAATCCTAAACCTTGAAAAGACCTAATGATTCCAAAGGATATTGTCAACATTAGTGGAGAAAGGTAAGCATGCAAGCTTATGAGTTATCGGGTTGTGGAGCTGTTGGAAAGAGTAAAACTTTTATAAACAATGTTTCACATACGGATAAATTTTGTGGTTATACATAGTGTTATGAATTGAGCATCTGAGTTAATTGTTAGAGTTAGTAGGGTTGAAATTCTAGTTTATGCAAGGAAGAAAGCAGAGCATGAGTCAGCAGTGTAGTGATTATCTGATAGCGTAGTTAGTTTTTTTTTTATCTTACTCGAGGGCGAGTAATAATCTAGTTTGGGGGAATTTGTTAGGCTATTTTTAGCCTACATTTTGGGTCACTTTTTATAGTTGTTTTCCTTCTTTGTTATTCTTTTTGGAATAGAATTACGCTTGTTTTCTTTGATTTCAGGTTTCACACTTGGAATATATCAATTGATCGAATTTCGGAAAATAACAAGCTATAGAATAGAGAAAATTCTGCAAGAAAATAAAGCTGAAAATTCAAGCTTAAATTTAGCTATGTTCTAATCCGATTTTGGAAAAAGTGAAAACATAAAAGTTTTAGATTTCTTTTTCTTCTTTCCAACGCATCTTGAATCAACTCATTTGGAGTTCGTATGTGAAAGTTATGCATATTTTACTGAAAGATGCTGAAGCTGTCAAATTTTGCTCCAGTAGTCGCGACCACCACTTTCTATGGTCGCGACCCTTTTTCATGGTCGCGACCATGGTCGCGACTAGGAGCCAAACAGCGAGTTTTTTTTTTCGTATTTTGCCCATGGTCGCGACTAGGCTTTATGTAGTCGCGACTAGGGGCGAAAAACGAGATTTTTGGGCAGTTTTTGACTTTTTCAAAGAGGTAGCAACCCTAATTTCTATTTAAGGGGTTCATGTTTTAGAAGGAAGGGAGGCAGAAATAAAACCCTAGAGATGAAGAAGGAGGCAAAGGAAGCAATTGTGGCGATCCGGAATGCAATCACCAACTAGTTCTTTCTTAAACTCTTAGTTTCTATGTTAATTTCTGTTTTAGTTTTGATTATGGATGTTATTATGGATTTTATGAACTAAACTCCTATTTAGGGAGATGATGAATGCTGATTGAAATTACTTTTGGTTAATGATAATTGCTATTTCTCCTTTCTTGATTGTGAATTTATCCATATTTGTGTTTAATTACATGTTTAAGATTGATCACCTTCTTCATGTTCTATGATCCTAATTCAAAAACTGAAAAGTGAGAATTGGGAATGCTAAAATTGGATAAACTAGGTTTTGATGTGAAACGAAAGTATTTGCATAGCCTTTGTGACATTTAGATTATTGCTTAATGCTGGTTATATGTTAATCTATCCCAGAGATGATTAGATAACATGTGATTTAGGACCTAAAAGATCTGAAAAGAGTTAGGTTAATTTATAATCTGTCATTCACATTGAGAAAGAGAATAGTAATTAGCATTAACAATTGGGTAATTAAATCAACAGGATTCTTTTCCCTAAATATTCATCCATAATTAATTACACTTTTTATTATTATTATCCTGCTTTTTAATTTTTAGTTATTTAATTATTCAACTTTATTATTGATTCTGCCAAATAGAAACAAGAATTCAATTGATTGGTACTTAGCTACAGTCCTCGTGGAAACGATCTCACTTACCTGAGTATTACTTGTTAAAACGATACGTATACTTGCGTAATAAACAGAATTTTCGTAACAAAAGGCTTCAGAGTTGAACACAACTGTACAACCTTTTCACAACATTATTCTGACAGAATTTTCTCTCTGAAAATTCTCTCTGAGCCGCCACCCTCTCTCTCTCTCTCTCTTCCTTCACTGTTTCGAAATGTATAAGTGCTAGAGTAGTGCCCACACACATCAAGTAATACCTCAATCATAGTGAGGAAGGCTGTGTAGAATTCAGAAACAACAAAGAAGGACTATCGGGCTCAGATCTTGATTATACTCTGCTACAGAAAGGAATCAAGGGTTAGAGATCTGAGTGGGAGGAGACATATATTCCGTTGCAATCACTGTAAGATTTCTGATACTCTTATGTGTTTAATTTCCTATCGTTTTAGAAGTTCATATTTAGGTTGTTAAATCAACATACTTGTGAGTAGATCTAAGTTCCTGGTAAAATAACTTCCAACAAAAACGTAGCCTCATACATATTCCCTACAAACATTTATTCTTAAACTCTCTCATGCATATTAAAACCCAGAAAACAGTGTTCCCTCTCAAACAGAAAATGAAATGCAGCGAATTTTTGAAAACTAACATTTACTTCTGGTAAATCTGTTCCCACGAATTGCCCTTGACAGCACTGGAGAATCGAGGAAAAACCCACAAAGAAAAGCGAAAATCTGGACAATTTATGGAAGTTTTTTGATGGTTTCTCTGAAAGAGAGGGAACAAAGAAGTTAAGGGAGTTAAAGAAAATGAGGGAAAATGGGAATTTTTGATTCGAATCAGAGGGTTTAAATACCCAAATCCCTCATTAATTGGGATCACGACACGTGGCAATTGGAATGCCTAGAGTCGCCCAATCCAACGGCCAAAGATGGCCACGCCTACACGATAACTGAAGAGTTTTGTGACGTGGCACCATAAATGCAATAAAAGTAATGATTATAGCCGTCATTTTTCGAAACCCTCGAAGGGACTACCAAAGGTCACCTCCTCGTGACAACCTTTCACCTATCTCTCGAGTATAGTTTCCCTTGTTACCGCATCTGTCACATCGCGAAACTAGGGGCATGTGTTATAGTGAGATTTCTCTCACCTAGAAACTCGAGACCAGACCCCTGTTTAGAGGACACGTATACTCAAATTTCCAATGAAAGCTGAGATGTCCATGAGGGACTCCTCGAAGTTTTAAACCTCGCTTAAGATAGAATCAGCGAGAGACAGCGAGCATGACCAAAGTCTGATCGCATTCGAGACAAGAGAGTAGCTCGCATATATCGAATTATGTGAGAGTATCCTCCCCATGTCCGTGTATAAACCAGGAGACCTACTTTCTATAAATGCGAGTTTGTCCTAAGAACCCTGCAGCCTTGATAAACCAATACAGACTTGCATGTCTAGGTTCTATCAGCTCGTCATGCGATGTCCATAAAAGGCGACTATCTAAGGATGCAGACATCCTAAACATAATAATAAACCTGCGAGTTTAACATCGGAATATGAACAGTCAACTCGCAGTAGCTGAAGACGCATACGTTGATGAACTTAGTAACTGCCGTTCATTTATTAATGTTAACGTTGTTTAGTTTAATTATTGTAATTCAATGTGTAAAAACGGATTGACAATGAATGCAATCCTTGTATAACTGATCGGACACCTGCTTTGTATATAAAGGAGTGATCCACCGTGAAATGGCACCTACGAAACTCTTGCTACAGTGGATTAAGCAGACCGTGATCTGTCTAAACCACTATAATTCTTTGTCTCATTGTTATTTCCAGTTTTCTGTTAACGATTTCTCATTCCCAGTTTGAGTACTCGCCACTCTAGGTTGAATACTCGCACTTGTTCTTCATATAGATTTCTTTCTGTTATCAATAATATCATATAAAATTGGTGTTGCGAAATTCACACGACAACATTTTGTATCATCCCTAATAATAAGAACTCGTGAAGTATGTAGATTTTAACTACAAAATCACGTAAAATATTTATTATCATACAATTATGTAGTATATTTATTGATAAAAATGCTATTTATTTAATTAACAAAAATCTGCATTAACAAAAACTAAATTACATTACTACCAAAACAAATAGATGTTAATCATAATATTTGAGATTATTATCATATATATATATATATTACTGCCACACATTTTAACAAAAGTGCCAACACATATACTATAGTCATTTTGTTTTGATAGTTAAATTCCAAATTAGAAACTTATATTATAAAAGAAAAGAAAAACGAAATCAAAAAATTGTCGTTAGTATAAACTACACCAAGCCTATACATATTCATACGAATTGTACTAAAGATTAAATAATCATAAAATAATATGTAATGGCACATATATATTAATACAAAAAATCTCAATAGGCAAAGTATTCAAACATTGAACAAAAAGTCACAATATATTCAAATATATATATATATATGTATATAAATATAATAGGATGAAAAAAAACCTAATTTTCAAAATCTCTAAATTTCATGAATAATAAAATTATCAAATACTCAATCAATTTAGCAAAAGGTGGCACTGATAACACTTTATTATGATTTATAAAACACTTAAGACACATATATATATCACAGATTTAAATATACTCCTAAAAGTTCTTTAATATATAAAATCCTAAATCATATTTTATAAAACTTTTGCTAAATCAAAGAAGAAGAAGATGATAATAAGATGAGCAGAAGTACTAATCTGAAGCTATTGTTGGAGATTGTACAAAATGTTATGTTCTTCTAAGAAGACACTATCTCTCTAAAGTATTTTCTCTAATGGGGAAGGAGAGAATACAGAAAACCCTAGTGTTTCTTGGGGACCACTACCTATTTATAGACTCATCTTAGAATGAATTTTGAGTATTTATAATTTGGCCCCTCAACAAATTATAAATTAACTTATAGTATCTACACATTATTTTCATGACAATTTAATACTCTTTTGATGCAAATAACATAATTAGTCACTTAATTTTGTATCACACTTTATAATAGCATATGCATTATAAATATATGCCCACAATAGAATTTTTAATCCAATAATAACCTATTATGTGATGCCAATAAATAGATGATACCTACTAATTACAAATAGTCTGAGGTGGCACCTTTCTGTGATTGCCATGTAATAGGCATCAGGGAATACAGATAACAGGGATCGACTGATTCTAGTGTGGGGTTGGTGTTTGTGGATGGTCTGTTCCATGATGATTGTGATAGTGTCCCAAAATCTATAGTGGTGGTGCTTTGTTTTTCTTTTAATGTTCTTCTATTTTGTTATTTTTCTTTTTTTTTTTAAGAGGGTTTCTAATTTACTTTTTTTTAATTTTAATAACAGTGTGTTTACATTCATATTTGATCTTCAATCTTTTTTAGATTCGGACGAACAAGTTATTATGGTTTCTCCCGCTATCTTTTGACACCGTATTTTATGGTTCATCGATATCAAATGTCAAAAATTTTGAACAGGGTGTCATGTTATTCTCCATTATTCTAGTTTGAATAATTGGGATAATTTACCAAATTTTTATTGGAAGATCTTTAGTTGATTGTCCTTGATAATGTTATTTGTCACATGCTCATTCAGGATAGAAATTTAGTAATTTTAACATGGTTTTGATGCTTCACAACTGATGGTTTATGGATCATTTAGTTGAAGTTATTGTTAGAGTTTTTGTCCTATTTAATGTAAATGGCTTAGTTAGCTTATTTTTATTGATTCTGCTCGATGACCAATATCTGCATATAATGGACTATCTTTGGTTTACCTATTAATAATAAAAATTCTATTTTTCTTAAAAAAAAATGTAATTCAAGTGTAAAGTTTGTATACTAGTTCTTATTAGAAAGTAATGTATAATTGCTATGAATTATTTAGATTCTTGACAAACTAATCATTTAGTCCCGTATGAGTAGTGTATTACTCTTTGAATTAAGATTTAGAGTAGGGCATACATGTACCTAATGCAAGTACAAAGTAGAATAAGGTATAGGGGCACCCTAACTTATTAATATTATACCTTAATTACCTGATTAGATATATTTATATTTCTAACAAAATATACTACTAAGAAATTTATAGCATAAACTAAGTAATATTGTCGCCTTTCCTACGATGATTTTAAATATTTATTTTTATGAGTTATTTTAGATAATTTATTTTTTAATTATTTATTAATTATATTTTATATTTATATAAGTTATTATAAATGAACATTATTTTTAAAATTTAAAATGATAAAATAAAAATCTAAATTTAAAATTTTAAAATATTTATTATGAAATCACTTAGAAATTTTTAGTTGATATTTATTATTTAAATTTATACATCATAAATATTATAATAATATTTATTAGATCTACTTAATTTGAATAATTTTTTGTTTCTTTATATTAATTTACAAAAACAAACACATCAAACAAATAAAAAAACCATTTATTTAGTTGATTGATCCCATAAAAATAAATAAAAATATGATTTCAAAATCTGTGTAAATATTTAAACTAATAATCTTTACAATTAACAAAAACAAAAACAAAATAAAAAATAAGTTGAAAATAAATAACAAAAATAAAATAAATAAAAATAAAATTTCAAAACAAAAACTAAAAATAAATTGAAAAATTATGATTATTGGATATGGTTTATTATAACGTCTTGAACACCACAAATTACAAAATTTATGTCACGTGATTAAAAAGTATTACAATATAATTAAGGCAAACTATATTTTAGCTATAAGATAAAAATATTTAGAATAAATAAGACATTTTACCCAATTTTTGTAGTCGCCACTATATTCAAAATTATTATCATTATAATATCTTACTTGTAGTCACCACTACATTCAATGTCATTATCATCACCGAATCTTACTTCGTCATTTAAAACACTTTGTCATCAGCGTGAGAATATTATAATAAATAAAATATTTTACCGAACTATTGATTATTGTGATTCACCGTGTGCTAAATAAAAACAATATATAAAACTCATAATCATTTATTTAAACATATATATGATTAATTTAAATAAATATCAAATACAGTAGAACATTTGTCTAAGAATACTCTATTCAAGAATAATCTATAATTTATTATCAAAAAATTAAGTCCCAAGTCGAGCTAGTTACAAATAAGAATAACCTCTAAATTGTAATTAATTATATATTTTTTAAGTCATGTATTAAGAAAATATACCTCCATATAAGAATAATTATATTATAATAAAATTTTTACATAATTTATACATTTATTTATATATAATAAATAATTTATTTCAAATTGTAATACATGTATAAATATTATATATTTTTCAAAAATAAATTTATTATAATATAGTATTAAAGATTGTTTATTGTTATTATTGTTACATTTGATATTTTTTATATTTTAATTTTTTTAGTGTACCTCTATTTAGTTATAAACTTGTTAATTATAATATAATTTGTTTAATCTCAAATATATTTTTAAATAGAATTTCTGCTGTATTATATATCTATGGCCATCAATACATTTTTTAGGAAAAAAAAAAAATATACGATTTAAACAAACACCATACACTGATTTATTATCTACATTACATTAAAAAAAAATGATAAGCATATTGTTGAGATTCTTTGATATACAATTATGATATATGTGAGAAATAAATTAAAGTATAAATACATATATAACTATAGATAGATGTAAAAATAAATGTGGAGGTAAACAGAAAAAGAGAAAATTGGCACCTCAATGATAATAATCATGAAATAAGAATAGATTTGAAATTTTCTATAATTTTAAGGTATAAACATTAACATTGATAAGTACATATATAATATGAATATGCTATTAACAACATAGATATAAGACTAAAATCAATTCTATAATATGAGATCTCATTTTTTTTTGCATTGTATCTCACGTGTAATTGTCACTATAGATATTTAAAGTTATTGTCATCGTCGTATCTTACTTGTAGTCACTAATATATTAAAAGCTATTATCATCATCATATATAACTCATACTTGTCATTATCTCACTTGTACCACTACTAAATTCTGAAAGTAAAAAAAAATATAATTAAATAATAAGCAGCAATTTTAAATATATGGGAAGGTGGCAAAAACAATGAAAATAGTAAAATTAGAGTAAAATATTCTTCATCAAAGAAACCAGAGAGCATGATTGTATTTATTGAATCACACCTAACTAAATAATAAATAACACTATGTTTGGATTAAGCAATGTATTGTATTAATTATTACGACGAAATTTTTTAATGCAATGTATGTTGTATTATTTAATACATAATAAATGGTCCGTATTAGCTTGTATTATAATATTTACAAAGAATTTGGGGTCAACACCAATCTCCGACCTAAACCTGGACCCCGACCCAGACCCAGACCCAAACCCGGACCCGGACTCGAGACCCGAACTCGGACCCGGACCAGCAGTTGTTGTTGGGATCGAGTGTATTAAAAATATATTATAATTTTATACAATCAATCAATACAAGTCAATACTAAACATTATATTGTATTAAATAATATTAATACAATACAACACAATCCAACACAATACAATACAATACAATACATTACAATACGGCGTACCAAACAAGCTCATATAATATAAAACTATATATAATCACAATTGGTCGTTATGTCAAAAAAATTACCGACATCTCTCAATGTATTTTTTAAAACTCTATAATTCTAAAATATAAGGATCTTCACTCATTTAAAGCCATTACAATTTTGTAAACCAAAGCTTCATCTACCAAGGTCCCCACGTCCCAAAAATTGAAACAAATTAACATATAATGATTTTTTATTTACTCGTGAAAACAATAAATATTGTATTGTGGCAGTGATTTTTCTGAATTAAAACTTACCATGTAAGAGATGAGCATGGATCAAGAGACAGCAACTGAGAATGATGAGTTATTTAGTTTGGGAAATTTACACAGTTTACTGTGTTTTTCCATTTTCTTTCTTTTATACTGTTACACGCTCAAAATAACTTTTATACTGTTTTTTTTTTTTTTCGAAATTAACTTTATACTTTTTTTTTTTTTCGGCTGCCAACAATTTTATGTTATTGTTTTGTTTTTTTTTTATTGATTGGGACATGGGCTCAATTATTTATTTAATTTTTTATTTTAATGGATGTAAAAGTTATTATTTATTATTTTTTATATTTAATAATTATTATTTTTTGAGATAATTTAATAATTATTATTTTGATGAAAAAGTTGATGGGATGTGTCATAAAAGTGACATGTTTTACTTTTTCTTTTATTTAAATAAATTTCAAAATCACACCCCATGTCTCACTCTTTTTTTTTATTTAAATAGATTTAAAAATCTCACTCCCATTTCTCACGATTCATCTTCTTCATTATCTTTATCTTCTAGCTTTTCACATAAATCTCACCCCCTGTTCTAATATTCATCTTCTTCTTCAAGTTTTTTTTTTTCTTCATCTTTACCGTTGTTTTAGTATTGTTCTACTGTTGTTTTTCATGATTTTTATTTTTTTTTTCATGTTCAGTTCTTCTTCTTCATCTTCTTTTCTTTTCTTTTTTTTTTTTTTTTTTAATTTTTTGAAGTTCTTAGTTATGTTTTTTTTTTGAAAATATAAGAGTTAGTGTGGTTTTTTTTGTTCTAATTTTCTAGAACTTTTCTTGCAAATATAGTGCATTTAGTATTGAGGATGTGCACAACATAGTTAATTTTTGATCATTTTTTTATTTTATTGTTTTTTTTTTGTTTTAGTATTGTTTTAGTATTTTTTTACTGTTGTTTTTCATGATTTATTTATTTGATGCCGATTTCACTGCCCTTGCTCCATCTCGCTGGAATTAATAGGTATTTTCTGGGTGTTCTCGTGTTGTTGTAATGGTTATGTGTGTGAGTGTGGAAGATGGAGGCTATAAATACATTTCTTCTTCGTTCTCTTTGGCTATTTTTGTGGTTTTTTTCTTTTGGTTGTCCTATAAATATATTTGAGGAGCTCACTCACAAGAGAGTTTTGAGGTGTGTGTTTCTTTTATATTTTTCTAAGTAGTTATATTTGTTTCATTTGTTTTTGTGTTGTTTCAGTGTTGTTTTAGTAGTTTTTTTTTTATAATTTTCTAGGAATAGACTTGCAAATATAGTTGATTTTGCATCTGGTGTTGAGGTTGTGCAGCAGATTGTTTGTTTTTTTTTAATCATTTTTTTCTTGTGTTTTGTTTGATTGTTTTAGTGTTGTTTTACCGTTGTTTTGCCATGATTATTTATTGACGTCGATTTTACTGCTTTTGTTTATTCTTGTCGGAATTAATGGTTATTTTCCGGTGTCCTGGTGTTGTTGTGGTGGTTATGTCTGTGATTGTCAAAGATGGAGGCCTCATACTTTTATTTTGGTATTGACAGTATAAAAGAAAAAAAAAAAAGGAGGACAGTATAAATGTTAATTCTGCCGTGTGGCAGTAAAATTGAAAAGTATTACCCCAAATCCAGTATTTTTGTAAAATGCCCTTTAGTTTTAGGGTTAGGTATTAAGAGTTATATTATATATATATTGGGAGATATGTATCTGAGTTATATTATTATAAATAATATATTTATAAAATTTAGAGAGATTTTAGTATTTTTTTAGAGAATTTATTAAGAAAATATAAAAATACTGATTTATTGGTTTATGTTTTAACAAAAAAATTAGAAAATTAATAAGGTAGAATAAAACTAATTTAGAGTACCACGTCACATTTATATCACTCCTTTATATATATATAGATAAATATATATAGGTGTGAAAACTTAAGATGCAAAGAGAAACAGAGGAACAGAAATGTTCAAAGCTTAGGCAAAAATATTACCTCCAAAGGAGGCTTTTCTCTTTATTTATAGGCAATTAGACTTGTAAGGTACAAGAGTTTATAACAAAATTAGTTAAGGAAATACAACAGAAAACTAACCCTGAACTATAACAGAAAACTAACTCTAGACTAACTGCCTAAACTAACTGTTGGTTATCATCCCCCCTCAAACGAAAAGGGGTGGATACAACTTTGAGTTTGCTGCGAAGATACTTGAATCGTTCTTTGGGAAGAGCCTTGGTAAATATATCTGCAACTTGGTCAACAGTAGGAACATAACTCACATCAAGCTCCTTGTTTAGGATTTGATCCCTAACAAAATGTTGGTCGATTTCAATGTGCTTGCATCGAGCATGGAAGATTGGATAGGCAGCCAAGGCTGCTGCACCTTGATTATCTACCCAGATCACAGGAGCAGCAGGCAAAGTGACTTGTAATTCAGTAAGCAAGGAACGAAGCCACTTGATTTCAGCTGCAGTGTTGGCTAAGGCACGAAACTCAGATTCTGTTAATGATCTTGCTACAACCTGCTGCTTTTTAGCAAACCAGGAGATTAAATTTGACCCAAGGAAGATGGCATAACCACTAGTGGAACGTCTGTCATCGATGCAACTTGCCCAGTCTGCATCGGAGTAGGCTGCAATGGTCATACTGTCGACTGGTTTGAGAAGAATACCATCTGAAATAGTGCCTTTTAAAAACCGGAGAAGCCTCTTGCATGCTTCCCAGTGAATGTGTGTAGGTGTATGAATGAATTGAGACAATTTGTTGATGATGTAGGTCGGGTCCTCAATCATAGTGCATTATTCAATGTGTGGAGTGCACCCAATGTGCTGCGATAAAGAGTGACATCCTCAAAAGGAACACCTTTAGCAAGAGATAACTTTTGTGCAGTAGAAGTGGGATTAGCACAGGTTTTAGCTCCTTCCATATTTACCCGAGTGAGAAGATCGGTTATATACTTGGTTTGAGACAAATAAAGACCTTCACTAGTTTGATGAAGCTCAACACCAAGGAAATAATGCACCTGACCAAGATCTGTAAGAGAAAAAGCAGAGTTAAGATCAGTAATGAGTCTCTGAATGAGAGTAGCATTAGGACCTGTGACAAATATATCGTCCACATATACTAAGAGAATAATCAGATTAGAACCCGTGCCATAGACAAACAATGATGTATCTGCTTTTGAGGCAACAAATCCCCAATCAAACAAAGTAGACTTGAGTTTGTCATTCCAAGCACGTGGGGCCTACTTCAAGCCATACAATGCTTTATGAAGCTTGCACACATGTGTTGGTTTAGTTGGATCTTCAAAGCCTTGGGGTTTAGCCATGTAAACTGTCTCCTATAATGTTCCATTTAAAAAGGCATTTGCAACATTGAGTTGCCTAATTTCCCACTGAAATGAAATGGCCAATGTGAGAACCAATCGAACAGTAACCGGCTTGACTACGGGAATAAAGGTATCTTCAAAATCTATACCAGGTTTTTGGAGATAACCTTTGGCCACTAGTCGAGATTTTAATCTGTCAAGAGTCCCATTAGCATTAAGCTTTACTCTGTGAACCCACTTGTTTCCTATAAGATGCATGTGTGGTTCATAAGGTACAAGTGTCCAAGTACCTTGGGATATAAGAGCTCAAAATTCCTTGTTCATAGAGGCAAACCATCCTGGGTGTTTTAGTGCAGCCTTGAGAGACTTTGGCTCTGTGGGAAGCAGAGATTCAAGCAAGGGATTCTTGGTAGCCATATAAGCTTTAGGTTTGAAAATGCCTTTTTGAGATCTAGTAACCATAGGATGGGTTCTTTGTGGAATATTTGATGCAACAGTAGAACCAATGGCTGCTGTAGAAGTGACTGGGAACACATCAGGGACAGCAGTAGCTTGTTCAAAGGATACTTGAGAACCAGATGTCGCAGCATCAGGATAAGGCAGAGAGGAGCTATTAGAAATAGGCTGACTCGATGTAGAATCCCAGAAGTATCAGCATTGAGTTCATGCATCTGATGCTCATCACAGATAGGCTCAGCAATAAGGTCAGGTTGAGAATGACCAGGATCAGGAGCATTAGCAGCATGAGAGGCAATAGGAACATGATTAGTAACATCAGAGATTTGATTAGTGCCAATAGAAGGAAAATCAGTTGAAAATTGAGCAGTAGGCAAGTTATAAGAAGTAGTTGATACCTGTGTGGCAGAAAAGGCTCAAAGAGCAAGATAGACAAGCTCATTTAAAACAACATTCGAGCTATAAAAATTCTCCCAGTTTTACTTTCACATAGGTAACCTTTATGCTTAGGAGAGTACCCCAAAAAGATGCATTCTTTTGATATAAAATCAAGCTTGTGATGATTATAGGGTCTTAAATGGGGATAGCAAGCACAGCCGAATGACTTGAGAATGCCATAATCAGGAGCTTGTTGAAATAAGCATTCATAAGGACTAAGAAAATTTAGAACTTATGTAGGCATCCTGTTAATAGTATTAGAAGCACATTGCAAAGCATGCCACCAATAGGTCATGTCTAGCCCAGACTGAGCAAGAAGAGTAAGGCCTGTCTCTGTGATGTGCCTGTGTTTTCTTTCGACCCTCCCATTCTGTTCATGAGTATGAGGGCAAGAATGCTGAAACCAAATGCCCTGATCTTTAAGAAACCTGTCAAAGACTCGAAATTCACCCCCACCATCAGCCTGAACCCTTTTAATAGGCACATTAAACTGCTTTTCCACCAAACTTGTGAACTGAATGAAGAGTTCAAAGGCTTGAGATTTTACTATCATAGGAAATATCCAAGAGAATCGACTAAAGTCATCAACAAAAACAATATAATATTTGTAATTTTCCATTGAGGCAACATAAGATGCTCCCCATACATCAGTATGGATGAGCTCAAGTGGTTGATTGGCTCGAGTATTTGACAAAGGAAAGGGAAGTCGATGACTCTTTTGTTAGATTTTGTACCCTAAATAAAACTCATTTCAATATAATAAGATTTACTTATTAATAAAGATTAGAAATAACATTTTATGTTGCATGGTTCACATGATTTATTTCATGATTATATATATAATGTATAAATTCTATTTAAGTCCAGAACATATGAATTTGTTAAAGATTATAGTGTTGTCAGCACAGTGGAATATAATCTTAATTATATGTTCGAAAGTTTATTCCCTGATTTGTCAGAACACTGGATTTAGACTGACATGGTATAATCAGTGATAGGTATTCTTACACCTTGGATAAGTGTTATGTAAAGCCCGCTTAGTTAATTTGGAAATTAGCAGTTATTTATGTTAATCAGGAAATTATTTATAGCTATTTAAATAATTTATCATTGTTATTTATGGAATTCAGATATGCATAATTATGTCATCAGTAGCGTTTATGTTTCGCATTTCCGGTGTCCGGTATTTTGGAACGCGGCGTTTGGCTCAGTAGAAATCACAACTTAGTATGTTAGTATTTTGGGGACGGGTTTTAGACATTGGGAATGTCGGGAATGGCCGGGAATTTAGAATGTCCCAAAAATACCCCTTTAGTATAATTTATGTGATTTTATGGTGGAGGGGCAAAATGGTCTTTTTGCCCCATTAGTGCTCTGTCTTTTGTGAGTTTATTATTTGAAAAATAAAGGATTATTTTATTATTGCATGGCTGAAAAGGATTTAATGAAATGGTATTATATGACATTTGTTTCACTCATTTTCCAACACTTAGTCAAAATTAAGAAATTTTCAAAAAACACACACACAAGCTCTCTCTTTTCCTCTCTTGTTCGGCCAAGCTTGGGGAGCAGCTAGGGCTGGATTTCCTTGTTGATTTCAAGTCATTTTAGCAAGATCATAGTGATTGTTAGTTGAGGTAATTCTTGGCTTAAGTTCTTACTTGTTTTTATTGAAAAAAATGATGAAAAGTGATGAATGCATGCATGATTTTAGTTGATTTTGGCTGCTGTGTTTTGAGGTTAATTTGTGTGATTCAAAGCATGTTTATGTGATAAATAATTGGATTGTTTGAAGCATGCTAGATAGGGTGTTCAAAGCTTTTAGTTTCTTTGTTAAAAAGTTATGAATTTTGAAAGAAAATGTGATGTTTTGTTTCTGTGAATTGCTGGATGTTTCTGTTAGTTTGCAGAGGTATTTTTATGCTTAGTTTAGTAGAATTAAGCTTGTGGATTGCTTGTTTATGTGGTTTTGCTCAAGCTTGAGTTTGGAACTCAAAGCTTGAGCTCCAATGGCAAAAATTGTGTATGTGGTTTCTGGGTAGGTTTGATGCCTTGGAAATGTTTATTAGGGTCTATTTAGCAGGTCTGGAAAGTTTGGGACCATTTGGGTTTGATTTGGTCAAGTTAGGAGATTTTTAGTTGGCTGCCTGCGAGGAACCGGAATTCCGGTTGAGCATCCGGAATTCCGGATGGGGTCCTGAATTTTCCCGAACCGAATTCGGTTGGGCAACCGTCTGTAGGTTGGGGATTTTTCAGAACCCTAGTTTTCCTCGTTTTTGGGTTTTTAGGGGTATTGCCATGCTTTTTATCGATAGGGAAACTTTTAGTTTCAAGTTTTAGTCCCCGGGAAGTGATTTAGCGTGTCACTTATAGCGTTGTGATTTTTATGGTTTAGGAGCCGATGTCCGCCGTTCGGCTTCGGTTCCGGTCGGGTTGACGGCACACACGAAATCGGAATCCAGGTAAGATTAGTATAACAGTATGCATATGTAGATTACATGTTTAGCGTGCATGTAGGAAGCCTGTTAGATTACATTAGATATGTATTTAGGCTTCGAACCACCCAACCCTGTCACGTCGGTACAGGCTGGAGTATGACCGACGGCGGAGTATGACCGGTTCGACCGATCAGCCGACACCGGTTGGTGGTTCGGTGCTATTGACCTATCCCGTCGGTACAGCCGGAGTATGACCGACGGCCGGAGTATGACCGGTTCGACCGATCAGGAGGATACTTGTCAATAGTACCGTCCCCTGAACGTTCAAAACTCAGTACCCTGTTGGACATGGCAGTAGTGCTCAGTACCATGTTGGACATGGCGATGGCGGGACTCGGTATCGTGTTGGACACGGCGATCGGTTTTATGTATGTTATTATTATGCTTTTCTTGCGAGTCCGTCGACTCACGGTTTACGTTCATGTGTAGGTAAAGGCAAGGTCATGGGCGATGGACCGTGACCGAGCATATGAGATTGTACATGTCGGGGCGGTTAGGCCTGGAGCGTACGATCCTCGGGACAGCAGGGCTGAGATTTTGTAACTGTCGTTACACGACTTTATTTTGATGTAAAAGTTGAACAGTAAAAACGTTTGTAAATATTTTATAAATCGGGATCCCGAGACTTTTTGCAAATTGGTTTATAAGTTTAATGAAAAAGCAAAATTTTAATTAATCACGTTTTTCCATAAACCTCGTTGATTAGCAACGAGCTGCACAGTACGTTTAAAAATCACGTAATACTCCTAAAATAGTTAGGGTGTTACAATTTGGTATCAGAGCCGCCAGGTTGTCTTCCGAAGATCGTCACGACATGTACAATCATCATCAGCAGTTAGCTCGGTTCACGGTTCAGTAAGCCTTTATTGCTTTAGTAGTTTATTTTATTCAGTTATGAAAAAGAAAAGCCTGTTAGGAAGCATGTTAGTAGCCTGATAGTAGAATAGGCGCATGTTTCATTTCTAATTTCCAAATTAAGCGGCATTAGTAAGCTCGCCTTGAATACGACCTGATATGCCAACTCTTGGTTTCGCAGGTGGTTCTAACTAGATGGACGCCAGGCGGACTACCAGGAGTCGGGGCAACTCCGTGGGGTCGAATCAGGGAGAGGGAGCTCGGTTTCCCCCACCTGCTAGGGGCCGAGGTAGAGGTCCCCGAGGCAGGGCTCGTGGTCGGGGTGATGAGAACCCGCCACAGGCTGCCCAGGCTCCCCCACCCGATCAGGGAGCCCCGAACTGGGAGTTGCGGTTTGCGGAGATGCAAGCCCGGATCGAAGAACAAGACCTCGAGATTCAGAGGTTGAGACGGCGGGGTGCTCCTGCCGGTTCCGGTGCCGGTAGTTCCGGTGGCACACCGCCCCCGCCGCCTGTGCCGAGATAGTGGTGGCGGCCCACGGATTGGAACCTTTATATGAGCGGTTCGGAAGCAAGCACCTCCGGTATTCTGGGAGGTCCGGATGTGTCGAAAGCCGAGCGGTGGCTTACGGTGATCACCGAATTCGAACTTTATGGGTGTCACCGGTAACGACGAGTGGTGTGCGCCACATTCCGAGTTCCGGGGAGGATGCCCCGGTATGGTGGGACATGGTGTCTCGGATTCACGATGTCACCACCATGACACGGGAAAGGTTCCGGGAACTCTTCAACGCGAAATACTATAATGAGGCGGTCGAAGCGCCAAGAGGAAAGAGTTCGTTCACACGACCCGGCGGGAGAACATGAGTGTCACCGAGTATACTACTCGGTTTGTGGGTTGGCGAGGTTAGCCTCGGGAATTGTCTTGGCCGACTTCGGCGGGGAAGGAGAAGTATCCGGACGGGTTGAATCCCAAGATCAGGCATGACCTGATGATTACCACAGACGACAGCACCACCTATGCTCGGATGGTGGAGAAGGCCTTGCGAGCCGAGGGCGCGGTGGGGTGTATGTCGGATTCGGCCCGGTACTCGGTTGGTGGCGGAGCTCCTACCCCTCTGCATCGGGCTTTAGCGGGGAGTAGTGGTTCGGCCATTGATCGGAGGAAGAGGGCACCCATCGCTTCGGCGGCTCGAGTCGAACAAGAGGTTCCGAGGGAACCGAACGAGAGGAGTCGTCCCGGTGGTAATGAGACCCGATTCTCCTATCCCGAGTGCCCTAGCCGCAAGAGGCACCATCGGGGTGAGTGCGAGGGGCGGGGATGCTTTCATTGTGGCATGCCCGGCACTTCAAGAGGGAATGTCCCCGGCTCGGCCGGAGGCACCGAGAGCTCCGGCGATACCCACTCCGGCCCGGGGTATTCGCTATCACGCGGGCGATGCGGATGCCGGCCCATCGGTTGTTACAGTCGGCTTTTTATTAACAACTCGCTTTATTCGATCTTTGTTTGATTACGGGGCTACACGTTCTTATGTGGCGGCCGAGTCTTTAGTAAGTTGGGTAGACCCTTTGATAGATATGAATCGGGGTTTGGAACCACATTACACAGCGGAGAATTGGTTATCTCCAATAGGTGGATTAGGTCTATGCCGATCAGGATAGATGGTAGAGAGTTAAACGCTGATCTGATAGAGATGAGCTTAGTCGAATTTGATATTATTCTAGGAATGGATTTCCTATCTAAATATTCGGCGAGCATTGACTGTAAGAGGAAGATGGTGGTCTTCCAACCGGAAAGTGAAGAACCGTTCGTGTTTGTGGGTTCGGTTCAGGGATCTCGGATCCCGGTGATCTCGGCTATGTCAGCGAGAGAACTATTGCACGGTGGGTGCTTAGGGTTTCTGGCCGTGGTGGTGGACACCACTCGGCCAGACACCATTCGGCCAGAGGATATCAGTGTGGTTCGGGAATTTTTGGACGTTTTTCCCGAAGAACTTCCAGGGTTACCACCTCAGAGGGAGATTGACTTCGTGATTGACTTGGCACCAGGGGTGGATCCGGTTTCCAAAGCCCCGTATAGGATGGCTCCAGCTGAACTTAAGGAATTGAAGATTCAGCTCCAAGGGTTGCTTGACATAGGGTTCATTCGGCCCAGTGTGTCACCTTGGGGAGCCCCGGTTTTGTTCGTGAAGAAGAAGGATGGATCTATGAGGATGTGCATCGACTACAGAGAGTTGAACAAGCTGACGGTGAAGAATAAATATCCATTACCTAGGATCGATGACTTGTTCGATCAGCTTCAGGGGAAGACGGTCTTTTCTAAGATTGATCTCCGTTCGGGTTATCATCAGTTGAGGATCCGAGAGGAGGACATTCCAAAGACGGCTTTCCGCACTAGGTATGGACACTACGAGTTCCTGGTTATGTCATTCGGACTAACCAACGCTCCTGCAGCATTCATGGACCTGATGAATAGGGTATTCAAGGATTTCCTCGATATCTGTGTGATTGTGTTTATCGACGACATCCTCGTGTACTCTCAGTCAGAAGAGGAGCATGAGTTACATCTTCAGATGGTACTGCAACGACTTCGAGAACATAGACTCTACGCCAAGTTCAAGAAATGTGAGTTCTGGTTGTCTCAGGTGTCCTTCCTAGGACACATTGTGGGTAAGGATGGGATCAAGGTGGATCCCGGAAAGATCGAATCCGTCAGGGATTGGCCGAGACCGAAGACAGTGACAGAGATCAGAAGCTTCTTGGGGTTAGCTGGGTACTACCGTAGGTTCGTGGAGGGGTTCTCCAAAATTTCAATGCCCCTAACCGAGCTTACAAAGAAGAATCGGCGATTTATCCGGTCGGATAAATGCGAAGCTAGTTTTCGGGAGAGCTGAAACGAGAGGTTGATTCTTTGCTCCGGTACTAGCTTTGCCTTCGGACAAGGAGAAGTTCGTGGTCTATTGTGACGCATCCAAACAGGGTTTGGGGTGCGTATTGATGCAAGCCGATCGGGTTATCGCTTATGCCTCCCGTCAGTTAAAGGACTATGAACAGCGATACCCGACTCATGATTTAGAATTGGCCGCAGTGGTTTTTGCACTGAAGATTTGGCGGCATTACTTGTATGGTGAGAAGTGCGAGATCTATACCGACCATAAAAGTCTCAAGTATTTCTTTACTCAGAAAGATTTGAACATGAGACAGAGGCGTTGGTTGGAACTAGTGAAGGATTATGATTGTGAGATCCTTTACCATCCCGGGAAAGCTAATGTAGTGGCCGATGCCCTGAGCAGAAAGGGTCCCGGGCAAGTAGCTAGCATGGTTCAGATCTCACCTCAGCTAGCAGAGGATATGGTTAGATCCAGCATTGAGTTTGTGGTAGGTCAGCTTCACAACTTAACGCTGCAATCTGATCTGTTGGAAAGAATAAAGGTTGCTCAGATGACAGATCCGGAGTTAGTGAAGATCCGAGATGAGGTATTGGCTGGTCAGGCCAAAGACTTTTCAGTGTCAGACAGTGGAATGCTTTTGTATAAAGCCAGGGTTTGTGTCCCGAACAGTGTGGACTTGAGGAACGAGATCTTTGAGGAGGCTCATTCTACTCCATATTCTCTACATCCCGGCACCACCAAGATGTACCAAGATTTGAAACCGTACTTCTGGTGGAGCGGTATGAAGAAGAATTTGGTAGAATTCGTTTCGAGATGCCTCACGTGTCAGCAGATCAAGGCTGAACATCAGAGACCAGCAGGGTTGCTGCAGCCTCTAACCCTACCAGAATGGAAATGGGAGGATATTGCGATGGATTTTGTGGTCGGGTTACCTAGGACCACGGGTATGTATGATTCCATCTTGGTAGTGGTGGATCGATTTACGAAATCTGCTCATTTTCTGCCGGTCAGAACAACATTTTCAGTGGATCAGTTGGCAGAACTGTACGTTAAAGAGATAGTGAGACTTCACGGGGTACCGAAGTCTATAGTTTCGGACAGGGATCCGAAGTTTACCTCCAAATTTTGGCAAAGTTTGCAACGGGCAATGGGTACGAAGCTAAAATTCAGTACAGCATTCCATCCTCAGACAGATGGTCAGTCCGAAAGGACAATTCAGATATTGGAGGATATGTTGAGAGCCTGTGTTATGGACTTTGAGGGTTCATGGAGTAAATACCTACCGTTAATAGAGTTCTCGTACAACAACAGTTACCAGAGTACGATAGGGATGGCACCCTACGAACTGTTGTACGGTAGAAAGTGTAGATCCCCTATCCACTGGGATGAGACAGGGGAGAGGAAATACCTAGGTCCAGAGTCAGTTCAGCGGACCAATGAGGCAATAGAAAAGATAAAAGCTAGAATGCTTGCCTCACAGAGCAGACAGAAGAGTTACGCGGTCCGAAACGTAGGGACGTTGAGTTCCGAGTAGGGGACCATGTGTTTTTGCGAGTATCTCCGATGAAGGGGATTAAACGTTTCGGGAAAAGAGGCAAGTTATGCCCTAGGTTTACAGGACCTTTCGAGATTCTCGAGAAGATAGGTCAAGTGGCATATCGGTTAGCATTGCCTCCAGCTTTATCAGCAGTGCACAACGTATTTCATGTCTCAATGTTGAGAAAATACGTTTCAGACCCCTCTCATATACTCAGTTATGAGAGTCTTCGGCTCGATCGGATATGTCTTATGAGGAACGGCCGGTGCGGATCCCGGATAGAAAGGATAAAGTCCTTCGGAATAAGACCATAGCGTTGGTCAAGGTTCTCTGGAGAAACAGTAAGGTGGAAGAAGCCACCTGGGAGCTAGAATCAGATATGCGAGCTCAATTTCCAGAGTTATTCAGGTTAGATTTCGGGGACGAAATCCTTTTAAGGGGGGGATAGTTGTAAAGCCCGCTTAGTTAATTTGGAAATTAGCAGTTATTTATGTTAATCAGGAAATTATTTATAGCTATTTAAATAATTTATCATTGTTATTTATGGAATTCAGATATGCATAATTATGTCATCAGTAGCGTTTATGTTTCGCATTTCCGGTGTCCGGTATTTTGGAACGCGGCGTTTGGCTCAGTAGAAATCACAACTTAGTATGTTTTTGGGGACGGGTTTTAGACATTGGGAATGTCGGGAATGGCCAGGAATTTAGAATGTCCCAAAAATACCCCTTTAGTATAATTTATGTGATTTTATGGTGGAGGGGCAAAATGGTCTTTTTGCCCCATTAGTGCTCTGTCTTTTGTGAGTTTATTATTTGAAAAATAAAGGATTATTTTATTATTGCATGGCTGAAAAGGATTTAATGAAATGGTATTATATGACATTTGTTTCACTCATTTTCCAACACTTAGTCAAAATTAAGAAATTTTCAAAAAACACACACACAAGCTCTCTCTTTTCCTCTCTTGTTCGGCCAAGCTTGGGGAGCAGCTAGGGCTGGATTTCCTTGTTGATTTCAAGTCATTTTAGCAAGATCATAGTGATTGTTAGTTGAGGTAATTCTTGGCTTAAGTTCTTACTTGTTTTTATTGAAAAAAATGATGAAAAGTGATGAATGCATGCATGATTTTAGTTGATTTTGGCTGCTGTGTTTTGAGGTTAATTTGTGTGATTCAAAGCATGTTTATGTGATAAATAATTGGATTGTTTGAAGCATGCTAGATAGGGTGTTCAAAGCTTTTAGTTTCTTTGTTAAAAAGTTATGAATTTTGAAAGAAAATGTGATGTTTTGTTTCTGTGAATTGCTGGATGTTTCTGTTAGTTTGCAGAGGTATTTTTATGCTTAGTTTAGTAGAATTAAGCTTGTGGATTGCTTGTTTATGTGGTTTTGCTCAAGCTTGAGTTTGGAACTCAAAGCTTGAGCTCCAATGGCAAAAATTGTGTATGTGGTTTCTGGGTAGGTTTGATGCCTTGGAAATGTTTATTAGGGTCTATTTAGCAGTGCGGAAAGTTTGGGACCATTTGGGTTTGATTTGGTCAAGTTAGGAGATTTTTAGTTGGCTGCTGCGAGGCAGGAATTCGGTTGAGCATCCGGAATTCGGATGGGGTCCTGAATTTTCCCGGAAACCGGAATTCGGTTGGGCAACCGCCTTAGGTTGGGGATTTTTCAGAACCCTAGTTTTCCTCGTTTTTGGGTTTTTAGGGGTATTGCCATGCTTTTTATCGATAGGGAAACTTTTAGTTTCAATTTTTAGTCCCCGGGAAGTGATTTAGCGTGTCACTTATAGCGTTGTGATTTTTATGGTTTAGGAGCCAGTAATCCGCCGTTCAGCTTCAGTTCCAGTCAGGTTGGCCGGCACACCTGAAATCGGAATCCAGGTAAGATTAGTATAACAGTATGCATATGTAGATTCATGTTTAGCGTGCATGTAGGAAGCCTGTTAGATTACATTAGATATGTATTTAGGCTTCGAACCACCCAACCCTGTCACGTCGGTACAGGCTGGAGTATGACCAGCAGCCGGAGTATGACCGGTTCGACCGATCAGTGACGACACCGGTTGGTGGTTCAGTGCTATTGACCTATCCCGTCGGTACAGGCTGGAGTATGACCAGCAGCCGGAGTATGACCGGTTCGACCGATCAGGAGGATACTTGTCAATAGTACCGTCCCCTGAACGTTCAAAACTCAGTACCATGTTGGACATGGCAGTAGTGCTCAGTACCATGTTGGACATGGCAGTAGCGGGACTCAGTATCGTGTTGGACACGGCAGTCAGTTTTATGTATGTTATTATTATGCTTTTCTTACTGAGTCTGTCGACTCACAGTTTACGTTCATGTGTAGGTAAAGGCAAGGCTGTAGCTGATGGAACGTGACCGAGCATATGAGATTGTACATGTCGGGGCGGTTAGGCCTGGAGCGTACGATCCTCGGGACAGCAGGGCTGAGATTTTGTAACTGTCGTTAGACGACTTTATTTTGATGTAAAAGTTGAACAGTAAAAACGTTTGTAAATATTTTATAAATCGGGATCCCGAGACTTTTTGCAAATTGGTTTATAAGTTTAATGAAAAAGCAAAATTTTAATTAATCACGTTTTTCCATAAACCTCGTTGATTAGCAACGAGCTGCACAGTACGTTTAAAAATCACGTAATACTCCTAAAATAGTTAGGGTGTTACATGTTATGTCCTTTCCAGGACATTAGCAAAGTTTACCAGTATCAGATGTATGGAGTATACATCGGAAGGGACCGATATTGAACTTTGATTAAATATATTAAAATTTACCGTAATATCTATTCAATTCAATATCACCCGTTGATCCTAGATCAAATGATCTTAATCCTGATATGGTTAGGTTCGATCTCAAGAGTACTATACATGTTCTTTGATTTGTTAGTTAAGCCTACGTTTGGGTCAGGGTGATACGTACATTTCGGGAACTTGATAGTATAATTGAGTGGGAGCGCTAACATAAATATGGAGTCTATAACTTCTATAGGAATTTAGAAGTGAAACGATGATATCCTTCGAGCTTCGCTAAACAGAGATAAATGGTGGAGATCTCATTTCACTTCGTTGAAATATCATTTATACGGAGCTAAGTGTTTTAAGGATAAAATACATTGAAGGTGTAACGGTAACTTAGTGCCTATTCAATGTAGATCATCTATTAGAGGGTCATTGATCAAATTAGGATTATAACAATGGATAACTAATGATGTGTCTATATCATGGAACATATAGAGCGTTCTATAAGACTGAGAGTGTAATTCCAAGTTCTAAGTGTGGATTCAATAAGGAATTAATAAGTTAAGGAATTTACTTGGTAAATTCAGTTTGACTTATTGGAAGCTCGGTTATATAGACCCATGGTCCCCATACTAGTTGAGACCATACTGCTTGTAAGACTCAGTTAATTGATTTTGATTAATCAATTATAATTCTAAAGTTAGACTATGTCTACTTTATGAATTTTCACTAAGCAAGGACGAAATTGTAAAGAAAAGAGATTCTAGGTTTATTTATTAATTAAGATACTTTATATGTCTAAATTAATAAATATATTAAATGGCAATATTATTTAATAATTATTTTTAAGTTATTAAATAATTAGAATCGACATTTAAAAGGTTAAATTGGAAAATTGGTATTTTTGAGAAAATGGGAATGAGAAATAACAAAATGGGAAAGTTGCAAAGTGAGGCCCAATTTCGTTAAATGTGCGCCCACTATGCAAAGCCTTTTACCATTTATTTTTTCATTATTTTAATGCTATACAATTCTAACCTAAACCTAGATGGCATTCTATAAATAGAAAGTGTTGGCTTCAGGAAACTCATGACTTGCACAATGTTTCCTTCAGAGAAAAGCCTTTGCCACCCCCTCTCTCTCTTTTCCTCTCTTCAATTTCAAAATCCTTGAGTGAATGAGTAGTGCCCACACACATCAAGTGGTATCTCAATCATAGTGTGTAAGACTGTATGAGATTCCAAACAACAAAGAAGGAGAATCAGAATCAAAGGAAGGAGAGAAAGAGATCCAGATTCAGATCTTGATAATGCTCTGCTACAGAAAGGAATCAAGGGCTAGAGATCTGAATGGAAGGATTCATTATATTCCGCTGCACCCAATGTAAGGTTTCTTGAAATTTATATGTGTTTATTTCATTGTTTAAGAATTCATATTAGGATGTTAATAAAACATACTTGGTAGTAAATCTAGATCCTGGTAAAATAATTTCCAACAACTGGCACCAGAGCCATGGTAATTATTTACTTTCATGAAATATGAATTAAAACGGTGTTTTCTTTTAATTTGGATGGTTTCATGTTGGTTTATGTGCTTATGTGATGAATGTATGTGTTGTACGAATTTTTTCAATGAAAATTTTTTTTCTATTTTTTAAAATATTTTATTTGGATTCCTTGTGAAAAATTAAGCAATTTTGTTTTTTACGGAACTCGATTCCGAAAAAAATTGAAAAAGTTATGAATTTCGTAAAATTAGAATTCAAGGCTGTCGATGTTGGGAATATTTTACCAGGATCTAGATTTACTACAAAGTATGTTTTATTAACATCCTAATATGAATTCTAAAACAATGAAATAAACACATAAGAGTTTAAGAAAACCTTACATTGGGTGCAGCGGAATGTAATGACTCCTTCCATTCATATCTCTAGCCCTTGATTCATTTTTGTAGCAGAGCATAATCAATATCTGAATCTGGATCTTCATCTCTCCTTCTATGATGTAGATTTTCCACAGTCTTACATACTATGATTGAGGTACCACTTGATGTGTGTAGGCACTACTCATCACTCAAGGGTTTCAAAATTTAGAGAAGAAAAGAGAGAGGAAAGTGGTGGCTCAGGAATTCACTTTGAAAAGAATGAGATACAATTCTCTGTCAAACCTGAAGCCTTTACCTTCTATTTATAGAATACCACATAGGGTTAAGGTTGAATTACTTGGCATTTAAAAATGAAAAATCAAATTATAAAATGGAAGCAAAGTGGCCGGCCATAGAAAATTGGAAACAAGCCTCTCACTTTTGCAACTTTCCTATTTTATCATTCCTAGTTTCCCATTCTCCAAAATTGCCAATTTTCTCATTCAACCACATAAAGGGCAAATCTAATTATTTAATAACTATAATTAATTAATAAATAATATATTGTCATTTGTTTTATTTATTAATAAAAACTAATCAAAGTTTCCCAATTAATAAATATACCCTTTAAACTCTCTATTTACTGTTTTACCCTTGCTTAGTGAAAATTCATAAAGTAGACATAGTCTAACTTTTAGAATTATAATTGATTAATTAAAATTAATTAACTGAGTCTTACAAGCAGTTGGTCTCACCTAGTATGGGGACCGTGGGTCTATATAACCGAGCTTCCAATAAGTCGAACCGAATTTACCAAGTAAATTCCCTAACTTATTAATTCCTTATTGAATCCACACATAGAACTTGGAATTGCACTCTCAGTCATATAGAACGCTCTATATGTTCTAGATATAGATACGTCATTAGTTATCTATTGTTATAACCCTAATGTGATCAATGACCCTCTAATAGATGATCTACATTGAAAAGGCACTAAGTTACCGTTACACCTTCAATGTGTTTTATCCTTAAAACACTTAGCTCCGTATAAATGATGTTTCAGCAAAGTGAAATGAGATCTCCACCATTTATCTCTGTTTAGCCAAGCTCGAAGGATATCATCGTTTCACTTCTAAATTCCTATAGAAGTTATAGATTCCATATTTATGGTAGTGCTCCCACTCAATTATACTATCATGTTCCCAAAATGTACGTATCACCCTGACCCAAAACTAGGCTTAACTAAAAAATCAAAGAACATGTATAGTTTTCTTGAGATCGAACCTAACCATATCAGGATTAAGGTCATTTGATTTAGGATCAATAGGTGATATTGAATTGAATAGATATTACGGTAAGTTTTAATATATCTAATCAAAGTTCAATATCGGTCCCTTCCGATGTATACTCCATACATCCGATACTTGTAAACTTTGCCAATGTCTTGGAAAGGACATAACACTTTTTCAAGGTGTAAGAATACCTATCGTTGATTATACCATGTCAGTCTAAATTCAGTGTTCTGACAAATCAGGGAATAAACTTTCGAACATATAATTAAGATTATAATCCACTGTGCTGACAACAATATAATCTTTTACAAATTCATATGTTCTGGACTTAAAAAGAATTCATACATTATATGTATATAATCATGAAATAAATCATGTGAACCATGCAACATAAAATGTTATTTCTGATCTTTATTAATAACTAAATCTGATTATATTGAAATGAGTTTTATTTAGGGCACAAAACCCAACAGTCGAGTGGGTGCTCGTGAGCACCAGGTACTCGGAATGGCCCCCCATTCGCGCGTGTGACACGCCCAGACGAGGCTGCAGCACGCCCGTGCGTCTCGCCCATCACCCTACAGCTGACCGAGTTTTCTCAGTCAGGGATGCTGCAGGTACCGAAGCTCCTCGGCGTCGTCTCCTTACACGCGCGCGTCCGAGGCTGCGTGCAGCCTCCTGGGCTGCTTTCACCAAGAGTGCAATTTTTGTGGGTTTTTCCCAAAAAATCTGAATTTTCATGGGATTGTTTCCCAAAATTCGATTTTTCCAATTTTAAAATTTTTCCAATTTGAAATATTTCCAATTTTAAATATTTCCAATTATGGTAAGATTTAAAAATTTGTTAACTTCTTTAATATTTATATATTATTTAATTTTAAGATTAGATATTTTGATATTTAACATATTTTAAATTAAAAGATAACTTTATCCTTTTTTTGAAATATGATATTAAAATTATCTTATATGACAAATTAAATAATTAATAAATTTGAAATTAACATATATATTTTTATAGATACACTTACCATAATATTTTCAAATTCAAAAGTTTGTTATTTTATTAAATATTTAATTATTTATAAATTATAAGTTTAAAAATGATATTTTTCTATATATATCATTTTTTTTCTTATTGGAAATTTATAAATCATATCTTAAATATTTAAATAATTAGATATTTTAGTAGAAATTTGAATATTGCTTAATTTGAGATATTTTGACATATAATTATGGTAATTATTACTTATTTATTATTTTATTCCTAAAATAATAATTATCTAACCAAATCTATTTTAAAATTGGTTTATTTTAATTAAATTATAAGATTTGAAAGTGATATTGAAGATTATTTCTTTCAAATCATTGATCTTATTTGATATTTAATTTAATTTGATTCAAATAAACCTAGATATTTTAAAATTAGTTTCCTTTATTTTGAGATTTTAAGTTTTGTTTTAACAATCCTAAATTCTTCAAAAATTCAGTTGGTTAGTTTAAGAATAATAATTTAATTATATTAATATCTTATTTCACATCGGTTACATGGACAATGTTGTTTATTTATTTATATTGTTTATTCAAAAAAAAATTTAACAAACCTATTATTTATTTGATCCTAATTGCCATGATTAACTTGTTGACAGATCCAATGATCTGATTTTAATCATAGTCCAATTGTCAATAGATCTTATAAATAATTTGTAACAGGTAAATTTTGTACTTCTTTCATCTGTGTAAACCTAGTAACATGATAGGGTCCATCCAAATCATTTGACCTGTGTGAGCCTATATGTTTTCTATTGGGCTTAGATGCATATAAGAAGCCCATTTAAGTTTTTACTAAGTAAATGGACTAGGTTGCTAAAATAAAATTTGACATAAGTAATTTTATTTAGGACCAATTAGATTTGGGTTTATTCAATGAATAACAATTGTTTATTTAAAGGTTAAATTCCTCTCTTTTGGGCCTTGTGTGAGAGTTGGGGGCCAATAGAAGTGGGTACGACATACTGAACCCAGCTCCCCCTCACATGAACTACCCCAATTGTGAAGGCCCATTTGCCTTATTTAAATAATTGTATTAGGTTAATTATATTAGTCTAACCTAATTAAAAATTGAATTAGCAACATAATTAACTTTTAAAATATATGAAATTTATTTTTCATTTTAATATTTTAAAGTTAATTTTAGAAAAACACTTAGTTAATGATATATATTTTAGATAGTTATTTCTATACTAGTTATTATTTCTGATATTAAATAGGAAAATATCATTGATTGTGAAATTAATTGTTTAATAATTAATTTTGGTACAATCTAAGTTTAGTATATTTTCCTAGTATTAAACTAGAATTAATAATTAAGTTTCCTCTATACTTAATTATTTATTTCTTGAATTTAATACATTTAATTAAATTGAAAATTTCAATATCAAAGTTGATTTTCATCATGATACTTAAATATTGTATTTTCATGTTATTTAATGAAAGTGGAATCTTATTTTAAGTTTGGAATCTTATTTCAGAATAACTTAAATTTGAATAATTTTCAAAATATATTTTATTTTATTTTATTAATCTTTTTCCCACAATTTCGAAATTGTATTTCTTTAATGCAGAAATTTTGAATTTTATTTGAAAAATAGATTAAAGTTGAAAATTATTTATTTTAATTTTGGACCAACTTAAATCAATGATATTTTCATTTAATGATTAATTAAAATAAATGAACTAAAATATATTATTATTAGAAATTGAATTAATTAGTCAATGAAAGTCTAGATAGTTATTATTTATTTTGCTTGAAGTATTTTTCTAGTGATATACTTAAATATTTGAAATTTTTCTTAAATATTTAATTAAATAGAAAATTATATTTTTGCTGTAAATTAATTTTAATAATTAATTTTGGGCCAACATAAAATTAAGATAATTTTTCCAAGATTTATTTTTACTTTATTTTAAAGCATTTTCGAAAGTAGTATTCTTATACACTTCATTTTTTGAAATGCAATATATATTTATAGAAAATTAAATTTGAGTTGTAAATTAATTTAAATTAATTTTGAAACAACTTAAATTGAATAGTTTTCTAAATATTTATTGGAAATTATTACTAAGATGGAAATAATTCATGTTATTTTCATATCCATCTAAGTATAATTTATAAATATTAAATGAAAATTTATATTTAGAATTTTTCATTCTAAATTGGAAATTTTAATTAAATAAATATATATTTAAAATAAATTGATTAAAATAAATATTAGAAGAAAATACGCTTTAAATAATGAGCTTTATTATTAGGACATTCGATCTCCATTGTTGGTTCAACATAGTTCTTGTTTTAGTGAGTAATCCTCCCTAATGGAGGAACGTTCATTAACAATTTAATACCGTACAATGTCGAAAGATAATATTATTTGTAAGTGTTTTATATAATATTGATCACCCTAATGGTGGCGACTGTATTTGACTTACAAAACTATGAAACAATGGTGGAAGCTTATAAGATATAATAGCCTTGACTCTCGCCTAAACGGGACAACGCTGGATTCCAATCTTGATCGAATAAAAGGTTGCTAGAATGTTTTTCATTTTAGATGAGCTGACAACTCTATTCAATGGATGGTATCACTGACTCTCGCCTAAATGGGACACTGATATCAGTTTGTTGAAGACCTTGGAAATTATTTAGGATTGTATGTTTTAGTATTTTCACTTGTCATTCCTACTCGCTCTATGTTTAATAATTTCTGAATTGTGTATAAATTTATATTGAACCATGTATTTTCTGTTATTAAATTGTAGTTTAATTTCGAATCTTCATTGTTGGTCTAACTTGGTTTGTTGTTCTAATGAGATAAATCTCTAATGGATTTTCACTATTAGACAAACATAATAGTGTTAGATCTCGAAAGATAAATATTGTAAATACAACATCTAGTTGTTCATCAATTGATGACACCTTAGACTAGTATTTACAATATGAAACAAGAAGATTGTATAAATAAGATTACTTTGACTCTCGATAATCGGAGCATCGTTAGATTCTTATTTAAAACGAAATTATCCTAATTCCTCTTAGCTTATTCATTTCGAATTAGCTCAATAACATATCATTGGATGAATGGTCGATAAATTATTTCATGTCATTATTTTCTCTCTTAAGAAATTAAATGACACATGATTATATTCCCAAAATTCTATCCCAAAATGATATAAATCCTCAATCTTAGAAACCTCCTACTTGTATGGGAAAATCAAACTTAGAGTTAGATTAGTAGTTGTGGTCCAAGAAAGAATTACTCATTATACAGTTACACTTTCACAAGTGTTTAATAACCATTTTCTATCAATGGATTCAAACTGTATAAAATATGAGTTTATTATTCTGTGACCAGAATCTACTTGCACTATTCTACGAACTCTTTGATGTAACTAAACCTAAGTCATAAAAGATTCAACCATATTTTATAAATCTATGGCATTTGTATCTTGTTCATAGCGGTTTTGACAAGATCATTCTCTGCAAAGAGTTAATATGCCTATATCCAATGAAAGTATGATCATCTCATTCGCAGATGGATGTACATTCAGGGGTGGATATGAGTTTTTCGTTGTATTCTTAAAACGATCACTCTAGATTTTACCTTATGCAAAAGAAATTTGAAATGTTTGAAAAGTTTCATGAATTTCTAGCAATGGTAAAAAACCATTAAGGTAAGTGCTTAAAGATCTTGCGAACTGATAGGGGTGGAGAAATAGTTAGTAGATATGCAGTTCAAAGATCATCAAATTGATTTTTGAATTATATCCAAACTTACCTCCCCAGAACTTCGATTTGCATATTGATGATTAGTTACTAGTTGTTGCCTAAATCCTTCAGTGGTAATACAATTTCAGAATGATGCAATGGTTGTATACTTAATGTAAATCATTACTAGTTTTATGGATGACCTGATCGAAATCTTAAGAAAAGCTAGAACTGTTAACCCTGGTTTGCATGTTTGTTAGCTATTCTAAGTGATTAGGGGTGGAACATCCCATAGTCAATAGATAAGAAAGTGTTTGTTTAAACAAATACTACTTTTCTATGAAAATGACTAAGTCTGAAAATAAAGTAACAAATAAAGGAGATAATTTTTTAATTTTTTCTTGATTCCAAAAGTTTTCTATCATCTTATTTTACAAGATGATCGCACTGCCTATGTTGCTTTAACACAACCGAAGAGGTTAATACCATTTAGTTTTCTTAGACATAATTCACGGTACCTTGTCGTCGTGGGAGAGTATCTAGGAACTCACCTTCTTATGACTTGGAAGACACTAGTGATTAAAATCCATTGTGAGTTTAAACAAGTAATGGATTGTCAAGATAAGAAACTAAGAAGAAAGCCAAGAGAACTATGGTTTAATCCATTCACATGGAGTAATCTAAAGTTTTCTATTACAAGGACATAAAAGGAAATTTTCATTAATAAGTCTATTCAATGGACTTAACAAAACTTCCTGTTCCTAGTATTATAGGTTTGAGTTTATCTAAACCTATGGCTTGTGGTATACCTGGTAATTATTTACCCTAATGAAAGTAACTTACTTTAGTAAGATGCTGAAGCATTTTCTTTCCAATGACAATCTATAGAAGCTTCACAACTTCTAGACATAGATTTTATTTATCTAAGGAAAAGTCTCAACTATTCCGAAAAAGATAAAGCCATGAAAGAATTTCTTAAATCAATAATGAGAGATCTCAAATATGCTTTAGTATGCCTTAGACCAGACACCTGTTGTTGATTGGGAGTAATGAGTAGGTATCAGATTAATCCAGGAGAAGAACATTGGAAGACAATCAAGTAAATCTTAAGATTAAGGAGTGGAACTATATGTTAGTCAATAAGGGTGTGTTTAAAACTCTTAGACTACACCACATCAGATTTCGAGACTTACCTTTGTGCTAGAAAGTCTGCTGATAAGATGGTGATTACTCTGGGGGTGGAGTAGTGATTTTGGAGAAGTGTAAAAACCTATCTGAAGTCTCTAAGTCTACCAGAGAGAGACTGAATGTTAAAGTTGCAGGAAAGGTACTTATTCAGTCTAAGGAAATTCTATACATTTGTGGCACCGTTCCAACTTGTCTTAACTACTAGTGTTATTTTCCTGATTAACCAAAAAGTAGTTGCCAAAAGTATAGAATCCAGTATCCCAAAAGAGTAGACATATAGAGAGGAATTTCACATTATCAAGGATTTTGTGATTAAGGAAGAGTAATGGTGGAGAAGAGGCTGTGTTTAATTCAAACTGTCAGATCCTATTACGAGGAGTTTACTACTACTACACTTGATTTGTATATCAAGATGTTGAGATTATTTGAAATGCAAATTTTGTTTTATATTAGTGCAAGTGGGAGTTTGTTGGGTTTTGTGCCCTAAATAAAATCCATTTCAATATAATCAGATTTACTTATTAATAAAGATCAGAATTAACATTTTATGTTGCATGGTTCACATAATTTATTTCATGATTATATATATATAACGTATGAATTCTATTTAAGTCCAGAACATATGAATTTGTTAAAGATTATAGTGTTGTCAGCACAGTGGAATATAATCTTAATTATATGTTTGAAAATTTATTCCCTGATTTGTCAGAACACTGGATTTAGACTGACATGGTATAATCAGCGATAGGTATTCTTACACCTTGGAAAAGTGTTATGTCCTTTCCACGACATTGGCAAAGTTTACCAGTATCGGATGTATGGAGTATACATCGGAAGGGACCGATATTGAACTTTGATTAGATATATTAAAATTTACCGTAATATCTATTCAATTCAATATCACCTGTTGATCCTAGATCAAATGATCTTAATCCTGATATGGTTAGGTTCGATCTCAAGAGTACTATACATGTTCTTTGATTTGTTAGTTAAGCCTACTTTTGGGTCAGGGTGATACGTACATTTTGGGAACATGATAGTATAATTGAGTGGGAGCGCTAACATAAATATGGAGTCTATAACTTCTATAGGAATTTAGAAGTGAAACGATGATATCCTTCGAGCTTGGCTAAACAGAGATAAATGGTGGAGATCTCATTTCACTTCGCTGAAATATCATTTATACGGAGCTAAGTGTTTTAAGGATAAAATACATTGAAGGTGTAATGGTAACTTAGTGCCTATTCAATGTAGATCATCTATTAGAGGGTCATTGATCAAATTAGGATTATAACAATGGATAACTAATGACGTGTCTATATCAAGGAACATATAGAGCCTTCTATATGACTGAGAGTGCAATTCCAAGTTCTAAGTGTGGATTCAATAAGGAATTAATAAGTTAGGGAATTTACTTGGTAAATTCGGTTCGACTTATTGGAAGCTCGGTTATATAGACCCATGGTCTCCATACTAGTTGAGACCATACTGCTTGTAAGACTCAGTTAATTGATTTTGATTAATCAATTATAATTCTAAAGTTAGACTATGTCTAGTTTATGAATTTTCACTAAGCAAGGGCGAAATTTTAAAGAAAAGAGATTCTAGGTTTATTTATTAATTAAGATACTTTATATGTCTAAATTAATAAATATATTAAATGCAAATATTATTTAATAATTATTTTTAAGTTATTAAATAATAAGAATTGGTATTTAAAAGGTTTAATTGGAAAATTGGCGTTTTTGAGAAAATGGGAATGAGAAATAACAAAATGGGAAAGTTGCAAAGTGAGGCCCAATTTCCTTAAATGGCTGCCGACTATGCAAAGCCTTTTACCATATATTTTTTTTTATATTTTAATGCCATACTATTCTAACCTAAACCTAGATGGCATTCTATAAATAGAAAGTGTTGGCTTCAGGAAACTCATGACTTGCACAATGTTTCCTTCAGAGAAAAGCCTTTGCCGCCCCCTCTCTCTCTTTTCCTCTCTTCAATTTCGAAATCCTTGAGTGAATGAGTAGTGCCCACACACTTCAAGTGGTATCTCAATCATAGTGTGTAAAACTGTAGGAGATTCCAAACAACAAAGAAAGAGAATCAGCATCAAAGGAAGGAGAGAAAGAGATCCAGATCAGATCTTGATAATGCTCTGCTACATAAAGGAATCAAGGGCTAGAGATCTAAATGGAAAGAGTCATTATATTCCGCTGCACCCAATGTAAAGTTTCTTGAACTTTATATGTGTTTATTTCATTGTTTTAGAATTCATATTAGGATGTTAATAAAACATACTTGGTAGTAATTAAATCTAGATCCTGGTAAAATAATTTTCAACATCTTTCCCTTTTGACAAGCATTGCAGAACTGCAAGTTCTTGAGAGAGTGGGGAATTCTCGATGTTGTTAAGATTTTGGATAGGATATTAGGGGCAGGGTGCCCAAGTTTACAATGCCACAAGTTAATGTCAGTAACAGTAGTAGAAGAATAAGCAGCAGCATTAATAGTAGAATTAGACAAAAGACAGTGTGTTTTATTGATATTGGCATTATTACAAGACTTTGGAGTACTTGAAAAATTACACACAGAACATGAACAAGAATTAGGACATTGTTTTGGTGTACAAGAATATGGAAATTCAGCTAAATATGACATTGAATTGAGGTATTGGACAAACTCGAGCCTTCATCACCAAGGAGATACAAGCCATCTTTAAGTTGCCCTTTGAGAAGAGCAGCCCCTGTTTGCTTGTCCTTAACAAAACAACAAGTTTTGTGAAACTCAAGAAAGACATTGATATCATGAGTAAGCTTTGAGACACTAACAAGATTTTTAGTGATGGAAGGAACTTGTAAAACAGAATTTAAAAGCAAGGGAGAGGAATTCTTGGATGGAATAAAAGCTTTACCAATATGAGAGATAATGAGCTTCTTACCATCACCTACAGCCACGGATTCAGAATCAGAGTAGGGAGTGGTGGTGTCAAGTGGGGCTTCACTGTAAGAGATGTGGTGTGTGGCCCCTCTGTCCACATACCAACCTTGATCATCTCCAAAGCCAGGCACATTTTGGGCAACAAAGGCTGTAGGATCATAATCAAGAGTCTGTTCTGTCATATTTACTTGAGGCTGAGGATTTCCTATGACAGATTTAGGATTCACCCAATTCTTGTCAAAACGGTAATGACAAGTAGGGGCAGTGTGACCATATCTCATGCAAACTTGACACAAAGGCCTGTTGTGACTAGAAGACCGTTGTTGTTGAGAAAAGTATTGACCACGAGATGGAAATCGTGAGGAATCAGTAGGCTCTCCTCTTCCAGCGTTGTTGTAGGGCCTGGAGGCACCATTTCTGGAGCAAAATGTGAGGTTGGCTGCCATTTTGTTGGAGAGATCCATCATTGTGGTATGCCTTTCGAGTCGTGTTTCATGAGAGAGGAGCAAGGCTTGGACTTCCTTACGAGAAACATTGTCACTTCGGGTGGTGATGCCAGGTACCACAGAATCAAACTCAGGTCCGAGACCATTGAGAAGATGCAGAACAAGATCAAGATCAGAAATAGGATGGCCAGCAATGGCAAGAGAATCACACAAAACTTTGATCTTATCAACATAATCAGAGATCGATTGATTACCTTTCTGTATATTCGACAATTGACTCTTGAGTTGCAACAACCGAGCCTTCGATTGACTGGAGAACTTCTGTTCAAAAGCAGTCCAAACAGCATTGAAACTGGTGTAGCTAGCCACAGTACCCAGGATGCCTTTTGTCATGGAGGATCGGAGCCAAGAAAGAAGAAGTCGATCTTTCTTGCGCCATTGTTGATACGCCGAGTTTGGAGTACCATTGAGGAGAAGCATGGGACAGGTTGGTGAGAAGAATTTCATCAAGCTCATGCCCAATGACAGTAGGAAGAACTTGCGATTTCCAAGCTAGAAAATGTGTGCGATCAAGCTTGATCGTGAGAGAAGAAGTTAAAGAATGAGAGAAGGGATTCCAAGATGATGTCGCTTGAGCTTGAGGAGCAACATTGGGATCAGAAATTCCAGCTGGAGACGAGTTGTCGCCAGAAGAAGCCATTGACACCGGTCCTTGGCTCTGATACCATGAAAACTTAAGATGCAGAGAGAAACAAAGGAACAGAAATGTTCAAAGCTTAGGCAACAACATTACCTCTAAAGGAGGCTTTTCTCTTTATTTATAGGCAATTAGACTTGTAAGGTACAAGAGTTTATAACAGAATTAGTTAAGGAAATACAACAGAAAACTAACCTTGAACTATTACAGAAAACTAACTCTTGACTAATTGCCTAAACTAACTGTTGGTTATCAAGGTGTATAAAATAAAAGAATTATACTATAATAATGTATAGTTATTTTTTGTACATTGTATATTGATATAAAATATATAAAAAAAATAAAAATTTTAAATTTTTAAAATAATCATTTGTTCTGTATTCCTTAACATTTTTGTTTAATTATATATAACTACCAGAATATTTATGTTAATTTTACTTATAAACTTTCAATAGTGAGTACCCATCTGGATAATACCCGAATCCTACCTGAAAAAAATAATAAGAACAGGACAGGATTGTCAGGATATATATGGTATATAAATTATTTTATATGGCAGGATCAAAAAATAAGCATACTTTATTACCATAACCTACCGGTTGTCATGTCACTCTTAAAATATCAGTACATACAATAAACTAGTAACTAATCAATATATCTTGCATGTGAAAGTGTTATTTAGTTATTATTTTTTTTTTTTTTGAAGGAAAGTGTTATTTAGTTATTAGTTTTATCAAATTAAAAACGCAAAAAGAAACCAGATTACTAAACGTCAATCCATCAAGTGAATCAGACAATTATTAACCATTATTAGCTTACTCAATTAACTTGTCCCCATTGAATAAAAAGGGACCATCAAATTTTTTGACCACCAATAAGTTTCCATGCATCATTGTATTTCATTCTTTGAAGTAAATAGAGAAAAAAAGTTACATTATGATATGAAATCTCATTATTATTCATTATGTAAATTCTCAAATACATAGAGAACAACTTGTGCTATTGAATTCAGCAAAAGAGTAATTGTTCTATTGAAAGAAAAATCTATATGTATATATAGGGAAAAAGGAAACAGAAACACAGCTAATAAAAAGTGAGTTGAACATAAGTATCTGTCAAAATTACGTACTGTTATTAGTCTGTAGGTGTATCATTACGAAACATACCATAAAAACATGTGTCTCTTATGGTGTCCCTTATGACCATTTATAGTAGTAGGCTATAAGCTTGACACGTGGAAAACATGGCTGTCGTTTTATTAAAATATATATTTTATTATTTCTGGTAAAGCTGGATTCCATAGTTTACATATATAGCACTATTATTATGGGATTTTTTTTTATAATAAACTGAAAATGGAAAAAATTTACATTTATGACCTACATAGAGAAAATAAACAAAAATAGAAACTAAAAGTTGTTATTTACAAAAATACATGCCAAAAAAAAAAAAGAGGGAATCCTCCTTCTTCGTGACCCAGCTGTAGGACCCCAACAACCATTTTCAACCATTTTCATTTCAAAACTAGGAAAATCATATCTAAAAAAATGTAGATCTCAAAGAAAAACTACTCAGATCCCGAAAATCCAAATACAAAAAGGGAAAAAAAATTATCCAACCTCCATTGTTGTACAAAAAAAAAAAAAACTCAAAAACAACATTCAGTCAAAAGCCCAACGCGTTCAGAGGAGAAGAATCGAAGAGAAGGAGATCTGTAATCATTGAAACTCACCCATGATTGAATCAGAGAAATAATTGAAGGTAATACAATTTCTTCATGAACATCTTCCAATCTTTTATTCTACATAAATGAGAATTTGTTATTAATTGAGGAAAACTGGAATAAATTGAAATAATAATAAAATATTGGTGAATTTGAACAAAAAAACAACAACGGTTTGCATAAAACAAATATTAATGCACATAATTATATGCTACAGAGTTTTAATATGCAAACAGTTGTTTATAAGTTGTTTTCCAGTAAAATAATGGTTGTTTGGGATCTGCAAACGAGAAATGATGAATCTATTCTTATTAATTACTGAATGCTTTAAAATAGTTGTTTAATAGTTGATTTGACAGATTAAAATAGTCGTCCAGATCAAAATGTTATCTGCAAATGTTGTTGTTAGAAAGAGTTGTTTAGTAGTTGTTTTGCCAGATTGAAATAGTTGTTTGCAACTTCTGAAATTGAAACAAATAAATAATTTACATTATTTCAGGATACGGAACCATTACAAATTTTGGTACAGAGCAATGGGCATTGGGATGACAACAACTCAGCACAGGCAGATTTGTAGCAATATGGAAACAACCCGGCAACAACTTCCAAGCAACAACTATCTGCGCACACAATTGGATCAGTTCAAGACGATACATTTTTTCTAGGAACAGGGACCGTGACATCATAATCAACCATACAACAACCAGAAAACAACAAAGAAAAAACTACAGCAATAGATGAATATAAAAACAACTAAAAAATAACTCAATAACAACACAAAAATAACATCAACAAAAATACATAAAAGAAATACAAAAAGAATGACAGAATACATAAAACCGTCATGATAAACAAGTAAAACATTGACAAAAAAAAAAACAAAATAGTTACTGTAAAAACAAACTCAATAAAATGATAAATTTGTAGGAGGTTTCTTAAAAATTTTAGAAATTTTTTTAGCTGGGGAAGGTAACTTCGAACCCGACTATGTGGTGGCCATTTATAGAAGAAGAGAAGACAATGTGGGAGGAACAACTTACAGAGCTTATGGAAGATAATGGAGATAGTGACATAGATGAGAGGTTGAAAAATCATGGGTTAGGGCTTTGGACGGGATGATCGTGGGTTGTGGTAATGAAGAACCAAGGAAAGAGAAACAGAAAATAAAAAAAAAAAACAAACAAACAAAAAAAGAAAGGAGGAGTTATGGAAGTGGTGGAGTGTAAAAAGAGAGAAAACCATGACATAAGCATAGGGATAGGTATATTTGTAATTATGAAACTTTTGAAAATGTAAAATTGAAAAATAAAACTTGTATAAAAGTTTAAATAATCCAGCATTGACAAAAAAGTAAAAAAAGGATAAAAAAGGACACCAAGTGTAAAAATCTCTATTATTAAAGCGATATATATTATAAATATTTTCCGGTTTCCTCGGCTTTTGCCAGAGCTAGTAGTTCAGGACCAGAGAAGTCTTGTTACAGTACTCTTCTGATATATATTTATAGCTATAAAGCCCCCTCTCTCTGCCTACTACTTTTTACGTTTGAATAGTAAACTTTTTGTTTTTCTTTTTCACACAAAAGAAATAGTATTTGATTATTCTAAAGCTTTATGAATCTCGTTGACCATTTGTCTATCCTTTTTCGATTCTCTCTCTTTCTCAACTCGAAATCGGAAGCCCGTATTTAGGCTAATATAGCAATACTTATTCTGCTATGTATTAACCTTTGATCATGCATTTTCTTTAGATCTCAGCAAGCCTTACTCTTCTTGGCTATTGGCTTAATCATGTGTCTGCACACCTGAGATATACATATGATATAATATAATACATACATATATATTAGAAGCATCTCATCTCATCTCATCATCATGCATGAGCATGGCAGTTGTACGTACTCGATAATATAGAATGGTTCCATTTACTACCTAGTGAATAATTTCGCTTCTTCTTCCACATCCTGTCTACTATTGTTTTTTGGCTGCTTTGTATAACATTTACTATTATATATAATTTACATTCTTTTAATAAGGGGTAACAAAGACAGATATAATTCATTAAATAATTAAGATAGTGTCTTTGTCTAACCACCTATTTTACTACTTTTTCAAATCAGACACATAATGACAATGTGCAGCTTTTTACAAACAATTCTCATCACCATAACATATTATATACAAATGGGTAGAGATTAATTCATAGTAGATGATTTGATTCCATTAGCACTTTTAAAATTAATAAAGACATAATGATTGATATATATACACATATAACATGCCATTGTTCTATGTGAATGTAATGTGTCCTATAATTGAAACTATTATTAGTATAGAAGATTAAATATTAAAATAATAATATTTGAGAATCTTATTAACATTTACTAATAATTGACTCAAAAACAACAATTCCCTATATATATAGCAATAGGGGCATCATGATGAGTACGTAATACTATATATATCTTGTCCAACTATCACTTCAACTACTATTATATGTTTTAACAGAAAATTTGAAGTCATGTCCACTCCTTGTGGAAGCCCGGCCTAGCCCTATCTATAATGTACGTATACCTCTTGTCGTTTCCACGATCTCCCACTCCACTTTATTAATAATAATAATAATAATATATCTTGTTCACCAAATTTTCCAGAAATCAAATATTTTGAGAGCTTAAAGAAGATAAACCATACGTGATTCAGGTGTTAATGATCCTTAGTCCACGAGTCTAAATTATTGGCCTCTATGGGTAAGTGTTTTAAGATACCAAGTTATTCCAATGTAGGTTTCTCTGCTGCTTTGTAGTAGAAGGTTTTTTTTGGAGATTTTAGTAGAGTGGCAGTAAGTGAAAAATTGTCCTCCTTGCCTTAAGAAGAATGAGACTATTTATAGGCATTTTGGGGATCTAGGGTTTCATCTTCCACACGCCACTAAGGCCTGTACTACGAGAAGACAATCTGGCCCTCAACTGGAGGAACCTTCTTCATCGTGTGGTGTACAGCAGCTGGCGAGGACTTTTGTACAACCATGAACATGTATGTGTCACGCAAAGGTCTTTTCTTCGCGAAATAGTCTCTACCTAGGCCGTTGGGCAAAAAGCATGCTCGAGGGTGCGTACGCGCACTATCATGATTTGACACAAGGGACACGATCTGATCATGTGTTAGAAAAAGGTATAACCATCTATGGAGTGATATTTTGCAAGGAGATGACGTGTCCAATGTCTCCAAAACCCATACTACCTTCCGGGATCCCCATCGAAGGATGTTGCTCCCAGAAGCCATTGCCTCTCGCTGCCTTCTAGATCCGGAAGTCATTTCTTTTAGTTACCCTGGATGCCTTATGTAGAGACCGTGTTCCCCTCTCCGATCGTGCCTTGTGTCTCATTGATGAAAACTTAGATAATATTTACCCCTAAGCTTTCGAGATGAGGACATTTACTGCATTTACTTCCTTTTGCGTGGTAACCACGCATCACGTTAGGAGGTGTTTCTTACCCCTCTTCATGTGTTGCAAGGTGTGCTTATAGCAAGAAAGGCGGAGGGCGACTGAGTGACGTGGAGAAAAGGACCTTGACATTTATGTGGGCCCCAGGCCAATCGCATGGGACCTCTCACCTCCCTATTCGTTGGATTTACTGTAACCATTTTGAGCCATTGATTTCTTGTGGCCCTGTCCCCTTTTTGAAATAAAAGCCGCGTATGGCGGTGCCATCATTTTTTATTCTTTTTTGTTCAAAACTTCGTATTTTCTCTACAACTTCTTTTTCCCTTTTCTTGTCACCTTATGCATGCAAGAGGCATTGGAGGATCTGATCCAGCGTTTACTCGCACAGAACTCTTCCCAGACGTTGCTCCCCTTCAACTGAACCGGTAAAGTTCTTCTTCAGGGAGAACATTTGATTTTCAGAATGACTGCGACCGCTACATCAACTAGCTCTGGCTCTTTCAAGAAAACTTTCTAGATACACTTACTATCCCCTCTGATTCGTCAAGTAAGTGCAGTAACTCCCTATCTCAGTTTGTTGGCATTTATCATTTAGGGCAAGAAAGGTTCTTGCTTAGGTTAGAGCTAGAACCGCACTTGTGTCGTGCAGCGAGATAGTGTGTGTGAAAAACCCATCTTCACATTCGTTTATCATTTTAAAGAGTTTGCTTTTACCTCCATGGATATGAACAAAGACCCCCTCACAAGTGCAACCATATCCATCAAAGGAGAACCTATTCAAACTGTCGAAGGGTTTTTCGCGAGATAGGACCAAACTAAAGTTTCCATGGCAATGCCTCAGCTAACGGGTGCCTTAGAAACCATTCCCCAAAGTGAACCCATTGCTGAGGGAGATCTTCCTGTGGATAACATGAGTGGTGAAAGGGGGGAAATTCCTTCACCGGTGCAGGTCCGTCCCGAGTCTGTATGGGAGATGGATCAGAAAGCCAATTGCTTTTGATCTTATGGGATGTAACAAGCTTATTCTGAAGTCGCTGGCCCCTTTGACGTTCCTGGACTGATGTGGCACAGGCTCTCCATCATTGGTGAATCTGCATCCACCAGTGTTGATAGGTTTAGTGCATGTAGTTGGTCCCATATTTCCAGTGGCGCTCACCTCCCCTTGGGAACTTATTTCGTGAGATTGATTGCAAAAATTGGGATTGCACCCTTTCAGTTGATTCCTTCATTATACAGACTCTTGGCTGGGTGGTACGTGTTTTGCAAAATTAATAAACTGGAGGTTCCTTCACCAAAGTATAATTAATATCTAAATGATTGTAATAAATAATAAATAATTTTTATATCGCTTAATTCGTTTTAAAATTTTACTTTATTTTTTAAATTTTTTTAATCATTCAACATAATTTTTCTTAAGATCTAAATTAACTTTTTAAGATTTATTAAAAAAATGTTGATTTTTTCTTATTTTTATTTTGAGGGGGTACGATTTGATAGTTGTCAAAGTTTAGGGGGCAAAATTGCTAATTGATAAAGACACGTCATCATTTAAACAGAATAATGGGACGAAACCTAACAAAAGGACTAAATTTCTTTAAATGTAATAGTTCGTGGGGGATTCTTAAGAAGCCGTATATTTTAGGTGCCAAAATAATTATTGTCAAAAGTTTAAGGAGCAAAATTGCTAATTATTCTTTATATTAGAGATTCCTTACTTTATTACACTACCGACTTGTTTTATATTCATATTGTATAATCTTAATTCTCTTGTACAACCTTACAAGATTATACTATCTCTATATCAATAAAGAATTTTCAGATATTTATTTATTATACTTCTATAATTAATGTATTCATTTATCTTATAATTATATTTCATATATGTTAGACTATATATATAGTGTATGTAATATAGCATATACAATGATATGAAATGTGGAAAATAAACTGTAATCATATCAATAATATATGCAATGAAAGGATCGATGTACCTCCAGCCATTGATCTTTGAGCTTCAATCCCTGCGATAGCTTCGGTATTGGAGTTCGGGCTTCCTCGCTCTCTCAACTCTCTTTAGATGGAATTTGCTGAATGAATTCAGAATGAGTGAGGAGCTCGGGGACCGAGACCCTATATTTATAGGTGAGATACTCCATCAGTATCTGCGCCACATTAATTGTCAGAATATTTTGACAATTAATTTAGGAAATCAAATCAAGTAATGAATATAGAAATCTGACCATATATAGAATATTACATAATTGATTTTGTCCAGATTCAATGAATATTAAATATTCATTTATCAGAAAATCAATTATTTATTTATTTCCTTAAATAGAAAATCATTTCCTTAATTAGAAAATAACTTCCATATATAAAATATTCTAATATTCTCCCACTTGGTCAGCATTTAAACTAAAATATTCAAACCCAACGTTCCTCATTATATAATAAACATACGAATCATAGCGACATGTCCTCATTATGAATCGAGTATTATCTTCCATGTATTACAATACATTTATTATATAACAATGTACTTTATGTGGCAATGTACTTAAGTGAATAAACCCTAAACCTTATGTTTATTCAGGTCCTCTGAAATTTTTCTCAAATGTAAAATTAAGATGCGCATAGATATGAGAAAAATCAAAATAAGAGTTTCATTAATAATAACTTTATTTGTACAAATTACATAAGGGAACCAAGTCCCATGTTCTCTACATGATCCTTGAATTTATGAGGTGGCAAGCCTTTTGTCATAGGATCGGCAATCATCAATTCAGTGCTAATGTGTTGAATGACCACTTTATTTTCCTTAACACGTTCTCTAATAGCTAAGTACTTAATGTCGATGTGCTTGCTTCGACTTCCACTTTTGTTGTTCTTAGCCATGAAAACAGCAGCTGAATTGTCACAGAACATCTTTAGCGGCCTTGCAATGGAATCAACCACTCTAAGGCCTGAAATGAAACTCTTTAGCCATACACCATGTGATGTAGCCTCAAAACAAGAAACGAACTCAGCCTCCATAGTAGAAGTAGCAGTCAAAGTTTGTTTGTTACTCCTCTAGGACACAGCTCCATCAGCAAACATAAACACGTAACCAGATGTAGATTTACGTGAATCACTGCAACCAGCGAAATCTGAGTCTGAGTAGCCAACTACTTCTAGATTGTCAGTTCGTTTGAACATCAGTTTGTAATCCTTAGTACCCTGAAGATACCTCATAACTTTCTTTGCAGCTTTCCAGTGGTCTATCCCCGGGTTACTCTAAAATCTTCCTAACATTCCGACAGAATTAGCAATGTCGGGTCTTGTGCACACTTGAGCATACATTAGGCTTCCGACAGCAGAAGCATAAGGAATGTTCTTCATTTGTTCTCTTTCAAAATCATTCTTTGGGCACTGGCTCAAATTTAATTTATCACCCTTCACAATTGGAGCAACGCTCGGTGAACAATCTTTCATATGAAATCTTTCTACAACTCTGTTGATGTAGGCTTCTTGAGATAAACCTAAGATACCTCGGTATCTATCTCTATGAATCTTAATGCCTATGACATAGGATGCTTCACCCATGTCTTTCATCTCAAAGTTCTTTGAAAGAAATTGTTTCACTTCACGTAGCAACCCTCTATCATTGTATGCAAGAAGAATATCGTCCACATATAAAATAAGAAAACAGATCTTACTCCCACTTTCCTTCAGGTATATGCATTGATCCATGACATTCTCTTCAAATCCAAAGGAAGAGATGACATCATGAAATTTTAAATACCATTGACGGGATGCTTGTTTTAATCCATAGATGGACTTCTTGAGCTTGCATACCAAATCCTGACCTTCACTAGAGGAGAATCCTTCTGGTTGTTTCATGTATACCTCCTCCTCTAGATCACCATTCAGAAAAGCAGTTTTTACATCCATCTGCTCCAGCTCTAAATCAAAATGAGCAACTAATGCCAAGATGACTCTGAGGGAATCTTTCTTTGATACAGGAGAAAAAGTCTCCGTATAGTCAATTCCTTCCTCTTGAGTGAATCCTTTAGCAACAAGTCTCGCTTTGTACCTCTCAGTGTTGCCTAATGAGTCTTTCTTAGTTTTATAGACCCATTTACAGCCAATGGCTCTCGCCCCATTAGGCAACTTTACAAGTTCCCAGACTCTGTTGCACCTCATAGAATTCATTTCATCATCCATAGCATTGTACCACAATTTTGATTCTCTACTGTTCATAGCTTGTAAAAACGTTTCTGGATCATTTCCAATTCCAATATCAGATTCTAATAAATACACAACATAGTCTTTGTAAATCTTTGGTTTGATAGGTCTAGTAGATCTTCTTAAGACTTCACCAACAGGCTCTTGGGGAGCAGGTTCAGCAGGTTGTTCAACAGTTGCAGGCAACTCTTGAACATTTTGATCTACTGGATTATCATTACCAACTTGTGGATCTTCAGTGACTGGTAATGGTTGTTCAACAATCGTTTGAACTACAGGAGTGTTAACCATTATCAATCTTGCTTTTGAAGTGGAAGGTTCTGAAGGATCTTTCTCAAGACCTAAGTCCTTTGATTGATCACTCCCACTGATTAAGGCATTCTCAAGAAATTTTGCATTCCTTGATTCCACAATTCTTGTGCTATGAGATGGACAATAAAACTTGTACCCTTTAGACTTTTCAGCGTACCCTATAAAGAATCCGCTTATGGTCCTTGGGTCCAATTTCTTCTCTTGTGGATTATATATTCTGACTTCAGATGGACATCCCCAAATGCGTACATGATTCAAACTTGGTTTCCAACCTTTCCATAATTCAAAAGGAGTTTTTGAGACTGCCTTTGTTAGAACTCGGTTTAATATGTACACGGATGTCTTTAATGCTTCAGTCCACAAGGATTTAGGAAGATTAGAGTTGCTACTAAGCATACTCCGCACCATGTCCATTAATGTTCGGTTTCTTCTTTCTGCAACACCATTTTGCTCGGGTGTACCGGGCAAGGTGTAATGGGCAACAATCCCATTTTCTTCAAGAAACTTCGCAAATGCACCAGGTGCTTGTCCATCTTCTGTGTATCTACCATAATACTCACCTCCTCTATCTGATCTCACTATCTTAATTTGCTTGTTGCATTGTTTCTCTACTTCAGCTTTAAATATCTTAAAGACATCTAATGCTTCACTTTTATTATGAAGTAAGTAGATATACATGTAGCGTGAGTAATCATCTATGAATGAGATGAAGTATTTCTGACCATGTGACTCCATATCTGGACTACATATATCAGTATGTATGATTTCTAATATTTCAGAACTCCTATGGACACCAGTTTTGACAGACTTGGAGGTTTGCTTTCCCTTAATGCAATCCACACAAGTATCAAAGTCAGTAAAATCTAAGGTATTGAGTACCCCATCTTTTACCAACCTTTTAATTCTATCAATGGAGATATGTCCCAATCTCCGGTGCCACAATGTACAGGAATCCTCTTTCATAACACATCTTTTAGTGCCAGTGCGAACATGCATAACATTATTAGTGGTATTATTTTGTAAATTAAGGCAGTAAAGACCATCAGACAAAATACCATTTCCAACACATTCAGATTTATAATATAAATTGAAATATTTGTCTGAAAATGTAAAGGAAAAACCAAAGGGTATAAGTCTTGAAACTGAAATCAAGTTTCTAGAGAAACTTGGTACATAAAAGGTCTTTTCTAACTTTAAAATAAAACCATTACTTAAAACTAAATTGCATGTTCCAATAGCTTCCACATGTGAGCCCATCTTGTTTCCAGATAAGATGCTTTGCTCACTTGCCACTGGCTTCCTTAGATTTTGAATATCCTGCAAGGAATTTTTTATGTGAATTGTTGAACCGGAATCAATCCACCATGTGTTAAGGTTAACATTAGCCATATTAGATTCATAACATACTAAGGAAATTGGATTACCTTTGTCATCCATCCATTTCTTGAACTGGCTGCACTCCCTTTTAGCATGTCCCTTTTGTTTACAAAAGAAACATTTGATGGAATCTTTCTTTATGGCAGCCTTGGGAGCCATGGGCTTTTTCCCTTTGTTCTTCTTGAATGGCTTGCGTTTCTTAGGTTGAGTGGTCAGGTGAACACTTTCTCCTTGCTCCTGTAGGAGCCTGGCTTCCTCTTGAACACACATGGTCATCAATTCATTGATAGTCCACTTTTCTTTATGTGTGTTGTAGGAAATTTTGAAAGGCCCATACTGTGAAGGAAGATTGTGAAGGATGTAATGAACCAGGAAGGTATCAGGAATGATAACGTCGAGTTTCTTCAAATGAGCAGTGATGTCCCTCATTTTAGAAATATGTTCTCGAACTCCTTTAACACCGGTGAGTTTTGTGGACGAGAACTCTTGGATGAGGTTGATGAACAAAGATTTATCTGAAGTGTCAAACTGCTCATCCATAACTTTGATAAAGTCTTTCACCTTCTCAGGTGGCTCCACCGATCCACGCATTCCCATAGGAATTCTGGACATAATGAACATGATGCAAAGACGATTAGATTGCTCCCACTTTTCACGTAGTGCAATCTCAGCAGCAGTGCTAGTATCAGTGATAGCAGCTGGTTCATCTTTTCTTATTGCATAATCCATGTCAGTGCAAGCTAGGTGGAGAAGAACTCGTTCCTTCCAGATTTTGAAGTTGTCACTCCTAAGCTCAGGGATTTCACTAGTGATTTCAGCATATTTAGAGGTGGATGAAATAGCTGCAAGAATAGGATTACAAAAAATTTAGATGTTAAAAGAATTGAGGCTTTAATGAATTCATGTTTTACCAATGTAGAAACATGATGAAGATGAAAATTTTATTAAATCTAAAATTGCCTGTGGGCTAAATTTTAAATCTAATAAAATTGTATGAACTTTATGATAGATTTAATGAAATATTTAATTTAGATTAATGGAGGAATGAAATCTATCTTTAATTAAAATTTGTGATAACACTATTAAATCAAATCCTCATAACTCCCTGTGGGGTAAATTAAGAGAATTTAACTTAATATATTATCCTAATTAATTATAAAAATATAATAAAATCCCTGTGGGGTAAAATTATTATATCCAAATAATTAATTACAAGTTTTGTCCATTAAGGTGAATTTTAATTAATATATAATTTTATATAATTAAAGATGCTGTGGCTACTCCCTAATTATACAAAAAATATATTTTCACTTTAGACATTAGGTATTGGGCTCTACCTAAAAGTAATTTCGTTATTAACATAATAGACAATCACTGAGATTAGTGCTCCTAGTGTGGTCGTCCGAAGATCATTAAAAACCGTTCTAGATATGAGCATTTGTCCCAGGTTCATGTTTTCTTATGTCAAACCACAAAACTACTTACGTTTTATTCATATTTTATTCATTTTATAAAGTTTTATGAATATTTTATGAATAATTTTATGAAGTTTTATGAAACTTAATTGCTAAATAAATTATTCAACCTATCTTAATGTTTGAATATTTCTAAATATATCTAGCACTATAAAATGAATTTATGTATAGCATTTAAATCGTACAAATCCAAATTAATTGCATTAAACATAAATTTGTCAAATAAATACAAAATAATACAATTAATGTATGATTATTAATTAAATGCTAATTCCTTAATATGAAATTAATGGCAGATTTTTCAAAATTAATTTAGACAATAAATTGCATAAATTTGGTAATATACAATTAAATGCACAAATTAGCACAATTTTTACATGCCTAAATAAATCATGTAATAAATTACCAAATTTAAACAAATTTCCATTTTCAATTTATACTAATGTATTAAACAAATATGGAAAATTAACTAAATGCAATTTATTGACTAAATTAACACAAAAAATAAGAAAATAATTAATATTCCAAATAAATAAAAATTTATAAAAAATTCGGAATTTTTCCCTTTTTTTTTTTTTTTTTGAAAAATCCATACTGCCAAACGACATGTCGTTTTTGCAAAAAGCAAAACGACACGTCGTTTTTCCAAAATTTGAAGGGGCTGAAAATGCAGAAGAAAAGGACACGTCGTTTTCCCTAACAGAAAAACGACACGTCGTTTTACTCAATGCAGGGCTGATGCATAAGACTATAAACGACATGTCGTTTTCCACAATGTGAAAAAACGACATGTCATTTTTCAACAACGACAGCTGCAATGTGCCATTCAAACGACACGTCGTTTTACGCCAAACGACACGTCGTTTTCTCCAAACGACATGTCGTTTTGCGTCGTCTTCTTCAGCGAACCGGGTCGATTTTGACCCGTTTTTCTGCACGCGGGTCCGTCGAACCCGACCCAAACCCGATCGGAAATTGCGTTTCTGACGACCAAATTACGTGTTTTCAAATCTAAATGGTTCTAAATCAAATAATAAAGAGATCCACGTAGATTTTATGCACGAAAACACGAAAAAATATAAACTTTAATATCACAAAGTTAATCGGGTCCGAAAAGTTTTAACTGAAATTTTTTTTTCCATTTTTTAAGTTTTTCAATGGATTTTCAATGCTTAGATCGATCTATAATATTATACGAATATAGTAATGTATATAGAATTCGAAATAAACACCGAAAAAATGAAAAACGGAAAAATTAAACTTTATTTTTCACCGATAACTTTATGTTATATATATATATATGCATGTATATACATAATGAAAATGAATATTATGAATGTATTATGCAATAAAGCATATATAATATATAATATACATATATAAACATATATACACGTAAAGAAAAATGAAAATGTATATATATATACAGTACGTGTATAAGTATATAATATATATATATAAACTGAATAAAGATATATATATGTATATACGTATGAATTTTATATATACATTTGGGATTATATGAATATACGTATATATATACACCAACCGAAAGAAAATATTTATATATGAATAGTGTATATAAGTGTATATATATATATATGAAACTCAACCAAAATCAAGGCAGAGATAAATCCGCTCTGATACCAACTGTTAGACTATATATATATAGTGTATGTAATATAGCATATACAATGATATGAAATATGGAAAATAAACTGTAATCATATCAATAATATATGCAATGAAAGGATCGATGTACCTCCAGCCATTGATCTTTGAGCTTCAATCCCTGCGATAGCTTCGGTATTGGAGTTCGGGCTTCCTCGCTCTCTCAACTCTCTTTAGATGGAATTTGCTGAATGAATTCAGAATGAGTGAGGAGCTCGGGGACCGAGACCCTATATTTATAGGTGAGATACTCCATCAGTATCTGCGCCACATTAATTGTCAGAATATTTTGACAATTAATTCAGGAAATCAAATCAAGTAATGAATATAGAAATCTGACCATATATAGAATATTACATAATTGATTTTGTCCAGATTCAATGAATATTAAATATTCATTTATCAGAAAATCAATTATTTATTTATTTCCTTAAATAGAAAATCATTTCCTTAATTAGAAAATAACTTCCATATATAAAATATTCTAATAATATATTCTATAATATATTATCCATAAAAACTTACTTTTAGGGCATAAACCCTGACATAGGATTAGTGAATATCCTCTAGGCTTTTTTAGCTAACCACTACAAGAAAATACATTTTCAGCGACTAGATTTTTTGTGACCAAATCAACTTAGTCACTAATAGTTAGATTTTGTGACTAATTTTTAGTCGTAAATAATTTTAGTCACGAGACAATGTTTATTTGGAACCAAAAAAATCAATGACCAATTTTTTAGTCACTGTTTGTTATATTTAGTGACTAAAATAGTATTTAGTCACTAAAACTGTTGCGCCAAATTATAATAGTGGCGAGACTAATAATTTTTGGTGACTAAAATTATTTAGTCATTAAAAATTTAAAATTTGTGACGAAATAGTTAGTCAGTAAAAGTTAATGATCTTTTACAACTAAAATATTAGTCTTAAAATATTTTATTTTTACAATTATTAATAATTTATATGTACCAAGTAATTATTTAGTTTCCTTAAAATATAAGATTAATTATTACTATATTGAATATACATTAACTACTAATTTAATCCTTAAAAAATATGATTAACATAAATTATATTTTTTTAATAAAAAAATATATATAGTTATTGAATTAGTAGCAAATATATAGTTAAAAAAATTATTTTTACTAACAAAATATCATAACAAATAGTGAATTTTACTACTAAAATTTTGTTGCAAAATAAATTAATTTGATTTATGATTTTTAAGTTGAATTTATTTTTAATATTTAATTTTAGTTACTACAACAACAATCCTGGCCCCTCATCAAACTTAACATCCTGTAAATCACAACACTATTATTAATATTATTATTACAATTCTCTTAGCATCCAGATCACTTGAAAAGAACAGAACCTTTTTCTGTTTCAGTCAAGTTAGGTTACAATAATAATACTTTGTTAATGTTACAATTTATTAATGATAACACTTTTTTTTTAGATGTAATTGCAACAACCCACAAGAGGAGAAGGGAGAGAAACAATTACAAACTTGGAAAAAGAGAGTCAACAAACTCTTTTAATGAGAACACTTTGTTAATGTTAACTTTTGTATTTTCTTTGTTTGAATTGTCACAAATGAAATCTAATGTAATTACTATTTGATAAAATCTTATTATTGGTATATTAACCTAATTATTTAATACATGTGTTAAAAATAAAATTGCTTATAGAAGAGTCTCCAGGTTGGCCACCAACTTGCATCACTAACATCAGCGTGCTACTGTAATTATGCAGAGGTAGAAACTGTTGAATCCAACATGATAATCCACTTGAATTATTCCACCTTCATCAAGTACTGAAAACAATATCCAAACAGCGATAATGAGCACAATAAAGGTAAAAATCCTTGGATATTCACTAAAATTTTCCAAATCATGAATGTAATTACGTAAGACTCATTTAAATATTCAAGAATGAAAGAATAATCTTTTCTCAGCACTGCTTGTGTAATGTAGAATCATGAAATTCAAAACTAACATGCACATTTCACTAAATATTTTCATTGAACAATAAATCTATTAAAAATACAAGGGAGAAGACAATCAAGGAAAAATATGCATAACATCAATTTTTTTTAAACAAACCACAGCCATATATCATTGAGAAGTTTAGAACAGGAAGAAAATCACATAAGTTGCTACACAAGAAAGTGAAACAGCAAACAGAAAACATTTTTACAGAAAATGCTAAACTTACACTTTTATATAAGAGAATGCTGATAAAGTAAATCTACATATAATTACAATACTAATCCTAAAATTCCTTTAAAAAAAAGTAACAATTTTTTTTAAAAAAAAAAAGAAAAATAAATTGAAATTTATGCTCAAACGACTGAAATATCCTTCAAAACAAAACAGACAAAAAAGGTTTCTACCAAAAAAAGATTCAGGAATCAACTGAGTCACTCACTCACTCAACTTCTCTTTATAGCTTGATTGTTAAATAACCAAGTTACATGAACAAGTTGGGCCTTGTTGCTTTGTATGTGGTCTTCAACTTCCTGGTTGGTGGCCTAACCTTCTTAAAGACCAATGGGAACTTGATTTTCGAGTTGTGGAATTGCTTGGTGATTTCTCTCTTGCAAAGCTTAGCAGGGATAGTTGCAGTCTTGATGATTTGAATGCAAGGAAACCTGACCCTATGACGAGAAGCCATCTAGGTGTACATCTGTTCCACAACTCCATTAAGTGTGGTGTCACGGTACTCCTTGTACATGTTGTGATAACCAGTTCTACTTTGATACCTCAACCAGATACCGAAGTTCTTGATTGTTGTAAGATTCTTCTCAAAGATCTGAAATTAGTTTTAGAAATATTTATCAATACAAAGCAATAAACATTGAAAAAAACACCAGTAAATGGCATGACTTGTATGTCAAAATGCCCCATTCATATGTAGTTTATTAGAAAAGAGTAGAGAAGAATAATGATTGTTGTCAAATGTGAGTTTTCTAATCAAAATTTCAATTGAAAAAATACCAATACTTGTCATCAAGTACATATTCACTAAAAGGATTTCGATTTCAAAAGTTTGGTGATGCAAAGACACATTTGCATTTCAACGGCTAACCTCTGTTATCAAAGCCAAAACCAATAGACAAAACAACACTACCTTTCATCGTTATCAAAAAATTTCCAAAGTACAAAACATTATTGTTGTACTGTCTCCCTAATTGAGCCACATTAAGAGTTGGTAATCCTCAGGCTTTTTGTGCTCAAAAAACTCCATTTTAGAACCAAAAGAAATGTTCAACAAAAATCATATGAGATAGCTAAAATTATACTCTTAACCAAATGGGATAACTTTCATTTCCAAACACAAAAAAATTAAAAAAAAAAAAAAAAAGTTACACTAAAATGGAATCAACTTCATTTATTTCAAATGTCTATCTAGGATTCATATTCATATACTAAAGCTATGATTTTTACAATGAACAATGTTTAGATGATCCAAATTCAAGCTTATGAGCAAATAAAGTACCTCATTGATAGCAAGAACTTGTCCATTGGTCTTCTTCACCTTCATTAACTTCCTCAGAAAATACCTAAGCAGAAACTAAAAACAAATCACTTACCCAAATCAAATAACTCCAAAAACCCTAAAGATCATAATAAAAAAAAAAAACATTGGCTTACCAAAACTTGGACTTGGCACGGACTTCATTGGTGGCCCAAAGCTTCATCTTGTAAATCTTAGGATGGTCATCTGACTCAGTAGGGAGAGCCCTTCCCACAACCTGGTACTGATGAAACCTAAAAGTCACCATTTCTGAGAAAGACTAACCTAAACACTAGTATCAATAAGAACCCATCAAATAAATCTGAACCAAAACCAAAAGAATATGAACATAAATAAAAAATTCCTAATTCAGACTATAAATACTCGAATCAGAACCTAATTTCTTGACATATCAAAACAATAAAATAATAATGACAAATTAAATCCAAAATCAATTTCAAAGATTAAATGTGAAAGTTAAGCAGAGATTTTTTTTTTCAAACTTTCCAAACCCTATAGATTAAAAAAAATACAACAGAATTATACCTGCAACAACAAAAATTCTTCCTCAAGCTACTCTTATTATGCTATTCTCATTTTTCATTTTCAAATCTGAGAATGAAAAAAAGAGAAAAAAAATCAGAGAGAGAGGGAGAATAAATCAATAAATGAAAGAGGAAAAAAATAATTGGTTGAAAGGAAATGATCCATACTCATCAGCAAGTGCCTTGGCCCTTAGCGGTGGGCACAACCTACAAATTAGGAGGTAATATGATCAAATAATGACAGAAAAAAGTCAAAATAAACTTTAAGCCAGAATTCAAGTCGCAATGAAAAGTAGCATACCCTTCTACTTTCATCCATATCAGCCTTGTTTCCTACCAGGATCTTTTTGACATTATCTGAAGCATGTTGTTCGATGTTGCGAATCCAATTCGTAATATCTGAATTAGTTAAAAGGCAGTGTTAGTGCAAAAACCATACAAGAAACAAGAGGCTAATTAACAATAATTTATAAATATTAACTTTAACTTATCTGAAAAATAAAACACGTATAGTAACAAACATTAAGTGAAAGATTTAAAATAAAATAAAGATATTAATTTAAATTTAAATTCATAACAGATTGCACTAATCTAGGGTAAAAAAGGCATTTATTTAACAAAAATTTGAAGTAAATATTTCAAAATTTAAAATTTAAATTTTGATTTTTTAACAGTATTGTATCTTTATATCTTTATATATACTATATATACACAAATTATCTTCAATTAATTTTTTTTCTTTACTTTGTTCGCTTTCACTTTAATTTTTCTTAACGCAAACAAATCTTAATTGGCCTGAACAAATCTGAAGAGCAAATCAGGGTCATATTTGTTAAGGTATGAGCTAAATTAAATTTATGATGGCTTTACAATCTTGTATTGACTGGTTGTTAATTAAAAACTCTTCAGGTGTTTCAACTGGTTAGGGATTTGAAAGAAGATAGAAGGAGTCGGTACATCCAACCAGGTTTGAAAAAATTTCTATCCTATTTCACTAAAACAATATGCATTGTAACTAACTAGGAAATATATTAACATGGATTAATCATCTTCGTTTTTGGATGCATATAGTTGTTTTTTCTTTGGCTATCAACAGAGACAAACAAAAATACAACTTCAAACCTAAGAAAGAATTAGATATCCAACTACTTAGAACAAGGCATTTAATAGTCGTATCACCAGCCAACCAAACTAAAAAGTATATAAACCTTCAAAACATTAGTAAAATTACACATACACAGTAAACCTTAGAAATATTACACACAGGCATAACAGAGAGATATAGGTGCACGATTTCAGATTTTAAATAGGCTTTTCTAGAGAGATTAAATAGGCTTAAAAATGATTATCTTAAATCGGAATCATATATTCAAACAAGGTCAAACAATTAAAAGTCATCATGAATCCTGAAAAATTTTAGTGATACAAAAATAAACAAAAACCAAAAAGAAGGAGAGTAGGGATTGATATTTAGTGTCTATAAAAAACAAAAGATAAATTGATTCAAAATAAAATATCATTCATGTATTCCCATTCTTTCCAACCTCGAATGTGTTCGGGCGACCGCTCTCGTTCCGTGTACTGCCTTAGCTGCCACGGACGTCGGAGAAAAAGAATACAGCAACAACGGGAGGGACGCCAAAGTCGAACAGAGCGAGACGAGAAGGAGAGAAGGAGTGACGACAATTTTTTAGGGTCAGGTTTTCATGAATGAGAAAGAGTTTATGATGGTGGTGTTATCTGTTGTATTTTATTTATTATTATTATTATTATTTAATTTGGAAAGATATATAATAGGAAACTATTTAAACAAAATAATAATAATGAGACTAGAAATATGATAATTAAATATATTTTTTTAAAAAAAAAATAAAAAATTTCTCTAAATACTATTTTTTTTAATTTTATTTCATTGAATACTATATGGGTTTCTATGTAAATAAAATTATACCATCTTTGGGCCCACTCATGTTTTCATAAATTAGAATTTTATATAAAAAATTATAATAATTTTAGTTTTACTCCTATAAAATTAATTTTTTGTATTAATTTTAATGTATTATATTGGGTACCTTTATATTTGTTAAAAAATAGTGTGAAATTTTCATTTATATTTTTATTTATATGAGCAATATTTTTTAAAAATTAATAAATAAAATTATTTTTCTTTCAATTTATTTCTTTGTTCGCAAAGTATTCTACCTTATTATATCTTAATAATCAATTTGACATTATACTTATTAGTTAGGTTTATAAATTTTTATTATTTATCTAACAACAATAAACCATCGATAAAATTCTATTTTGAAAACATAAACAATTCGAAAACTTAAAATATTATCATAAAATTATCATTGTATGTTATATATTTAAGAGTACTTATATTTACACATGTTTAATAATTATTATTTTTATTGTGTAGAAATAATAATGGATAAAAGTTGGATATGGTCTAATAACAAATTATCAGAAGAATATACCAACGGGGTTAGTACTTTTATTAACCTCGCACGTAGTCACTTGAATGATGAGAATAAAACTCCTTGTCCTTGTACCGATTGTGTGAACTTCTACTATCACGAATTAGAAACAGTAGAGCGACACTTATGGGTCAATGGTTTTTCTAAATCTTATACAAACTGGGTATATCACGGCGAGGACGAAACTGCTTCAAGCTTCAATATTGATGATTTAGAGTCAGACATAAATGAAGACAACGAAGATTCTGAGGAGGAGGATGATGAAATGTTTGACGTTATTGAAGATATTACTGGAGGAGTAAATTTTGAAACTAATCAAAATGATGAAATTGGAGGGGAGGAAACTTATTACAATGAACCTACAAATTTTAAAGAATTATTTGACGAAGTAGAGAAAGAATTATATTCAGGGTGTTCACAATTTTCTTCTTTAACATTTTTGGTGAAAATGATGCATATCAAGGTGCTTAATAAAATGAGTGACAAATGTTTCGATATGATACTTGAATTACTTTGTCAAGCTTTTCCGACTGATCATAAGCTGCCAAAGTCTCATTACGAAGCTAAGCGAATGTTACGCACTCTTGGATTGGGTTATGAGACAATTCATGTATGTAAAAATGATTGTACTCTATTTTGGAAAGAATATAAAGATGCTACAGAATGCCCTACTTGTGGATTTTCAAGGTACAAACATAAAGGAAAGAAGAAAAAGAATGTACCGGTGAAAAAAATGCATTACTTTCCAATTACTCCACGTCTACAAAGACTTTTTATGTCACGACATACGTCAGATGAAATGAGGTGGCACAAAGAAAAGCGTGTAAATACTGAAGGTGTACTTAGACATCCTGCAGATGGAGAAGCTTGGAAAGAATTCGATAAACAATTTCCAGAATTTGCAAAAGACCCCAGAAATTTCAGATTGGGACTTGCAACCGATGGATTTAATCCATTTGGAAACATGAGCACAAGCTATAGCATATGGCCTGTTGTATTAGTGCCTTATAACATGCCCCCCTGGAAATGTATGAAAGAAAATAATTTCATAATGGCATTATTAACTCCTGGTCCCAACTCTCCAGGTAAAGACATTGATGTTTACTTACGACCCCTAATTGATGAGCTAAAACAATTATGGGAGGAAGGGGTAACAACATATGATGTATCAAATAAAAAAGAATTTATAATGCGTGCTGCAATATTGTGGACGATAAATGATTTTCCAGCTTATGGTACAATATCTGGATGGAGCACAAAAGGTTATAAGGCATGTCCTGTTTGTAATGTGGATGCTTTGTCGTTTCCCATATTAAGTAAAATTAGTTATATGGGGCATCGTCGTTTTTTGCCATTAGATCATCCATGGCGAAAAGATAAATGCTACGATGGTAAAATTGAAAGTCGTCCTCCTCCTAAAATATTATCAGAGGAAGATATCTTAAAACAATTGGAAACAGTTGATCAGTTCATTCCAGGAAAAATACCTAAAGACGATAATGGAAAATTGTTAAAAGAAGTCGTGCAAAGGAGAAAAAGATTAAAGGTTGATGTGAATGGTGGAAAAACCCAAAAGAATAAACCTATTTGGAGTCGAAAATGTATTTTTTGGGAGTTAGAATACTGGTCAAAATTAAAGTTGAGACACAATTTAGATGTGATGCATATTGAAAAGAATATTTGTGAAAGTATCTACGGTACAATGTTATGCATAGATAAGAAGTCAAAGGATACTGAAAAGGCCAGACTTGACTTACAAAGGATGAACCTACGCAAAGAATTACACTTGAAGAAACAAGGAGATAAATGGTTTAAACCACAAGCATGTTACACATTGCCATTAGTTGACCGGAGAAAATTTTGTACGTGGTTAGGGTCGGTCAAATTTCCAGATGGGTATGCCGCAAACATTTCAAGGAATGTCAATATAAGTGAAGGTAAAATTATTGGCTTAAAAAGTCACGATTGCCATGTTTTGCTGCAAAGATTATTACCAGTTGGGTTGCGACCATATGTGAAAAAGGATGTGATACTTGCCATTTCCGAGCTCTCATTATTTTTTCGAAAGTTGTGCGCAAAAACATTATACGTTGAAGACTTGGATTCACTAGAGAAAGGAATTGTAAAGTGCTTATGTAAACTTGAATCCATTTTTCCTCCAGCGTTTTTTGATGTCATGATCCACTTAGCAGTGCACTTACCTTCAGAGGCAAAGTTAGGTGGTCCGGTACATACAAGATAGATGTATCCTATTGAAAGGTAAAATACTAATTATTTTTTAAAATAAAATTTTATCCATCTTATTTTAAAAATTAAGAATATTTTTCTAATGATGAATTTTAATTTTTTAGGTTCTTAGGTTCTCTAAAAAATTTAGTTAAGAATAGAGCACGATCAGAAGGTTCAATTGCTGTAGGATATGTTGGTAAGGAGGCCTTAACTTTTTGTTCGATGTATCTTCACGGGATTGAACAAAATTCAATCGTCCAGAGCGTAATTGGGATCTCAGTGAGGTACAAAATGAATCAACATTGTCTGTTTTTGATCAACCTACAAGGTTATTTTGTGGAAGGGAATTTCGCAATTTAGAACCTAATGAGTATAACAAGCTGCACTGGTACATTTTAAATAATTGTCCGGAGTTACAATCTTACATCGAGTAAGATTTATAATTATCGTATAAATTTTAGTTTTTATACATTTTGCACAAATATTTATATCATCTTTTTCTTATTAAATAGCGAGCACAAAGCTTTATTACAATCTAAAGGCGTAGTAGACATCATTCGAACTCAAGAGTTGGAATTTTTATTTTGGTTCAAAGAAAAAGTAAGTATTTTTTTTACAACTGCGTTAAGTATAGTTTCTACTAAAAGCTAATAGTTATAATACTTTTACAGATAAATGAAAAATATAAATTATCTCCTCATCAAATTAAAAAATCAGTCTTAGCTCTTGCAAGTATGCCAGATCATCGAATCTTCCCGTATAATGGATGTATAGTTAATGGCGTGCGCTATCATACTGAAATTTGGGACGTCGGACGAACCACTCAAAATTACGGTGTTTGGGTTGAAGGTGAACATGGTGGCAGTACGTGTGACTTTTATGGTGTCATAACAGATATTTTAGAAGTATCATATATATATGATCATAAAGTGGTACTTTTTCAATGTGACTGGTATGATACTGATACCAAAAAGAAAAGAACACACCAAGAATACCATATCACAAGTATAAATGTCAGCTCAAAATGGTATAAGGAAGAACCTTATATTCTTGCCGACCAAGCAAATCAGGTATTATATTTGGAAGATGATAAGTTTGGTTCGAAATGGAGAGTGGTTGATAAGGTGAATAAACGCCACTTATGGGACGTTCCAGAAGTAATACTTGAAAGTGTAGATGCAGAAGAAGATGGTTCCAATAGTTATACAGAAGCTTATCAAGAAGAGAGATCAAATGATATTGACATAACATTTGATGAGTCAAACGTCGAAATTCCTCTTAACCATCCAAATGCAGAATTGATAGAAATTAACTCATCACATATTAATTTTGAAATAATTAATTGTGATCAAATTTTGAATGAAAGTAATGTAAGGGAAAGCGATCATGATATATCAGATTCTGAGACTGATATAGGGGATATTGATAAGAAATTACAACATTCTGAATGTTCATCTACAGATGAAAGTGATGACAGTTTATAAGTAATTTTATATTATTGCATAGTTTTTTTTATATTAATTTTTATTTATTTAATTTAGTACCACTTCAAATTTATTAGTTATTTGGAATTTTATAGGAACATGGGACCGAAAAAAAAAGCAATTGATATCCCTAATAAAACCCGATCAACGCGAAATATTTCAGAACAATCATCTGAGATTCCCATTACTACTCCGTCTTTACCAGTTTCAAGAGTTAATTATTCCACTACAACACAACCAACAGAGAGTACTCAAAATGAACAAGAGGATTTAGAATCTACTGGTATGCTTTTTTTTTTATATAATTATTATTATTAATTAATTTGTAAATTAATAAATTTGTATTAATATATCTTTATCAAATATTTCTCTGAGACATTTTGTATTTATTTTTATAGCCCCAACCAAGAAAAGAACTCGTGGCCAAAATAGAAGTAAAGGCACAAGTAAAGTAGTTGCGGATACAAAAAGTAAGTTGCCAGTAACAGCTAGAAAGGGAGAACTTCACCCGGTAGGAGACAATGCTTCAAAATTAGCATCAGAAATTGGTTTTATAGTAAGAAATCATGCACCTCTTAAATATAAAGGGTGGAAGAATGTCCCACCAGAGGATAAGGCACTTATTCATACTCGTATTAAGGTTACTTAACTTATTCAAAAATAATTTTTTTCCTACATAATTCTTTTTATTATTTCTTTTACATAACATTTATCTTTCAATAAATATTGAAATTATTTTAATCTATTTATGTAGGAGAAATTCAAAATTGATCCGAAGGAAGAAAGACACATGCATGACGTCATTGAACGACATTGTTCAAATCGTTACAAAAATTATAGAAACCAACTTCATGCTCATTATAAAGATGTTGTCAAAGAAGGAAAGGATCCACTGGCTAATCGACCTTTAAATCATAGAATGACGGACCAAGATTGGCACTGGCTGTGTGACAATATCTTTGGTAATCCTAACTGGCAGGTATAATTTATACTTTCTATATGTTTATTAATGATATAGTATTAACATCATATGTTGTCATTTATTTTTACTTTATTTAGAAACGTTCAGTTGCGGCAGCTAAAAATAAAGCTAAAGTACCATATAATCATCGAGGCGGATCAAAATCTTTTATTCAACATCGAACAAAAGGAGTAAGAGTATTTAACATTGTTTGGTTGAAATGGGATAGGGACCTAAACCAAAGACGTCGAACAAATTTATATTTACAAAGAGAAGACTAATTTTTCCAATGAATTTTATTCCTATAACTGAAAGAACCCCACCAAAAGTTAGCCATTAGCGACTCAATCTTTTGACAAGTATCTATTGGAATTTTAAAACAAAACATGACAAAAGAAGGGATAGCCTGAATTACAGCTTTCAACAAAACTTCCTTACCTTCCTTAGAAGAACATTTACAATTCCAAGAGTTAGAAAGATTTTAACTTTGTCCATAATAAAATTAAAAGAGTATTTCTTAGATCTACCAAAACGCTGAGCAAGGCCTAAGTAATTACTTATAAATGTTTGTTATCCAGTCCTAAGGTATCTAAAAAGGATTGAGACACATAATCAAGGGTGTTAAAGGAAAAAAGGGCAAAGGACTTATTAAAATTCACAAGTTGACTTGAAGCCCTATTATAGCAAAGTAAAACTTCTTTAATAGTAACACTAGAATAAAAATCAACCATAGAAAATTGTAAACTACCATCGACAAATAAAAGGTTAGAAATTTCAATAGCATACCTAGAGATTTTAATACAGTTAAGCAAGCCCTCAACTTTCTTAAATATTAAGGCATCAATAAGACCCTCATAACAAAGCAGGAAGAGATATGGTGATAAATGGTCACCCTGCCTAATTGTTGGAAATTATTTTACCAGGATCTTAGATCTACTCACAAGTATGTTGATTAACACCCTAAATATGAACTTCTAAAACGATTATGAAATAAACACATATAAAGTATTAGAAACCTTACATTGCGTGCAACGGAATAATATGACTCCTTCCGTTCAAATATCTAGCCCTTAATTCCTTTCTGTAGCAGAGCATTATCAATATCTAAACCTGGATTCTTTCTCTCCTTCTTTAGTGCTGAAACTCCTTCTTGTTGAAAGTCTTTCTTCACGATCTTCCTAACTATGATTGAGGTATCACTTGCTGTGTGTGGGCACTACTCTAACACTAAGTGATTTCGAAATTTCAAGGAAGAAGAAGAGTATGAAATGGCGGCTGGGGTTTAGAAAGAGAAGGCTCAAGTTTTTCTCTGAAGGAAAAGTGTGAAAGTTAAGTGTAAATTTCCTGAAGCCTTCACTATCTATTTATAGCATTCCACTAGGGTTAGGTTTGAATTATTTGGCATTAAAATAATTAAAATATCAGATGAAAAACCCTATAAAAGTGGTCGGCCCTAGACAGTATGGATTTGGACCTCACTTTTGCAATTTTGCAGTTTTATCATTTCTGCATCTCATTTTCTCAAAAACGCCAATTTTTAAATTCAACCATTTAAATACCAATTCTAACTATTTAATAACTATAAATAATTATTCAATAATATTGTCATTTATCATATTTATTAATTGAACCATACAAAGTATCATAATTAACAAATATACCCCTAAAACTCTTTCTTTACAATTTCGCCCTTACTTAGTGAAAAAATTCACAAATAGATATAGTCTAATTTGAGAGTTATAATTGATTAATCAAAACCTTACAAGCAATATTATCTCAACTAGTGGGGGGACCATGGGTCTATATAACCGAGCTTCCAATAAGCAGATCAAAAATTTATAACCTAAATTCACTGACTTATTAATTCTTTGTTGAATCCACGCATAGAACTTAGAATTGCACTCTCAGTATATAGAATGCTCTATATGTTCCACCATATAGACACATCATTAGTTATCCATTGTTATAATCCTAATTTGATCAATGATCCTCTATATGAATGATCTACACTGTAAAGGGATTAGATTACCGTTACACCCTACAATGTATTTTATCCTTAAAACACTTAACCCCGTATAAATGATATTTCAGCTTATGTGAAATGAGTACTCCACCATTTATTTTTGTTTGGTCAAGCTTGAAGGAGATCATCCTTTACTTACTATTAGCTAGATAGAAGCTATAGATTCCATGTTTATGTTAGCGCTCCCACTCAATTGCACTACCGTGTTCCCAAAATGTACGTATCACCCTGACCCAAAAGTAGGCTTAACTAACAAATCAAAGAACACAAATAGCCTCTTGAGATTGAGCCTAATCATAATAGGATTAAGCTCATTTGATCTAGGATCAACTATGCGATATTGACTTGAATAGATATTACGGTAAGTTTAATAAATCTAAGTCAAAGTTCAATATCGGTCCCTTCCGATGCATACTCCATGCATCCAACCTGAGCTTTACTTTACCCAATGCTCTGGAAAGAACATAGCATTTCTCCAAATGCAAGTAAACTCTGTTGTAGATTATCATATCAGTAAAACCATGTGTCTGATAAATCTAGGAAACTTTATTCACATAGTCATGTTTACTTTCCAAAGTGTTGACAACACAATAAACAGGATCAAGTATGTGAAAAGGGTTTGTAACGCCCGTACTTTTATAAAAATATTAATTTTGTTTACAAGCGTTAAACGCGGAAAATCATAATGTCGCATTTTTATTTAATACCTGAAAATGTTCACAACTGGCCAGTTTTCGTACCAAAGACATAATAATTAATAACTAAAATAATTGCGACATAAGTTTAATAACGTAAATAAATAAATAGAGCGCCCTAGACCGCCCGCAGTTATATGGCCCTCAGCGAGTTCACACACACAAGCATCCAAAGTTTCACTCGCCACCGGCTTTCTAAACTTTCAGTTACCTTGGTCTGCACACGGTAATTTGATAAGGGTGAGCTACTAAACTCAGTAAGGAAATGTGTGTCAGGTAGTCACATAAATAAAAAATAAAACTTAACTCAAAATGCACATGCACATATATAAACAACTAGCAAAACATAAACTTAATCATATCACTAGTCACTAATAATTAGGTTCTAAGCTAAATCACATAATAATGATTACGCCCGAGTCCAATTTGGGCAAATAAACTCGAGCTATTGGACTAAATGGCAGAGGGCTGGGTTCGGTAAAATCGTACCCACTACTAAATGGCCCCCTATCTACCATATAGACCCAACAGTCAAGTATTTAACCATTATCTTCTCGGTCAAATCATGTCACATAAATTATAATCTGCCTAATTTAAATAATGTCAAACTACTATACATTATTTAAATAACATAACAATCATAATTAAATAATGTGAATCTTATAAACACACTATTTACATACATACTTAAATAACACGAATCTTATAAACACATTATTTAAATATATACCTTTAGCAATGGCCATGCTCTAATACTGTAAACATACATAAATAACATGAATCTTATAAACATATTATTTAAATATATATTATACAGTACAATAAATAACAAACAATAAAGAGTCGGAGAAGACCTTAGTTAACTTCTCTTTTACTATTCCCACTCTTTCTATGAATGTTATTACATACAGAAAACTTATGTTATCTACTTAATTTCCTTACCTCGAATGTGGAGTCCTAGCCTTGATTGCAATGAGAGTGATTTTCTTGAGAAATAATTGTCTTACGAAAAACCTAAAGTTCATACTCATTAATTAGGATTTATCGTAATGGTATATACATATATATATATGAAATTTTAACTTTGAATCTAAAAATCTAAAATTATAAGATGATACCTTAGTTTCCAAAGAAAACTAGCATAGCACTAAAACTTGAATGTAAAAATAGTGGTGATGATGATGTCGATATGATGAAGGACATATATATACGTATGGGAGAATGATAGTGATGTTTAAGAGAGGATGTTGGTGTTTAAAGCTTGTAGTAATTATGATGGTGTGTATGGCTATCTTGGCTCTTGGAAAAACAAGTGAGTGGCTATAAAAGATAGAATAAAATAACTTCAGTATAGAAGAGGGGCAAGAGAGAGTATAGTAAATAGCTATTTGGCTTTTAGTGAATGAAGAAATGTGAGAATGATAGCTCCTATTTATAGCCTCAAGGTTTAACTAAACTCACTAATTTCGAGCCTCTCATTTAGCTTGCTATAGTTAACTTAATTAAATACTAAATAAAATACCTAAATTCAAATCTTTTTCTCCCATACTTGGTCAAAAGGGAACTATAACTCCGATTTCTTTTTTTTTTATGTAGGTGATAATATACTTCAAACTTGAACTCCAACTCCACTCTCTCACTTCATTATACTCGGTCCACTTAGACTAGAGGAGTAGTTATTATTATATTTGAATCCTAGGCTTATTATTGGTCTCTAGTTGTTGTGTGGTTTGAGTGCTTCTTAAACCTTTCATCACACGTGTACTAAGTATTATTTAAATCAAATTGTTTCAAAAAAAGTATCTACAACTATGCTTGTACATGTATCATGTTTAAATTTTGAAAGCTTCCCATATATTTCTCCAACAATGTGCCACACGTTTCTTATATGAACATTAGGGTAACTATATTTTGACACCTCATTCCATGAATAGTTCAAAACTACTCATCAAGACCCATTATTTAAGACTTATGAAATTATAACTTAACTATTTCTCAATGCTTCATATACAAACTATTTATTTCTTCACTTCCTCATGCGACACATGCATATATTTATGCAAAATATTTTATCACTAAATTTGTAGCATCCACCATAGTTATCTCTAATAGTCAAAGTAGTAACCAAAAATTAAAATTATATCCGACTTAATCTATAGTCCAACTATAATATCAACATAATTCCTATAGCTTGAAAGATACCATAGTCAATAACATATTTTATGAAATCACTATTTCCACATCGAGATATTAAGACTAGCATAGAAAAAAAAAATACCTGAATATTTTGGTTATTACAATCTACCCTCCTTACAGGAATTTCGTCCTCGAAATTTACTTACTAGAGAATAACCCTGGATACTGATTCTGCATGTCCTTCTCCAACTCCCATGTTGCTTCTCTATCAGAACTACCACTCCACAGGATTTTGACTAAAGGTATAGTCTTATTTCGTAAGACTTTTGTTCCTTTTTCTATCACGCGCACAGGGCGTGCCATATAACTCATGTCCTGCTGCAAGTTCAAGTTCTCGTATTTAAGCACATGTGTCGGATTAGGTACATACTTCCGTAACATGGAAATATGGAAAACATTATGCGTTTCTGCTAATGTTGGCGGTAGGGCCAAACGGTAAGCTACCTGACCAATTCTGTCCAGTATTTCAAAAGGACCTATAAATCTTGGGCTTAACTTTCCCCTTTTTCCGAAACGCATAATCCCCTTCATAGGTGATACCTTCAAGAACACTAAGTCCCCTACTTAAAACTTAGCCTCCCGTCTTTTCAGATCTGCATAACTTTTTTGTCTACTTTGGGCGGTGAGCATCCTTTGCCGTATCTTTTCAACTGCTTCTGAAGCTTCTCTTACTGCTTCTGGACCTAAGTAGCGTCTTTCTCCAACTTCATCCCAGTGAAGCGGGGACCTGCATTTTCGTCCATACAACATCTCATATGGTGCCATTCCGATTGTGGCTTGATAACTATTATTGTAGGAGAACTCCATTAGAGGTAAATACTTGCTCCACGAACCAGTGAAGTCCAGTGCACACGCTCGAACCATATCCTCGAGTATTTGGATGGTGCGTTCAGATTGTCCATCTGTTTGGGGATGAAATGCTGTACTTAATTTCAATCGCGTCCCCATTGCCTTATGTAGACTCTCCCAGAACTTAGAGGTGAATATTGAACCTCTATCAGAGACTATCGTCTTTGGAACTCCATGCAGCCTCAATATCTCTTGCACGTACGAATTCGGCATACCGCTGCGTTGTAAGTAGACTTTACTGGAACAAAGTGTGCTGACTTGGTGAGTCTGTCTATAATTACCCAAATTGAGTCGTGTTCCTTGGTTGTTCGGGGTAGTCCTGTCACAAAATCCATGGCTATATCTTCCCACTTCCATTCTGGGATTTCCAAGGGTTGCAACATCCCTGCTGGTCTCTGATGTTCAGCCTTAACTTGTTGACAAGTGAGACATCTAGCTACGAATTCAGCTACATCCTTCTTCATCCCTGGCCACCAATACAAGGTTTTTAAATCATTGTACATTTTGGTTGACCCTGGATGCATTGAGTAGGGTGTAGTGTGTGCTTCCATCATGATCTTTCTTTTAAGCTCTATGTCATTGGCTACACACACTCTTCCCTTATACCTTAGCATGCCGTCTGTACCTTCGGAGAAATCCTCTGCCTCCTTCTCTGGCATGCCTGCTCTTTTCTTCTGTAAGAACTCATCAACAATCTGTGCATCTTTAAGTTCTTGTAGCAGCGTCGAGACAATGGTTAGGTTAGCTAGCTTTTGTGTAATGATCTCTATACCACTTCTTTGGAGTTCTTGTTGTAGTGGCATTTCCATTTGTGCCAGTATTGCCAAGCTGGCATAACTGCGTCTACTTAGCGCATCTGCTACTACGTTGGCCTTTCCCGGATGGTAGTGGATTTCACAATCATAGTCCTTAACAAGCTCTAGCCATCGCCTCTGCCTCATGTTGAGTTCCTTTTGCGTAAAGAAGTACTTCAGGCTCTTGTGGTCGGTATAAATTTCACATTTCTCCCCGTAGAGATAGTGCCTCCATATTTTTAGCGCAAAAACTACTGCTGCCAACTCCAGATCGTGTGTTGGGTACCTCTGTTCATACTCCTTAAGTTGTCTTGAGGCATACGCTACTACTTTGTCATTTTGCATCAGCACGCATCCCAGCCCTTGTTTCGATGCATCGCAGTACACCACAAACTTATCCTTGTTATTGGGAACACATAATACAGGGGCTGTTATTAGTTTCTCCTTAAGTGTTTGGAAGCTACCCTCACACTTTTCTGACCAGAAAAACTTCTGCGTCTTTCGAGTCAAGTTGTTTAGAGGAGTTGCGATCTTGGAAAATCCTTCAACGAAACGTCTATAGTAACCAGCTAGACCCAAGAAGCTTCTTACTTCACTTGCAGTCTTAGGTGTTGGCCAGCTCTTGACCGCTTCGATCTTTGTAGGATCCACCTCGACTCCATCTTTGGAAACTATATGGCCTAGGAATGCCACCTTCTCTAACCAAAATTCACATTTCTTGAATTTGGCGTATAGTTGGTTCTCCTTAAGTCGGTTTAGAGTCATCCTCAGGTGCTCCTCATGTTCTTCCATAGTTTTGGAGTAGATAAGAATGTCTTTAATAAATACAACAACAAACTTATCTAGGTACTCCTTGAACACCCTATTCATCATATCCATGAAGGCTGCTGGGGCGTTAGTTAGTCCGAATGACATTACTAAGAACTCATAGTGTCCATACCGTGTTCTGAATGCTGTCTTGGGTATGTCTTCCTTCCGGACCTTCAGTTGGTGATACCCAGATCTTAGATCTATCTTTGAGAACACAGCCGAACCTTGCAATTGATCAAAGAGATCATCAATCCTTGGCAAAGGATACTTATTCTTGATGGTCACCTTGTTGAGCTCACGGTAGTCTACGCACATCCTCATACTTCCGTCTTTCTTCTTGACAAAGAGTACAGGCGCACCCCAAGGTGAGTAACTCGGTCTAATGAACCCTTTGTCTAAGAGCTCCTGTAGTTGTATTTTAAGCTCTTTTAACTCATTAGGTGCCATTCTGTATGGAGCCTTTGAAATTGGATTAGTCCCTGGGGCTAATTCGATGATGAACTCCACCTCTCTGTCTAGAGGTAGTCCCGGTAAATCTTCTGGAAAGACCTCTGGAAATTCACAGACTATGTGCACATTCTCCACATATAGTTGCGTCTCTATTGCTTGATCCACTACGCTGACCAAGAATGCCAGACACCCCGCCTTCATTAGCTGACTAGCTTTTAGGGAAGAGATTAATGGAGTCCTCAAGGCCAGCTTGTCGCCCTTGAAAGTAAACCGATCCCCAGCCTTTGTTTCAAAAACGACCAGTTTCTTTCGGCAATTGATTGTCGCACCGTGACTAGATAGCCAATCCATCCCAAGTATAACATCATATTCCTTCATTTCCAGCTCTATTAGGTTGCCCATAAGTTCTTTGCTTTCGATTATGATAGGTACATCTCGCATTCTTCTTGTTGATAACATGGTTTCTCCCGAGGGTAATTCCGTCACAATACCACATCTAAGTAGGTCACATGGCTTATCTATACTATCAATTACCCTAGTAGCTATATAAGAATGAGTAGCTCCAGAATCAAAGAGAACATTATAAGGCAATCCGTAAATAGAAACCTGACCTGAGACAACAGTGTTGCTTGTGGCCGCTTCTCCTCTGGTGAGAGCAAACACTCGAGCAGGAGCGACTTGGTTCTCCTTCTTTTGTCCCTTTGGGCAATTTTTCTTCAGATGGCCTGGCTGCCCGCAATTGTAGCACACCCCTGACTTCATCTTACACTCCCCAAGATGTTTCCTATTGCATGTGGGGCAAATTGGGAATTCTACATAGGACCTTTTCACCCCATTGTTGTTATTTTGGACCACTGCTTTCCCCTTTTTATCACGATCATTACTGTGATTTCCCTCGTGTTTTCTCTTATTCTCTTGATTTCCTCCATTGTTTCTTCGGGCTTCCCACTTAGCAGCATTCTCCTTCTTTATATCATTTTCGAGCAACTCAGCTTCAAGAGCTTTTTCTAACACCTCAGCATAAACTGTGTTGGTCCCCACCATGATTTTCACATCTTTTTTAATCATGGGGTTCATCCCCTTCAAGAACCTTTTGACCCGAAGGGCCTCGGTTGGTACGATCTCTTGTGCAAACTTTGCCAGACGGTCAAATTTCCTAGCATACTCCGTGACAGTGAGATTGTTCTGCCTCAGATTCATAAACTCATCTTCTTTTGCAGCCAGTATGGCGGCACTGTAGTATTTCCTGTTGAACACATCAACAAAGTCCAACCAGGTCATAATTGTTATGTTGCGACTTTGTCTTACTACTTCCCACCAGATCCGTGCATCCTTTTTAAGTAGGCTGGCAGCACAGGATACTCTTTCCCTATCACTGAGGTCCATATATTCTAATATGGACTCCACTGAGCGCAACCATTCCTCAGCTTCAAGTGAGTCCGAGCTTCCATTGAATATTGGTGGTTGTTGTTTCCTGAATCGCTCGTACACAGGTTCAAAATGTTGCATTGGTTCTGGATTCAATGCAGCTGGTTGAAGAGCTAGGTTTCTAACGGGTGGATTTTGATTCCGGCGTAACTCCTCATTCTGAGCTCGTAGCCTTGCAATTTCTTGAGTTAGCTCCTCATGTATACGAGCGTTTTCTCGGAGTATCTCAGCTTGAGCATTGGGAGGTGCTTGTTGTTGTTCGAGTGCTACTTCATCTACCGGTGCTACCGATGCTCCTTGTCTACCTCCCCTATCGCTTTGGCCTCCACGTCGGCCTCCGCGTCGACCATCACCTCGGCCTTCGCCCCTTGCGGGTGCTGGAGCTGCATCCACGTGGATGTTTCTATTGCCGTTGATTCGAATTGATCTTCTTAGAGACATTATTTCCTAATGTTCCTTGTTTGTTTCTAAGAATTTCTAAAAGAAGATAAACTTAAATAAGATATCACTATTTTCAAAAAAAAAATGCCCATACTTACATAACTAGTTCACAAATAATTTCTATTTATTCAAAGATAAAATAAATAATCACATAAAATAATAAGACACACATTTTTTTTTTCAAGAGTCATATGGTGCTATCTAACATCAAGTTCTAAAATTTACCCAAAAATTTTATTTTAAACTAACTTGAAATATATTTATATGTAAAAAAAAAAAATATTTCATATGGGTAGTACCTAAACTTGGATATTGGTACTAAGGTTTTTTTTTTAAAAAAAAAAAAAAAAGTAAAATGCCAATTTAGAAATTACAAAAAAAAAAAAAAATACACATAAAATGCAAGCATATATAATGGACTTAATTGGTGGCAAGTAGAAACTTTTTGGCTGATGTGTGTAACTCGTGAGAACGTTCGGGACCGATATAACTGTGGCTCTGATACCAAACTGTAACGCCCGTACTTTTATAAAAATATTAATTTTGTTTACAAGCGTTAAACGCGGAAAATCATAATGTCGCATTTTTATTTAATACCTGAAAATGTTCACAACTGGCCAGTTTTCGTACCAAAGACATAATAATTAATAACTAAAATAATTGCGACATAAGTTTAATAACGTAAATAAATAAATAGAGCGCCCTAGACCGCCCGCAGTTATATGGCCCTCAGCGAGTTCACACACACAAGCATCCAAAGTTTCACTCGCCACCGGCTTTCTAAACTTTCAGTTACCTTGGTCTGCACACGGTAATTTGATAAGGGTGAGCTACTAAACTCAGTAAGGAAATGTGTGTCAGGTAGTCACATAAATAAAAAATAAAACTTAACTCAAAATGCACATGCACATATATAAACAACTAGCAAAACATAAACTTAATCATATCACTAGTCACTAATAATTAGGTTCTAAGCTAAATCACATAATAATGATTACGTCCGAGTCCAATTTGGGCAAATAAACTCGAGCTATTGGACTAAATGGCAGAGGGCTGGGTTCGGTAAAATCGTACCCACTACTAAATGGCCCCCTATCTACCATATAGACCCAACAGTCAAGTATTTAACCATTATCTTCTCGGTCAAATCATGTCACATAAATTATAATCTGCCTAATTTAAATAATGTCAAACTACTATACATTATTTAAATAACATAACAATCATAATTAAATAATGTGAATCTTATAAACACACTATTTACATACATACTTAAATAACACGAATCTTATAAACACATTATTTAAATATATACCTTTAGCAATGGCCATGCTCTAATACTGTAAACATACATAAATAACATGAATCTTATAAACATATTATTTAAATATATATTATACAGTACAATAAATAACAAACAATAAAGAGTCAGGCAGAAGACCTTAGTTAACTTCTCTTTTACTATTCCCACTCTTTCTATGAATGTTATTACATACAGAAAACTTATGTTATCTACTTAATTTCCTTACCTCGAATGTGGAGTCCTAGCCTTGATTGCAATGAGAGTGATTTTCTTGAGAAATAATTGTCTTACGAAAAACCTAAAGTTCATACTCATTAATTAGGATTTATCGTAATGGTATATACATATATATATATGAAATTTTAACTTTGAATCTAAAAATCTAAAATTATAAGATGATACCTTAGTTTCCAAAGAAAACTAGCATAGCACTAAAACTTGAATGTAAAAATAGTGGTGATGATGATGTCGATATGATGAAGGACATATATATACGTATGGGAGAATGATAGTGATGTTTAAGAGAGGATGTTGGTGTTTAAAGCTTGTAGTAATTATGATGGTGTGTATGGCTATCTTGGCTCTTGGAAAAACAAGTGAGTGGCTATAAAAGATAGAATAAAATAACTTCAGTATAGAAGAGGGGCAAGAGAGAGTATAGTAAATAGCTATTTGGCTTTTAGTGAATGAAGAAATGTGAGAATGATAGCTCCTATTTATAGCCTCAAGGTTTAACTAAACTCACTAATTTCGAGCCTCTCATTTAGCTTGCTATAGTTAACTTAATTAAATACTAAATAAAATACCTAAATTCAAATCTTTTTCTCCCATACTTGGTCAAAAGGGAACTATAACTCCGATTTCTTTTTTTTTTATGTAGGTGATAATATACTTCAAACTTGAACTCCAACTCCACTCTCTCACTTCATTATACTCGGTCCACTTAGACTAGAGGAGTAGTTATTATTATATTTGAATCCTAGGCTTATTATTGGTCTCTAGTTGTTGTGTGGTTTGAGTGCTTCTTAAACCTTTCATCACACGTGTACTAAGTATTATTTAAATCAAATTGTTTCAAAAAAAGTATCTACAACTATGCTTGTACATGTATCATGTTTAAATTTTGAAAGCTTCCCATATATTTCTCCAACAATGTGCCACACGTTTCTTATATGAACATTAGGGTAACTATATTTTGACACCTCATTCCATGAATAGTTCAAAACTACTCATCAAGACCCATTATTTAAGACTTATAAAATTATAACTTAACTATTTCTCAATGCTTCATATACAAACTATTTATTTCTTCAATTCCTCATGCCACACATGCATATATTTATGCAAAATATTTTATCACTAAATTTGTAGCATCCACCATAGTTATCTATAATAGTCAAATAGTAACCAAAAATTAAAATTATATCCGACTTAATCTATAGTCCAACTATAATATCAACATAATTCCTATAGCTTGAAAGATACCATAGTCAATAACATATTTTATGAAATCACTATTTCCACATCGAGATATTAAGACTAGCATAGAAAAAAAAAATAATACCTGAATATTTTTGTTATTACAGGGTTTCAGATGAATTCATACATTATGTACATATAATCATGAAATAAATCATGTGAACCATGCAACATTAAATGTTATTTCTGATCTATATTAATAAGTAAATCTGATTATATTGAAATGAGTTTTATTTAGGGCATTAAACCCAACGAACTCCCACTTGCACTAATATAAAAGAAAAAGTGCATTTCAAATAATCTCAACACCTTGATATACAAATCAAGTGTAGTAGTAGTAAACTCCTCGTAATAGGATCTGAAAAGTTAAATTAAACACAACCTTTTCTCCACCATTACTCTTCCTTAATCACAAAATCATTGATAATGTGAAATTCCTCTTTATATGTCTACTCTTTTTGGGATACTGGATTCTATATCTTTGGCCACTACTTTTGGTTGAAATAACACTAGTAGTTAAGGCAATTTGGAATGGTGCCAAAGTTGTATAGAACTTTCCTTAGACTGAATAAGTACCTTTCCTGCAACTTTAACATTCAGTCCCTTTTTGGTAGACCTAGAGACTTCAGATAGGTTTTTACACTTCTCCAAAATCACTATTCCACCCCCAGAGTAATCACCATCTTATCAGAACGATTTTCTAGCACAAAGGCTAATCTCGAAATCTGATGTGGTGTAGTCTAAGAGTTTTAAATACACCCTTATTGACTAACATATAGTTCCTCTTCTTAATCTTAAGATTTACTTGATTGTCTTCCAATGTTCTTCTCCTGGATTAGTCTGATACCTACTCATTACTCCCACTCAACAGTAGGTGTCTGGTCTAAGGCATACTAAAGCATATCTGAGACCTCTCACTGTTGATATAAGAAATTCTTTCATGGCTTTATCTTTTCTGGAATAGTTGAGACTTTTCCTTAGATAAATAAAATCTATGCCTAGAAGTCGAGAAGCTTCTATAGATTACTAAAGTAAGTTGCTTGCATTAGAGTAAGTAATTACCAGGTATACCATAAGCCATAGGTTTAGATAAACTCAAACCTATAATACTAGGAACAGGAAGTCTTGTTAAGTCCATTGAATAGACTTATACACGAAATTTCCTTTTATGTCCTTGTAATAAAAAACTTTAGGTTACTCCATGTGAATGGATCAAACTATAGTTCTCTTGGCTTTCTTCTTAGTTTCTTATCTTGACAATCCATTACTTGTTTAAACTCACAATGGATTTTAATCACTAATGTCTTCCAAGTCATAAGAAGGTGAGTTCCTAGAAACTCTCCCACTACTACAAGGTACCGTGAATTATGTCTAAGAAAACTAAATGGTATTAACCTCTTCGGTTGTGACAAGACAACAGAGGCAGTGGGATCATCATATGTCAAATAAGATGATAGAACACTTTTGGAATCAAGAAATAAATATCTCCTTTATTTGCTACTTTGTTTTCAGACTTAGTCATTTTCTTAGAAAAGTAGTATTTGTTTAAACAAATACTTTCTTATCAAATGACTATGGGATGGTCCACCCCTAATCACTTAGAATAGCTAACAAACATGCAAACCATGGTTAACAGTTCTAGCTTTTCTTAAGATTTTGATTAGGTCATCCCTGAATCTAGTAATGATTTACATTAAGTATACAAGCATTACATCATTCTGAAATTGTATTACCATAGAAAGACTTAGGCAACAACTAGTAACTAATCATCAATATGCAAATCAAAATTTATGGGGAGGTAAGTTTGGATATAATTCAAAAATCAATTTAATGATCTTTGAACTGCATATCTACTAACTATTTCTCCACCCCTATCAGTTCGCAAGATCTTTAACCACTTACCTTAATGGTGTTCCACCATTCCTAGAAATCAGAAATTTTTTAAACATTTCAAATTTCTTTGCATAAGGTATAATCTAGAGTTATCGTTTTAAGAATACAACGAAAAACTCATATCCACCCCTGAATGTACATCCATCGACGAATGAGATGAACAACTTTCAGTGGATAAAGGCATATTAACTCTTTGCAGAGATTGATCTTCTCAAAACCACTATGAACAAGATACAAAAGCCCTAGATTAAAAAAAATGTGGTTGTATCTTTTTGATGACTTAGGTTTAGTTACATCAAAGAGTTTTTAGAATATTGCAAGTGGATCCTAGTCACAGAATACTAAACTCATATTCCATACAGTTTGAATCCATTGATAGAAGATGGATATTAAACACTTGTGAAAGTGTAACTGTATTGTATTCTGGAAATAGAAATATAAGAAAATTTCTGTTTGGAATCTAAAATTAAAGTCATAGACTTAAATTTATACCAAATATAATGAGTAATTCTTTCTTGGACCACCACTACTAATTTAAACTCTAAGTCAAATTTGCCCATACAAGTAGGAGATATGTAAGATTGAGGATTTATATCATTTTGGGATAGAATTTCGGGAAAATAATCAAAAAATGTCATTCAATTTCTTAAGAGAAAAAATAGAATGACATGAGATGATATATAGACCATTCATCCAATGATATGTTATTGAGCTAATTCGAAATGAATAAGCTAAGAGGAATTAGGATAATTTCGTTTATAAATAAGAATCCAACGATGCTTCGATTAGCGAGAGTCAAAGTAATCTTATTTATACAATCTTCTTGTTTCATATTGTAAAAATACTAGTCTAAGGTGTCATCATTTGATGAACAGCTAGATGTTGCATATACAATATTTATCTTTCGAGATCTAACACTATTATGTATGTCTAATGGTGAAAATCCACTAGGGATTTATCTCATTAGATAAACAAACCAAGTTAGACCAACAATGAAGATTCGAAATTAAACTACAACTTAATAACAGAAAATAACATGGTTCAATATAAATTCATACACAATTCAGAACTTATTAAACATATAGCAAGTAGGAATGACAAGTGAAAATACTAAAACATACAATCCTAAATAATTTCCAAGATTTTCAACAAACTGATATTAGTGTCCCGTTTAGGTGAGAGTCAAAGCTACCATCCATTAAAAAGAGTTGTTAGCTCATCTAAAATAAACATTCTAGCAACCTTTTATTCGATCAAGATTGGAATTCAGCGTTGTCCCGTTTAGGCGAGAGTCAAGGCAAGTCTATCTTATGAGCTTCCACCATTGTTTCATATTTTGCAAGTCAAATATGGTCGCCACCATTAGGGTGATCCATATCATATAAAACACTTACAAACTACTTATCTTTCGAGATTAAATGGTGCGAACTTGCTAATGAACGTTCCTCCATTTGGGAGGATTACTCACTAAAACAAACGCTATGTAAAACTAACAATGGAGATCGAATATCTTAATGATAAAGCTCATTCTTTGAAATGTATTTTCATTATTATTTATAATAAAATATATTCATTAAGTATCGAATTTAGAATTAAAATTCTAAATTAGAATTTAATTTAATATTTATAAAATTATACTTAGATGGTGATTGAAATAAATTGAATTATTTCCATCTCAGTAGTAATTTTGATATATAAATATTAAGAAAATTATTTAAGTTGTATTAATTTACATTAATTTGCAACTCAAAATAAATTTTCATGAGAATATATTTATTGTATTTTGAAAAAGAAAGTATAAAAACTTTATATTTTCGAAATACTTAAATAATAATTACTGAGAAAAATACTTCAAGCAAAAAAATTACCTATCTAGATTTTTCTTTCACTAATTAATTTAATTTCTAATAATATACTTTAATTTATTTATTTTAAATTAATCAATAAATGAAAAAATCATTGATTTAAGTTGGTCCAAGAATTAATTAAAATAAATAATTAATTTACAACTTAATCTATTTTTCAAGATAAATTCAAAATCATCTTGCATTATGAAATGCAATTTCGAAAATTGATTAATAAAATAAAGAAAAAAATATATTTTGAAAATTATTTAAATTTAGTTGAAAAAATAAATTTCAACTAAAAATAATTTTCTATTTAATTAAGTGTCATGAAAAAGAAATATTTAAGTATCATGATGAAAATCAACTTAGATATTTAATTTTCAATTTAATTAAATGTATTAAATTCAAGAAATAAATAATTAAGTGTAGAGAAGGCTTAATTATTAATCTCTAGTTTAATACTACGAAAAAATATACTTAAAATAAATTGTACAAAAATTAATTATTTAAATAATTAATTTCACAATGTATAATATTTTCCTATTTAATATTAGAAATAATAAGTAGTCTAGAAATAACTATCTAGAAAATATCTTATTTGACTAAGTATCTTTTCCACAAAATTTGAAAAAATATCTAATTTAAGTTGTTTTAGAAGAATCTAAAAGATCAACTTAATTATCTTTTAAATTAGATTTAATTAAATTTAAAATTAAGTTATAACCACTTAATTTAAAAATATTTCATTTTAAGTTAATATTTGAAAAAATATCAACTTAAAAAATATCTAAAGAATCTTAATAACCAATTCCTAAAATTCCTCAACTTAATTTTAAAATTTTAAATCCAAAAGATATTCAGATTTAAGTTGATTAGTTATAGATAACTAAATATCAACTTAAATAGGAATATTTAATGAAAAATTTAAATTAAGCTTCAGAAAGAATCTAGATGGTTATAATTCTATATTTAATTAAATACAAGAAAATACATATAGTTTAGCTTAGAATATAAAATTTTTTAAACTATGGTTTTCTTAAATTAATTTCAAAATAAATGAAATTAATTATGTTGCTAATCAATTTTATTAGGTTAAACTAATTTAATTAACGTAGTACAGTTATTCAAATCAGGCAAATAGACCTTCACAATTGGCGTAGTTCATGTGAGGGGGTACTGGGTTCAGTATGTCGTACCCACTTCTATGGCTCCCAACTCTCACACAAGGCCCAAAAGAGAGGAATTTAACCTTAAAATGAACAACTGTTATTAATTGAATAGGCCCAAAACTAAATGGGCCTAAATAAAATCTATCAAAAAACCAAGATATTTTATTTAGCAACAAGAACATATATGCATCTATAATAAAATTAAACATATAGGCTCACACATGCACACAATTTGGATGGATCCTATCATGTTGCTAGGTCATACACAGATGAAAGAAGATTGTGAAAATTACCTGTTACAAATTATTTACTTGACCAAGGGAGCCATGAGTTAAAATCAGATCATTGGATCTGTCAACAAGTTAACCATGGCTATTTGCAATCAAGCAACAATAGGTTTTAAAAACTTACAAACAAGTTAAAACATATACTCCTACAACAAGGTTAGCTGGATAGTTGGATGTAGGATTTATTTAATTTTTAAATAATTAAATTTCGAAAAATAATTAAATAAAAAAAATATTTTTGAAAAAAAAAATAATAATAAAATAAAATATATATATTTTTGAAATTCATAAAATAATATTTAAAATGAAACCTACAATTTTGAAAAAATTAGGTTTCAACTAACCTAAATATCATTTCAAAATTTGCTAACTACTTTTAAAAATTTAATGTTATTTTATAAATTAAATATTCAATAAAAATAAATTATTTTTCACGAAAATTCACAAACATAAATCAATTATCAAACAACATGATACCATCCAAAACACATACAAATCGTTTTAAGTCCAAATTTCTTGCAAGCAAATCAATTACCATGGCTCTGAGGCCAGTTGTTGGAAATTATTTTACCAGAATCTTAGATCTACTAACAAGTATGTTGATTAACACCCTAAATATGAACTTCTAAAACGATTATGAAATAAACACATATAAAATATTAGAAACCTTACATTGGGTGCAGCAGAATAATATGACTCCTTCCGTTCAGATATCTAGCCCTTGATTCCTTTCTGTAGCAGAGCATTATCAATATCTGAACCTGGATTCTTTCTCTCCTTCTTTAGTGCTGAAACTCCTTCTTGTTGAAAGTCTTTCTTCACGATCTTCCTCACTATGATTGAGGTATCACTTGCTGTGTGTGGGCACTACTCTAACACTAAGTGATTTCGAAATTTCAAGGAAGAAGAAGAGTATGAAATGGCGGCTAGGGTTTAGAAAGAGAAGGCTCAGGTTTTTCTCTGAAGGAAAAGTGTGAAAGTAAAGTGTAAATTTCCTAAAGCCTTCACTATCTATTTATAGCATTCCACTAGGGTTAGGTTTGAATTATTTGGCATTAAATTAATAAAAATATCAGATGAAAAATCCTATAAAAGTGGCCGGCCCTATACAGTATGGATTTGGGCCTCACTTTTTGCAATTTTGCAGTTTTATCATTTTTGCATCTCATTTTCTCAAAAACGCCAACTTTTAAATTCAATCATTTAAATACCAATTCTAACTATTTAATAACTATAAATAATTATTAAATAATATTGTCATTTATCATATTTATTAATTGAACCATACAAAGTATCATAATTAACAAATATACCCCTAAAACTCTTTCTTTACAATTTCGCCCTTACTTAGTGAAAAAATTCACAAATAGACATAGTCTAATTTGAGAATTATAATTGATTAATCAAAACCAATTATATGAGTCTTACAAGCAATATTATCTCAACTAGTGGGGGGATCATGGGTCTATATAACCGAGCTTCCAATAAGCAGATCAAGAATTTATAACCAAAATTCACCGACTTATTAATTCTTCGTTGAATCCACGCATAGAACTTAGAATTGCACTCTCAGTATATAGACTGCTCTATATGTTCCACCATATAGACACATCATTAGTTATCCATTGTTATAATCCAAATTTGATCAATGATCCTCTATATGAATGATCTACATTGTAAAGGGATTAGATTACTGTTACACCCTACAATGTATTTTATCCTTAAAACACTTAACCCCGTATAAATGATATTTCAGCTCATGTGAAATGAGTACTCCATTTATTTTCGTTTGGTCAAGCTCGAAGGAGATCATCCTTTACTTACTATTCGCCAGATAGAAGCTATAGAGTCCATGTTTATGTTAGCGCTCCCACTCAATTGCACTACCGTGTTCCCAAAATGTACGTATCACCCTGACCCAAAAGTAGGCTTAACTAACAAATCAAAGAACACGAATAGCCTCTTGAGATTGAGCCTAATCATAACAGGATTAAGATCATTTGATCTAGGATCAACTAGGCGATATTGACTTGAATAGATATTACGGTAAGTTTAATAAATCTAAGTCAAAGTTCAATATTGGTCCCTTCCCATGCATACTCCATGCATCCAACCTGAGCTTTACTTTAACCAATGCTCTGGAAAGAACATAGCATTTCTCCAAATGCAAGTAAACTCTGTTGTAGATTATCATATCAGTAAAATCCTGTGTCTGATAAATCTAGGAAACTTTATTCACATAATCATGTTTACTTTCCAAAGTGTTGACAACACAATAAACTGGATCAAGTATGTGAAAAGGGTTTCAGATGAATTCATACATTATGTACATATAATCATGAAATAAATCATGTGAACCTTGCAACATTAAATGTTATTTCTGATCTAAATTAATAAGTAAATCTGATTATATTGAAATGAGTTTTATTTAGGGCATAAAACCCAACACTAATACCTATAGAAAGAGAGACAGAACAAATAGTAGACATTAATAGAGAAAGAAAAAGAAATAGTAGAAATACAACAAAAAATTAGATTGACAAAGTTAACAGGAAAACCCATATGACTCATAACTGACTTGACAAAAAACCATTCAACCTATCAAAAGCCTAAGACATATCAAATTTAAGGCAACCCAAACCTTCCTACCATTCCTTTTATTATTGATAGCATGAATAAATTAATAATAAGAATGTTATTAAAAATAGCATGATCCGACAAAAAACACTTCGACAATTTGAAATTAGAGAGATACGGACATGCTTTAATCTATTAACAATCACCTTAGAAATAATTTTATAAATAGTGGAACATAAACTAATGGGTCTAAAATCTCTAAGATGAACATCATTAAATTTTTAGGAATAAGAACTATAAGTGTTTTGTTAATATAGGAAATGTCACTATTACTATTAAGAATATCAATGATAGCATTAGTAAATTCATTTCCAATAGTCTCCCAATTTTTCTACCCTAACCTCATCAATAGTAGAGTTCTTATCAAAAAAGATATTAACAGGGATTGTAATTTTGCCGCTCATAATGTGCCTAAGTACGCGTTTACCCACAAGAGGTGTGGGGTTATCCCGTTAAACTCCATTTCGACAAATATTTTGTATAACAACCGTGAGGTCTAACCGGTTTATTTATCAGAGTACGCTATTTATTCAAAGAGAGAGAGAGAGAGAGAGAGAGAGAGAGAGAGAGAGAGAGAGAGAGAGAGAGAGAGAGAGAGAGAGAGAGAGAGAGAGAGAGAGAGAGAGAGACTACTATGGTCAACACCTTAAAAAGTAAACAAATCAGAGAAAAACATCACAAACATTACTTGTAGCATCAAGAGAAGAGAGAAACTGACCATTAACTCAAGCTTCCTAATGAAATTATTTTTGGGGAATTACCTCATATACTATTTTTTTAATTTTTTTTTTTAAAAAAAATTACGGTTTGGATTATTAATGTAGTTGCGGCACTAGTTGCAATAGGAGTTTTTATACGATTTTTTATTGCAATTTAAGTTGCAGCGCTAGTTGCAATAAGAATTTCTATATAGAATTCCATAAAAATACAAAAAAAAAAAAAAAAATTGTTTTGAAATGTAAAAGTGAAAAAGTCCCATTATTTTTATATCTAGAGCTAACTTTTTCATGATTTTTTTTTTTTTTTTTTTTTTGGTATTTTATCACCAACCTTCAACAAGTTTACTATAGATCTTTGATGCCAATAAGTTTTATTTTTCTAAAGCACAACATCAAGTTGGGATTGAAGGTTCTTCTAATTAATAAGATCAACATAATTCAGATAAATTTTAAATTGATAACCATCAAGCTTATCTTGAATAGAATTTATTTGGGAAATTTATATGGTATACTAACTTTTGCCATTTTTGAACAAAAATACTGCTAGATTGTATTTTTTACTTTTAACTGTATTTTTTTATAAGTTTTATACTGCAGTGTACTGTGTTAAGTTTTCACTGTTGTTCTACAAGTGTTTTTTAGTTGTTCTATTGTTGTTTTGAGTTGTTCTGCTTTGTATTTTACTGGTGTTTTATAAAAACACAGTATTTTTGAAAAAATTTCCGTCTGACAGTATTTTTATAAAAGTTAACTCAAATTCCAGTATTTTAGTAAGTTTCCCATTATTTTGGATTTGAAAGCCCAAAGAGAATTATTGTTCCAATTTTTTAAACTATTAGTAATAGAATTCTGCAAAGATAAAAAAAAATACTTAATACTATCTCTATTAGAAATGTCTCTACAGGCAAAAGAACATGTATCCTTAACCACATCATAAAAAGAAGCATCATCAAGTCAATGATTTTCGAACGTAAACTTGTATTTCCTTTTGAGATTAACAGCAGAAAGGGTATCATCAGATAAAATAAGTTTAATAGATATCAATTATCATTGTCAACACATCAGCTAAGTTATTCAAAAGTGTGCTTGTTATTCAAAAAAAAAAAAAAAACTCACCAATATAACATAAAGGATTCGAGAAATGTATCATAAGAAAGTTATTAAATTTATTTATAGTAGTATAACAAGGAGGAGCATCACTATATTTATTATACGAAGTTAATTAAGCATTAAAGTCACCAATAATAGCCCAAAGAGCTTGAGGAGCAAAATCAAAAATTCTATCTAAAAGTTTCCAAGTATCAACACGATTATTAAGACTAAGAGAACTATAAAAACAGGTAAAATATCAAATATCATCAAATATTAGTTAATAATACTAATATTTACATCATTTTAATCCAACTTCGGCTGTTCGGCCATTAATTCATATTCACATGTGTCAAGTGACAAGTGCCAAGAAAATGAAAGTGAATATAATTTAGTTCTCTCTCTCTCTGAGAATTGCCTAAAAGAACAGGAAAATTAATTAAGGCGAAACTCATTTTTCATCTTACTTTCTTATTTGTTGTATATTCAGATTTGTCTTGCATTGTTGACATTTACACTCCCACAAATATGAGGAATAAACTCACTAAATAAACATTCATATATACAAATATCAAAACCTACGAGGATCATTTCCTCTTTCTATCTTCCTTTTCTATCTCAAGAAGAACAGGGGCTGCCGGAATGCTGAACCACCATTCCCGCAATCTTCTCATCCATCTCTCTGTGCTTGCCTTCCTTGGTGGTGAATACCTTGTAAATGCCTCCAAAAACAGGAACAAAATAACGTACTTACTTGGCAGCAAGGCAAAAACCAAAGCCACTAACACAAGCGCTATCGCAAATTTCTCGCTGGCCTGATCATTACCAAAAACAAGTCTAACAAATTAAGAGGCTGAAATGGAACAAATATCAACATGTAAAGCATCTCAATAGTTACTATCAATTTCGTTTGGGTGATTTATTTTTTCTACTTTGCCTTATTTCAGTATGTTTCATTCCTGGGTTCCAAAGAGCGTAATAATATACAAATGAAAAGTACAAGGACATGGAAAAGGAAAGAAGGAAGACCTGAGGGAAAATCACCAGCAACAAAGCACGTAGCTTCAGGAGGACTACGTTTCCATCCTGGATGAACTCTTCCGCTTGTGAAATTGCATTTTGGACGGCTAAAAGCTGCTCCACTGTATTCATTGGTGGGGGAGCTAACACCTTTACCTCATCAACAGGATTCTCTTGGCTAAAAATTCTTGTCAACACCATAAAGATCGCTGTAAAGATGAGCATCAGTGCAACGGTGTAACCTAGCCACTGCCTGAAATGAACAATTTAAATAAGACTAGTGTGCAAAACCAGAATAGTACTATAAACAACAGAAATCCAAAAAAGTAATCCGGGGCAACAGTCTCAGGCGCATACAACCATTCTAAAGTAATATCTTTCTCCGTGCACTAATAAATCTAAGTTTTGTTTCTTTAATAAATCTAAGTTGTCATGGTAGTAATAGTACAAATATGGAAATACAAATAAGAGGATTATCATATTACTACATGTGTCAGGTAATCTAAAGTTTTCTTCTCTTCCCTTGCCCAAACAGATTTTATTACACTTTGTCTTGGAACCACGTCACTATTTCTTCTAATGTCTCTAAACTGCCTTCTATTAAACAAGATACCCCTCTCATTACTTTGGTACTTAGTCTGTTCATTCTTAATAATTAGAATGACTCAAGATGAGACAAATAAAAAATATTTGTTGTACTAGGTTGTTGACGTCACAATTCAGCCTCATTTCATTAGATACATCACAACAAATGCATGATGAAATTAATGAATGAGAGTTTCAAGTACGGATTGTACCTGAAAATGATATATGTAAGAAGGGAACAGAATCCCAAGGACCTGAGGGGATCCTCCCAATACACCAAGGAATGAAGGCACTTTCCCAATTCCATCATTGGAAAGAGTAATTCCTGCAAGCATTTATTTAGAAATTTTAGAAGTAGACAAAAACAGGACAGGACTCCTCATAATTTGAGAGACAGAAATGAGTTACTCACTAAAATGAGAATTTAACAAACTATTTAATAATTTATGTACTTACTACTTATTCTTTCACGTTACTCTCACAATAGAAAGAATAATCTGAAAACGTTATAAATTATTTTTATTTTCAGAGAGATTTTTTGTGGTCACTTCCCATCTACATGAGACCAACCAAGTTCCTGTTGTCAGTGCATTGTTTAAATAAACCAAAGCCTTAAAACAAGGAGCAGGATATGGTGGGGAAGAAACATGGAACGGGCAACTAGTTGGAAGCTAAAGTGACAAAAAGGAAATGAGAAACACAGCCCACAACGCCATTATTCATCTGAAATTACCTTCATCACTGCCAAATTCGTATCAATTCCCTCAACTTTTACTCCATCAATTGTTTGTTGTGCTACTACAACCTTTTCATAATCATTTTTAGATTCCTTGACTGCTCTTTCCAATGATGTCATCTCTCCCACAGTTATCTCCCCAACAACAAGACCATCTTCATTGGGATTGTTCGAGTTTGTGTTGAAAACAAAGCCCAAGTTAGAAACCATGTCTAAAGCTGAGATTGAATACATACCACTTCCAGACTGAGACTTATAACAATCTATTTCTTTTAAACTTGACATATTTGCCAGGTTTTCTAGTATCAAGTCTCCCCCTGGAAGTTGGTCGCAAAGATTAAACATAAGAAGCGATTCATAACGTAGAGGGAGCGCAGAACTAATTTCTTGAATGGCTTGTAATCGCAGAATACCAAGCACAGCTTTTGAAACTGCTTCATCCTGTTTAACTCCCTTGATCTCGAACTTATTTATAAATCTGTGGACATATAAAATCTCTCTGATGATTGCTAACCAATAATCCCTACGTGTATGGCCTTTCAGCTCAGGAAACTCTATTACAACAGGTTCTGATCTACATAAGAGAATAAGAGCACAAGTTCATTCCCAAGAAATCAGAGGACTAATGACAGACGAAAAGAAAAGGAAAATTTCAGAAAGCTACTAAACAAAATATTACATCAAGCTCAAGTGAAAAGGCAAGCAGATAACTTACAATGAAATAGATTTATAGAATACAGCCTTATCGAAAAGTCGAGTACCCCATGGTCCAGTCAACTCAGGTTTAACAATCTGTTTTAAATCATCCGATAAATCATATCGCTTTGCTTTGTCATAGGATACAACCCGGAGAGCTTCAAAGTAAAGTGCATGGTCTGTCAGAGTTAAACGCCCTGATTGTAAGCAAGAATACGTAAGCAAAAAATTGTCAGTCAACTAGTGAAATATACCCATAACCATTGTGACACTAGCAACACCTCATGTTCAATAAAAAAAGTTATGCAGCACAAAAATGGAGTCTTGATGTTGAGAATTTTCTTGTTCGAAGCTCTTTCAACTGAAATTATTTGTTTTCTTCTCATTGGAAACATCATAAATTATTGATGAAAGCATAAGCACATACAGATGTATGAAAATGAGGGTTCTTTAGAAAAGCCAGTAAATCAACAACATACCCAATCAAATTAAAAAAAAGAGCTAATAATATCCTTCAAAAATTAATGAGGAAAACAACAATAGAAATTGAAGAAGATGATGTGTAATAACTTAAATATATCTTACTTTAATATTCATGCTCAATTCAAACAAGGCCGGCTTCAATAGATTAGAAAACAATCTAAACAAAGTTTAGGTACAATTGAAAACAATTTACAGATATCAATAACCCCCATTTACCTACCAGGCCATGTAGAAATTCCTACATGCTCTAGAACAGGTTGAGTAGTAACTGCTCCTTCCATTTCCAGAATTTTCTCTCCTTTTGATGACCGAATTACAGAAAGAAGGGATGAGTCTGATTGTGTCCTCATTTTCCTTATTGCTCTGTAAGATAAATAATTCAAATTGACTAGAACCAAGTTCATAACTCCAAGCACAATACATTTATCTTCTACCACCTTAAGATAATATGTGCAATGCCATTGAAATAAAATTATAGAAAACTAACATGCTACAACCACAAAAGTTTCCATATTCTTAATGTCATAGTGTGATTCAAAATGGCAACGAGCTCTCTCACACATACTGAAGCAGATAGAAAGGAGAGAAATGGGAAGGAACCAACAAAGACAGGTTTAAATGTCACCATAAGTATTACTTTCATTTATTAAAACCTTCTTAGGATTTGTTTGTTATTAGTTGACAAAATATAATCAAACAAAATCTGTTGAAAGGAAATGAAAATTAAAAGGGAAAAAGAACCACCGTGAAATCCTAATATCCTTTTTCAGTAGAACAATTTCTAACCAAACTGACAGAGGTTCATAAACATTGTGTGCTCCCTTCTTATGCGCGTGTGTTTGTTTCTTCTTCCTCTTCAACCAATTTAATATTTTATGTATTTTTTGGTGTGTGTTCAAGAGAGACAAAAATAAACTCCTATAAACGAGTCTCGTTTGTACAAGAGACTCCTTTTTCCATGCGATTCGTTGATCCACTCTTAAATTATTAAAAGATGTACGTATTCTTTACTCTACTACTTTCTCCCACCAAGTAACACGAATTCTGCACATAGACTTCAGTACATTCTAGACCGATAGTCCTGTTATCCGTATTTTCGAAGTAAAGACATGTGGCAAAAGATAGGAGATGATGATCCAAGCAATTATCGTCTAAGTCTCTTTGGTCGCGGGATGTTGCGAAAATACTTAGCTAGCTTAGAAGAGGCTTAGAACAAGGGAAGGTTTATCACCTTGCAACTAGACAAAGCAACCGTCCACGACCCGAAAATTTTCTTAGCCTTCCGAGATTCGAAGAAGATTAAATCCATTACGTCTCCAGGAAGATACCTGGGAGCTATCTAAAGAGTCTAAGAGGAATGCAGGAAGCCTACTACGAAATGGAAATCAGACGTCTCTCTCGGTGTGTTTACCTTTTTGGCACAGGATCAGATCTTGTCTCTTGTGTGTGCGCACCTCTTCTGAACACCCCCATTTTGTCCGACAGCTCCTCTGAGCACTTTGTCTATCAGGCGTGATCTTTATCCGACACGTGTCCTGCAACAACAATGGTCCCAGTTGTACGAAATCGTCGCTCCACGAGAAGAAACCTTGTAAGGGGCCCAATATTCATGCATATAATGTATTTTATCCCAAAAGTAGGCAGCCTTTTGACAAAACTCTAAACGGGTCACGAGCATGCCCGGACACAAACTTTAGCCATTATAAACCCCTTCATTTCTTCATAAGGGGGAATCGAAAAAAAATAGTCGAACCTCTGCCAAAATATCCTCTAAGCTTTCTTCTTTTAGAAACCTAGAGAGACAGAGTTAAGGCTTTATGTGTAAATATCACTTGTACTACATTTGAAAAGCCTATAAGGCTAGTATACTGACTCATGGACTAGGGATAATTAACGCTCAAACCACGTAAAAATCCTTCGTCGTAATTACTTGTCAATTATTTAATTTCCAAAACTTACATTTAATTAATTTCCGAAAATTTCAGAAAATATTTTGGTGTTTTTATTGAGAGCTGAGGATCTCTGCCAACTGGAAAAAGGAGAGTAAAATATGCTATAGTTGTTGTAGACAACTTCAACTGGGTAGAAGCGAAACCTATGAACACGGTCACCTCCAAAGAGGCCTTGGACTTTGTCATCAAAAACATCGTGTGCCGTTTCAGACTTCCACAAAAGATTGTCTCAGATAATGGGAAGCAATTTGACAGCGTGCATTTTACGAATTTCTGTCTCCAATACGGAATTATTAAAAGCTTCTCAGTCGTGGCCAGACCACAGGCTAATGGCCAAATGGAAGCCGTAAACAAGATTTTGAAAACTACGTTGAAGAAAAAACTTCAAGTTGACAAAGCCCACTGGCCAGAGGAGCTTTCGAGAGTCCTTTGGGCGTATAGAACGACAGAAAGAACTTCAAGGGGGCACACGCCGTACTCGATGGCTTATGATCAGAGTTGCTGGCCACTACCCACTTCTCCGTTGTCAACTCGCAGATGTTGTTCGAAGTCTGGTCAATTATCTCCGAGGCAAAAGGCACCACATCGCCTCCAACCTTGGGTGCCAAGAACTCACTCAAGGCGGCGCAATCCACAATCGGCTCGAGACCTCTTCTGCATCCTCCATCAGCTATCTCCGCTTGCCTCTTCGATTGGAGCAACGTAGATTGTCTTTGGACATCTGTCATCTCCTCGTGGTGCCTCGTTAGGTAGAGATTGACTTCCTCTTCCTTCTACAGAACGTCCACTTTGAGCACCTTGGGACGCAAGGCCAGTCAAAATTAAGAGGAGGAATATATGGGAGAGGAATGGGAGTTTGCTTCTGCTGCTGATGCTTTTGAGGTTGTAACGGTTGTTGTTTTTGTCGTGGGGATTTTTGGATTTGCTGCTGGGTTTGTGGCTGTAGCTGTTGAGGTTGTGGTTGTGGTCGTTGTTGCTGTTGTGGTGGTGGTTGCAGGGGTTGTGGTTGTTGTTGTTGTTGTTGTTTTTGTTGTTATTGTACTTGTTGTTGTTTTTGTTGTAATTGTATTTGTTGGGTGTGCTGCTGTTGTTGTTGCGGTGGTGACTTTTGTTGGTGTTGTTGTTCTTGCTACTGGCCTAATCGTTGCTAGGTTTGGGCCCGCCTCAAATCTCCCTCCACTCCGGGAGACTGGTAGGAATTTTCCTAACAAATTAAATGGTAACAAAGAAGACAGAGTAGATTGTAGATGAAAATTGATTGTATTACTTATCCCAAAGTTCGAGAGCTGGGTTTTCTCTCCAAACTGTCATAAAACCTGTACAAAATATCCACCCCTTTCTCAACACACACCCACACTTTATTCAAACTAAAACCGAGTGTAGGACAACTCACCCACACCCTAACAAAATCTCTTAACTAACTCTTTGCCAGCTCACTCCTTTCTATCTCATGTAATATTCTTCACAGTAGTTTTCTTGGGCCTGCAAGCGTAAACAAAAGTAATAGGTGGCCTATCAGAGACCTTTGCCTCATTTCTACCCCCTTTGCCTTCTTAGCCTCCGGCTCCGAGCTAGGAGGAAGGGAGCGTTTGTTGGCAAGCGACCTTCTCAAGAAAGCCGAAGCCTTCCCCGTTTTCATCTGACCAAACGGTGGCCTCCGTACCACCTTGAGGTACCTTGGGAGCAGGCATCCCGGACGAAACCTTGCCTGGAGCTAGATGAAGTTGCTGGATAGGCTGAACTTCAAGGTTTTCATCATTAGTTAGGGCTGCTTGGCTTCTGAAAGCTTCTGCCACTCCAACAGTGACTTTCTCTACTCGCAGAGCAGGTGGAGTGGCGAAAGAGGAAGGAGTATTAGGTGTCCTTGGCTTATAGACCCTTTTGGCTCTGCTTTTGCCTTTGCCTTTGCCCTTGCATTAGGCAACCTTTGAAGGCAGTTGGCCCCCTGCAGCAGCCCTGACTTCTTCATCAATTCCTTGCTTATGGAAGTCCGAGCCATAGAGGTTGTGGCAAATAAGAAAAACTCCATCAGTCACAAGTCTAAACCAGTAAAGAAAAGTCAGAAAAGAAGGATTAAAAGAAAATGCTTTTACTTGGGATTTTGAAGTCTAGCGAAAGGTTTGGAACCCTCTTCACGGGAAAGCCAGATGAGAAGAACTAGTATTCCCGGAGATCAGAGGAATGTCGAGTAATGCTGTAAGGGCAGCGAACGTCTGGATACCTTTCCAGCCTATAGAATCCAACTTTACGCTTGTTGGCGCACATTGGTTGAGGCTTAACGGCGTAGCAGTATAGAATCTCTTCCGGACTTGGCATTCGAATATCTGCATTTTGCATAAAAATACCACCTTGACAATAGCTTGTAGGAGGGTGAAATAAGTTGAAAGTTCCAATCTTTGCGCAGTTTTTCGCAAAGTAAGTCCTCAGAGGTAGATGTGCCCCACTTCAGATATGAACCCAGCTGCAGACACTGAACCCGTCTGTGCTTCGAGAAGCATATTGCCCAGCGAACGACAGTCTGTTCCAGACCAATCCTGGGATATTGCGGACTCCTCCAGCAGAAGACAGATTCTCTAGCATGTCGTATGCTCGAAACTAGTTGACGTTTTGGTCCATCTCCTAAATGGACGAGTTGTATACTACATGAGCTAGAGGTGGAGCCTCTGCCTTCTCTTACTTTCAGTTCGAATCAACTTTCGACAAAGTATCTTTTTGGGGCTCCTCAGCCGAAGCCCTAACCTTGGTCTCCTCGAGGTTCATGACCTTGAGGTGGAATTCATCGTCGAGGTTGGCCACTGGAAAAGAAGAGAACAACCTAAGCAATTAAATACACTAGATCTTAAGGACAACGAGGGTATTGGGGAAGGTCTCCCCAAAAATTTCTTGGAAAGGTCCCCTCCTGCGGACCCATTACCCAGAAGCATGACCCTCACAGAACAATACCTCCAAGTACTGAGTCGGGAACCCACAAAGAATTACTAAAAAATAATGAACTTGAACACAACCTCATTCGACGCCCTAATAGCTCTTAGAGAAGATCTAGAATCTAACCAAATTCAAAACTCATCTACACAGACAAGAAATTACCAAGCTACTGTGCCTGGAAAAAGTAACATGCATTGGCAGTTTAACAGGCTTATAATCATCAGACTGCCCAATAATGCCTACTCTATCATGCTAACACTCATGTACGAACATGTAAACTATCAAATTGATACTCAAGTCTAAATTCCAATCGCAATACAATGTAAAAAGAAAAGGAGGGGCGAAGATTTGAAAAAACTTACTTGTGGTATGACACAGGGATGAAGGAGGAAAACAGTAATTAGCCTTGAAATCGAGAGCCCAGCGAAGGACTGGGTCACAGCCTGCTTGAACGCCGATGATCTCAAGCGACTGGAGATGGCTCACAAACAGGTTCAGAGGCGGTGCTTCTGGAAATTCCCTCACTCGAATTCGCAGTAAACGGTAGATGACAACGTCGCAGAGTTCACTCATTCACCAAAGAATGAGACTTGGCTTTATGGGATTTTTTCTTTACAATTCTTCTTCTTTGGTAAAGAGAAGGCTATTGCTCAAAAGCTCGAAGATGCTAAAAAGAAGAACACTAGCCGTTTCACACCTACTTATAGTGAAAGATGTTGATCCACGTGATTCAAAATCAAAGGCCAGGATTGTCTCGGCAAAAAACACAAAAGTGATCCAACGGATGGGTAGTTAAAAAGACTGCTTTTAATCCCATTTAGTGGAATCGAGGTATTTTTCATCATATTTATTCGCCTCGGGCCCTACATTCACATCTAATAGTCATTAAATCATAACTCTGCCCCATTTCGTTTCTCTAAAACAAACACGCCCCCTTTGAGTGTATGGCATTCACGGATCCAAAGGTTGGGCGACACATGCGCACTTCCAGTTGTTTATCACCAAAGTTCTTGACTCATCAATTGCCAAATGCCAGATGAAAAGAAACGATTCCACATCTTTAAAATTGCCCCTGTGTCCAAGTGTCCCATGATGATCCGGAAGGAGACTGCAAGCTTCCGCCACTCGAGAGTTCCAGAAGCTTTAGGGTAAATGTTATCCATGTTTTCGGAGTAAACACACATGGCAAAAGATAGGAGGTGATTGTCTAAGCAATTATCGTCTAAGTCTCTTTGATTGCGGAAGGTTGCGGAAATACTTAGCTAGCCTGGAAGAGGCCTAGGTCTAGGGAAGGTTTATCACCTCGTCACAAGACCAAGCAACCGTCCAGGACCCGGAAGTTTTCTCAACCTTCCGAGACCCAAAGAAGATTAAATCCATTAAGTCTACAGGAAGATACTTGGGAGCTATTTGAAGAGTCTAAGACGGATATCGTATGCACAAGAAATGTTAAAAGCCTACTACGAAATGGAAATCGGATGTCTCCCTCGACGTATTTACCTTTTTAGACATAGGATCAAATCTTGTCTCCTGTGTCAGAGCATGGTAGTGTGTTTTCTGAATACCCCGTTTTGTCCAACGGCTCCTTTGAGCACTGTCTGTTAGGCGTGACCTTTACTCGACAAGTGCCCTACACCAACAGTGGTCCCAGATGTACGGAACCGTAGCTCCACGAGAAGAAACCTTCTAAGGGGCCCAATAGTCATGTATATAATGTATTTTACCCCAATAGTGGGCAGGCTTTTGACAAAACCATAAACAGGTCACGGGTATGCCCGAACCCGGACTTTAGCCTATATAAACCCTTTCATTTCTTCATAAGGGGGGATCAAAAAAAAAATAGCCGAAGCTCTGCCAAAATATCCTCTAAGCTTTCATCTTTTTCGAGAGAAACTTAGAGAGACAGAGTTAGGGCTCTATGTTGTAAACATCACGTGTAATACATTTGAAAAGCCTATAAGACCAATATACTGACTCGTGGACTAAGAATAATTAACGTCCGAACCACGTAAAAATCCTTCGTCGTAGTTACTTATCAATTATTTAATTTCCAAAGTTTACATTTAATTAGATTTCGAAAATCTCAGTAAACAATTCCCAAGCTGCTGTAATAATGATTATGCAATGGAAATAATACAAGCTGACCATTTCAAACAAGTTGAGAATTCAATTTTATACTGTTCAATTGACTTTTTCTAAGCTTTATTAGAGCAACCACATAATTAAATGAGTAAAGTAACAAAGTAGGCATGATATGATGTGGTAAATGTAATGCATATTGTAGCTGGATTACCTTTCTAGTCCACTGAGGTATTTGTCATAGATGGAAAACTGAAGTCGCCCACAAGTTGATGTTGTAAGCACCTCAAAAAGATTTTCACTAATGATTACATTTGCAATAACAGGAACTGCTGGAGCAATTCTAGAGAAAGCTTCTATCCCAACTGAAATGTCCTCATCTAATTTCTGCAATAAAGATGACCAGAGTGACTATCTACAAACTACATGGAAAACCATAAAGACTAAACCTTGGACTATTTTACAAATGTGGAATAAAGGACCCATTTAAGCGAGTCTACGACCTATAATAAGGTATGAAAAGAAAAGTACTTCTATAGTTAGCTTTTACTTTATGGAAATGTTAATGACAATGAAAGAGTTTCACGTTTGCGGATGCTAACCTACTAAGTATTACAGCAGCAATATGCATTTGAGTCTAGGACAATTGAACTCTATATCTATACAACTCGGAATAGGAAAGTAACCTTCAAAGGTCTATACTACTGGGTTTTCAAATTATTGAACTCTCTCTCTATACAACTCGGAATAGGAAAGTAACCTTCAAGGGTCATCAGTAAGATTCCTGTTTAATTGTATCTACACATTCATAAGAATTTTATTGTCAACTCTACAAAACCCAGGCCAAAAACATACATCAACTGAAGGTTTGCTGTCGGCAGCTGGAGCCTCCCAAGCTACCATCATGTCATATGTTAAACGTCGGAACTTCTTATCAGCCAAATGACCAGAAACTTGTGTTGACAGAGCAAGTGCCTTAAAACAACAATATTCCAAAAAGTTCCTAGCATATCGTGATGGATGCTTTACAGAATGAGATGCCTCTGCATTGAAGCTCTCTTGAAGCTCGGTTGTAGGAACAGAAAGGATTCTGCATCAGAATTATTTCTGAAAACAGTTATCATAATTTGAAGAAAGCAAAACAGCCATAACAGTAGCAAAAATGCAAGATGTATTTCTAACAAAGTTTGAAACCAGTTGATCTAGATGCTTACAAGGAAAATGCACCAAATAAATTTAGAAGACACAAACTAGTAAGCTTACTTTGAGCATCTTCGAACAACAATGTTCGCAATAGGAGAGAGCTCCGATATCCAATTCTTTCGGGCAGAAGGAGACCTTCCCATCTCCTCGAACTCCTCATTGAAAGAACTTCTGCTGCCAAGTAACCATTTAAATGATCCTTCTCTTACCAGATTCTCTAGCATATTTCTGGTTTTGCTTGACAAAGCCATCTCACGTGCAGTGCAACTGAAGAAAAAAGTATAACCAAATAAACTTGCTACAACTCTACATTTCTTAAACTTTAACTTAACAGACACCACAATCAACATCAACCCATGGATTAATCACTAATTCCCTTATGATTCATTCACAAAAATCAAGTTGAGCGTTCAATTCCACAAACATAGATTTCACCGCTAGTATCCCCTCCTATAGTTATAGTACCTAACTTCTTCACCACTTAAATACTAAAATTAAATACGGATTACCTAATAGAACACCATTCAACTAACATTAACCAAATCTGACAGATCATGCCCCAAAATTGCTTTCAACTAAAAACCCAAAACCCCAAACACTTTACCCGAAACAAAATCGCGATCGTCCCAAGCTCAAAGTCCTGGAACAAAATTATTTAAAAGTTCAATACTGACAGCTATATGAACCTCCAATACAGTAAACTTACCAGAAAATTGCCAACTCAGACCGACTCCATCCCCATTAATCTCATAAACCTCAAAATTCTCCGATACTGAAACATTTTACAAAACCCACCTCGGATTACATGCTTCGAAGCAATATCTACAAACCCACTTGGCCGATCATAGAAATTCGTAGGATTCATATAGTTCCAATCGAAACTAGAACTCGGTTGGCGCAGACATTTATTATCGTCTTTATTGGGTTTTTATTATTATTATATATTATAAGATAAGATATAATAGAATAGAGAGACAAGCAAACATCACCAGAGTATTGGATAAGCTCATCAGAATCAAAATCTTTTCGGAAGAAAAGTAAGGGAAAGTAACCGTATGTTGTTTCGAAGTATTAATTATTTTTAGGGGGTTTTATAACCAGAACACAAATAAAAATAAAATACTTTTTATTTCTGTTTTTAGTAAATAATTTGTGCAAGTAAGACATTTGGTAGACCGTTATGGAAACATCCAATATCCTAGTTATTTTGCTAAATCAAATATTAATTAGATAAGGTTAGTGGGTTTTCCTCATTATTTTTGTTTTTAGTTTCATCATCACTATTATTATTTTTAAATATATATAGATAGAAGGGGATGAAGATCATTTCACCGGGAATGGGAGCCCCGCGATTCTAATATTGGAGCATTGCCACATGGTGATGGTGATAATTATGGTTTTTAAATTCTTGGTCTTCTCTCTATATGCGTTATCACATGCCTGATCCAAAAGTATCTATAATCATCAGAAATCAAAATATTTTCTAATCAGTCTAGAAGAATTTTTACACGTTACCTTAGATAAAAATTGGTGACAGATATCTTCTTCTCAGCACCGGAGGTAAAGTTCATTCGGCATTCTTTTATTTTGTTCTCTCTATAATAAGATTAGAGTTAAGTTCTCTTTAGTCTTTTTGTCATTTTTTTCATCAATGAAATCGTGTAGGTTTGTTCTGTTATAATCAATGTCAAAATATATGAAGAAAATCTTTCAAGTTTTATATGGTGTTGTTTTCTTATAAGATCTACCATCAATTTTTTTCTTTTGCATTTTAATTTTGTATATTTTGTTTTTATTTTTATTATTTTCTTGTATAATCTTGTTTTGATAGTTGTAAGAGGAAAGAGTACGGAGGAAACTATGAAGTTTTCTTCAAAGAATTTGTTGTCCGAAAATTTCTTGTTTTGTAAAGTTGAATTGTTATAATGGGATATCTTGTAATCTTTTTGTTATTGGTTTGTTCTATATTTGCGCCATTTTTATGGCTTTGGCGCCTTACAAGGCTATAGCGCCTATTATATGGCTGGCCCCTAATTATTTAGGGTAGTTTGTTTAAAATTTTCACGGCTTCTTGTATTGAAAATATAATAAAATATTGGCACAATAAAATTGCAAAATAAACAAGTTATGCACTAGACAAATTTTACTAGTTGGAATATAAGGGTTATTTAAGTTAAGGTATGATGTAAAGAAAATTTTAAAATGATATTTTAAAAATATTTTTAAGTGAAATAAGGTTTAAGGAAGATTAAGTTTAAACGATAATAGCTTTTTAGGAATTATTAGCAAAAAGGAAAAGTGATGGAATTTAGTATTCAGATTCTAATATTATTATTTAAAATTAATCAAGTAATTTAAAGAATAATAAATACGAAGATATTGTAATAAAAGGAGGTGGGAATACTAATTGTTGTGAATTTATTGTGTTCAAATTTTATGGAATTTGGTTTGTAATCTATAGAAAGGTATCATTATAAATGTTTTTATGGTAACTTAAAAGGATACAATTTTTGGAAATTTTACTACTTGTCTTTTGGAAATTAAAATAGGAATAATTATGTCATGATAACTAAATTGGATTATTTTAAGTAATTTCAATTCAATATAGATTGATTTAATTATAATAAAGTTTTACCATAAATAAATATGTATAAAAATTGCTTTTTTGGGATAAGTACAATAAAGGAATTTGTAATATTTTAGAAATGGGGACATTAATATGGTTGATTTTGTCTATTTTGGGAAGGATTATGGAATTAATGGATCCTTAATGCTTAATAATCAAGGTTATTTTGTTTCATTAATCATTAATAATCAAGGTTATTGAAGTACATTATTCGTTGCTTACTTTATTATTGCGATAATTTTTACAGCAAACTTTTGATATCCTATGGATGGGAGCATTGTAGGATTTTTGTTATTATCAGATTACATATCAAAAATTTTAGGTTTTAGGGTCTTAGTAAGAGATAGTAATCCTAAGATGATGAAGAAGTAAAATACAAGAGTTAAGTTGCTACTAGCCAAAGGGTCTCCCTTTGGCTAGTTATAGTATTTTATATGGGGATCTAGTTTTTCAATTTTTGAGTTTTGAGTGTTTTGATCGGATTGATTATTTTCTAATAAATTTTTTTGGTTTTTTGATTTGTTTTCAGTTTATTCATATTCGTTAGCTTTGGTGACGTCTATCAACAATGGGGAGATGTATTTCAACAAGTTAGGAGCGTTGTTTGAAGATGTTATAGCTTTATTGTCTAAATTTCCGGGGGCAGTTTTGTCCCATGTGGCTCACTCTGAGAATTTAGCGGCCCATGGCTTGGCAAAGCATGCTCTGCGGTTAGACGATGAGCTATCCTGGTTCGAGGAGGTTCCAGCGCCGGTGGCGGACGTGGGCGTCGTAAATTCATGAGTGATTCTAATCACTTTGTCACAAAATAAAAAAAAAATTAATTAATTAGATAAAGATTTACATGCATACTCTCAATGTTTTATTAAATTAATTAAATGTTTCATTTTTAATTAAAATCGTAAAGAGAGAAAATTCTAAAATTGAGGCCAGAGTGTCAAAATTGTCCAATGACCCAAAGATGAGCAATCAATGTTCAAATTAAAATGTATTACAATTTCATTGTAAAATATAATACAAGAATAAGAATAATATAAGAGGTTGGTTAAATAGATGTTACAACATATGTATATATATTATATGTTAATTTAGAAATCTGGCCAACTTGCTTGTATGTATTGATGAGATGAAAGTTGGCCTAATTTTTGCGTCAAATATTTTGATGTTTTCATTGAGAACTACAACTCAAGAAGTCACTTACAAGATGGTTGCAATTCGATCTACAAGTGTGGAAAGATCTATAACAACTAGCCAGTAGACTAGGGCCACGCTAGTCACTGGAACTGGTGATGGGACTACACCTACATCTCAGATGTCAAGTGGAGGCCTCGAAACCAGCTCCACAACTCGTCCCCCAAGGCCACCAACGGCTACTGGAATGAGACCAGTGAATAGAGTCCACCTAGGGAACCGCTTGTGGAACTAGAAGAACCCGAGGAGGCCGATCCTTGGGTTGAGCAGCTTAGCCAAATAGTGGCTGACCTGCAACAACAATTATGTGATTTTCTCAATAAGGAAGATGAATTGTTCTAAAAATGGCTCATGGAGAATTTGGGAAGCTTATCGCTCTAGTCGTGGAACAACTTCCCTAAGGCGAGCTTTTAAGCTAGAAAGAGAGATACCTCGTCGGTCAACTGTCCATGTGGGAAATAACACTCAAGGGGAAACTCTCAATGCATGCAACACTTCTACCATGCCTAGTAGTTGTGCAAACACTCATTACACTACAGGTTCTTAGGCTCCTCGGAGGGAAGCAAACTTTGAGTGAGATTTTGAAAGAGCTAAAACTCAGGTGCGACAACCAATGGGTCCTCCACCTGATGTTGAGCGACCACGTGCTCCTCCTTCGCAATGTTCTCCTCGCCGGTCGAATGACACCAAGCCTCGTGACCCTACAAAGGGAAAAGACTTGCGACTGATACTGAAGGGCGTAGACCAAGACCATACTTTGAAATTAGAGGTTATGAATTTCAAAGAGTAAAGACTAACGACCCACTTCACACTCATAAGTACTTTCGAGATGATAGGGGTGAGTTATGTCGGTACTTTGCTCGCGACCCTGACAACCAGTAGTACGAGTATTTCCCTCATGTGCATGGAGAAGAATTGAACCTAAGCAATCAATTCAACTCTCTTCGCACTTGCGATCCTGTTGGAGACTATTTTGAAGGAAATAGCCACTACAATGTTCCAGACGACCGCTCCTGCAATGCTTTCTCCCATGACGATTTGGCCTTTATGCCCGAGAAGTCTCTGGTGTCGCCTTCACGACCCCGTGGTCAGGAGACAACAACCAGACCCAAATGGACTGGTGCCTTTGATCGACTTGGAAGACAAAGAGACTTGCGTGACACCTTAACCAAAAGACGGTTGGTGGAAGCGAGAGCTTCTAAAGGTGACACTTATCAGTCAATAGAAGTTCTAAATGGGACGCAAACCACCACCCACGATGTTAATAGGAAAGACTTTGAGGATCTAGTGGCCTTGGTAAAAGGAATCATGGCTACAAAGTTGTTAGAATTAGAACTAAATAGAGGGTGATGCTCGAATCTCGCAAACCGAATCAAAGCTTTGTCAACCGTCTAAATATCAAGAATCTTTCCTAGCATCAGTACACCAAATAAAAAGGCCCATTGTCCCACATTCATTACTTTGAAGTGGAAACTGATCTACAAGGAGTAAGGAATAATGTTTGGTGTAGAATTTTCCCTGTCAAGCTGACGGGCTTAGCTTAGCAATGATACCTCAAGCTTCCCCCTAGATCTATTAACTCATGGAAAGATCTAGTTGACGCATTCGACAATCAATTTGTTCCTTCACGACAGCACCAAATTGAACCCAATAATTTGGTAGATGTGAAGCAACTAGAAGATGAATCCCTTAAGGACTACATTCAACAGTTCTTAGAGGCAACATCTAAGACTAAAATGCTTAGTGAGGATGCAAGGGCAATGGCACTTGTAGCTGGACTCAAGCAGATTAGTCCTCTGTGGTTTGACCTTTGTCTAAAGTCAGTTTATACCATGAACATTTTCCTTCATAGGGCAGATGGCTTTATCAAGCTTGAGGAAGTTGTTACTCGAGCCAAGAGCTCAAATAACAAGAAGAAGAAATCGTTAGACTCCTCAACCTCTGACACTGTAACGTGGGCGCCAATGGGAAAAAAAGAGGATCGAATGGGGGTAAGAGAGCTAACAATAGAGGGAAACAAGGTAACTCCCCTGGCGGAAAGAAAGCCAAAACTAGGAACAGCCTGATTCGAGAGTACGAACTTTGTTTCACCACCTACTCAATTCTCAAAGCCCTAAGAGAGGAAATATATATGGCAACTCAGTCAACAGTGTCATACCACAAACCTTTTCCCTTCAAAGAGTTAGGGAAAAGAGACATGAATAAATTATGTTACTCTCACAACTATTACAGTCATCACATGAATGAATGTAATTAGTTGCGAGATGAGATATTAGAATTTTCGTTTAGGCAAAAGCACGCTGCTCTTCAGTGGTATATGCAACTTGAAGCTCCAGCTGGGGCAATGCACATTTGCAGCCTGCTCTTAGGATTTATACCCTAAAAGCAAGTAGTTGATGGATAATATATTCTATGATATATAATTATAAGATAAATGATACAATTATTATAATAGTATAATTAATAAATGTTTAAAAAATCCTTAATCATATGGAGAAGGTATAATCTTGTAAGGATGTACAAGAGAATTAAGATTATACGATATGAATAAAACAAGTCGGTAGTGATTAAAGTAATGGGAATCTTTAATATGGAACTGCTAAGTATAATTTACTATACACTATACTTCTAGTGTGTGTGATTTTGATTCAAATCACATATGTAGATAGACATGTAGTAAAGGTGTTGGGTATAATTTGATCATGCATGACTGAACTGATATGTAATAAATATCTTTTATTAACATGTCGTTTACCATGAAAGAGTAGTTAATATCACAATGATGATCATTAGTAAATAAGCCTGAATCTTGAGTATATATGAACTCATGTTTGTATTCATTGAGTTCTTTGATGCACTCATTAAAGTTTCTCAGGGAAAATGATTTTTACAACCTCTGTTTCAGGAGCTCAATAACATGAGTGGCTGGGAACATGTTATACAATAGTGGAATCCAAGCTTTTCTAATAGATCGAATATTAGTTTTCTTATAGTTTTAATTCTCAGAGTGCTAATAATATTGGATCCAAATCTATAATAAGTTATAGATTAACTGTTCACATTGAATTAATGGTACACAAAGAATCAAGAGATAATTAGATGGGTAAAATGGTAATTTTTACCAACTCTAATAATGAACTAATAATTGGAGGGGGAACTACTTATATTGATTATATCAATAGACTACAAGTAAGAATTCTGTAAACATAATTCTACATAGTTGAGTAATAATGGAATTAATAAATTTAATTATTATATTAATGAGATCGATAATAATCAAGTTTATTGGAGCTTCAAAATATAGGTCCATGGTCCCCGAGTCACCTCTATACAACACTGTACAAGAGAAAGTTTTATTTAATGAGTAAATTTCAAGTGACAATTAATTTCTATGAGAAATAAACCTTAAGGGCAAAATAGTAATTTGGAAAATTATTATTTTGATTAATTATGATAATTATAAATTGTATAATTAATAGTATTTAACTATTTAATTTTATTAGATGACACTATATAAATTAGTTAAATATAATATTATTCTTAAATAATAAAGAGAGAAATATATTATTTTTGAAAAATAATAATTTATTTTAATCTTTATGAAAAAAGAGATTAATGAGAATTAATCAATTATTATTTATTGACAAAATTAATAATAAGTCTTATTGATGGTAAAATTGAGAAATTATTTTTGGACCTTAAAATATGGCGCACAGATGTAGAGTGACGTATATAGGCCCATATTAATTTTATTTGATTATTTTATTGGTTAAAATAATTCAAATTAAATTAATTAATTATCTTTTAAATATTGAATTCTATGTATTATTGGATAATATATTTAATTAAAAAGATAATAATAAAATAAAGGTTTAACTGATATTTGTAAATCAGTTATTAGATGTTTACATTTGAATTTAAATTAAATTAGATATTTTTTTTTTATTTTAATAAATGATTAAATGGCTTCAGTTATAACACTATGCTGACCACAGATTTGGTCAACTAATAGTGGGGCCTTATTTATGATTGACAGTACCACATGTAAGTAATAAAAGTGTTGACCTCGAAAAGTGATCAACCGACAGCGGGGTCATGCAATTTGATGCTTGCCACGTGTGTGCACAAATAAGAATGAAAAATAATAAATAATAGGATTTGTTATAGAGGTTCGGCTCCCTTATGATAACGGGTAATGGCCTACTGCACTTTTAGTTGTATTATACCGAGGAAATTATTATCCAGATCGCTATAGGTGGGATTTGCTATAGTACCCTTAGGATTATATTATTATCAATGCCTTGCAAAAATCAAATGTCGGACATCCTAGGGTGTTGGACAGCCTTAAGGTGGCGTGTGGGAGAGAGTGAGGAAGAGAGATAGTTTATCAGACACTTGAGATCAGGTTTCTAGCTTAGAGGCAGCTTACGCACTTAGGTTTTTAGTCAGAGGTTAAGACCTTTATATAGGAAGCCTTAAACCCTAAGTTTACAATTCAAATGCATGGGAAATCGTATAGTTAGTTGGATATTTATAAAAGACCAAAATGCCTTTGATTCTAGATATTATTCAGCTATTCTGTTGGGCTTTTGGGGCCAAATTTGCAGCCCATTCATGTTGTCCATGTGCAAGAGTGTTCTGTGGGGCCTGTAGAGCATTCTTTGACCAGCCAGGCCCTTGTGCTGGCCAGTCTGGCCTTGGGCTGGCCGGCCATGGGGCTGGCAAAGGGTGGCTGGCCAGCTCCTAAGAGGGAGCTGGTCTGTCACTTGATCCCTGTTTGAGTGTGGATCTTTGTTTGCTCAAGTGCTAACTTGACCTTCCTTTTAGTGAGCTATACTACCACGTGGCACTAAATCTGTCCACGTAAGCATGCCACATCATGAGGACAAAAACTAGGATAATAAAAAGCAAGTAAAGAGAATGACACGATAATTTATAGAGATTTGGCCCCCTTGTTTAGCGGGTAATGACCTACTCCACTTTTAGTTATATTGATTCAAGAGACTATACCACACAGATTACAGGCTTTTACCTTGTAATTTCTAGTATGGCTCTCTATGAATATTACAATAGTGAAAATAATGTATGAAAGATCTCAAACAAGTAAGATGAGAAACAGACTTAGTGTCTAAGGAATGGAGGTGGCGTGTGAGAGAGAGGGCAAAAGTGCTTTAGGGCTTTCGGGACTTAGAACTTCGGTCTTTTACCATCTAGCCTAATGCTCTTTATATAGCTAGAGCTTACAAAAAGATCTAATTCAACTAGGTTAATATCCCTTAAATATAGGATATATTTCCCTTTTCAACATATATTTAACCTATAAAAATAACTGATTAGAATCCCTAAAAGTTAGGCAGATTTTAAGGTTTAAAACCCCATTTTCTAGGGTTGTTGGTGTTGTTTCATAGGTATCCTCGTGTAGTGACCCGTGTAGGGTAAAGTCTGCAAAAGTATCCATGGACTTATGCCTCTCTTTAGCATCCTTTACGTGTGCATGTCGGTCTACCCTTTACTTGGGGCTGCCAGCACATGGCATTCCTTGGCCGGTTAGGGGTGGTCCGACCAAATCCTCTTAGTTTGCCATTTTCATGTAACTTCATCCTCACTGAGTATTTGGATCCCTCATCAATAAACATGTTATACTCCACGTGGATTTTTTCTTACCTATGTGGACATGCCACATCATGTGGGCGAAATTTGGATAACTTCCCCCAAGTCCCTATGCAGATATTTGTACGAATAATGACTTTTCAACTCTTGCTCTAACTATTAAAATCTTAACCGAGTAGTTATTGTTTGATCAAATATTTTCCCTTTCATATATACACTTCATGACAAAAAATGACTTTTTTGCCAATCATTATAGGGATTTTTTTAAAAAAAATGCTGCATAGGATCCCACTTTCAAACTCTTAGAATTTTGCGTGGAAATTTTGTAAGGAGAGTAACCGCCCACTACTTCATGGAAAGAAGAGGGTATCAGAACCTATATAATGTTCATTTTATCAAACCCTCCTCTTCACTTTAATCTCTCTTTCTCTTTTTTGAATTCCGTTCAAGATTAGAAGAAAAAACCTCTTCACTTTCCTCTTGCAAGCCAATGCCTCAAGGTTCCATTCTCTTGGGTTTTTTATTTGTTTTGACGATTTGACTTTCCCATGAGCCTCTACAGTGGATGCCATTAATGATAAGTCTTAAAATCTCATTTTCTCATTGTTTCTTGAATCCTCCATTATTGAGTTCAAGTTTTTTAAATACTTGATTCTTACGTTAGATTGTAGTCTTTTTCACATTATAATCCACATGATAGTTTTTGGATACAAAATGTATGATTTCCTAATGAAAAAGATCGAATTTTGAGCTTTGTTTGGATTCTTTACTCTTTGAGTCACTAAGAACTCGTTCGATTTTTTAAAAAGCTAAATTTCTAATCCATAAAACACCCTTGTCGGCACATAGGGTTTGTGTTGGAATTTATTTTACCAGGATCTTAGATCTACTCACAAGTATGTTTATTAACATCCTAAATATGAACTTTCTAAAACGATAAATTAAACACATATAAAGTTTAAGAAACCTTACATTGGGTGCAGCGGAATATAATGACTCCTTCCGTTCAGATATCTAGCCCTTGATTCCTTTCTGTAGCAGAGCATTATCAATATCTGAACCTGGATCTCTTTCTCTGAATCCTTGATGCTGAATCTCCTTTGCTGAATGTCTTTCTTCACGATCTTCCTCACTATGATTGAGGTATCACTTGATGTGTGTGGGCACTACTCCTACACTAAAGTAATTTCGAAATTTAAAGTAAGAAGAAAGAAGAAGTGGTAGCTAAAGATAGGGAGAGAGAAGGCTCAGTTTTCTGATTCAGAAAGTGTCAGAAGAAAAGTCTAATTTTTCTGAAGCCTTCACTATCTATTTATAGCATTCCACTAGGGTTAGATTTGAATTATATGGCATTAAAATAATGAAAAAATCAACTTAAAATAGCTACAAAGGTGGCCGGCCATGCCTTTAATGGATTGGGCCTTGGGCTTTGCAATTTTGCAATTTTAACACCTTTTGTATCTGATTTTCTCAAAAATGCCAATTTCCTAATTCAAACATTTAAATGCCAATTCTAACTATTTAATAACTATAAATAATTATTAAATAATATTGTCATTTATCATATTTATTAATTGAACCATACAAAGTATCATAATTAACAAATATGCCCCTATAAACTCTTTCTTTACAATTTCGCCCTTACTTAGTGAAAATTTCACAAATAGACATAGTCTAACTTGTGAATTATAATTGATTAATCAAAACCAATTACATGAGTCTTACAAGCAATATTATCTCAACTAGTGGGGGGACCATGGGTCTATATAACCGAGCTTCCAATAAGTAGATCAAGAATTTAGCACTAAAATTCACTAACTTATTAATTCTTCGTTGAATCCACGCATAGAACTTAGAATTGCACTCTCAGTATATAGAATGCTCTATATGTTCCACCATATAGACACATCATTAGTTATCCATTGTTATAATCCTAATGTGATCAATGATCCTCTATATGAATGATCTACATTGTAAAGGGATTAAATTACCGTTACACCCTACAATGTATTTATTCCTTAAAACACTTGACCCCGTATAAATGATATTTCAGCTTATGTGAAATGAGTACTCCACCATTTATGTTCGTTTGGTCAAGCTCGAAGGAGATCATCCTTTGCTTACTATTCGCCAGATAGAAGCTATAGATTCCATGTTTATGCTAGCGCTCCCACTCAATTGCACTACCGTGTTCCCAAAATGTACGTATCACCCTGACCTAAAAGTAGGCTTAACTAACAAATCAAAGAACACGAATAGCCTTTCAAGATTGAGCCTAATCATAACAGGATTAAGAACATTTGATCTAGGATCAACTAGGCGATATTGACTTGAATAGATATTACGGTAAGTTTAATAAATCTAAGTCAAAGTTCAATATCGGTCCCTTCCGATGCATACTCCATGCATCCAACCTGAGCTTTACTTTAACCAATGTTCTGGAAAGAACATAGTATTTCTCCAAATACAAGTAAACTCTTGTTGTAGATTATCATATCAGTAAAACCCTATGTCTGATAAATCTAGGAAACTTTATTCACATAGTCATGTTTACTTTCCAATGTGTTGACGGCACAATAAACAGGATCAAGTATGTGAAAAGGGTTTCAGATGAATTTATACATTATGCACATATAATCATGAAATAAATCATGTGAACCATGCAACATTAAATGTTATTTCTGATCTATATTAATAAGTAAATCTGATTATATTGAAATGAGTTTTATTTAGGGCATAAAACCCAACAGTTTGTTTATAGCCCTGGCCAGCACATGGGGCCAATCTTGGAACCTGGCCAATTCTAGGCTTCTAGATTGGGAACCTGGCCAGTGCTTACTTTGGTCATGGGACCCTACCCGACATGTTTTTGTGTCTTGGGACCCTGGTCGACATATGGCGTTGATCCCAGCACATTGGCCAGTTTTGGCCCTCTTTTGACTATAGCAAAGACTTCCTCACGACCTTCTAAACTCGTTTAAACATCATTTAATACTTAATTCCTGTAGGAACTCTATATGGCATACTTTAGGGTGAGTCTATCTTAGTCAATTAACAAATTAAGACTCAAAGCCCATTCAACTTTTTGTACCTAGAACTTGTACTTTACTGATCTACAACTTTGTACATTTAATATTTTGCTAGTACCCTTAGGTTTAGTTGACTTGTACTTTGTCCAAGTCTTTTCATTTTGTCTGGTTGCTCACCTCCACTTGAGTCTTGTATGCAGATGAACCAGCGCAACTTTTGGGGAGGTGATAACCGAATCAACGAAGACTTACTTAGTCTTCTCTTTAAAGACCACCGTCCAACTTCTTTACCTAATTCTCCTTTTGAGAGTTCTTCGGGTAGCCCCTCGAGTGACTTTGAGTTTAGCAGCGGTTCCTCAAAACCTGAAGTCTAGCATCATTGCTGTTCAAAGAAAATAGGCACTAAATTTTACGGTCGATGACAGTTCTTCCCTAGTTCGTGGACCTACATTGTTTGGGAAGGTGTGCCCGATACATTGCCCACACGTTAGGAAACTCCATCAGTTAGAGATCTTCCTACTACAAAGACTGCGATTACTATTGCTAGACTCTTCGAACTAGTCATGGCTAGGACCAAACAGACGTGTCGTAGGGCACCCCCTTATGACCCTCACATTGTTGAGGAGGTTGAACAACCTCAAACTTATCACCCAAGGGCAAGTGAGGTTAAAGAACCTGTGGCCGAGCAGCCCATGGCTAGCCAAGATGATGAGGCTTTGACTAGAATAGATAGTGTATTTGAAGTTAAAGAGGCTATACTTGGTGTAGGGCTGGGTACTGTTGAGAGGCAATATAAGACTTGCACCGTGATTTTGAACAACCCTCTAGGGTCTTATGATGAAATCGAGTAGCCATTAAATGCTCTTGGTCACCCATCTGAGGTTGGGATAGACCATGAGGCTCCCGAGCTGTAGGTTCTTAAGTAGGGGGATCATTAGAGATGGATATCCCCTCCATTATCTCTGTCGGGCAGAACACTTGATGAGATCAAGAGAGGAGGACTCATTGGAGGAGTCTGTTGTGACAGACCTACCAGGGACCAGTTTGTAAAGACCGCTTAGTTTAATTTGGAAATTAGCAGTTAATCACGTTTAATTATGAAAATTATTTATAGCTATTTAAATAATTATTATACTGTTATTATTGATTTCTGAGATGCATTTTTATGTCATTTAGTAGTTTTCATAATTTTGCATTTCCGGTGCCCGGTATCATGGAACTCGGTGTTTGGCTCAGTAAAATCACAACTTAGTATGTTAGTAGTTTGGGACGGTTTATTAGACATTGGGAATGTCGGGAATGGCCGGGAATTTAGAATTTCCCAAAAATACCCCTTTACTGTTATTTATGTGGTTTTAGTGTGGAGGGGCAAAATGGTCTTTTTGCCCCATTATTATTTTGTCTTCTAGTGATTTTAATAGTGGAAATATATGTTTACTTGGTATTATTTGTTGGCTGAAATGATTAAGTAAAACCCCTTATTTTATTTTACAAAATTTCAATATTTCAAAGTTAGAAAAAATTTGGAAAACACTCTCTCTTGTCCTCTCTTTCTCTCTCGGCTGCATGGGGATTCTAGGGCTGAGTTTTCCTTGATTTTCAAGCTCTCTCTAGCCAAATTTGTGAACTCTTGTTGTGGTATGTTCTCTCTAGCTCTTCTTTTAGTTTTTTTTGAAAATTGATGAAAAAGAAGTGTTGTTGCATGCTTGTTTTTGTGGTTCTTGTTGCTGTGATTTATTGTGATGTTTCAGAGAATTAATCTTGCCGTTTTAGGTAGATTAGAGCTAGTATAATGCATGTTAATTGCTTTGATTTCAAGCTTGGAAGTTTTAGCTCAAAACTATGGTTTTCAAAGAGAAATTGTGTGAATTTGTGGCTGTAGTGTTTGCATGAATTAGGGTTAGTTTTCTGCAGTGTTATTATGCTTGAATATGAGTTAGAATCATGGTTTGGATGCATGTTTGTTGATGTTAGTAACCAAGTTTGAGTTTGGAACTCAAAGCTTGGGCTTTAATGGTGATTTTCATTTTTGTACTTTTTGGGCTGTGTTGATGCTTTAGAAATGTTCTAGGGGTTATATAGAACAGGTCTGGAAGGTTTGAGGTTAATTGGATTTGTTTTGGTTGAGATATGAATTTTTGAAGTTCTGCCTGCGAGGAACCGAAATTCCGGTGGTGCATTCGGAATTCCGGATGGGGTTCTGAAAATTCCCAGAACCAGAATTCCGGTTGGGCAACCGGTCTACCGGTTGGGTGATTTTCAGAAACCCTAGTTCTCCTCATTTTTATGTTATTTGGGGTATTGCCATGCTTTTTATCGATAGGGAAACTTTTAGTTCCTAGTTTAAGTCCCCGGGAAGTGATTTAGCGTATCACTTATAGTGTTGTGATTTTTATGGTTTGGGAGCCTGTAATCCGCCGCGTATAGTTCCGATCGAGTTGACCGGCACACCTGAATTCGGAATCCAGGTAAGATTAGTATAACAGTATGCATATGTAGATTACATGTTTAGCGTGCATGTAGGAAGCCTGTTAGATTACATTAGATATGTATGTTGGCTTCGAGCCATCCAACTGTGTCACGTCGGTACAGGCTGGAGTATGACCAGCAGCCGGAGTATGACCGGTTCGACCGATTAGGCTGACACTTAGGTTGGTGGTTCTGTACTATTTGACGTATCACGTCGGTACAGGCTGGAGTATGACCAAGAATGGAGTATGACAGTTCGACCGATCAGCCGATACCGTAACACGTCGGTACAGGCTGGAGTATGACCAGCAGCCGGAGTATGACCGGTTCGACCGATCAGGCTGTTACTTGTCAATAGTACCGTCCCTATGAACGTTCAGAACTCAGTACCGTGTTTGACACGGCAGTTAGGGGGACTCAGTATCGTGTTGGACACGGCAGTTAGGGTTATGATCAGGGGTATGGGCATCTGATCATGACCGGGATTTATGTATGAGTATTATTATGCTTTTCTTACTGAGTCTGTTGACTCACAATGCTATGTTTATGTGTAGGTAAAGGCAAGGCTAAAGCTGATGGACCGTGAACGAGCCTATGAGGATTGTACATGTCGGGGCGGTTAGGCCTAGAGCGTACGATCATCGGGACAGCGGGGCTATTTTGTAACTAGTCGCTAGGCGACAATTATTTTGTATAAACAGTAAACTTTTGTAAATGATTTTGTAATCGGGATCCCGAGTCTTTTGTATAAATATTTTACAAGTTTAATTAAAGAGCAAAAATTTTAATTAATCACGTTTTCCATAAACCTCGTTGATTAGCAACGAGCTGCACAGCATGTTTAAAAATCACGTAATACGCCTATTCTAGTTAGGGTGTTACAATTTGGTATCAGAGCCGCCAAGTTGTCTTCCGAAGATCGTCACGACATGTACAATCATCATCAGCAGTTAGCTCGTTCCACGGTTCAGTAAGCCTTTATTGCTTTAGTAGTTTATTTATTTATTTTATGAATAAGAAATGCCTTATAGGAAGCATGTTAGTTGCCTGATAGTAGAATAGGCGCATGTTTCGTTTTTAATTTCCAAATTAAGCGGCATTAGTAAGCTCTCCTTGAATACGACCTGATACGCCAACTCTTGGTTTCGCAGGCGGTTCTGACTAGATGGACGCCAGGCGGACTACCAGGAGCCAGTGCAATTCAGTGGGGTCGAACCAAGGTCAGGGAGCTCAGTTTCCCCCGCCAGCTAGGGGCCGAGGTAGAGGTCCCCGGGGCAGGGCTCGTGGTCGGGGTGATGAGAACCCGCCACAGGCTGCCCAGGCTCCCCAAGCCGATCAGGGAGCCCAGAATTGGGAGGTTAGGTTTGCTGAGATGCAAGCCCGAATTGAAGAGCAAGACCTCGAGATACAGAGGTTGAGGCAGCAGGGGGCTCCTGCAGTGCCCATGCCAGTAGTTCCAGTGGCACCCGCCCCTGCTGCTCAGGCCGAATTAGTGGTGGCGGCCAACAGATTGGAACCTTTGTATGAACGGTTCCGGAAGCAAGCACCTCCGGTCTTTCTGGGAGGACCAGATGTAATGAAGGCCGAGCAGTGGCTGACGGTGATCACCAAAATCCTGAACTTTATGGGTGTCACCGGTAATGGCAGAGTGGTGTGTGCCACTTTCCAGTTCCAGGAGGACGCTCTGGTCTGGTGGGACATGGTGTCTCAGATTCACGACGTCACCACCATGACCTGGGAAAGGTTTTAGGAACTCTTCAATGCCAAGTATTATAATGAGGCAGTTAGAAGCGCCAAGAGGAAAGAGTTCGCTCACCTGACCCAGCTGGAGAATATGAGCGTGACCGAGTATACTACTCAGTTTGACCGGTTGGCGAGGTTAGCCTCGGGAATAGTGCCAACCTACTTCAGCAAGAAAGAGAAGTACCTGGACGGGTTAAATGCGAAGATTAAACATGATTTGATGATCACCACCGACGACAAGACCACCAATGCCGAGATGGTGGAGAAGGCACTGCGAGCTGAGGGCGCAGTTGGGTGTATGTCGGAGTCGACCAGTACTCCGGCGAGTGGCGGGGCTCCTACCCCTCCTGCATCAGGCTTTAGCAGGGGGAGTAGTGGTTCGGCCATGGACCAGAAGAGAAGAGCATCCACTGTATCCGGAGGCTCGAGTCAGAACAAGAGGTTCTGGGGGAACCAGAATAGAGGTAGTCGTCCTGGTGGTGCAGAGACCCGGTTCTCCTATCCCGAGTGCCCCAGCTGCAAAAGGCACCATCGGGGTGAATGCAAGGGTCAGGGATGCTTTCACTGTACTTCAAGAGGGATTGTCCCTAGCTCCGCTCAGAGGCACCAAGGGCTCCGGTGATACCCACTCCAGCTAGGGTGTTCGCCATCACTCAGGCTGATGCAGATGCCAGCCCATCAGTTGTGACAGGTCAGCTTTCTGTTAATAACTCGCTTTACTCAGTACTGTTTGATTCTGGGGCTACACATTCTTATGTAGCAGCCAGAGTCTTTAGTAAACTGGATAGACCGTATGATAGATATGAATCAGGGTTTGGAACCCTATTACCTGGCGGAGAGTTAGTTATCTCCAAAAGGTGGATTAGGTCTATGCCGATCAGAATAGATGGTAGAGAGTTAAGTGTCGACTTGATAGAAATGAGCTTAGTAGAGTTCGATATTATTTTAGGAATGGATTTCCTATCTAAATATTCGGCGAGCATTGATTGCAAAAGGAAGATGGTGATCTTCCAACCGGAAAGTGAGGAACCTTTTGTGTTTGTTGGTTCAGTTCAGGGATCTCGGATCCCGGTGATTTCGGCCATGTCAGCTAGAGAATTATTGCATGGTGGATGCTTAGGGTTTCTGGCCGTGGTAGTGGACACCACTCGGCCAGATACCATTCGGCCAGAGGACATCAGGGTAGTTCGGGAATTTTTAGACGTTTTTCCCAAAGAACTTCCAGGGTTACCACCTCAGCGGGAGATTGACTTCGTGATAGATTTGGCACCAGGGGTGGAACCGGTTTCCAAAGCCCCCTATAGAATGGCTCCAGCTGAACTTAAGGAATTAAAGATTCAGCTCCAGGGGTTACTTGACATAGGGTTTATTCGGCCTAGTGTGTCACCTTGGGGAGCACCGGTTTTATTCGTCAAGAAGAAAGATGGAACTATGAGGATGTGCATCGACTACAGAGAATTGAACAAGTTGAAAGTGAAGAATAAATATCCGTTACCTAGAATGGATGATTTGTTCGATCAGCTTCAGGGGAAGACGGTCTTTTCTAAGATTGATCTCCGTTCCGGTTATCATCAGTTGAGAATCCGAGAGGAGGACATTCCGAAGACGGCTTTCCGCACTAGGTATGGACATTACGAATTCCTGGTTATGTCGTTCGGACTAACCAATGCTCCTGCAGCATTCATGGATTTGATGAATAGAGTATTCAAGGATTTCCTCGATATCTGTGTGATTGTGTTTATCGAAGACATCCTCGTGTACTCTCAATCAGAAGAGGAGCATGAATTACATCTCCAGATGGTACTGCAACGGCTTCGGGAACACAAGCTTTATGCCAAGTTCAAGAAATGCGAATTTTGGCTATCTCAAGTGTCCTTCTTAGGGCACATTGTGAGCAAAGATGGGATCAAGGTGGATCCCGGGAAGATCGAATCCGCCAGGGATTGGCCGAGACCGAAGACAGTGACAGAGATTAGAAGCTTCTTGGGTTTAGCTGGGTACTACCGTAGGTTCGTGGAAGGGTTCTCAAAAATTTCAATGCCCCTAACCGAACTTACAAAGAAGAATCAGCGGTTTGTCTGGTCAAACAAGTGCGAAGCTAGTTTTCAGGAGCTGAAGCAAAGGTTGATTACCGTTCCAGTGCTAGCTTTGCCTTCAGACAACGAGAAATTTGTTGTTTATTGCGATGCATCCAGACAGGGTCTGGGGTGTGTGTTGATGCAAGCCGATCGGGTCATCGCTTATGCCTCTCGTCAGTTAAAGGATTATGAACAGCGATACCCGACTCATGATCTAGAGTTGGCCGCGGTAGTTTTTGCATTGAAGATTTGGTGGCATTACCTTTACGGAGAAAGGTGTGAAATCTATACCGACCATAAAAGTCTCAAGTATTTCTTTACTCAGAAAGATTTGAACATGAGACAGAGACGTTGGTTGGAATTAGTGAAAGATTATGACTGCGAGATTCTTTATCACCCTTGGAAGGCCAATGTAGTGGCCGATGCCCTGAGCAGGAAGGGTCCCGGGCAAGTAGCTAGCATGGTTCAGATCTCGCCTCAGCTAGCAGAGGATATGGTTAGATCCGGCATTGAGTTTGTGGTAGATCAGCTTCACAACTTAACGCTACAATCTGATCTGTTGGAAAGAATTAAAGCCGCTCAGATGACTGATCCAGAGTTAGTGAAGATCAGAGATGAGGTTTTGGCTGGTCAAGCCAGGGACTTTTCAGTGTCAGACAACGGGATGCTTCTGTATAAAGCTAGGGTTTGTGTTCCGAATAGTGTGGAACTCATTGAGGAGGCCCATTCTACCCCTTATTTTCTGCATCCCGGCACCACTAAGATGTACCAAGATCTTAAACCGTACTTCTGGTGGAGTGGTATGAAGAAGAATTTGGTAGAATTCGTATCGAGATGCCTCACTTGTCAGCAGATTAAGGCTGAACATCAGAGACCAGCAGGGTTGTTGCAGCCTCTAACCCTACCAGAATGGAAGTGGGAAGATATCACGATGGATTTTATGGTCGGGTTACGTAGGACCACGGGTTTGTTTGATTCCATCTGGGCAGTGGTGGATCTATTCACGAAATCTGCTCATTTTCTACCGGTTAGAACAACATTTACAGTGGATCAGTTGGCAGAATTGTATGTCAGAGAGATTGTAAGACTTCACGGGGTACCAAAGTCTATAGTTTCGGATAGGGATCTGAAGTTCACCTCCAAATTTTGGCAGAGTTTGCAACGAGGAATGGGTACAAAGTTGAAATTCAGTACAGCATTCCATCCTCAGACAGATGGTCAGTCCGAAAGGACAATTCAGATATTGGAGGACATGTTGCGAGCCTGTGTTATGGATTTTGAAGGCTCTTGGAATAAATATCTACCGTTGATAGAATTTTCTTACAACAACAGTTATCAGAGTACGATAGGGATGGCTCCCTATGAACTGTTATACGGTATGAAGTGTAGGTCTCCCATCCACTGGGATGAGACAGGGGAGAGGAAATACCTAGGTCCAGAGTCAGTGCAGCGGACCAATGAGGCAATAGAGAAGATAAAAGCTAGAATGCTTGCCTCACAGAGTAGACAGAAAAGTTATGCAGATCCGAAGTGCAGAGATGTTGAGTTCCAAGTAGGGGACCATGTGTTTTTACGGGTATCTCCGATGAAGGGGATCAAATGTTTCGGGAAAAGAGGCAAGTTATGCCCCAGATTTACAGGACCTTTCGAGATTCTCGAGAAGATAGGTCAAGTGGCATACCGGTTAGCGTTGCCTCCAGCTTTATCAGCAGTTCACAACGTATTCCATGTCTCGATGTTGAGAAAATACGTTTCAGATCCTTCTCATATACTCAGCTATGAGAGCCTAGAACTGCAGCCAGATATGACTTATGAAGAACAGCCAGTGCAGATCCTGGATAGAAAGGATAAAGTCTTTCGGAATAAGACCATAGCATTGGTCAAAGTTCTCTTGAGAAACAACAAGGTGGAGCAAGCCACCTGGGAGCTAGAGTCAGATATGAGAGCTCAATATCCAGAGTTATTCAGGTTAGATTTCGGGGACGAAATCCTTTTAAGGGGGGAATAGTTATAAAGACCGCTTAGTTTAATTTGGAAATTAGCAGTTAATCACGTTTAATTATGAAAATTATTTATAGCTATTTAAATAATTATTATACTGTTATTATTGATTTCTGAGATACATTTTTATGTCATTTAGTAGTTTTCATAATTTTGCATTTCCGGTGCCCGGTATCATGGAACTCGGTGTTTGGCTCAGTAAAATCACAACTTAGTATGTTAATAGTTTGGGACAGTTTCTTAGACATTCGGAATGTCGGGAATGGCCGGGAATTTAGAATTTCCCAAAAATACCCCTTTATTGTTATTTATGTGATTTTAGTGTGGAGGGGCAATATGGTCTTTTTGCCCCATTATTATTTTGTCTTCTAGTGATTTTAATAGTGGAAATATATGTTTACTTGGTATTATTTGTTGGCTGAAATGATTAAGTAAAACCCCTTATTTTATTTTACAAAATTTCAATATTTCAAAGTTAGAAAAAATTTGGAAAACACTCTCTCTTCTCCTCTCTTTCTCTCTCGGTTGCATGGGGATTCTAGGGCTGAGTTTTCCTTGATTTTCAAGCTCTCTCTAGCCGAATTTGTGAACTCTTGTCGTGGTATGTTCTCTCTAGCTCTTCTTTTAGTTTTTTTTTTAAAAAATTGATGAAAAAGAAGTGTTGTTGCATGCTTGTTTTTGTGGTTCTTGTTGCTGCGATTTATTGTGATGTTTCAGAGAATTAATCTTGCTGTTTTAGGTAATTTAGAGCTAGTATAATGCATGTTAATTGCTTTGATTTCAAGCTTGGAAGTTTTAGCTCAAAACTATGGTTTTCAAAGAGAAATTGTGTGAATTTGTGGCTGTAGTGTTTGCATGAATTAGGGTTAGTTTTCTGCAGTGTTATTATGCTTGAATATGAGTTAGAATCATGGTTTGGATGCATGTTTGTTGATGTTAGTAACCAAGTTTGAGTTTGGAACTCAAAGCTTGGGCTTTAATGGTGATTTTCATTTCTGTACTTTTTGGGCTGTGTTGATGCTTTAGAAATGTTCTAGGGGTTATATAGAACAGGTCTTGAAGGTTTGAGGTTAATTGGATTTGTTTTGGTTGAGATATGAATTTTTGAAGTTCTGCCTGCGAGGAACCGAAATTCCGGTTGTGCATCCGGAATTCCGGATGGGATTCTGAAAATTCCCAGAACCAGAATTCCGGTTGGGCAACCGGTCTACCGGTTGGGTGATTTTCAGAAACCCTAGTTCTCCTCGTTTTATGTTATTTGGGGTATTGCCATGCTTTTTATCGATAGGGAAACTTTTAGTTCCTAGTTTAAGTCCCCAGGAAGTGATTTAGCGTATCACTTATAGTGTTGTGATTTTTATGGTTTAGGAGCACATGTCAGCCGCGTAGATAGTTCCGGTCGGAGTTGGCCGCACACCTGAATTCGGAATCCAGGTTAGATTAGTATAACAGTATGCATATGTAGATTACATGTTTAGCGTGCATGTAGGAAGCCTGTTAGATTACATTAGATATGTATGTTGGCTTCGAGCCATCCAACTGTGTCACGTCGGTACAGGCTGGAGTATGACCAGCAGCCGGAGTATGACCGGTTCGACCGATTAGGCTGAAACTTAGGTTGGTGGTTCTGTACTATTTGACGTATCACGTCGGTACAGGCTGGAGTATGACCAGCAGCCGGAGTATGACCGGTTCGACCGATCAGGCTGATACTGTAACACGTCGGTACAGGCTGGAGTATGACCAGCAGCCGGAGTATGACCGGTTCGACCGATCAGGCTGTGACTTGTCAATAGTACCGTCCATATGAACGTTCAGAACTCAGTACCGTGTTGCACACGACAGTTAGGGGGACTCAGTATCGTGTTGGACACGGCAGTTAGGCTTATGATCAGGGCTATGGGCATCTGATCATGCTCGGGATTTATGTATGAGTATTATTATGCTTTTCTTACTGAGTCTGTTGACTCACAGTGCTATGTTTATGTGTAGGTAAAGGCAAGGCTAAAGCTGATGGACCGTGAACGAGCCTATGAGGATTGTACATGTCGGGGCGGTTAGGCCTGGAGCGTACGATCATCGGGACAGCGGGGCTATTTTTGTAACTAGTCGCTAGGCGACAATTATTTTGTATAAAGAGTAAACTTTTGTAAATGATTTTGTAATCGGGATCCCGAGTCTTTTGTATAAATATTTTACAAGTTTAATTAAAGAGCAAAAATTTTAATTAATCACGTTTTCCATAAATCTCGTTGATTAGCAACGAGCTGCACAGCATGTTTACAAATCACGTAATACGCCTATGCTAGTTAGGGTGTTACACAGTTGGTCCATCGCTTGACATTTAACTAGATGGCTTGGTCGAATCCTCATTTGGAGCAAGGGGCAGTATTACCCTTGCATCCTTATTTTAGGGACATTGCCAACTACTTCGAACCGTGACCTACTCAGATCACCCCAATAGGCATCAAGTACCTTTTGACGCATTTTATTCTTTATGTAGAGTTGGGTTGGCCTTAGCCCTCACCCTACGAGGTTGGATACTTCTTAAAGTTAAAATCCATTCCAAAGCAACCCCAGTTTGGATACTTCTATTTTATTCAATTGGTGTACCAATGGTTAGGCAACACCAAAGCAAATCCATGTAGAAGGTTGGGATGTATTCTTAAAACTACTTCATTGCCTAGAACGTCAGGTTGTTGGGTTTTATTCCCTAAATAAAACTCATTTCATATAATCAGATTTACTCATTAATAAAGATCAGAAATAACATTTTATGTTGCATGGTTCACATGATTTATTTCATGATTATATGTATATAATGTATGAATTCTTTTTAAGTCCAGAACATATGGGTTGGTTAAAGATTATAGTGTTGTCAGCACAGTGGAATATAATCTTTATTATATGTTCAAAAGTAGATTCCCTGATTTGTCAGAACACTGGATTTAGACTGACATGGTATAATCAGCGATAGGTATTCTTACACCTTGGAAAAGTGTTATGTCCTTTCGAGGACATTGGCAAAGTTTACCAGTATCGGATGCATGGAGTATGCATTGGAATGGACCGATATTGAACTTTGAATTAGATTTTGAAACTTACCGTAAACATCTAGTCAATTCAATATCATAAGTTGATCCTAGATCACATGATCGAAATCCTGATATGGTTAGGCTCAATTTCAAGAGTGTTACTCGTGTTCTTTGATTTGTTAGTTAAGCCTACTTTTGGGTCAGGGTGATACTTACATTTTGGGAACACGGTAGTGCAATTGAGTGGGAGCGCTAACATAAATATGGAATCTATAGCTTCTATTTGGCAAATAGAAGTAAAGGATGATTTCCTTCGAGCTTAACCAAACGAAGATAAATGGTGGAGATCTCATTTCACTTAGGTGAAATAGCATTTATACAGGGTTAAGTGTTTTAAGGATAAAATACATTGTAGGGTGTTACGGTAATTTAATCCCTATACAGTGTAAATCATCTATATAGAGGATCATTGATCACATTAGGGTTATAACAATGGATAACTAATGACGTGTCTATATCGTGGAACATATAGAGCGTTTCTATATGACTGAGAGTGCAATTCCAAGTTCTAAGTGTGGATTCAATGAGGAATTAATAAGTTAGGGAATTTACTTGGTAAATTCGGTTCGACTTATTGGAAGCTCGGTTATATAGACCCATGGTCCCCATACTAGTTGAGGCCATACTGCTTGTAAGACTCAGTTAATTGATTTTAATTAATCAATTATAATTCTAAAAGTTAGACTATGTCTACTTTATGAATTCTCACAGTTTAAGGATGAAATCGTAAAGAAAAGGGTTTCTAGGTTTAATTATTAATTAAGAGACTTTGTATGTCTAATTAATAATTATTTAAATGACAATATTATTTAATAATCTATTTTAGTTATTAAATAATTAGTTTTGGCATTTAAATGATTAGAATTGGAAAAATGGCATTTTTGGAGAAATAGAAATAAAATTGAGGAAACTGCAAAATCCAAGTGAGGCCCATATTCCCTCTATGGTCGAGCACTCCCTTTGTGTTTCCCAATTATTATTTTTATTTTTTAATTGTCATGTAATTGCTAATCAAAGCCTAGTTATAATAGGAAAGTGGTGGATCACACTAAATAAGGCAGTTGATTGATTACACAGTAATTAAGGAAACTGTTTTATTTGGAAAGTTGTGCTCTCCCTTCTCCCTATAGATAGTAGCCCTTGTTCTCTTCTCTTGCACATCTTTGCATGGATGAAAAGCCACGAAATTGAGAGAGAAAAATAGAGAGAAATTTTGAAATCCTTGTGAGATGAGTAGTGCCCACACACATCAAGTGGTATCTCAATCATAGTATGGAAGACTATGGAATTTCTGCATCAAAGAAGGAGAAAAGAAGATCCAGGTTCAGATCTTGGTGATGCTCTGCTACAGAAAGGAATCAAGGGCTAGAGATCTGAACGGAAGGAGTCATATTATTCCGCTGCACCCACTATAAGGTTTTCTAACTTTATATGTGTTTATTTTCATTGTTTTAGAATTCATATTAGGTTGTTAATCCAACATACTTGTTAGTAAATCTAGATCCTGGTAAAATAATTTCCAACAACTAGCACCAGAGCCATGGTAATGATTTACTTTCATGTAATATGAATTAAAACGATGATTGATATGTTCTGTGTTGATTTGGATGGTTTCATGTTGGTTTATGTGCTTATGTGATGAATGTTAATGTTGTACGAAATTTTTCCATGAAATATTTTTTTTCAATTTTTGAAAATATTTTATTTGGATTCCTTGTGAAAAATTGAGCAATTTTCGTTTTTACGGAACTCAATTCCGATGAAAAAAGAAAAAGTTATGATTTTTGGAAAAATTGAATTTCGGGTATGTATGGGTGCTCAATCGCACGCGTGGGTTGTGCATCCAGCCCGTGTGCACCCTGCACCTCCGCCCGTGCGCACCCTGCAGCTGACCGAGTTTTCTCGGTCAGGCATGCTGCAGGCGCCGAAGTTCCTCGGCGTCACCCCCTCCTCCGCGCGCGTAAGGGGCTGCTGGCAGCCTCCTGGGCTGCTGCATGCAGCCTCCTGGGTGGCAGTTTCCCAAATTGCGAATTTTCGGGGTTTTTCCCCTAAAATCCAATTTTTTCATGGGATTGTTTTCCAAAATTTATTTTTCCAATTTAAAATATTTCTAAATTGAAATGTTTCCAATTTTAAATATTTTCAATTTGGAATTTTTTCCAATTTTAAATATTTCTATTTTGGATTGTTTCCAATTTTTAAATATTTCCTATTATGGTCATATTTAAAAATTTGTTAACTTCTTTAATATTTATTTGTTATTTAATTATAAGATTAGATATTTTGATATTTAAGATATTTTAAATTAAAAGATAACTTTGTCTTTTTATTTAAAATATTATATTAAAATTATCTTTAATGGCAAATTAAATAATTAATAAATTTGAAATTAACATAGATATTTTTATAGATATACTTACCACAATGTTTTTCAAATTCAAAAATTTGTTATTTTGTTAAATATTTAATTATTTATAAATTATAAGTATAAAAATGATATTTTTTCTATATATATATATCATTTTTTCCTTATTAGAAATTTATAAATCATATCTTAAATATTTAAATAACATAGATATTTTTGTAGAGATTTGAATATTGCTTAATTTGAGATATTTTGACATATAATTATGGTAATTATTATTCATTTATTATTTTATTCCTAAAATAATAATTATCTAACCAAATCTATTTTAAATTGGTTTATTTTATTAAATTATAAGATCTGAAAGTGATATTGGAGATTCTTTCCTTTCAAATCATTGATCTTATTAGATATTTAATTTGATTTGATTCAAATAAACCTAGATATTTTAAAATTAGTTTCCTTTATTTGGTTAGTTTAAGAATAATAATTTAATTATATTAATATCTTGATTCACATCTGTTACATGGACAATGTTTGTTTATTTAATATTGTTTATTCAAAACTTTTTAACAAACCTATTATTTATCTGATCTAAATTGCTATGATTAACTTGTTGACAGATCATGATCCAATGATCTGATTTTAATCATAGTCCAATTGACGATAGATCTTATAAATAATTTGTAACAGGTAAATTTTGTACTTCTTTCATCTGTGTAAACCTAGTAACATGATAGGGTCCATCCAAATCATTTGACCTGTGTGAGCCTATATGTTTGCTTTTGGGCTTAGATACATATAGGGAGCCCATTTAAGTTTTTACTAAGTAAATGGACTAGGTTGCTAAAATAACTTTTGACATAAGGAAATTTATTTAGGTCCAGTTAGATTTGGGCTTATTCAATGAATAACAATTGTTTATTTTAAGGTTAAATTCCTCTCTTTTGGGCCTTGTGTGAGAGTTGGGGGCCATAGAAGTGGGTACGACATACTGAACCCAGCTCCCCCTCACATGAACTACCCCAATTATGAAGGCCCATTTGCCTTATTTAAATAATTGTATTAGGTTAATTATATTAGTCTAACCTAATTAAAATTGAATTAGCAACATAATTAACTTTTAAAATATATGAAATTTATTTTTCATGTAATATTTTAAAGTTAATTTTTAGAAAAACACTTAGTCAATGATATATTCTAGATAGTTATTTCTAGTACTAGTTATTATTTCTAATATAGGAAAATATCATTGATTGTGAAATTAATTGTCTCATAATTAATTTTGGTACAATCTAAGTTTAGAATATTTTCCTAGTATTAAACTAGAATTAATAATTAAGTTTCCTCTTTACTTAATTATTTATTTCTTGAATTTAATACATTTAATTAAATTGAAAATTTCAATATCTAAGTTGATTTTCATCATGGTACTTTAATATTGTTATTTTCATGTTATTTAATTAAAGTTGAAAATTATTTTAAGTTTGGAATCTTATTTCAGAATAACTTAAGCTTGAATAATTTTCAAAATATATTTTATTTTATTTTATTAATCATTTCCCAAAATTTCGAAATTGCATCACCTTGATGCATAAATTTCGAATTTTATTTGAAAAATAGATTAAAGTTGAAAATTATTTATTTAATTTTGGACCAACTTAAATCATTGAGTTTTTCATTTAATGATTAATTAAAATAAATGAACTAAAATATATTGTAATTAGAAATTGGATTAATTAGTCTATGAAAGTCTAGATAGATATTATCTGTTTTGCTTGAAGTATTTTTCTAGTGTATTTAATCAAATAGAAAATTAATATTTAAGTTGATTTTTTAATCATGATACTTAAATATTTGAAATTTTTCTTAGATATTTGATTAAATAGGAAAATTATATTTTTTGTTGAAAATTAATTTTTATTAATTTTGGGCCAACATAAAATTAGAGTAATTTTCCAGGATTTATTTTATTTTATTTTAAAGCATTTTCAAAATACAATATATATTTATAGAAAATTAAATTTGAGTTGTAAATTAATTCAAATTAATTTTGAAACAACTTAAATTGAATAATTTTCTAAATATTTATGGAAATTATTACTAAGATGGAAATAATTCACGTTATTTTTTATCCATCTAAGTATAATTTATAAATATTAAATTGAAATTTATATTTAGAATTTTTCATTCTAAATTGGAAATTTTAATTAAATAAATATATATTTAAAATAAATGGATTAAAATAAATATTAGAAGAAAATACAACCCTTCATTAAATAATGAGCTTTTTGTTATAAGGATATTCGATCTCTATTGTTGGTTTTACATAACTATTGTTTCAGTGAGTAATCCTCCCTAATGGAGGAACGTTCATTAGCAAGTTAGCACCGTTTAATCTCGAAAGATAAGTATTCTTATAAGTTTTTTATATAGTTTATGATCACCCTAATGGTGGCGACTGTATAAGACTTGCAAGAATATGAAACAATGGTGGAAGCTCATAAATAGAATAGCCTTGACTCTCGCCTAAACGGGACAACGCAGATTCACATCTTGATCGAATAAAAGGTTCCTAGAATGTTGATCATTTTAGATGAGCTGACAACTCTATTCAATGGATGGTAGCTTTGACTCTCGCCTAAACGGGACACTGATATCAGTTTGTTGAAAACCTTGGAAATTATTTAGGATTGTATGTTTTAGTATTTTCACTTGTCATTCCTACTTGCTATGTGCTTCATAATTTCTGAATTGTGTATGAATTTTTATTGAACCATGTTATTTTCTGTTATTAAATTGTAGTTTAATTCCGAATCTTCATTGTTGGTCTAACTTAACTTGTTTTTCTAATGAGATAAATCCCTAATGGATTTTCACCATTAGACTAACATAATAGTGTTAGATCTCGAAAGATAAATATTGTAAATGCAACATCTAGCTGTTCATCAATTGATGACACCTTCGACTAGTGTTTTACAATATGAAACAAGAAGATTGTATAAATAAGATTACTTTGACTCTCGCTAATCGGAGCATCGTTGGATTCTTATTTAAAACGAAATTATCCTAATTCCTCTTAGCTTATTCATTTCGAATTAGCTTAATGACATATCATTGGATGAATGGTCTATAAATCATATAAAGTCTTATTTTCTCTTAAGAAATTAGATGACGCATATGATTATATTCCCAGAATTCTATCCCTAAATGATATAAATCCTCAATCTTAGATATCTCCTACTTGTAAAAGGCAAATCATAGAGTTAGATTAGTAGTGGTGGTCCAAGAGAGAATCACTAATTATACAGTTACACTTTCACAAGTGTTTAATAACCATTTTCTTTCAATGGATTTAAACTGTATGAGTTTAGTATTCTGTGACCAGAATCCACTTGCACTATTCTAAGAACTCTTTGATGTAACTAAACTTAAGTCATCAAAAGATACAACCACATATTTTATAAATCTATGGCATTTGTATCTTGTTCATAGTGGTTTTGACAAGATCATTCTCTGCAAAGAGTTAATATGCCTATATCCACTGAAAGTAATTTCATCTCATTCGCAGATGGATGTACATTCAGGGGTGGATATGAGTTTTTGTTGTATTCTTAAAACGATCACTCTAAATTTTACCTTATGCAAAAGAAATTTGAAATGTTTGAAAAATTTCATGAATTTCTAGCAATGGTGAAGGTAAGTGGTTAAAGATCTTGCGAACTGATAGGGGTGGAGAAAAAGTTAGTAGATATGCAGTTCAAAGATCATTAATTTGATTTTGAATAATATCCAAACTTACCTCCCCAGAAATTCGAGTTGCATATTGATGATTAGTTACTAGTCGTTGCCTAAATCCTTCTATGGTAATAAAATTTCAGAATGATGTAATGGTTGTATACTTAATGTAAATCATTACTAGATTCATGGATGACCTAATCGAAATCTTAAGAAAAGCTAGAACTGCTAACCTTGGTTTGCATGTTTGTTAGCTATTCTAAGTGATTAGGGGTGGAGCATCCCATAGTCATTAGATAAGAAAGTGTTTGTTTAAACAAATACTACATTTCTAAGAAAATGACTAAGTCTGAAAGTAAAGTAGCAAATAAAGGAGATATTTTTTCTTGATTCCATAAGTGTTCTATCATCTTATTCGTTACAAGATGATCCCACTGCCTCTATTGTCTTAACACAACTGAAGAGGTCTATACCATTTAGTTTTCTTTGACATAGTTCACGGTACCTTGTTGTAGTGGGAGAGTTTCTAGGAACTCACCTTCTTATGACTTGGATGACACTAGTGATTAAAATCCATTGTGAGTTTAAACAAGTAATGGATTGTCAAGATAAGAAACTAAGAAGAAAGCCAATAGAACTATGGTTTGATCCATTCACATGGAGTAACCTAAAGTTTTCTATTACAAGGACATGAAAGGAAATTTTCGTTAATGAGTCTATTCAATGGACTTAACAAAACTTCCTGTTCCTAGTATTATAGGTTTGAGTTTATCTAAACCTATGGCTTGTGGTATACCTGGTAATTACTTACTCTAATGCAAGCATGAGATGCTGATGCATTTTCTTTCCAATGGAAATCTATAGAAGCTTCACAACTTCTTAGACATAGATTTTATTTATCTAGGAAAAGTCTCAACTATTCCAGAAAAGATAAAGCCATGAAAGAATTCTTAAATCAACAGTGAGAGGTCTCAGATATGCTTTAGTATGCCTTAGACCAGACACCTGCTGTTGAGTGGGAGTAATGAGTAGGTATCAGATTAATCCAGGAGAGGAACATTGGAAGACAATCAAGTAAATCTTAAGATTAAGAAGAGGAAATATATGTTAGTCAATAAGGGTGTTTGTTTAAAACTCTTAGACTACACCACATCAGATTTCAAGACTTGCCTTTGTGCTAGAAAGTCTGCTGATGAGATGGTGATTACTTTGGGGGTGGAGTAGCAATTTTGGAAAAGTGTAAAAACCTATCTGAAATCTCTTGGTCTACCAGAGAGAGACTGAATGTTAAAAGTTGCAGGAAAGATACTTATTCAGTCTAAGGAAAGTTCTATACATTTGTGGCAGTGTTCCAACTTGCCTTAACTACTAGGGTTACTTCCTGTATAACAAAAGAGTAGTTGCCCAAAAGTATAGAATCCAGTATCCCAAGAAAGTAGACATATAGAGAGGAATTTTACATTATCAAGGATTTTGTGATTAAGGAAGAGTAATAGTGGAGAAGAGATTGTGTTTAATTCAATCTGTCAGATCCTATTACGAGGAGTTTACTACTATTACACTTGATTGGTATATCAAGGTGTTAATGATTATTTGAAATGCACTTTTTGTTTTATATTAGTGCAAGTGGGAGTTTGTTGGGTTTTATGCCCTAAATAAAACTCATTTCATATAATCAGATTTACTCATTAATAAAGATCAGAAATAACATTTTATGTTGCATGGTTCACATGATTTATTTTATGGTTATATGTATATAATGTATGAATTCTTTTTAAGTCCAGAACATATGGGTTGGTTAAAGATTATAGTGTTGTCAGCACAGTGGAATATAATCTTTATTATATGTTCAAAAGTAGATTCCCTGATTTGTCAGAACAGTGGATTTAGACTGACATGGTATAATCAGCGATAGGTATTCTTACACCTTGGAAAAGTGTTATGTCCTTTCCAGGACATTGGCAAAGTTTACCAGTATCGGATGCATGGAGTATGCATTGGAATGGACCGATATTGAACTTTGAATTAGATTTTGAAACTTACCGTAAACATCTAGTCAATTCAATATCATAAGTTGATCCTAGATCACATGATCGAAATCCTGATATGGTTAGGCTCAATTTCAAGAGTGTTACTCGTGTTCTTTAATTTGTTAGTTAAGCCTACTTTTGGGTCAGGGTGATACTTACATTTCGGGAACATTGTAGTGCAATTGAGTGGGAGCGCTAACATAAATATGGAATCTATAGCTTCTATTTGGCAAATAGAAGTAAAGGATGATTTCCTTCGAGCTTAACCAAACGAAGATAAATGGTGGAGATCTCATTTCACTTAGGTGAAATATCATTTATACAGGGTTAAGTGTTTTAAGGATAAAATACATTGTAGGGTGTTACGGTAATTTAATCCCTCTACAGTGTAAATCATCTATATAGAGGATCATTGATCACATTAGGGTTATAACAATGGATAACTAATGACGTGTCTATATCGTGGAACATATAGAGCGTTTCTATATGACCGAGAGTGCAATTCCAAGTTCTAAGTGTGGATTCAATGAGGAATTAATAAGTTAGGGAATTTACTTGGTAAATTCGGTTCGACTTATTGGAAGCTCGGTTATATAGACCCATGGTCCCCATACTAGTTGAGGCCATACTGCTTGTAAGACTCAGTTAATTGATTTTAATTAATCAATTATAATTCTAAAAGTTAGACTATGTCTACTTTATGAATTCTCACAGTTTAAGGATGAAATCGTAAAGAAAAGGGTTTCTAGGTTTAATTATTAATTAAGAGACTTTGTATGTCTAATTAATAATTATTTTAAATGACAATATTATTTAATAATCTATTTTAGTTATTAAATAATTAGTTTTGGCATTTAAATGATTAGAATTGGAAAAATGGCATTGAAATAAAATTGAGGAAACTGTAAAATCCAAGTGAGGCCCATATCACCCTATGGCCGACACCTCTTTGCTTGTTTCCCAATTATTATTTTCAATTTTAATTGCCATGTAATTGCTAATCAAAGCCTAGCAAAAATAGGAAATGGTTGATCACACTAAATAAGGCAGTTAATTGATTACACAGTAATTAAGGAAACTGTTTTATTTGGAAAGTTGTGCTCTCCCTTCTCCCTATATATAGCAGCCCTTGTTCTCTGCTCTTGCACATCTTTGCATGGATGAAAAGCCACGAAATTGAGAGAGAAAAATAGAGAGAAATTTTGAAATCCTTGTGAGATGAGTAGTGCCCACACACATCAAGTGGTATCTCAATCATAGTATGGAAGACTATGGAATTTCTGTATCAAAGAATGAGAAAAGAAGATCCAGGTTCAGATCTTGGTGATGCTCTGCGACAGAAAGGAATCAAGGGCTAGAGATCTGAACGGAAGGAGTCATATTATTCCGCTGCACCCACTGTAAGGTTTTCTAACTTTATATGTGTTTATTTTCATTGTTTTAGAATTCATATTAGGTTGTTAATCCAACATACTTGTTAGTAAATCTAGATCTTGGTAAAATAATTTCCAACACAGGTATGTTCGTCACCGCTTGTAGAGGGTACCCACATACACTCGCTCTATCCTTACTCTTCGATTAAGCGCTGGGGCAAACTAGCATATTAAGGTTATTGTTGGCTAGCATACTAAGGTTGTGGCTAGCTAGCATACTGAGGCTGTGGCTAGCTAGCATACTGAGGTTGTTGCCAGCCAGGCTGCAAAGCCTTCTTCTCAAGCTCCACCCAGGCTGATACCGTTGTTCAGGGTTTGACTAGCTTAGATCCACTTGCACTTGCTGATGTTTAGGCACTTTTGTTAGTTTTTTCATGCTTTTATTTTGCATCATTTGCATGTTCTTGTATGGCATGTACGCCTTTTACTTTTGAACACTATTTGTATATGGCCTTAAGGCCTTTTATTTTGGATATATGATCGACCAGGCAATCTTTAATCCTGGCTTTACCTTCTTTTGCTAGACATATAAGTGTCCAGACTTACTTTTTATGTCTCGTCTGAAGTATGCATCTTTCACTTAGCTTTCAATTTTTCTCTTATAAAAAGCTTTAAATTTTGCTTAAGTTTAGTTGTACTTGTTCGATGCTTGTACGGTGTGGGTGCCCCCAAGTGATCAACCAGACTTATGGTCTCTTGGTAACTTACATTTCATCAAGTATTATAGACCTTTGCCTGTGTATCTTTTTGGAGGGACCTGTTGTACACATGTGAAACTAAAATTAAAGATTAACTTTAAGAAGTTATCTTGTTAGCAAGTTTTTTAACACAATATTGAACTGAAAATATTATTTTTATTGATTAATTAGTCTTAAATATGTTTTGTTGTTGTGCAATTTACAATTATTGATTCTAAAAGCTTGCAAAATAAAAAAAAAAATCTACTTCTAGAACTCATTCTATGGCTACCCCTACCCGACATACCAGGCAGGGGCCATCACTAAAGAGTGATGAATACTTAGCTCTTTTTAAACTAACTCTCATAAGTGAGTTGACAAAATTACTACTGAAGAGTGGCATTCTTACAAGTTGGTCATTGATAGTAATTTCTGAGATGTTTCCCATTCCAATATCTTGGTAGGAGAATTAACTCCATGTTCTCATTGTACCTACCAAGCTTGTATGCACATTTGCTTGTTATCTCTGTAACTTTGTACGGGTCGTCCCAATTTGGTCCAAACACTCCTGCTTCAGGATCTTTGGTATTCAAGAATACTCTTAAGAGCACTAAGTCTCTTATGAAGAATTTCCTTTCCTTGACTTATTTATTGATGTACTTGGCAACCTTCTGCTGGTAGGCATGCAACTTAAGGTTGGCTTGGTCTCTCCTTTCTTCTATTTCGTCAAGGGACTCCACCAATAGGGTGTTGTTTACCTCTTGGTCATAGGTTGTCCTCCTATAAGATGGTGGCCCCAATTCTACGAGCAACATTCCTTCATACCCATAGGCTAATGCAAATGGTGTTTGCCTGGTCGCCGTCTTCTCGGTGGTCTTATGTGACCAGAGTACTCTGGGAGTAATTCAAGTCGATTTCCTTTTGCCTTTTCTATACACTTTTTCAAAGTGTCCTTGAGGGTTTGTTTATAGCTTCCACCTGCCCATTCGTCTGGGGATGAGCAATGGCAGAGAAGCTTTTGATGATGTCATGTCTGTTGGAAATATTTTACCATGATCTAGATTTACTAACAAGTATGTTGAATTAACATCCTAAATATGAATATCTCTAAAACAATGAAATTAAACACATAAGGTTTTACGAAAACCTTACATTGATTGCAGCGAAATATAATGACTCCTTCCGTTCAAGATCTCTAGCCCTTGATTCCTTTATGTAGCAGAGCATTAGAAAGATCTGAACATGGATCTCTTTCCCTCCTTCAGGTTTGGTTACCGGCATCTTACTCATTATGATTGAGTACTTGACTTGCTATGTGTGGGCATGGCACTCTATCACTCAAGGTTCGAATATGGAAGAACAATGAAGGAGGCTAAAATCACTCTAGAAGGAACTCTCTCATCTACTAGTTGTCAGAGAATGACAACTAGGTTTGATTTGGTTGAAGGCATCAAGTGGATGAGGGAGAGCATCATGCTCGTTTTATAGTGTTTCAACTAGGGCTGAGGGCTAAATTATATGGATTGAAAAAGAATAAAATATTGGGCAAGAATTCAACACTAGGGCCGACCATAAAGGACCAATCTCTAGTTACAATTTTGCCACTTTTTCAACCACATATTCTTCTTTCAATAATATCATATTTTCTAATTCAATCCTATAAATGCCAAAACTATTTATTTAATAATTATAATTAATCACTAATAAAATTATCATTTATGTAATTTATTAATTAGAACATACAAAGTCTCTTAGTTAACAAATTGACCCCAAAACCTCTTTTCTTCACAATTAAGCCCTTGCTTAGTGAAAATTCTCAAATAAGACATAGTCTAATTTTAGAATTATAATTGATTAATTAAAATCAATTGACTGAGTCTACAAGCATTATTATCTCAACTAGTGAGGGGACCATGTGCCTATATAGCCGAGCTTTAAATAAGTAGAACTAGAATTCACCAAGTAAATTCTCTAACTTATAATTCTGCCTTACGCCACTATAAATTTGGAATTGAATACACTCTCAGTTATATAGAACGCTCTATATGTACCACAATATAGATACATTATGATTATCTATTGTTACAATCCTAATTGTCAAAGATCCTCTATAGATGATCTACATTGAATAGGGATAAATTTACCGTTCCACCCTTCAATGTATTTCATCCTTAAAATACTTAGCTACCTATAAATGATATTTCCGTAAACTAATAAAATTACTAAAATGAGATCTCAATCATTTATCTCTATTCAGCCAGCTCAAAGGAAATTATCGTTCACTTATAAATACTTATAGAAGCTATAGATTCCATATCTATGATCAACGCTCCCACTCAATTGAACTACAATGTTCCCAAGATATAAATATCCGCCAGAACCATAGGTTAGCTTCCACGAACAACTTGAAGAACATAAATAATACAACTAAATTGAACCTAACCATATCAAGATTAAGATCCATAGATCTAAGATCAACCATTGATATTGACTTAGAAAGATATAACGGTAAGTTTATGATATCTTATGTAAGATCAATATCGGTCCTTTCCAATGTATATTCCATACATCCGATACTGGTAAATTTGCCAATACCCTGGAAAGGACATAACACTTATCCAAGGTGTAAGTATACCTTATCGCTGATTATCATGCCAGTTTAAATCCAGTGAACTGACAAATCATGGGAATTAAACTTTTGAACATATAATCATGATTATATTCCACTGTGCTGAAGACACTATAATCATGAACAAATATATACATATTTATATATGGGTGCACTCTTAAAGGGTATTACCCATGAATGGGTAAAATTAGAAAATTTTGAGTTTTTATGCTTAATTTTTCTATCTAATTTAAAAAAAAATCTCTCATTTTTATATCATATGGGCTGAGAATGTTCCATCGTAAAAAAAAAAAAAATTTAAAAAAATTTTTTAGCAAGAAAAATAAGAAAAGAAAAAGTTGAGTTTGAGTTAAATATTTTTGTATGAACATGTTTTTTATGTAGTGTGAAAAGAGATATTTTTTGATATTTTTTTAATTAAGTAGTTAAATTAAGCATAGAAATTTAAATTTGTGATTTCATTATTCGTTATTAGATCAAAATTCGATTGTTTGATATTTTTAAAATTAATATTTATAGTTAAATTTGTTTAGTAACCATTCATGGGTAATACCCATTAAGAAGTGTTCTATTTATATATATTTTATGGACTTAATAGAATTTATACATTAAACATAATCATAAAATAAATCATGTGAATCATGCAACATAGAAGCGATTTTTGATATTTTATTAATTAGTAAATCTGATTATATTGAGATGTATTTTATATACATATTTATATATATGTTACGGACTTAATAGAATTTATACATTAAATATAATCATGAAATAAATCATGTGAACCATGCAACATAAAAGCGATTTCTGATATTTTATTAATTAGTAAATCTAATTATATTGAAATGAGTTTTATTTAGGGCACAAAATCCAACAAACTCCCACTTGCACTAATATAAAACAAAAAGTGCATTTCAAATAATCTCAACACCTTGATATCTAGATCAAGTGTGGTATGTAGTATTCTCTCCGTAATTGGATCTGACAAGTTGTATTCAATACAACCTTTCCTCCACCATTACGTATCCTTAGTCACAAAATCCTTGATATTGTAAAAGTCCTCTCTATATGTCTACTCCTCTAAGGATACTGAATTTTTTTTACTTTTTGGCAACTATTTATGTGTTAGTTAGGAAGTAACACTAGTAGTTAATGAATTATTGGTACAATGCCAAAAATTGTATAGAACTTTCCATAGACTGAATAAGTATCTTTCTTGCAACTTTAACATTCAGTATCTCTGGTAGAGTTAGAGACTCAAATCGATTTTTACACTTCTCCAAAATCACTGCTCCACCCCAGAGTAATCACCATCTCATCAGTAGACTTTTTAGCACTAACGCAAGTCCTAATTTGGTGTAATATAAGAGTATTAAATACCACCCTTATCGACTAACATATAGTTCCTCTTCTTGATCTTAAGATTTACTTGATTTTCTTCCAATGTTCCTTTTCTGGATAATCTGATACCTACTCATTACTCCCACTCAATAGCAGGTGTCTGGTCTAATGCATATCAAAGCATATTTGAGACCTCTCAAAGTTGATCCTAAGGAATTCTTTTTTTGGACTTTATCTTTTCTGGAATAGTTGAAACTTTTCGTTAGGTAAATAAAATCTATGTCTAGAAGTCGAAAAGCTTCTATAGATTGCCAATAGAAAATGCTCCAGCATCTTACTAAAGTAAGTTGTAGGCAGTAGAGTAATTAAATAACCAGGTATACCACAAGCAATAGGTTTAGATAAACTCAAACCTACTATAATACTAGGAACAGGAAGTTTTGTTAAGTCCATTGGATAGACTTATTTTCAAAATTTCCTTTCTTGTCCTTGTAATAGAAAACTTTTGGTTACTCCATATGAATGATTTTAACTATAGTTCGGTTGGCTTTGCTTCTTAGTTCCTTATTCTGACTATCGATTACTTGTTTAAACTATCAATGGATTTCTTAGTTAAGGTGTTGTATATAATAAAGATGATATATGATAAGGACCAATATTGATTCATATCATAATGATGATCAATGGTAGATTGGTCTAAATCCTAAGTAATCATGAACTTTTGTTCATGTTATTAGTTTCTTTGATTCACTTTTTAAAGTTTTTCAGTGAAGATGATGGTTACAACTATTGTTTTAAGAATCTAATAATATGGACGGCTAGGAACATGATCTACAATTATGGAATCTTGACTTTCCTAACAGATTTAATTGCCTCCCTTTAAGTGTTAATTCTAGAACTGAAAACTTGTGCACAAATTTAGATTGGATTCAAATTATACTTTCACTAGTAAATTAATTGCACTATAGGATAAAGAAGTAATTATAAGGGTAAAATAGTAATTTGACCAAAATTAATTACGAACCAACACAAGGAGGGCTAATCACTAGAATAAATTATATTAATAGAAACTCTAGTAAAACTCAATAAATATAATTTTATAATTACTACAAGTTCAATTTCATATTTATAATGGAGTGATCATGGAATTAATAAATAGGATTATTTTGTTGGTGAGATTCAATAAATAATCTAGTTTATTGGAGCTTAGAATTATAGGTCCATGGTCTCTGAATCGACACCTTCAAACATTGTTAAGGGGAGGGAAAAAAGTTGTGTATGGAAGTTAAAAAAAATCTATTTTGAAATGTCAAAATAACAATTATTTATTTTGTAATAAATAATTATTTTTCAAATTAATTAATTAAATAAATTGGTAAAAGTTAAAAGTTTTGAGGAGAAAAGACAAATCCCTTGTCTTAATTAAGATAGACGGAGGCGCCACCTACACTGTGTCCAGACACAGTGTACGCGCCACCGTCGGTTTTACACTGTCGGCCAAAGAATTCCCGACATTCCATAAAACTGTCACCTATACGAGTGTCGCGGATACTGGGTAGAATAGACGATAGTTTTAAATTGTCGAGAAAATACTATAGGCCACGGTTTAAAACCGTCGCCCATAGTGAACACTATAGGCCACGATTTTAAACCATCACCTATAGTGACATAAGCACGGTTTTAAACTGTCACCTATAGTCACATTATCAATTTAATTATAAATTTTGTATTTTTCAACGACGATTTTTGCTAGTCGTTTTGTTGTAAAAAAAGAGAAAAAAGTGAAAAAATTATGTTATTTTTCCCTTACAAATAAATACAAATTAAAAAAAACAAAAATTAAAATATATATAAACTACGTACTGTAATGAAAGTAATTGGTCATATTATAAAGTATAAACTTATCCAATTAAACAATATATAGCAAATCTGTCCAGGAAATATATCAATCAAACACAGTTATTTCCATGATCAGCAATAAATTTAATAACATCAGCAACTCCCATCTGCCCTTCATAAGGAATAGCATATTCTTCTTTTCAGCTGGAAATAGCATCAGAGCAGGATAAGCTTCCATCTGCAGATTCCAAGGACACCAAACACACGGAAAAACTAAAATCACATTCGATTGAATGACAGGAAATGCATCATCATTTATAATTGTAAACTGAGACACATTACAACAACAATTGCAGCTTTCAGACTTATCACAGCCGAATATTTAAGACACTACAAAAAGCATAAACTAATACTTTTTTTTTTAAAAAAAAAGAAACTGGCATGTCCTACCAAAATTAACAGACTTTCTTATGCCTATTTCAACAATATTCATCAGAACTTCTCTTTCTAATTAGCCTATTTCAACAATATTTTACAAACGATAAATTAAGCATTCAACACCTTGCCTTAAGATGACTAGAGTCGTGTATAAATAATCCTAACTTGCCCATTTACAGAAGAGGTGCAACTACCTGCACCCAGTAAGATATTTTTATTATCTTCTAAATTCCCAGAACGGTAAATATACCATAATCTGCAGATTTTATTTCTTTCTATTTCTTTGACACCACAATGGGTAAAAACAGAGAGGACAAATTTCAGTTCACTAGGCATTATATGAAAGTCATTTTATTCATGTAGGTGGACCGAAGGCCAAAGAATAGAACATATAACGAGACCCGATTCCCATCTCTTTCAATCAACAAATTAATGGACTAAAATAGTAGAAAAGCTATATGAATGAAGCTTCATGAACATAGTAAGGCGATAAAGATTCAAACATTCCAAGAGACTCACCTAATTTAATGATCTTAGTATCAAACTATAATCATTTTGTACACCAAGTACATTAAGGGAAACTTCAGCTCTACATCCTTCAAGCTGTCTGCCACATGGGCAAAATAGTAAAACACGATCAACAAGGAGAGGAAGTTTTGATAGTTAACACATCATTGCAACAGAAAGTCCCTTTTTGTACTTTCGATTATTAGAGGAAATATTTTGGGTTGTTTGATGTTGTTGAATTTGAAACATTCAATTGAAACTACCTCTTGGTTGCAAAACTCTAAAGTGAAGTAAACAAATCAAACATTAATAATCAATGACAAGAATGTGAAGTTCTTAAAAATTAAAATATTAATAAATCTAATAAATGCCAATAAAAACATTAATTATCACACAGCTCATTCTTACTGAATAAATAACCATTTAACAAGCAAGCTTATATATCACAACCATATCTTAGATATGTGATAGTCATACATATCAATGGACAACAAATTTTATCTAAATTCATGTCATAACAGTATAACAACAACAAGCATCAAAACATGGAAGAAATATTATAAGGAGAAGACATATCAATACCAACTGTAAATATGTATAGCTTAAGAAAGAAAATGGTTTGATGATATGAATAATTCAGTTATAGAAGACAAGAAGATTAAACTCAAACCATATGCCAATATCTGTATACATATAGAAATCATGTTATGATGTGAGTACTAAAATTAACACTCTTGTCATAACATGACAAAATTATAAAGAATAAGCAGCATACTTTAGACTAAAATCGAAAAAATAATAGTACCTATTAAATGTGATGAATCTTACAAACTTAGTAATGCACACAACAACAAGCAGCTCAAAGATAGGAACCTTTTCCCTCTTTCTGCCCAAATTAAAAACAAAAGAGACACATGAAATAAACCCACATTCACAAGAAAAACAATGAACTAAAAAAATAAATGCTGCCCCAAACCCTAAAACAACATTCAAGGTAATATGAAAATAGCTACAAACCTAATTGCATATTGGATAAGGCCTTCAAGTATATTACTTGTTCAAATAGTCCCTTTGGCAAAAAGTAAAAAAGTTGTACTTGGTAGTCGATATAGAATTTTCCTGCAACAGTCAAAGCAAAATAACCAACACAAAGTTAAACAATTGAATCGAGATGCCAATGAGAAAATAGTGAACACAGTAAAGTCAAATCTCAAATTTTATTAGTTGTACCAGTGACAACGAGAGAGAGAGGGAGAGAGAGAGAGAGTAGTGTGGTGGTGGTGGTCCATCGATGGTGGTATGTCGGCAAGAGAAAGAGAGCGAAGGGAGATCGGGAGGGGGTTCGCACGGTGACGAGAGAGAGAGAGATCAAAAAATTTGGTCCGTCGATGGTGGTCCGTGGTCCGTCGATGGTGGTTCGTCATTGAGGGTTTGAGATCGAGAGAGAGTATTTGAGAAAGAGGGTTTGAGAGAGTGTTTGATAGTATTTCCCAGTTGGGGGTTTTATTTTTTTATACCTATTCCCAACGGTTTTGAGCCGTCAGGCAAAGTATGGGCCATAGTTTAAAATTGTGGCCAGTACTTTGCTCGACGGTTCAAAAATGTTATAAATAGTGCATTATTTTTTTTTAAAAAAATTTCTCAGCACTTTTAAACTGTCACCTAATCTATACGAGTGTTAAAAACTTTCGCCTATAGTATAGTATTGGCGTCGGTTTTCAACACTCAGATAATTTTTTTAGCGACAGGCCCCCCAAAAAAGCATTTTTTGGACTGTCGCGAATTCTACATTTTGTGGTAGTATAAGGTGCCTCAACTAAGTTTGTTTTTGGATTAATTAATTAATTAATTAATTTAAAAGATAAATATTTACATAAATTTTAATTTTAAAAAGTAATTGAGATATTCTCTCATGTGGTTGAGAGATCTAGAATAGAATTTGGTTATATTATTTATTAAAATATTTAAATATGATTTAATAAAAATATTTAAATTTAAATAATTTACTAAATAAAAAGGTTTATTTAATATATCGTATAAACCAAATAAAATTAAATCATTTTTTGTTTGTTTTTCAAAGGTTGTAATATTAGAAATACCCAATTAATATCCATTTCATCATCATTGTTTATTTATTGCTTTTAAATAAATGTTCATTTATAGTTGATTAATAACATGCTCGTGATTATGCATTTAAAAATAACAACAGTTGATGGCTTATTTGACAGTTTTCTTACTATGGTATATGCTTCTAATAATCGCATTGTGAGGAGACTCCTTTGGAAGAGTTTATGTGAAGTTGCTACTGTGGAAAATTTGTTCCTCATGGGAAACTCCAATGACATGCTAACTAAGGAGGAAAGGATAGGGCACAAGGTAAAATTTTACCCTGACTCTGATTTTTTAAATTGTTGCCAATTGGAAGATGTAAAAGCGAGTGAAAATTTCTTCATTTGGACAAATAAGCAACAAGGGGAGGATAGAATATTTTCAAACATTGATAGGATAATGGCCAACCAATCCTAGATCAACAAATTTGAATTCGTCGAAGCAATTTTTCTCAATGAAGGGTAGTTTGATCACTCACCTGGAATTCTAACCCTTTATCCTGGTTTAGTGTGTGGAAAGAAGCCTTTCAAATACTTTAGAATGTGGAAATCACATCCTAAGTATGAAAGTGGCTTAAGAAAGATATGGTCACAGAGAATAGTAGGATCTTATAAGTTCCATGTTATCTCCAAGCTTAAACAATTCAAGATCAGACATAAGGAGATAACTAAAGAAGGCTTTTCTAACCTCCAACCAACAGTAAGCAGGATTAAGCTTGAACTTGATGATTTGTAGAGTAGTGTCCAGCAGCAGCCATTTGATGCCAACTTTCACAAATAGGAGTAGGAAACAAGAGGACTTCTGATCAGAATATAGAGAGATTATATTTCCTTTTGCAACAGAAAGCTAAAGCAACATGGTTGCAAGATGGAGATTGCAATACTGTATTTTTTCATGCCAGTATCATAAATAGGCTGAGATAGAATCGAATTCTCTCTGTTGAACAACAAGATGGGAGTAGGCGTTGGGTTTTGTGCCCTAAATAAAACCCATTTCAATATAATCTGATTTACTAATTAATAAAATATAAGAAATCGCTTTTATGTTGCATGGTTCACATGATTTATTTCATAATTATGTTTAATGTATAAATTCTATTAAGTCCAGAACATATATAAATATATACATATATATCTGTTCATGATTATAGTGTCGTCAACACAGTGGAATATAATCATGATTATATGTTCAAAAATTTAATTCCCATATGTTGACCTCGCTTTTAGCCAACGATAGTGAGTCTAAATTGTAAGCGACAAGCAGTATAATATAGATATAATAAATAAAGACACAAGAGTTTTATAGAGGTTCGACTCCGAGCAGTTCGATAATAGCCTACTCTCCTTGATTTGTATTGACTTAAGAACAAAGAATGCAATGATTCCTCTTCTCGGAGCTTTTACAATCATATCTCTGAATATGGATTCTTAGATTAGTTTTTCGACCCTTTGCCCAGTGAGAATATATCACTATTATAGGGCTATAAACTGTGGGGAAGAAGTTTCCGTTCTCATTACAACAGATATAATTGTCAAGATTACACATTAAATAAAAAATACACTGATCATTGGATTTGGACAGCTTGCCATATCTCTATGATATGATCCCAAAATTATAGGGATTTCTCCTGTGACTCACGATGCAAGTGCTAAAACTACTAAGTGTTGGCGTGCTGTTCGGACTGCTCACTACCCGATTAAGAAGGTTTCATCCATGCGAATATATGTGGTGCTCTGTTCAGCATATCTTTTGCGAGCAGGTATGTAAAGTTGATTCCACGTGTCACCATCGTGTGATGCCACGTCAGAGTGCAAAAATTGGGATAACATTTGCCCCCCAAGTCTATACGGGACTTCCGAAGTTGCGTGTAGACTTCATCCGAGCTGCCTTTGCATTTGAGTGGGTGACACGTGTTAGGTGCGTCTGTTCACGATTCGATGTGAGGCTGACCAGGCTCTCTTCAATTTTTTAGCTAATTAATGCTCTGACTTAATTAGTGCCTCAAACCCTGGTTTTTTCTCATCACGTTTGACAGTTACACTTGATTACATTTGATTTCTCGATATTTGCTTTTGGTAGGGAACCGATGCGTCTAAAGGCATCTTGAAATAATTGCCCTTTTCACCTCTCAGCCTATAAATAAGACTGAGTTTTCCTCACAAATCTACTTTTACCAACTTTTCCACTAAACACACTTAGAGCAAAAAGGGTTTTTACTTCAAGTCTGTCGTGAGATCCTCACCAAAAGCATTAGAGCAGCCTCGTCTGGATTGAACTTAGACGTCAAACAGTGAGTAAGTTTTCAATCTTCTTCTCTTTTTACTTTGCATGTTTAACTTCTAGGTTTTATACATGCGTTTTCAACTTGTTGTAGAAGATAAATAGAAAATCTAGGCTTAAAACTTTGTGATTTTCTCTGTAATAGTCTATAAAACTTCACAGTTCATGACGTTTGCCTTTGATCACGCATTGTTCGTCTTTCACCTTGCTCATTCGAAGCTTCGTGAAATTTAAACCTAAACCCAAAAATTTTAAACTTTTGGGTTTTGACCTATTTCTGTACATCTTTATCCTTTTAATCTGTTGAGTACTCTTGGTCAGCATATTTGCCTGTTTACTGTTCGATATCCCGACCAAACACTCATCTTGTGTGTTGTCTTTTGTAGATGAACCCTAGTGAGTTTTGGGGAAGCGAACACCGAATCGACCAGGACTTGCTTCAACTTCTGTACGAGGATCAACCTCGTCTTCGGGCCAGTCTGTCCTCTTCGAGTGATAGACTTTCTAATTCAAGCTTTGAACAGTGGGAGGTGAGTAATGATCTTTCTCTTACTCTAGAACCCGTAGTGCAACACCATCATTACTCCGAGTAGATCGCTGGAGAGGGCTACAACCGCTTCATTTGGGAATTGAAGAAAGGTTGGAGGCATTATCTGTCATCCAACTGGACATATATTGTCTGGCCAGGTGTTGGTGATACTCTTCCTATTGCCCGTCCAAGTTTGAGGAACTTCGGCATTCCAATTGCTGTTCTTGCTGTTACGGTTGCCCGGCATTCGCACCAGTGTCCGTCCAGTGGTAGGATGATGGCTTGAACAAAGCAGACGATGCAGAAGGTCAATGCATCTAACTCTCATGTGGCCTACCTCGCCACATTATCGAGCGCCGAACAAGATCTGCCCATCCAGGAGGAGGGAGATCACGAGGGGACATTGAGGTTAGGAAATTGAGGAGCAGGACGACGTCTATCCTGACAGCCCTTCCGAAGCCGAGGAGGAAGAGGAGGCTGAACCTCCAAACTTTGGAGGGTATAACGAGGCCGGGGAGCTGGTGTCTACGGAGGGCAAAGTCTTGGTTGAAGGAGTAGATTATGTCACCGAGGAGCTCACTGAAGCAGTTCCTCACAGGAGGCAAGGTGCCTTAGGTGCCAAATGGGTGAGTCCTCCATCCAAGATCACTGAGGCACGCATGAGGGCCTTGGACAAGGATGGTTATCTTGGCAGACTTGAGTTTTACATCCCTTCTCCAAACCAATGAGCCACTAACCCGCGGAAAGGGATGTGCTCTTGGTCGGGTGCCCACACTAAACAAGGGGCGATGCTGCCCTTACACCCGTACTTCAGGAAGGTGGCAGATTATTTCTGCCTTTGTCTGGCCCAGTTTACTCCCAAGGGCATTAAGTATCTGTCTTCCCTGTTCATCCTCTACGCCATTCAAAAGTGGGGTGTGCCTTCTCCGCACGAGGTCAGTTGGTTTTCTGACCTGAAGTCTACCCCCAAGCAAAGTAGATCGGGGTACTTCTACTTCTCTTAGCCAGATTTCAAGTGGTTGACAGGCACTGTGGACAAGGTTGTGAGCAAACTTAGGGGTTTTGTTGATGAGTATTATTTTGTGGAAGGCATGGGCACCACTTATGCTCGGTTTCAACAGATCCAATATATTACCGTCCACCCCTTACACTGGTTCTTAGGGACAGAGCTTAGAGGATTGTCCAACTACTGGATGCTGCTCAGAATATCACTTTGTTGATCTCGGAGGCCAACTTTATGGAGTACAGGCTTTATCCAGCAGACTTCATCCCTCAGCCTGTGAAGGGGAGGAAGAAAAAGTCCAGTGCTGGCTGGGCTGAGGGACCTGAGCAAGAGAAGGAGCTCATTCAACTGAAGCGTGAGGCTAAGTTGAAGAGAGGTGCAGGAGCCAAGCAGCATGCTCAGGAGTATTCTGAGCAGGAGAAGGAGCTTAGTCAACTTAAGCGCGAGGCTAAGTTGATGGGAGGAGTCAGATCTGAACAATATGCTCAAGAATATTCTGAGCAGGAGGATGAGGCTCAGGAAGAGCAAGATAGGCCGCTTAAGAGGAAGAAGACCCTCTCGACCGGGTAAAGGCCCATCGAACACAATCCAGATCAGGGAGCCCGGTCTACCTGCTCGACGATCCACCCCTGTAGATGGAAAAGGGAAGGCCAACCTGGAGGAGCAGGAAGATTAGCCGGATGACGATGCCCCATCAATACTTGTTTGGGCAAATGGCCCTGCCAAAGTGCAGGGTACTCCATCTTGTATTTAACTTTCTTAATTATCATGCTTCATATCTCTTATGCTATTTTTTTGACTATGTTACTTTTATTCCACGCAGACATGTCTCAAAAAATGCTTGAGGCCTTGAAGAAGAGAGTGGGAGGAAGCTCAAGCTTATCTCCTCCGGCCAAGAAGTCCAAGGGCGGTGAGACAACCCCGTCCAGAGAGAACGCACCGGCTGAATGGTCATTGACCTTCCTGAGGAACAAACTGTCGTGGACCCTCCTGCTTGTCCAAAGATTCCTGAGGAGGTAGTACAGACAAGCCTGAACAAGCAGAGGGCGGATCCAAGTTGGTCAGAAGCGGGTCTGAATAGATTAAGGCCCCTGTTGCACCTCCAATACTGCACCAGGAGACCAAAAGAGGCAGAGAAATGCTCAACCATTATGTGAATCAGTCGGTCCCTGAGGTGAATGAGCAACTAGCTGGGGCGAACAACGATCTGTCTTTGGAGCTAGTTATGGGAGGAGTCCTGAAGGAGCTTTCGAGGGTAAGTCTTTTTTGACAATTTCCTTTTTTTATTCTTTAATTAGTTCAACTTTTAATGTCCCCTCTCTGTGCAGACTGGTCTGAAGATGGCTTATACTTATTCCCGAGCTAAGTCGGCTGCTGCTAAGAACCTTGCCATTTTCAACACAATGCGGATGGAAGTGGACTTGGCCAAGAAGGACGCCGAGGAAGCCCAGGTTCAACTTGGACCTGTGCGGATTGAGCTGGGAGAGGTCAATAAGAAGCTTCTTGTTGCTGAGAACAGAGTGGCCGAACTGAATAAGGAGTTGCAGGACATGCCATCCACTGAGCAGCTCGAAGCTAACATTGCCTCTTTATCTTAGGAAGTGTCCAGCCTCAAGGACGAAAGAGAAGGCGGACCCTTCTTCGTAGGTTGGAGGATGAAAAGAAAACCAAGGAGGAGGAGCTTGTGCCTGAGGTTGAGAAGCATAAGTCGGAGGCTAAGCAACACAAGTCTAAAGTGGCGAGCCTCGGAGGGAAAGTGAATTCCTTAGAGACAGCTAGTCTCGAGATCTTTTATGACTTTTAAAAGGCCAATCCCAAGGAAAATTTTGATTACTTGGGCGATTTCAAAGACATGTTTCTCGACTACTGTACTGCTCAGGTGGCTTACAGGGGAATTTGAGGCGACCACTTCCACCTCTCCCACTGATCTAAGTGTTGAAGTGCCTTCTTCTCAAACTAACGATCCTCCAGCTCCTTCTGACCTAACTGACCCATACAAGGAGCCTAGAACTCCATCTGTTTAAATGCTTCCTTTTACTATCTTTTTTTTTATATATCTGTTTGGCCATAAGGCCTTTTTTTAAGACAAGGTGGCCGACCAAGCAGTCTTTAAACTTAGAATTTATTTTTCATTTTTCAGACAACTAGCTGACTGGGCTTTTAATCTTGGGTTCAAATGCTTTTGTTACCCTTAATGAATTTCATTTTCTATTCATAATCATCATGCAATTGTGTTTGTTTTGTTTTGTTAAGTCTTTGAGTTGGAGCCCCGCCTTTTCATACGGTGTATTGAACAAAATATTTGTAGAGGCTCCATTATCTATCATGGTTTGGGCTACCATCTTGTTGGCTATCTAGACTTCCACAACCAAAGGGTCATTGTGCTGGAAATTAATCATGACAGCATCTTCATCACTAAATGTTATGGTGGGTTCTCCTGCCCGTAGTATCTTTGGCTTCCTCTTTTCGGCGACCAAAATCACTTCTTCTTGCTCATGCTGTAATGTTCGAGCATACCTTTCCCGGGCTTTTCCTGAATTTCCAGCTATGTGCGGATCTCCAATGATGATTTGCAAATGTCCATCTACTGGTGGTGGTAGTAAATCTTGATTGTTGTTGGCCCTTTGATTTTGGTCAGCCTTGACATATTTTTGTACGTGCAGATTATTCTTTCTTATCAAAAATTCAATTTCCCGCTTCAAATTATTGCATTCGTTGGTGTCATGACCATAATCCCCATGAAAACGACAAAACTTTGTCATGTCTCTCTTGCTTGAGTCTTTTTTCATGGGTGCGGGCTTCATGTACTGAGCTAATGACTAAGTAGCCATGTAGATAGTTTGTATATCTTTTGTCAGGACAGAGAAAGCAGTAAACTTGGTAGGATTTTCTCTGGGGACCTATGCGGTTTTGCCAACGAACTTTCCCTTTTTTTCATTGCCTTACCTATTGTTATTGTGGGACCGTTTACCACTCGAGATTTAACTGCTTGGGTATTAAGGGAGCTGGATGGATGTTCCCGTGGAGGGAGCCTTTAGCTGGCCAGGTTTATACTTGACTTCTGCTCGCAGAACAGCTTCTTCAAGCTTAATGAGGCCATCTGCACGGTCAAGGAAGTCACTCATAGAATCTATTGGTCTGTTTTTTCTGATATCGTTCAAAAGTTCTCCAGGAACTTCGATCCCCCCTAGTATCGCGGACAATTTCCCATCTTCGGTCATCCATGCAACCTTCGTTGCCTCCGTCATGAATCTACCGATATAAGCTCGGAGAGGTTCTCCTGGTCTTTGCTTCACTTCGACCAGATCTTCCAAGTGCAACGAGAGTTGGCGTGAAGAAGAGAATTGTGCATGAAATTCTGAGGAGAAAGCCTTCCATGAGTTGAACCTTCTGATTGTCAACTTGAAGTACCACTGCTGGGCGGCTTCTAAGAGGGTGGCAGGAAAAACTCTGCAACATACATCTCCTCGTACTCCTTGCAGGTCCATTTGCATTTCAAAGTATTTGAGATGGGATAGGGGATCTTCCTTTCCAGTATACATTTTCCAGGTTGGCATCTCAAACTTGTGAGGCAATTCTAAGATATTGATCTCTGGGGAGAAAGGGAATCCACGTGCTCGGTCCAACTCGAGGTCATTGTTCTTCTGACCGGCCAGGCCTTGGAACATATTTGTTAGTTAGCATCCCTTTGAGCGGGATTTTGAGCAGGGCTCCGGGTTGAACAATTCGCATAACATGCTGCTCGTCTAGCCCTCTCCTTCTGTTCAAATCATTTCTGATTAGTTTGGCCGATCAGCTGGCCGGAACCATTAACTTTGGCAGAGTTGTTGGGTATGACTTCTCTTGACAAATTACTAGACAAGGTCTGCCCACCTACCGCTTGGCCCACAGGCGGAACCTGTGACCAAGGATTGGACGACTGATCATTCAGGGTTTGAGAAGTGTTCACGGCTGGATCTTCTTCTGACTCGCCCAGGTGGATGACAGTTGTAGGTTGCTGATTGGTAGCTTGATAGGCTTTTTGTATCAGCACGGTGGCCTGCCTTGTTTGGTCATCAATGGTTGCTTGTTGAGCCCTTAACATTTCCATTTCTTTATCCCTCCATTATACGAACATATGCCTTTTCTCTTCGAATGCGAGATTCACCGCAGCATGGAGTTCTTCTTGATCATGATGCAGGGTGTTGGTATGACCTTGCATGATTCCAAGAGCAGCACAGAGTATTTGGATCTCGGTGTCATCTCCAATGATTGTTCGAGCATTTGTTGCGGGCGGGACTTTAGTGTTGGGAATGACCTGATTGGCTACCGAACTGGTATTTCCAGTCTCTTGCGCACCAGGCGTGATTCCACTCAAAGGAGTTGTCACACCTTGACCTACAGTTGATGGTTGTTCGGGATTTGTGGCTAGTGGAACCCTTGCATTCCCTAGATTCTATAGTGTAGGATCTCTTGCCTGTGGATTTGCTGGATCAACCACGCCTCTACAAGTCTGTACCACCATCGTGTTTATGATTAGAGTTGAAGTAAAGAGTGATCCTGTGATTCTGGCTCTCAATGAAAGCACCAAAATATTGACCTCGCTTTTAGCCAACGATAGTGAGTTTAAATTATAAGCGACAAGTAGTATAAATATAATAAATAAAGACGCAAGAGTTTTATAGAGGTTCGGCCCGGAGCAGTTCGGTAATAGCCTACTCCCCTTGATTTGTATTGACTTAAGAACAAAGAATGAAAAGATTCCTCCTCTTAGAGGTTTTAAAATAATATCTCTGAATATGGATTCTTAGATAAGTTTTTGACCCTTTGCCCAGTGAGAATGGATCACTATTTATAGGGCTATAAACTGTGGGGAAGAAGTTTCCCTTCTGATTACAACAAATATAATTGCCAAGATTACACATTAAATACAGAATACATTGATCAAGGGATTTGGACAGCTTGCCATATCTCTGTGATATGATCCCAAAATTATAGGGATTTCTCTTGTGACTCACGATGCAAGTGCTATTCGGATTTCTCACTCCCCGGTTAAGAAGGTTTTGTCCATGCAAATATATGTGGTGCTCTGTTCGGCATATCTCTTGCGAGTAGGTATGTAAAGTTGATTTTACGTGTCACCATCGTGTGATGCCACGTGAGAGTGTAAAAATTGGGATAACACAATGATTTGTCAGTTCACTAGATTTAGACTGGCATGATAATCAACGATAAGGTATACTTACACCTTGGATAAGTGTTATGTCCTTTCCAGGGAAGTGGTAGAGTATACTAGTATCGGATGTATGGAGTATACATTGGAAGGGACCGATATTGATCTTGAAAAAAATATCATAAACTTACCGTTATATCTTGCTGTCAATATCAATGGTTGATCTTAGGTCTTTGGATCTTAATCCTGATATGATTAGGTTCAACTTAGTTGTATTATTTATGTTCTTCAAGTTGTTCGTGGATACTAACTTATGGTTCTGGCGGATATTTACATCTTGAGAACATGGTAGTTTAATTGAGTGGGAGCGCTAAACATAGATATGGAATCTATTGCTTCTATAAGTATTTAGAAGTGAAACGATGATTTCCTTCGAGCTTAGCTGAATAGAGATAAATGATTGAGATCTCATTTCAGTAATTATATTAGTTTACTGAAATATCATTTATAAGTAGCTAAGTGTTTTAAGGATAAAATACATCAAAGGGTAGAATGGTAAATTTGTCCCTATTCAGTGTAGATCATTTGTAGAGGATCTTTGACTATTAAGATTGAAACAATGGATAATCATAACGTATCTATATCGTGGTACATATAGAGAATTTTATATAATTGAGAGTGCTATTCAATTGCAGATCTATAGTGGTGCAATGCGAAATTAATAAGTTAGAGAATTTACTTGGTAAATTCTAGATCTACTTATTGAAAGCTCAGTTATATAGGCCCATGGTCCCCTCACTAGTTGAGATAATACTGCTTGCAGACTCAGTTAATTAGTTTTAATTAATTAATCAATAATAATTCTTAGATTAGACTATGTATTATTTAAGAATTTTCACTAAGCAAGGGCTTAATTGTGAAGAAAAGAGGTTTTGGAGTCAATTTATTAATTAAGAGACTTTGTATGGTCTAATTAATAAATTATATAAATGACAATTTTATTTAGTAATTAATTAAAATTATTAAATAAATAGTTTTGGCATTTATAGGATTGAATCGGAAAATAAAATATTATTGAAAGAAGAATAAGTGGTTGAAAAAAGTGGCAAAATTGTAATTAGAGATTGTCCCTTTAAGGGGCCGACCATAGTGTTTATTTTGCCCAATATTTTATTCTTTTTTAATCCATATAATTCAGCCCTTAACCCTAGTTGAAACACTATAAAAGGAACATGATGCTCTCACTCATCCACTTGATGCCTTCAACCAAATCAAACCTAGTTTTCTATTTCCGAAAACTAGTAGATGATAGAGTTCCTCCCATAGTGTTTTCAGTCTCCTTCATTGTTTTTCACCATTCAAAACCTTGAGTGATAGAGTGCCATACTAGCACATAGCAAGTCAAGTACTCAATCATAGTGAGTAAGACGATGGTAACCAAACCCAAAGGAGAGAAAGAGATCTAGGTTCAGATCTTAATAATGCTCTGCAATATAAAGGAATCAAGGGCTAGAGATCTTTAAAGGAAGGAGTCATTATATTCCGCTGCAATTAATGTAAGGTTTTCTTAAACTCTTATGTGCTTATTTCATTGTTTTAGAGAATTCATAGTTAGGATGTTAATTCAACATACTTGTTAGTAAACCTATTTCCTAGTAAAATATTCCCAACAGTAGGGTACATGATCCTTAATTGATTATTGCAGCTTTCTTGGAGTTTTATAAGAATTTACTATGTACCAAAATGGAAAATAGAAGATTAGTTGAGGCTGGGATTTTGGCTAGAGGGCCTGTTGTGACCTAAGAATAGGCTAATGTGTTGCTACAGGATTTTCCAAAGAAGAAGTGAGGCAGGCTGTTTTTTAGTATTCCTGGAACCAAGTCATCTGGACCAGATGGTTTTTCCAGCTTCTTCTACCAAGATAACTGGGAAATTATTATTGATGACATTTCTAATGATGTGACATCATTCTTGGAGCCAGGTAAAATTCTCAAAGAAATTAACTCAACAATAATTACTTTGCTTCCAAAGATTAAGTGCCCTAACACAGTCAAGGATTTTGGACCAATTGCTTGTTGCAATGTTATCTATAAGATTGCAACCAAGCTTTTGAGCTCTAGAATCAGGAAAATCTTACTTGAGAGAATATCTCACTCACAAGGTGGATTTATCAAAGGGTAGATTTATTGGTCACAACATAATGATTTGTCAAGACTTGGTGAGACATTATGGAAGGAAATCTAACAAACCTAGTTGCATGATTAAATTAAAGCTTCAAAAAGCTTATGATACTATTGAGTGGGACTTCATTGAAAAGATTCTAATAGGTTTAAAGTTCCCTAATGCCTTTATTAAGCTCATTATGAATTGTATCGAAACCTCTAAATTCTTTCTCATGTTCAATTGAACTTTGCATGGTTTTTTTGAATCTAAGAGAGGACTTAGGTAGGGGAATCCTATGTCCCCTCTACTGTTTGTGTTGGGCATGGAATACCTATCAAGACTAATGAGGAAGATAGGTGAGAAGGATGTTTTTCACTATCATGATAGATGTTTGGATCTCAAGCTAAATCATTTGGCATTTACTGATGATGCTCTTCTTTTTTGCAAAGGGGACTTTAGATGTATAATCTACATATTGACAGCCTTAAAATTGTTTTCCTTAACATTTGGTTTATACCTTAATTCAAATAAGACTGCAATATACTGTAGTATTATGCAGTAGAAGGTCTCAAACCAGGTGTTGTAGCTATATGATTTTACTAAACATGAGCTGCCATTAACTTATTTGGGGATCCCAATCTGTGCAAAGAAAATCTCTGGGAGAGAATGTGACTTGTTGGCTGAGAAGATGATTGCAAGAATCAAAAGTTGGAGCTCGAGAAAGCTATCTTTTGCAGGGAGAATCACCTTAATTAACTCAGTTCTAATTGCTATCCAAGCATATTAGAGTCAAATGATGATTATACCAAGGAAAATTCTTAAAGGCATAGAAGCAATATGTAGAGCCTTCCTTTGGAAAGGATAAGCATTATTTCATGGAGCTGGAGCAATTGCTTGGGAGGTTGTATGTCAACCAAAAATAGGGGTGGATTGGGCATTAAAAAGCTAGAAGAGTGGAATAAGGCTGCAATGTGTAAATATGTATGGGCCATTGCAAATAGGAAAGAGAGCTTGTGGATGAGATGGTGCCATACTATGTACATTAAGAGGGAAGACTGGTGGAGCTACACTACTTATGTCCACTCTGTTGGGTTTTATGCCCTAAATAAAACTCTATTTCAGTGTAAGCTCTATCTTTTAAATATCAATAAAGAAACAGAAGTATTTTCATCACTTATTGTTTCATTTGGTTCATGTTATCATTTATTTATTTATTTGATTTATAAATTAATCCAAATCCTTATCACATGTATATTCTTGTTTATTGTGTCGTCAGCACAGTGGAAAATAATCAAGATTATGTGATTAAATGTATATTCCTAGATTTATCTGTACACAGGGTTTAACTGATATGATAATCTACAACATAGTTTACTTGCACCTTGGATAAGTGCTATGTCCTTTCCAGGGCATTGGTTAAAATAAAGCTTGGGTTGGATGCATGGAGTATGCATCGGAAGGAACCGATATTGAACTTTGAATCAGATATGATAAACTTACCGTAATATCTATTCAATTCAATATCACCTAGTTGATCCTAGATTAAATGATCTTAATCCTGATATGGTTAGGTTCGATCTCAAGAGTATTATACATGTTCTTTGATTTGTTAGTTAAGCCTACTTTTTGGTCAGAGTGATACGTACATTTTGGGAACATGGTAGTGCAATTGAGTGGGAGCGCTAAACGTAGATATGGAATCTATAGCTTCTATCAGGGTATAGAAGTGAAATGATTTCCTTTGAGCTTGGATAAATAGAGATAAATGGTTGAGTACTCATTTCAGAGATTATGTTAGTTCACTGAAATATCATTTATAGGTGGCTAAGTGCTTTAAGGATAAAATACATTGAAGGGTGTAACGGTAATTTAATCCCTATACAATGTAAATCATCTATAGAGGATCATTGATTATTGGGATTATGACAATGGATAACTGACAGCGCATCTATATCGTGAAACATATAGAGCGTTCTATATAACTGAGAGTGCAATTCAAGCTCTATGGTGGATGCAACAAGGAATGAATAAGTCATTGAATTTACTTCGTAAATTCTGGGTCTGCTTATTGGAAGCTTAGATATATAGGCCCATGGTCTCCATACTAGTTGAGACAATACTACTTGTAAGACTCAGTTAATTGATTTTGATTAATCAATTATAATTCTAAAATTAGACTATGTCTAGTTTATGAATTTTCACTAAGCAAGGGCTTAATTGTGAAGAAAGAGTTTCTAGGGTTTAATTTGTCAATAAAGAGATTTTCATAAGTCTAATTAATAAATATATTAAGTGACAATATTATTTAATAATTAATTTTTAGTTGTTAAATAATTAGAATTGACATTTAAGTGGTTAAATTAGAAAATTCGCATTTTTGAGAAAATAAGATGGAAAAATGAGAAAATGAAAAAAATGCAAAGTGGGACCCAATATCCATACATGGCTGACTACTATATAGAATATTTATTATTTATTTTTTCATTATTTTAATGCCAAATAAATCTAACATAACCCTAGGTCGTTTCCTATAAATAGGTAGTGATGGCTTAAGGGAAAAGATGATGCATCTCATTCCTTCAGATGAAAATTTGAGCCTCCTTCCTAACCCTAGCCGAAACCATACTCTCTCTCTCTTCCTCTCTTCTAAACCGAGCCTATAGTGAAAGAGTGAGTGCCCACACACATCAAGTAGTACTCAATCATAGTGTGTAAGGCTGTGAAGAATCCAGTTTCAAGAGAAGAAGATTCAGACTCAGATCTTGGTGATACTCTGCTAAAGAAAGGATACAAGGGTTAGAGATCTGAGTGGAAGGAGACATTATATTCCGCTGCAACCACTGTAATGTTTCTTATACTTTATATGTGTTTATTTCATATCGTTTTAGAAGTTCATATTTAGGATGTTAATAACATACTTGTTAGTAAATCTAAGATCCTGGTAAAATAATTCCAACAACTGGCCTCAGAGCCATGGTAATTGATTTACTTTCAAGAAATTTGGACTTCAAATGATTTGTGTGTGATTTGGATGGTTTCATGCTGATCTGTGTGTTATTTGATGATTGATTGATGTTTTTGAAATTTTTATGAAAAATAATTGAATTTTCATTCTGAAATTATTTTTTTTGGATAGTTTGGGAAAAACTAAGCAATTTACTTTTTTACAGAACTTAATTTTGATTTTATTTGAATTAGTTATGATTTTTTGAATTTTTGAAAAAAGATAGGGGTGGAAACACCCCATACGCGCGCGGATCCGAGTGATCACTCGGTCACGCGCGCTTCAGATAAGGAGATGTCCGAGTTTTCTCGGTCGGGTATCTCCATTTTTGTCTGAACGCCAGGGTAAGGGGGCGGCTCTGACTGAGATTTCTCGGTCGTGCATCCCTAGCTCCGCGCGCGGATGGTGTGCAACACAATTTTTAAAAAATTGACCTTATTTTTCAAATTTTCTTAGCTCCGTACAACTTGCAATTTTTTAAATTTTCTTCAATTTTTCATGCTTTTTCATGGAATTAATTTCAGATTTTTTGTGTAGTTTTGTATTTAGATTTTTATTTTTCATATTTCAAATCTAATTATCAGAATTAAATTAATTAGTATTTTTTTAAAAAATTAATTTAGGATATTAGTGAAATTTGAAGCTTGAAAATAGGTAAAAAATCTATTTTTTTGGGCTTAATTAATTATCTTATTTTTAAAATTTGATTATTTTATCTTATTTTTAAATTTAAGGTGAGATATTAATATTTTTAAATTATTCTATTTTTTTTTTATAATAAATTGACCTTATTTAGATTTCAAATAAGATTAGTTTAATCATGATATTTTCAATAGAAATAGGATATTATGCTAACTTTTAAATTTTGTTATTTTTTAATTTAAATTAAATTATTAAATCAGAAAAATGATATTAAATGATCATTTATTTTATTGAATATTTAATTTTTAAAAAATAACATGAAATTTGAAAAGTTGATAGCATTTCTTTTTGGAAATGATACTTAGGTTAGTTGAAACCTAATTTTTCAAAAATTATAGGTTTAGTTTTAATTTTTTTTAATTTATTTATTTATTCTTTATATTCCGAAAAAAAAAATATTTATTTTATTTTCGAAATTATTAAATAAATTAATAATTTAAAATTAAATAAACCATATATCCAATTATCCAACTTGTTGCTGGTGTATGTGTTTTATATTGTTTGAGTGTAAAACAAGTTTTATAAAACCTATTATTGCTTGATCTAAATTGCCATGGTTAACTTGTTGACAGATCCAATGATCTGATTTTAACCCATGGTTCAATTGTCAATAGGTCAAACCAATAATTTGTAACAGGTAAATTTTGCATTCTTCTTTCATCTGTGTATGACCTAGTAACATGATAGGATCCATCTAAATCTGTGTACCAGTGTGAGCCTATATGTTTGCTTTGGGCTTAGATGCATATAGGAAGCCCATTTAATTTTGTAATTAAAATGGACTAGGCTGCTAAATAAAATGTCACACCATAATAGATTTTATTTAGGCCCATTTAGTGATTGGGCCTATTCAATTAATAACAGTTGTTCATTTTAAGGTTAAATTCCTCTCTTTTGGGCCTTGTGTGAGAGTTAAGGGGCCAATAGCAATGGGTACGACATACTGAACCCAGCCCTCCCTCATATGAACAACCCGATTTGAATGACTATACTAGGTTAATTAAATTAGTTTAACCTAATAAAATTGATTAGAAACATAATTAATTTCAAAATAAATGAAATTAATTTTTTATTCGAATATTTTGAAATTAATTTAAGAAAAACACACTTAGTTTAATGAAATTAATTCAAGATAAACTATATGTATTTTTCTTGTATTTAATTAAATATAGAATTATAACTCATTAGATTCCTTCTGAAGCTTATTTTTTAATATTTCATTAAAAATTCTTATTTAAGTTGTAAATTAGTTATTTCTAACTAATTTTTTTTTTATCAACTTAAATTTGAATATTTCTTTTAATTTCAAAATTAATTTGAGGAATTCTAGGAATTAGTTATTGAAGATTCTTGTAATATTTTTTAAGTTGAAAGTTTGTTAAATTTTGTATCAACTTAAAATTGAATATTTTTCAAATTAAGTGGTTACAACTTAATTAGTTATTTAATTAAATTTTGTTTGAAAATAATTTAAGTTGAAAATTTAGTTATTTTAGAACAACTTAAATTAGATATTTTTCAAATTTTATTTATTATGTTTTAATTATTTATTTAATTTTGAATTTTATATTTATATTTAATTTTCGAAAATTAAATAATTAAAAATTTAATTAAAGTTGGAATTTTTTAAAAGAAAATAATTTTTTTTCAGACCAACTATAATTTATAATTTTAATTATTAAAAGATAAATAAAATAAATGATTAAATAAAAATGCATTTTTTAAATAATGGGCTTTGATCAAGAGACATTCGATCTCCATTGTTGGTTTTACATAGTTCTTGTTTTAATGAGTAATCCTCCCTAATAGAGGAACATTCATTAGCAATTTAACGACATAGAATCTCAAAAGATAAGTATTATTTGTAAGTGTTTTATTTTTAGTATGGATCACCCTAATGGTGGCGACTATTAGTAAGACTTACAAAAGTTTGAAACAATGGTGGGGGCTCATGAAATAGGAATGACCTTGTCTCTCACCTAAACGGGACAACGGCGGATTCTCTTTTCGGTCGAATAAAAGGTTGCTAGAATGTTTATCATTTTAGATGAGTTGACCACTCTATTCAATGGATGATGCTTTGACTCTCGTCTAAACGGGACACTATCAGTTTGTTGAAAACCTTGGAAAATAAAAATATGTTAGATTTTTTGTTATTTTTATAAATATATTTGTTATACTTGTTATTTTCTGAATTTGTGTATGAATTTATTGAACCAAATGATTTACTTCTGTTTATTGATATTTGTAGTGCCAAAATGAATAACCCACACCCTGACCCACTCCTAGTCAATGCCTTTGCAAATGAACTCTATAATGTGAAAATGCACCCTGGTAGTGTCATTAACTCGCACCTATTGATGATGAATCTTAAGTTCCAAAAAGCAAATCTACTTGGAATTGAATTATCAAAAGAACAATAGGTTCAGTTCATACTTAATAGTCTTCCTCCAGAGTATAATGGATTTGTTGTATCTTATATGATCAACAATTTTAACTCTTTCGACATGGATAAGCTAGAAGCAGAATTGGGAGCTCATGAACGAAATTTGATTGCAATGCCACCTCCCGGTTTTGCAAACTTTTGTCATAGGAAAAGAATTAAGAATGAAGCTTCTAACAATGCTGCTTCTTCAAGTACAATTGATAGTCATACTCTTCAATGTTCAAATTGTAATGAGAAGGGACATCGGGAAGAACGATGTCCCAAACTTCTAAACAATTCGAACGAAGGTAATGCTTTTGTCTTTGAATCATGTGTTTAGAGAATAACAAATCCTTATGGATTGTTGATTCTGGGTCTACTAACCATGTTTGTTCTTCATTGCAGCTACTTGAAACTTGGGATTATCTTAACCCAGAGGAGTTAAAGCTCAAAGTTAGAAATGGCGAGTTAGTATCGGTCCAAGCCAAAGGAAAAGCCCGCCTCAAGTTTCAAAAGAAATTTTTAGTTTTAGAAAATGTTTAATTTATTCCAAATTTTAGTAGAAACTTGATTAGTGTTTCATGTTTACAAACACAATTTTATAAATTGAATTTTTCGAGTTCTGTTTGCATAATTTCTCGTAAATGGATTTCAATTATGTGTTGCTCACATGGAACAAGGGCTTTATGTTTTGAGACCGGATATACAAATCGCACTAAACAATGAACTTTTCAATGTTGCTAGACCTAGAAACCTTAAAAGAAAAGATATTGATAATGATCATCAAACTTATATATGGCATTTACATTTAGGTCACGTAGGCTATAATAGACTCCATAGGTTAACCAAAGACGGTCCATTGAAAAATGTCGTCTTAAGTGAATTACCTTTATGTGAGTCTTGCCTAGAAGGAAAGATGACCAAACGTTCTTTCTCTGCAAAGGGAGAGCGTGCCAAACAACCCCTTGGGTTAGTACATTCAGATGTCTGTGGACCACTGAATGTCAAAGCTCGAGGTAGTTATGAGTATTTTGTCACTTTCATTGACAATTTCTCTAGATATAGTTTCATTTACCTAATGCAAAAGAAATCTGAAGCATTTGAAAAGTTTCAGGAGTTTTATGCTTTGGCTCAAAACCAATTAGGTAAAACATTAAAGATCTTGCGAACTGATAGGGGTGGAGAGTATATGGATATGCAGTGTTGGGTTTTGTGCCCTAAATAAAACCCATTTAAATATAATCAGATTTACTTATTAATAAAGATCAGAAATAACATTTTATGTTGCATGGTTCACATGATTTATTTCATGATTATATATATAATGTATGAATTCTATTTAAGTCCAGAACATATGAGTTTGTTAAAGATTATAGTGTTGTCAGCACAGTGGAATATAATCTTAATTAAATGTTCGAAAGTTTATTCCCTGATTTCTTAGAACACTGGATTTAGACTAACATGGTATAATCAGCGATAGGTATTCTTACACCTTGGAAAAGTGTTATGTCCTTTCCAGGACATTGGCAAAGTTTACCAGTATCGGATGTATGGAGTATACATCGGAAGGGACCGATATTGAACTTTGATTAGATATATTGGAATTTACCGTAATATCTATTCAATTTAATATCACATGTTGATCCTATATCAAATGATCTTAATCCTGATATGATTAGGTTCAATCTCAAGAGTGTTATTCGTGTTCTTTGATTTGTTAGTTAAGCCTACTTTTGGGTCAGGGTGATACGTACATTTGGGGAACACGCTAGTGCAATTGAGTGGGAGCGCTAACATAAATATGGAATCTATAGCTTCTATCTGGCGAATAGAAAGTAAAGGATGATTTCCTTCGAGCTTAACCAAACGAAAATAAATGGTGGAGTACTCATTTCACTTAGCTGAAATATCATTTATACAGGGTTAAGTGTTTTAAGGATAAAATACATTGTAGGGTGTTACGGTAATTTAATCCCTTTACAGTGTAAATCATCTATATAGAGGATCATTGATCAAATTAGGATTATAACAATGGATAACTAATGACGTGTCTATATCGTGGAACATATAGAGCGTTCTATATGACTGAGAGTGCAATTCCAAGCTCTAAGAGTGGATTCAATAAGGAATTAATAAGTTAGGGAATTTACTTGGTAAATTCGGTTCGACTTATTGGAAGCTCGGTTATATAGACCCATGGTCCCCATACTATAGTTGAGACCATACTGCATGTAAGACTCAGTTAATTGATTTTAATTAATCAATTATAATTCTAAAAGTTAGACTATGTCTACTTTATGAATTTTCACTAAGCAAGGGCGAAATTGTAAAGAAAAGAGATTCTAGGATTATTTATTAATCAAGATACTTTATATGTCTAAATTAATAAATATATTAAATGTCAATATTATTTAATAATTATTTTTAAGTTATTAAATAATTAGAATTGGCATTTGAATAGTTAAATTGGGAAATTGGCATTTTTGAAAAAATGGAAATGAAAAATAACAAAATGGAAAAGTTGAAAAGTGAGGCCCAATTTCCTTATCTGGGCTGCCCACTATGCATAGGTTTTTACCATTTTATTTTTTCATTATTTTAATGCCATACAATTCTAACCTAAACCTAGAGGGCATCCTATAAATAGAAAATTTTGGCTTGAGGAAACTCATGACTTTGCACATTCTTTCCTTCAGAGAAAAGCTATGCCACCCCTCTATCTCTTTTCCGCTCTAAACTTTCGAAATTCCCCAGAGTGAATGAGTAGTGCCCACTCATAGTATGTAAGACTATGGAAAATCAACCAACAAGAAGGAGAATCAGCATCAAAGAAGGAGAGAAAGAGATCCGGATTCATATCTTGATTATGCTCTGCTACAGAAAGGAATCAAGGGCTAGAGATCTTAATGGAAGGAGTCATAATATTCCGTTGCACCCAATGTAAGGTTTTCTTAAACTCTTATGTGTTTATTTCATTGTTTTAGAATTCATATTAGGATGTTAATAAAACATACTTGGTAGTAAATCTAGATCCTGGTAAAATATTTCCAACAACTGGCACCAGAGCCATGGTAATGATTTACTTTCATGAAATATGAATTAAAACGATGTTTTGTGTTGATTTGGATGGTTTCATGTGGGTTGATGAATGTATTTGTTGTACAGAATCTTTTTCCATGAAAAATAATTTTCCTATTTTTTAAAATATTTTATTTGAATTCCTTGTGAAAAATTAAGCAATTTTATTTTTTACGGAACTCGATTCCGATAAAAATTGAAAAAGTTATGAATTTTGGAAAATCGGGATTCAAGGTTGTCGAGTGGGTGCATCAATTGCGAATTTTGTGGGTTTTTTCTCGAAAACTCCAATTTTTTATGGGATTGTTTCCAAAATCCGATTTTTCCAATTTTAGATTTTTCCAATTTGAAATATTTCATTTTTTCAAATATTTTCAATTTGGAATATTTCTAATTTTAAATATTTCCTATTATGGTTAGATTAAAAATTTATTAATTTCTTTAATATTTATATATTATTTAATTATAAGATTAGATATTTTCATATTTAACATATTTTAAATTAAAAGATAACTTTGTCTTTTTATTTAAAATATTATATTAAAATTATCTTATATGACAAATTAAATAATTAATAAATTTGAAATTAACATAGATATTTTTATAGATACACTAACCATAATATTTTCAAATTCAAAATTTGTTATTTTGTTAAATATTTAATTATTTATAATATAAGTTTAAAAATGATATTTTTCTATATATATCATTTTTTTTCTTATTGAAAATTTATGAATTATATCTTAAATATTTAAATAGCTTAGATATTTTTGTAGAAATTTGAATATTGCTTAATTTGAGATATTTTGACATATGATTATGGTAATTATTATTTATTTATTATTTTATTCCTAAAATAATAATTATCTAACCAAATCTATTTTAAAATTGGTTTATTTTATTACTTTATTTTATTAAATTATAAGATTTGAAAGTGATATTGAAGATTCTTTTTTTCAAATCATTGATCTTATTAGATATTTAATTTAATTTGATTCAAATAAACCTAGATATTTTAAAATTAGTTTCTTTATTTTGATATTTTAGTGTTTGTTTTAACAACCCTAAATTTTCAAAATCTAGTTGGTTAGTTTAAGAATAATAATTTAATTATATTAATATCTTATTTAACATCTGTTACATGGACAATGTTTCTTTATTTATTTATATTGTTTATTAATTTTTTTTTAAACAAACTTATTATTCATTTGATCTAAATTGCTATGATTAACTTGCTGACAAATCCAATAATGTGATTTTAATCGTAGTCCAATTGTCAATAGATCTTATGAATAATTTGTAACAGGTAATTTTTGTACTTTTTTCATTTGTGTAAACCTAGTAACATGATAGGGCCCATCCAAATCATTTGACCTGTGTGAGCCTATATGTTTGCTATTGGGCTTAGATGCATATAGGAAGCCCATTTAAGTTTTACTAAGTAAATGGACTAGGTTGCTAAAATAAAATTTGACATAAGTAATTTTATTTAGGCCCAATTAGATTTGGGCTTATTCAATGAATAAAAATTGTTTATTTAAAGGTTAAATTCCTCTCTTTTGGGCCTTGTGTGAGAGTTGGGGGCCAATAGAAGTGGGTACGACATACTGAACCAACTCTCCCTCACATGAACTACCCCAATTGTGAAGGCTCATTTGCCTTATTTAAATAATTGTATTAGGTTAATTATATTAGTCTAACCTAATTAAAATTGAATTAGCAACATAATTAACCTTTAAAATATATGAAATTTATTTTTCATTTTAATATTTTAAAGTTAATTTTAGAAAAACACTTTAGTTAATGATATATATTCTAGATAGTTATTTCTAGTACTAATTATTATTTCTAATATTAAATAGCAAAATATGATTGATTGTGAAATTAATTGTTTAATAATTAATTTTGGTACAATCTAAGTTTAGAATATTTTCCTAGTATTAAACTAGAATTAATAATTAAGTTTCCTCTATACTTAATTATTTATTTCTTGAATTTAATACATTTAATTTAATTGAAAATTTCAATCTAAGTTGATTTTCATCATGATACTTAAATATTGTTACTTTCATGTTATTTAATTAAAGTTGAAAATTATCTTAAGTTTGGAATCTTATTTCAGAATACCTTAAATTTGAATAATTTTCAAAATATATTTTATTTTATTTTATTAATTGTTTTTCCACAATTTTGAAATTGCATTTCTTTAATGCAGAAATTTCGAATTTTATTTGAAAAATAGATTAAAGTTGAAAATTATTTATTTTAATTTTGGACCAACTTAAATCAATGATTTTTTCATTTAATGATTAATTAAAATAAATGAACTAAAATATATTAGAATTAGAAATTTAATTAATTAGTCAATGAAAGTCTAGATAGTTATTATCTATTTTGCTTGAAGTATTTTTCTAGTAATATTTAATTAAATAGAAAATTAATATTTAAGTTGATTCTGAATCATGATACTTAAATAGTTGAATTTTTTTAAAAATATTTAATTAAATAGGAAAATTATATTTTTTGTTGTAAATTAATTTTATTAATTAATTTTGGGCCAACATAAAATTAAAATAAATTTTTCAGGATTTATTTTTATTTTATTTTTAAAGCATTTTCGAAAGTAGTATTCTTATACACTTCATTTTTCGAAATGCAATATATATATTTATAGAAAATTAAATTTGAGTTGTAAATTAATTTAAATTAATTTTGAAACAACTTAAATTGAACAATTTTCTAAATATTTATTGGAAATTATTACTAAGATGGAAATAATTCATGTTACTTTCATATCCATCTAAGTACAATTTATAAATATTAAATTAAAATTTATATTTAGAATTTTTCATTCTAAATTGGAAATTTTAATTAAAAAATATATATTTAAAATAAATTGATTAAAATAAGTTTCAGAAGAAAATACAACTTTCATTAAATAACGAGCTTTATTATTAGGATATTCGATCTCCATTGTTGGTTTTACATAGCTATTGCTTTAGTGAGTAATCCTCCCTAATGGAGGAACGTTCATTAGCAAGTTAGCACCGTTTAATCTCGAAAGATAAGTATATTTGTAAGTGTTTTATATGGTATTGATCACCCTAATAGTGACGACTGTATTTGACTTACAAAATATGAAACAATGGTGGAAGCTCATAAGATAGAATAGCCTTGACTCTCGCCTAAACGGGACAACGCTGGATTCCAATCTTGATCGAATAAAAGGTTGCTAGAATGTTTATCATTTTAGATGAGCTGACAACTCTATTCAATGGATGGTATCACTGACTCTCGCCTAAACGGGACACTGATATCAGTTTGTTGAAGACCTTGGAAATTATTTAGGATTGTATGTTTTAGTATTTTCACTTGTCATTCCTACTTGCTATATGCTTAATAATTTCTGAATTGTGTATGAATTTATATTGAACCATGTTATTTTCTGTTATTAAATTGCAGTTTCATTTCGAATCTTCATTGTTGGTCTAACTTGGTTTGTTTTTCTAATGAGATAAATCCCTAATGGATTTTCACCATTAGACAAACATGATAGTGTTAGATCTCGAAAGATAAATATTGTATATGTAACATCTAGTTGTTCATCAATTGATGACACCTTAGACTAGTATTTTACAATATGAAACAAGAAGATTGTATAAATAAGATTATTTTGACTCTCGCTAATCGGAGCATCGTTGGATTCTTATTTAAAACGAAATTATCCTAATTCCTCTTAGCTTATTCATTTAGAATTAGCTCAATGACATATTATTGTATGAATGGTCTATAAATCATATAAAGTCATTCTATATTTTGTCTTAAGAAATTAAATGACGAATATGATGATATAAATCCTCAATCTTAGAAATTTCCTACTTGTATGGGCAAGTCAACTTAGAGTTAAATTAGTAGTGGTGGTCCAAGAAAGAATTACTCATCATACAGTTACACTTTCACAAGTGTTTAATAACCATTTTCTATCAATGGATTCAAACTGTATGAGTTGAGTATTCTGTGACCAGAATCCACTTGCACTATTCTAAGAACTCTTTGATGTAACTAAATCAAGTCATCAAGAGACACAACCAAATAAATCTATGGCTTTTGTATCTTGTTCATAGTGGTTTTGACAAGATCAATCTCTGCAAAGAGTTAATATGCCTATATCCACTGAAAGTAAGTTCATCTCATTCGGAAATGGATGTACATTCAGGGGTGGATATGATTTTTCGTTGTATTCTTAAAACGATCACTCTAGATTTTACCTTATGCAAAAGAAATTTGAAATGTTCGAAAAAATTTCATGAATTTCTAGCAATAGTGAAAAACTATCAAGGTAAGTGGTTAAAGATCTTGTGAACTGATAGGGGTGGAGAGATAGTTAGTTGATATGCAGTTCAAAGATCATTAATTTGATTTTTGAATTATATCCAAACTTACCTCCCGAGAAATTCGATTTGCATATTGATAATTAGTTCCTAGTCGTTGCCTAAATCCTTCTATGGTAATATAATTTAAGAATGATGCAATGGTTGTATACTTAATGTAAATCATTACTAGATTCATGGATGACCTAATCAAAATCTTAAGCAAAGCTAGAACTGCTAACCTTGGTTTGCATGTTTGTGTTGGGTTTTATGCCCTAAATAAAACTCTTTACAATCTGATTAGTTGTCAATATAAGAAATTTGAAGTGATTTATGTTTGCATGAATTTTACATGCTAATGGTTTAATATGTTTATTACATTCACACACACAAAATCAGTTAAATCCAGATCATATGTTTATTCACAATTACAGTATCGTCAACACAGTGGAATGTGATTGTGATCATATGAATCAAAAGAATAAGTTCCTGTTTCATCAGTGTTTTGGATTTACACTAATGTGATAATCAGCGATGATGTGTACTTACACTTGGAGTAAGTGTTATGTTCTTTCCAGGACATTAGTAAAGTATACTAGTTTCGAATGTATGGAGTATACATTGGACTGGACCAATATTGCAACTAAGTTAAGATATTACAAGCTTACCGTTATATATATCTTTCCAAGTCAATATCAGTAGTTGATCTTAAGATTTTAAAAGAATCTAAATCCTGATATTCTTAGGCTCAACTCACGAGTACTATTCATGTTCTTTGATTTATTAGTTAAGCCTACTTTTGGGTCAGGGTGATACGTATATTTTGGGAACATGATAGTATGATTGAGTGGGAGTGCTAAACATAAATATGGAATCTATAGCTTCTACTGGTGTATAGAAGTCAAGTGATGATTCCCTTCGAGCTTAGCAAATAGAAGTAAATGGATGAGCTCTTGTTTAACTGACTAATTATTAGATCACTAAACACCATTTACAGGTAGCTAAGTGTTTTAAGGGGCAAAATACATTGAGGGGTGAGAACGGTAAAATTATCCCATCTCGATGTAGATCATCTATATAGAGGATCTTTAAATCACAATAAGATTATAACAATGGTTAAATGAGATAGCATATTGATATCGTGGAACATATAATATGCTCTATATAAGTCTGAGAGTGCAATTCTAAGTTCTAAGAGTGGATTCAACGAAGAATTAATAAGTAGGAATTTACTTGGTAAATTTTGTTCACTTATTGGAAGCTCAACATATAGATCTATGGCCCACATTCTAGTTGAGAACATTCTGCTTGTAAGACTCATTAATTGATTCGTGATTGATCAATTATAATTCTAAAGTTAGACTATGTCTAATTTATGAATTTTCACTAAGCAGGGGTGAAATTGTAAAGAAAAGAGATTCTAGGTTTATTTATTTATTAATGGACTTTATATGTCTAGTTAATAATTAAATTAAATGACAATATTATTTAATAATCTATTTTAGTTATTAAATAATTAGTTTTGTCATTTAAATGGTTAGAATTGGAAAATTGGCGTTTTTGAGAAAATAGAAATAAAATTTGTTAAAACTGCAAAATCTAGTGGGGTCCATTATCACACCATGGCCGGCCACTAATTGTGGAAATTCAAATTGATATTTTCATTATTTTAATGCCAAATAATTCCTAACCTAAACCTAGTAGTTGCCTATAAATAGAAAGTGATGGCTCAGTCAAATCACATGCTTTAACAAGTTTTCATAACATCTTCTGACAGAAATTTCTCTCTTCAGAAAACTGAGCCTTCCCTATTTTCTATACCTTGGCCGAAACACTCTTCTCTTTTCCTCTTCTATATTTCGACCCTAGTGAAAGAGTAAGTGCCCACACACAGCAAGCAGTAACTCAATCATAGATTGGAAGACTGTGAAGGATCAAACTCAAAGAGAAGGACATTCGGGCTCAGATCTTGATTATACTCTGCGACAGAAAGGATGCAAGGGTTAGAGATCTGAGTGGAAGGAGACATTAATTCCGCTGCATCAATGTAAGGTTTTCTTAACTTTATATGTGTTTATTTTATCGTTTTAGAAAGTTCATATTTATGGTGTTAAACAACATACTTGTGAGTAGATCTAAGATCCTGGTAAAATAAATTCCAACAGTTTGTTAGCTATTCTAAGTGATTAGGGGTGGACCATCCCATAGTCATTAGATAAGAAAGTGTTTGTTTAAACAAATACTACTATTCTAAGAAAATGACTAAGTCTGAAAATAAAGTAGCAAATAAAGGAGATAATTTTTTTTTCTTGATTCCAAAAGTGTTCTATCATCTTATATGACATATGATGATCCCACTGCCTCTGTTGTCTTGACACAACCGAAGAGGTCAATACCATTTAGTTTTCCTAGACATAATTCACGGTACCTTATCGTAGTGGGAGAGTTTCTAGGAACTCACCTTCTTATGACTTGGAAGACACTAGTGATTAAAATCCATTGTGAGTTTAAACAAGTAATGGATTGTCAAGATAAGAGACTAAGAAGAAAAGCCAAGAGTATTATAGTTTGATCCATTCACATGGAGTAACCTAAAGGTTTCCATTACAAGGACATGAAAGGAAATTTTCGTTTATAAGTCTATTCAATGGACTTAACAAAACTTCCTGTTCCTAGTATTATAGGTTAGAGTTTATCTAAACCTATGGCTTGTGGTATACCTGGTAATTACTTACTCTAATGCAAGCAACTTACTTTAGTAAGATGCTGAAGCATTTTCTTTCCAATGGCAATCTATAGAAGCTTCACAACTTCTAAGCATAGATTTTATTTATCTAAGGAAAAGTCTCAACTATTCCAGAAAAGATAAAGCCATGAAAGAATTTCTTAAATCGACAGTGAGAGGTCTCAGATATGCTTTAGTATGCCTTAGACCAGACACCTACTGTTGAGTGGGAGTAATGAGTAGGTATCAGATTAATCCAGGAGAGGAACATTGGAAGACAATCAAGTAAATCTTAAGATTAAGAAGAGGAAATATATGTTACTCAATAAGGGTGTGTTTAAAACTCTTAGACTACACCACATCAGATTTCAAGACTTGCCTTTGTGCTAGAAAGTTTGATGATAAAATGGTGATTACTCTGGGGGTGGAGTAGTGATTTTGGAGAAGTGTAAAAACCTATCTGAAGTCTCTTAGTCTACCAGAAAGAGGCTGAATGTTAAAGTTGCAGGAAAGGTACTTATTCAGTCTAAGGAAAGTTCTATACATTTGTGGCACCGTTCCAACTTGCCTTAACTACTAGTGTTACTTCCTGAATAACTGAGAAGTAGTTGCCAAAAATATAGAATCCAGTATCCCAAGAGAATAGACATATAGAGAGGAATTTCACATTATCAAGGATTTTGTGATTAAGGAAGAGTAATGGTGGAGAAGAGGTTGTGTTTAATTCAACCTGTCAGATCCTATTACGAGGAGTTTACTACTATTACACTTGATTTGTATATCAAGGTGTTGAGATTATTTGAAATGTACATTTTGTTTTATATTAGTGCAAGTGGGAGTTTGTTGGGTTTTGTGCCCTAAATAAAACTCATTTCAATATAATTAGATTTACTTATTAATAAAGATCAGAAATAACATTTTATGTTGCATGGTTCACATAATTTATTTCATGATTATATATATAATGTATGAATTCTATTTAAGTCCAGAACATATGAGTTTGTTAAAGATTACAGTGTTATCAACACAGTGGAATATAATCTTAATTAAATGTTCGAAAGTTTATTCCGTGATTTGTCAGAACACTGGATTTAGACTGACATGGTATAATCAGCGATAGGTATTCTTACCCCTTGGAAAAGTGTTATGTCCTTTCCAGGACGTTGGCAAAGTTTACCAGTATCGAATGTATGGAGTATACATCGGAAGGGACCGATATTGAACTTTGATTAGATATATTAGAATTTACCGTAATATCTATTCAATTCAATATCACCTGTTGATCCTAGATCAAATGATCTTAATCCTGATATGATTAGGTTCAATCTCAAGAGTGTTATTCGTGTTCTTTGATTTGTTAGTTAAGCCTACTTTTGGGTCAAGGTGATACGTACATTTTGAGAACACGGTAGTGCAATTGAGTGGGAGCGCTAACATAAATATGGAATCTATAGCTTCTATCTGGCGAATAGAAAGTAAAGGATGGTTTCCTTCGAGCTTAACCAAACGAAAATAAATGGTGGAGTACTCATTTCACTTAGCTGAAATATCATTTATACAGGGTTAAGTGTTTTAAGGATAAAATACGTTGTAGGGTGTTACGGCAATTTAATCCCTTTACAGTGTAAATCATCTATATAGAGGACCATTGATCAAATTAGGATTATAACAATGGATAACTAAAGACGTGTCTATATCGTAGAACATATAGAGCGTTCTATATGACTGAGAGTGCAATTCCAAGTTCTAAGAGTGGATTCAATAAGGAATTAATAAGTTAGGGAATTTACTTGGAATATTCGGTTATATAGACCCATGGTCCCCATACTAGTTGAGACCATACTTCTTGTAAGACTCAGTTAATTGATTTTAATTAATCAATTATAATTCTAAAAGTTAGATTATGTCTACTTTATGAATTTTCACTAAGCAAGGGCGAAATTGTAAAGAAAAGAGATTCTAGGATTTTTTATTAATCAAGATACTTTATATGTCTAAATTAATAAATATATTAAATGGTAATATTATTTAATAATTATTTTTAAGTTATGAAATAATTAAAATTGGCATTTGAATGGTTAAATTGGGAAATTGGCATTTTTGAGAAAATAGAAAGGAAAAATAACAAAATGGGAAAGTTGCAAAGTGAGGCCCAATTTCCTTATCTGGGCTGCCCACTATGCATAGGTTTTTACCATTTTGTTTTTTCATTATAATGCCATACCATTCTAACCTAAACCTAGAAGGCATCCTATAAATAGAAAGTGTTGGCTTCAGGAAACTCATGACTTTGCACATTGTTTCATTCCGAGAAAAGCTATGCCACCCCTCTCTCTCTCTTTTCCTCTCTAAACTTTTGAAATTCCCTTGAATGAATGAGTAGTGCCCACACACATCAAGTGGTACCTCAATCATAGTATGTAAGACTGTGGAAAATCAACCAACAAGAAGGAGAATCAGCATCAAAGAAGGAGAGAAAGAGATCCAGATTCAGATCTTGATTATGTTCTGCTACAGAAAGGAATCAAGGGCTAGAGATCTGAATGGAAGGAGTCATAATATTCCGCTGCACCCAATGTAAGGTTTTCTTAAACTCTTATGTGTTTATTTCATTGTTTTAGAATTCATATTATGATGTTAATAAAACATACTTGGTAGTAAATCTAGATCCTGGTAAAATATTTCCAACATGCAGTTCAAAGATCATTTAATTGAACTTGGAATTGAATCTCAATATACTGCCCCTAGCACTCCACAAGAAAATGGAGTAGCAGAGAGAAGAAATCGCACTCTTTTAGAAATGGTTAAGTCTATGCTGAGTTATTCAACTCTGTCTACGTCCTTCTAGGGATATGCTATATAGATGGTAATTGACATTCTAAATGTTGTTCCATCTAAAGCAGTTCCTAAGACACCCGTCGAACTATGGAATGGTCGTACACCTAGTTTAACCATTATAGGATTTGGAGGTGCCCTGCTCATGTCTTGAGAAAGAAAGAAGGCAAACTGGAATCGCGAACTTAAGTTTGCATGTTTGTCAGAAATTCTAAAGAGACTAGAGGTGGACTATTTTATAGTCACAAGGATAACAAAGTGTTTGTCACTACAATGCTACTTTCCTTGAAGATGACTATATTAAAGACTTCAACCGAAAGGTAAAGTTGTGATAGAGGAAATGCTTTCAGGTATAACACCTTCTGATGTTCCATCCTCTTCTACTCAAGTAGAGGATAATCCCACTCCCTCAGTTGAAACAACTGAGAGAACTACCACTAAAGTTCCTGTTCAGAAGATCACCGCTCCTCGTCGTAGTGGGAGGGTTTCTACTAAACCATCTCGTTATGGGTAGGATGGTGAAATCAATATGGTCGTTGGTGACGGTATTGATGACCACCCATTAACCTATAAGTAGACAATGGCAAGTCCAGAACAAAAACAATGGTAAGCCAGCATGGATTCAGAAATGGATTCCATGAAAAAGAACAAAGTCTGGGAATATGTAGACACACCCGATGACTATCTTCCAATCACATGTAAGTGGGTCTACAAGAAGAAAAGAGGCGCTGGAGGCATAGTTGAACCTTTTAAAGCTAGACTGGTTGCCAAGGGTTACACCCAAAGAGAAGGCGTGGACTATAAGGAAACTTTTAGTTCGGTCGCCATGCTTAAATCCATTAGAATTCTTCTCTCCATAACAGCCGCTTTCGATTATGAAATCTGGCAAATGGATGTCAAGACAGCTTTCCTTAACGAAATTCTTGAAGAAACCATCTATATGGAGAAACCAGAAGGCTATGTTCTTCCAGGGCAAGAAAAGAAAGTTTGCAAACTCAATAGGTCCATTTATAGACTTAAGCAAGCTTCTCGCTCATGGAACAAAAGGTTTGATGAAATCATCAAGACCTACAACTTTCTTCAGAATAAAGATGAACCTTGTGTTTACCAACTCAAGGAAAACCAAGCTGTAGTCTTCCTGGTCCTTTATGTTGATGACATTTTGATTATTGGCAACAATATCAAGAAAATGAGTGACATCAAGGAATGGCTAGACACTCAATTTGAAATGAAAGATTTGGGTGAAGCTGCCTATGTTCTCGGTATTCAGATTATCAGAAATTGGAAGAACAGATCCCTCGCTCTCTCTCAAACAACTTAGATAGATAAGGTTTTAGAGAGATTCTCAATGACCAACACTAAAGGGGCAACCGTGCCTTCTAGATTGGTATCTGTCTATCTAAGGAACAGTGTCCTACTGATCCTCAAGAGATAGAGGACATGAGAAGGGTTCCTTTCAGCAGTTGGAAGTCTAATGTATGCTATGTTATGCACTAGACCTGACATCTGTTATGCAGTAGGAATTGTGAGCAGGTATCAGACGAATCCAAGACAGGAACATTGGAATGTTGTTAAGCATATCTTGAGGTACTTGAAGAGTACAAGGCTATTCGTGTTAGTCTACAAAGGTGGTGCTTTAAATCCCGTAGGCTATACCGATTCAGATTTCCAAGCATGTCTTGATGACAGGAAATCTACATCTGGGATGGTGTTTACTCTTGGGGGTGGAGAAGTGGTTTGGAGAAGTGCTAAACAAACTGTAATTTCAGACTCTACCATGGAGGCAGAATACATAGCTGCTGCAGAGGCTGTAAAAGAACTTGTCGGGCTTAGAAAGTTCTTCTCAGGACTCGGTGTCGTCCCTGGAATGGAAAAACTAGTGGTTTTGCTTTGTGATAACACTGGAGCCACAGCCAACAGTAAAGAGCCTCGAAGCCACAGGAGAAGCAAACACATAGAAAGGAAATATCACATCATCAAAGAGTATTTGCAAGAAGGGATGTACTGGTGGAGAAAATGGACACAGAGGACAACCTAGTTGATCCATTCACCAAAGTTTTGGCAAGAACTGCATTTGAAAAGAACCGTCAGAATTTAGGATTAATTGAATTGTACTGATTGTTTTATATTAGTGCAAGTGTGAGTTTGTTGGGTTTTATGTCCTAAATAAAACTCTATTTCAATGTAATCTCTATCTTTTAAATATCAATAAAAAAACAGAAGTATTTTCATAACTTATTGTGTCATTTGGTTCATGTTATCATTTATTTGTTTATTTGATTTATAAATTCATCCAAATCCTTATCACATTTATATTCTTGTTTATTGTGTCGTCAACACAGTGGAAAATAATCAAGATTATGTGATTAAATGTATATTCCTATATTTATCAATACACAGGGCTTACTGATAGGATAATCTACAACATAGTTTACTTGCACCTTGGATAAGTGCTATGTCCTTTCCAGGGCATTGATTAAAGTAAAGCTTGGGTTGGATGTATGGAGTATGAATCAGAAGGGACCGATATTGAACTTAGAATCAGATATGATAAACTTACCATATTATCTGTTCAATTCAATATCACCTAGTTGATCCTAGATCAAATGATCTTACTCCTGATATGGTTAGGTTCAATCTCAAGAGTATTATACATGTTCTTTGATTTGTTAGTTAAGCCTACTTTTTCGTCAGGGTGATACGTACATTTTGGGAACATGGTAGTGCAATTGAGTGGGAGCGCTAAACATAGATATGGAATCTATAGCTTCTATTAGGGTACAAAAGTGAAATGATGACTTCCTTCGAGCATGGCTAAACAGAGATAAATGGTTGAGTAATCATTTAAGAGATTATATTAGTTCACTGAAATATAATTTACAGGTAGCTAAGTGCTTTAAGGATAAAATACATTGAAGGGTGTAACGGTAATTTAATCCCTATACAATGTAAATCATCTATAGAGGATCATTGATTATTGGGATTATAACAATGGATAACTGATAGCGTATCTATATCGTGGAACATATAGAGCGTTCTATATAACTGAAAGTGCAATTCCAAGTTCTATTGTGGATGCAACAAGGAATTAATAAGTCAGTGAATTTACTTGGTAAATTTTGGGTCTGCTTATTGGAAGCTCAGATATATAGGTCCATGGTCCCCATACTAGTTGAGACAGTACTACTTGTAAGACTCAGTTAATTGATTTTGATTAATCAATTATAATTCTAAAATTAGACTATGTCTAGTTTATGAATTTTCACTAAGCAAGGACTTAATTGTGAAGAAAGAGTTTCTAGGGTTTAATTTGTTAATTAAGAGATTTTGATAAGTCTAATTAATAAATATATTAAGTGACAATATTATCTAATAATTAATTTTTAGTTATTAAATAATTAGAATTGGCATTTAAGTTGTTAAATTTGAAAATTGGCATTTTTGAGAAAGTAAGATGGAAAAATGAGAAAATGAAAAAATTGCAAAGTGGGATCCAATATCCATACATGGCCGGCCACTATGTAGCATATTTACCATTTATTTTTTCATTATTTTAATGCCAAATAAATCTAACCTAACCCTAGGTGTTTTCCTATAAATAGGTAGTGATGGCTTAAGGGAAAAGATGACGCATCTCATTCCTTCAAATAAAAATTTGAGCCTCCTTCCTAACCCTAGCCGAAACCATACTCTCTCTCTCTTCCCCTCTTCTAAACCGAGCCTATAGTGAAAAAGTGAGTGTCCACACACATCAAGTAGTACTCAATCATAGTGTGTAAGACTGTGAGGAATCCACTTTCAAGAGAAGGAGATTCGGACTCAGATCTTGGTGATACTCTGCTACAGAAAGGATACAAGGGTTAGAGATCTGAGTGGAAGGAGACATTATATTCCGCTGCAACTACTGTAAGATTTCTTATACTTTATATGTGTTTATTTTATATCGTTTTAGAAGTTCATATTTAGGATGTTAATAACATACTTGTTAGTATATCTAAGATCTTGGTAAAATAATTCCAACACACTTTACTTTGTATTGGAAGAGGCAGGTAGCTTTAAGAGATCACATAATATCCCTCACTGATGTTGCCAATTTCAAGGTACAGATATACTCTATTGAAGCAAGTGATTGGTTGATTTGCCCTCCTTTAGATAGGTTATATTGGAATAATGAAGTATGGGCAAGGTTGAATATTCCTAAGCATAGTGTTATACTTTGGTGGGAAATGCTTAACATGTTAAAAACTAAGGATCGTTTGGTTAAAATTGGCTTGCAATTGACTGAGAATTACAACTTTTGTACAGTACAGAAGGACCATGGCCAACATCTATTCTTTGAGTGTAGTTTTGCTCATCATTGTCTCAAGGAGGTTAAGAATTGGCTTTCTTAGAATGCAAGATTGTAATATCCCGATAAGCCTAATGGTAAATAATTAAATTTTATATTTATATTATGGGTTAATCAGGTAATAAGTGGGATTATGATCCTACTAATATATTTCAGCATAAAATTTAAATTTGTGCTATAAGTGAGTAAATAAGCGTACTTTGTTAATTACAGAGATTTATATAGCATGTGTGAATGTAATATGAGCGATATGTGGAATAAACATATTTTCAGATTTGGAGACCCTAAAGACTGGATAAGTGGATATATAAGCGTAATTTATTAATTACGGAGATTTATTTGAAATACGTGGATATAATATGAGTTATTTGTGAAATAAAAATATTTTATGTTCGGCGACCCTAGAGACCCGATTGGAGGCCAAAAATATCACACCGGTTTTAGTTAGAAATATTGATGGGATTATTGGGATAAGTTTAGAAATAGCAGGGTATTTTAGGATAATCAAAGTTGGCCAAATACCCTAAAAGTAAAGATTTCTTAGTAGCTAAGAAATAATAAGATAACTATTAATAATAAAAATTTTATTAATATTATTATTAATATTTTATTATTGTTATATTATATATATATACGAAAAAAACTTATCAGTTTTTATGTATATTATATGTTTTAAATCATATCAGTAATGAAGAACGAACGAACGAACGAACGAAACCCTCATTCTCTTCGTTCGACAAAACTTTCTCTTCTTATATTCATTTTCTTCGATTTTCAAGCCAAAACCTAGCGATCTAAGCTCTGGTAGTAGCGGGATAGAAAATCCTTGAAGAGGGAAAGCTTAAGGTATGGTTTAATTACACTTTAACCTAAAAACGATTGGTTTATATAGAGACTTTATGATTTAAAAAGGTTATGGAGATTCTGACTTCGTAGAATTGTTCTTTGGTAACTATGGGACTAGTTTATATATTTACTTTTTAAAGCTTAGTCCGAATGTAAATGATATTTTTTATTAAGGGCTCGATTTTAATTTCTGTTACGTAAGGATGGTAATATTTATAGTATATATGTGCCCTGTGAAGTTTGGAGTGATGTGGATAAGTTTTGGTAGTGTTTTTGTGAGTGCAAAAATTGGGATTTTCGAGTTTCATAGTTTTTAGAAATTCCTAGGAGATCAGAAATCGTATTTTTATCATAACTTTTGACACGGGTGTCCATTTGGGAGGTTCTATATAGCGTTTCGAAGCTTGTGATGAGCTCTTAAAAATAGTGTATGTTTTAGAGCAAAAATATAATGTTTATTTTAATGTATTTGTACCGCGAGATTTGGTAGAAAATCCTAGATTATCTTATGTGAATATTAAGCAGTGTTTTGTGATAAACACTTATTGTTTTACCGTTGTTGTGACATAGGGTCGAGATCATCGGGGATAGTTCTCCACTTAGGTTGGCCAAAATGTATGAACCTAGAATAAAGGTAAGAAAAATATATTGTACTGCATAGTACGTTATATGTAATACAATTAGTACTGTTATGAATTGATTAATATTGAGATATAATTAATATTGTTATATAATGAAAAGATTGATTGGTTGAGTATCGATAATGTGATGATATTATGCATGTGATATATGGGCTCACCTGAGTAGGTGATGCAATTTTCCTGGCGACATATTGGGCATAGGTACGGGCATTAGTGATATATGATGAGTACCGAGCGTAGGTACGGGCTCACCTGATTAGGTGATGCAATTTTCCTGGCGACGTATCGGGCGTAGGTACGGGCGTCAGTGATATGAAAATATGTAGTTATGGCATAGATCAAAACCATTGTTGTGTTTCTTCCTAACGACGTATCGGGCATAGGTACGGGCGTTAGTTATATATGATGAGTACCAGGCATAGGTACGAGCTCGTCTGATTAGACGATGCGATGTATTTGTGTTAGGTTATGGCACGGGCTCACCTGATTAGGTGATGTAATTATATGATATATGGGTGCAGGTTTTTGGCATAGGCTCACCTGATTAGATGATGCAAGTTATGCGATATATGGGTGTCGGGCTATGGCACGGGCTTGTCTGATTAAGCAATACAATACAGGATTATCAGATTAAAGCATCGACTTGTCTAATTAGGCAACGTGATGTTATGAAGATGGTTACTTTATGAGGTAACATATATAAATAATTTATATAATTAAATGAATATAAATTCTATTATTGGTATAATGGTTTTGTATTACCAAATATCTGTATACTTATGTTTATTTGTGGCAGATGCTAGTAGTGATTTGGATTTCATCTTATGAACAATGTGTAATGGTTTAATTTTAATGGGTAAATGACAATATCCGAATAATAACCTATATGATTGTTATTATTACTTTTCTTGCTGAGTCCTTGTGACTCACAGGTGCTATGTGGTGCAGGTAAAGGTAAAAAGAAGCTAGATTAACCATGAGGTGACAGTCTTCTCTAGAAATGTACATATTAACCTCACTGGCCTGCGTGCCGAGTTGCTAGGAGTTGTTTTGGGCTGATTGTATCTGTTGTATATTTTGATTTTGTGTTTAAATAGTTGTCTTATATATTTCCTTAGCAAAACTTTTTATAACAGGGATCCCCAAAACACGCTTTTTATGCCGTTATAATGTCCATTTTTAGTGTTTCGTTTTAGTCAAGTTTTAAATATTATCACATTTTTTAATAATTAATTATTATATTGGTATTAAACTAGTTTATAAAATCACACACGTGGCGTCCCTATAGATTAAGGTGTTACAAAGATCCAATAAGTTAGCCAACTTGTAAGGTATATAGGTAAGGCAAAGATTAGTAAGTTTAGAAAGCAAGTACTTGCTGCAGCAGTGGCTTCTCTAGTTTATAGTATTTGGAGGGCTCAGAATGATATCATATGGAATGAAGAACACTTATCTTCCACTAGATTACTCGAAGACCTCAAATGGAAGCTGAAATTCTGAATTTCTATGTTTTTACCAAAGAAAATTACACATGTAGATATAGAGTGGTTTCAAGCATTATAAGGGTACACATACTTAGGAAAGAAAAGAAGAGGAAAAGGAAATGTATAGATAGTCTTTGGGCTCCAAATTTTGAGTGCTATTAGTGTGTAAAGATTGATTTGTGCAATACCACTTCCTAATTTATCAAAAAAAAAAAAATATGCTTGTGCATTACTATATAACATGTCATACATAGATATCCCACAAAGTTATATTATATGTATCTAATAGTAGAAACATGATATATAAGGATTATCCTATGTGTTTATGTGTTTATCATTTTTTGAAATCAAAGCATGTAAACTGGCTAAAATTAATTTATAATTAACTTAGTAATATAAAATTAGCCTATTCATTGAAAAGAGTTCTAAATTATGAAGGGATTTTTTTAAAAAAATTTGAGGCTTTTATTATAAATAAATTAATCATAAATATTAAATTTATTAATATGTATTAATCCTGGGAATTAATAAAACAAACAATTGAACCTAAAATATTGAGTGTGAGAAGGATTACATGTCAATGTAACCTACGACATACATTGTTGGTCAACATCGAGTGAGGATAGATTGGCCTTGAGATAGCTTTATTTTGTCTCCGTAAGGAATGTATTTGTCTATATTGCTGCTCAAGGATGATCTGTTGATAAAAATAAGAGGAAGTGATGTATTTACTTGTGGCATTGACCCTTAAGGTGACACACTAAGTTAAGTCATGAAATCTAAAATAATTGGTTACACTCATAAAGTGCAACTAAGCTTCATAGTGGTTAGTTGTTAACTTTGTCAAAAAGCGGTATTTTATATTTTGAAAAGAAAATATGAGATATTTAGGTGTTAAAATAATAAAGATGAGAATTGTCTCGTAGGCTTAATGAAATTGACTCGACACCGACCCTAAGGCATCGATCAATCGTCAAAGTATTTTATCGTGCCATTACTTAAACAAGATTTTATGTGTTTGACTTGTATGATCTCATGCATCATGTTTACAGTAATTCCAAAATGATATTTAATATTCATGCATAATTGTCTCTTACTACTTTAGTAGCACTTGGAAAACTGGATGGTGATATTTTTTATCAATGGAAATCGAATCTGGATTTAATGCTAGTTTGTGAGAACCACAAATTTTTCCTAACTAATGAGCGTCCAAAGGAGCCTACTGCAAATGTCCCGAAAAATGTTTGGGATAGATATGATGCTTGAATTCAATCCAACAACAAGGCAAAATATTTCATGCTTGTAAGCATGTATAATTTCCTGCGTAAGAGGCATGAAGATATGGAGAATGCATCTCAAATAATAAATTCTCTACATCCCATGTTTGGGAAGCAGTCTAATCATACAAGACATGATGCTACTTGTAGCTACATGAATTATAAGATAGAGAAGGATGTCCCTGTTCTATCTCTTGTATTGCACATGATTGAGCTAATGCATGAGGTAGAGACACATGGGGCAATCATTGAGGAGTGGACTCAAGTAACTATGATCCTTAAGTTGCTATCTCCTTGCTTCAAGGATTTTACCACAAACTATGTGATGAACAAGCTAGAGTTCAACATGACTCAATTGTTGAACGAGTTGCCCGTGTTTGAGAACCTTAACAAGCATAAGTCCAAGGAAGGTGAATCAAACATTATTGAAGCAAAATCCAACTCTACTACTTCTTCTGATAAGAAAAAGGAGTGGAACAATAAGGACAACAACGGTGGCAAGCCCAAAGGCAAGAAGTCACCCAAGGCCTAGAAGAACAAAGCCAGCCCCAAGTCCAAGGACAGTAATGCTAAAGGCAAGTGTTTCTATTGTGGCATAATGGGACACTGAAAGAGAAATTATAAAAAGTATCTCTCCGAGCTTAGGAAAGGTAAATATGCTTTATTCATTCCTGAAGCTAACTTAGTGGAAGATAAAAAAAATCCTTATGGATTGTTGATTCTAGAGCCACTACTCATATTTGTTATTCTATGCAGATACTTGAATCGTCAAGGGAGCTGGCCAATGGGGAGGTGACTATGCACCTAGGGAATGGAGCACATGTGTCTGTCAAGGTTGTTAGAAAAGTCCACTTGAAATTTAATAATAAATTTTTGATATTGAATAATGTTTATTTTATTCTTGAATGTATCAGGAATATTATTTCTTTATCTCTTTTGCATGAACAATTTTTCAATATTTTTTTTTGAACAAACAATTTTTCAATATTGGTTTTATTAATAATAAGATTATTATTTCCAAGAATGGTACACCTATTTATTCTGCAAAACAGAGTAATAGACTTTATATGCAGCTTTTGGTATGCAAATCTTGTGTCAAAGGCAAGATGGCAAAAAGACTTTTTTTTTGCAAAAGGCTATAGAGTCAAAGAACAACTTGAGCTAATACACAATAATGTGTGCAAACCTATTAATATTCAAGCTCGAGGTGGTTATAAATACTTCATCACCTTTATAGACGATTATTATAGATACAGTCATACTTACCTAATGGCCAAGAATTTTGAAACTTTTGGAAAGCTCAAAGACTTTAAAGCTATGGCTGAAAAGTAATTAGGTAAATTTTAAAGACACTTTGATTAAATTGTGGTGGCGAGTATTTGGATTCTGAATTTAAAGGTTATTTGATGGAAGAAGGGATCTTGTCCCAACTCACATCACCTAGAACACCTCTATAGAATAGTGTTGTAGAGAGAAAAAACTAGACCTTGTTATACATAGTTAGATCGATGATGTGTTACTCATCACTGCGACTAAACTTTTGGGGATACGCGCTTTTGGCGGCTACATAGATTTTGATTGTAGTACTCTCGAAGAGCATAAGCAATACTCCACTAGAATTATTGAATGAGACAAAACTGAGATTGAAACATTTCCATAATTGGGGTTGTCCTGCTCATATTCTCAAACCTAAGTCTGGGAAGCTTTCTCCTAAGACTGAAGTGTGTATATTTGTAGGATATTCAAATGAGACCCAAGGTACCTATTTCCATTGTCATCAAGACAAAAAAGTATTTGTGTTAACAAATGCTACTTTTCTTGAACATGACTATATGAAAAGTCAGAAGCCACAAAGTCAAGTGGTTATTAAGGAAATTAGAAATGCGATTTATGAACCATTAATTTTAGTACCATTCGTTGAACGACCGGCTGCAGTTACCACAGTTCCTGAAATGGAAATCCCAATACATGATTGTAGTGGGAGGATTGTGAGAGAGCTTGTTCGCTACGAACATGAAGCACATGTTCTTATTTTTGACACAGATAAGGACGATCCCTTGACTTACAAAGAAGAAATAGATGACCCTGACTCAAAAAATTGGAATATGTCATGGATTAAAGAATTGACTTAATGCGCACCAACAAAGTCTATGAATATGAAACTCCACCTGAGCATATTACGCCCATTAGGTGTAAGTAGATTTTTAAGAAGAAGAAAAATGTTGAAGGGATGGTAGAGATCTTTAGAGCTAGGCATGTGACCAAAGGCTACACACAACGAGAATGTATCGACTATGAGAAAACCTTTTCTCCTGCGGCAATGCTTAAATCTATTAACAGTCTTCTTTCCATAGCTGCCGCATATGATTATGAGATATGTCAAATGGACGTTAAGACCGCTTTTCTAAATTACGATCTTGATGACATCATTTATATGGAACAACCAAAAGGGTATGTGTTACAAGGGAAAGATTGAAAGGTGTCAAAGTTTCATAAATCCATTTATAGATTGAAGCAAGCCTCTAGATCATGGAATATCACCTTTAATAAGACTATTAAAGAGTATGACTTTGAACAAAATGAAGAAGAAGATTGTGTATACAAATACATTAAGAGTAATGTAGTGGTATTCCTAGTTCTTTATGTTCATGACATTCTAATTATTGGAAACAATGTAGAAAGGTTATTAGATGTTAAGAAGTGTTTAGACGACAAATTGCAAATGAAGGATTTGGGAGAAGCAAGTTATGTTCTCGAGATTAAAATCTATAGAGATAGAAAAACGAGAATATTAGCACTTTCTCAAGCAACTTATGTCGATATAGTGCTAGAAAGATTCTCAATAGGGAATTCCAAGATAGGACAATTACCATCTACACATGGAATTACTCTATGTAAGGATCAATGTCCAAAAACTCCTCAAGAGAAAGAGGACATGAGAAATTACACTAATGCATTAGCAGTTGGGAGCTTGATGTATTGAATATTATGCACAAGGCCTGACATATGCTACGTTGTAGGGATTGTTAGTCATTATCAATCTTATCCAAGTTTGGAACACTAGATTATTGTGAAGCACATTCTTAAGTATCTTCAGAGAACGAGAGATCTCATGCTTGTATATTCTGGTTGAGAATTAAATTCTACTAGATATACTGATCTCATTTTCAATTAGACAAAGATAGTTGAAAGTCGACATCTTATTCAGTATTTACATTGGTGGAGGAGCTATAGTCTGGAGATGCATTAAGGAAACAAGTATTGTATATTCAACCATGGAAGCTGGATATATAGCAACTTGTGAAGCAGTTAAGGAAGAGATTTGTTAAAGAAATTCTACATAACTTTGGAAGTAGTTTTAGAAGTATAAAAACCATTGGTACTCTACTCTGACAACAATGGAGCGGTGGCCAACTCCAAGCAACTAAAGAGCCACAAGAGAGGCAAGCACATTAAGAGGAAGCACCATCCACTAAGGAGTATTATAGAGAGGTGATGTAATGGTCTTGAAGATCACATTAGAACAGAACCTGGAAGATCCATTCCCAAAGACGCTACTAGAGAAATCTTTTATGGATTATATTTCTAATATGGGACTAAGGGAGATGCCAAATTAGCTTTTAGGGAAAGTGAGAAATTGTTAGGGTTTATGCCCTAAAAAGTCTATAAAGAAAGTTTTTGATTATTAAATAAAGAGTTAAATATTTGATATATGTATGAATTTTAAGTATTAATATTTATATGAATTTTATGTTATTAATATTTATATGAATAATCTATATTAAATATCCAAAAATTCCTTATTCATATATGAGGCTGTGGATTGTAGCTGTACAGAAAACTAAGACAACTTTGCTACGAATAAAACAGTTAGCATCATATTAAAGTTATGAAATCTTTAATCAACAGTTGCTAGTACGATTTATTGATGCTCACTCTTCAGTGCAAGTAATCTTTGTTCAGATTACAGATGTAGTATGACATCAAAGTGAAGGTATTATATATAATATACATTATATATGACAATGACCAATATGAATGAAGTTGTCTTTATTAACATGCCGTTTATCATAAATACCTAATCCATATCATAACGATGATCAATAGTAAATCAACCTAAATTTTGAGTTTCATGAACTCTTGTTTATGTTATTAGTTTCTTTTATTCACTCATTAAAGTTTCTTAGAGAAGATGGTTCTTACAAACTTTGTTTTAACACACTGAAGTATCATTTATAGGTAGCTAAGTGTTTTAAGGATAAAATACATTGAAGGGTAGACCGGTAAATTTGTCCCTATTCAGTGTAGATCATCTATAGAGGATCCTTGACTATTAGGATTGTAACAATGGATAATCATAACGTATCTATATCGTGGTACATATAGAGCGTTCTACATAACTAAGAGTGTATTCAATTCCAAATCTATAGTGGAGCAAGGCAGAATTAATAAGTTGAGAATTTACTTGGTGAATTCTAGATCTACTTATTGAAAGCTCGGTTATATAGGCCCATGGACCCCTCACTAGTTGAGATAATACTGCTTGCAGACCTATTCAATTGATTTTAATTAATCAATTATAAGTCTAAAATTAGACTATGTCTTATTTAAGAATTTTTACTTAGCAAGGGCTTAATTGTGAAGAAAAGAGGTTTTGGGGTCAATTTGTTAATTAAGAGACTTTGTATGGTCTAACTAATAAATTACATAAATGGTAATTTTATTTAGTAATTAATTATAATTATTAAATAAATAGTTTTGGCATTTATAGGTTTGAATTGGAAAATATGGTATTATTGAAAAGAAGAATAAGTGGTTGAAATAATGTGGCAAAAGTCTAACTAGAAGTTGGTCCTACTAAGTCTACGACCATTAAGTTATTTTTGCCCAATATTTTATTCTTTTTTAATCCATATAATTCAACCCTAAGCCCTAGTTGAAACACTATAAAAGGAACATGATGCTCTCATCTCATCCACTTGACACTTTGTCAAATTAATGTCATCTTGACTATTGCCTTCAACCTAGATGAGAGAGTTCCTTCCTTAGTAATTTCAACCTCCTTCATTGTCCTTCACCTATTTCGAACCATAGTGAATGAGTGCCATGCCCACACATAGCAAGTCAAGTACTCAATCATAGTGAGTAAGATGGTGGTAACCAAACCCGAAGGAGAGAAAGAGATCCAGGTTCAGATCTTGATCATGCTCTGCTACAGAAGGGAATCAAGGGCTAGAGATCTTTAACGGAAGGAGTCATATTATTCCCCTGCAACCAATGTAAGGTTTTCTTAACCCTTATGTGTTTATTTCATTGTTTTAGAGAATTCATATTTAGGATGTTAATCAACATACTTGTTAGTAAATCTAGATCCTAGTAAAATATTCCCAATAACTGGCCTCAAAGTCATGGTAAAATATTCCCAACAAGTTTTAGATATTAGTAGGCTTTGAATTTAAAATTTAATTTTTCCACAAACTAGCCTAATGGTTAGTTTTAAATTTTTTAAATATTTTTGTTTGTTTTTATTATTTTAATTATAAGATGAGATATTATTTATTTTATTATTAAAATTTGAAACGATCTTATTTTGATATTAAAATACTAATAAAACTTAAAAATAATCTAGTTAGAATATCAAGTTTCTAACCATATTAGTTTTTCAAAATTTGTTATTTTTTAAATATATTTTATTAAATTAAATTATAAGATTCGAAAATATTAGTTTTGACATTTTATCTTATTGGATATTTATTTTAATTAAAATTTATATTTTTGTCAAAATAAGATGAAATTTTTCAAAATTTGTTAAATTTGGTTTGTATAGAAATTTAGGGTTTGGTAACCATAAAATTTTAAAACATAGGAAATTTTATTTATTTATTTATTAAGTAAAGTTCATAATATCTTAACCATTAAAATATCTTATTTTCAATTTTGTTTATCTTGTTAAATTTATTTTATTAAATTATAAGATTAGAAATATAATACAAAAAATATCTCAATTCTCAAATAAAGATATTATATTATATTATCTTATTAGATATTTAACTAATTTAAACAATTTAAATAAACTTAAAATTTTGAAAATTAGTCAGATATTTGGTTTCATTATGAATTTTAGATATTTAGGAGATTTGTTAGATTTTGAATTCTTTTTCAAATATTTTCTAACAACCAAAATTTAAATTTTGGTTAAGATATATTTTAAATATTTTATTTTAAAATAAAAATATCTTAACCTACTTTCTAGATATTTATTACTTATTTGTTTTGTTTTATTTATTCAATTTTTAAATAAACCTATTATTTATTTGATCTAAATTGATATGATTAACTTGTTGACAAATCCAATGATCTAATTTTAATCATAGTTTAATTGTCAATATATCTTAGAAATAATTTGTAATAGGTAAATTTTGTAATTTCTTTTATCTGTGATAAACCTAGAAACATGATGAAGCCCATCAAAATTATTTGACCTATGTGAGCCTATATGTTTGCTTTTGGGCTTAGATGCATATAAGAAGCCCATTTAAGTTTAGTTAATTAAATGGACTAGGTTGCTAAAATAAAATATGACATTGATAATTTTATTTAGGCCCAATTAGTATGGGGCTTATTCAATGCATAACAATTATTTATTTAAGGGGATTTTTTAGCTTTATACGACAATTGTAAAATAATTATATAAATAGTATCAGTGAAAATAATACACAATTATAAAGTCATTCATACCGAACCATAAAAAAAAACGCACCGAATCATGAAAATAGACCCTCCCTTTTTCGATTGAAGTTTTTTTTTTTCTTTTTGTGCTCAAATCTGTTTTCTTTTGTTGTCTCTTTTTTTTGTCTTTTTGTTTATTATATATATATATTATCTTTTCTATTTATTTTTCTAAGAAAAATATTAGTTACACTAAATAAAAAAATATTAATTATTTTATTTTAATTTGAAAAAATACTATCGCAACTTACTTTTCGAGGCAATCATTTTAATATATGAAAAACATAAATATTTTTTATCATAAAAAAATGATCCAAATAAAAAGTATAATTTTTTTTTATATATATATATATATATTTTAGCATTGACATTGGGCACTAGTAGTACCAATACCACCGTGAGTAACTTTTTTTTTTTTATTAATGATTAGTGATATTTTACAAAAAATTATTAAATTAAAATCTTTAAGACCCAATATTTGATTGCAATAACAGACACCTCGTACATAGTAGTTAGACATCACTACCATTTCTTTTTATATTATGTTAACCAAAGAGTAAATAAACTGTTAATTTAAGTAAAATTAACCAACTAACTTCACAAATTATTAAATTGTATTATTATTATTATTTTCATATTTAAAAGTTTCCATGTATTGTTATTTAAGATAGGTTCACATTCTTTTAGTAACTTTCGTTACCTTTAAACATGTGTGATAAAATTACAGAGTTACAATAAAGTATACTTAATATCAAAATTAGTAGAAGCAATTTTTTAATATTAACAATTTTAATATTGATTAAGATACTATTTGGTTTCTTTATAAGTTCTTTTAGGAATTTATCAAAACTGTTTCAATAAGATAAACTTATTTAGAATACTATTAGGTAACTTATAAATATGAAATTAGAAAATAATTTATAATGTATTAAAGTTTGATTACTTTTTCGTTAACAAAATATAAAAGAAACTAAAAGGTTATTTTTTATTTTGATCATTTTTTGTGAAATATATGATTTTTATATATTAAAATGATCATTTTTAAAAAATAGGTCGTGATGATATCATTCTTGAGCTCAACTAACTAACGATGCGATGTAAAAAAAAAAAAAGAGATGAGTAGCTATACTTTTTTTGAAATTTATTGAAATTACTCTATAAAAAAATCTTATGTAAATTACAATATAGAGGTTACTCTTTTTCTTAGACATTTATTAAAATTATTCTATAAAATAAACTTATGTAAAATATTATCTAGTAAATATAAAATACTTTTTAGTAACCCATGAAATTAATTGGTACATTGAATTTTGTTTAAGTGAAAAAATTTGTACTATCTTGTTTTCTTATAAGTCATTTTAAAAACTTGTGAAAAGTATTTTATAAAATTAAAATATGATTTAGTAACTTTAAAATATAAAATAATTATAAAAAATATAGTAACATACTAAATTATAATTGATATATTAAATTTTGTTGTATTTGAAAATTTACTTTTTTTTTCAATAAATTAAGTGGAAAAGAAACTAAAAGGTTACTTTTGATTTTAATCATTTTTCAGATAATAGTAAAAGAAAAAATATGTGCTTTTCATATGTTAAAACGATTGCATTAAAAAAGTAGATAATGATGGTATAATTTTTTTTAGCTTAAATAATTACTAGTGTGACTAAAAAAAACTTTTTATTTTTTTTTAAAAAAAGAAATAAAAATAGAAGAGAGAAAGTTTTTCTAATATTAAAGAAAATCATTAATATTTTAATATATGTGTGTTTCATATTTAACAAATAAAAAAATAGCAAAAAACAAAGGAAAGAAAAGAACAAGGAAACAATTAGTCTATTGGTGTTGATGTGCTGCTCATTTTTTCGAGTGTATACACGTGCTTTTTAAAAAATAAATTGCAAAGGTATTGTAATTGAAATAAAAGAAAAAGTGGTAATCATGGTATTAATTTTAAAATTCCGTCTCCCACCGTAAATTTCTCTTTATTTAATGGTTAAATTCCTCTTCTTTGGGCCTTGTGTGAGAGTTAGAGGGCTATAATAGTGGGTACAATATACTAAACCAAACCCTCCCTCACACAAACGACCCCAATTTTGAAGGACTATTTACTTTATTTAAATAATTGTATTAGGCTAATTATGTTAGTTTAATCTAATTAAAATTTAATTAGTAACATAATTAATTTTAAAATATATAATTTTTTTTTTCAGTAGATTATTTTAAAACTAATTTTAGAAAAATAATATAAAAAACTTAGAGGCGATTAGCTGCTGCTCTCTCTCTCTTCCATGGCGAAGAAAAAGCGAGTTGGGCGAAAGCCTGCAGTGCGATCGATTGATATGGAACCCCCTTCAATCCAAGATTGTACGATTACTGAGGGTATTGGCGAGATTGAGAATGAAAGACTGGACCTAATTGCAGATCTGATCCAGAACGAAGGAAGTGCCGAACCAATTATGAGTCTAAATCTTGAATAGAGCCCTGGAGGTGGAAGTGGTAATCGGTCGTGGGCAGAGGAGGTTGAACAAGCAGACCTTCGAGCAAGTTCACAACAACAATGGCAGCAATTTACTTCTGGTAAGATTGCGTATCACACTGCTAAACTTTCGTTCATGGAACCTCTAGTTCAGGATGGGAAAAAGATTGCTAAGGTAGATATAGAGGAAGTGAAAATTCAAGCAGAGAATTGGAGTACTGCTGTTATTTGTATGGTGCTTGGTGCAAACACTCCGTTTGTTGTCTTTGAGGGATTTATACGGACAGTGTGGGGTAAATTGGGGATAGTTCAGGTTGTTCGAATGAACGCAGGATTCACCATTGTTAAATTCAATGATGAGGCTACGAGAGATCTTGTTCTTGATGAAGGAATGATTCAATTTAATCGTAAACCGATCATTATAAGACCCTAGTCCCCTGATATTGATGCTCTGAAGCTTGTAAAGTCAGTGCCATTGTGGATCCGATTATATGATTTAGGTCTACAATATTGGGAAAACAAATGCCTTTGTGCTCTTGTGAGTACTATAGGTAAACCTATAATGATAGACAAGGTAACAAAGGAGAGATCAATGGTGAAGTTTGCTAGAATCCTCGTGGAAATGGGTATAACGGATGATCCACCCATAACCATAGAGTTCTTTAATGAATATGGAAGGTTAGTTAAGTAGAATGTCGAATACGAGTGGCTTCCGATTAAATGCAAGAAGTGTGGAGGTTATGGACATGGGATGATGGATTGTCGAAAAGGGGAGAAAACTCAAGCAAAAAAGGTTATAGAAGATCATATTAAGAAGGAAGAAAAGGCTCCCCCTAATGAAAAGCATGAACACGAAGCTAGACCAACCAATGTGAGAGAGACTCAGGAAGAGAAAAGTGAAGGAGAGGTAGTTGATTTAGATAAAGGATTAAAGAATGGTAAATGGCAGACACCTAGGAAGACGATTCAAAGATGTTCCAAGTTACCAAAGGAAACTCAGCTTGCTGAAATGGAGATACATACAACCAAAAATATGAAAAATGCCTATGAGGCGCTGTAGGAGGAGATTGTGGATGTGGGGCAAGGCTGTTCCAATTTGACTAATTGATTATGGATTGCTGCAATATTTTTTGTTGGAACATTAAGGGATTGAATAACACTAAGAAGCAGGATATGGTGTTAGATATTTGTCGAGTTAAGAATGTTGGAGTTGTTGGGTTGTTGGAAACGAAAATGAGCAGTAGTAGAATTGAGAACATGATGTCCACTAGATTAAACGGTTGGAAGGCTTACTCTAGTGTGGTTACAGAAGGGCGGTTATTGATTCTTTGGAGGAAAACCTTTGTGAGGGTTATTGTGTTGGCTGAAACGAATCAATATGGGCATTGTTACATTAAAATGGCAGGGGTTAACCAGGACTTCTGCACAACGTTTGTCTACAGTTCCAACGCTCTTGAGGAAAGGAAGGAGTTGTGGTGTGACTTAGCTAATCTTAAATTCCCTACTAAGCTGTGGCTTTTACTAGGGGATTTTAATACCATTTTCAACTACACTGATAGGAATGGAGGGAAGAGAGCTGGTAAGAAAGATATTGAAGATGGTAATAATTGGTTGGTTAAAGGGTTGGTTGATTGGCTTTCTAGTTCAGGATCGAATTATACTTGGACAAATAGTCAGGAAGGCGAGGATAGAATTTATTCGAGAATTGATCATGTGTTCAAGAATGAAGAGTGGATTGATACTTTTCCTTGTTCTAGAGCTTATTTCCAATGGGAAACGGTCTCCGATCATTGTTCTTGCTTGGTTACTTTTGCTCGTCCCCAAAATATAGGCATTAAACCGTTTCGATACTTTAACTTTTGGGCTAAACATGGAGACTTCAAGGAGGTAGTTATGGCTAGTTGGACGAAACCTATTCTAGGTATTGGGCTGCAGGCTATCTATTTGAAGCTCATGAGACTAAAACATGTTCTAAGGAAGTTTAATAAGAACACAATTGGGGATGTGGAAGTTAACTACCACAGGGCTAATGAGAAGTATCAAGAAGCTCGTACTTGTGCTCAAGCCAACCCAAGGGATGCTGATTGTATGAGAAATGAGGATGAAGCTGCTAAGGATTACAATAAAAAAGCTGAAATGTTTCACAAGTACTTAGTGCAGAGAAGTAAAATAAATTGGCTAAGGAAGGGTGATGAAAACAATGCTTACTTTCATGCTTGTATCAAGAAGAGGAGGGAGGATAGCCGAATAGCTAGCTTTGTCAATAGTCAAGGTGAAGTTGTGGACAACTATAAGGAAGTGGTGCAGCACTTTGTTAACCATTTTCATGGGTTTATGGGCAACAAGAGCACTGTTGTTACAAAGCCGAATATCAAGTGTATGGAAGCAGGGAACAAGTTGACAATGGAGGAGCAACACCAACTTCTCAGGCCTTTCACTCAGAAGGAAATCAAGACTACATTTTTCAGCATTCCGAGCTCTAAAAGCCCGGGTTCGGATGGGTTTGGATCAGGTTTCTTTCGAAGTTGTTGGGCTGAAGTAGGGCAGGAGGTGAGTAGGGCTATTACGCATTTTTTTGAAACTGGATTATTGCCCTCTGATCTGAATCACACTGCTATTTCCTTAGTGCCGAAGGTTGAAAATCCTTCTAAGGCCATTGATTTTCGGCCAATAGCGTGTTGCTCTACCATTTACAAATGCATCTCTAAACTCCTGTGCTTGAGACTTTCTGAAGTTCTGCCTACTTTAGTTCATCAAAAACAAGGAGCGTTTGTCAAGGGTAGATCTATTGCCCATAATGTGCTTATTTTTCAAGATCTCATTAAAGATTATGGGAGGAAGAATGTTTCGGCTAGGTGTGCCATAAAGATTGATTTAAGTAAAGCTTATGATACAGCTGACTGGGGGTTTCTTAAAGATCTTCTCAAAGCCTATTGCTTCCCTTCCAGGTTTCTAAACTAGATCATGATCTGTCTTAAAGGAGCAACTTATACAATCATGATGAATGGAAGGTGTCAAGGGAACTTCCAAGGTATTAAAGGGCTGAGACAAGGTGATCCTATCTCTCCCCTTCTCTTTGTGCTTGTTATGGAGTATTTGTCTAGAAGATTGAACCTAGAAGCTCAGGAGGATACTTTTCGGTACCACCCTCTTTGCAAACACTTGAAGCTTACTAGCCTTTGTTTTGCTGATGACCTCATCCTTTTTTTGTAAGGGTAATGCTCATGCAGTAAAACATCTTAAAAGTGCCTTAAATGACTTTAGTAAGGCTTCGGGCTTAGAGATTAATAAAGCCAAATCTCACATATATCTGGCAGGCGTTTCTGATGATGTTAAGAGAGCCATATTCCTGGAAATTCAAATTGAAGAAGGAAGCTTTCCGCTTAAATACCTTGGAGTTCCTCTAAGACCTACTAAGTGGAGAATGGAAGACTGTGACACTATTTTAAGGAAGATCAAACTCAAACTCCAAACTTGGGCTACCAAACACCTTTCTTTTGCTGGAAGGGTCCAACTTATCCACTCAGTGCTTCTGGGTTTCAGGAACTACTGGATGAGCATATTTGTGCTTCCTCAGAGTATTGTCAAGGAAATTGAGAAACTTTGTCGTGGATTTCTTTGGGGAGTCAAAGGAAATAGGAATAAAATTCATGTTTCCTCGTGGGGGAAAGTTTTCCTCCCTAAAGGCTTTGGAGGGCTTTGTTTTAGAGAAGGGCCTCTCTAGAACAAAGCTACTCTGGCCAAGTATATATGGGCTATTATGGAGAATCATGAGACCTTATGGGTCAAATGGGTCAACACTATCTACCTCAAATGTATTGAATTCTAGCGCTACTCGCTGAAACAAAATACAAGTTGGTATTGGAGGAAGCTTTGCAACTTAAGGCAGATTTTCAGTGAAGATAACATCAAGGAAGCTAGCAACAAAGGGAAATTCATTGCTGTCAAGCTTTATAACAAAAAAAATAAATACCCCAACAGTGGAGTATTGTAAGAATGTTTGGAATAGATTGAGCCTCCCTAAACATCGGTTTATTATGTGGCAAGCCTTGAACACTCAATTGCTTACCCGTGATATCTTACCGAAGTTTTGTATTCCTATTGACAGCCCCTTGTATCCGGTTTGTGGTCTTGATGATGAGACTCACTACCATTTATTTATTGATTGTAGTGTTTCTACTCAGGTGGTGAACCTCATTTTCAATTGGAGTGGCTGCTGCCTTTGGCCGAGGCATTATGGAGACTGGAGGAGCTGGATTAATACACCTAGAACAGGTATGACAGCTGCTGTTAGTAACTTTCTTCTTGCTGCCACTGTCTACACTGTGTGGAAAAATAGGAACAAGTGTATTCATGAAGGATTTACTCGAACTCCTATGTATTTAGTTAAAGAAATATTGAGTATGTCGAGATGTAGATTGTACAACTTAGCTAAAAAGAAGCTAAGTATTAAAGATCATTGTATATATAAGAAATGTATAGATGATAGTTTTATTGTTTGAGGTTGCTGGCTGGTGTGGCTAGCTGGTTGCTGGTGTGGGCTGTCTTGCTATTGTAAGTTGTGATTTGTGCTTTGATCAATACGTTTTTTCCTTTTGATAATTTTTTTTTAAAAAAAAAAACACGTAGTTTAATGAAATATACTATAGATAGTTATTTTTATTAACTAATTATATTTTCTAATGTTTAATTAATTAGAAAAATATATTTAAGTTGAAAATAGATCAACTTAAATTAGAATATTTTTTTAGATATTAAAATAAAATTAATAATTAAGTTTAGTTTATTCAAGATAATTAATTATTTATTTCTTTTATTTCAATAAAAAATTAACTATTTAAGTTAATTTTATTCTAAACAATTAAATATTAGTTATCTTCAAAAAATTTCATTAGATAGAAAATTATATTTAAGTTGAAATTTTAATTTCAGAACAACATGAATCTGAATAATTTTTCAAAATATATTTTATTTTATTATATTAATCATTCCCCACTTAATTTTGAATTGCATTTATTTATTTAAATGCTGATATTTTGAAATTTTGAAAAATAGATTCAAGTTGAAATTAATTTATTAATTAATTTTAGACTAACTTCAATTAAGTAAATTTTTCATTAATGAATACCTAGATAGTTATTTTCTGTATACTTGTTGTATTTTTTTAGTTATATTAATTAAATAGAAATTATTATTTAAGTTAATTTTATTCAAGATACGTAAATCTTTGATATTTTTCTTAGATTTTAATTAAAAGGGAAAATTATATTTTTGTTGAAAATTAATTTTTTAATTAATTTTGGACCAGCATAAATTAGAATAATTTTTCAGAATTTATTTTATTTTATATAGATTTTGAAAATGTATTAAATGTTAAATACACTTAATTTCAAATTTTGCCACATATATTTATTAGAAAATTTAATTTGAGTTGAAAATTAATTTAAATTAATTTTAGACCAACTTAAATCAAGTAATTTTCATAATATTTATTGACAATTATTACTACGATGGAAAGTAATTATGTTTATTGTCAGATCTATCTAAGTATAATCTTATAAATATTAAATTAAAATTTATATTTAGAGTTATCTAAATTAGTAATTTTATTAGAATAAATATATATTAAAATAAGTAGATTAAAATAAATATTAGATGAAAATACACTTTAAATAATGAGCTTTATATATTTGATCTCCATTGTTGGTTCTACATAGTTATTGATTTAGTGAGATTCAGTCCCTATGTATGGGCGTTCATTAGAAATTTAATGTCGTAGAATCTCAAAATATAAGTATTATTGTAAGTATTTTATTCTTAGCAATGTGCATCCGAATAAAGGTTGCGAAGAGTAGGACTTACAAAGTATAAATCAATAATAGAAGCTCATGAAATAAGAATGACGTTGACTCTCGACTAAAACAAAGCAACGTCAGATTCTCTTTTCGATCGAATAAAAGGTTGCTAGAATGGTTTCTATTTTAGATGAGTTGACTACTCTATTCAATGAATGATATCTTTTACTCTCGCCTAATACGGGACACTATATCAGTTTGTGGAAACCTTGAAAATTATTTAGGATTGTTGGTTTTGTATTTTCACTTGCCATTCCTACTTGCTAAGTGCTTAATAATTTCTAAATATGTATTATTTTGTATTGAACCTTACTTGATTTCTATTTATTGATATTTTTAGTTTGCAATATGACTATGAACCACCCCACTGTGTCACTGTTGACTGACAACAAGCTCTCTGGAGCTAACTTTGTCAAATGGAAAGAGAACATTAACATTGTTCTCATAGGTGAAAATGCCCTGTTTGTGTTAACTGAAGATGCTCCTAAGCATCCAGGTGAGAATGCGACCAAAGCAATTAAGGAGAAGTTTTAGCGTTAGTAGAATGCTAACAATAAAGCTCGGTACTTTATGCTGTCTAGAATGGTCGACACCTTGAAGATAAGGTTTTCTAACACTCTCATAGTTGTAGATATTATGAACCAATTAACTGAACTGTTTGGGATGGCATCAGATCAAGCTCGTTTTGAGACGACCATGAATTTTATCAATGCATGGATGAAGCCTCATTAGAACATGCGTGATCACCTACTCCAGATAGCAAGTTACTTCCAGGAAGCTGAGAATCATGGAGCTATTATAGATCAAGAAACTCAAGTGAGTTTGATCTTAAATAGTTTAACTCTAGCTTCTTTTCCCTTCACATCAAATTATGTCATGAACAAGTTGACTTTTGACTTCCATGAGTTAATTAACAACCTTCAGACATTTAAAAATTTGATTGGAGGACCGTAGAAAGGAGGAAACAAAGCTTCTATTTCAAATACTGCTCCTAATTGTACAGGCAAGCCTGAGGCAAACATTGCATCTACTTCGAAACCCAGCTGATTAAGGTTCAAATTGGTACATTTTAAGTCTTTAATTATACGTATATAATTAATATAAATTGAATATTTTGTAATTTTAATAGTAAATTTATTTTTATTAGAAATATTTAATTGCTTTAATTTTATGTTATTTTTTAGATTTAGAAAGAAAATGATATAGATGAAATTAAAGCCCAATGACATAAGCCCATTAAAAGCAAATGAAACATCAGGATTAGTATCCTTTGGACTCACGCGATATATGTCTTCAATCAAAGTTGGATACATATGCAATGGATCCTTTATTTCAAGCAAGAAAAAATTGGCCCATGATTGAATTAGTTCTATTTCCATCGGGTTCCTCCCTTCCATCACACACTAACGCATGCATAAAGCTAGCAATTGACGCGCACCACATGTCCGCATGTTCCCACTATTTCTACCATTTCCTCATTTATATCACCTTTTTATGCCACTAAATCAACTAAAGTGGCACACGAAAATGCTAGTTTTATGAGCAATATCTCTCTATAAATAGGACCCAAAATTATTGTAAAGGCATTAGATTTTTAGAGTAGTAAAATTATACTCTCTTTAATATTTTCTTATTTCTCTCTTAGTTTTACTTATTTTATTTTATGTGACAAAAATGAGTAAACTATTTTAGAAATATTGGTGTGGTCAGAGTGTAGACATTATACTTTTTATTCTTAATATTGATATTGATACTTTTGTGCTTCATCTCCATATCTCATTTATTAAATTGTTCTTCATCTTCTAATTTTTCTTCCAAAGTTAATAGCATCTTTTATATAAGTTCAATCTGTTGGGTTTTGTGCCCTAAATAAAAACCATTTCAATATAATCAGATTTACTTATAAGTAAAGATCAGAAATAACATTTTATGTTGCATGGTTCGCATGATTTATTTTATGATTATATATATATAATGTATGAATTCTATTTAAGTCTAGAACATATGAATTTGTTAATGATTATAGTGTTGTCAACACAGTGGAATATAATCTTAATTATTTGTTTGAAAGTTTATTCCCTGATTTATCAGTTCACTGGATTTAGACTGACATGATAATCAGCGATAGGTATTCTTACACCTTGGATAAGTGTTATGTCCTTTCCAGGGCATTGACAAAGTTTACCAGGAAGGCAGCAATATGTAACTTTGATTAGATATATTATACATGTTCTTTGATTTGTTAGTTAAGTCTACTTTTGGGTCAGGGTGATACGTACATTTTGGGAACATGATAGTGCAATTGAGTGGGAGCACTAACATAAATATGGAATCTATAGCTTCTATTTGAAAAATAGAAAGTAAAGGATGATTTCCTTCGAGCTTGACCAAACGAAAATAAATGGTGGAGTACTTATTTCACTTAGCTGAAATATAATATATACCGGGTTAAGTGTTTTAAGGATAAAATACATTGTAGGGTGTTACGGTAATCTAATCCCTTTACAGTGTAGATCATCTATATAGAGGATCATTGATCAAATTAGGATTATAACAATGGATAACTAATGACATATCTATATGGTGGAACATATAGAGCGTTCTATATACTGAGAGTGCAATTCTAAGTTCTATGCGTGGATTCAACGAAGAATTAATAAGTCAGTGAATTTAAGATATAAATTCTTGATCTGCTTATTGGAAGCTCGGATATATAGACCCATGGTCCCCATACTAGTTGAGACCATAGTGCTTGTAAGACTCAGTTAATTGATTTTGATTAATCAATTATAATTCTAAAGTTAGACTATGTCTAGTTTATGAATTTTCACTAAGCAAGGGCGAAATTGTAAAGAAAAGAGATTCTAGGTTTATTTATTAATTAAGAGACTTTATGTGTCTAATTAATAAATATATTAAATGACAATATTATTTAATAATTAATTTTTAGTTATTAAATAATTAGAATTGGCATTTAAATGGTTAAATTGGAAAATTAGCGTTTTTGAGAAAATGAGATGGAAAAATGACAAAATGGCAAAATTGCAAAGTGGGTCCATTATCCATTCTAGGGCCGGTCACTTAGTGTGATTTTACTATTTATTTTTCTATTATTTTAATTGCCAAATAATTCTAACCTAAACCTAGATGGTTACCTATAAATAGATAATGATGGCTCCCATTCACACTGAACTTTGTCAGATGAAAACTGAGCCTCTTTCTATTTACCCTAGCCGCCACTTCTTCTTCTCTTTCCCTCTTCAATCTTTCGAACCTTGAGTGAATGAGTGAGTGCCCACACACATCAAGTGGTATCTCAATCATAGTGTGTAAGACTGTAGGAGATTCCAAACAACAAGAAGGAGAATCAACATCAAAGGAAGGAGAGAAAGAGATCCAGGTTCAGATCTTAGTGATGCTCTACTACAGAAAGGAATCAAGGGCTAGAGATCTGAACGGAAGGAGTCATTATATTCCGCTGCACCCAATGTAAGGTTTCCTAAACTTTATATGTGTTTATTTCATTGTTTTAGAATTCATATTAGGGTGTTAATGAAACATACATGGTAGTAAATCTAGATCCTGGTAAAATATTTCCAACACAGTCGTGCTTTTTTTTTTTTTGTATGTTTGGCTATTAATATTTTGGTATATTTATTATATTGTATGTCGTTTACTGTAGGACTGAACATTTCGAGTAGGTTCGACCCGAACCCGAGCAACCCACCCAAGCTCGAACTGGTGAATCCGTAATTTTTTTTTAAAAAAAAAATGTTCGGGCGGATCGGGTTCAACTCGTACCCTTCAGGCGAGTTTGCGGGTTGAGTTTTTAGGGGTACTGGATTTCGGGTTGAACCTGCCAACCCGCAATTTAAATATATAATACATATTTTTATTTTTTTATTATAATTTATATATATATATATATTAAATTATTAATTAAAAATTAAAAAAACCCTAATTTTTTTTTACATTTCAGCGCTCATTGAACACCACAAAAACAAATAGCTATTCTTTCAATATCTTTAACTAAAAAAATGATGATCTCTCAATTCAATTAAAGCATTATTATTATCTACAAAATGTAATATAAGAGAAATTAGATAAGAAGCTAAGTAAGCATATGACGAAATCATTCAATTTTTTTGTTCATTCATTCCAATGACTTGAGAAGCCTAAACAATGCTAATGCTTCTCTAATTCTAGAGAACTGGATACAAAATGCTTGAACTTTGATGAACAGATCCTTAACTATAACCATACATCATAAACAAACAAAATTATTACCAATATAATCATTATATATGTTTAATTTAACAAATAAAAGAAATAAAATAAATAATTATTTGAATAAAAAATTAATTTTTTTAAAGAGTTGACCGAGTTGATCGGGTCAACCCGCCAACCCGGTCAACCCAACCAACCGAAACTTGCCGATCCGTGACCCGCCTACCTGCCAACCCGCTAACCCGTGCATATCGTTTAGCTTTGCCTCCAGCTCTCTCAGCAGTTCACATCGTATTTCATGTCTCGATGTTGAGAAAATATGTTTCAGACCCTGCTCATATACTTAGTTACGAGAACCTAGAACTGCAGCCAGATATGTCATACGAAGAACCACCAGTACAGATCCTTGACAGAAAAGATAAAGTCCTTCGAAATAAGACCATAGCTTTGGTCAAAGTACTGTGGAGGAACAGGAAGGTGGAGGAAGCCACCTGGGAGCTAGAATCAGACATAAGAGCTCAATACCCATAGTTGTGCAGGTTAGATTTCAAGGACAAAATCCTTTTAAGGTTGGGATAATTGTAAAGGCTGCTTAGCTTAGATTTGGAAATTAGCAGATACTTAGGATTTAATTATGGAAATTATTTATTTATGTATAATTAATTGGTTATGATGATTTATTTGAATTCAGAATGCATTTTTATGTCACATATAGAAATTTTATAATTTTGCATATTTTTTTGTGCCTGGCAACATTGGAACGCGGTGTATGGCTACTTGAATCACATTTTAGTATTTTTAGTATAGCGGGACAATAGTTAGACATTTGGAATGTCGGGAATAGAGGGGATTTTAGAGTTTCCCAATATACCCCTAATTATCCCTTTTATGTTATTTTTATGTGGGAGGGGCAAAAAGGTAATTTTGCCCCATATGTGTGTTTGTCTTTAGTGATGTTTAATTAAATAACATAAAATTTATGCATGAATTGGTAGTTATTTGAAGGTTTAACCAAGTTTTGAGTTTTAGAACTCAAACTTGGAGCTTTAATGGTGAAATTCAATTCTAAGCTTTAATTGTTGTTTTGTTGGTTGGAAAATATTTATTGGGGTATAATATGCAGGTCTCGAAAGTTTGGCTGAGTTTGGAAACGTTTTGATTAGGGGTTTGATTTTTGTTGGATTTCTGGGTAAAATCGGCTAACACTGCTTGAAAAACCGGTTACCCGGATTTTGCAAAAGGGGGTGAAAACCAGTTTTTTCAGCTTGTCGTTTCGTGTTAGTTTCAGGTTTTCAGGCAGTTTATTCCCTGCTAGTTTGGGATATTTTTTGTATTAAGTTACAATCTGTTAAGTTTGGTTTTAAAACCTTTGTCCCAGTTGTGATTTAGTGGATCACTTAATTTTTTTGGAATCGATGTGATTTAGGAGCCTATAATTCGCTGAGCAGTTGTTCCACTCAGGTTGACCGGCACACCTAAATTTGGAATCAAGGTAAGATTGGTATAATATCATGCATATGTTATTACATATTTAGCGTACATGTGTTATTGCCTGTTAGATTACATTGATAGCAATAATAGTATACATAGAGTTGTACTGATTATTGATAAATGTATGTTGGCTAGAATACTGATCGATGCTGTCACATCAATATGGCTGGAGTATGACTAGCATATTAAGCATAGACTGACATTATGGTCGATAGTATTGTCTTATGAATGTTCTAGACTTAGTACAGTGTGGGACACAGGGATTAGGGTTATGATTGTTGGGTTTTATGCCCTAAATAAAACTCATTTCATATAATCAGATTTACTTATTAATAAAGATCAAAAATAACATTTTATGTTGCATGGTTCACATGATTTATTTCATGATTATATGTATATAATGTATGAATTCTTTTTAAGTCCAGAACATATGATTTTGTTAAAGATTATAGTGTTGTCAGCACAGTGGAATATAATCTTAATTATATGTTCAAAAGTTTATTCCCTGATTTGTCAGAACACTGGATTTAGACTGACAAGGTATAATCAGCGATAGGTATTCTTACACCTTGAAAAGTGTTATGTCCTTTCCAGGACATTGGCAAAGTTTACCAGTATCGGATGTATGGAGTATACATCGGAAGGGACCGATATTGAACTTTGATTAGATATATTAAAACTTACCGTAATATCTATTCAATTCAATATCACCTGTTGATCCTAGATCAAATGATCTTAATCCTGATATGGTTAGGTTCAATCTCAAGAGTCTTATCCGTGTTCTTTGATTTGTTAGTTAAGCCTACTTTTGGGTTGGGTCAGGGTGATACGTACATTTTGGGAACACGGTAGTGCAATTGAGTGGGAGCGCTAAAATAAATATGGAATCTATAGCTTCGATCTAGCGAATAGAAAGTAAAGGATAATTTCCTTGGAGCTTAACCAAACAAAAATAAATGGTGGAGATCTCATTTCACTTAGCTGAAATATCATTTATACAGGGTTCAGTGTTTTAAGGATAAAATACATTGTAGGGTGTTACGATAATTTAATCCCTTTACAGTGTAAATCATCTATATAGAGGATCATTGATCACATTAGGGTTATAACAATGGATAACTAATGACGTGTCTATATCGTGAAACATATAGAGCGTTCTATATGACTTAGAGTGCAATTCCAAGTTCTAAGTGTGGATTCAATGAGGAATTAATAAGTTAGGGAATTTACTTGGTAAATTCGGTTCGACTTATTGGAAGCTCGGTTATATAGATCCATGGTCCCCATACTAGTTGAGACCATACTGCTTGTAAGACTCAGTTAATTAATTTTAATTAATCAATTAAAATTCTAAAAGTTAGACTATGTCTATTTTATGAATTTTCACTAAGCAAGGGCGAAATTGTAAAGAAAAGAGATTCTAGGTTTATTTATTGATTAAGAGACTATATATGTCTAAATTAATAAATATATTAAATGGCAATATTATTTAATAATAATTTTCAAGTTATTAAATAATTAGAATTAATATTTAAATGGTTAAATTGAAAATTGGCATTTTTGAGAAAATGGGAATAGAAAATAACAAAATGGGAAAGTTGCAAAGTGAGGCCCAATTTCCTTATATGGGCCGCCCACTATGCATAGGCTTTTACTATTTTATTTTTCCATTATTTTAATGCCACACAATTCTAACCTAAACCTAGAGGGCATTCTATAAATAGAAAATAATGGCTTCAGGAAACAACACACAATTGTATCTCATTCTTTGCTGAGTGAATTCCTGAGCCACCACTTTCCTCTCTCTTTTCTTCTCTAAATTTCGAAAATTCCTTGAGTGAATGAGTAGTGCCCACACACATCAAGTGGTACCTCAATCATAATATGTAAGACTATGGAAATTCTGCATCAAAGAAGGAGAAAAGAAGATCCAGGTTCAGATCTTGGTGATGCTCTGCTACAGAAAGGAATCAAGGGCTAGAGATCTCAACGGAAGAAGTCATAATATTCCGTTGCACCCACTGTAAGGTTTTCTAACTTTATATGTGTCCATTTTCATTATTTTAGAACTCATATTAGGTTGTTAATCCAACATACATGATAGTAAATAGATCTTGGTAAAATAATTTCCAACAATGATCAGGTGTATGGGCGCTAGGTTATAACTCGGGTTATTAGTATGTTTTTGTTGGGTTTTATGCCCTAAATAAAACTCTGTTTCAATGTAATCTAGATTATTCTATATCAATAAAGTAACAGAAGTAATTTTTTCATTCACTTGTGTATGTTTTGGTTCACTTAATCAATTGCTTGTCTATTTGATTTATAAATTCATCCAAACCCCTTTCACATACTTGAACATGTTTATTGTGTTGTCAACACAGTGGAAAATAAACATGACTATGTGAATAAAGTATTCCTAGATTTATCAGAACACTGGGTTTCACTGATATGACAATCTACAACAGAGTTTACTTACATTTGGAGAAATGTTATGTTCTTTCCAGAACATAGGTTAAAGTAAAGCTCAGGTTGGATGCATGGAGTATGCATTGGAATGGACCGATATTGAACTTTGAATTAGATTTTGAAACTTACCGTAAACATCTATTCAATTCAATATCAGAAGTTGATCCTAGATCACATGATCTAAATCCTGATATGGTTAGGATTAATTTCAAGAGTGTTATTCGTGTTCTTTGATTTGTTAGTTAAGCCTAAAACTGTAGTCTGGGCAATACATACATTTTGGGAACACGGTAGTGCGATTGAGTGGGAGCGCTAACATAAATATGGAATCTATAGCTTCTATCTGGCGAATAGTAAGCAAAGGGTGATCTCCTTCGAGCTTAACCAAACGAGATAAATGAGTGAGTACTCAATTCACTTAGTTGAAATATCATTTATACAGGGTTAAGTGTTTTAAGGATAAAATACATTGTAGGGTGTTACGGTAATCTAAGTCCCTTTACAGTGTAGATCATCCATATAGAGGATCATTGATCACATTAGGACTATAACAATGGATAACTAATAATGTGTCTATGTGGTGGAACATATAGAGCATTCTATATACTGAGAGTGCAATTCTGAGTTCTATGTGTGGATTCAACGAAGAATTAATAAGTCAGTGAATTTAAGTGGTAAATTCAAGATCTGCTTATTGGAAGCTCGGATATATAGACCCATGGTCCCCTCACTAGTTGAGATGATATTACTTGTAGAACTCATTTAATTGATTTTAATTAATCAATTAAGAATTCTCAAGATAGACTTGTCAGTTTGAGAATTTAGCACTCATTAAGGGCAAAACAGTAAATAGAGATTTTGAAGGACATATTTATTAATTAGGAAACTTTAATTAGTTTCATTATTAATAAAAAAAATGATAATATATTATTTGATAATTATTTTTTAATTATTAAGTAATTAGATTTATCATTAATATGGTTGAACAATGGAAATGGCAATTTTTCACAAAAAGGGAAACTATCAAGTGTAGGAAAAGGAAAGTTGGAAAAGAGGCAAGCCTTGTTTCCACATTGCCTAGGCCGGCCCTTTACCTTCCTTTTCCCCTTGATTTTCTCAGTTCAAAATGTCAATCATAGCCCTTGGTGGTCTTCTATAAATAGAAGGCAAAGGCTTCAGAATTTAATAGAACTGAAAAAGCTTTTCACAACATTATTCTGAAAGAATTTTCTCTCAGAAAATTCTCTCTGAGCCGCCACCCTCTGTCTCTCTATACCTTCACTGTTTCGAAATGTATGAGTGCTAGAGTAGTGCCCACACACATCAAGTAATACCTCAATCATAGTGAGGAAGGCTGTGTAGATTTCAGAGACAACAAAGAAGGACTTTCGGGCTCAGATCTTGATTATACTCTGCTACACTACAGAAAGGAATCAAGGGTTAGAGATCTGAGTGGGAGGAGACATATATTTTCCGCTGCAATCACTGTAAGATTTCTGATACTCTTATGTGTTTAATTTCATATCGTTTTAGAAGTTCATATTTAGGTTGTTAAATCAACATACTTGTGAGTAGATCTAAGTTCCTGGTAAAATAACTTCCAACAGTTTTATGTTATGCTTTTCTTACTGAGTCTGTCCACTCATAGTGCTCTGTTTATGTGTAGGTAAGGGCAAGGCTAAGGCCAAAGAACCGTGAGGACGAGTAGATGAAGATTGTACATGTCGGGGCGGTTAAGCCTGCAGCGTACGATCCTCGAGACAGTAGGGCTTTTGTTGTTAGTCGCTGGGCGACAAATATTTTGTAAATGAATAGCAAAATTTTGTAAAGTATTTTGTAAACGGGATCCCAAAATATTTTGTATGTAATATTATAAGTTTTAATTAAATAAGAAAATTTTAATTAATCACGTTTTTCATTAACCTCGTTGATTAGCAAGGAGCTGCAAAGCAAGTTTAAAATCACGTTAACACGCCTAGGCTAGTTAGTGTGTTACAGCAAAGCTCTTTTATGAGTTCTAGAAGGCTAATCTTGAAGCAAATTTTAATTATATTATAAAATCAGAAAAGGGTATGTATTTATCATTTTATTTTATTGAATATTTAATTTATAAAATAACATGAAATTTAAAAGATGGTTAGCAAAATTTTTTTTGAGATGATATTTAGGTTAGTTGAAACTTAATTTTTCAAAATTGTAGGCTTAATTTTAAATTTTAATTTATTTTATTTTAAAACCAAATATATTTTTCTATTTAAATATTATTTTTGAAATTATTTTTAATTAATTTAAAATTAAATAAATCCTACATCCAACTATCCAAATTCAACTGGTTGCAGGAGTATGCGTTTTAGCTTGTTTGTAAGTTTTCTAAAACCTATTATTGCTTGGTCTAAATTGCCATGGTTAACTTGTTGACAGATCCAATGATCTGATTTTAACCCATGGTTCAATTGTCAATAGGTCAAGTAAATAATTTGTAATAGGTAAATTTTACATTCTTCTTTCATCTGTGTATGCCCTAGTAACATGATAGGATCCATCCAAATCTGTGTACCTGTGTGAGCCTATATGTTTACTTTATATTTAGATGCATATAGGTTGTTGCTAAATAAAATGTCACACCATGATAGATTTTATTTAGGCCCATTTAGTTTTTGGGCCTATTCAATTAATAACAGTTGTTGATTTTAAGGTTAAATTCCTCTCTTTTGGGCCTTGTGTGAGAGTTGGGGGCCAATAGAAGTGGGTACGACATACTGAACCCAGCTCCCCCTCACATGAACTACCCCAACTATGAAGGCCCATTTGCCTGATTTGGATAACTGTACTAGGTTAATTAAGGCCCCGTTCGGTAACCATTTTAAAAGTGATTTTTTGTTTTTAAAATTAGAAATATGGAAATAGATTTATAAATTATGTTCGGTAAGTGATTTCTGTATCCTATTTTTTTTTTTAATTTGAAATCAAAATTAATCAAATTTTAAAAACACAAATTTTATGTTTTCAAAAATTTTTAAAAGCAATTTTTCTCCATTCTCCTGCTGTCTCGTCTTTCTCGCTCTCCATCTATTTCTGAGTTCTTCATCCATGGCTTTCACTCTAATTTCTTCTGGTAAGGTTTCACTCTCATTAATCTCTCTCCTCTCGCTGTCCCTGTCTTTAAGTTTTATTTTTGTCTTTCAGATCTGAGAATGAAGAACAAGAGATTTGGTTCTAAGAACTGAAGATTTTCTTTAGGTCTGAGGATTTTCTGCTATTGATATTTATATTTGTGATCTTTTAATTTGTCTTTGATGTGTTTGTGTTCAATCCCTTGTATTTTTGTAATTTTGAGATTTTCACTTGAGTTTGAGGATAATCTCTGCGCACTCTCTTTATTCTCTTTTGTATGACTTCTCGTTGATGGGTTTTCACTGTGGTGGACCCTGTTCTACTACTGTTAATACATTCGTGAAGCTCATTAAAACTCGTTTGTTACCTAGATTTAATATAAAATTGTATTTAAGTCTGCCCAACCAATCAAATTTCCATCAGTTTGCGTTTTGAATTTTTGTAAAGTTGATTATGAGTCTTTATAATCATTTCCAAGTATGATTTTATGATGACTAGATTTTTCCCATATAAATTGTTTTCTGTAGTATCTAGCCATATTGATTATGTTTCTTTCTTAGTGTTATGTGGTGAGTTTAGTTCCAAGAGAAAAATATCATAGTGTGGTAACAATTCGATTTAGTGGTGGTTTTTTCAATTCTATCATTTTTTTCCGTAGCCCTTTGAGGGCATCTCTTTGAATTGGCTCTTGAACATAATCTGATTTTTTCTTGAGAAATTTCTCCAACTTTGGTTGCCTCTCAAGTAAAACATTCATGGAACTTCCAATTGGATAATTTGACCAAAAGAGAACCGATTCAATCCAACTCATTTCGATGTAGTCTTCTTTTTAGGATTCATTTCCTTCTGATAGATATTTTTCAGATCAAAATACTGTTACCAATTATATTTCCATTTTATTAGAACCAATGTCCATTATATCAGTTTTTTTTAGAACACTTTATATGTTATGTATGTATATATCTCACTGACATAAGACAAAATTTGGACTCATGAATGGAGGCATGTTCTCGGTATGTAGTGATTCATTTGTTAGTGTATTTTATACATTGGCTAACCATGAGTGATAATAATAAGATGATTATGATGTAAACTGAATCTCCTATAAATGAATAGTTCTTTCATGATGTTTGTCTTAAGGTAGCTTCCTTAGGTAAGAGTATTTTAATAATAATAATAATATTGAAACTGATATATCTTATTATCATATTATGAATTTAGTTTAGATTGCATACTTTTAACTGGTGTATTTCTCTTATATATATAGGCAAACTAGCTAGACCAAAACCTGACATTGTTGAATATAGAATCACATCATGCTTTTTAAAGGCGTCTAACCAATTGAAATGCAAGCTTAAATTAATAAGTACTATTAAATCATCTACTTTTTGGTTCTTTCTTGTCCACGAACTTTTCAGTAAGTGGGGATTAGATTATTACAGAATCTGTGCTTTTAGGGGAGTTTAATTTCCTATGCTTTCAGAAAAACCTCTTTGTACATTTTCACATATTATATTTCATAGAACAATTTACTGAACTAAGAGAATAGAAGACAATTCTATTTATGTTTGTAATATTATTCTTTAATTCTTTATATTTTATTCTTGAAATTCATCATGCAGGATAGCTCCAAATTTAGCAATTAGAAGGATAGTGTCAAGAGATAACAACAAAGTTTGCATTCTTCAGGTACTCATAAAATGTTGTACTAATTGAATAATTCTCCATCATGACATTCATTAATAAAAGGCATGTATCCCTAAGTGACAAGTTGTTATTTGATTGACATGTCTAGGTTTTGATTCATTAATAAAACATGAAGAGGTTTTTGTGGGACTTATGGAAGAAGAAGTTTTGAAGGGAAATAGGAATACTACAACTTTCACAAAGCAATCATGGAAACATATAAAGGAGAAAATTTATGCACAAGTGAAAAGAAGCTACAATAATTTTTTTAAAATGCTAATGAGTATTTTTTATTTAATTTTTTTATAATTATATATTTATTAAAATTTAAAATAAATGATATTCATAATTTTTTTAATTAAAAAAAGAAAAAAAAAATCAAAATTTATGTTTTTTGTTTTTAAAATTAAAAAATAAAAATGGTTACAAAACACATTTTTGTTTTTTGTTTTTAAAAACAGAAAACAAAAGTGATTACAGAATACACTTTTATTTTCTGTTTTTAAAATTTGAAAACAAAAGTAGTTGTAGAACGCATTTTTGTTTTTCAAAAACAAAATTTTAAAAACAAAAAAATCTACTTTTATTTTTCTGTTTTCAAAATTAAAAAACAAAAGTGTTACCAAACGCAACCTAAATTAGTTTAACCTAATAAAATTGATTAGCAACATAATTAATTTCAAAGTTTTTTTTGAAATTAATTTAAGAAAAACACACTTAGTTTAATGAATTAATTTCTAGATAAACAATTTGTATTTTTCTTGTATTTAATTAAATAAAAAAATTTAACTAACTAGATTCTTTCTGAAACTTACTTTAATTATTTCATTAAATATTCCTATTTAAGTTATAAATTAGTTATTTCTAACTAATTTTCCTTATTAGCTTAAATTTGAATATCTTTTGAATTTAATATTAAGTTGAGCAATTCTAGGAATTGGTTATTGAAGATTCTTAAGATATTTTTTAAGTTGATTTTAAACTTAAAATGGAATATTCTTAAATTAAGTAGTTACCACTTAATTTTGATATTTAATTAAATTTCATTTGGAAACTTCTTAAGTTGGTTATTATAGATTCTTTCTATAACAACTTAAATTAGATATTTTCCAAATCTTGAAAAGATACTTAGTTAAATTAATGATATATATTCTAGATAGTTATTTCTAGTACTAATAATATTTTCTAATATTTAATTAGAAAAATATCATAGATTGTGAAATTAATTGTTTAATAATTAATTTTGGTACAATCTAAGTTAAGTATATTTTTTCCTAGTATTAAACTAGAATTATTAATTAAGTCTCCTCTATACTTAATTATTTATTTCTTGAATTTAATATATTTAATTAAATTGAAAATTTAAATATCTAAGTTGAGTATCATCATGATACTTATATATTATTATTTTCATATTATTTGATTAAAATTGAAAATTATTTTAAGCTTGAAATCTTATTTCAGAATAACATAAATTTGAATAATTTTCAAAATATATTTTATTTTATTTTATTAATCTTTTTCCCACAATTTCGAAATTGCATTTCTTAAATGCAAAAATTTTGAATTTTATTTGAAAAATAGATTAAAGTTGAAAATTATTTATTTTAATTTTGGACCAACTTAAATCAATGATTTTTTTAATTAATGATTAATTAAAATAAATGAACTAAAATATATTATAATTAGAAAATGAATTAATTAGTCAATGAAAGTCTAGATAGATATTATCTGTTTTGCTTGAAGTATTTTTCTAGTGATATTTAATTGAATAGAAAATTAATATTTAAGTTGATTCTTGATCATGATACGTAAATATTTGAAATTTTTTTCTTAATATTTAATTAAGTAGGAAAATTATATTTTTTGTTATAAATTAATTTTATTAATTAATTTTGAGCCAACATAAAATTAGAATAATTTTTTCGAGGATTTAATTTTATTTTATTTTAACAAGCATTTTCGAAATTTGTATTCTTTTATATACTTCAATTTTTTCGAAATGCAATATATATTTATAGAAAGTTAAATTTGAGTTGTAAATTAATTTAAATTAATTTTGAAACAACTTATATTGAATATTTTTCTAAATATTTATTGAAAATTATTACTAAGATGGAAATAATTCATGTTATTTTCATATCCATCTAAGTATAATTTATAAATATTAAATTAAAATATATATTTAGAATTTTTCATTCTAAATTGGATATTTTAATTAAATAAATATATATTTAAAATAAATTGATTAAAAGAAATATTAGAAGAAAATACACTTTAAATAATGAGCTTTATTATTATTAGGATATTCGATCTCCATTGTTGGTTTTACATAGCTATTGTTTTAGTGAATAATCCTCCCTAATGGAGGAACGTTCATTAGCAAGTTAGCGCCGTTTAATCTCGAAAGATAAGTATTCTTGTAAGTTTTTTATATAGTATTGATCACCCTAATGGTGGCAACTGTATAAGGCTTGCAAGAGTATGAAACAATGGTGGAAGCTCATAAGATAGAATAGCCTTGACTCTCGCCTAAACGGGACAACACTGGATTCCAATCTTGATCGAATAAAAGGTTGCTAGAATGTTTATCATTTTAGATGAGCTGACAACTCTATTCAATGGATGGTATCACTGACTCTTGCCTAAATGGGACACTGATATCAGTTTGTTGAAGACCTTGGAAATTATTTAGGATTGTATGTTTTAGTATTTTCACTTATCATTCCTACTTGCTATGTGATTAATAATTTCAAAATTGTGTATGAATTTATATTGAACCATGTTATTTTCTGTTATTAAATTGTAGTTTAATTTCGAATCTTCATTGTTGGTCTAACTTGGTTTGTTGTTCTAATTGGATAAATCCCTAATGGATTGTCAACATTAGCCAAACATAATAGTGTTAGATCTCGAAAGATCAATATTGTAAATGCAACATCTAGTTGTTCATCAATTGATGACACCCTAGACTAGTATTTAAATATGAAACAAAAAGATTGTATAAATAAGATTACTTTCACTATCGCTAATCGAAGCATCGTTGGATTCTTATTTAAAAACGAAATTATCCTAATTCCTCATAGCTTATTCATTTCGAATTAGCTCAATAACATATCATTGGATGAATGGTCTATAAATCATTTCATGTCATTCTATATTTTCTCTTAAGAAATTAAATGACGCATATGATTATATTCCCAAAATTCTATCCCAAAATGATATAAATCCTCAATCTTAGAAATCTCCTACTTGTATGGGAAAATCAAACTTACAGTTAAAATTAGTAGTGGTGGTCCAAGAAAGAATCACTCATTATACAGTTACACTTTCACAAGTGTTTAATAACCATTTTCTATCAATGGATTCAAACTGTATGTTAGTATGGAATATGAGTTTAGTATTCTATGACCAAAATCCACTTGCACTATTCTAAGAACTCTTTAATGTAACTAAACCTGAGTCATCAATAGACACAACCATATTTTAAAAATCTATGGCATTTGTATCTTGTTCATAGTGTTTTTGACAAAATCATTCTCTACAAAGAGTTAATATGCCTATATCCACTGAAAGTAAATTCATCTCATTCGCAAATGGATGTACATTCAGGGGTGGATATGAGTTTTTCGTTATATTCTTAAAACGATCACTCTAGATTTTACCTTATGCAAAGAAATTTGAAATGTTTGAAAAATTTCATGAATTTCTAGCAATGGTGAAAAACCATTAAGGTAAGTGGTTAAAGATCTTGCGAACTGATAGGGGTGGAGAAATAGTTAGTAGATATGCAGTTCAAAGATCATTAAGTTGATTTTGAATTATATCCAAACTTACCTCCTCGGAAATTCGAGTTGCATAGTTACTAGTCGTTGCCTAAGTCCTTCTATGGTAATACAATTTAGAATGATGCAATGGTTGGGTACTTAGTGTAAACCATTAGTAGATTCATGGATGAACTAATCGAAATCTTAAGAAAAGCTAGAACTGTTAACCATGGTTTGCATGTTTTTTAGCTATTCTAAGTGATTAGGGGTGGACTATCCCATAGTCAATAGATAAGAAAGTGTTTGTTTAAACAAATACTACTTTTTTTTTTTTAAGAAAATGACTAAGTCTGAAAATAAAGTAGCAAATAAAGGAGATAATTTTTTTCTTGATTCCAAAAGTGTTCTATCATCTTTACATGATGATCCCACTGCCTCTGTTGTCTTGACACAACCGAAGAGGTCAATACCATTTAGTTTTCTTAGACATAATTCACGGTACCTTGTCGTAGTGGGAGAGTTTTAAGGAACTTCACTTCTTATGACTTGGAAGACACTAGTGATTAAAATCTATTGTGAGTTTAAATAAGTAATGGATTCTCAAGATAAGAAACTAAGAAGAAAAGCCAAGAGAACTATGGTTTAATCCATTCACATGGAGTAACCTAAAGTTTTCTATTAACAAGGACATGAAAGGAAATTTTCGTTTATAAGTCTATTCAATGGACTTAACAAAACTTCTTATTCCTAGTATTATAGGTTTGAGTTTATCTAAACCTATGACTCATGGTATACCTGGTTAATTACTTACTCTAGTGCAAGCAGCTTACTTTAGTAAGATGTTGGAGCATTTTCTTTTCTAATGGAAATCTATAGAAGCCTCTTGACTTCTAGGCATAGATTTTATTTATCTAAGGAAAAGTCTCAATTATTCCAGAAAAGATAAAGCCATTTCTTAAATCAACAGTGAGAGGTCTCAGGTATGCTTTAGTATGCCTTAGACCAGACACCTGCTGTTGAGTCAGAGTAATGAGTAGGTATCAGATTAATCCAGGAGAGGAACATTGGAAGACAATCAATTAAATCTTAAGATTAAGAAGAGGAACCATATGTTTAAAACTCTTAGACTACACCACATCAGGTTTCGAGACTTGCCTTTGTGCTAAAAAGTCTGCTGATAAGATGGTGATTACTCTGGGGGTGGAGTAGTGATTTTGGAGAAGTGTAAAAACCTATCTGAAGTCTCTAGGTCTACCAGAGAGAGACTGAATGTTAAAGATGCAGGAAAGGTACTTATTCAGTCTAAGGAAAGTTCTATAAATTTGTGGCACCGTTCCAACTTATCTTAACTACTAGTGTTATTTCCTGATTAACCAAAAACTAGTTGCCAAAAGTATAGAATCCAGTTTCCCAAGAGAGTAGACATCTAGAGAGGAATTTCACAATATCAAGGATGTTGTGATTAAGGAAGAGTAATGGTGGAGAAAAGGTTGTGTTTAATTCAACCTGTCAGATCCTATTACGAGGAGTATACTACTACTACAATTGATTTGTATATCAAGGTGTTTAGATTATTTAAAATGCACATTTTGTTTTATATTAGTGCAAGTGGGAGTTTGTTTGGTTTTGTGCCCTAAATAAAACCCATTTTAATGTAATCAGATTTACTTATTAATAAAGATCAGAAATAACATTTTATGTTGCTTGGTTCACATGATTTATTTCATGATTATATACATATAATGTTTGAATTCTATTTAAGTCCAGAACATATGAATTTGTTAATGATTATAGTGTTGTCAGCACAGTGGAATATAATCTTAATTATATGTTCGAAAGTTTATTCCATGATTTGTCAGTTCATTGGATTTAGACTGGCATGATATAATCAGCGATAGGTATTCTTACACCTTGGATAAGTGTTATGTCCTTTCCAGGGCATTGGAAAAGTTTACCAGTATCTGATGTATGGAGTATACATTGGAAGGGACCGATATTAAACTTTGATTAGATTTGTTAAAATTTACTGTAATATCTATTCAATTCAGTATCACCTGTTGATCCTAGATCAAATGATCTTAATCCTAATATGGTTAGGTTCGATCTCAAGAGTATTATACATGTTCTTTCATTTGTTAGTTAAGCCTACTTTTGGGTCAGGGTGATACGTACATTTCGGGAACATGATAGTATAATTGAGTGGGAGCGCTAACATAAATATGGAGTCTATAACTTCTACAGGAATTTAGAAGTGAAACGATGATATCCTTCGAGCTTGGCTAAACAGAGATAAATGGTTGAGATCTCATTTCACTTCGCTGAAATATCATTTATACGGAGCTAAGTGTTTTAAGGATAAAATACATTGAAGGTGTAACTGTAATTTAGTGCCTATTCAATGTAGATCATCTATTAGAGGGTCATTGATCAAATTAGGATTATAACAACGGATAATTAAGAGTGTATCTATATCGTGGAACATATACAACGTTCTATATGACTGAGAGTGCAATTCCAAGTTCTAAGTGTGGATTCAATAAGGAATTAATAAGTTAGGGAATTTACTTGGTAATTTCGGTTCGACTTATTGGAAGCTCGGTTATTTAGGCCCATGGTCCCCATACTAGTTGAGACTATACTGCTTGTAAGACTCAGTTAATTGATTTTAATTAATAAATTATAATTCTAAAGTTAGACTATGTCTAGTTTATGAATTTTCACTAAGCAAGGGCGAAATTGTAAAGAAAAGAGATTCTAGGTTTATTTATTGATTAAGAGACTTTATATGTCTAAATTAATAAATATATTAAATGAAAATATTATTTAATAATTAATTTTTAGTTATGAAATAATTAGAATTGGCATTTAAATGGTTAAATTGGAAAATTGGCATTTTTGAGAAAATGGGATTGAAAAATGACAAAATGGCAAAATTGCAAAGTGAGGCCCATTATCCATATCATGATGCAAGTATTTTACCATTTATATTTTCTGTAAAGACCGCTTAGTTTAATTTGGAATTTAGCAGTTAATCACGTTTAATTATGAAATTATTTATAGCTATTTAAATAATTATTTATACTGTTATTTATTGAATTCAGAGATGCATTTTTATGTCATGTAGTAGTTTGCATAATTTTGCATTCCGGTGCCCGGTATTTTGGAACTCGGTGTTTGGCTCAGTAGAAATCACAACTTAGTATGTTGGAAGTTTGTGACGGTTTATTAGACATTGAGAATGTCGGGAATGGCCGGGAATTTAGAATTTCCCAAAAATACCCCCTTTAGTGTTAATTATGTTATTTTAGTGTGGAGGGGCAAAATGGTCTTTTTGCCCCAATGATATTTTGTCCTTTAGTGGGCTTTATTAATTGAATTAAGTGTTTATTTTAATTATGTGTTGGCTGAAATAGATTTTTGCCTAAGTATTCCATTTATCTCATTTTCATGCAAAGCTTAGAAAATAGAAAAAAATTTCAAAAAAAAACCATTTTCTCTTTTCCTCTCTCTCTCGGCTGGGTGTGTGTGCAAGAAGCTGGATTTTTCCTTTGATTTTCAAGCCATTTCTCTTCCAATCTAAGTATTCTTCAAGCTTTGGTAAAGTACCTAACCTCTTCCTCTTGTATTTTATGAAGAAAATGTTTAAAAGATGATTATTGCATGTGAATTGTTGTGATACTTGCTGCTGTGTTTTGTTGTTTTTTTCAAAGGTTTAATCTTGCTATTTTAAGTAGCTTAGAGTTAGTGTATGCATGATGGTTGATTGGATTCAAGCTTTGAAGTTTTTAGCTCAAGAACATGAATTTTTGAAGAAATGTGTAAATCTGTTAATTGCTTGCTGTAGTTGGTAGATTTCATTTTCAGAGGCTTAATTGTGCATGATTAAGTGGATTTAAGCTAGTTTGATTGCATGTTGTTTAGGTTTGCTCAAGTTTGAGTTTGGAACTCAAAGCTTGAGCTTTAATGGTGATTTTTGTTTCTGTGAGTTCTGGGTGGTTTTGTTGCTTTAGAAATGTTCTAGGGGTTATATCGAATAGGTCTGGAAGGTGAGATGATTTGGAGTTGATTTGAGCAAGATATCAAATTTTGTGTTTTCTGCCTGCGAGGAACCGGAATTCCGGTTGTGCATCCGAAATTTCGGATGGGGTTCTGAAATTTCCCAGAACTGGAATTCCGGTTGGGGAAAATTCAGGAACCCTAGATTTCCTCGATTTTATGTTTTTGGGGGTATTGCCATGCTTTTTATCGATAGGGAAACTTTTAGTTCCTAGTTTAAGTCCCCGGGAAGTGATTTAGCGTGTCACTTATAGTGTTGTGATTTTTATGGTTTAGGAGCCTGTAATCCGCCGCGCAGTTAAGTTCCAGTCAGGTTGACCGGCACACCTGAATTCGGAATCCAGGTAAGATTAGTATAACAGTATGCATATGTAGATTACATGTTTAACATGCATGTAGGAAGCCTGTTAGATTACATTAGTTATGTATGTTGGCTTCGAAACATCCAACCCTGTCACGTCGGTACAGGCTGGAGTATGACCAGCAGCCGGAGTATGACCGGTTCGACCGATCAGGCTGACACTTAGGTTGTTGGTTCCGTACTATTGACGTATCCCGTCGGTACAGGCTGGAGTATGACCAGCAGTCAGAGTATGACCGGTTTGACCGATCAGGCGGATACTGTAACACGTCGGTACAGGCTGGAGTATGACCAGCAGCCGGAGTATGACCGGTTCGACCGATCAGGCTGTTACTTGTCAATAGTACCGTCCCTATGAACGTTCAGAACTCAGTACCGTGTTGGACACGACAGTTGGGGTTATGATCAGGGGTATGGGCGTCTGATCACCCTGATCATGACCGGGATTTATGTATGAATATTATTATGCTTTTCTTACTGAGTCTGTCGACTCACAGTTCTACGTTTATGTGTAGGTAAAGGCAAGGCTAAAGCTGATGGACCGTGAACGAGCTTATGAAGATTGTACATGTCGCGGCGGTTGGGCCTGGAGCGTACGATCCTCGGGACAGCAAGGGTAGTTTTTGTAACTAGTCGCTAGGCGACAATTATTTTGTATGAACAGTAAACTTTTGTAAATGATTTTATAATCGGGATCCCGAGTCTTTTGTAATATTATTTTATAAGTTTAATTAAAAAGCAAAAATTTTAATTCATCACGTTTTCCATAAACCTCGTTGATTAGCAACGAGCTGCACAGCATGTTTAAAAATCACGTAATACGCCTATGTTAGTTAGGGTGTTACAATTTGGTATCAGAGCCGCCAGGTTGTCTTCCGAAGATCGTCACGACATGTACAATCATCATCAGCAGTTAGCTCGTTTCACGGTTCAGTAAGCCTTTATTGCTTTAGTAGTTTATATATTTATTTATGAAAAAAAAAGAAAAGCCTGATAGGAAGCATGTTAATAGCCTGATAGTAGAATAGGCACATGTTTCGTTTTTAATTTCCAAATTAAGCGGCATTAGTAAGCTCTCCTTGAATACGACCTGAAATGCCAACTCTTGGTTTCGCAGGCGGTTCTAACTAGATGGACGCCAGGCGGACTACCAGGAGTCAGGGCAATTCAGTGGGTTCGAATCAAGGTTAGGGAGCTCAGTTTCCCCCGCCAGTTAGGGGCCGAGGTAGAGGTCCCCGAGGCAGGGCTCGTGGTCGGGGTGATGAGAACCCGCCGCAGGCTGCCCAGGCTCCCCCAGCCGATCAGGGAGCCCAGAATTGGGAGGTTCGGTTTGCTGAGATGCAAGCCCGAATAGAAGAGCAAGACCTCGAGATTCAGAGGTTGAGATAGCAGGGTGCTCCTGCAGTTCCGGTGCCAGTAGTTCCAGTTGCACCTTACCCTGCTGCGCAGCCGAGTTAGTGGTGTCGGCCAATAGATTGGAACCTTTGTATGAGCGGTTCCGGAAGCAAGCACCTCCGGTTTTCTTGGGAGGTCCAGACGTGATGAAGGCCGAACAGTGGCTGGCGGTGATTACCAAGATCCTGAACTTCATGGGTGTCACGGGTAATGATAGAGTGGTGTGTGCCACTTTCCAGTTCCAGGAGGACGCTCTGGTCTGGTGGGACATGGTGTCTCAGATTCACGACGTCACCACCATGACCTGGGAAAGGTTTCAGGAACTCTTCAACGCCAAGTATTACAATGAGGCGGTCAGAAGCGCCAAGAGAAAAGAGTTCGCTCACCTGACCCAGCGTGAGAATATGAGCGTGACCGAGTATACTACTCAGTTCGATCGGTTGGCGAGGTTAGCCTCGGGAATTGTGCCAACCGACTTCAGCAAGAAAGAAAAGTATCTGGATGGGTTAAATGCAAGGATCAAACACGATTTGATGATTACCACGGACGACAACACCACCTATGCTGAGATGGTGGAGAAGGCACTACGAGCTGAGGGCGCAGTTGGGTGTATGTCAGAGTCAGCTAGTACTCCGGCGAGTTGCGGGGCTCCTACCCCTCCTGCATCAGGCTTTAGCAGGGGGAGTAGTGGTTCGGCCATTGATCTGAGGAAGAGAGCACCCACTGCATCCTATGGCTCGAGTAAGAACAAGAGGTTCCGGGGGAACCAGAATAGAGGTAGTCGTTCCGGTGGTACTGAGACCCGATTTTCCTATCCCGAATGCCCTAGCTGCAAAAGGCACCATAGGGGTGAGTGCAAAGGTCAGGGATGCTTTCACTGTGGCATGCCCGGACACTTCAAGAGAGACTGTCCCCAGCTCCGCTCAGAGGCACCGAGAGCTCCGGCGATACCCACTCCAGCTAGGGTGTTCGCCATTACTCAGGCTGATGCAGATGCCAGCCCATCAGTTGTGACAGGTCAGCTTTCTGTTAATAACTCGCTTTACTCAGTACTGTTTGATTCTGGGGCTACACGTTCTTATGTGGCAGCCAGAGTCTTTAGTAAATTGGATAGACCGTACGATAGTTATGAATCAGGGTTTGGAACCCTATTACCTGACGGAGAATTGGTTATCTCCAACAGGTGGATTAGGTCTATGCCAATCAGGATAGATGGTAGAGAGTTAAGTGCTGACTTGATAGAGATGAGTTTAGTAGAGTTTGATATTATTTTAGGAATGGATTTCCTATCTAAATATTCGGCGAGCATTGATTGCAAAAGGAAGATGGTGATCTTCCAACCGGAAAGTGAAGAACCATTCGTGTTTGTTGGTTCAGTTCGGGGATCTCGGATCCCGGTGATTTCGGCCATGTCAGCTAGAGATTTATTGCATGGCGGTTGTTTAGGGTTTCTGGCCGTGGTGGTGGACACCACTCGGCTAGATACCATTCGGCCAGAGGACATCAAGGTGGTTCGGGAATTTTTGGATGTTTTTCCCGAAGAACTTCCAGGGTTACCACCTCAGCGGGAGATTGACTTCATAATAGATTTGGCACGAGGGGTGGAACCGGTTTCCAAAGCCCCGTATAGAATGGCTCCAGCTGAACTTAAGGAATTAAAGATTCAGCTCCAAGGGTTGCTTGACATAGGGTTTATTCGGCCCAGTGTGTCCCCTTGGGGAGCCCCGATTTTATTCGTCAAGAAGAAAGATGGATCTATGAGGATGTGCATCGACTACAGGGAATTGAACAAGCTGACGGTGAAGAATAAATATCCATTACCTAGGATCGATGATTTGTTCGATCAGCTTCAGGGAAAGACAGTCTTTTCTAAGATTGATCTCCGTTCGGGTTATCATCAGTTGAGAATCCGAGAGGAGGACATTCCGAAGACGGCTTTCCGCACTAGGTATGGACATTACGAATTCCTGGTTATGTCGTTCGGACTAACCAATGCTCCTGCAGCATTCATGGACTTGATGAATAGAGTATTCAAGGATTTCCTCGATATCTGTGTGATTGTGTTTATCGACGACATCCTCGTGTACTCTCAATCAGAAGAGGAGCATGAATTACATCTTCAGATGGTATTGCAACGGCTTTGGGAACACAAGCTTTATGCCAAGTTCAAGAAATGTGAATTCTGGCTATCTCAGGTGTCCTTCATAGGGCACATTGTGAGCAAATATGGGATCAAGGTAGATCCCGGGAAGATCGAATCCGTCAGGGATTGGCCGAGACCGAAGACAGTGACAGAGATTAGAAGCTTCTTGGGTTTAGCTGGGTACTACCGTAGGTTCGTGGAAGGGTTTTCAAAAATTTCAATGCCCCTAACCGAGCTTACAAAGAAGAATCAACGGTTTGTCTGGTCAGACAAGTGCGAAGCTAGTTTTCAGGGTTGATTACCGCTCCAGTGCTAGATTTGCCTTCAGACAGCGAGAAGTTTGTAGTTTATTGTGACGCATCCAAACAGGGTTTGGGGTGTGTGGTGATGCAAGCCGATCGGGTCATCACTTATGCCTCCCGTCAGTTAAAGGATTATGAACAGCGATACCCGACTCATGATCTAGAGTTAGCCGCGGTGGTTTTTGCATTGAAGATTTGGCGGCATTACCTTTATGGAGAAAAGTGTGAAATCTATACCGACCATAAAAGTCTCAAGTATTTCTTTACTCAGAAGGATTTGAATATGAGACAAAGGCGTTGGTTGGAATTAGTGAAAGATTACGACTGTGAGATCCTCTATCACCCTGGGAAGGCCAATGTAGTGGCCGATGCCCTGAGCAGAAAGGGTCCCGGGCTAGTGGCTAGTATGGTTCAGATCTCACCTCAGCTAGCGGAGGATATGGTTAGATCCAGCATTGAGTTTGTGGTAGGTCAGCTTCACAACTTAACGCTGCAATCTGATCTGTTGGAAAGAATAAAAGTCGCTTAGATGACGGATCCAGAGTTAGTGAAGATCAGAGATGAGGTGTTGGCTGGTCAAGCCAAGGACTTTTCAGTGTCAGACAGCGGGATGCTTCTGTATAAAGCTAGGGTTTGTGTTCCGAATAGTGTGGAACTCAGGAATGAGATCTTTGAGGAGGCTCATTCTACCCCGTATTCTCTGCATCCCGGCACCACTAAGATGTACCAAGATCTGAAACCGTACTTCTGGTGGAGCGGTATGAAGAAGAATTTGGTAGAATTCGTATCGAGATGCCTCACTTGTCAGCAGATTAAGGCTGAACATCAGAGACCAGTAGGGTTGTTGCAGCCTCTAACCCTGCCAGAATGGAAGTGGGAAGATATCACGATGGATTTTGTGGTCGGGTTACCTAGGACCACGGGTTTATTTGATTCCATCTGGGTAGTGGTGGATCGATTTACGAAATCTGCTCATTTTCTGCCGGTTAGAACAACATTCTCAGTGGATCAGTTGGCAGAACTGTATGTCAGAGAGATAGTAAGACTTCACGGGGTACCGAAGTCTATAGTTTCGGACAGGGATCCGAAGTTCACCTCCAAATTTTGGCAGAGTTTGCAGCGAGCAATGGGTACAAAGCTGAAATTTAGTACAGCATTCCATCCTCAGACAGATGGTCAGTCCGAAAGGACAATTCAGATATTAGAGGACATGTTGCGAGCGTGTGTTATGGATTTTGAAGGCTCATGGAATAAGTAGCTACCGCTGATAGAATTTTCTTACAACAACAGTTATCAGAATACGATAGGGATGGCTCCCTATGAACTGTTATACGGTAGGAAGTGTAGATCTCCCATCCACTGGGATGAGACAGGGGAGAGGAAATACCTAGGTCCAGAATCAGTGCAGCGGACCAATGAGGCAATAGAGAAGATAAAAGCTAGAATGCTTGCCTCACAGAGTAGACAGAGGAGTTACGCAGATCCAGAACGCAGAGATGTTGAGTTCCAAGTAGGGGACCATGTGTTTTTACGGGTATCTCCGATGAAGGGGATCAAACGTTTCGGGAAAACAGGCAAGTTATGCCCTAGATTTACAGGACCTTTTGAGATTCTCGAGAAGATAGGTCAAGTGGCATACCGGTTAGCATTGCCTCAAGCTTTATCAGCAGTTCACAACGTATTCCATGTCTCGATGTTGAGAAAATACGTTTCAGATCCCTCTCATATACTCAGTTATGAGAGCCTAGAACTGCAGCTAGACATGTCTTATGAGGAACAGCCAGTGCAAATCCTGGATAGAAAGGATAAAGTCCTTCGGAATAAGACCATAGCTTTGGTCAAAGTTCTCTGGAGAAACAGCAAGGTGGAGGAAGCCACCTGGGAGCTAGAGTCAGATATGAGAGCTCAATATCTAAAGTTATTCAGGTTAGATTTCGGGGACGAAATCCTTTTAAGGGGGCAATAGTTGTAAAGACCGCTTAGTTTAATTTGGAAATTAGAAGTTAATCACGTTTAATTATGAAATTATTTATAGCTATTTAAATAATTATTTATACTATTATTTATTGAATTCAGAGATGCATTTTATGTCATGTAGTAGTTTGCATAATTTTGCATTCCGGTGCCCGGTATTTTGGAACTCGGTGTTTGGCTCAGTAGAAATCACAACTTAGTATGTTGGAAGTTTGGGACGGTTTATTAGACATTGGGAATGTCGGAAATCCCCGGGAATTTAGAATTTCCCAAAAATACCCCCTTTAGTGTTAATTATGTTATTTTAGTGTGGAGGGGCAAAATGGTCTTTTTGCCCCAATGATATTTTGTCCTTTAGTGGGATTTATTAATTGAATTAAGTGTTTATTTTAATTATGTGTTGGCTGAAATAGATTTTTGCCTAAGTATTCCATTTATCTCATTTTCATGCAAAGCTTAGAAAATAGAAAAAAATTTCAAAAAAAAACCATTTGCTCTTTTCCTCTCTCTCTCGGCTGGGTGTGTGTGTGCAAGAAGATGGATTTTTCCTTTGATTTTAAAGCCATTTCTCTTCCAATCTAAGTATTCTTCAAGCTTTGGTAAAGTCCCTAACCTCTTCCTCTTGTATTTTATGAAGAAAATGTTTAAAAGATGATTATTGCATGTGAATTGTTGTGATACTTGCTGCTGTGTTTTGTTGTTTTTTTCAAATGTTTAATCTTGCTATTTTAAGTAGCTTAGAGTTAGTGTATGCATGATGGTTGATTGGATTCAAGCTTTGAAGTTTTTAGCTCAAGAACATGAATTTTTGAAGAAATGTGTAAATCTGTTAATTGCTTGTTGTAGTTGGTAGATTTCATTTTCAGAGGCTTAATTGTGCATGATTAAGTGGATTTAAGCTAGTTTGATTGCATGTTGTTTAGGTTTGCTCAAGTTTGAGTTTGGAACTCAAAGCTTGAGCTTTAATGGTGATTTTTGTTTCTGTGAGTTCTGGGTGGTTTTGTTGCTTTAGAAATGTTCTAGGGGTTATATGGAATATGTCTGGAAGGTTTGAGATGATTTGGAGTTGATTTGAGCAAGATATGAAATTTTGTGTTTGCTGCCTGCGAGGAACCGCAATTCCGGTTGAGCATCCGGAATTCTGGATGGGGTTCTGAAATTTCCCAGAACCGGAATTCCGGTTGGGCAACCGGTCTACCGGTTGGGGAAAATTCAGGAACCCTAGATTTCCTCGATTTTATGTTTTTGGGGGTATTGCCATGCTTTTTATCGATAGGGAAACTTTTAGTTCCTAGTTTAAGTCCCCGGGAAGTGATTTAGCGTGTCACTTATAGTGTTGTGATTTTTATGGTTTAGGAGCCTGTAATCCGCCCCGCAGTTAAGTTCCAATCAGGTTGACTGGCACACCTGAATTCGGAATCCAGGTAAGATTAGTATAACAGTATGCATATGTAGATTACATGTTTAACATGCATGTAGGAAGCCTGTTAGATTACATTAGTTATGTATGTTGTCTTCGAACCATCCAACCCTGTCACGTCGGTACAGGCTGGAGTATGACCAACAGCCGGAGTATGACCGGTTCGACCGATCAGGTTGACACTTAGGTTGGTGGTTCCGTACTATTGACGTATCCCGTCGGTACAGGCTGGAGTATGACCAGCAGCCGGAGTATGACCGGTTCGACCGATCAGGCGGATACTGTAACACGTCGGTACAGGCTGGAGTATGACCAGCAGCCGGAGTATGACCGATTCGACCGATCAGGCTGTTACTTGTCAATAGTACCGTCCCTATGAACGTTTAGAACTCAGTACCGTGTTGGACACGGAAGTTAGGGGGACTCAGTATCGTGTTGGACACGGCAGTTAGGGTTATGATCAGGGGTATGGGCGTCTGATCATGACCGGGATTTATGTATGAATATTATTATGCTTTTCTTACTTAGTCTGTCGACTCACAGTTCTACGTTTATGTGTAGGTAAAGGCAAGGCTAAAGCTGATGGACCGTGAACGAGCTTATGAAGATTGTACATGTCGCGGCGGTTAGGCCTGGAGCGTACGATCCTCGGGACAGCAAGGCTAATTTTTGTAACTAGTCGCTAGGCGACAATTATTTTGTATGAACAGTAAACTTTTGTAAATGATTTTATAATCGGGATCCCGAGTCTTTTGTAATATTATTTTATAAGTTTAATTAAAAAGCAAAAATTTTAATTAATCACGTTTTCCATAAACCTCGTTGATTAGCAACGAGCTGCACAACATGTTTAATAATCACGTAATACGCCTATGTTAGTTAGGGTGTTACATTTTCATTATTTTAATACCATAAGATTCTAACCTAAACCTAGATGGCAATATATGAATAGAAAGTGATGGCTTCAGGAAACTATGAACTTGCATCTTATTCTTTTTCAGAAAAAAGCCTGATTCCAAGCCACCACTCTCTCTTCTCTTTTTCTTCTCTTCAATTTCGAAATCGTTAAGTGATAGAGTAGTGCCCACAAACATCAAGTGGTATCTCAATCATAGTGTGTAAGACTATGAAGAATCCAAACAACAAGAAGGAGAATCATCATCAAAGGAAGGAGAGAAAGAGATCCAGATTCAGATCTTGATAATGCTCTGCTACAGAAAGGAATCAAGGGCTAGAGATCTGAATGGAAGGAGTCATTATATTCCGCTGCACCCAATGTATGGTTTCCTAAACTTCATATGTGTTTATTTCATTGTTTTAGAATTCATATTAGGATGTTAATGAAATATACATGGTAGTAAATCTAGATCCTGGTAAAATATTTCCAACAGTTTACTACCATGACCGCAGTGTAACTAATTGGGCGACATCACCAATAAAATGAAGTAATGGAACAATAGAAAGAAGCCTCTTAAAGTTGTTAACACAGCTAATAAGAAAATGGCTGCTAATCCAAAGACAGAGGAAAAAAGGAAAGTGCTTCTATTGTAATGAAAAGGGCCATTGGAAACCCCAGTGTCCTAAGTTTTTGGCAAAGAAATAGGGTATTTCTAACTTTGTTATAATTTCATGTCTTTTAGAGAATTATTATCGCCTTAGGTTATTAATTCTTGGTCTACTAACCATGTTTATTTTTTTTTCTTATTTTCAGCTCCAGCTACTTAAACTTGGATTGTTATCCTAGCAAGTTAAGTCAAATTATTTGACAGAAGGGTGGAGATTGTCCAAGTTAAGGATGAAGCTCGTCTTTTCTTTAATTTTTGAATTAACTTTTTTATTTAATGAAAAATTTAGTTTCAATTATTAGTTTGGGATTCTATTACTTATTTCAAATTTTCCAGACAATTCATGATGACATTTTTGAGAGTATTATTAAAATTTTCTCATTAAGAGGTTTTCATGTTGAATTGCTTTTATGAAATTAAGCTTCATATTTACTTTAATTTTTATGCCAATACTAATTATATTTATATGTTTATCATGTTTTATGTATTTTGAGTTTTATTATTGATGCAAAATTTATGGTATATTATTCTCTGCAAAGAGATAATACCACATAAACACTTAGAATTTAAAATTCAATATTTATGAAAAATTGTCATTTCTTAAGTAATTATTAAGATTTTATTTAATATAAAGATCTTTTGATCTGATAGGAGTGGAAGAATTTAAAAAATAATGTATGCAATTCAAAGATCTTTTTATATCTTTTGAACTCTAGACTATATTCAAAACTCTATAAGATCTCTATAACACTTAGCAGTGGAAGAAGTTATTGATATATGTAGTTCAAACACTTTTAACTTACAACTCTAGACTATATACTCAACACAGTATCTCTATGGCACACATATTTTTATTAAACATGGATATACTATAATAAATGAACTAGCAAACTAATAAAACTTATTCTTGATCATGTATATGTTCCAATGTTCCCCACTATAGAAATTGATACCAATGATGTTAGTATCACAGTACCGTATCTTAGTGGGAAAATTTTAAAATTCTAGCCCATTATACTTGGATGACACTAGTGATAGCCAACTATGTCATGATCATGATAAGAACTTTAGAATAAGACTAAGAAAGTAAATCTAATCATTCATATGGATAGAAATAACTTATCAAAATTATGGGAATAAAAAAGGAAGTTTTTGCTAGGTCTATTCTAATGACATAAGTAAAACCATAGTCCTTATAAAATGTTTTACGATATCTCTAATCATCACTTAATCTTAATGTTAAAATTAATGTTATGTTGATGACTTAGTCTAGAAGGAATTTATAATTTCAGACTTAGATAAAATGTCACAAAAAGAGGTCCCTAAGCATCAATAGTAAGAGGTTAAGTGTACACTTGCGTACAATTTTACTGGACTCCTACTGAGTGGGAGCCATCTACGATGTAATCATACAAGGGAGATTAGAAGAAAATCAAGAAAGAATTTATGAAAGTGACCTATATGTTAGATGATAGGGGTGTATACTAGAATCTTTATATCTACACCAACTAAAAATTTAATTAGAGATGGTGGTTACTCTAGAAGTGGAGGAATTATTCTAGAAGGATGTAAAAACCCATCTTTAATAATTTAGTTCCACCAATAAAGCTAAATAACATAGTTGTTTTTGAAAAACACTAGAAAGTTATTCAAACTGAAGAGAGTTCCTAACTATTTTAATCTTTATTCCATTTTGGATAGAATTAGAGATGTGTCTTCTATATATTCAGATGCACTTATCATACAGTAAAGAATTCATTATCCCTAGAGAATTAATACATATAGAAACATGATGTTTCATAATGTTTTATGAACACAAAGGAAGTAATGGTGGAGAAAGCAGTTGCTTACCATAGGCTTACAGTTTCTGTAATTTGGGCTTAGTCAAATACACTACACTTGATCTGGATATGAAGACAATAGGTTGATTGAAATGCACTTCTTGTTTTATGTTAGTGCAAGTGGGAGTTTGTTAGGATTTTATGCCCTAAATAAAATTCATTTCAATATAATCTGATTTGTTATCAATAGAAGATTAGAAATCATTTATGTTTACATGTAGTCTTCATATTTATAGTTTAATATACAATTTGTGTTAAGTCCACAACATATACTTATTCATAATTACAGTGATGTCAACACAGTACGTAGAAGGTAATTGTGATTATATGCTTCAAAAGTTAATGTCCAAAGATTCATCAGTGCATAGGATTTATATTGATGTGATAGTCAGCGATAAAGCTTACTTACACCTTGGATAAGTGTTATATTCTTTCCAATACATTGGCTGTAACACCCTAACTATCTTAGGCGTATTACGTGATTTTTAAACGTACTGTGCAGCTCGTTGCTAATCAACGAGGTTTATGGAAAAACGTGATTAATTAAAATTTTGCTTTTTAATTAAACTTATAAACCATATTATAAAAGTCTCGGGATCCCGATTTATAAAATCATTTACAAACGTTTTAACTGTTTAACTTTTACATCAAAATAAAGTCGTCTAACGACTAGTTACAAAAAACTCAGCCTTGCTGTCCCGAGGATCGTACGCTCCAGGCCTAACCGCCCCGACATGTACAATCTCATAAGCTCGCTCACGGTCCATCGCCCAGCCCTTGCCTTTACCTACACATGAACATAAACTGTGAGTCGACAGACTCAGTAAGAAAAGCATAATAATAACATACATAACTAACTGCCGTGTCCAACACGATACTGAGTCCCGCTACTGCCATGTCCAACATGGTACTGAGCCACTACTGCCATGTCCAACATGGTACTGAGTTTTGAACGTTCAGGGGACGGTACTATTGACAAGTATCCTCCTGATCGGTCGAACCGGTCATACTCCGGCTGCTGGTCATACTCCAGCCTGTACCGACGGGATAGGTCAATAGCACTGAACCACCAACCAAATGTCAGCCTGATCGGTCGAACCGGTCATACTCCGGCTGCTGGTCATACTCCAGCCTGTACCGACGTGACAGGGTTGGATGGTTCGAAGCCTAAATACATAACTAATGTAATCTAGTAGGCTTCCTACATGCACGCTAAACATGTAATCTACATATGCATACTGTTATACTAATCTTACCTGGATTCCGATTTGAGGTGTGCCGGTCAACCTGACTGGAACTGAAGCTGAGCGGCGGATTACTGACTCCTAAACCATAAAAATCACAACGCTATAAGTGACACGCTAAATCACTTCCCGGGGACTAAAACTTGGAACTAAAAGTTTCCCTATCGATAAAAAGCATGGCAATACCCCTAAAAACCTAAAAACGAGGAAAACTAGGGTTCGGAAAAATTCCCCAACCGGTAGACCGGTTGCCCAACCGGAATTCCGGTTCTGGGAAAATTCAGAACACTCATGCGGAATTCCGGATGCACAACCGGAATTCCGGTTCCTCGCAGGCAGCAAACATAAAAATTCATAACTTGCACAATTCAACCCCAAATCACATGAAACCTTCCAGACCTGTTCTATACCTCCCCTAGAACATTTCTAAGGCAACAAAACCACCCAGATTGCACGAATTCAAAAATCACCATTAGAGCTCAAGCTTTGAGTTCTAAACTCAAACTTGAGCAAACCTAGCTAGCATGCAATCAAATTCATCTAAACTTACTTAAACAAGCTTAACTAAGCCTCTGAAAACAATCAAAAACATCAACAATATCACAGCAACAGAACATAGACATTTCTCTTTGAAAACCATATTTTTGAGCTAAAAATCAAAACTTTGAACAACACAACTAGCATGCATCATAACCAGCTCTATTCTACTCAATTGAACAAGATTTAAACCTCAGAAATCATATCACAAACACAGCAGCAACAACACCTCAAGTAAGCATGCATTTTCTCATATTTTCACCATTTTTATTCAAGAAAATAAAGGGAAAGAGTTAGAATCACCTACCACAATCAAGAGCTCACAAATTAAGGTTGAATCAAGCTTGAAATTCAAAGAAAAACCCAGCCCTTGAACCCCAAGCAGCCAGCCGAAAAGAGAGAAAAAAGAGAGAGAGTGTTTTGAAAATTCTATTTTTTTTTTCTAAGTGTAATTTGTTGTAAAATGAGAAAATGAGTAAAGGACACCTATAACAATTCACTTCAGCCAAAATTAATAAAATAAACATTTAATTTTCATTTAACAAATTCACTAAAAGATAAAATACTAATGGGGCAAAAAGACCATTTTGCCCCTCCACACTAAAACCACATAACAATCACTAAAGGGGTATTTTTGGGAAATTCTAAATTCCCGGCCATTCCCGACATTCCCAATGTCTAAACCCGTCCCCAAAATACCAACATACTAAGCTGTGATTTCTACTGAGCCAAACGCCGAGTTCCAAAATACCGGACACCGGAAATGCGAAATATAAAAGCTACTGATGACATAATCATGCATTTCTGAATTCCATAAATAACAGTACTAAATTATTTAAATAGCTATAAATAATTTCATAATTTAAACATAAACAACTGCTAATTTCCAAATTAACTAAGCGGGCTTTACATTGGCAAAGTATGCTAGTATTGGACATGTAAAGTATACATTTAACTAGGACCGATATTGATCTTGGTAAGGATATTATAATCTTACCGTTGTATCTTTCCAAGTCAACACCACTTATTGATCTTAGATCAAAAGATCTTAATCCTGACATGGTTAGTTCGATCTCAAGAGTGTTATTTATGTTGTTAGAGTTGTTAGTTAAAGCTTACCATTTGGTTTGGGTCACAAGTACATCTTGGGAACATAATAGTACAATTGAGAGGGAGGGCTAATCATAGATACGGAATCTATAGCTTCTATCTGGACATAGAAGTGAAATGATGATTTCCTTCGAGCTTGGGTTATAATAGGGATAAATGGAAGAGCTCTTATTTAATTTTTTTTATTAGTTTACTGAAATATCATTTATAGGAAGCTAAGTGTTTTAAGGATAAAATACATTGAGGGGTGAAATGGTAAATTTGTCCCTACTCGATGTAAATCATATATAGAGGATCTTTGATTATTGAGATTAGAACAATAGTTAAATTTCATATCATGGAACATATAGAGTGTTCTATAAAATTGAGAGTGAAATTCCAAATCTATAGTGTTGCAAGGAGGAATTAAAAAGTTAGGGAATTTACTTGGTAAATTCTAGATTTGCATATTGGAAGCTCAGTTATATAGGGCCAATGTCCCCATACTAGTTGAGACAATACTGCTTGTAAGACTCAGTTAATTGATTTTAATTAATCAATTATAATTCTAAAATTAGACTATGTCTTATTTTTGAATTTTCCCTAAGCTAGGGCTTCATTGTGAAGAACAGAGGTTTTAACGTTTATTTGTTAATAAAGAGACTTTATTAAGTTTGATTAATAAATAAATTGAATGAAAATTTTATTTGATAATTAATTTTAATTATTAAATAATTAGTTTTGACATTTAAGTGGTTGAATTGGAAAATATGGCATTTGTGAAAGAAAAAATATAAATAGTTGAGAAAAATGACAAAATTGTAAATGGTGGGCCCACATCCTAATGGTTGGCCACGTAAGGTCTTTTTAGCATTTATTTATCAATTTTTTATGCCAATTAGTTAAAACCTAAACCTAGAAGGATTTCTATAAGTCGATAGGGATAGACTCAAAACTGACAGTTGATGCAACTTAAGCCTTCAGTGAAATTTGAGCCTTCTCTCTTCTCTCTCTATTTCGAATCCTTCTCTCTTTCTTGCTCTTCAAATTTTTTCCCCTTATAGTGATAGAGTACATGCCCACACATAGCAAGTAAGTAGTCAATCATACTGTGTAAGACTGTGAAGAATCCAACATCTGAAGGAGAATCAGACTCAGATCATGATAATATTCTGTGACAGAAAGGAGCAAGGGTTAAAGATATGAGTGGAAGGAGTCCTTTGATTCCGCTGCAACCAATGTAAGGTTTCTTGAACTTTATATGTGTTTAAATTCCATTATTTTACAAATTTATATTTAGGATGTTAAACAATGTACATGGTAGTAAATCTAGATCCTGGTAAAATAATCGCCTATATCAACAACAACAACAACAACACAACCAACAACAAAAAAATCCTCGTCCAACGAAAACAACAACAGTAGCAACAACAACAACAATTGCAGCAAAAACAACAACTACACCAACAACAACAACTTCAACAACAACAACAACAACGACAACACCATTAACAAATACAACAACAGAAACAACGACAACACCACCTACAGTAGCCCCACTTGGGATCCATTACCCCGTTGAGGGGTAAAAAATAAACTTCTAGCTAGCAATTGGGTTTGGTCACTTCTATCCCCCAAATCCCATCTATTGGCTTTAAGTTCCCTCTAAAGCCTAATCGCTCTGACTATGCCACCATGAAGAGAATAGGGGAGTTTAAAGGCGTCTTGAAAAGGAGGCATAAGAATGTGAAGGTAATTATCCAAAAGAGGGCCCAAAGTCTCTCAACTGGGAAGAGTACTGTGATTTTTGAAGGTCTTCGTGTTGTCGCCCTAATAGGATCAGTAATCTACATTGAGGTTATGGAGAAGCAGCTAGTATGCAGTGTTGGAGGCAAATGGCTCCCTTGCTGCTTAGCTCTTAGATCAAGTGGCTAGCAGTGCAATTGAGCTTTCCTCTGAAAAGTGGGCAACTTGTAGTAGTGGCGATGCATTTGCCTTAGGCCATGCTACCAAGTAACAGGTCGTGGGGCTAGGTTTCATCTTTTCCATTTTTGTTTCTGTTAATCCATATTATTTTTCTCATGTTGTTTTATTGCGTCAGATGGTTCGGATTGCTGAGAGGACCACGAAAGAGGTTGGCAGTTTAACTGTAGAGCTTGAGGAGGCCCATGCAAAAATTGAATAGATGTACACTAAAAATTGAGGCTTGCTCACTAAGCTTAAAGAAGAAAATTAAAACTGAGACCACCACTGCAGTGAACAATGCTAAGTAGGAAGCAGAGGAGAAGTTGACATATGTCTTGGCTGACTGTGAAGTAGAGATTAAGCGTAAAGATGATGCAACAAGTGCCAAATAGTAGATGCTATTTTAAGAGCACAAGGCTTAAGCTGATTGTGACATCTAGAGCAAGGTGGACCAACTTGAATCATGTGTGTTATCTCTTGAGAAGGACCTCACCTAAGTGATAATGGAGAGAGACAACAAGGGAAATATGTTAGCCAATAAAGGGGAAGCCCTGAACACCAGCATCTGAGAGGTGGCTAACTTGCGAAACTAATTACATGAAAAGGAGAAAATTATCAAAGGCATACTAGATGAGAACGATGCTTTGAACAAGGAGATCAAGAAGCTGGAGAGAGAGAGAGAGAGAGAGAGAGAGAGAGAGAGAGAGAGGGAGAGAGAACGAGAGAGAGAGAGAGAGAGAGAGAGAGAGAGAGAGAGAGAGAGAGAGCAAGTCCTGGAGCATCAAAATGATAACCAAAATCTCATTCTACAAAGCACTCCTACTACCAGCAACAAACATAAGGCCACTATTGCCGATCTCCAAAAGTAGCTAGCACATCAATAAGTTAATGGCATAAAGGCTTTCATTACTCTGGCGGAAATGCAAAGAGCTAGACAGACTACAATACAATCAGTTTGTGATGCTATTGAGGTAGGGGCTAGAGCTAAAATGCTTTGCCTTCGGTCGATGGATATGGCTTACGTTATGCTACTTCACTGACTATGGACAAAAAGATCTTTTTATTCTTGGGCACCTTGGGGCAGATGAGGAGGAATACACTCAGAAGGTTCTCACAATCGATGATGATATGTATCTTAAAAAGTACTTTTATAAAGAGAATAGCGATTAGTCTGATGAAGAATTAACTAAAATCTTTGAGCTGGAGCATTCAGTTGAAGTGATGGTCTCTTAGGGACTGCTGCAAAAGACCTCCAGGGCCCAACCCAGGATGAGCCAGCAGATCTTCCAGCTTTGACTCAAGATGTACCCCCAGTCCAGTAGCCCAGTCTCAAGAGTAGCCCATTATCCCAACCAATGAAATTCCCTCAAGCCAATCTTAGGAATAACCCATTGAATAGACTAAAGGATGACTCTATCCAACCACTCCTTCCTTTTTTTTGCTTTAATTTTTGTTTTGAAAAAATAATAGTAATAGCTTTAGAGACATATACTTTGCTTATGCATGTTTACTTTATATCCGTGCTTATTTTTTGCTTCTTTTTCTTGCTCTTGTTTGCTTATTATGCCATTCAATAGATTTATTTTTAGGACTTTGCGAAGCTTTTGGTTCCAACAGCCAAGACTTGAGACTCTCTGACCTTTTTAACTTTGTAACTATTTTGTGAAAGCTCTTGAAGTATGCAAAACTACACATGCTGGGTTTTATGCCCTAAATAAAACTCTATTTCAATGTAATCTCTATTATTTAAATATCAATAAAGAGACAAAAGTATTTTCATCACTTATTTAATGTGTCATTTGGTTCATGTTATCATTTATATGTTTATTTGATTTATAAATTCATCCAAACCCTTATCACATTAATATTCTTGTTTATTGTGTCGTCAGCACAGTGGAAGTAATCAAGATTGTGTGATTAAATATATATTCCTAGATTTATCAGTATATAGGGTTTAACTGATATGATAATCTAAAACATAGTTTTCTTGCACCTTGGATAAGTGCTATGTCCTTTCCAGGGCATTGGTCAAAGTAAAGTTTGGGTTGGATGCATGGAGTATGCATTGGAAGGGACCGATATTGAACTTTGAATAGATATGTTAAATTTACCGTAATATCTATTCAATTCAATATCACCTAGTTGATCCTAGATCAAATGATCTTAATCCTAACATGGTTAGGTTTGATCTCAAAAGTATTATACATGTTCTTTGATTTGTTAGTTAAGCCTACTTTTTTGTCAGGTGATACGTACATTTTGGTAACATGTTAGTGCAATTGAGTGGGAGCTCTAAACATAGATATGGAATTTATAGCTTCTATTAGGACATAGAAGTGAAACGATGATTTCCTTTGAGCTTGGCTAAACAGAGATAAATGGTTGAGTACTCATTTCAGTGATTATGTTTAGTTCACTGAAATATCATTTATAGGTGGCTAAGTGCTTTAAGGATAAAATACATTGAAGGGTGTAACGGTAAATTAATCCCTATACAATGTAAATCATCTATAGAGGATCATTGATTATTGGGATTATAACAATGGATAACTAATAGCGTTTCTATATCATGGAACATGTAGAGCGTTCTATATAACTGAGAGTGCAATTCCAAGTTCTATGGTTGATGCAATAAGGAATTAATAAGTCAGTGAATTTACTTGGTAAATTCTAAAGCTGCTTATTGGAAGCTCAGATATATAGGCCCATAGTCCCCATACTAGTTGAGACAATACTAGTTGTAAGACTCAATTAATTGATTTTGATTAATCAATTATAATTCTAAAATTAGGCTATGTCTAGTTTATGAATTTTCACTAAGCAAGGGCTAAATTGTGAAGAAAGAGTTTTTAGGGTTTATTTGTTAATTAAGAGGCTTTGATAAGTCTAATTAATAAATATATTAAATGAAAATATTATTTAACAATTAATTTTTAGCAGAGCATTTTTGAGAAGATAAGAAGGAAAATGAGAAAAATGGCAAAATTGCAAAGTGGGGCCCAATAGCAATCCATGGCCGGCCACTTCACAAGGAATTTGCCACTTTATTTTTCTATTATTTTAATCCTAATTAAATATAACCTAATCCTAAGTGGTTTCCTATAAATAGGTAGTGATGGCTTAAGGGAAAAGATGATGCATCTCATTCCTTCAGTTAAAATTTAAGCCTCTCTTCATACACCTAGCCGAAACCACTCTCTCTCTCTTCCTCTCTTCTAAACCGTACCCTATAGTGAAAGAGTGAGTGCCCACACACATCAAGTGGTATTCAATCATAGTGTGTAAGGCTGTGAAGAATCCAGTTTCAAGAGAAGGAGATTCGGACTCAAATCTTGGTGATACTCTGCTACAGAAAGGATACAAGAGTTAGAGATCTGAGTGGAAGGAGACATTATATTCCGCTGCAACCACTATAAGGTTTCTAATACTTTATATGTGTTTATTTCATATCATTTTAAAATTTCATATTTAGGATGTTAATAACATACTTGTTAGTAAATATAGATCTTGGTAAAATAATTCCAACAACACATTCTTTAGGTGTCAACTTTTTGCAAAGTTCTCATTGTGGCATTCCTGAAACATTCGGCAAATCAACCTCATGCAGAGGAATTGTAAACTTTGTTCTTGGATCGCTATAGGAGTCGTGGAGCTTACATTTTTGCTACATTTTTCCAAATTAATTACCTTAGGCAGATTACTATAGCAATTTTATGTCATTTACATTAATCAGGGAAGGGAACTAAGGGTGTAATAAAATCCCGACAAGGTTCCTTTTAGGGAGACAAGGCTAGGTTTATGCTAACACTTAGATAATCCTTCCTCGGTCCAAAGTAACAAAGCTGGCTTAGAATTAGAAAGGCTTTTCGCATACATGTGTTAAGAGAGTTACTGGGAATGCGATGGCTCCAAGGTGTGCTTCTTTAAAACACTTCTCGTAAGAAATCTGTCAGCGTGGTCAATCAGACAAGGGTCACTACAATAGTATTCAAACAATATTCCCTTTTTAGGGACAGTGCTAAAAATACATTAGATGTGCCTTTCGTGACAACCAAGTTGGACATGCAATACCCCCTTCTAGGAAAGATGGTTAACGACGTATCGAAATCTAAGCGACATTTCTGACAAGTAGTACGAAAGTTGAAAATTTTCAAGGTAAAGTACAATTACAAAGTTAGATGAAAATAAAAGATAAACAAGAAGAAATAAGTAGGTCTCTATGTATGTTTTTGTGGGCGCATAGACAGGTATACTACCCCTAAGTGATCTAGGAAATTTGGACGTCTCCAAAATCATGGTCACCTATTTTAAACATAGCATGTGGGAGAAAAAAACATGTGAATTCTTATGAAAATTTCTTCTATTTTCATTTCATTGTACTCAATGGTTGACATTAAGAGAGAAAGTTTACAAAGAAATACAAACAACTGTAAGGAATGTTAAACCCAGATAACCGCAACCTATTTGTAATAGTGACATAATTGGTCTGTATTCCAAGCATGAGGGATTTTCCATCCCTCTATTATCAAGAGTTGAAATGTTCCATTTCCTACTTTATGATGTATCTCATAGAATTCTTCTCAGTTAGGTCCTAAGACCCCCACTTCAAGTTCTTGCGAAGCTAAGAAGACTCTTCACAACACGAGATCTCCTACGTCAAATGTATGACTTTTGTCTTTACAATCAAAGTTCCTGGCTATCTTGCCCTGGTACATCTTGAGTTGAACTTGTGACTGTCCTTGGAGCTCTTCCATTAAATCTAACGATTCCTAGAGCAAAGAATGATTTGAGGTTGGGTCATAAGTGTCTTGTCTATGAGAAGAGACTATGGTTTCCACTAGGATGACCGCTTCACATCCATAAGTAATTGAATATTGTATATGCCCTGTTGAAGTTATTTCCATCATTTAGTATGCCCATAGGACTCGCAGAAGTTCCTCCGACCATTGCAACCTTGGAGTTTCTTCTTTAACATTGTCTCCAGGATCTTATTCATGGCTTCAACTTGTCCATTTTCTTGCGCTCTACCCACAGCTGAGAAGCTTTTCACAATTCAATGTTTATTAAAAAAATTGGTGAAAAGATTGCTATTAAATTGATTTCCATTATCTGAGACAATCTTGTGTGCAAGTCCAAAGTGGCATACTATATTTTTGATGACAAAGTCTATGGCCTTCATGGAGGTGGCTGTATCATGGGCTTTACTTCTGCCCATTTGGTGAATTAGTCAACAACGACTATAGCGTACTTGACTCATCCTTTTCCAATGGGAAGGGATCTCACTAAATCGATTCCCCAAATGGTGAAGGGCCATGGATTGTTCGTGAGTGTGATTTTCATTGGTGTTGCTCGTAGATACTTAGAGTATCTCTGACATTGCTCACACTTCCAGACATATTATATTCAATCCTTCTTCATTATGGGCCATAAATATCCCTGACGAAGGATCTTTTTCGATAGGCTTTGTCTATAAGTATGATCTTCATAGAAGCTTCCATGAATCTCATGTATGATAGAACTTATCTCAATCCCAGCCACGCACCTCAGGTATGACAAAGATAACTCCCTATGATAAAGCTTCCCATCTAGTATCACATAACGAGGAGCCTGGTACTGGACCTTCCAGGAAGCAGCTTTGTCCAGCAGAAGTTCTCCAAAACATAAGAACTTGTAGATGGACCAGATCCAGGAGTTGGAATGATTAGTGATGGAATTTACCCCCTGTACTTTAATGCTTGAAGTTTCAAGGTGGGCAACAGGCACCATCTCCGTATTGAATGATCTCCGAGTTTGTAGCAAGTTTAGTGAGCATATATGCGAACAAATTATGGTCCTAAGGGAGTTGACAAATGTTGTAGCCATTGAACCCTTGCAACAGCTCCTAGGACATCATCACGTAGGTAGCCATCCTTTCGCCTTTAGTTTGATATTCCCCAGATATCTGTAGCACTGCTAACTGAGAGTCACTATGTACTTCAACATGTAGGGCTCTGACTTCTTTAGCAAATTGTAGTCCTGCTAGCATGTCTTTGTGTTCAACTTCATTGTTAGAGGCAGTAATTCAAACCAGAGAGCACTTTGGAGAAGATGTCCTTGCGAAGCATCAAATGATTCATGCTCTGGCTCCCTTTTCATTGAATGATTTGTTAACATAGACTTTCAAAGTAGGTGACTCCGAGACTGACTTGTCCAGGAGGTCACCCAAACACGAGAATTCCATCATGAAGTCAACTAATGCTTGACCTTTGATTCACATGTGTGGCTAATATTGGATGTGAAAATGGCTAAGTTCCATTGCCCATTTTAATAGCCTACTGAATGCGTCTAACTTCTTAAGCACTTGGCTGAAAGGATAGTTCGTCAATACCTTAGTGACATGGGCTTGAAAGTAGGGTCTGAGCTTTAAAGAGCTGAATTGTAAGAAAAATATCAATCTTTCAATCTAGGGATACCTGGATTCTGCATCCAGTAATCTTTTGTTGACATAGTGCACAGGTAGCTGGACCTTTTCTTCTTCTAGCATTAGGGCAGCACTTATGGTGTAAACAGATACTGCCAAGTAAATATACAAATTCTCCCCTTCCACTGGCATTGGCAAAATAAGAGCTTTGGTCAAATGAATCTTATGATTTCTAGAAGGCCTCTTCACACTCTTTAGTCAATTCAAACATCTTGTTTTAACACGTAAAAGAATGGGATACATTGGTCTATTGATTTTAAGATTTACTTACTAAAGGTTGTGATTTTTCCAGTAAAACTCTACAAATCCTTGTGCTTTTAGGGAACTGGCATATCAGTGAAGGCTTTGACCTTCTCTAGGTTTGCTTTAATCCCCCAAGAGCTAATGATGACACCTTGAAAATTCTTGGAGAAGACACCAAATGTACATTTTTTGGGATTCAGTTTCATCTCGTACCTTCAATGAATCGAAAAGGCTACTTTAAGGTATGTATTGTGTTCTCCAGATGTCTTAGATTTTACAAGCATATCGTCGATGTAGACCTCCATATTCTTCCTTAATTTGTTATTGAATATTCTGTTGACTAGTCGTTGAGACATTGCTATGATATTCTTTAGACCAAATGAAATTACTTTGTAGCAATACAAACATTTTTCCGTCTGGAAGGTGGTATGTTCTTCATAGGCTATGTGCATTTTTATCTTATTGTACCTGAAGTAAGCATCCATAAAGCTAAGCAACTGGTACTTGGGCATTGCGTCCACTATCTAATCTATCTGCGGGATAGGGAAGTAGTCCTTTGAATAGACCTTGTTAAGGTCTGTGAAGTCGATGCACATTCTCCATGTGCCATTTGGCTTTGTGACCGAAACTGGATTTGCTAACCAAATAAGCTAAACCGTTTCTTAGAGGAAGTCATTTGTAGTCAGCTTATCTACTTCTATTTTCACTGCTTTCCCTCTCACTGGATCTAATGGCCTTCACTTTTGGCAAACTGGTGTCACATATTTGTTAATGTTCAAGGCATGGTAAATGGTATTGTAATTAATCCATGTCATATCAGAATGGCTCCATGCAATAGATCCCAATTCCCCTTAATAATACTTATGATGCTTTCCTTCACTGTTGGAGGCAGGTTTCTTCCCACTTTAATGGCCTCTGTGGGGTCTTTATCACATATCCTAACCTCTTCCATGTCCTCCATTTGGTCAATCATTCTTTTCTTTCCAAAAGGGAAGTCGAGCATATCTTTAATGTCCTCCAGACAGTTTCAGCTTATGCTTGGATTTCAATTCAGGGAGCAGTAGGTGTCTCCTCCTAGACCATGAATGTTGTCAAGTGAATTTCGCAACACCAGATTATATGATATTATTAGTAACAAGAAGAAATTTACGTGAAGAACAAGTGCGAGTATTCAACCTAGAATGGCGAGTACTCAAACTTGGAATGAGAAATGATTAACGAAAAGCTGAAAATAACAAAGAGACAAAGAATTATAGTGGTTCAGTCAGATCATGGTCTGCCTAGTCCACTGTAGCAAGAGTTTCGTAGGTGCCATTTCACGGTGGATCACCCCTTTATATACAAAGCAGGTGTCCGATTAGTTACACAAGGATAGCATTCATTTCCAATCCGTTTTTACACATTGAATTACAATAATTAACTAAACAATGTTAACATTAATAAATGAACGACAGTTACTAAGTTCATCAACATATGCGTCTTCCAAATCTGCGAGTTGACTGTTCATATTTTGGTGATAAACTCGCGGTTTTATCGTTATGTTTAGGATGTCTGCGTCCTTAGATAGTCGCCTTTTGTGGACATCGCATGACGGGCTGATAGGACCTAGACATGCAAGTCTATATTGGTTTATCAAGGTTGCAGGGTTCTTAGGACCAACTCGCATTTTACAGAGAGTCATTCTCCTGGTTTACACACGGACACGGGGAGGGTACTCGCATATAGTTCGATGTATGCGAGCTACTCTCTTGTCTCGGATGCGATTAGACTTCGGTCATGCTCGCTACCCCTCGCTGATTCTATCTTAAGCGAGGTTTAAAACTTCGAGGAGTCCCTCAGGGACATCTCAGCTTTCTTTGGGAAATCTGAGCATACGTGTCCTCTAAAGAGGGGTCTGGTCTCGAGTTTCTAGGTGAGAGAAATCTCACTATAACAATGAATATTGTCTGAAAAGAGACATTGTAACAACTCCTTGCACTTTTTCGGTCACCTCTGACAACCCCAAGGCATCCAATGTCGCATGGGAACTTCATACATAAATGTCGTATTGAAGTTACTTCCCCAAAATCTAATAAGACTAGGCGTCTTAGTATTGCGTTATATGCTGTGAGACAATCTACCACAACAAAATTACAATGTTTAAAGGCGCAAACATTGTTGCACCCTTAAGAATGACATGTACTTGGATATTCCCCTTTTGCATCAGAGCGTCCCCACTAAAGCCTTCCAACTAGATGGGACAAGGTGACAAGTCCACCTTGGTGAGCCCAATTACCTGAAAGGCAGACTCGAACAGCACAGAGCTTCCATTAACAACCAAGACCATAGAAACTCACTAATTTGCTATTTGGGCTTTAATGACCAACATGTTGTTACTAGGAAAATATACATGTCAGGCATTTTCCTGTATGAAAGTGATAGGTAGATTCATTGGTCGAGGATGTTAGGCTGGTGACTCCAATACAACACACGTCTCCCCTTCTTTGTCTAACTCCTTCAACATTTACTGGAAGTTCCTTGTGCTTACTTGAAGGTGCGGTCCATCAGAGATTGCTGCCACATGTCCATCAACAGGTGGTGGAGCTAAGCCCGTGGGATATGGGTTTCCATATCCTCAAGCCACGACAATTACCAACACTTGAGCTGGTAGAGCAGGGAGTGTCAAAAGTTTCATTCCTGGCACTTGAGGGTGACCTACCCCATACGAAGGATTTATGGTAGACTGTTATCTAAGAATAAGAATTTGTCCATGAACAACCCTCTGTTTGGGATATATGATGGGAATTTGGACCCATTGTCCTAGATGGCCTGCTCTGACTAGCATCTCGATTTCATCCTTCAGGTGCTTACAATCATTGGTGGAGTGTCCCACTGTTGGGTTTTGTGCCCTAAATAAAACCCATATCAATATAATCAGATTTACTTATTAATAAACATCAGAAATAATATTTTATGTTTCATGGTTCACATGATTTATTTCATGATTATATATATACAATGTATGAATTCTATTTAAGTCCAGAACATTTGAATTTGTTAATGATTATAGTGTTGTCAGCACAGTGGAATATAATCTTAATTATATGTTCGAAAGTTTATTCCCTGATATGTCAGTTCACTGGATTTAGAGTGACATGATAATTAGCGATAGGTATTCTCACACCTTGGATAAGTGTTATGTCCTTTCCAGGGCATTGGCAAAGTTTACCAGTATCAGATGTATGGAGTATACATCGGAAGGGACCGATATTGAACTTTGATTCGATTTGTTTAAATTTACTAGTAATATCTATTCAATTCAATATCACCCGCTGATCCTAGATCAAATGATCTTAATCCTGATATGGTTAGGTTCGATCTCAAGAGTATTATACATGTTATTTGATTTGTTAGTTAAGCCTACTTATAGGTCAGGGTGACACGTAAATTTTGGGAACATGATAGTATAATTGAGTGGGAGCGCTAACATAAATATTGAGTCTATAACTTCTATAGGAATTTAGAAGTGAAACGATGATATCCTTCGAGCTTGGCTAAATGGAGATAAATGGTGGAGATCTCATTTCACTTCGCTGAAATATCATTTATACGGAGCTAAGTATTTTAAGGACAAAATACATTGAAGGTGTAATAGTAACTTAGTGCCTATTCAATGTAGATCATCTATTAGAGGGTCATTGATCAAATTAGGATTATAACAATGGAAAACTTATAGCGTATCTATATCGTGGAACATATAGAGCGTTCTATATAACTGAGAGTGCAACTCCAAGTTCTAAGTGTGGATTCAATAAGGAATTAATAAGTTAGGGAATTTACTTAGTAAATTCGGTTCGACTTATTAGAAGCTCGGTTAATATAGGCCCATGATCCCCATACTAGTTGAGACCAAACTGCTTGTAAGACTCAGTTAATTGATTTTGTTTAATTAATTATAATTCTAAAGTTAGACTATGTCTAGTTTATGAATTTTCACTAAGCAAGGGCGAAATTGTAAAGAAAAGAGATTTTAGGTTTATTTATTAATTAAGAGACTTTACATGTCTAAATTAATAAATATATTAAATGGCAATATTATTTAATAATTAATTTTTAGTTCTTAAATAATAAGAATCGACATTTAAATGGTTAAATTGGAAAATTGGCATTTTTGAGAAAATGGGATTGAAAAATGACAAAATATGAAAGTTGCAAAGTGAGGCCCACTTCCCTTATATGGCCAGCCACTATGCAAAGCTTTTACCATTTATTTTTTGTAACGCCCCCGCTTCAAGCCTCCATTGGGCCCTTACACCCACGGAATGAATGGCTCTTATACACGAGTACGTCACTCTGGCTGCTTCATGGACTGATGACTGACCCTACAGACCAACACGAGTGTTTTCATCGTACTTTTTCCTCACTTACACGCTTCTTGGGAAAACTTCCCAGGAGGTCCCCCATCCTGAAATTGCCCCAGGTCAAGCACGCTTAACTGTGGAGTTCTTTCGAGATAGGCTACCGAAAAACAAGATGCACCTTGTCGATATAGGTAGTACCAATCAATACATTTAAGCCTTCTTCAACTGTGTAGTCCCATACCTACAGTCTTAGAATCATCCCACTTGACCTTCCCCAGGCGGTGTGGGATTGCACAGCTTACCCGGTATTTCCCCTTACGGATCACGGGACTACTAACTATCACAATCACACCCCCCTTACGGGGTCCGACGTCCTCGTCGACCACACTTCCGGGCCGGGTTAAGGCTGCGATACCATTTGTAACGCCCCCGCTTCAAGCCTCCATTGGGTCCTTACACCCACGGAATGAATGGCTCTTATACAAGAGTACATCACTCTGGCTTCTTCATGGACTGATGACTGACCCTACAGACCAACACGAGTGTTTACAGCGTACTTTGTCCTCACTTACACGCTTCCTGGGAAAACTTCCCCGGAGGTCGCCCATCCTGAAATTGCCCCAGGTTAGGCACGCTTAACTTTGGAGTTCTTTCGAGATAGGCTACCGAAAAACAAGATGCACCTTGTCGATATAGGTAGTACCAATCAATACATTTAAGCCTTCTTCAACTGTGTAGTCCCATACCTACAGTCTTAGAATCATCCCACTTGACCTTCCCCAGGCGGTGTGGGATTGCACAGCTTACCCGGTATTTCCCCTTACGGATCACGGGACTACTAACTATCACAATCACACCCCCCTTACGGGGTCCGACGTCCTCGTCGACCACACTTCTGGCTGGGTTAAGGCTCTGATACCATTTGTAACGTCCCGCTTCAAGCCTCCATTGGGTCCTTACACCCACGGAATGAATGGCTCTTATACAAGAGTACATCACTCTGGCTTCTTCATGGACTGATGACTGACCCTACAGACCAACACGAGTGTTTACAGCGTACTTTGTCCTCACTTACACGCTTCCTGGGAAAACTTCCCCGGAGGTCGCCCATCCTGAAATTGCCCCAGGTTAGGCACGCTTAACTTTGGAGTTCTTTCGAGATAGGCTACCGAAAAACAAGATGCACCTTGTCGATATAGGTAGTACCAATCAATACATTTAAGCCTTCTTCAACTGTGTAGTCCCATACCTACAGTCTTAGAATCATCCCAGTTGACCTTCCCCGGACGGTGTGGGATTGCACAGCTTACCCGGTATTTCCCCTTACGGATCACAGGACTACTAACTGTCACAACCACCCCCCCTTACGGGGTCCGACGTCCTCGTCGACTACACTTTCGGCTGGGTTAAGGCTCTGATACCATTTGTAACGTCCCGCTTCAAGCCTCCGTTGGGTCCTTACACCCACGGAATGAATGGCTCTTATACAAGAGTACGTCACTGTGGCTGCTTCATGGACTGATGACTGACCTTACAGACCAACACGAGTGTTTTCAGCGTACTTTGTCCTCACTTACACGCTTCCTGGGAAAACTTCCCAGGAGGTCGCCCATCCTGAAATTGCCCCAGGTCAAGCACGCTCAACTGTGGAGTTCTTTCGAGATAGGCTACCGAAAAACAAGATGCACCTTGTCGATATAGGTAGTACCAATCAATACATTTAAACCTTCTTCAACTGTGTAGTCCCATACCTACAGTCTTAGAATCATCCCACTTGACCTTCCCCAGGCGGTGTGGGATTGCACAGCTTACCCAGTTTTTCCCCTTACGGATCATGGGACTACTAACTGTCACAATCACAATCAAAATGGCACCATATGAGATGTTGTATGGACGAAAATGTAGACCAGAGCCACAGTTATATCGGTCCTGAACGTTCTCACGAGTTACACACATCAGCCAAAAAGTTTCGCTTGCCACCAAGTAAGTCTCATTATATATGCTTTCATTTTATGTGTATTTGTGTACACTACTACAAAAAAGGGTATTTTCGTCGTTTTATAAGTGACATATAAAGATTTTGCGTCGGTCTACAGAACCGACGTATAATCTGTAGACGCAAATAGTGTTTTATTTGTGTCGTTTTTAAAAAGACGCAAAATACAATTTTCGTCATTTGAAAACCGACGCTAAAAAATTACTTTTCTATTTTATTTTAAGCGTCGGTTTAAAAATGACGCTAAATGCTTCATGGCATTTTAAAACTGTCACAAAAACTTATTCCGTCGGTTTAAAAATGTCATATCTATTACAAAAATAATTTTTTTTTTACTTATTGCGTCACTTATAAAATGAAGCACAAATATAAGTAAGGGAAAATTGCAAATTTTTCATGCAATTTTCCCCACCTGCATTATCAAATTTTAGAATAACTCTATATAATATAGTAAATACATAATACAAAAAAAATTAAAATAACATTTCGAAAACTTATATAAAATTAGTAATCGATTCTATTAACTAATCACACAATACCAAAATTGTTAATAAAATCGATTCTAAAACTTAAATAAATATGTATATCGTAAACTAAATATAAACTAATAATATATGCAAAAGATAACAATAATCATAAAACTTGTTACTCATGTATTATAAGAAAAGTGTAGTAACCTTAAGTACTTAATCTATAATCAAAGGCTTCACAAATTCGGCCCACTCATCCCGTACGACATTGATCTCCTCGTTACTATAGGGAGCATCTAACTTGAACTGTAAAACAAAAGATAAAAAAACATTAATAATTATATTAAAAGTATATATAATTAAAATACAAACTAAATAAAGAAGAGTAATTATTCATGTTTACATGATTTTTCAAAAAACTCTGCGATGTGATCATCTTCATACTCCACATTATTAAAAATCTTATCCTTTCTAGAGGGTCCCTCGCCCGATCTTCTAATTTTTTCTCCGTGGTGATACCAAACCTTATAACTCCTGTCTATATCGTTCTTAAACAAATGTTCTCTTATTTGGACAATTTTCATACGCTCCATGTTACCACATTTGAGACATGGGCAATGAACCAAATCAGGATTATTCGCATTCTTTGCAGAAAACTCCAAAAAGAAGTCAACACCTTCCCTATATCTTACCGTTAACCTATTCGCACTCATCCAATCTCTATCCATTTCGAAACTTCTAACAAAACAACAAAACAACAATTTAATTAACCTAATTAATACAATAAAATAATTCTATATCTACTTAACCTAATTAATTTAATAAAATACTAATCCTACTGAAATTTCTACCGAAATTTTGGCAGCATAACATTTATAATTCGGACGTTCCCGAAAATTTTAAACATGCAACTAATCTATTAAAACATCCACAATAATACAAACAAACAAAACTATAATTAACAGTACAAATATTACCACCCATCCGACCGCAGTCATGCAATTCCAGAACTTACTTCACTATGGATGAATATCTAGGATATTCAAACTCTTCTAGGATTTATAAAATATAAAGAAATAAAGTTTGAGTAGCTTACCAATTCCAAGCTAGCGTTCAAGCAATTTCTTCAAAGAATAGTTTTATACCAAGGATCTAACAAAATGAAAGAGAAATCAACATATTAGACAATTAAATTTGCAAAAAAAAGAATCTGTTAAGGGAACAACAGATTGTATTTAGAAGGAGATTTGAAGAAACGAGAAATTTTATTTTATTTTTTCTATTTAGAAGGAGATTTGGAGAAGAGAGAATTCCTTTTGATCATTATTTATTCTTTTCATGTATTTATTGATGAAATTTTTTCTTAATTATCCAACTTCTATCCTTGGAGAGAAAAATCCCAATTTTGTTATCATAAAAAAAGGAAAAAGAGAAAGAAAGAAAGAAAGAAAACATTAATTTCATAATCCACCCCAAATATATGAATAAATATACTGTGGTGTGTACACTCTATACCTTAAATTGGAATAAAATATACTGCTTCTAATTCATTTGTTGTATTCTACTATGTATATACCAAAAAAATGACAAACATAATTTTTTTTTGATGAAGTATTCCATTATTGAGTTTCATATAATATAATAATAATAACACTTTTTTCCTTGATAATAACCACAATAATAATAAAAAAAAAATGACTATCTACTTTTTGAGTAATATTGTTATTTGTTGAACAAGTTGTCAATTAGAGGGAAAACATTATAGTGTTAAATGAGCAATGCTATTAGTAGAATTTACCAATGAAATTTAACCACATTAACATGTGACATTTTTTCTCCAACAAAAGCAGTCATTAATTCTTTACTTGTCTTTTGCTTTGAGGGCTTTATGCAAGAACCTGAATTTCAAACAAAAAAAGGAAAACAAACACTCCAAACAAGGAGACATATAAATCAGTGTCCATAATAAATAATGCACATTTCAATATTAATTCGTTAAAATAAAAAAGAAAACATTAATTTCATCATACAACACAAAGAAAAGTCCCACTACAAATACTCCATTTCTTCACTCATTTTCAACACAACCACAACTCTTCCCAAAACCCAAACTAATACTCATATTCTCTAAAAACACCCTTATTTGATAGTAAAAGAAACTGAGAAAATAATAAAGATTAATTCAACTAATAACAACAATTATTTTGCTACAAAAAAAAAAATTAAAAAAAAAAACTAATTATTTGATACATTTAATTTTAACATTGAGGAAGTAGTCAAAGTGTAGCACCATTATAAGTAGTCAAATATACACAATTGTTCCCAATAACAATGTTTTGGAAAACAAGAATTTCTTAATTTAAGATCTTATAAAAATAAATTCAAAACCAAATAATCAAACAAATCCAAGTCATCTAATGGCACAAACAATTATAAGAAGATCACTCTAATGTGAATGTAAACTTGTATTAGTTGTAGTTTCCAACAGCTTTGTCACCTCTTACAAACAAAAATTATAATAAAGCCTCTCAAAAAATTTAATGTAGTTTAATCTTACCATTGATATAATGTTTGAATACAAAATCTAATCCAAGGTGTCAAATGCAAATTCAACTTCTCATGGAGCAATGATATAATGAAACATATGAAGAATTATCTCCATTCTCCAGGGTTGGCAGAATCTCACAAAAGCAGATAATTTAAGTCAACACTCACTCAAAAAGTGCCCCATTTCAAGGCTGAAATCTACATTTCCATTGCTTAAGTTACAGAATCATCACCAAGTATCAAGGAGGGAAAATCCCATATTTCCTGGTTCCTACATGCTCCAGAAAATAATGAACCAACTTACAAAAATTAAACTCTACACTTTGTCTTTTCATGGATATTATGACCTTGACAACACTGCAATAGATTCCCATTCCAAACTACATAAACTCTAAAAACCACCCTTATTATTCTACTTCAACTATCTTAGTTTTTATTTTGGTGACAAAATATTACTTAATATCATGGAAGGGAAAGAAGAAGATGTTAGACTTGGAGCCAATATGTACAGAGAGAGACAACCTTTAGGAACGGCTGCTCAGAGTCAAGACTCGAAGGACTACTCGGAGCCACCGTTATTGGCAAGATTGTATGTATCTTGAACTATCTTGTTTTAAATTCAGGAATTAATGACATAAAATTATCTGGAGAGAGCACGGCAGGGGAAGGATCAGCGCCAGGAGAAGTAGATTCGCATTCGACTTCAAGTTCGAGTTCGAATTTGAATCACAATCCGCTGGACCAACTTCAACCGGCCAAATTAACACAGAATCGCTCTTTGGCTGCCTTAGCAACTAAACTTTTTGACCACAAGATTCCATTCAACAAGAAGGTTTTTCCATTTTTATCTATTACTGTAACAACATTCTTATCAGATAACCTAGTTCTTACCACAACATTTAAAAACCCATCACGTGATTGTGCAGCCAAATGCCCCAAGCCTTTTACCAACTTCACAGCCACCCTATTAATAACCCTAATTCTTTTTACTATTATTATTATTATTATTATTATTATTTTGCAATGATAAAAAAACTTTATGTGGTACAACTTACAAAATCTAAATATGCCTAAAAGAAAAAGTTGAATTTTATCTAACTAAACAACAATTGTAAATGGTAATTTGAATTGATAATGTGGAGTTTGAAAAATTCTTAATTTTGTTAAATTACAGCTATATAATATATGGGATATTCTTAACTACTGCATTTTTCCCTAAAAAAAGTAGTCTTGTGAGCAAGAGGAAAATCTCCTATTTGACTTTCCAGAACGTACCCATGGCTGACGTAGCGATCGGAGGCAACTTTCCTAAGCACATCAATCAATAAAGCCATATTCATATCAACGCATTTTTATCTATTAAAGTTTTTCCATTTTGACCACAACATTCTTATCCTAAAGAATGAAACAAACATCTAATTACCAGTTCTTACCACAAACACATTTATTGAATACAAATCATATTCTAAATCTTAATATAACCTAGTTTAAAAACCCTAATTTCAAATTAAAGGGAGAATCAGATAATCAAAACTAGCAATGTAAATCTCTCAATCTAAATGTATAACATTCAAATCTGAAACCCCCAAATCAAAAGCTACCAATGATATAAAATGATAAATTATTTTTTGATGATAAAAATGAGAGATTGAGAGAGAGAGATAGATTATAGTTGAAAGCAAGAGAGAAAGAGATGGAACGACAGAGAGATGGAACGAGAGAGACTTACGGAGGTGGGAGAGGAGACCTACGACGGTGAGCTTCAGAATCGCATCAGGCCCTATTCGAAAATGTGTGTCTCTATGGCCGGTTCGAAATCTCAGTTCAGAGAGCTTCACACATTCAAAATCGCAAGAGAGAAAGAGAGGGGAAAGAGAGAGACCTTCAGACTGAAATTTCAAGAGAGAAAGAGAGGGAAAGAGAGTTGTTCAGAGAAAGAGAGGGAAAAGAGAGCTTGAAAATGATATAGTGTATTCGACTGTTTGTAAGTGATCAATATGAGAATCTGCGTCGTTTTCTCACACTCACAATCGTTTTTAGCGTCGTTTTTAAAACGCCACACAAAGCTTAAGTGAGGCTTTTAAAACGACGCTAATAATGAACGAATTTTTTTAATTTCTTTGACTTTTACCGTCGGTTGGGTAATTAGTGACAAAGATAGAACCGACGCTATATGTTTATTTTTTGTGACATTTTAAAAGTGACGAATATATTGAATATAGTACTATTCACGTCGGTCAACGCGATGAACAGTCGCGTTGACCGACGTGAATAGTGAATTTTGTGGTAGTGGTAATTTCTAAATTTTCATTTTACTTCAAAAAAAAATGAACGTGGGAAGGATCGAACCTACAACCTCTCCACTCATAGATAACCTCAATTACCAGTTCTGCCATAAGATAACCTTAGTACCAATATCCAAGTTTAGGTACTACCCATATGAAATAATTTTTTTTTACATATAAATATATTGCAAGTTAGTTTAAAATAAAATTTTTAGGTGAAATTTTAGAACTTGATGATAGATAGCACCATATGACTCTTAAAAAAAATGTGTGTTTTATTATTTTATGTGATTATTTATTTTATCTTTGAATAAATAGAAATTATTTGTGAAGTAGTTATGTAAGTATGGGCATTTTTACTTTTTATTTTTGAAAATAGTGATATCTTATTTAAGTTTATCTTCTTTTAGAGATTCTTAGAAACAAACAAAGAACATTAGGAAATAATGTCTCCAAGAAGATCAGTTCGAATCAACGACAATAGAAACATCCACGTGGATGCAGCTTCAGCACCCCCAAGGGGCGGAGGCGGAGGTGATGGTAGACGCGGAGGCCGACGTGGAGGCCAAAGCGGTAGGGGAGGTAGACAAGGAGCATCGGTAGCACCGGTAGATGAAGTAGCACTCGAACAACAACAAGCACCTCCCAATGCTCAAGCTGAGATACTCCGAGAAAACACTCGTATACGTGAGGAGCTAACTCAAGAAATTTCAAGGCTACGAGCTCAGAATGAGGAGTTACGCCGAAATCAAAATCCACCCGTTAGAAACCTAGCTCTTCAACCAGCTGCATTGAATCCAAAACCAATACAACGTTTTGAACCTGTGTACGAGCCATTCAGGAAACAACAACCACCAATATTCAATGGGAGCTCGGACTCACTTGAAGCTGAGGAATGGTTGCGCTCAGTGGAGTCCATATTGGAATATATGGACCTCAGTGATAGGGAAAGCGTATCCTGTGCTGCCAGCCTACTTAAAAAGGATGCACGGATCTGGTGGGAAGTAGTAAGACAGAGTCGCAACATAACAACTATGACATGGTTGGACTTTGTTGATGTGTTCAACAGGAAGTACTACAGTGCCGCTATACTGGCTGCAAAAGAAGATGAGTTTATGAATCTGAGGCAGAACAATCTCACTATCACGGAGTATGCTAGGCAATTTGACCGTCTGGCAAAGTTTGCACAAGAGATTGTACCAGCTGAGGCCCTTCGGGTCAAAAGGTTATTGAAGGGGATGAACCCCATGATTAAAAAATATGTGAAAATCATGGTGGGGACCAACACAGTTTATGCTGAGGTGTTAGAAAAAGCTCTCGAAGATGAGTTACTCAAAAATGATATAAAGAAGGAGAATGCTGCTAAGTGGGAAGCCCGAAGAAACAATGGAGGAAATCAAGAGAATAAGAGAAAACACGAGGGAAATCATGGTAATGATCGTGATAAAAAGGGGAAAGCAGTGGTCCAAAATAACAACAATGGGGTGAAAAGGTCCTATGTAGAATTCCAAATTTGCCCCACATGCAATAGGAAACATCTTGGGGAGTGTAAGATGAAGTCAGGGGTGTGCTACAATTGCGGGCAGCCAGGCCATCTGAAGAAAAATTGCCTAAAGAAACAAAAGAAGGAGAACCAAGCCGCTCCTGCTCGAGTGTTTGCTCTCACCAGAGGAGAAGCGGGCACAAGCAACACTGTTGTCTCAGGTTAGGTTTCTATTTACGGATTGCCTTGTAATGTTCTCTTTGATTCTGGAGCTACTCATTGTTATATAGCTACTATGGTAATTGATAGTATAGATAAGCCATGTGACCTACTTAGATGTGGTATTGTGACGGAATTACCCTCGGGAGAAACCATGTTATCAACAAGAAGAATGGGAGATGTACCTATCATAATCGAAAGCAAAGAACTCATGGGCGACCTAATAGAGCTGGAAATGAAGGAGTATGATGTTATACTTGGGATGGATTGGCTATCTAGTCACCCTGCAACAATCAATTGCCAAAACAAACTGGTCGTTTTTGAAACAAAGGCTGGGGATCGGTTTATTTTCAAGGGCGACAAGCTGGCCTTGAGGACTCCATTAATCTCTTCCCTAAAAGCTAGTCAGCTACTGAAGGCGGGGTGTCTGGCATTCTTGGTCAGCGTAGTGGATCGAGCAATAGAGATGCAACTAAATGTGGAGAATGTGCACATAGTCTGTGAATTTCCAGAGGTCTTTCCAGAAGATTTACCGGGACTACCTCCAGACAGAGAGGTGGAGTTCATCATCGAATTAGCCCCAAGGACTAATCCAATTTCAAAGGCTCCATACAGAATGGCACCTAATGAGTTAAAAGAGCTTAAAATACAACTACAGGAGCTCTTAGACAAAGGGTTCATTAGACCGAGTTACTCACCTTGGGGTGCGCCGGTACTCTTTGTCAAGAAGAAAGATGGAAGTATGAGGATGTGCGTAGACTACCGTGAGCTCAACAAGGTGACCATCAAGAATAAGTATCCTTTGCCAAGGATTGACGATCTCTTTGATCAATTGCAAGGCTCGACTGTGTTCTCAAAGATAGATATAAGATCTGGGTATCACCAGCTGAAGGTCCGGAAGGAAGACATACCCAAGACAGCATTCAGAACACGGTATGGACACTATGAGTTCTTAGTAATGTCTTTCGGACTAACTAACGCCCCAGCAGCCTTCATGGATATGATGAATATGGTGTTCAAGGAGTACCTAGATAAGTTTGTTGTTGTATTCATTGATGACATTCTTATCTACTCCAAAACCGTGGAGGAACATGAGGAACACCTGAGGATGACTCTAAGCCGACTTAAGGAGAACCAACTATATGCCAAATGGAGTCGAGGTGGATCCTACAATGATCGAAGTGGTCAAGAGTTGGCCAACACCTAAGACTGCAAGTGAAGTAAGAAGCTTCTTGGGTCTAGCTGGTTACTATAGACGCTTTGTTGAAGGATTTTCCAAGATCGCAACTCCTCTAACCCTACTTGACTCGAAAGACGCAAAAGTTTGTCTGGTCAGAAAAGTGTGAGGGTAGCTTCCAAACACTTAAGGACAAACTAATAACAGCCCCTGTATTATGTGTTCCCAATAACAAGGATAAGTTTGTGGTGTACTGCGATGCATCAAAACAAGGGCTGGGATGCGTGCTGATGCAAAATGACAAAGTAGTAGCGTATGCCTCAAGACAACTTAAGGAGTATGAAAAGAGGTACTCAACACACGATCTAGAGTTGGCAGCAGTAGTTTTTGCGCTAAAAATATGGAGGCACTATCTCTACAGGGAGAAATGTGAAATTTATACCGACCACAAGAGCCTTAAGTACTTCTTTACGCAAAAGGAACTCAACATGAGGCAGAGGCGATGGCTAGAGCTTGTTCAGGACTATGATTTTGAAATCCACTACCACCCGGAGAAGGCCAACGTAGTAGCGGACGCGCTAAGTAGACGCAGTTATGCCAGCTTGGCAATACTGGCAAAAATAGAAAGGCCACTACAACAAGAACTCCAAAGAAGTGGTATAGAGATCATTACTCCAAAACTAGCCAACCTAACAATTGTCTCAACGCTGCTACAAGAACATAAAGATGCACAGATTCTTGATGACTTCTTACAGAAGAAAAGAGCAGGCTTTCGAGAGAAGGAGGCAGAGGATTTCTCTGAAGGTACAGACGGCATGGTGAGGTATAAGGGAAGGGTGTGTGTAGCCAATGACGTAGAGCTTAAAAAGAAAATCTTGATGGAAGCACACATGACACCCTACTCAGTGCATCTAGGGTCAACCAAAATGCACAATGACTTAAAAACCTTTTATTGGTAGCCAGGGATGAAGAAGGATGTAGCTGAATTCGTAGCTAGTGTTGGAATTTATTTTACCAGGATCTTAGATCTACTCACAAGTATGTTGTTTAACACCCTAAATATGAACTTTCTAAAACGATAAATAAACACATATAAAGTTAAGCAAACCTTACATTGATGGCAGCGGAATTAATGTCTCCTTCCACTCAAAACTCTAACCCTTGTATCCTTTCTGTCGCAGAGTATTATGAAGATCTGAGCCCGAATGTCCTTCTCTTTGTGTGTGATCCTTCACAGTCTTCCAATCTATGATTGAGTTACCACTTGCTGTGTGTGGGCACTTACTCTATCACTAAGGTTCGAAATATAGAAGAGGAAAAGAGAGAGAATTGATTTCGGCTATAGAGAGAAAAGGGAAGGCTCGGTTTTTCTAAAGAGAAAATTTTCTGACAGAAAAGATTATTCAAAGTTATGATTTTGACTGAGCCATCACTTTCTATTTATAGGCAACTACTAGGTTTAGGTTAGGAATTATTTGGCATTAAAATAATGAAAATATCAATTTGAAAAACCACTTTAAGTGGCCGGCCATGGTGTGTAATGGGCCCCACTTGGTTTTTGCAGTTTTCACAAATTTTATTTGTATTTTCTCATAAAAGCCAATTTTCCAAGTCTAACCATTTAAATGCCAAAGCTAATTATTTAACAACTATAATAGATTATTAAATAATATTGTCATTTAATTTAATTATTAATTAGACAGATAAAGTCTATTAATAAATAAATAAACCTAGAATCTCTTTTCTTTACAATTTCGACCCTGCTTAGTGAAAATTCACAAATCAGACATAGTCTAACTTTAGAATTATAATTGATTAATCACAAATCCATTATTGAGGCTTACAAGCAGTATAGTCTCAACTAGAATGGGGACCATGGATCTATATGCTGAGCTTCCAATAAGTGAACTGAATTTACTAGGTAAATTCCTACTTATTAATTCTTCGTTGAATCCACTCTTAGAACTTAGAATTGCACTCTCAGACTTATATAGAGCATATTATATGTTCCACTTTATAGATATGCTATCTCATTTAACCATTGTTATAATCTTATTGTGATCAAAGATCCTCTATATAGATGATTTACATCGAGATGGGATAATTTTACCGTTCTCACCCCTCAATGTATTTTGCCCCGTAAAACACTTAGCTACCTGTAAATGATGTTTAGTGATCTAAGAATTAGTCACTTAAACAAGAGCTCATCCATTTAATTCTATTTAGCTAAGCTCGAAGGGAATCATCACTTAACTTCTATACATCAGTAGAAGCTATAGATTCCATATTTATGTTAAGCACTCCCACTCAATCATACTATCATGTTCCCAAAATATACGTATCACCCTGACCCAAAAGTAGGCTTAACTAATAAATCAAAGAACATGAATAGTACTCCTGAGTTGAGCCTAAGCATATCAGGATTTAGAATCTTTTAATCTTAAGATCAACTACTGATATTGACTTTGAAAGATATAACGGTAAAGTTTATAATATCTTAACTAAGCTGTAATATCAATCCAGTCCAATGTATACTCCATACATTCGAAACTAGTATACTTTACTAATGTCCTGGAAAGAACATAACACTTACTCCTAGTGTAAGTACACATCATTGTTGATTATCACATTAGTGTAAATCCCAAACACTGATGAAACAGGGACTTAGTCTTTTGATTCATATGATCACAATCACATTCCACTGTGTTGACGATACTGTAATTGTGAATAAACATATGATCTGGACTTAACTTATTTTGTGTATAAAGGTAATAAACATATTAAACCATTAGCATGTAAAATTCATGCAAACATAAATCACTTCAAATTTCTTATATTGATAACTAATCAGATTGTAAAGGGTTTTATTTAGGGCACAAAACCCAACAAACTCCCACTTGCACTAACATAAAACAAAGTGTGCAAATAAATCAATCTGATGTCTTGATCTTCAAATCAAGTGTAGTATATTTGAATCCACCCAAACTTTTGAAAACTAGTTCATAAATACATTTATGAAACATCCTTTGCTATATGCATTACTCATCAAGGGATACTAAAATCATTACTGTTTAAAGTACATCTGAATAAACAGAAGACATATCTGTCATATTTTAAAATATGGAATTGAGATAATACAGCGTAGACTTTTCTTCAGTAATATAAGTTTCTGGTCATTTCGAATTTCCAAAGTTATAATTCTTTTCTGGTAGAGCTTGAATTATTATAGAATAACTCATCCACCCCCAAAGTAACCACCATCTCATAATTTCGAATGAGTTGGTGAAGATACAAGGATAACTGATATACAGTTCCTTAATATCTAACATATAGATCACTTTGATAAATCTTTCTTGAATATCTTCTAATGTTCCTTATTTGATTATATCTCAGATAGCTCCCACTCAATAGCAGATGTCTGGTTAAATAATTCTTTTACCCTCTTTATTGTTTGGAGAGTTATCTAGTTGTGACTTATTGTATTAGTCTGAAACTTTAAGTTTCTTTTAAGACTAAGTCATCAACATAGCAGACTAGTATTTGAAGTGAAAAATACTTGCTAGAGATTAAGTAATCAAAATTAAGATACCATAAAATGTTATGAGGATTAAGAATTCTTAGTTCAAGTCATTCGAATAGACTGAACTAGAGTTCTTTTATCTTATTCTCATAATTCTGATAAGTTATATCTATTCACATGAATGGTTAGATTTGCTTTTCAGTAGTGTTCTTAAGTTCCTATCACAAGTATCAACCTAATGAAGATGGGTAAAGAATTTTAAAATTCTCCCACTCAATTAAGGTAGTGTGAAACATTATCAAAGAACTTTTATAGGTATCAATTTTTACTACAACAGTAAAACTAAATTGGAACATACAATCAAGATGAAGGATATATATCGATAATAGCTAAGTCATTGTATTACTTCCATGTTTAAAGAAAATATGTGTTACATAGGGTATTGTGGAGTAAACTCCACCCCGAAGTATATAGAGATTATGATCCACCCCTAAAGGTTGTAAAGATCATGATTCTCTAAGTGTGATAGAGATTATGTGGAGTTGAATACAATCTAGAGTTCATTAGATATAAAAGATCGTTGAACTGCATAGTTTTCTTAACTTTTCTTCACCCCTATCAGATCAAAAGATCCTTTTATTAAACAAATTCTTAATAATTGTATTAGAATTAACAATTATTAATAAACATAGAAATAATTTCTAGTGTTTATTTAATATGACTCTATGAAGAGTTGTAAATATTATAGAATTTGCATCAATAATAAAAACACTTACACATACAAACATATTAATATAATGTGGTAATTGTTTTTGAAGATAAAGTAAATGAAGCTCAATCTCATAAATTGCAATTTGGTTGAATAGAAAATAAAATAAACTTTATTAATAATAAAAAAAAATTATTGCAATAATATGAGAAAAACAGGGATAAAAATCACTAACTAAAATTCGAAATCCAAATTGTCTTTAAACTAAAACAATTAATTCAAAATAGATCAATGAGCTTCATCTTCATCTTGGACGATCTTCACCCTTTGTCCAGCTTTCTGATCCAACTCACGAAGATAGCAACTGAGTTCAAGTATGTAATATCCGCTAACTCCGAAAGGGTATTTTTGTAATTTTATTTAGTTGAGAGTATTATTTTTTTTTATTTTACATATTTATGGATTTAAATATGTATGGGATTATTTTTATGATAATATAATATTTGATTTTATTGGCATGTGCATAATGCCTAATAGATACATATGTCTGGATATTGTTATATGGGTATATTATTATTATTATTATTATTATTATTATTATTATTATACGTTTATTATTATATTATTATTATTATTATTATTATTATTATTATTATTATTATTATACGTTTATATTATTATTATTATTATTATTATTATTATTATACGTTTATTATTATTATTATTATTATTATTATTATTATTAGTAACAGTATACGATATACGTATACATGAACGGAACACTCAAACCGAACGCCTATTTTGGTGGAATGGGAATCGCTCCACTTCGGTTCAATGCGATATTTTGCTTGGGTTTAAGCACGATAGAAATTAGGTTTTAAAGTCTATTTTCGTTCACCCAAAACAGAGAACCAACGAGAGAGAGAGAGAGCACGTATACGGCGTATACGGTACCGAAAACTTTCGTTTCTTCAAGCGGAGTGAAACCTGGGTGAACGTGGGGGTTTGGGATCACTTATATACGACCTAAGGAAGCTTTTTAACGTGGTATAAGGGGCGGAAGTCGTCGTTTTGAGATTCGCCATTTTTGAAGCTTCAAAGGTGCGGCTTAGTTACGGACTCGAATTCGAACGTGTTTAAGCTTGTTCTTGGGTCAAGGGAGGTTATATTTGAGTGCATGGGACCCTAAGGATTGTTTTTGACGTAAGAAAACGAAGCTTTAACGTCCAAAACGAAAATCCAAAATTTTGGACTCCATTAAAGACGGTACACCGCCAACGAAGAAGACAACCCCGATCTGCCCTCTCGGACCACTTTTCTTGATCGTTTTGAGGTCCCGAGCATTGTGGAGAGCTTCCCCAATCGAAAGGACGCTTCAAGAGCCATCGGAGACAAAGTTACACTTTACGGCGACGAATCCGACGAGAACTCGGCGACACTCCGTTCAGGGATTTCTGGAGGTTATTTTTCGATTTTCTTTCAGTTCTTGACTTGTGCTAGGTGTTCTTAGGCCTACTATGAAGTTTGATAATTTTCTTGCAATTATTTGATTTATTATGAATTATTTGGTTTATTTGTTAAATTAATTATGAAAAATACTTAGATTACTCAGAAAAATCTAAATATATTTTATATGATTAGTTATGAGATATAAACTATTGCAAAATTGGTAGATTCGAATTTCGGTTAATTTTGTATTTTTCATGAATTATTTGTGTTATTTATTAAATTAATTATGAAAAATACTTAGGGTGCTCAGAAAAATCTAGATTTATTTTATATGATGGACTATGATATATAAACGGTTATAAAATTGGTAGATTGAATTTTCAGGCGATTATGTATTTTTCATGAATTATTGATGTTATTTCTTATTTTAATTATGAAAAATACCTAGGTTGCTTAGAAAATTTAAAGAAAATTATTTATGACTTATTACAGATTATAAAGTGTATTAGAAGAGTTAGATTCGGTTTTTAATCAATTTTGGTATTTTTCATGAATTTACTTAATTAATGCTTAAGTTAATTATGAAAAATAGATAAGAGTTGTTAAAATAGTAAAATGTATTTTTGTGATACCATTTACTGCCTAGGATATCAAATGGAATAGGTTTTATTATTTATTGGTTGCTGTAGGTATTTATTATAATTATTGGTGATTAATTAACTATTTATTTAGACTTTAATAAGAATAAATAGTATTTTAGTAAATTTTACGTAAAAATGTGTTGTATGAATTCATGTTTTACGTTAAGAATGTTTGTTTGAGTCCATGCAATATGTTTGTGTGAATCTAAATAATAAATGCTTATGTATGGTGTGTCATGCAAGTAAAATGGACCTATGTGTTACGTATTTTTACGTAAGTTTCTGTATGAGTTTAGAGATTCATACTTGAATGTATTTTGAGTGTATTGCTGTGTTAATGAATGTCTAGGATCTTGTTCTCAACAAGGAAATTCGTTGAGGTGCTCGAGGTAGCAAGTGTGGTCTTGGCAACTGAGGTAAGAAGAGTGGACATCTGTACACAGGGTGTATGTTATGCATACAACTTGGGTTGGTTTGCTATTTAATTTGATTGTGTTGTTATTTCCTTACATTTTGTGAGCATCGTTAGCGTGAGAATAATATTAGGGTCTTGTTGCTTGTGTGAGCATAACACTTGCAGGTTATAACATTATCATGGGTGAGTACAACTTATGGTAATTAATTGCCCTGTTGGATGCCAAGTGTGAGAATAACACAAGGCAGGGTAGGTTACCTCATGTCTGATCAACATGAGAGAATAGTTGATTATCGTATGTGAGTATAATGTGCGGTATGAGACTTGATGTATGCATGTGAGAACAACATGCGTTGTGGATATATTTATGGAATGTGAATTTCTGTTGATTAATATTAAATAGTAAATTATGTCAAGTAACTACTTAGGAGGGTTATGTCCTACATAGCTCTTCTTACTGGGCGTTAGCTCACGGGTACTCTGTGTGCAGGTAAGGGTAAGGCTAAGCAGTGAGAATGAAGAGCTCGAGGCGTGGACCGCATGTTAGGGGGCTGGCACAGTATTTTGCTTTTAATGTTTTTAACTGCTAAACATTTTGGAGCTATTATTTTGACTTAACTAGTTCTTATTTAAGTTTACAGTACTAAAAGTATTTTGTTTTAAACAATGAGATCTCATGCTTGGATATTTTTCAATAAAGCAGTATTTGATTGTCTTTATCTTATTAAATTGTTTTATACGGACTATCCTATGTGACATCTCGGGAAATCGGGGTGTTACAATATGGTATCGGAAAACGATACGGTCCTAAAGAATGTGGTTAGCCCTAACATGTAAAGTTCACGCCATGAGACGAGCTCGACTCACCGTACCTTGTAAGTGGTTATTACTTATAATTAAGTTGCCTTAAATTTCTGCATGCGAGAGGGTAACATTATTTTCATGTAAAATTGATGATCAAAATGATCTTGATGTGTATTGGTTTGTGTGGTTCAGGAGTTTAGAAATGCCTCCCAGAAGGTCAGTTAGAGTGGGTCGAGGTCGAGGCCAAGGCCAAGGCCGAGATGATGGAGGGATCAATGAACCACCTCAAGCACCACAGGGATGGGAAGAGCGCATTGCCGCACTGGAAGGAATCATTCATAGGCAGGACGAAGAACTTCGTCGGGCGAGACGTCAACCGGAGCCGCCGGTCAAATCGGGCAAGATGCGAGAAAATAGAGACCCACCGAGGCTAGCGGTGGTATATCCTGCTACGAGAGGCTAGACATGAGTTGTTAGCGAGAGAGATTTCGAAAACAACACCCACGAGTTTGAGGGAGGCATAGACCGGTAGTGGGTGAGGAGTGGATAAGTCGCATAGAAAGCATTTTGCGGATGCTAAGGGTGGATGGGAATGACCGAGTGAAGTGTGCATCTTACATGCTTTGAGGAAAGATGCTCGTATACGGTGGGAGGTGGTGGAACAAACAAAGGATGTAGATACCATGAACCGGAACGATTTCAAAAGGGTCTTTAATGAGAAGTATTATAACTCGGCGGTTCTAGCGGCAAAGGTCGATGAATTTGCGGGTTAGTCCAAGGGAGTCTTCTTGTGGCGAGTATGCACAAAAATTTGATAGATTGGCGAAATTTGCTCCGGATACGGTACCTGCGATAGAGTGCGAGCACATCGATTTGTGGAAGGCACGAAACCAATGGTTGCTCGAGATGTGGAAATTGTGTCAAGGGGTCAATTCGGCTATGCTCAAGTTGTCGAAATGGCTCTTACGGTGAGCGGAGTGAAAACAAAATTTGGAAGGAAAATGCGCCCGGGAGAGAATCTAAGAAAGGTGGAGCCAATTCTAATGACCACAAGAAACGGGGACGGGACCGGTCAGGGCAGCCAAGTCAAGACAAGAGGTACAAAAGTGATAACGACCAACGATTTAATGGCGGCGGTGGGCGAACCATTCCGAGAATGCCCTAAATGTACCAAACGTCATCTCGGTGAGTGTCGCGCAAAAGCATGCTACAAATGTGGAAAAGAAGGACACATCAAACGCAATTGCCCACTGTGGGGACGGACGGGAACGCAGCGAGAACCCAAGAAAGATGACAAGTATGTTCCGGCCCGAGTTTTTGCCATCACTCAAGCGAAGGCGAGGCCGGTCCTTCGGTTGTATCGGGTCGGATTCCTATGGCCAACACCACTTGTAAAGTTTTGTTTGATTACGGTGCAACTCATTCCTTTATTGCTAGCACAATTGTAAATCATATAAATGCACCGAGTGAATTATTTTTGTGGGGTTTGGGACCATGTTACCATGCGGGGAGGTTGTAATCTCTAGAAGTTGGCTTAGGGGTATACACTGTCGGGATAGATGGTAGAGAATTATTTGTAGACACGATTGTATTAGATTTATTTGATTTTGATGTAATCTTGGGCATGGATTTTCTTACCAAATATGGAGCATCAATTGACTGCAAGCAAAAGAAAGTTGTTTTCACACCAGAAGATGGAGAGACTTTCGAGTTCAGGGGGGTAGGAAAGAAACCCCGCACTCCTATTATTTCGGCAATGAAGGCTGGGCAACTATTGCAGCGTGGGTGCTTAGGGTATCTAGTTAATGTGGTTGATGACACCAAGAAAATTGAAAGAAAGCCGGAGGAAACACGGGTAGTTCTTTGAGTTTCTTGATGTATTTCCGGAGGAGTTACCCGGGTTACCACCACACGGAGAAATCGAATTTGTGATAGAATTAGTGCCGGAACGGCACCGGTTCCGCGCACCATATAGGATGGCACCATCGGAATTGAAAGAACTCAAAATACAGTTGGAAGAATTGCTTAAGTTAGGGTTTATCAGACCTAGCTACTCTCCGTGGGGCGCACCAGTTCTATTTGTTAAAAAGAAAGACGGTACTATGAGAATGTGCATAGATTACCGAGAATTGAACAAGGTGACTATAAAGAATCGGTACCCACTGCCGAGGATTGACGACTTGTTTGACCAGCTTCAAGGGAAAAAGGTGTTTTCTAAGATTGATCTTCGTTCAGGGTACCATCAGCTAAGAATCAAAAATGAAGACATACCGAAGACAGCCTTCAGAACGAGATACGGACATTACGAGTTCATGGTGATGTCATTTGGACTTACAAATGCCCCAGCAGCTTTTATGGACCTCATGAACCGAGTCTTCAAGGAATATCTGGATCAGTTTGTCATTGTATTCATAGATGATATTCTGATTTATTCTAAGACGAGAGGAGGAACATGAGGAGCATTTACGCTTGACCTTACGGCGGCGAGAGAACATCAATTGTATGCCAAGTACAAAAAATGTGAGTTACGGTTGTCCGAGGTTGCATTTTTGGGCCACATTGTCACTAACGGGGGAATAAAAGTAGATCCTGCTAAGGTGGCTGCAGTGAAAGAATGGCCTAGACCAAAGACCGCCTCGAGAGGTTCGAAGCTTTTGGGTTTAGCGAGGCTATTATAGAAGGTTTGTTGAGGGGTTCTCAAAGATAGCCACACCCTTAACAGAATTAACTAGGAAGAATCTAAAATTTTCCTGGTCAGACAAGTGTGAGCAAAGCTTCCAAGAGTTGAAGAATAGACTTATCTCAGCACCAATCCTCAGTTTACCAACAGAAGAGGGACAATTTGCGGTATATTGTGATGCATCTAAACAAGGGTTGGGTTGTGTTCTAATGCAAGAAGGGAAGGTAATTGCTTACGCTTCAAGGCAATTAAAAGAATACGAACGAGAGATACCCGACACATGACCTAGAGTTAGCGCAGTGGTTTTTGCACTAAAAATATGGCGTCATTATCTCTATGGAGTGAAATGTGAAATCTACACCGATCATAAGAGTTTAAAGTACTTTTTCACCCAGAGGGAGTTAAACATGAGGCAGAGGAGATGGTTGGAGCTAGTCAAAGACTACGACTGCGAGATAATGTACCATCCCGGTAAAGCCAATGTGGTAGCGGATGCACTCAGCCGTAGAGGTCCGGACTAGTTTCCACTTTACTAGGAGTATCAAGGGAATTAGTGGAAGACATGGAACGAGCTGGTATAGAGTTTATTACAGGACAACTTGCAAAGGTCACACTTCAATCCACTTTGTTAGAAAGAATTAAGGAGGGGCAGACGACAGATCAAAAGCTCAGTGAACTAAAGCAAGAAATTTTGAATAGTAACGCCAAAGATTATGAAATATCAGACACGGGATTAATTCGGTTCAAGGGACGAATTTATGTGCCCGATAATGATGAGCTCAAGAAGGGGATATTGGTAGAAGCTCATACTACACCTTATTCGGTTCATCCCGGGACCACTAAAATGTACCATGACCTAAAAGCATTGTATTGGTGGCACAGTATGAAAAAGGATGTAGTTGAATTTGTGGCCAAATGCTTAACATGTCAACAAGTTAAAGCGAGCATCAAAGACCGGCGGGATTATTACAACCACCGAAGCTCCCTGAATGGAAGTGGGAAGAGATTTCCATGGATTTTGTGACTGGGTTACCTAAGACTACAAAGCAACATGACTCAATTTGGGTAGTCGTCGATAGGTATACAAAATCGCCCATTTTCTACCGGTACGCATGACTTACTCCATGGACCATTTTCTTGAACTTTATGTGAATGAGATTGTGAGATTACATGGGGCACCGTATTCTATTGTTTGTGATCGAGATGCTCGGTTCACTTCGTCTTTTGGGAAAGCTTACGGAGAGCAATGGGAACTCGATTGAAGTTCGGCACCGCATATCATCCGGAGACGGATGGTCGGGTGAGAGAACAAATCAGATCTTGGAAGACATGTTGAGGGCATGTGTGATAGATTTCCAAGGATCATGGAGCAAATACCTGCCTTTGATTGAATTTTCTTACAACAACAGCTATCAGTCTACTATCGGGGTAGCACCCTATGAGATGTTGTATGGAAGAAAGTGCAGGTCTCCACTGCATTGGGATGAGTTGGGAGAGAACAAACTCCTAGGGCCAGATGCAGTTCAGCACACCAACGAAGCTATTCAGAAGATCAGGGCTAGAATGATCACGGCTCGGAAGCGAGACGAAATCTTATGCAGACCTGAAGCGGAGAGACATTGAGTTCGAAGTGGGTGATCATGTGTTTCTTCGAGTGACACCACGAAAAGGACTCTCGGTGAAGAGATTTGGCAAGAGAGGGAAACTAAGTCCTAGATATGTTGGTCCATTTCAGATATTGGATAGAGTGGGCAGTGTAGCTTATAGAATAGCTTTACCGCCATCATTATCTGGGGTGCATAATGTATTTCATGTATCTCAACTCCGGAAATATGTGTCAGACCCATCGCATGTTTTGAGCTATGAAACACTGGGTTTGCAGGAAGATTTGTCCTACAATGAACGTCCGGTGAAGATTCTTGATCAAAAGGATAGGATTTTGAGAAATAAGACAATTACCCTGGTGAAAGTCCTATGGAGAAACAGTGTGGTTGAGGAAGCTACTTGGGAGCTTGAATCTGATATGCGAGAACAATATCCAGAATTATTTGAGTAAAATTTCGGGACGAAATTTTCTTTTAGAGGGGGATAATTGTAATATCCGCTAACTCCGAAAGGGTATTTTTGTAATTTTATTTAGTTGAGAGTATTATTTTTTTTTATTTTACATATTTATGGATTTAAATATGTATGGGATTATTTTTATGATAATATAATATTTGATTTTATTGGCATGTGCATAATGCCTAATAGATACATATGTCTGGATATTGTTATATGGGTATATTATTATTATTATTATTATTATTATTATTATTATTATACGTTTATTATTATATTATTATTATTATTATTATTATTATTATTATTATTATTATTATTATTATACGTTTATATTATTATTATTATTATTATTATTATTATTATACGTTTATTATTATTATTATTATTATTATTATTATTATTAGTAACAGTATACGATATACGTATACATGAACGGAACACTCAAACCGAACGCCTATTTTGGTGGAATGGGAATCGCTCCACTTCGGTTCAATGCGATATTTTGCTTGGGTTTAAGCACGATAGAAATTAGGTTTTAAAGTCTATTTTCGTTCACCCAAAACAGAGAACCAACGAGAGAGAGAGAGAGCACGTATACGGCGTATACGGTACCGAAAACTTTCGTTTCTTCAAGCGGAGTGAAACCTGGGTGAACGTGGGGGTTTGGGATCACTTATATACGACCTAAGGAAGCTTTTTAACGTGGTATAAGGGGCGGAAGTCGTCGTTTTGAGATTCGCCATTTTTGAAGCTTCAAAGGTGCGGCTTAGTTACGGACTCGAATTCGAACGTGTTTAAGCTTGTTCTTGGGTCAAGGGAGGTTATATTTGAGTGCATGGGACCCTAAGGATTGTTTTTGACGTAAGAAAACGAAGCTTTAACGTCCAAAACGAAAATCCAAAATTTTGGACTCCATTAAAGACGGTACACCGCCAACGAAGAAGACAACCCCGATCTGCCCTCTCGGACCACTTTTCTTGATCGTTTTGAGGTCCTGAGCATTGTGGAGAGCTTCCCCAATCGAAAGGACGCTTCAAGAGCCATCGGAGACAAAGTTACACTTTACCGGCGACGAATCCGACGAGAACTCCGGCGACACTCCGTTCAGGGGTTTCTGGAGGTTATTTTTCGATTTTCTTTCAGTTCTTGACTTGTGCTAGGTGTTCTTAGGCCTACTATGAAGTTTGATAATTTTCTTGCAATTATTTGATTTATTATGAATTATTTGGTTTATTTGTTAAATTAATTATGAAAAATACTTAGATTACTCAGAAAAATCTAAATATATTTTATATGATTAGTTATGAGATATAAACTATTGCAAAATTGGTAGATTCGAATTTCGGTTAATTTTGTATTTTTCATGAATTATTTGTGTTATTTATTAAATTAATTATGAAAAATACTTAGGGTGCTCAGAAAAATCTAGATTTATTTTATATGATGGACTATGATATATAAACGGTTATAAAATTGGTAGATTGAATTTTCAGGCGATTATGTATTTTTCATGAATTATTGATGTTATTTCTTATTTTAATTATGAAAAATACCTAGGTTGCTTAGAAAATTTAAAGAAAATTATTTATGACTTATTACAGATTATAAAGTGTATTAGAAGAGTTAGATTCGGTTTTTAATCAATTTTGGTATTTTTCATGAATTTACTTAATTAATGCTTAAGTTAATTATGAAAAATAGATAAGAGTTGTTAAAATAGTAAAATGTATTTTTGTGATACCATTTACTGCCTAGGATATCAAATGGAATAGGTTTTATTATTTATTGGTTGCTGTAGGTATTTATTATAATTATTGGTGATTAATTAACTATTTATTTAGACTTTAATAAGAATAAATAGTATTTTAGTAAATTTTACGTAAAAATGTGTTGTATGAATTCATGTTTTACGTTAAGAATGTTTGTTTGAGTCCATGCAATATGTTTGTGTGAATCTAAATAATAAATGCTTATGTATGGTGTGTCATGCAAGTAAAATGGACCTATGTGTTACGTATTTTTACGTAAGTTTCTGTATGAGTTTAGAGATTCATACTTGAATGTATTTTGAGTGTATGGCGGTGTTAATGAATGTCTAGGATCTTGTTCTCAACAAGGAAATTCGTTGAGGTGCTCGAGGTAGCAAGTGTGGTCTTGGCAACTGAGGTAAGAAGAGTGGACATCTGTACACAGGGTGTATGTTATGCATACAACTTGGGTTGGTTTGCTATTTAATTTGATTGTGTTATGATTTCCTTATATTTTGTGAGCATCGTTAGCATGAGAATAATATTAGGGTCTTGCTGCTTGTGTGAGCATAACACTTGCAGGTTATAACATTATCATGGGTGAGTACAACTTATGGTAATTAATTGCCCTGTTGGATGCCAAGTGTGAGAATAACACAAGGCAGGGTAGGTTACCTCATGTCTGATCAACATGAGAGAATAGTTGATTATCGTATGTGAGTATAATGTGCGGTATGAGACTTGATGTATGCATGTGAGAACAACATGCGTTGTGGATATATTTATGGAATGTGAATTACTGTTGATTAATATAAAAGAGCAAATTATGTCAAGTAACTAGTTAGGAGGGTTATGTCCTACATAGCTCTTCTTACTGGGCGTTAGCTCACGGGTACTCTGTGTGCAGGTAAGGGTAAGGCTAAGCAGTGAGAATGAAGAGCTCGAGGCGTGGACCGCATGTTAGGGGGCTGGCACAGTATTTTGCTTTTAATGTTTTTAACTGCTAAACATTTTGGAGCTATTATTTTGACTTAACTAGTTCTTATTTAAGTTTACAGTACTAAAAGTATTTTGTTTTAAACAATGAGATCTCATGCTTGGATATTTTTCAATAAAGCAGTATTTGATTGTCTTTATCTTATTAAATTGTTTTATACGGACTATCCTATGTGACATCTCGGGAAATCGGGGTGTTACAAAGTAGTTTGGCCTATAAGAAGAAGAAATAAATAAACAAAGTTAGTCCAGAATCAATAATCCAATGGGATAATAATTCACTAAAACTCTTAAAGTTTATAGAAAGAAATACCTTGTTTCTTTGCAAGAAGTTTAGGACATTGGGGTTTCCAATGACCTTTCTCATTGCAGTAGAAACACTTTCCTTTGAGTGTATCACCAGAAGCAGCAGCCTTTTTGTTTTTCATGGCTTTGGCACGCTTCTTGGTGTTTTCCACTTCTTCTTCGATTTGGGTTTAGAAGCACAGGAAACATTTGCCTCAGGTTTGACCGTCCCATTACCATTCCCATAATTTTGAGGTTTACTCCCTTTCTTCTTGGGTCCTCCAATCAAATTTTCATAAGTTTGAAGGTCATTGACTAACTCATGAAAGTCTATGTCCTTTTTATTCATGACATAATTTGATGTATAGGGCAGAAATGCTAGAGTAAGACTATTCAAGATAAGACTTACTTGAGTAGTGTGATCCATTTCAACACCATGATCCTGTGCTTCTTGGAAATAACTTGCCATGAGGAGAACATGATCATGCACGTTTTGATGGGGTTCCATCCGTGCATTGATGTATTTCTTAGTCGCGTCAAAGCGAGACTGAAGAGATGCCCTACCGAATAGCTCAGTTAACTTCGTCATTACTTCAGCAGCCTTTTCGGTTTTAGAAAAACGAGTTTTAAGGGTGTTAACCATGCTGGAAAGCATAAAGTATAGAGCTTTGTCATTTGCTATCTGCCAACGCTCATACTTTTCTTTCACAGCTTTGGATGCATTATCCCCCGACACTTCTGGAGACGGCTCAGTTAACACAAACAAGGCACTTTCTCCTATGAGAGCAATATTAATGTTCTCATTCCATTTTGGAAAGTTAGATCCATTTAGCTTATTTTCGGTCAAGAGTGATAACATGGAATTCATCATGGTTATACAGGATACTACAAAATAATAAATAGAAATTAATAATGATTTAACACAAAATCCAATTCAGAAATTATAAGCACATAGCATGTAGGAATGATAAGAGAAAATACTAAAAAAAAATCAATCCTAAATAATTTCCAAGATTTTCAACAAACTGATATCAGTGTCCCGTTTAGGCGAGAGTCAAAGCTACCATCTATTGAATAGAGTTGTCAGCTCATCTAAAATGTTAAACATTCTAGCAACCTTTTATTCGATCAAGATTGGAATCTAGCGTTGTCCCGTTTAGGCGAGAGTCAAGGTTATTCTATCTTATGAGCTTCTACCATTGTTTCATATTTTGCAAGTCAAATATGGTCGCCACCATTAGGGTGATCCATACCATAAAAAACACTTACAAAGCTACTTATCTTTCGAGATTAAACGGTGTGAAATTGCTAATGAACGTTCCTCCATTAGGGAGGATTACTCACTAAAACAAACGCGATGTAAAACCAACAATAGAGATCGAATATCTTAATAATAATAAAGCTCATTCCTTAAAATGTATTTTCTTTATTATTTTAATAAAATATATTCATTAAATATCGAATTTAGAATTAAAATTCTAAATAAGAATTTAATTTAATATTTATAAAATTATACTTAGATGGTGATTGAAATAAATTGAATTATTTTCATCTTAGTAGTAATTTTGATATATAAATATTAAGAAAATTATTTAAGTTGTATTAATTTAAATTAATTTGCAACTCAAATAAATTTTCATGAGAATATATTTATTGTATTTTGAAAAAGAAGTGTAAAACATTATTTTCGAAATACTTAAATAATAAATACTTAGAAAAAAAATACTTCAAGCAAAAATATCACCTATCTAGATTTTCCTTTGACTAATTCATTTAATTTCTAATAATATACTTTAATTCATTTATTTTAAATTAATCAATAAATGAAAAAATTATTGATTTAAGTTGGTCCAAGAATTAATTAAAATAAATAATTAATTTACAACTTAATATATTTTTCAAGATAAATTCAAAATCATCTTGCATAAATAAAATAAAATTTCGAAATTGATTTATAAAATAAAGAAAAATATATTTTGAAAATTATTTAAATTTAAGTTGAAAAAATAAATTTCAACTAAAAATAATTTTCTATTTAATTAAGTGTCATGAAAAATAAATATTTAAGTATCATGATGAGAATCAACTTAGATATTTAATTTTTCAATTTAATTAAATGTATTAAATTCAAGAAATAAATAATTAAGTGTAGAGAAAGCTTAATTATTAATTTCTAGTTTAACACTAGGAAAAAATATACTTAAATTAAATTGTACCAAAATTAATTATTTAAGTAATTAATTTCACAATGTATAATATTTTCCTATTTAATATTAGAAATAATAAGTAGTCTAGAAATAACTATCTAGAAAATATCTTATTTGACTAAGTATCTTTTCAACAAAAATTTGAAAAAGTATCTTATTTAAGTTGTTATAGAAAAATCTAGAACTTAAATATTTTCAAATTTAAATTTAATTAAATATTAAAAATTAAGTTGTAACCACTTAATTTGAAAAATATTCCATTTTAAGTTTAAAACTAACTTAAAAAATATCTTAAGAATCTTTAATAACTAATGCCTAGAATTCCTCAACTTAATTTTGAATTTAAATAAAATATTAAAATTTAAGTTAGATATGAAAAATCAGTTAAAATAACTAATTTATAACTTAAATAGGAATATTTAATTAAATAAGCTCCAGAAAGAATCTAGTTAGTTAAAATTTTTTATTTAATTAAATACAACGAAAATACAAATAGTTTGTCTAGAAATAATATCTAAAACTAAAAGTGTTTTTCTTAAAATTAACTTTAAAATATTAAAATGAAAATTAATTTCATATATTTTAAAAGTTAATTATGTTGCTAATCAATTTTATTAGGTTAAACTAATTTAATTAACCTAGCACAGTTATTCAAATCAGGCAAATAGGCCTTCCCAATTGGGGTAGTTCATGTGAGGGGGAGCTGGGTTCAGTATGTCGTACCCACTTCTATTGGCCCCCAACTCTCACACAAGGCCCAAAAGAGAGGAATTTAACCTTAAAATAAATAACTGTTATTAATTGAATAGGTCCAAAAACTAAATGGACCTAAATAAAATCTATCATGGTGTGACATTTTATTTAGCAACAACCTATATGCATCTATATAATAAAATAAACATATAGGCTCACACAGGCACACATTTGGAAAGATCCTATCATGTTGCTAGGTCATACACAGATGAAAGAAGATTGTAAAATTTACCTGTTACAAATTATTTACTTGACCAAGAGAATTATGAGTTAAAATCAGATCATTGGATCTGTCAATAAGTTAACCATGACTATTTGCAATCAAGCAATAATAGGTTTTAAAAACTTACAAACAAGCTAAAACACATACTCCTCCAACAAGGTTAGCTCGATAGTTGGATGTAGGATTTATTTAATTTTAAATAATTAAATTTAAAAAAATAATTAAAGAATAAAAAAATAATAATTATTTCGAATTAAAAAATAAATAAAATATATATATTTTCGAAATTAATAATAAAATAATATTTAAAATTAAACCTACAATTTTGAAAAATTAGGTTTCAGTCAACCTAAATAACATTTCAAAAATTTAATGTTATTTTATAAATAAAAATTAAAAAAAATAAATAAATATCTTTTTTCAGATTTTATGATTTAATTTAAATAAATAAAATAACAAAATTTAAAAAGTTAGCAAAATATCTTACTTCTATTTAAAATATCATGATTATAGTTATCTTATTTTAAATTTAAATAAGGTCAAATTATTTTAAAAAAAATATTTAATTGAAAAAATTTAATATCTGACCTTAAATTTAAAAATAAGATAAGAATAATCAAATTTAAAAATAAGATAGATAATTAAGCAAAAAAGATAGATATTTACTATTTTCAAATTCAAATTACACTAATATCATGAATTAAATTAAAAAAAATATATTAATTAATTTAATTATGATATTTAGAATTGAAATAGGAATAGTAAATGTCTAAATACAAAACTACACAAAAAATCGGAATTTAAATCCATGAAATGGCATGAAAAATCGAAGAAAAGCGAAAAAATTGCGAGCTGTACGGACAGTATGCTACTGTCCGCGCGCGCGTCTTTGGTTACATGGCCGAGAAAACTCGGCGCAAGGGGGAGGCTGCAGGATTTCTGTGCGCGGATGGGCGTGGTTCAGACAAGCGCTCGGTCGATGCTTGTCTGAACGCGTGCTGTCCGAGGGTGTCACCCTCGTCCGCGCGCGTAAGTGAGTGCATCACCCCTGATTTTTTTCGAATCTTCAAAAAATCATAACTAATTCAAATTAAATCGAAATTGAGTTCTGTAGAAAAGTAAATTGCTTAATTTTTTCCATACTATCCAATAAAAATAATTCCAGAAACATTATTTTAGTAATTTTTCACGAAAATTCACAAACATCAATCAATCATCATATAACACTCAACACAACATGAAACCATCCAAATAACAAACAATCGTTCTAAAGTCCAAATTTCTTGCAAGCAAATCAATTACCATGGCTCTGATACCAGTTGTTGGAATTTATTTTACAAGGATCTTAGATCTACTCACAAGTATGATGTTTAACACCCTAAATATGAACTTTCTAAAACGATAAATAAACACATATAAAGTTAAGAAAATCTTACATTGATGGCAGCGGAATTAATGTCTCCTTCCACTCAGATCTCTAACCCTTGTATCCTTTCGGTCGCAGAGTATTATCAAGATCTGAGCCCGAATGTCCTTCTCTTTGTGTGTGATCCTTCACAGTCTTCTAATCTATGATTGAGTTACAACTTGTTGTGTGTGGGCACTTACTCTATCACTAAGGTTCGAAATTTAGAAGAGGAAAAGAGAGAGAATTGATTTCGGCTATAGAGAGAAAAGGGAAGGCTCAGTTTTTCTGAAGAGAAAATTTTCTGACAGAAAAGATTATTCAAAGTTATGATTTTGACTGAGCCATCACTTTCTATTTATAGGCAACTACTAGGTTTAGGTTAGGAATTATTTGGCATTAAAATAATGAAAATATCATTTTGAAAAACCACTTTAAGTGGCCGGCCATGGTGTGTAATTGGCCCCACTTGGCTTTTTCAGTTTTCACAAATTTTATTTCTATTTTCTAAAAAACGCCAATTTTCCAATTCTAACAATTTAAATGCCAAAACTAATTATTTAACAACTAAAATAGATTATTAAATAATATTGTCATTTAATTTAATTATTAATTAGACATATAAAGTCTATTAATAAATAAATAAACCTAGAATATCTTTTCTTTACAATTTCTCCCCTGCTTAGTGAAAATTCACAAATTAAACATAGTCTAACTTTAGAATTATAATTGATTAATCACAAATCAATTATTGAGTCTTACAAGCAGTATAGTCTCAACTAGAATGGGGACCATGGATCTATATGATGAGCTTCCAATAAGTGAACCGAATTTACTCGGTAAATTCCTACTTATTAATTCTTCGTTGAATCCACTCTTAGAACTTAGAATTGCACTCTCAGACTTATATAGAGCATATTATATTTTACGATATAGCTATGCTATCTCATTTAACAATTCTTATAATCTTATTGTGATCAAAGATCCTCTATATAGATGATTTACATCGAGATGGGAAAATTTTACCGTTCTCACCCCTCAATGTATTTTGCCCCATAAAACACTTAGCTACCTGTAAATGATGTTTAGTGATCTAAGAATTAGTCACTTAAACAAGAGCTCATCCATTTACTTCTATTTAGCTAAGCTCGAAGGGAACCATCACTTAACTTCTATACACCAGTAGAAGCTATAGATTCCATATTTATGTTCATCACTCCCACTCAATCATACTATCATGTTCCCAAATATACGTATCACCCTGACCCAAAAGTAGGCTTAACTAATAAATCAAAGAACTGTTGGAATTTATTTTACCAGGATCTTAGATCTACTCACAAGTATGTTGTTTAAACACCCTAAATATGAACTTTCTAAAATGATAAATTAAACACATATAAAGTTAAGAAAACCTTACATTGATGCAGCGGAATTAGTGTCTCCTTCCACTCAGATCTCTAACCCTTGTATCCTTTCTGTAGCAGAGTATAATCAATATCTGAGCCCGAATGTCCTTCTTCTTCAAGTTTGATCCTTCACAGTCTTCCAATCTATGATTGAGTTACTGCTTGCTGTGTGTGGGCACTTACTCTTTCACTAGGGTTCGAAATTGATGAAGAAGAAAAGAGAAGAGGGATTTCGGCCAGGTATAGAAAGTGGGGAAGGCTCAGTTTTTCTGAAGAGAGAAATTTCTGTCAGAAAGGCTTGTGAAAACTTATTATATGACTGAGCCATCACTTTCTATTTATAGGCAACTACTAGGTTTAGGTTAGGAATTATTTGGCATTAAAATAATGAAAATATTAATTTCAAAAACCCTCAATAAGTGGCCGGCCATGGTGTTGTAGTGGGCCCCACTTGATTTTGAAGTTTTATTAAATTTTATTTCTATTTTCTCAAAAACGCCAATTTTCCAATTCTAACCTTTTAAATGCCAAAACTAATTATTTAATAACTAAAATAGATTATTAAATAATATTGTCATTTAATTTAATTATTAATTAGACATATAAAGTCCATTAATAAATAAATAAACCTAGAAACTCTTTTCTTTACAATTTTACCCCTGCTTAGTGAAAATTCATAAAATTAGACATAGTCTAACTTTAGAATTATAATTGATCAATCACGAATCAATTAATGAGTCTGACAAGCAGAATGTTCTCAACTAGAATGGGGACCATGGATCTATAAGCTGAGCTTCCAATAAGTGAACCAAATTTACCAAGTAAATTCCTACTTATTAATTCTTCGTTGAATCCACTCTTAGAACTTAGAATTGCACTCTCAGACTTGTATAGAGCATATTGTATGTTCTACGATATCAATATGCTCTCTCATTTAACCATTGTTATAATCTTATTGTGATTTAAAGATCCTCTATATGGATGATCTACATCGAGATGGAATTTCTTTACCGTTCTCACCCCTCAACGTATTTTGCCCCTTAAAACACTTAGCTACCTGTAAATAGTGTTTAGTGATCTAATGATTAGTCAGTTAAACAAGAGCTCATCCATTTACTTCTATTTGCTAAGCTCGAAGGAAATCATCACTTGACTTCTATACACCAGTAGAAGCTATAGATTCCATATTTATGTTCAGCACTCCAACTCAATCATACTATCATGTTCCCAAAATATACATATCACCCTGACCTAAAAGTAGGCTTAACTAATAAATCAAAGAACATGAATAGTACTCCTGAGTTGAGCCTAAGCATATCAGGATTTAGATTCTTTTAATCTTAAGATCAACTACTGATGTTGACTTGGAAAGATATAACGGTGGAGTTTATAATATCTTAACTAAGTTGCAATATCGGTCCAGTCCAATGTATACTCCATACATTCAAAACTAGTATACTTTACTAATGTCCTGGAAAGAACATAACACTTACTCCAAGTGTAAGTACACATCATCGCTGATTATCACATTAGTGTAAATCCAAAACACTGATGAAACAGGGACTTAGTCTTTTGATTTATATGATCACAATCACATTCCACTTTGTTGACGATACTGTAATTGTGAATAAACATATGATCTGGACTTAACTGATTTTGTTTATAAATGTAATAAACAATTAAACCATGAGCATGTAAAATTCATGCCAACATAAATCACTTCAAATTTCTTATATTGATAACTAATCAGATTGTAAAGAGTTTTCTTTAGGGCACAAAACCCAACAGCTAGATGCGTCACTTGTCAACAAGTTAAGGCTGAACATCAGAGACCAGCAGGGATGTTGCAACCCTTGGAAATCCCAGAATGGAAGTGGGAAGATATAGCCATGGATTTTGTGACAAGACTACCCCAAACAACCAAGCTACACGACTCAATTTGGGTAATTATAGACAGACTCACCAAGTCAACACACTTTGTCCCAGTAAAGTCTACTTACAACGCAAAGCAATATGCTGACCTGTACGTGCAAGAGATATTTAGGCTGCATGGAGTTCCAAAGACGATAGTCTCTGATAGAGGTTCAGTATTCACCTCCAAGTTTTGGGAGAGTCTACATAAGGCAATGGGGACGCGATTGAAGTTAAGTACAGCATTTCATCCCCAAACAGATGGACAATCTGAACGCACCATCCAAATACTCGAGGATATGCTTCGAGCGTGTGCACTAGATTTCACTGGCTCGTGGAGCAAGTGTTTACCCCTAATGGAGTTCTCCTACAATAATAGTTATCAAGCCACAATCAAAATGGCACCATATGAGATGTTGTATGGAAGAAAATCAAAATGGCTGATGTTGTATGGGCCCATAACCCACAGGTCCTAGGAAGTGTGTGAGTGAGGACAAAGCACGCTGAAAACACTCGTGTTGGTCTGTAGGGTCAGTCGTCAGTCCATGAAGTAGCCAGAGTGACGTACTCGTGTATAAGAGCCATTCATCCCGTGGGTGTAAGGACCCAATGGAGGCTTGAAGCGGGGACGTTACAAATGGTATCAGAGCCTTGACCCAGCCGGAAGTGTGGTCGACGAGGACGTCGGACCCCGTAAGGGGGGTGATTGTGATAGTTAGTAGTCCCGTGATCCGTAAGGGGAAATACTGGGTAAGCTGTGCAATCCCACACCGCCTGGGGAAGGTCAAGTGGGATGATTCTAAGACTGTGTAGGTATGGGACTACACAGTTTAAGAAGGCTTAAACGTATTGATTGGTACTACCTATATCAACAAGGTGCATCTTGTTTTTCGGTAGCCCATCTCGAAAGAACTCCACAGTTAAGCGTGCTTGGCTTGGAGCAATTTCAGCATGGGTGACCTCGTGGGAAGTCTTCCCAGGAAGCGTGTGAGTGAGGACAAAGCATGTTGGAAACACTCGTGTTGGTTTGTAGGGTCAATCATCAGTCAAGGAAGCAGCCAGAGTGATGTACTCGTGTATAAGAGCCATTATTCCGTGGGTGGAAGGACCCAATGGAGGCTTGAAGTGGGGACGTTACATTTTTACATTATTTTAATGCCATACAATTCTAACCTAAACCTAGATGGCATTTTATAAATAGAAAGTGTTGGCTTCAGGAAACTATGACTTGCACATTGTTCTTTTCAGAGAAAAGCCATAGCCGCCCCTATTCTCTTCTTCTTATTCTCTTGAATTTCAAAATACCTTGAGTGATAGATTCGTGCGCACACACATCAAGTGGTATCTCAATCATAGTGTGTAAGACTGTGAAGAATCCAAACAACAAGAAGGAGAATCAGCATCAAAGAAGGAGAGAAAGAGATCCAGGTTCAGATCTTGGTGATGTTCTGGTACAGAAAGGAATCAAGGGCTAGAGATCTGAATGGAAGGAGTCATTATATTCCGCTGCACCTAATGTAAGGTTTCCTAAACTTTATATGTCTTTATTTCATTGTTTTAGAATTCATATTAGGATGTTAATGAAACATACATGGTAGTAAATCTAGATCCTGGCAAAATATTTCCAACAACTGGTATCAGAGCCATGGTAATGATTTACTTTCATGAAATATGAATTAAAACGATGATATGTGTTGATTTGGATGGTTTCATGTTGATCTGTGTGCTATATGCTGATTGATTGATGCTTGTGAAATTTTATGAAAAATAATTGAATTTTCGTTTCTGGAATTATTTTTATTGGATAGTTTGGAAAACATTAAGAAATTCACTTTTTTACAGAACTCAATTTCGATTTTATTTGAATTAGTTATGATTTTTTGAAGTTTTGAAAAAATCGGGGGTGGTGACACACCCTTGTGCGCGTGGCTGGCTGCTGGCAGCACCCTTTGTGCGCCCAAGCAGCCCCTTGCGCCCAAGAATGTGCACCTGTATGGTGTGCAAAGCACACCATCCGTACAGCTCACAATTTTTTCGTTTTTTTTCGATTTTTCATGTTATTTCATGGAATTAACTTCTGATTTTTTGTGTAGTTTTGTATTTTGATTTTTAATTTTCATATTTCAAATTTAATTATTAGAAATAAATTAATTTGATTTTTTAAAAATTAATTTTAGATATTAGTGTAATTTGAATTTGAAAATAGGTAAAAATCTATTTTTGCTTACTTCTTTTCTTATTTTTTTTTTTAAAAATTTTGATTATTTTATCTTATTTTTAAATCTAAGGTCAGATATTAAATTCCTTTTATAAAATATTCTATTTTAAGTAATTTGACCTTATTTAGATTTAAAATAAGATTACTATAATCATGGTATTTTAAATAGAAATAAATTATTTTTGCTAACTTTTAAATTTTGTTATTTTTTACTTAAATTAAATTATAAAATCAGAAAAGGGTAAGTATTTATCATTTTATTTTATTGAATATTTAATTTATAAAATAACATGAAATTTAAAAGGTGGTTAGATTTTTTTTTTTTTTTTTGAAACGATATTTAGGTTAGTTGAAACCTAATTTTTCAAAAATGTAGGTTTATTTTTAAAATTTTTTTAAATCGAAAATATTTTTTTTCATTAAAATTTATTTTCGATTTTTTTTTATTAATTAATTTAAAATTAAATAAATTTTACATCCAACTATCCAAAATTCAACTTGTTGCAGGAGTATGTGTTTTAGCTTATTTGTAAGTTTTCTAAAATCTAATATCGCTTGATCTAAATTACCATGGTTAACTTGTTGACAGATCCAATGATCTGATTTTAACCCATGATTCAATTGTCAATAGGTCAAGTAAATAATTTGTAACAGATAAATTTTACATTCTTCTTTCATCTGTGTATGACCTAGTAACATGATAACATCCATCCAAAACTGTGTACCTGTGTGAGCCTATATGTTTACTTTATGTTTAGATGCATATAGGTTGTTGCTAAATAAAATGTCACACCTAATAGATTTTATTTAGGCCCATTTAGCTTTTGGGCCTATTCAATTAATAACAATTGTTCATGTTAAGCTTAAATTCCTCTCTTTTGGGCCTTGTGTGAGAGTTGGGAGCCAATAGAAGTGGGTACGACATACTGAACTCAGCTCCCCCTCACATGAACTACCCCAACTGTGAAGGCCCATTTGCCTGATTTGGATAACTGTCCTAGGTTAATTAAATTAGTTTAACCTAATAAAATTGATTAGCAACATAATTAATCTCAAAGTTTTTTTTTAAAATTAATTTAAGAAAAACACAATTAGTTTAATGAATTAATTTCTAGATAAACTATTGTATTTTTCTTGTATTTAATTAAATAAAGAATTTTAACTAACTAGATTCTTTCTGAAGCTTACTTTAATTATTTCATTAAATATTCCTATTTAAGTTATAAATAAGTTATTTCTAACTAATTTTCCTTATTAACTTAAATTTGAATATCTTTTGAATTTAATATTAAGTTGAGGAATTCTAGGAATTGGTTATTGAAGATTCTTAAGATATTTTTTAAGTTGATTTTAAACTTAAAATGGAATATTCTTAAATTAAGTAGTTACAACTTAATTTTGATATTTAATTAAATTTTATTTGGAAATTTTTAAGTTGGTTATTTTAGATTCTTTCTATAACAACTTAAATTAGATATTTTCCAATTTTTGAAAAGATACTTAGTTAAATTGAGATATTTTCTAAATAGTTATTTCTCTTCTAGTTATTATTTCTAATATTAAAATAGGAAAATATCATTGATTGTGAAATTAATTGTTTAATAATTAATTTTGGTACAATCTAAGTTAAGTATATTTTTCCTAGTATTAAACTAGAATTAATAATTAAGTTTCCTCTATAATTAATTATCTATTTCTTGAATTTAATACATTTAATTAAATTGAAAATTCAATATCTAAGTTGATTTTCATCATGATACTTAAATATTGTTATTTCCATGATATTTAATTAAATAGAAAATTATTTTAAGTTGGAAATTTTTCTCTAAAATTTTATAACAGCTTAAATTTGAATAATTTTTCAAAATATATTTTATTTTATTTTATTAATCTTTTTCCCACAATTTTGAAATTGTATTTATTTAATGCAGAAATTTCGAATTTTATTTGAAAAAAAGATTAAAGTTGAAAATTATTTATTTTTGACCAACTTAAATCAATTATTTTTTCATTTAATGATTAATTAAAATAGATGAACTAAAATATATTATAATTAGAAATTGAATTAATTAGTCAATGAAAGTCTAGATAGTTATTATCTGTTTTGCTTGAAGTATTTTTCTAGTGTATTTAATTAAATAGAAAATTAATATTTAAGTTGATTTTCATCATGATACTTAAATATTTGATTTTTTTTTAATATTTAATTAAATAGGAAAATTATATTTTTTGTTGTAAATTAATTTTGGGCCAACATAAAATTAAGATAATTTTTCCAGGATTTATTTCTATTTTATTTTAACAAGCAATTTCGAAATTGTATTCTTATATACTTCTTTTTTTCGAAATGCAATATATATATTTATAAAAAATTAAATTTGAGTTGTAATTTAATTTAAATTAATTTTGAAACAACCTAAATTGAATATTTTTCTAAATATTTATTGGAAATTATTACTAAGATGGAAATAATTGATATTATTTTCATATCAATCTAAGTATAATTTAAAAATTTTAAATTAAAATTTATATTTAGAATTTTTCATTTTAAATTGGAAATTTTAATTAAATAAATATATATTTAAAATAAATTGATTAAAATAAATATTGGAAGAAAATACACTTTAAATAATGAGCTTTATTATTAGGACATTCGATCTCCATTGTTGATTCTGCATAGTTCTTATTTTAGTGAATAATCCTCCCTAATGGAGGAACGTTCATTCGCAATTTAACGCCATAGAATCTCGAAAGACAATATTATTTGTAAGTGGTTTATATAGTATTGATCACCCTAATGGTAGCGATTGTATTTGACTTACAAAAGTATGAAACAATAGTGGAAGCTCATAAGATAGAATGGCCTTGACTCTCGCCTAAACGGGAAACCGCTAGATTCCAATCTTGATCGAATAAAAGGTTGCTAGAATGTTTATCATTTTAGATGAGTTGACAACTCTATTCAATGGATGGTATCACTGACTCTCGCCTAAACGGGACACTGATATCAGTTTGTTGAAGACCTTGGAAATTATTTAGGATTGTCTGTTTTAGTATTTTCACTTGTCATTCCTACTTGCTATGTTTAATAATTTTTGAATTGTGTATGAATTTATATTGAACCATGTTATTTTCTGTTATTAAATTGTAGTTTAATTTCGAATCTTCATTGTTGGTCTAACTTGGTTTGTTGTTCTGATGAGATAAATCCCTAATGGATTGTCACCATTAGACAAACATAATAGTGTTAGACCTTGAAAGATAAATATTGTAAATGCAACATCTAGCTGTTCATCAATTGATGACACCTTAGACTAGTATTTACAATATGAAACAAGAAGATTGTATAAATAAGATTACTTTGACTATCGAAGCATTGTTTGATTCTTATTTAAAAACGAAATTATCCTAATTCCTCTTAGCTTATTCTTTTCGAATTAGCTCAATAACATATCATTGGATGAATGGTCTATAAATCATTTCATGTCATTCTATGTTTTCTCTTAAGAAATTAAATGACGCATATGATTATATTCCCGAAATTCTATCCCAAAATGATATAAATCCTCAATCTTAGAAATCTCCTACTTGTATAGGCAAATCAGACTTAGAGTTAAATTAGTAGTGGTGGTCCAAGAAAGAATTACTCATTATACAGTTACACTTTCACAGGTGTTTAATAACCATTTTCTATCAATGGATTCAAACTGTATGTTAGTATGGAATATGAGTTTAGTATTCTATGACCAGAATCCACTTGCACTATTCTAAGAACTCTTTGATATAAATAAACCTAAGTCATAAAAAGATACAACCACATATTTTTTAAATCTATGACATTTGTATCTTTTTCATAGTGGTTTTGACAAGATCAATCTCTACAAAGAGTTAATATGCCTATATCCACTGAAAATAAGTTCATCTCATTTGCAGATGGATGTACATTCACGGGTGGATATGAGTTTTTCGTTCTATTCTTAAAACGATCACTCTAGATTTTACCTTAAGCAAAAGAAATTTGAAATGTTTGAAAATTTTCATTAATTTCTAGCAATGGTGAAAAACCATTAAGGTAAGTGGTTAAAGATCTTGCGAACCGATAGGGGTGGAGACATAGTTAGTAGATATGCAGTTCAAAGATCATTAATTTGATTTTTGAATTATATCCAAACTTACCTCCCCAGAAATTTTGTTTTGCATATTGTTGATTAGTTACTAGTCGTTGCTTAAGTCCTTCTATGGTAATACAATTTCAGAATGATGCAATGGTTGTATACTTAATGTAAATCATTACTAGATTCATGGATGACCTAATCAAAATCTTAAGAAAAGCTAGAACTGTTAACCATGGATTGCATGTTTGTTACCTATTCTAAGTGATTAGGGGTGGAACATTCCATAGTCAATAGATAAGAAAGTGTTTGTTTAAACAAATACTACTTTTCTAAGAAAATGACTAAGTCTGAAAAACAAACTAACAAATAAAGGAGATTTTTTTTTTTTTATTCCATAAGCGTTCTATCATCTTATTTGATACAAGATGATCCCACCGCCTCTGTTGTCTTGACACAACCGAAGAGGTCAATACCATTTAGTTTTCTTAGACATAATTCACGATATCTTGTCGTAGTGGGAGGGTTTCTAGGAATCCACCTTCTTATGACTTGGAAGACACTAGTGATTAAAATCCATTGTAAGTTTAAACAAGTAATGGATTGTCAAAATAAGAGACTAAGAAGAAAAGCCAATAGAACTATGGTTTGATCCATTCACATGGAGTAACCCAAAGTTTTCTATTACAAGGACATAAAAGGAAATTTTCGTTAATAAGTCTATTCAGTGGACTTAACAAAACTTCCTGTTCCAAGTATTATAGGTTTGAGTTTATCTAAACCTATGGCTTATGGTATACCTGGTAATTACTTACTCTAATGCAAGCAACTTACTTTAGTATGCTGAAGCATTTTCTTTTTAATGGCAATCTATAGAAGCTTCTCGACTTCTTAGACATAGATTTTATTTATCTAAGGAAAAGTCTCAACTATTCCAGAAAAGATAAATTCATGAAAGAATTTCTTAAAACAGCAGTGAGAGGTCTTAGATATGCTTTCGTATGCCTTAGACGAGACACCTGTTGTTGAGTGGGAGTAATGAGTAGGTATCAGATTAATCCAGAAGAAGAACATTGGAAGACAATCAAGTAAATCTTAAGATTAAGAAGAGGAACTATATGTTAGTCGATAAGGGTGTGTTTAAAACTCTTAGACTACACCACATCAGATTTCAAGACTCGCCTTTGTGCTAGAAAGTCTGCTGATAAGATGGTGATTACTCTGGGGGTGGAGTAGTGATTTTGGAGAAGTGTAAAAACCTATCTGAAGTCTCTAAGTCTACCAGAGAGAGACTGAATGTTAAAGTTGCAGGAAAGGTACTTATTCAGTCTAAGGAAAGTTCTATACATTTGTAACACCATTCCAACATGTCTTAACTACTAGTGTTATTTCTTGATTAACCAAAAAGTAGTTCCCAAAAGTATAGAATCCGGTATCCCAAGAGAGTAGACATATAGAGAGGAATTTCATAATATCAAGGATTTTGTGATTAAGGAAGAGTAATGGTGGAGAGAAGGTTGTGTTTAATTCAACCTGTCAGATCCTATTACAAGGAGTATACTACTACTACACTTTATTTTCATATCAAGGTGTTGAGATTATTTGAAATGCACATTTTGTTTTATATTAGTGCAAGTGGGAGTTTGTTGGGTTTTGTGCCCTAAATAAAACCCATTTTAATATAATCAGATTTACTTATTAATAAAGATTAGAAATAATATTTTATGTTGCATGGTTCACATGATTTATTTCATGATTATATATATAATGTATGAATTCTATTTAAGTCCAGAACATATGAATTTGTTAATGATTATAGTGTTGTCAGCACAGTGGAATATAATCTTAATTATATGTTTGAAAGTTTACTCCCTGATTTGTTAGTTCACTGGATTTAGACTGACATGATAATCAGCGATAGGTATTCTTACACCTTGGATAAGTGTTATGTCCTTTCTAGGGCATTGGCAAAGTTTACCAGTGTCGGATGTATGAAGTATACATCGGAAGGGACCGATATTGAACTTTGATTAGATTTGTTAAAATTTACCGTCATATCTATTCAATTCAATATCACCTGTTGATCCTAGATCAAATGATCTTAATCCTGATATGGTTAGGTTCGATCTCAAGAGTATTATACATGTTCTTTGATTTGTTAGTTAAGCCTACTTTTAGGTCAAGGTGATAAGTACATTTTTGGAACATGATAGTATAATTGAGTGGGAGCGCTAACATAAATATGGAGTTTATAACTTCTATAGGAATTTAGAAGTGAAACGATGATATCTTTCGAGCTTGGCTAAACAGTGATAAATGGTGGAGATCTCATTTCACTTCGCTGAAATATCATTTATATGGAGCTAAGTGTTTTAAGGATAAAATACATTGAAGGTGTAACGGTAACTTAGTGCATATTCAATGTAGATCATCTATTAGAGGGTCATTGATCAAATTAGGGTTATAACAATGGATAACTTATAGCGTATCTATATCATGTAACATATAGAGCGTTCTATATAACTGAGAGTGCAATTCCAAGTTCTAAGTGTGGATTCAATAAGGAATTAATAAGTTATGGAATTTACTTGGTAAATTCGGTTCGACTTATTGAAAGCTCGGTTAATATAGGCCCACGGTCCCCATACTAGTTGAGACCATACTGCTTTTAAGAGTTAGTTAATTGATTTTGTTTAATCAATTATAATTCTAAAGTTAGATTATGTCTAGTTTATGAATTTTCACTAAGCAAGGACGAAATTGTAAAGAAAAGAGATTCTAGGTTTATTTATTAATAAAGAGACTTTATATGTCTAAATTAATAAATATATTAAGTGGCAATATTACTTAATAATTAATTTTTAGTTATTAAATAATTAGAATTGGCATTTAAATGGTTAAATTGGAAAATTGGCATTTTTGAGAAAATGGGATTGAAAAATGATAAAATGGAATAGTTGCAAAGTGAGGCCCATTTCCCTTATATGGCCAGCCACTATGCAAAGCTTTTACCATTTATTTTTTCATTATTTTAATGCCATACAATTCTAACCTAAACCTAGATGGCATTCTATAAATAGAAAGTGTTGGCTTTAGGAAACTATGGCTTGCACATTGTTCCTTTCAGAGAAAAGCCATAGCCACCCCTATTATCTTCTTCTTATTCTCTTGAATTTAGAAATACCTTGAGTGATAGAGTAGTGCGCACACACATCAAGTGGTATCTCAATCATAGTGTGTAAGACTGTGAAGAATCCAAACAACAAGAAGTAGAATCAGCATCAAAGAAGGAGAGAAAGAGATCCAGGTTCAGATCTTGGTGATGTTCTGCTACAAAAAAGAATCAAGGGCTAGAGATCTGAACGGAAGGAGTCATTATATTCCGCTGCACCCAATGTAAGGTTTCCTAAACTTTATATGTGTTTATTTCATTGTTTTAGAATTCATATTAGGATGTTAATGAAACATACATGGTAGTAAATCTAGATCCTGGTAAAATATTTCCAACACCCACTTCTCCATGATACTCATACCTCTTTCTTGGATCTTTCTAGAATTTTCCCCCATGAGGTTTTCGTGGAGGCTTTCTATAATGGAACATATTTCATGTTGCTTTATGCACATTTTCTAAAGTATCCACCAAACTGGAGAACTCAGTATACCTTGCTTTATGCACATATTTCATGTTGCTTTATGCACATTTTCTTGGTTCATGTTTTGAGACTGGCTTAAATTATTCTTTAGAATTTTTGCTTTTGAATATCCAAGGGTGGAACTGCATCTGGTCTGTGTCGCTCCATACCTAGAGAAATGGGTTTGTGGGGGGGGCGGGGGGGGGGGGGGGGGGGGGCTTTCACCGATGAGGATGGTCCATATGGGTTTCGATATCCTTGAGCCACAACAATTACCACGACTTGAGCTGGTAGAGCAAGGATTGTCAAAAGTTACATTCCCGACACTTGAGGGTGACCTACCCCTACGAATGATTGATGGTAGTCTGTTATCTAGGAATAACTAGCTATCCGTGAATAACCCTCTAATTGGGATATATGATTGGAATTTTGACCCATTGTCCCAGATGGCCTGCTCTGACTAGCATCTCAATTTCATCCTTCAAGTGCTTACAGTCATTGGTGGAGTGTCACACTTCTCCATGATACTCACACGTCTTTCTTGGATCTTTCTAAAACTTGCCCCCTTGAGGTTTTCGTGGAGGCTTTCTATAATGGACCATATTGGCTGTTGCTTTATGCATATTTTCTCGAGTATCCACCAGACTGGAGTACTCAGTACACCTTGGTTCATATTCTTTCTTGGCTTCTTTGGAACTTTGACTCTGTCCCAGACACTTTCCTCCTCTCTTGTTCTGAGACTGGCTCACATTGTTCTCTAGAACTTTTACTTTTGAATATCCAAAAGTGGAACTGCATCTGGTATGTGTTGCTCCATACCTAGAGAAATGGGTTTATGTTGGGGCTTTCACCGATGCAGATGGTCCATGCGGGTTTCCATATCCTCGAGCCACAACAATTACCACGACTTGAGCTAGTAGAGGAGTGAGTTTCAAAAGTTTCATTCCTGGCACTTGAGGGTGACCTACCCCCTACGAAGGATTTATGGTAGTCTGTTGTCTAGGAATAAGCATCTGTCCGTGAATGACCCCCTGTTTGGGATATATGATGGGAATTTTGACCCATTGTCCCAGATGGCCTGCTCTAACTAGTATCTCGATTTCATCCTTCAGGTGCTTACAATCATTGGTGGAGTGTGCCACTTCTTCATGATACTTACATCTCTTTCTTGGATCTTTCTAGAAATTACCCCCTTGAGGTTTCCGTGGAGGCTTTCTATAATGGACCATGTTGCATGTTGCTCTATGCACATTTTCTCGAGTATCCACCAGACTGGAGTACTCGGTATACCTTGGTTCATACTCTTTCTTGGCTTCTTTCGAACTTTGACTCTGTCCTCGACACTTTCCTCCTCTCATGTTTTGAGACTGGCTCAAATTATTCTTTAGAATTTTTTCTTTTGAATATCCAAGTGTGGAACTGCATCTCGTCTGTGTCGCTCCATACCTAGAGAAATGGGTTTGTGTGTGTGGGGGGGGGGGGGCTTTCACCGATGCATCCATATGGGTTTCGATATCCTTGAGCCACAACAATTACCACGACTTGAGCTGGTAGAGCAGGGAGTGTCAAAAGTTACATTCTCGACACTTGAGGGTGACCTACCGCTACGAATGATTGATGGTAGTATGTTATCTAGGAATAAGTAGTTATCCGTGAATTTTGACCCATTGTCCCAGATGGCCTGCTCTGACTAGCATCTCAATTTCATCCTTCAAGTGCTTACAGTCATTGGTGGAGTGTCACACTTCTCCATGATACTCACACGTCTTTCTTGGATCTTTCTAAAAATTGCCCCCTTGAGGTTTTCGTGGAGGCTTTCTATAATGGACCATATTTGATGTTGCTTTATGCATATTTTCTCGAGTATCCACCAGACTGGAGTACTCGGTACACCTTGGTTCATACCCTTTCTTGGCTTCTTTGGAACTTTGACTCTATCCCAGACACTTTCCTCCTCTCTTGTTCTGAGACTGGCTCACATTGTTCTCCAGAACTTTTACTTTTGAATATCCAGAAGTGGAACTGCATCTGGTATGTGTTGCTCCATACCTAGAGAAATGGGTTTATGTTGGGGCTTTCACCGATGCAGATGGTCCATGCGGGTTTCCATATCCTCGAGCCACAACAATTACCACGACTTGAGCTAGTAGAGGAGTGAGTTTCAAAAGTTTCATTCCTGGCACTTGAGGGTGACCTACCCCCTACGAAGGATTTATGGTAGTCTGTTGTCTAGGAATAAGCATCTGTCCGCGAATGACCCCCTATTTGGGATATATGATGGGAATTTTGACCCATTGTCCCAGATGGCCTGCTCTAACTAGTATCTCGATTTCATCCTTCAGGTGCTTACAATCATTGGTGGAGTGTGCCACTTCTCCATGATACTTACACCTCTTTCTTGGATCTTTCTAGAAATTACCCCCTTGAGGTTTCCGTGGAGGCTTTCTATAATGGACCATATTGCATGTTGCTCTATGCACATTTTCTCGAGTATCCACCAGACTGGAGTACTCGGTATACCTTGGTTCATACTCTTTCTTGGCTTCTTTAAAACTTTGACTCTGTCCTCGACACTTTCCTCCTCTCTTGTTCTGAGACTGGCTCACATTGTTCTCTAGAATTTTTTCTTTTGAATATCCAGGAGTGGAACTGCATCTCGTCTATGCCGCTCCATACCTAGAGAAATGGGTTTGTGTTGGGGCTTTCAATGATGCAGATGGTCCATATGGGTTCCCTTATCCTCGAGCCACAACAATTACCACGACTTGAGCTGGTAGAGCAGCGAGTGTCAAAAGTTGCATTCCGACACTTGAGGGTGACCTACCCCCTACGAATGATTTATGGTTGTCTGTTATCTAGGAATAAGCATCTGTCCGTGAATGATCCCTTGTTTGGGATATATGATGGGAATTTGGACCCATTGTCCCAGAGGGCCTACTCTGACTAGTATCTCGATTTCATCCTTCAGGTGCTAAAAATGATTGGTGGAGTGTCCCATTTCTCCATGATACTCACACCTCTTTCTTGGATCTTTCTAAAAATTATCCCCTCGAGGTTTCCATGGAGGCTTTCTATAATGGACCATATTGCATGTTGCTTTATGCACATTTTCTCGAGTATCCACCAGACTAGAGTACTCGGTATACCTTGGTTCATACTCTTTCTTGGCTTCTTTGGAACTTTGGCTCTGTCCCGGACACTTTCCTCGTTTCTTATTCTGAGACTGGCTAACATTATTCCCTAGAACTTTTACTTTTGAATATCCAGAAGTGGAACTGCATCTGGTATGTGTCGCTGCATACCTAGAGAAATTGGTTTGTGTGGGGGCTTTCATCGATGCAGATGGTCCATATGGGTTTCCATATCCTTGAGCCACAACAATTACCACGACTTGAGCTGGTAGAGCAGTGTGTGTCAAAAGTTGCATTCCAAGGACTTGAGGGTGACGTACCCCCTACAAAAGATTTACGGTAGTCTGTTATCTAGGAATTAGCATTTGTCCGTGAACGACCCCTTGTTTAGGATATATGATGGGAATTTGGACCCATTGTCCCAGATGGCCTGCTCTTACTAGCATCTCGATTTCATTCTTCAAGCAGTGGCAGAACTATGTTATGGTATGGGGTGGCCATGGCCCCCCCTAATATTTTGTGGAATTATTTTTAATATATATATATATTATTTATAAAAATTAAATTTAGATATTAAAGAAATATAGTTAGTTTAGTTTACCTCAATGTACATAAATAGATGTCTATTATTATATAGGGTGGTATAAGTGTATTCTATTTCTTATATTAATTTAAAGGCTATGTGTAGGATTTGTCCCTCAAATTAATACGATTATCAAATCCTCTTTTGAATTTATTTACTATTCACTTTGAACTATGTCACAATGCTGAAATATAAGACTTCTAATAAGTTTTATCCAATGTGGCTAATAAAATAGTAATGGGACTTGTGTGTCATTGTGTTGGAATTTATTTTACTAGGATCTTAGATCTACTCACAAGTATGTTGTTTAACACCCTAAATATGAACTTTCTAAAACGATAATTAAACACATATAAAGTTAAGAAAACCTTACATTGGTTGCAGCGGAATAATGTCTCCTTCCACTCAGATCTCTAACCGTCGTATCCTTTCTGTCGCAGAGTATTATCAAGATCTGAGCCCGAATGTCCTTCTCTATGTGTGTGATCCTTCACAGTCTTCCAATCTATGATTGAGGTACCACTTGATGTGTGTGGGCACTACTCTATCACTAAGGTTTCGAAATTGTGGAGAGGAAAAGAGAGAGGTATAGGGTCGGCTATAGAGCGAGAAGTGGAAGGCTCAGTTTTTCTGAAAAAGCTATCAGAAGAAAACTTTGTTGAAAACTTGTATTTTGACAAAGCCATCACTTTCTATTTATAGGCAACTACTAGGTTTAGGTTAGTAATTATTTGACATTAAAATAATGAAAATATTAATTGGAAAAAGCTCACTAAGTGTTGGAAATTATTTTACCAGGATCTTAGATCTACTCACAAGTATGTTTATTAACACCCAAAATATGAACTTTCTAAAACGATGAAATAAACACATATAAAGTTTAAGAAACCTTACATTGGGTGCAGTGGAATATAATGACTCCTTCCGTTCAGATATCTAGCCCTTGATTCCTTTCTGTAGCAGAGCATTATCAATATCTGAACCTGGATCTCTTTCTCTGAATCTTTGATGCTGAATCTCCTTTGCTGATGATCTTTCTTCACGATCTTCCTCACTATGATTGAGGTATCACTTGATGTGTGTGGGCACTACTCTAATCACTAAGGATTTCGAAATTCAAAGGAAGAAGAAGAGAGAGAGTGGTCAGCTAAAGATAGGGAGAGAGAAGGCTCAGTTTTTCTGATTCAGAAAGTCTGAAGAAAAGTCTTATTTTTCTGAAGCCTTCACTATCTATTTATAGCATTCCACTAGGGTTAGGTTTGAATTATTTGGCATTAAAATAATGAAAATATCATATTAAATTGCCTACAAAAGTGGCTGGGCCATGCTTAGTGGATTTGGGCCTCACTTTTTGTAATTTTGCAGTTTTATCTTTTCTGCATCTGATTTTCTCAAAAACGCCAATTTTCTAATTCAACCATTTAAATGCCAATTCTAACTATTTAATAACTATAAATAATTATTAAATAATATTTTCATTTATCATATTTATTAATTGAACCATACAAAGTATCATAATTAACAAATATGCCCCTATAAACTCTTTCTTTACAATTTCGCCCTTACTTAGTGAAAAATTCACAAATAGACATAGTCTAATTTGAGAATTATAATTGATTAATCAAAACCAATTATATGAGTCTTACAAGCAATATTATCTCAACTAGTGGGGGGACCATGGGTCTATATAACCGAGCTTCCAGTAAGTAGATCAAGAATTTAGCACTAAAATTCACTAACTTATTAATTCTTCGTTGAATCCACGCATAGAACTTAGAATTGCACTCTCAGTTATATAGAATGCTCTATATGTTCCACCATATAGATACATCATTAGTTATCCATTGTTATAATCCTAATGTGACCAATGATCCTCTATATGAATGATCTACACTGTAAAGGGATTAGATTACCGTAACACCCTACTATGTATTTTATCCTTAAAACACTTGACCCCGTATAAATGATATTTCAGCTTATGTGAAATGAGTACTCCACCATTTATGTTCGTTTGGTCAAGCTCGAAGGAGATCATCCTTTGCTTACTATTCGCCAGATAGAAGCTATAGATTCCATGTTTATGATAGCGCTCCCACTCAATTGCACTACCGTGTTCCCAAATTGTACGTATCACCCTGACCTAAAAGTAGGCTTAACTAACAAATCAAAGAACACGAATAGCCTTTCAAGATTGAGCCTAATCATAACAGGATTAAGAACATTTGATCTAGGATCAACTAGGCGATATTGACTTGAATAGATATTACGGTAAGTTTAATAAATCTAAGTCAAAGTTCAATATCGGTCCCTTCTGATGCATACTCCATGCATCCAACCTGAGCTTTACTTTAACCAATGCTCTGGAAAGAACATAGTATTTCTCCAAATACAAGTAAACTCTGTTGTAGATTATCATATCAGTAAAACCCTATGTCTGATAAATCTAGGAAACTTTATTCACATAGTCATGTTTACTTTCCAATGTATTGACGGCACAATAAACAAGATCAAGTATGTGAAAAGGGTTTCAGATGAATTTATACATTATGTACATATAATCATGAAATAAATCATGTGAACCATGCAACATTAAATGTTATTTCTGATCTATATTAATAAGTAAATCTGATTATATTGAAATGAGTTTTATTTAGGGCATAAAACCCAACACTAAGTGGCCGGCCACAGGTGTTATTGGGCCTCACTTGGATTTTGCAGGTTTTCACAATTTTTATTTCTATTTTCTCAAAAACGCTAATTTTCCAATTCTAACCATTTAAATGCCAAAACTAATTATTTAATAACTAAAATAGATTATTAAATAATATTGTCATTTAATTTAATTATTAATTAGACATATAGAGTCTCTTAACTAATAAATAAACCTAAAATCTCTTTTCTTTACAATTTCAGCCCTTCTTAGTGAAAATTTACAAATTAGACATAGTCTAACTTTAGAATTGTAATTGATTAACTACAAATCAATTATTGAGTCTTACAAGCACCATAGTCTCAACTAGAATGGGGACCATGGATCTATATGCTGAGCTTCCAATAAGTGAACCGAATTTACTAAGTAAATCCCTACTTATTAATTCCTCGTTGAATCCACTCTTAGAACTTAGAATTGCACTCTCAGACTTATATAGAGCATATTATATGTTCCACGATATAGATATGCTATCTCATTTAACCATTGTTATAATCTTATTGTGATCAAAGATCCTCTATATAGATGATTTACATCGAGATGGGATAATTTTACCGTTTTCACCCCTCAACGTATTTGGCCCCTCAAAACACTTAGCTACCTGTAAATGATGTATAGTGATCTAGGAATAGTCACTTAAACAAGAGCTCATCCATTTACTTCTGTTTAGCTAAGCTCGAAGAGAATCATCACTTGACTTCTATACACCAGTAGAAGTTATAGATTTCATATTTATGTTCAGCACTCCCACTCAATCATACTATCATGTTCCCAAAATATACGTATCACCCTGACCCAAAAGTAGGCGTAACTAATAAATCAAAGAACATGAATAGTACTCCTGAGTTGAGCCTAAGCATATCAGGATTTAGATTTTTTTAATCTTTAGATCAACTACTGATATTGACTTGGAAAGATATAACGGTAAATTTATAATATCTTAACTAAGTTCAATATCGGTCCAGTCCAATGTATACTCCATACATTCGAAACTAGTATACTTTACCAATGTCTTGGAAAGAACATAACACTTACTCCAAGTGTAAGTACACATCATCGTTGATTATCACATAAGTGTAAATCCAAAACACTGATGAAACAGGGACTTAGTCTTTTGAATCATATAATCACAATCACATTCTACTGTGTTGACAATACTGTAATTGTGAATAAACATATGATCTGGACTTAACAGATTTTGTGTATAAACATTAAAACATATTAAACTATAAGCATGTAAAATTCATGCAAACATAAATCACTTCAAATTTCTTATATTGATAACTAATCAGATTGTAATGAGTTTTATTTAGGGCACAAAACCCAAAACATTGTCACATAAGTGCCACATGTATAATTTAAATAAAAAATAATTTGAAATTTAAAAAATTTCTTTTCTTATCAATAATTAATAAGAAAATTTAAGATTAATTTCTTTTTATTCATATAATTTAGGGTAAATACCATTTTGGATCCTGTATTTTGTAAAAGTTACTAATTGGAATCTATGTTTTATTAAATGACAAAATGGATCCTGTATTTTTGAAAAATGTACAAATAGGACCCTGAATGGATTTTTTGTCAAAACAAAACTTAATAATAATTTGATCTAAAGATGTTATAACAAATCTAGTTACATGTTATGTATCTGTTCGTGTTAGAAATTATCTTAAAGTTAGTTATATTAAAAAATAAAATTGTTAAAAATTGAGTTTAGGATCCTATTTTTACTATTTTAGAAAATATAGGGTCTAATTTGTCATTTAACAAAATAGAGGATCTAATTGATAACTCTTACAAAGTAGAGGGTCTAAAATAGTATTTATCCTATAATTTATAGTTAATAAGAAAATATTTTTTAAATTTTAAATTAAATATGTGGCGCTGACAATATCACATCAACTACATTGACATATTTTAGCGGAAAAAATTTCAAGGGGTACGATACGATCATTGTAATAGTTCAAGGTTATAAAATTTTTAAATGGCCTAATTTTATTATTATTTTCTAAAAAAAAAGGTAAACATACAATTCGCTTGACCTTCCTATTTGGCCCCTCCTCGGGTCTTTGTCTGGTTCCGCCACTGCCTTTAGGTGCTTACAATTATTGGTGGAGTTTCCCACTTCTCCATGATACTCACACCTCTTTCTTGGATCTTTCTAGAAATTTCCCCCTTGAGGTTTCTGTGGAGGCTTTCTATAATGGATCATATTGCATGTTTCTTTATGCACATTTTCTCGAGCATCCACCAGACTGGAGTACTCGGTATACCTTGCTTCATACTATTTCTTGGCTTCTTTGGAACTTTGACTCTGTCCCGAACACTTCCTTCCTCTCTTGTTTTGAGACTCGCTCACATTATTCTCTAGAATTTTTGCTTTTGAATATCCAGGAGTGGAACTGCATCTGGTCTATGTCACTCCATACCTAGAGAAATGGGTTTGTGTGGGGGCTTTCAGTGATGTTGATGGTCCATAAATAGTCAGGGTATACTGAGTGCCAAGAGCAATAACTGGAGGAGTAAATCTGGGAGTGGAGGTAACGAGAGCTGGTGCTAGAGGAACACAAAAGTCTTGTTGATAAGAATCTTAAAAACTCATAAAGCCTTGTGCCTTAGACATAAACTTGGACAATGTCTCAGCCCTCCTTTTTTGCATTTCTTCCTATAACAAAGAACCTACTGCGAGTTCAGATTGTAGGACCACGATTTTCATGTCATTGGTCACCTTTGCCTTGGATTCTGCTTCTATCATTCATTCAATGAAGCTTTTTAGGCTTTCTCCCGCCTTTTTTTTATGTTGGTGATGGATCCCATCTTTAAGTCATAGTCACAGTGTGCTATAAATATCTTTAAGACGATAGACCGCAAATCCTTCCATGAATGGATCGAGCTAGGAGCCAATCTTTTCCACCAATCATAAGTAGACTTAGTGAGGGCCAGGAAAAAATATAAACACTTAGGATCGTCACCCACTTTGGCTACTTCCATCATCTTGTTACACCAAGATATGTGAGTTTGGGATCCCTGCACCCGTCATACAACTCGATTTTAGGCATTTTGAAGTTCACTGTGAGTGGAGCTTCCATGATTCTCCTAATGCAAGGCTTTGAATTTAGAATCAATGGGGGCCCCACTTTGCTTTTGGACCAACTTTGTTAAGGCAGCTATCTGCTCCTCCAACCTTTTAGTGTCACTTCTCGAAACATCAATTCCACGGACCTTGTCATTCAAGTGGTTCCTGTGGTCATTACCATGTGGCCTCTCCTTCTCACTTTTTTCTTTCTCATACTTGGCATCTAAACATCTTTTAAGATCCACAGTGGACCAACTGTCATTAGAATATTGTCCCCCATCCCATCGTCCTAGTTTACTGAATCACTAGGGCAGTTTTTCCTTCCCCTGGGTTTTGGTATATTCGTACCAGCCCCTTTTGGTGTCACATGGCCTTTCTAGGTAGAAGGGCATCCAAGCTAGAAGGTGTTGGCTGCCTTTTGGGCCTGAGAAGGTCTGTTGACATGATTTGCATTTCGCCAAGGAGGTTGAGGAGCATGTGGGTTCTTTGAGTCACATTCTTTTGCCTTCCCCTTGTCCTATTAAGGAGCGGAGGTTCCAGCATTAGGGGGTTTTCCCTCATGTTTCCTCTGACGCACTCCACCAAGGGGTCATGTTAGAATCTTCCCCATCTAGATCTCCAAATTTGGCTCGAAGGTCAGCCATCATATTCTCCATCTTATGGGAAAACTTCTCTTGATGAGCTAAATTCTTTCTAGTCTCAAGCAACTTTTTAGACATTCATACCACTTTGAGATCTTTCTCATAATAATAGCTGTCTTTATAGTATCCATCATGGACGTAATCTTCATTGTCTTCTTCCTCTTCCTTATTCTCAGCATCCCTGTCATCATAGATGTGGTCACGTTGGTTTTCTGAGTTTTCCCCTTGATCGTTCATATTTGGGAAGTTGAGGCAAGTATGAATAGGCTTTTGTGTATCCTTCCTTCTTGGATACCCCTCAGTTTTGAAAAGTTTTCCCATGACAAATCGGTAACAAATGACTTAATTAATTAAAGAAGAATTAAATTGGTTTCCATCATTAAATGTCACGTGTCATACTTCACAGAAACACGAATAACAAAACAGATTACTATTATATTTATAACTCTAGATAAGTGGAAGTTTATTTTATTATCCTTACATTGAGACTTCATTGTTTTGATTTTTAACTATGACAGATCATTACATTTAATTTACAATAAATAAAACCCACTGAGGTATTTTCAATTAGGATTTAGTATTTAAAAATTTTTTGTATAGAAGAATGGTATTTTTATAAAGTTAAGTCCAAATGCTGTATTTTTGCAAAGTAAGGAACTTTAGGGTGTTACAGGTCATAAAAGTTATTCATACTCGAAGAAGGCTTAGTGATTTTGTTTCTGGTGTTTAAGGATTAGATCTGAAATTCTATAGTACAAGAGCTAAATATATATATTTATATTGACGTTTTTGCTAGATCCGTTATAATAAACATCATCTCATTGTTGTTATGGTTGCAAAAACATTATTGAATTCATGAACATATATACAACATTGTTCGTATAAAATTATTGTGGTTATATTATCCCTACTACTCTTCTGCTCCACTCACCTCATCTATATTAAAAACCAACAGCCAGGAACTGGACATTTTGCACGGATTTCATCATAAACAGCTTCGTAGTCAAGCAAGAAATTTGGGTTCAGTAAAAGGGGAAGCCTTCTTAGTTGTTGACTTGAATTTACCCTTGGTATTTTTTCAAGCCATAATCGTGGAATAGCTTGAAGGAAAGAAGGAAGTAAATGTAACAGAGAGAGAGAGAGAGAGAGAGAGAGAGAGAGAGAGAGAGAGAGAGAGAGAGAGAGAGAACAAGAGAACATATAGAAGAATGAGAGAAGAGAATTGGAGATACTCAGAAAATACAAAAAAAAAAAAAAAAAAAAAAACAAAGATATCAAGGAAGTATCTAAATTTGGTAGAATCTTTTGGTTAAATATTATCACTTTAAATTTCAAATATGAGAATTAGGGTATATATTATATGAGGACAATTTCCAAAAAAATTGAAATGCTTATTTCATTAAATCAACTACGACTCATAAAGACACGTGAGAATAATTTTTCGTAACGGATTCCGCAACATTCAAGCTCAAACCTAATAGTCACGAGCGAATAAATTATGGACTCAAGGGATAGAGATAAAACTAACTTTGAAGGCATAAAAGTAATTCAATTTGATTATTGTATAAAAACTAATAAAGTTATGTGGCAAGAGTGATTGAAAACACATTGTTTCACTAAAAATAAAATAAGAAGAGCATAGGAGAGAGTGAGAACAGTAGCTAAACATACCTTAATTAGCAGATCAAAGGTAAAGCAGGCGAGGATAAAGAGAGGGCAGATCCACGTGGACCAATCTAAAGAAAAGAGATGGTGCAATATACATTTCTCTTATAAATAGGGGAACTCCTCATTCTAGATAAGAGATGATTCTTGATCACAGTCACACCATCCCAGTTGAAAATCTGCTAAAATACATCTTTAATATACTTTTGAGTTCAAGATCAGAAATTGAAGAGGAGAATTACAATTGATTGAGGAAGAATTATAAAATCTAGTAGAGTTGTGTTCTTATAATTGGATCAATATCCTAGTGTAAAGAATTTTGAATAAAAATATAATTTTATTGTTGAGCCAAATTTAAGCATTAACATTGTATGTCCTCATCCAATTGGTATAGACAAAAATATAAATTAAAAGAGCCAACAAATTAATTACTCCATCCAATATACCGTTCACCATAAATGAATCAAACTACTAAAAAAAAAAAGAAAGAAAAGGAAACAAGTGACGAAAAATTAAAGTGGGTGCATAATATTTTGGTGCACTAATATGTTTGCTATAACTTTTGTCAAGTAATTATTTTTTTTTTAGTAAAAATCTTGGGAAAATTTTAAAAGTTTACTTTTTTTATGGCATAAATAAATAAAGCTAAGTGGTTATGAGTTTTTTTATTTTTTTACATTTATATAGTTTTTTTATGCCATATTTTTGTAAAAAAAAGATAGAAATCCCATATTTATAAAACAACAATAAGTTTTGTCGGAAAGGTCGCCGGCACCGAAAAAGTCGCCGAAAAAGTCACCGGCACCGAAAAATCACGGCCGCCGAAAAAGTCACCGGAAATTCGCTGGAAAAGTCAACATGGTCGGAAAGTCAACGGGAAAGTCAACGTGGTGGAAAAGTCAACGAAAAAATCAACGTCGCTGGAAAAGTCACCAAAGTAAAAGTCTCATACATAACTAAAAAAATAACCAGTTATATGAATAAAAATGAATAACTCAAACCATTTATAATTGAAATATAACCGGTTCTGTAACATAATAAATAAATATAAATAACATAAAATAACTCAAACCAGTTATAATTAAAATAGAACCGGTTCTATAACAGTGTTATAATGAATAAAAATAAATAACACAAAAGAATTCAAACTGGTTATATAACATAATGAACACAAACAAGTAACACGCAATAACTCAAACCGATTGCAATTAAAAATAAAGAAGAAATCAGTTCCTAAAATACTGAAATATAAATTAAAGACAAAACTAGTTTCATAATAATACTTCATAAAACATAATACCTCATAAATCGGTTATAATTTTTTTTTTAAAAAAAAAAGTGGGGATCAAATGTCTCGGATATAATAAAAATAGAACCGGTTCTATAACATAATGAATAAAAATAAATAACACAAAATAACTCAAACCGATTATAATTAAAGTATAACGGGTTCTGTAACATAATGAATAAAAATAAATAACACAAAATAATTTAAACCAGTTATAATTAAAATAGAAACAGCTCTGTAACAGTGTTATAATGAATAAAAATCAATAACATGAAATAACTCAAAACCGACTATAACTAAAATAGAACCGGTTATATAACATAATGAATACAAACAGGTAACACACAATAATTTAAACCGATTGCAATTAAAAAATAAAGCGGAAATTAGTTCCTAAAACACTAAAACATAAATTAAAAATAAAACTAGTTCTACATGGTAACGCATAATACCTCATAAAACCGATTATAATTTCTTTTAAAATGTGAGAATCAATTTGAAATAATACTGAAGCATAAATATGAAAAGAACCATCTCCGTAACAAAATAAATAACACAAATTATAACACACAATAACTAAAAATATAATATAAAAAAACCGGTTATATTTTAATTATAACCGGTTTGAGTTATTGTATGTTATTTATTTTATTCATTATGTTAAAGAACCGATTTTATTTTTATTATATCCGAGACATTTGATCTCCAATTTTTTTTAAAAAAAAAATTATAGCCGGTTTTATGAGGTATTATGTGTTATGAAGTATTTTATTGTGAAACTAATTTTGTCTTTAATTTATATTTCAGTGTTTTAAGAACTGATTTCTTCTTTGTTTTTAATTGTAATCGGTTTGAGTTATTGCGTGTTACTTGTTTGTATTATGTAATATAACCGGTTCTATTTTAGTTATAATTAGTTTGAGTTCTTTTGTGTTATTTATTTTTATTCATTATAACACTGTTATAGAACCGGTTCTATTTTAATTATAAGTTGTTTGAATTATTTTATGTTATTAATATTTATTTATTATGTTACGGAACCGGTTATATTTCAATTATAACTGGTTTGAATTATTAGTTTTATGCATATAACCAGTTATATTTTTAGTTATTGTGTGTTATTATTTGTGTTATTTATTTTGTTATGGAATTGGTTTTTTTTTCATATTTATGCCTCAGTATTTTTTCAAATTGATCCTCACCTTTTAAAAAAAATATTATAATCGGTTTTATGAGGTATTATGTGTTAAGAGCTTTTTTATTGTAGAACTAGTTTTATTTTTAATTTATGTTTCAGTGTTTAGGAACTAAGTTCCCCTTTATTTTCTTAATTGTAATTGGTTTAAATTATTGTGTGTTACTCATTTGTATTCATTATATTATATAACCGGTTCTATTTTAGTTATAGTCGGTTTTGAGTTATTTCGTGTTATTGATTTTTTTTCATTATAACACTGTTATAGAAACAGTTCTATTTTAATTATAATTGGTTTAAGTTATTTTGTGTTACATATTTTTATTCATTATGTTACAGAACCGGTTATATTTTAAATATAATCGGTCTGAGTTATTTTGTGTTATTTATTTTTATTAATTTCTTATAGAACCGGTTCTATTATTATTATTCGAGACATTTGATCCCCAATTTTTTTTTTTTAAAAAAATTATAGCCGGTTTTATGAGGTATTATGTGTTATGAAGCATTTTATTATGAAACTAGTTTTGTCTTTAATTTATATTTCAGTGTTTTAGGAACTGATTTCTTCTTTATTTTTAATTGTAATCAGTTTGAGTTATTGCGTATTACTTGTTTGTATTCATTATGTTATATAACCGGTTCTATTTTATTTATAACAAGTTTGAGTTCTTTCGTGTTATTTGTTTTTATTCTTTATAACATTGTTATAGAACCAGTTCTATTTTAATTATAACTGGTTTGATTTATTTTATATTATTTATATGTATTTATTATGTTACAGAACCGGTTATATTTTAGTTATAACCAGTTTGAGTTATTAGTTTTTATTCATATAACCAGTTATATTTTTAGTTATTGTGTGTTATTTATTTTGTGATGGAGTTGGTTCTTTTCATATTTATGCCTCAGTATTTTTTTCAAATTGATCCTCACCTTTTAAAAAATATTATAATCGGTTTTATGAGGTATTATGTGTTAAGATGTTTTTTATTGTAGAACTAGTTTTGTTTTTAATTTATGTTTCAGTGTTTTAGGAACTAATTTCTCCTTTATTCTTTAATTGTAATCGGTTTAAATTATTGTGTGTTACTTGTTTATATTCATTATATTTTATAACCGGATCTATTGTAATTATAATCAGTTTTGAGTTATTTCGTGTTATTGATTTTTATTCATTATAACACTATTATAGAACCGGTTCTATTTTAATTATAACTGGTTTGAGTTATTTTGTGTTTTTTTGTTTTTATTCATTGTGTTACAGAACCAATTATATTTTAGTTATAACCGGTTTGAGTTATTGTGTGTTATTTATTTTTATTCATTATGTTGTAGAACCGATTCTATTTTTATTATATCCGAGACATTTGATCCCCACATTTTTTTTTAAAAAAAAATTATAACCGGTTTTATGAGGTATTATGTATTATGAACTATTTTATTGTGGAACTAGTTTTGTTTTTAATTTATATTTCAGTGTTTTAGGAATTGATTTCTTCTTTGTTTTTAATTGTAATCGGTTTGCGTTATTGCGTGTTACTTGTTTGTATTCATTATGTTATATAACCAGTTTTATTTGAGTTATAACTGATTTGAGTTATTTTGTGTTATATATTTTTATGCATTATAATTCTATTTTGGAACCGGTTACATTTTAAATATAACTGGTTTGATTTATTTTATGTTATTTGTATTTATTTATTATGTTACTTAACCGTTTATATTTTAATTATAACCGGTTTAAGTTATTAATTTTTATTCACATAATCGGTTATATTTTTAGTTATATCTGAGACATTTGATCCCCACATTTTTATTCTAGCGACGTTGACTTTTCTGGCGATGTTGACTTTTCTGGCGACTTTTCCTGTGACTTTTCTGACGTTTTTTTTTGTTAGCGTGATTTTCCGGCGACTTTTCCAGTACCAGTGCCGGCGACTTTTCCTGCAAAACTTATTGCTGTTTGACAAATATGAGATTTCTACTTTTTTTTACAAAAATATGACATTAAAAAAAACCATATAAATGTCAAAAAATTATAAAACCCATAATCTTATAGTATTATTGATTTATATCATAAAAAAGTAAACCATACCCTCAATTTTCATATTTATTAAAATTCCTCTATTTGTTATAGAAAAAATGTACTTTTTGTTCAAGTAATTTATGTTATATCAATATATATATATATATTTTTTTTCAAAATTACGTGTCTCTCATTTAATACATTGCCACAAATAGATGCCTATTGTGAAAAACTATAACACAAATGATGGTATATTTTTTTGATACCTGAACATATGGAATAAAGGGATATGGGAGCGTTAAGGGATTTGCCAAAAGAAGCGAAAACAGGGAATGTTGAACCCTCAAAGCCCATACATAGATTTTGCAATCTTGGTCTTGAATATGGCTTAATGCTATATTTTCAAGGAACTAGAATATATTTATAATGATTTCCCATGAGCCAAACAAAGATGTTAACAACGCATACGCTTATATAAAAATTGATAAAATTTGATCTGCCAAATCAAAGATACAAATCTTTTGGTTATTTTTATATTTACATTTTCACTAAACTAAATTTTCAAAAATACTGTTTTAAAGTTTTAAATTTACAAAAATATTTTATTTTTGTAAAATAAATAAAAACTATAAAATAATTTAACAAACAACATGAAAATAACTATAAAACAATTCTATTTACGGGTGAGATGGGTCAATTCCATTTATCTCAACGATCGATGTCTGTTGAATACTCCAATCAAGCAAGAAATGAGCTGGTACTTCAAGAAGCTTTTGAAGCTAAGGAAGAAAACCGATGAGATTTTCCTTGAACATGATGTTAGGGGAGGTATATTTTCGATCCAAACATTTCTACTAGTCTTTAATCAATGCCTCGGGGGTTGATTATGCTAAAGCAGTTTGGCATAAACTTATTGTCCCTAAGCATAGATTTATCTTCTGGCAGATTTGTAATAACAATCTGCTTACTAGGGACCATTTGAATAAATTTTTGCCCACAATTTCAGAGTTTTGCGAAGTTTGTGAGCTGGAAAGAGAAACTCACATCCATTTATTCATGGAATGTCTATTAACAAAGTTGCTCGTAGCTAAAATTAGTAGCTAGTTTGGGAAGTTCTGTTGGCCGAAGTCAATCCAGGAGCTGCTGGATTATAAACTAAAGCCTTCTTGTGATTTGAAACAACAGGTGCTCAATGTGTTAAAGGCTGCAACCTTGTATTTCATTTGGAAAATAGGAACAATTGTGTGTTTAGTGCTTGTTGTTTGAATACTGGTTTTATCAGTAGAAAAATTAAGAGAGTGGTTAAGTATAGAGCTCTTGGTTCAGCAGTTAATAACTCAAAAAAAGGTGACTGGTATGTTGTAAAAATTGTAGAGAGCTGGTGTGGTTTGCGGCTGTTATTTACAACCTCTTTGTCTTTGTACTGATCAATTTTTGAATAAAATTATCTTTTTGTTAAAAAAAACTATTAAATAATTTAAAAAAAACATATAAAAAGCAACAGTAAAAATAACAAAATATTTACCTCATTGCAATATGCAAAACAATATAAACTACTCAACATGTTTTTGTATTTCAATCTTTCTTTTTACTTAGTTTTGATAACTTGATTTATCCCTTTGTATTATTACTAAATAACTTTTTTCATGAAATTTGTTGTTACGACTTCATACTTTCAATTTTTTTTCTTCCATTTTGGGTTAGTGATAGTTAAAATGATAATTTAATTTTTTAGAAATTAAATGAATTGTTATATTAATAGTATAAATATTAAAATATTATGATTTCAAAATGGGATATATAATATAATGGGTAATATAAATTAATATGTTAATATCTACAACTGCACATTGTGTCAATTAAAAAAAAATGAAAAAAAAAAATTATCCTTGTATTTTAAAAAATGTATCAAAAAATAAACCAAATATATGTGTCAACGTAGATTTTTGTCAACCAATTTTGAGCCTAACAGTGTAAATTTCACTCAGAAAAAATAAAAGCTATAAAAAAAAGTATGAACACACAGCGTTTTTTAAGTGGTTTTGCAGTTACAATTCTGCATAGTTCACGAGTCAATCTTATTCAGATTTCTGATTGTTTTCTCTGGGCCTTTTTTGTATGAGTTTTAATCCCCTTTTTGATCTTACTTGCCACTATTTATAATTATATAGTGGGCAGTTAATTACAAAGTTGACTGTAATCTTTTTACAACAATTATCCCTTAAAATCATGGGGTTTGATTACATATCACGTAGTGTAAATGTGATTGTTATTTGAAAATCATATAGCTGTGATTTTCCCACTTTTACTAGGTCAAAATGATCGTGTATTTAAACATGTCTTTAATTGTTGTATCCGGGGATTTCTCGACAAAAGCTTGGTTCTAGTGATCATAATATTGATCTGGGGCCATTTTTCCTTTCGAGGTCGATGATGAACATATTGTGATGATCGCAGTTGCTAATTATAAAGAGTTCTTCGAGGCTCATTAGAATGTTAACTTCTGACTTGTCAGGATTGTGAGCCTCACTAAGAAGATCTCTGAGGTTAACTGGGTGAAGTTACAGGAGCCTTCCCATAGCGAGATAGGCACCTCGCTTATTAGGTCTCGAGCCAACCCGACTGTTATACTTAGTTTGTACATTATACACTAAGTGCTTCTGTAGTCGATATGTGTCGCTTTTGTCTTCCTAAATGTAACGTACTTTATCCCTCGCTATTCACATTCAGCGACATATGGTTTCTTGTTAATATACTAAGTAACAGTTTGTATATTGACTCCTCACATAAGACCTTAAAGTCAGCAGGTTGCAAATATACTCTTATACTAACCTAATTAATGAGTTATTCCATAAAAAAGCAATTGCATCGATTCATATTCCTTTTATCTTGACACGTGTCCCCCACTCAGATGGTTGCCGAATTTCGGGTATAACAATTTCCCCTTAAAAAGCTCTTTTTTTTAGTAAACAGTGTTTTTTAATAATTACAGAGGGCATCTTTGTCATAATCCCTTTTTGGAAAGATGTATCCTTTGATGCTGATGGTTGTACAGTTTTGAGGGTAATTATGAATCGTCTCTTAATATTCTGGCCTACTCCCAACCGTTAGATTTCCCAATCTTTGGCCTTCTTGTCACTCGACTTTGTGTATAAATGGGCGACTTAAGCTTGCCATATTTCACAAACTTCTAGTTTTTCGGTGAGATCCATCTTGAGAATGGATTTTCTCTTTCTTGCTAAAATGTCCCATCTGAGTTCGAAAGTTCACCCCCCAATTCATAACAACGGGATGCACCAACCATTTTTCTTCTCCGTTTGTTCCCAAGGACTTCAAACCTCAATTTGAACCAGAAACGACAGATTCCAAGGTTGAGGAGCTTTTGACCAATCCAAACCAACGGAACCCCGTAGATTGTTATGAGCGATCTTTACAAGTGATTCTTGAGGGTAAGTATTATCCTTTGTGAATGGTGGTTTGAGTCGGATTATACATATTATTATTTTTTGTTGCTCCATTAACCCCTTTTTTTTTATGTCTCCTCAGGAATATACATAGATCTTGTGAGCGATCTAAGAGGTCCTCCTCAGACTGACAAGGAATCCTAGAGGAAAGTTAGCATGGTTTCGGACGAATCTTGAAGGAAGTTGGTGTGGTTTCTATCAGAGAATCCAACAAACCCAAGACCCAAACCTGCACCAGAAGACCTTTGTGCCAACCTTTCTCTGGTGTCGAGGAATTTCCTGTGGCTGGGTATAAGGTCTCGACTACAGGAAATGAGATCTTCTGATGAGGGGAATGAAGTCTAAGCAGAGGCTGAGACCTTCTACATGTAGGCAATCTTTCTCGAGCTACGTGGAGTCGGTCTTTCTCCAAGCTATGTGTAGACGGTCTTTCTCGAGTTTACAAACCCTCCCCATACATTCTTTGATTAGGAAGATGACTTAATTGTTTGCCCCTAGTTGTATTTTTGTAAAGACAAGTTTATAACCCAACTTGGGGTTTTTTCTTATCTTAAATGCCTTGTACTTTTTTTATTTGAACTTAATACAATTGTGTTTGCTTGCATTTTTATTCACAATGTAAACAACTATATTTTGATCAAAGGTACAGTACTTTTGGCTTTTTCTATTGCTCGTAATCTCCCTGTTTAAGTAGTTAGTTATCTACCAAACTCTTTAATTTTCGAGTAGTTATCAATTTTGCCACGCTATGGTAGCTATAATCTACCTTAAGCAAACTTGAATATACTTCTTATGATTTTATCATTGTGTATATTTTAGATTTGCTCACATGAATAGTTAGGTTATCTATCAATTTTCTAGGTTCAAGTACGTTTATCAAGACGTCTTAATATCTCATTTAGTACTTTCCTAGCTCGCTAGAATCGTTAGTATTTAGTTTTATACGCGAGTTATAACTTTTGATTTTCCTTTCCCGTCAAATAAGTTTTTAATCAAAATTATAGTTGTTTGATTCCTTCTTCGTCAAAAAAGTTTGATCAAGATGCTATAACAATTGAGCCCTCTCTCGTAAAAAAGATTTGGTTAGGAAGTTATAACAGTTCGACTCCTCTTTCGTCAAGGAGGTTTAGTCGAGAACCTTTAAATTTCAATTTTTATTTTAAATGGCGGGTTTGCATTATACCAAATTTCCAGATAAATTCTGGTTAATCATACATAAATGGCCCTTAAGTAATTTTAAAGAATAAAACTTTGTAATTACTTAATATAAATGATTCTCTTTATTCATAACTGAAGTTTAAATTTTACATCAATAATGTGAGATACATCATTTATTTATTGGTAGTAGGGTCACAAATGTTCCACGTTCCAGTAGTTCTTTATTAGTGAGCCATTGAGTCGAGCCAATTTATAAAGTCCAATTCTAACTACTTCTTCGATGACATATGGACCCTCCCAATTCGGGTTGAACACTCCTACAAATGCATCTCTCATATTTGCAAATACTCGTCTTAGCACCAAGTCTCCAACATTGAATAGTGTTTTCTTGACTCTTTTGTTGAAGTATCTTGTAATTTGTTGTTAATATGCTGCGTTGGTGGTTTGCGACTGAGCTCGTTTTTCATCAAGTAGATCCAAGGACAATTTTAGAAGTTCCTGGTAACAGCAGGAATAACAATTGAAATGCTGAAGTTCCTCGAACTTGGACGGCCAACAGGAAGAGTGTCAACAACACCTGACCGGACAATGTATGTTTAGTTGGACAGCAGATAACACCTCCAACCTTTCTTCCATTCCCAAATGAAGGGGTCGTGTCCCTCTCCAGCGATCTGCTCGGAGTAATGATAGTGTTGCACTACGGGTTCTGGAGTAGGAGAACATTCACTACTCACCTCCCAATCTTCAAAGCTTGAATTAGAAACCCCGTCACATGAAGAGGACGGACTGGCACGAAGACGAGGGTGATCCTCGTACAGAAGTTGAAGCAAGTCCTGGTCGATTTGGTGTTCGCTTCCCCAAAGCTCACCAAGGTTCATCTACAAAAGACAACACAGAAGATGAGTGTTTGGTCGGGGTATCGAACAGTAAACAGGAAGATATACCGACCAATAGTACTCAACAGATTAAAAGACTGAAAAATGTTGTAAAATAAGTCAAAACGCAAAAGTTTGAAATTTGTGGGATTAAGGTTAAAGTTCACGAAGCTTCGAATGAGCAAGGTGAAAGATGAACAATGTGCGATCAAAAGCAAACGTCGTGAACCGTGAAGCTATGCAAATTATTACAGAGAAAATCACGAAGTTTAAGCCTAGATTTTCTATCTATCTTTACAAACAAGTCAAGAATGCACATATGAAACCCAGAAATTAAACATGCAAAGTAAAAAGAGAAGGAGATTGAAAACTTACTCACTGTTCGACGTCTAAGCTCAGTCCAGATGAAGCTGTTTGAATGATTTTGGTAGAAATCTCACGGCAGACTTGAAGTAAAAACCCTTTTTTGCTCTGAGTCTTGTTTAATGAAGAAATTGGTAAAAGTAAAATTATGAGGAAAACTTAGCCCTATATTTATAGGCTGAGAGGTGAAAAAAGGCAATCATTTCAAATGCCTTTAGACGCATCAGTTCCCTCCCAAAGGTAAATATTGGGAAATCAAATGTAATCAAGTGTAACCGTCGAACGTGATGAGAAAAAACCGAGTTTCGAGGCACTAATTAAGTCAGAGCATTAATTGGCCAAAAAACTGAAGAGACGTCTGGCCAGTCTCACATCGAACCGCGAACAAACGCGCCTAACATGTGTCACCCACTCATATGCAAGGGCAGCTCGAATGAAGTCTAAACGCAACTTCGGATGTCCCGTACAAACTTAGGGGGCAAATGTTATCCCAATTTTTGCACTTTGATGTGGCATCACACGATGGTGACACGTGGAATCAACTTTACATATTTTCCCACAAGAGATATGTCGAATAGAGCGCCACATATATTCGCACAGACGAAGCCTTCTTAACTAGGCAGTGAAAAGTCCGCACAGCATGGCAACACTTAGTAGTTTCAACACTCGCATCGTGAATCATTGAAGAAATCCTTAAAATTCTGGGATCATATCATAGGGATATGGCAAGTTGTCCAAATCCCATGATCAATGTATTTTGTATTTAATATGCAATCTTGCCAATTATATCTATTGTGATCATAAGGGAAACTCTTTCCTCCAAACTTAAAGCCCTATAAATAGTGATCTACTATCACTGGGCAAGGGGTTAAAAGATTTATCTAAGAAATCATATTCAGAGATATTATTGTAAGAGGTCTAAGAAGATGAATCATTGTATTCTTTGTTCTTAAGTCAATTAAAACCAAGGGGAGTAGGCTACTATCGAACTGCTCGGGGCCGAACCTCTATAAAAACTCTTGTGTCTTTATTTATTTCATTACATCATATATATATATTATACTACTTGTCTCTTACAATTTAGACTCACTGTCGTTGGCTAAAAGCGAGGTCAACAAAGGATAAAACACATTAAGGGGTAGAACAGTAAATTTGTCCCTACTCGATGTAAATCATCTATAAAGAATATTTGATTATTTGGATTGAAACAATGGATAATTCATAATATATCTATATTTGGAACATATAGAATGTTCTCTGTAATTAAAAGTTTAATTTCGAATATATAGTTGACTCAAAAAGAATTAATAAGTTAGGAAATTTACTTGGTAAATTTTGGATCTACTTATTGGGAGCATAGTTATGTAGGCCCATAGTCCTTACATTGTCTAGGATAATATTGTCTTGTAGACTCAATTAATTATTTTTAATTAACCAATTAGGATTCAAAATAAGAATATGTCTTGTTTATAAATTTTCACTAAGCAAGGGCTTATTTGAGAAGAAAGAGAAGATTGAGGGTTTATTTGGTAATTAAGAGACTTTGTAAGGTCTAATTAATATATAAATTAAATGAAAAATTTATTTGATAATTAATTATAATTATTGAAGAGATAGATTTGACATTTATAGAGTTAGAATTAAAATATGGCATTTGTGAAAGAAAAGATAAGTTGTTAAATAAAAGGGCAAAATTGAAATCCTTTAAGGCCCACTATATGTTCGGCCACTTAAGGGTTTATTAAGCCATTATTTTAACTTTTTTTAATTCAATATAATTCTAAACCTAACCTTAGATGAAATCCTATAAATTGAATGAGATGCTCTTATTTTCTTAACCTAATATATCAAACTACTTTATCAAACAAAAATTAGAAAATAAAGAGAGAGCCTCTTGAATTTGAAATCATCCTATTTTCTTCTTCATATTTTTGAACCCTTAGTGAGTTGAGGAAATTCCAAGACAATTCAAGCAAACACTCAGGCCTTTGTGGAAGATTGTGAAGAATTCTAACAAAAGAAGAAGATCCAAGTTTAGATCTTGATCATACTCTGCGACAAAAAGGATCAAGGATTAGAGATCTAAATGGAAGGAGACATTATATTATGTTGCCACCAATGTATGGTTTTCTATAGCTGTATATGTATTTATTTAATTGTTTTAGAAAATTCATATTTAGGATCATGTTAGATTATAGTTATATAATCAACATACATGTTAGTAAATTCAGATCCTGGTAAAATAAGTTCTTACATGTTTGGATCTTGCTAAATTGTTTCCAACCCGGGTGCCTAGCACCAAGGTTGACAACCCTACTAAGTTTTGGTTCTTAGGTTATCTTAATGCAAATGGGTCAAACTTTGTATGGGACATGAATTAGACCTGTGACAAACATATTTGAGGAAATAAAATTAGAATCGCAGCACTTTCAGTTATGAGGAGTCGAAGCACCAGGTGCCTCAAGCACCTAGCGCATAGGTTAACATATTGTCAACCTAGGGTGTTTCCAACCACAATAATGAAGAACCATCCTAAGAATTTTCTTCATCTTCATCCAAAACATAGAAACAAGAACTTTTGTGGGAAAAAGAATTGACTTGGAGGCCAAAATAGGGACCTAACACACAGGTTGACCTTGGCCCTAGGCCTCACGCCCAAGTTGAAACATTGTCAACCTGGCCCACTTTCATAAGCAGTTTAGGAGAAGTCTTCCGAGCATATTCTCCATTCTCATCAATAATTAAAATTTGAGTTCTTTTGAGAAACAAACAGGGTCGTTTGGGGGTCAAAACTAGGAACTAGCGCCCAAGTTCACACTTTGTCAGCTTGGGCCTTTTCCAAGAAGTTTTTGTAAGAAGTCTTCAAGGAACATTATTTTGATAAAAGATTAAGCTACAAGTGTTCTTGGGAATCAAACAGAGTTATTTGGTGGCTAGAAACTGGACCAAGCACCCAGGTTGACACTGGCACTAGGCCCAGCGCTCAGGTTGTCATTTTGTCAACATGGGATGTTTCCAATCATTTTTATAAAAAAGTGTTTAGAGAATTTCTTTTGTCATTAAAAATAATGAAGATACAAGTGATCTCGGGGAGCAAACAAGATTTCTAGGGAGCAAGAACAGAGCCTGTAACGTCCCCGCTTCAAGCCTCCATTAGGCCCTTACACCCACGGAATGAATGGCTCTTATACACGAGTACGCCACTCTAGCTGCTTCCTGGATTGATGACTGACCCTACAGACCAACACGAGTGTTTCCAGCGTGCTTTGTCCTCACTCACACGCATCCTGCGAAAACTTCCCAGGAGGTCACCCATGCTTGAAATTGCTCCAAGCCAAGCACGCTTAACTGTGGAGTTCTTTCAAGATGGGATACCGAAAAACAAGATGCACCTTGTTTTTCGGTAGCCCATCTCGAAAGAACTCTACAGTTAAGCGTGCTTGGCTTGGAGCAATTTCAAGGATGGGTGACCTCCTGGGAAGTTTTCGCAGGATGCGTGTGAGTGAGGACAAAGCATGCTGGAAACACTCGTCTTGGTCTGTAGGGTCAGTCATCAATCCAGGAAGCAGCCAGATTGGCGTACTCGTGTATAAGAGCCATTCATTCCGTGGGTGTAAGGGCCCAATGGAGGCTTGAAGCGGGGACGTTACAGAGCCCCAGCGCCCAAGTTAACATAGCACTGGGCCCTGCGCCCAAGGTTGACATGCAACCAAGTTCGCATGATTTTGCTCCTCAAATACAAACTCTGCTCTAGGCAGTCTTCTTAAAATGGTCAAAAACAAGAGAGGAGACCTTGTTTGCAATCTCCAATGTCATAGAAGTATTAAAACGAGCCTCGGGAAGTTGACACCTGACCTATTGCATTTGGTTCTACTTATCAGAATTTTATTTTGTTTTGAGCATTCAACTATTTTTGCATAGTAAAGGAGAGCTACAACTTGTGACGAGTCAAATTCACACTTTGATATTTCACCTTTTCAATAAGGTGGAATATCAGAAAAAGTGGGGAGTTTAGAGTCTTCCCAATTTCACAATATAGCGACATCTCAGAGAACTAGTGAACAACTTCACCTGAACATTGAATATGACTAAATGGTGTTAACACATCACTTAGGCATCAAAAAATACAAGTATGGGACATTTTGACACTCTCCTGGCATCCAATTTTACGCCAGAATGTCAACCTAGTCCCTGGGTGTCAACTTGTGTAACGCCCTAATGCTAAGGCACGCTACAGTGCTTTTTTAATTATTGTGCAATCTTTGCTAATCAAAGAATTTTCTCGAAAAACGTGTCAATTTAAAACTTTTATATTAATTATTAAACTTTATAATATTATAAAATATTTACATATATCGGGATCCCGTTTTCAAACTTTGTAAAATTAACTTTTCAAAATATACATTTATTACAGGTCGCACAGCGACTACCAAAATACAAATCCCCAGATGTCCCGAGACCGAACACTCCAGGTCGCGCTGCTTTGACATGTACAATCTCACCCGAGCTCAGGTTCACTCCTGTTCAGCCTTCGCCTTTCCTTTACCTACACATGAAAGTAGAAACTGTGAGTCGACAGACTCAGTAAGAAATGCATATAACATATCATATAATTTCTGACCTGTAAATAGGCGCCCATACACCTATTTACAGAGCTTAACAGATGAGTAAGAACGTTCTAACTGCTTGTGCTACTGACCATGATATCACTCCTACTAGCACTATAATCGTGCTGTAGGACCGGCACTATGTTCGTGCCGCTATGATAGCATCAATAGCATCCAAAAGTATGATTGGCCATGATATCACTCTTAACCAGTACGATGCTCGTCTTCTTTGAACCGACACACTGGTGGTGTCGCTATGATAGTACCAAAACAGACTTTCCAGGGTGAATAACACTCTTAACCAAGACGATGCTGTCTTGAACCGACACAATGGTTGTGTCGCTATGATATCACCCAAACACATACAAGGATACACACAGCATGCATATATATATCATACATATACATACACCCAGATATTTATATCACACGTTATATTCAGTTCTTACCTGTTTTCTAGATTCAAATGAGTTGGTCGACCTGAACGGAAAGTCCCGTGCTGAATGGATGCCCTAATCACATATTGAAACCGGGTAAATCACGCGTTCAAAACCCTAAATCGGGAAACCCGAGTCCACAACTTAAGGCTTTGCTATACTCACTAGGGATTACATTAACTTAGGAAATAGAGAAACACCCAACTATGGCACTGAAATGGACGGGAGTTGAAAAAACTGGTTTTTCGGGAACCCTGCAAAAACTGGCAGACCGAAATCCCAAAACCGGTAAACCGGTTTCTTGGCCTGCCCAGAAAATCGGTTAACCGGTTCTGCAGAACCGGTAAACCGGTTTTCCCTGCAGAAAAACCCCAAACTTCAAAACTTCACCAATTTGACCCCAATTTCCACCATACCTTACAGAACACCTAAATAGGGTATACACAATATATTCCAACAAGAAAATCCCAGAAAAACTCATTGAATCCAAACATGCCATTAAAGATCAAAGCTTAAGTTTCAAAGCACAAACTTATGCAATTCCATCACAACTCAACAAAACTAATATCCAGTACTTAGAATCAACTTAAAATCAACCTAGAAATGAGATTACACAAACTTTAAACCCTAACAGCCCCTATCTTTCAAAATTACATAATCAAACCAATTAAAACTAGAGAAACACATAACTTAGAGAGTGTCTAGGGTTTACCTTGCTTAAAGTTCCCAACAACCTTGCTAAAAATTCAGCAAATTCCAGCTTGAGGATGAGTTTCCCCCTGGTTCTAGCCCCAGCCGAAAGAGAAGAAAGAGAGAAGGAGTTCTATTTTTTTGACTTTTCTTTGAATTTTCTCTTTTAATTAACTAAATGGGATAATTCAAATTGGGAAAAAAAAATCATTTTCCCTTGGCTGAAAACAAGTGGCCACGTGCCACACCCCTAGGCAGCCACCCAACCCCAAACAAATTACCAATTTTCCCTTTAGGTTAATAACTTAGGTGTTTTCAAAAGCTAGGGGTAAAATGGTCAAATTCCATAACCCCGTTCAAACTCAATAATTTATTTTCTCTAAAATATTTCCCACTAAGAAATAAGGTTCTAAACTTACCCATGTGATCAAACTAGCCATCCATCGCATTTTCCGTTGTCGCCGAACAAAAATTACAAAAATAACATATTTCACATATAAGCTAAATAATACCCCTAGAGTTTAATAAAATCTCCGGAATTGAGAAATTATAACTCTAATATTTATTTCTAAATATTGGGATCCACAATTAAATAAATTCACAAATAATAATAAAATAATAAAAATTAGTGCTAATTGCCTTTACTAATCCAAATTACTAAAGCGGTCATTACAATTATCCCCCCGTTAATAGGATTTCGTCCTCGAAATCTAACTTGAATAGCTCTGAATGTTGAGTCCTCACATTCGACTCCAATTCCCAAGTGGCTTCTTCCACCTTACTGTTCCTCCAGAGCACCTTAACCCGTTCAATAGTCTTGTTCCGAAGAACTTTTTCCTTTTATCCAAAATCTGTACAGGTTGCTCCTCATGGAATAAATCTGGTTACAGTTCAAGGGCTTCATAACTCAAGACATGAGTCGGGTCTGATACGTATTTCCTCAACATAGATATGTGAAATACGTCATGAACAGCCAATAACGCTGCTAGCCGATATGCTACCTGCCCGACCTTCTCGAGTATCTGAAATGGCCCAATGAACCTAGGGTTTAACTTACCCTTCTTCCCGAAGCGCCTAATACCCTTCATTGGTGAAACCCGCAGGAAAACATGTTCCCCTGCCTGAAATGTAATATCTCTGTGCTTCAGATCAGCATAACTTTTCTGCCTGCTTTGAGCAGCAAGCATCCGAGCCTTGATCTTATCAATAGCTTCATTGGTCCTCTGCACTAACTCTGGATCCAAGTACTTCCTTTCTCCTGTCTCGTCCCAATGAATAGGAGAACGACATTTTCTACCATATAACATCTCATAAGGAGCCATCCCTATTGTATTTTGGTAGCTGTTGTTGTAGGAGAATTCAATTAAAGGCAAGTACTACTCCATGAACCCTCAAAGTCCATGACACAGGCTCGCAGTAGGTCTTCTAAAATCTGGATAGTTCTTTCTGACTGGCCATCAGTCTGAGGGTGAAAGGCTGTACTAAACTTTAACTTGGTACCCATAGCCTTCTGAAGACCCACCCAAAACTTCGATGTGAACTTTGGATCCCTATCTGATACAATAGATTTAGGGGCTCCATGGAGACGAACTATCTCCTTCACATACAATTCAGCATACTGATCCACTGAATAGGTAACTTTCACTGGTAGAAGAAAGTGAGCTGACTTTGTGAATCTGTCCACGATGACCCATACTGAATCATACATTCCCGTAGTTCTAGGCAATCCAGTTACTAAATTCATTGCAATGTCCTCCCACCTCCATTTAGGAAGGATTAAGGGTTACAGTAACCCTACCAGAGTTGTTGACAAGTTAAACACTTAGACACGTAGTCCACCACATCTTTTTTTCATCCCATACCACCATAAGTAGGGTTCAACTCCTAATACATTTTGGTGATTCCCGGATGCAATGAATAGGGTGTGGTATAAGTTTCATCCAGTATCTCCTTCTTAAGCTCATCAACATTAAGAACACAAACTCGAGCTTTGTATAACAACATTCCACTGTTCGAGACTGAAAAGCCTCTAGGCCGACCAGCCATTACTTCGTCTCGAACCTTAACTAGCTCGGGATCTTCCAGCTGTGCCTTTCTGATTCTCTCCAACAGATCAGATTGGAGTGTTAAATTATGTAATTTCCCGACCACAAACTCAATCCTTGCACTAACCATTCCAAAGGCTAGTTGAGGGGCTATCATAACCGTGGTAAAAACTTGCCCGGGACCTTTTCTGCTTAAAGCATCGGTCACAACATTGGCTTTCTAGGGGTGATACAAAATTTCACAATCGTAGTCCTTAACCAACTCCAACCACCTTCTTTGCCTCATATTCAAATCTTTCTGGGTGGAAAAGTATTTGGGACTTTTATGATGAGTATAAATCTCACACTTTTCACCGTAAAGATAATGTCGCCATATCTTTAAGGCAAAAACCACAGCAGTGAGCTCTAAATCATGAGTTGGATGACGCTGCTCATAATCTTTCAGTTAACGAGAGGCATAGGCTATAACTCTGTCAGCTTGCATCAGAACACATCCCAGACCCTGTCTGGAGGCATCACAATAAACCACAAATTTTTCTTGATCGGATGGCAAAGCTAACACCGGAGCTGTTATCAAACATTACTTCAGCTCCTGAAAACTTGTTTCACACTTATCTGACCACAGAAATCTCTGATTTTTCTTAGTCCATTCGGTTAGGGGCATAGAAAGTTTAGAAAATCCTTCGACGAAACGTCGATAATACCCTGCTAACCCGAGAAAACTTCGAATTTCCGTCACAGACTTGGGCCTCGGCCAATTCTTCACTGATTCCACCTTGTTTGGATCAACCATAATTCCATTCTTCCCAACAATATGACCCAGAAAAGACACCTCAGACAACCAGAATTCGCACTTTTGAACTTTGCATATAACTTGTGATCCCTAAGTCGCCGCAATACCATTCGAAGATGATGCTCGTGCTTCTCTTCTGACTGAGAGTATACAAGAATGTCATCGATAAACACTATAACGCAGTTATCGAGGAAATCCTTGAATACCCTATTCATAAGATCCATAAAGGTAGCAGGAGCATTAGTCGATCCGAATGACATTACCGGAACTCATAGTGCCCATATCTGGTTTTAAAAGCAGTCTTCGATATGTCCTCCTCCCAAATTCTGAGTTGATGATAACCAGACCGTAAATCAATTTTTGAAAACACTGTCTTTCCCTGAAGCTGATCGAACAGATCATCGATCCTAGGCAACGGGTACTTGTTCTTAATCGTCAGCTTGTTTAGTTCCCGATAATCGATACACATTCTGAGGGAACCATCTTTCTTTTTCTCAAAAAGAACCGGAGCTCCCCAGGGCGACACACTGGGTCGAATAAACCCAATGTCAAGCATCCCCTGAAGTTGCAACTTAAGCTCCTTGAGTTTCGCTGGAGCCATCCTATATGGAGCTTTAAAAACAGGTTCGACTCCAGGTGCCAAATCAATTACAAAGTCAATCTCTCGCTGCGGCGGCAATCCCGGTAACTCCTCGGGAAACACATCAAGAAAATCTTTCACCACCCTGACTTCCCCAGGCCCAAATGTTTCAGGTCTGCTGGAGTCAAAAACCACCGCTAGAAATCCTACACAGCCATTGCATAGTAAATCCCTAGCCCTTAATACAGAAATAACCGGGATCCGAGACCCCTGAACTGACCCAACATAAACAAATGGATCTTCACCTTCTGGCTGAAAAGTCACCATTTTCCGCTTACAATCTATATTAGCCAAATATTTGGATAAAAAAATCCATTCCCAGTATGATGTCAAACTCAGTTAGTTCCAGTTCTATACGATCAACGCTCAACTCCCTATCTTCGATCCTAATTGGCATAGACCTAATACGCCTATTAGAGACCACCAACTCCCCACTAGGCACTAGGGTTCCAAACCCTCTTTCTAAAATATCCCAAGGCCTACCCAAAAATGAATTATTCTCATAGCTACATATGAACGTGCAACTCCCGAATCAAACAACACGATATAAAAGAAGTCGTTTACAGGGAGCTAACCTGCCACTACAGAAGGGCTTGCCGCATCATCAGCTTGAGCATTAGCATACACTGGAGTAGGAACAAATACCGCTTCCTTCTCCACCTGTGGGCAATCTTTCTTAAAATGCCCAACCTTGCCACATTGAAAACATACCTTTCGGTTGTATTCTCCGGGATGGTGTTTCATGCAACGTGGGCACTCAGGGTAAGAATAACCCTGACGTCCTCCCTTGCCTTGAAACCTTCGGAACCGCTTGTTCTGTCTTAAACCCACCACTGATGACGTAGGTTTCCTCTTTTGCTCAATCATGGAGCTCCTGCCACTTTCACCATAATTTGAATTCAGGCAAGTAATATTCTGACCCTCTACCATAATCTCCTGAGGTCTCATAATAATTTCCTCAGGGCTTTCAGCCCAAGAAGCATTCTTCTTATTTGAACCTCCCTGAAAGTCTGAAGGTCCTTGGATCCAAATCTTTCCATGCAATGGTTCCACTTGATTACCAGCCATTCCATACTTTGCTGGTAATACCGAATCAAAAATGATTGGCATATGCGGTAAAGATACTACAGGAGACCTTTGCTGTTTCAACCTCTGAATCTCTTCTTCATGTCGTTGAACCACAACTTCCATTTTTGCAAACCTTTGCTCTAAATCCAACGGAGCCTGTGACGGATAACCATCACTCCCGTCGGAAGCCCTCCAAGGGCTCTCACCTTGGTTACGGGGACAACTTGGACTCCATTCTCTCCAACCGTTACTAGCCCTGGCCACTTTATTTTGACTCTCCATAATACACCAGGTGTCCATTCTATAAGACTAACCTGTCAGTTAGTAAGTCAGTCTGGTCAGGCAACGGCCTATTTACATACTTACTACCGCACTTACAGATTTTAAGGCAATGCACTTAACATAAATAATTACAATCTAATATGCTTCCTAACACGCTTTCACATTCATAATCATTTAAAATACTAAACAAGTACGGGCTTACTGAACCGTGAACCGAGCTTTCTCTGATGAAGATTGTACATGTCTTAGCAAGCTTCGGTAGACAAACCTGGCGGCTCTGATACCAAAATTGTAACGCCCTAATGCTAAGGCACGCTACAGTGCTTTTTTAATTATTGTGCAATCTTTGCTAATCAAAGAATTTTCTCGAAAAACGTGTCAATTTAAAACTTTTATATTAATTATTAAACTTTATAATATTATAAAATATTTACATATATCGGGATCCCGTTTTCAAACTTTGTAAAATTAACTTTTCAAAATATACATTTATTACAGGTCGCACAGCGACTACCAAAATACAAATCCCCAGATGTCCCGAGACCGAACACTCCAGTCGCGCCGCTTTCGACATGTACAATCTCACCCGAGCTCGTGTTCACTCTGTTCGGCCTTCGCCTTTCCTTTACCTACACATGAAAGTAGAAACTGTGAGTCGACAGACTCAGTAAGAAATGCATATAACATATCATATAATTTCTGACCTGTAAATAGGCGCCCATACACCTATTTACAGAGCTTAACAGATGAGTAAGAACGTTCTAACTGCTTGTGCTACTGACCATGATATCACTCCTACTAGCACTATAATCGTCTTTGTAGGGCCGCACTATGTTCGTGCCGCTATGATAGCATCAATAGCATCCAAAAGTATGATTGGCCATGATATCACTCTTAACCAAGACGATGCCTCGTATCGCCGAACCGACACAATGGTTGTGTCGCTATGATAGTACCAAAACATACTTTCCAGGGTGAATAACACTCTTAACCAGTACGATGCCTGTACTGCTGAACCGACACAATGGTTGTGTCGCTATGATATCACCCAAACACATACAAGGATACACACAGCATGCATATATATATCATACATATACATACACCCAGATATTTATATCACACGTTATATTCGCTCTTACTGTTTTCCGCATTCAAATGAGTTGGTCGACACGAACGGAAAGTCCCGTGCTGAATGGATGCCCTAATCACATATTGAAACCGGGTAAATCACGCGTTCAAAACCCTAAATCGGGAAACCCGAGTCCACAACTTAAGGCTTTGCTATACTCACTAGGGATTACATTAACTTAGGAAATAGAGAAACACCCAACTATGGCACTGAAATGGACGGGAGTTGAAAAACTGGTTTTTCGGGAACCCTGCAAAACCGTGACCGAAATCCCAAAGCCGTACCGGTTTCCGGCTGCCAGAAAATCGGTTAACGGTTCTGCAGAACCGGTAAACCGGTTTTCCCTGCAGAAAAACCCCAAACTTCGAAACTTCACCAATTTGACCCCAATTTCCACCATACCTTACAGAACACCTAAATAGGGTATACACAATATATTCCAACAAGAAAATCCCAGAAAAACTCATTGAATCCAAACATGCCATTAAAGATCAAAGCTTAAGTTTCAAAGAACAAACTTATGCAATTCCATCACAACTCAACAAAACTAATATCCAGTACTTAGAATCAACTTAAAATCAACCTAGAAATGAGATTACACAAACTTTAAACCCTAACAGCCCCTATCTTTCAAAATTACATAATCAAACCAATTAAAACTAGAGAAACACATAACTTAGAGAGTGTCTAGGGTTTACCTTGCTTAAAGTTCCCAACAACCTTGCTAAAAATTCAGCAAATTCCAGCTTGAGGATGAGTTTCCCCCTGGTTCTAGCCCCAGCCGAAAGAGAAGAAAGAGAGAAGGAGTTCTATTTTTTTGACTTTTCTTTGAATTTTCTCTTTTAATTAACTAAATGGGATAATTCAAATTGGGAAAAAAAAAATCATTTTCCCTTGGCTGAAAACAAGTGGCCACGTGCCACACCCCTAGGCAGCCACCCATTCCCAAACAAATTACCAATTTGCCCTTTAGGTTAATAACTTAGGTGCTTTCAAAAGCTAGGGGTAAAATGGTCAAATTCCATAACCCCGTTCAAACTCAATAATTTATTTTCTCTAAAATATTTCCCACTAAGAAATAAGGTTCTAAACTTACCCATGTGATCAAACTAGCCATCCATCGCATTTTCCGTTGTCGCCGAACAAAAATTACAAAAATAACATATTTTACATATAAGCTAAATAATACCCCTAGACCGGAATTGAGAAATTATAACTCTAATATTTATTTCTAAATATTGGGGTCCACAATTAAATAAATTCACAAATAATAATAAAATAATAAAAATTAGTGCTAATTGCCTTTACTAATCCAAATTACTAAAGCGGTCATTACAACTTGGGTGCTGGGTTTATCAACCTGGACGTAGGGTGCTGTACAACGTTTAGTAAAACAGACATAATTCACTCAATATTGATCTTACTGGTGCAATTTACCTTTCATTTTGAAGCTATTTCAGTGATCTATCAAGTCATGTCTTACACCCACATTGCAATTCCAAATATTTTGGGATCAAAATTTATCCTCAACAAAGTTTTGATTTTTCCAACACATAACCCGAAAATCCCGGTGGATGAGATTCAATGTTCGAAAATTGAAAATTTTCACCAATGGTCAATTTTCTCCATTGGATCATCATGAATCATCATCAATGGCAAAGATCAGCCCTACATAATTTCTTTTCATATTTTTGTATTTTGTATTTATTATTTTAGTAGGATCTCCTTTCCTATAAAATTAGAGCTCTTCTAGCTTATTTTTCACATTCTTCTAAGTCCATAAAAGGTCAAAGTATCTCTCTCGATTTTCTCTCTTTAGAATTTTGAGCCCCACACTTATCCAATCCTTTGTAATTATCATGAGCAATAAACTCGAAGTAGACGCAACTCTATTACCGTCGTGTTATAGTGAGTGAATTACTACAAATTTATTGTGTCTCTCTTACTTCTTAACTCTCATTACATTCTCGTCAATCTAACGATGGATTGTGACTAGATATCTGTATCTAAATTTTTGCTTCAACGTTTTAATTATAAAATTATAATATCATTATTTTATTTAAGTTTCATATATATTATTTTATTAACTTATTTATAATTGATAAATAATTATCTATTATTTTTATTATTAATTTTATATGGTTTTTTAATGTTTTGTGCTGTGCTATTTAGGCTTCTTTCGTGTCGTGTTTTTTGATTTAGTCTATTTATGTTTACGTGTCGTCTCATTCGTGCATGTCATGTCGTGCTTAAGCACATATTTTTTTATGACGTGTGGTGCCAATGTGTAGCATCATATTATATCGTATCAAAACTCATATTTTTTTTGTGTCTAATTGTGCTCGTACCAATTTCGTATCTTGTAAAAAAATTTAACGGGTATTTACACCACTTGATGGATAGGGTAGAAGTACAAACTTTTCTTGTAAGAATTTATCGAGTGTAAATGTAATTAAATTTTGTTATATATTATTATTTTTATTAATTATTAAAAAAAGTGAAAACATGAGTGTCTGATTGTGAAACGGATTGGCTACCAGCTGCTGATAACGCTTGCACCGGAAGTGGCGTCGCTTTCTATCTCCCAATTTACATACCCATCAATCAGAGGAGCTCCCAAAAACCAATGGCCTTTCAAAACATTTTAACTCTGCCTAAACCCAATCATGGGCCCATATTGTTATTGGATATATCTCCTGAGATGGGCCCCATTCAGGGAACAGAACCAGAGAAACTTGATTTGCCACGTGGCCACATCCAACTTATGCACCTTCTCCATTCTGCATTGTTTCCATCCCCAAAAGTTGAAAACTTATAATAATCACAATAATAACACACACCGAAGCCCACACTATATATATCACCTCCACACCCACATTATCCTTTGAAAGAAATATAATATATATAAATGTATAATTAAATAAAATATATAGAAAAATAGAAAAACCAGCTAATTGACCAAAACCCCTTCTACTTGTAGCATAAGTACTATGGCTGAATTTGCAGCTCATTTAAGAAGCTTTAAACCATCATTTTCAGTCTTAGAAGTTGATCCAAACATCAACATGGAAGAGATAACTCAGTTTGGAGTGATGAATCCACACACATCGGATAATTCAAACTTGTTGATGAATTTCCAAAGCTTTAATGTTCCTTTCTCTAGTGATAATTTTTTTGGCAATCCAGCTGCTGAGTTTCCCGGAATCATAGCGGAAAATAATTTTCCTGGAAATAATTTCAATTACACAAACCACCATCTCAGCTTCGCACATCCTACAACTACTAATCATCATCATCATCAGCCAACTGTTAGTGAGAATACAAATGAGATATCTCATGAATGCAGAAAGAGAAAGGCACTCATGACCAATTTGGATGCCTCTGAGTGCAGCTCAGGCAACTCTTCTCCTCCAGTCTCTCAAGTTGTTGGTGTTGAGAAGAAAAATGTAACCACTTTATTTATATATCTATATCGATACTATTCTATATATGTAAATTAGTGTTACAATTTTATTTTTACGTTTCAACTTTTAATCTTCTTAATTGGTTGCAGGGTTCTGGAAAAGGGAAGAGAGTGAAAAACAATACAGTAAAAGTAGAAGAGAAACTAAAGGAGGTTGTTCATGTTAGAGCCAGGAGAGGCCAAGCCACTGATAGTCACAGTCTAGCAGAAAGGGTATAATTATTATAATAATTAATTATTTTCTTCTATAAGCCAGTAAACGTACACATTTGATTATGAATTCTAACTTATTGATTTTTTGTGTACTACATCTCAGGTTAGAAGAGGAAAAATTAATGAAAGACTCAGATGTTTGCAAGACATTGTGCCAGGATGCTATAAGGTAAATTAATTAAATATCAATATTTTAATTTTTATTTTATATGTTATTATGTTTATGTGAAATCATAATTAATTTTAGTAACATATTTATGAAATTGCAGACTATGGGTATGGCAGTGATGTTGGATGAGATAATTAATTATGTCCAGTCCTTGCAGAATCAGGTGGAGGTTAGTAATTTATTTTAATATATTTTTTTTTTCAATGGAATTAATTGTAATCATTTTTAATTATCTTTTTCTTTTTAAGAATAAGATTATATAATATATATATAAATATACCTTTTTTTTTTGGTTTCAGTTTCTCTCGATGAAATTGACTGCGGCTAGCACTTTTTATGACTTCAATTCCGAGACTGATGCCGTGGAAAAGATGCAGGTAATTATTAATTTTATAATAAATTTAATTAGGGATTATATAGGCTATGTTTGGATATTAAATTAGGTTTAAAAATGAAAAAAGTAAAGAAAATATGGGGAAAGAAAGTGTGAAGAATAAAAAGAAAATTAATTTTTGATGTTTAGTGAAGGAAAAATTTTGTTGAATCAAGGTGTTTTTCAATAAAATTTTCTTTTTCATACCAAATATTTTATCTTTTTTTCTTACTTTTTTTCTTTTCAGAATCCATCTTTGAAAAATAGATTAGTTAATCATTGCAAATTAATTAATTAGTTGATTCCATTATACTATAATAACTTTAATAAAATACTTTGACATTTAATCCTATAATATTCTCTTAATATGTTCTTGGAACATGCAAATATACATTTTTTTAACACATGCAGAAATTTGTAGTTTTGTATGGAGTATTTGTTCTCTTCCCTCTGAATACATATATATATATATATATATATATATATATATTTATATAATTTGTAAAAGCTGAAGTTACTACATGCAATAAGGGTTTTTGTCTTGAAAGAAAAAGATAACTACATGTGGGTGAGTGTATATAATATATAGGTAATGTTTTTAAATGTTTTGGTATGTAACAGAGAGCAAAAGCAGCAAATGAGGCAAAAGAGATGGAAAGATTGATAAGAGAAGGATATGGAGGATTGGCTTGCTTCCACTCAGCCTCTTGGCCCCTTTGACTTCACTTTTGGATGTTACCCTTTATTGCCATACAACACATAATGAAGATGCTTCAAATGTAGATCTCTCCAATTTTTTTTTTCAAAACTCCCCACTTTCCATGAAAGAAAGAAAAAATATTAGAAGAAAAATTATTTTGTTCTAATTAGTTCCAATCAAAGTACTTATTCTATAATTAGTTCCAATCAAAGTTATCAAACTTTTAAGTTCCCATATAGATATTAATTATATATATGTGTCTGATTAAGCACATGTAGTAGAAAGTCATACTTGTACACTGTTAAATGTGAGGGATTTTTACATATGGATTATATTAATACAAGGGATATGATAGTCATAATATTGATCTCCTTAATTTTGCTAAGATTTACTTGCTGTAACAAATTATGACTGTTGACAATGTGAAAGAACATATTCTTGTGTAGGTATAAATTATATAAATATATTCAAAAACACAAATAAACATAAAACATCTTGATTGGACTCTTGATTACCACACTTACCAATACTAGACAGCTATAGCTATAATGAAATGAAGGTTTGAGAAAATTATGATGAGGAAACTTTATATCAATCTTTTATTAATTTTTTGGGCTGATATTGATAAATAGATTTTTCAAACGTTTGTACCTCTAAATTCTGATTAAGACTAGTTTAAAAGTATTCTAATTATAAAGAATCTTTGTATAACTGGACAAAAGTTAAGCTTCCAAAAATGCTTGATTCATGAGTTTAACTTATTAATTAAAATGTCTTATTAATTAGTAAACTGGCGATAATGATTTATTAATAAAGGCATCCTACTAACATAGATTGGACTTGAATGTGATGTCTTGCGTTTTTGTTCATAATTAACAGGCAGTCGATCTATACCAGCCAACAAATGTATTGTATGTTTTACATATATACAATACTATTTAGGATATATAATTTACGGTAAAACTATCTAACTCTAGTAATTGGTACGCTACACTCTTCAAACTAATTTTGGAAAGCAAAATCTGTCAAACTTTGGGTTTTTAAGGTTACGTGAGTTAATTAGGAGCTGTTAAATGTCAAGATGAACTACCACATCTACACGTGTCATATTTTATGGGTTTTTTTTTTACACTTCAAAATAATTTTTTTTTTGTTGTTGTATTTTTACAGAATTTTATATAGAAATTCATTGCAACTACCGCTGCAACCTAAATCGCAACAAAAAATCGTATAGAAACCCCTATTGTAATTAGCGCTGCAACCACTTTAGAAACTTAAACCGTAAATTTGAAAAAAAAAAAAGTTAAAAAAAAATAATATATAAGGTAATTCTCCTTTTATTAATCTACATCATTTTATTTCTTTTAAATATTATAAAAATTATTGTTAAGGAGACTATTTAAATTTCAGAGTTTTAATTATTTTTATAATCTTTAAAATAATTAAAATTATGTGGACCCACTACAAGAAATATTACTTTTGTTGGTGAAATTGACCAAATGCGCCGGTAAAAGTTGCCGGCATAAAGTGGCTTACCTAAGAATGACATTTTTCATCCAACGTTTTTAGCAGCGTAGTATATTGCACCGATAAAATGACATATACCGGCGCAAATCATCAATTGGACCGACAAAAGTCGTGAAATGAACCACCTCATGACGCGAACAATTCCCAATGGTTCATGAACCTTTTGTCGGCACAATTATGGGCTAGCAAAAGGTCCAAAATATTTTGGGAGGAGTTTTACCGTGTAAGTAAATGTCTACGAGGAAAACTTTTGTTGCCGCATATTTGCGCCGGCAAAAGTCTACAGAAAAAAAATATTTTGGCATTTAGGGGGAAATTTTACTTTTTCCGGTGCAATTATGCACCGATAAAAAGGTCCGAAAAAAAATAGTGAGAAAATTCTCGCATGAAAAATGTGGTAGGTGAGAATACATTTTTCGGCGCATAATTGTGCCGGCAAAATTATTCTAAAATACTGCATTTCAATTTAGGGTAAGTTTGAACCTTTAGCCGGCGCAAATATAGGCTTTTGCCGGTGCAACAAAATGCGCTGGAAAACTATATATAACAGGGGTCGAAGTTCCCCCTCGCCATATCTTCTTCTCCATTCTTCTTCTTCTTCTTCTTCTTCTGTAAATTTTTGTCCAACACCACCGCACCACCACCACCATCACACCCTTCTCTCTCTCTCCCACACAAATTCTTTCTGTCTCTATTTTCATTCAAATTGCACCACTACCATCCACCACCGTCCACCACTAGATTTCAAATATTTTTTTTTATTATATCAATATTTGTATTTTGATATGAATATAAATATAATTTTGGATATATATGTGCACATATGTACGTATATAAATCAAACATAAAATTTTAACATTTTTTATTTTAAATCTGTTTCTTTATATATAGATGTATATATGTGTATATATGTATGTATAAACTTATGTATGTATATATGTATATGAATTTGTATATGTATATGTATGTATATATATATATCTATATGTATGTATATGTATATTTGTGTGTATGTGTATGTGTGTGCATATATGTATGTGTATATTGATTGCATGTTAATTTTTTAATTTGATTTTTTCTTAAATTAGTATTTGTTTTACCACCCCGTATCAACCTTTGGGGACTGCTAGGAGTACTTCGTTCCACCCAGGTAAGAAAATATAAGACACGTGTCATTTAGCTCATTGTCACGTCAAAGGGCAAAAAATAGGATAACATTTATTGTCCAAGTCTGCATGGGACCTTCTTTGTCGCACGTGGACTTTACTCGCTCATGAGTCTTGTCTGGATGTGTGACGCATGTCTTCGACAATTGAGGTTGATCCGACGTGACTTCGACTAAGGGTCTCTTCAGTGTTTGAACATTAAACACCTCTTAAAAGATGTACCTCTAACTACGCATTGACGATTGAGTGACAATGCATGTGTGATGGTTGTACTCCTTGTAATGAGTACTAACGTTCACTTTTGGGGGAAAACCCAAATATTTGAATTTAAAAGTGATTTATCTTCCTTTCTTAGTTTCCTATAAAAGGAGATTAAAGCTTTTGATAATTCTTTTAGCCATTTTCACCTTGAAAGAACTAGAGCAAAAATTTCTAAGTTTTCCCTTAAATATTTGAAGAACTTTGTTGGAAAACCTCTCACGATATCATATGAGCAAATAAAAAAAGCTTCAAATGAGTGAGTAATCATTTATTTTTTGCTTTTAGATGATTGCTAATAAATATGTGCATTAAATTTCGCTTTCATGCCATAAACTCTATTTGCTCTTTTTGTTGTTGACTAATTGTAGAATAACTAACTCTATGGTTTGGAACTTTACCCCACGTTTTGTCACGACCCGAGTCTTAGGCCGTGGCAGATATGTAATATCCATAGCTTCGGTGGTCAAAGGTCACACTTTGACCCTTGTAGGAAGATAAAGCTTATAAATGATCCTTTTATTTATATCACAAAATACTAATTTAAAAGTAATGGATTAACTCCTATATTAATAAGAAAATATTAGTAACAAAATCAGGACCACTCATCTATATAAAAGAACAATAATATGCCCACAGTTATGTAATCACAAAATAAATAGATTAAATAAGTCAATAAAATACCAAAATAATAACTAGCATCCATCATTCCTCATTTCTAACTAGTACATAGCTAAATTAAGTCATCCAGACCATCCATTTCAGCTTAAATATAAAATCAGTTTCATTAGATGGTTAAAGAGTAAAATAAGACTAAACTAATAACGACTTCCTTTCCCAACGGTACCATCCTCATCTACTAGCATCAAACTGAGTTCGTGGAATGGGAGAAAATAGGGGGTGAGCTTATAAAGTCCAGTAAGAAAATAACTAATTTCAAAGGACCCTTGGTTTAATAAAATTCCTGCATGGTTAGCTTTGTAAAATTAAAATATCTCATCAATAGTATCAATATATATAAATAAAGTAGAGAGACCACAAATAATCACAAATCAAACGTCAAATGCATATCACTCCGTCCACTAGACCCCTATCTCTCAATACCAATCATAGAAAACGACATCCAAAACCGGGTAGTCGCATCTGATATCCACTATAAATACCAGGGCTCAGATTTAGCTCACTCCCTGTACAGATTCTAGGTCTTTCACCTACAGGTGAGTGCACACCTGATCTACCTATGATGACACAGAGACTAGGTCGTGAAACAACAATATGCACCAAACATGATCAACATGGCTCTCATCAGTATAACCAAACCAGACAAATAATAATCCAAACAAAGAACACATTCCTTTTTATTTTCTAGAAAATTCGGCAGCATAACAGCTGTATTTTGAATAAATCTAAAAATCATAACCTGCATAAATATTTGCACACAAAAAAAATATATTTGGCACTCAGTGCCCCAAAACAGTCCAGGAAAATATGCAGATTAAGTTTTTAATTTTTCAAACAATTTGTAAATCATAAAAATTGGAATATGTCCAATGTTATACAACACATAAAAATCAAGTCCAATAATCAAGTTGAGTCCCTACCTGTCCCAAGTCGTTAAACTTTATCCAAAAGACAATCTTAAGCTCTCAAGTCCCGAGCTCCAATTGTTTAGTCCAATCTTACATATTACTCTCACCTATACCATCAAATGGTTAAATAATTATCATCATCGCATTCTACATTCAAAACCGAGTCCAACGACATATAACATGACTATATTTAAAATTTGGAGTTCCGAAACCTCACCTAAGCGGTGCACATTTACAATCGGTGGCGGTAAAAATTGGTGTACTGGAAACGTCACCGAAAATAGGGGTAGTGTATATCAAAACGACCACCTTGACGAGTAGATCACACCTATGCCAACCATTTGTCAAAACGGTACACGATGTCGCCAGAAAGTCGCCGAAAAGGGGCGGAGCTACAAAAATGTCACCGGAAAAAGTAGCGAACAGGGAAATATAGTTTAGTGTAGGTTGTTCTCCTCGACGAACTGAGTTTAGTGGTGAAAACGTAAACGGACGTCGGAGGTGACCAAAAAATCCTTTCAAAGTTTGAAACCCCAAACTTTTGTTGGGTTTTATGCCCTAAATAAAACTCATTTCAATATAATCAGATTTACTTATTACTATAGATCAGAAATAACATTTAATGTTGCATGGTTCACATGATTTATTTCATGATTATATGTATATAATGTATAAATTCATCTGAAATCCTTTTCACATACTTGATCCTGTTTATTGTGCCGTCAACACATTGGAAAGTAAACATGACTATGTGAATAAAGTTTCCTAGATTTATCAGACACAGGGTTTTACTGATGTGATAATCTACAACAAGAGTTTACTTGTATTTGGAGAAATACTATGTTCTTTCCAGAACATTGGTTAAAGTAAAGCTCAGGTTGGATGCATGGAGTATGCATCGGAAGGGAGCGATATTGAACTTTGACTTAGATTTAATTAAACTTACTGTAGAATCTATTCAAGTCAATATCGCCAAGTTGATCCTAGATCAAATGATCTTAATCCTGTTATGATTAGGCTCAATCTTGAAAGGCTATTCGTGTTCTTTGATTTGTTAGTTAAGCCTACTTTTAGGTCAGGGTGATACGTACATTTTGGGAACACGGTAGTGCAATTGAGTGGGAGCGCTAGCATAAACATGGAATCTATAGCTTCTATTTGGCGAATAGTAAGCAAAGGATGATCTCCTTCGAGCTTGACCAAACAAAAATAAATGGTGGAGATCTCATTTCACATAAGCTGAAATATCATTTATACGGGGTCAAGTGTTTTAAGGAATAAATACATTGTAGGGTGTAACGGTAATTTAATCCCTTTACAGTGTAGATCATTCATATAGAGGATCATTGATCACATTAGCATTATAACAATGGATAACTAATGATGTGTCTATATGGTGGAACATTTAGAGCATTCTATATACTGAGAGTGCAATTCTAAGTTCTATGCGTGGATTCAACGAAGAATTAATAAGTTAGTGAATTTTAGTGCTAAATTCTTGATCTACTTATTGGAAGCTCGATTATATAGACCCATGGTCCCCCCACTAGTTGAGATAATATTGCTTGTGAGACTCATGTAATTGGTTTTGATTAATCAATTATAATTCTCAAGTTAGACTATGTCTATTTGTGAAATTTTCACTAAGTAAGGGCGAAATTGTAAAGAAAGAGTTTATAGGGGCATATTTGTTAATTATGATACTTTTTATGGTTCAATTAATAAATATGATAAATGACAATATTATTTAATAATTATTTATAGTTATTAAATAGTTAGAATTGGCATTTAAATGGTTGAATTAGGAAATTGGCATTTTTGAGAAAATCAGATACAAAAGGTGTTAAAATTGCAAAATTGCAAAAAGCAAGGCCCAATCCACTAAGTGCATGGTCGGCCACCTTTGTAGGTATTTTAAGTTGATTTTTTCATTATTTTAATGCCATATAATTCAAATCTAACCCTAGTGGAATGCTATAAATAGATAGTGAAGGCTTCAGGAAAATTACACTTTCTGATTCAGAAAACCTGAGCCTCTCTCTCTACCTTGGCCGCCACCCTCACTCTCTCTTCTTCCTTGATAATTTAGACCTACCTTAGTGATTAGAGTAGTGCCCACATACATCAAGCAATACCTCAATCATAGTGAGGAAGATCGTGAAGAAAGATCATCAGCAAAGGAGATTCAGCATCAAGGATTCAGAGAAAGAGATCCAGGTTCAGATATTGATAATGCTCTGCTACAGAAAGGAATCAAGGGCTAGATATCTGAAGGGAAGGAGTCATTATATTCCGCTGCACCCAATGTAAGGTTTCTTAAACTTTATATGTGTTTAATTTATCGTTTTAGAAAGTTCTTATTTAGGATGTTAATAAACATACTTGTGAGTAGATCTAAGATCCTGGTAAAATAATTTCCATCAACTTTGACTTGCTATCCCGAGCTAACGACGGCGAAAGGAGCGGCACCGCTTGGGGGTGAGGTCGCCGACACTTGGGCTTCTGATTTGTCCAGCGCGTGGGGCCGGGCGGTGGTCGGATGTGGGTCGTCGGAGTGTGGTGGTGATGGTGGTTTGTGGGTTTTCTTGTTTTGTGTTTGAGTTTAAAGAGAGAGAAAAAGAGATTGAGTGAAGAAGAGGACAGGTGAGTGAGGGAAAAGGTCCTGACTGTTTGCTTTTTTTTTTTTACATATATATATAATATATATATGATCTTTTTGACTCGGTCAAACCGAGATATCAGATTCTCCCCTCCTTAAAGAAATTTCGTCCCGAAATTTCAAAGTACAACCTCAAGTTGAAAATTAAACAAGTGAGGATACTTCATATACATCTCGGACTCTAACTCCCAAGTAGCCTCGTGCTCTCTGTGGTTCTTCCATAAGACCTTGACTACTAGAATCTCTCTGTTCCTTTACACTTAGCTCTCTCGCCAAGATTTTTACAGATCGTTCTTCATAAGTCAACATCTTCCTGAAGATGGATAGCCTCATACTCAATAACATGTGACGGATCTGGAGTATACTTTCTCAACATAGACACATGGAACACATCATGAACATGTCCCAACTGTCCTGGTAAGTTTAATCGGTAACCGACCTCCCCAATCCTCTCGATAACCTCAAAAGGTCCAATATCCCTTGGGGCTATCTTACCCTTCACTCCAAATCTCGTTACGCCACGCATAGGAGTAACTTTCAAGAAGACATAATCACCAACATTAAACTCAACTTCCCGTCGATGGAGATCGGCATAGCTTTTCTGATGACTCTGAACAACCTTAAGTCTTTCTTTGATTCCCTTAATCTTTTCAGTGGTACTAGTGATAATCTGGGGCCCAATAGTAACATGCTCATCTGGTTCTGCCCAACACAATGGCGATCTGCATGGTCTCCCATATAAGGCCTCATAATGAGCCATGCCTATACTGGCTTGGTAGCTGTTGTTGTATGTGAATTCCACCAGTGACAAGTGTTCTCCCCAACTACCTCCAAAATCCAAAACACAAGAGAGAAGCATGTCTTCCAAAGTCTGTATGGTCCTCTCAGACTGTCCATCTGTCTGTGGATGGTGGGCAAAACTCAAGTGAAGTTCAGTCCCTAAGGCTTGTTGCAAGGCCTTCCAAAATCTTGATGTAATTCGAGGATCTCTATCAAAAACAATGCTTGAAGGCATTCCATGTAGTCGAACTATATTGTCTACATAAAGTCGAGCTAGCTTGGTAAGCTTGTAATCCTTCCTGATTGGAATAAAATGAGCAGACTTAGTTAAACGATCAACAATCACCCAAACAGCGTCATGCTTCAAAGGTGTCAATGGAAACCCAGTAACAAAGTCCATTGTAATCTTGTCCCACTTCCATTCTGGTATAGGCAAAGGTTGAAGTAAACCTGAGGGTCTCTGATGCTCAGCCTTTACTTGCTGACATACTATACACTTAGCTACAAAGCTGGTCACATCTCTTTTCATACCTTCCCACCAATATTGTCTCTTTAAATCTTCGTACATCTTCATACTTCCAGGATGTACAACAAATTTGGATCTATGGGCCTCAATCAAAATGGTCTCCCTAAGATCAGGGATATCTGCAATAACTAGCCTTCCCATATGGTATAGATACCCTTCACTATTAGCTTTTCATCTTGCCACTGACATTGCTTAACTTGTTGATGTAGTACTAGTGTAGCCACTAAGTTAGAGATACAAGCTACTTCTTCCCCTTCATAGTATTGTAAGTTATAATCACCCATTGTGATTATACTTTTCCAGTCCTCAAGAGCCAAACATGCCAAAGTACCATGAGGCTTTCTACTTAGTGCATCAGCTACTACATTAGTTTTCCCGGGGTGATACTGCAAAGTGAAATCATAGTCTTCCATATACTCAACCCACCTTCTTTGCCTCAAGTTCAAGTCCCTTTGAGTAAAAAGATACATAAAGTTCTTATGATCTGAGTATAACTCAAACTTTACGCCATACAAATAACATCTCACTACTAGAAAAATCCCCTTTTAAGTCCATCAATATTGGACTAGATAAAGTTTTAGAGTCCCTTTTGTGTTGGACATAATAGCCTGGGACATAAAAGGGGTGTTTTTCTAGTCCAACATTATTGGACTTAAAAAGCAGTCCCATAACATGAAACTTAATTTTTGGACTAGAAAAATATTTCTAGTCCAACAATGTTGGACTTGAAAGGCAATCTCACACTATAAACCCCTTTCTAGTCGAGCTAAATTGGACTTGAAACTAGATTTTTTGTTTTTTGTTTTTAAAATAAATGCTGCAAAATTAATTTTATTTCTTTATTTTTATATAATATTATATAATATATTTTTTTTCCAACAAACTATTTATAAATAACGTACCTCAATTAATACACATAAAAAAAGTGTAAATATATAAAAAAAAATTAACTATATTTGATAAAGATATATACATAACAAAATTAATAAATATTGTATTAAAAAAAAGAGAATATATCTTTAACTGGTATTGTAACTAAATATTTGTCATGAATAAATTTTATTTAAAAAAATTAACTAATGACCCATAATGCGATGACTCTGCAAGTGTGGAAGCATATCTGTCGCCTACTCTTCTCTCATCTCGTCAATCATAGCTTTTGGATATGACTTTTTGTCTATTAGCTACAAAATATAAAAGAGAAATAAATTAATTATATAATAAATATAAATAAAACATAAATATATATTTCATAATTATTTTATAAATATTTATGTACCTCTTTCTTAATATAATCACGTCGATTAGGCGATTGAACTAGATCTTTTATCATCCTCATAACATAATAGCCTCACTCTACATTACTTGGTTGATGAGGACACTACAATAATTTATAATATAAATAAATACATTAATAATTTATTAAAATCTTAAATTATTATTGAAATTTACATATACTTACTACGAGTTCCTTGATACTTAAATTTTTTGGGATCTCCATGCTCCTTCTCATTAAGTATGTGTCATATGCTTCCTTGATCGTTTTTAGAATGACAGGACGATTTGTTATGGGTGCATTAAGAGGGTCTAAGTAATATACGTGGTATGCTTGTGGTACCAATATAGCACACACCCAATGCTTCCTATAAGAAAAATAAATTATGTATATTGAACATATATTATACTATCATGCTCATAATATATATATACTTATTAATTAAACTTACCCATGATTCCAAGGAACAACCATGAATTTTTGTTGGTTGACAAGTGAAAAAAAAATTTCCACCAAGAAACTAACTCGGTCGTCATGGTTTGTTGTCAAAATTGCAACTTGATTTGGATTTACAAACATCCACAAGTGTTGTCTATTGTTATTGACAAGCCAAGTATATAAATAACTACATAAGAAAATAATATTCAAATATAGTTAGCTAATTTTATTTGTCAAATTAAATAAATAAACATAAATAGATTAAGTTTGATCTATGATACCTTAAGTAGCAGCAAATCACACCCTGCCCTATTTTATTCTCTACAAGAAACTCAAATATATCATCATTTTCTATGAAAAATCCCGTCATATCTTCGTGAAATACAACGTTTGATATTATCACATCTGCAACTTCTCCTTTAGGCCGTGTTGATACAATTTCATAAATTGCTCTCAAATTGTGTGGTAAAAGTTCTGGTTGGATATTCTGTGTAAGAGATCCTTTCTTTGGACGTTTTTATCGTGATTGAATTTGAGTTTTAGGTTGTGTCATAGAACGTTTTGATTTACTTTTCTTTGTTTGATTTGGGTTGCTTAGTAAAAGTTCCTGTAAAGCACGACAAAGATTATTTGATTAGTACATATATGTAGTAAAGTATTGAATGTAATATAAGTATAAGTTTACCTCGTCAGTCCAATCATCATATATGATCAAGTTCTTAGGCCAAGATATAGGCACACCAATAGCCTGAACAATAGTAAAAACTTCTGCTTCGGGGATAGCTTTAGGTATTAAAGCCACTGGATTCAGAGCATGTTTGATTATCACCCGACAATATAATCCGGCTAGCGGCAATGTATGAATAGTGGATTCCCCTGTCTCCACTTGTAATGCGAATGCAACAATGTGATCAATTGATCCAAGTGCTAGCCGACATTTACGCTCCTACAGCATTAACATATACAGAAGGGACATATAAGTAATCATGAAATAATAATAAAATGAATACTTTAGCAGAAGAATTAATACCTGAGGCGTTGACAGTGGATACTCTACAAGAGAAGACATCGGAACATAGAAATCTTCTACATGTTGTTGTGGTGGCTCAGGTACATAGGTAGATCCACTATAACTCTGTTGCTGTGGATTTTATCTTGTTGCCTCAAGCATTTATTTCACCAACTCTTCTTGTTGACGAATACGCTCTTCTTATTGACGAAATCGATCTTCATACTCATTACGTATTCGTTCTTCTTTCTCATGCATTAGTCGATCCAAATCATCATGTCCAACTTTCTTTTTGCCTTTCTCTTTTTTGGATGTAGGCTGTGGAGTGTGAAAATAAAGAGTGGGGGTTACTCCATAACCCACCCCACGAACATAGCCTCATGTCTCAGGATTGCCCAATGCCATAGTCAGCACATCATCAGAACCTTCAGCTTCCCATTTACCCTCTACTTCTAGTTGTCGGTAATGATCCTGCCATATAAGATGCATATAACTTAATTAATTTAAATAATTGACAATGATGAATATCATAGTATGCGTTTAAATTTATTTTACTTACAATTCTTTCTTTTACTTGTGATGCATTACTATCAAACTCTCCTTTCTTGTTTTTTCGACCTAATGCCCATAAATCAGCTCTATGCATTTTAGCTGCTTTGTCCCCAAGCAACTCTCTAGCACGTTGGTATCCTCCTCTTGATAGGTTGTGGTTATATTCATTTTTTGCACGAAGAGCTTGCATCTTCTCCCTTAATTCTATCCACTCCGGAGTTAATCTTGAATTAACAAATTTAACCCAATCCTCTTGTGTAATGACACCCTCATATCCCCTTGGTCTTCTTGGTGGAAATTCTCCTGGATTTTTCTCCAATTTGTTGTGCACATGATCTCTTGTAAGATTTGTCTTATAATCTTTATATCGTTTTCTTGCTTGTTGCAAGAATTGCTTTTTATGTTGGGGTTGTAATTTAAACATACTCTGGAAATTAAGAAATTGTCAAACACATATAGAAAAATATTATCAATATTGGAAAAAGAAACAATGAAGAAGTGAATGTACCTTCATTATTTCCCATATTTGTGTCTTATCTTCTTTTGGGACCTTAAACCAATTCTCATGAAGAATTGATACAATTCTACGAACAGTAGATCCAAGCATAGATGCAAAGCTCACCCTACCCGTCCCAACCAATTGACCTCTTTCATTATACTCAACTGGTATTAGACGTCCCTCACTTCTACATCTATTAATGCCTAGCAACCATGATGGTCCTCTACCAGTTGGTATGTTACCATGGTCCTCATGTTCATCTATATCTATATTCTCATCTTCACTTCCCTCTATATTCTCATCTTCAATTTCTTGTATATTCTCATCTTCACTTGAATTTTCATCCAAAGGATCATAAGATGACATCTGTATAATAACATCATAAGTGAATGCAAAACAACATATTAATTGAGAATAACATGGAATAGAATAATATAGGCAACCATACAAAATAAGTTTGCCATAATCACCAATAATTCAAAAATACTAAATTGTTACAAAAACAAACAAATATTACATATTGATTGAGAATAACAAGAATAAATGAGATAAAGAAACTAATTGTCCAAATATTTTCGATGTTACATAAACCTACGAATCAACCCATAAACCTTCACCATCTTCACGATAACATATGCTATCATCATCAAGTTGATCATCATTTTCTGGTAAAGTGATCGGGACATGTTGTTCTTCAAGAGGTAGATTATCATCTTCATCATACCAGTCTCTTGATTGCGTTGCAAGCACGACAGACCATTGGTCGTTTGCAGGATCCGGCACATAAAAAACTTGTGTGGCTTGTGATGCTAGAACAAATCGATCAATTTTGTGCCCTAATCGATTTAGATGAACTAATGTGTAGCCTAAATTATCATTTTTTACTGCACTATCACTTTTAGCCCAATCACGTAAGAAAACAGGTACTTGAGTAATGATATAATCTAACTCCCAAATTTCTTTAACTACTCCATAGAAAGTCATGTTACATTAAACTGGATTACGATCCTTTGAACTCGACAGTTGCAAAGCACTAGCAACAAGGCTAATACCACTATTTTGTGTGGTTCTGCTTTTATCACGCTCTTGAGTGGTGAACTTTCTGCCATTTACAGTATATGATGAAAACTTGGTGACATTAAAACAAGGACCACGTGAAAGGTATCGAACGATGTCGGTCACATTATTAGGTGTACTTCTCAATTCACATACTACCTAATAAGACACAAAAACTAATTAAAATACACATTACGCGAAGTAAATATACAAAAAAAGTGAATAACACATCTAATACCTTATTTTTAAACCAACTACTAAAAGTATGATAATGTTCATCTTGCTACCATTTTTATTTCTTGACTTAGACGGAAACTTTGTCTTAATCCAATTGAAATGTTCCCTTCAAGCACATATGGTATATTGTTAGATAATACTTAATATATTAAAATGCATATTAATTAATACGGGTAAAGATACACTTACTCACTATATGGTTATATATCATTTGTATTTTGCAACACTTGTCGATGTGCTTCATCTAATTCATATTTGCCAACAGTGCATACAACACTACCTCGCCGATTGCCAATATTACTTGATTTTACTTCATCATTAAGCCCAATACTTTGTACACAAAACATGTATTCAGAACAAAACTCAACTGCCTCTTCAGCAATATAACATTCAACAATGCACCCTTCAGGTCGACTTCTATTCCTAACATATCCCTTGAGAATTTTCATATATCTCTCAAATGGATACATCCATCTGAAGTAGACTGGACCACAAAATCGTAATTCTCTAACCAAGTGAACAGTGAGATGAATCATTATATCAAAGAAGGCAGGTGGGAAGAATTGCTCTAGTTTACACAATATGTGTTGGAAGTTATTTTACCAGGAACTTAGATCTACTCACAAGTATGTTGATTTAACAACCTAAATATGAACTTCTAAAACGATGGAAAATTAAACACATAAAAGTAAGAGAAATCTTACATTGGGTGCAGCGGAATATATGTCTCCTCCCACTCAGATCTCTAACCCTTTCCTTTCTGTCGCAGAGTATAATCAAGATCTGAGCCCGAATGTCCTTCTTTGTTGTCTATGAATTCTACTCAGCCTTCCTCACTATGATTGAGGTATTACTTGATGTGTGTGGGCACTACTCTATCACTCATAGATTTCGAAACAGAGAAGGTATAGAGAGAGAGGGTGGCGTCTTGGAGAGAGTTTTTGTATGAGAAAATTCTGTCAAAAATGTTGTACAAAAACTGAAGCCTTTACCTTCTATTTATAGAAGACCACGTAGGGCTATGGTTGAATTAATTCGCATTTAAAAAATCGAAAAATCAATGTGAAAAGGTAAGTAAGGTGGCTGCCACTTTTCTAACTTTCCTTTTCCTACATTGCTAGTTTCCTGTTTTGTCAAAAACTGCCAATTCCTTTGTTCAACCACATAAATGTCAAATCTAATTATTTAATAATTAAAATTAATTATCAAATAAAATATTGTCATTTATTTATTAATAAGAAAACTAATTAAAGTTTCCTAATTAATAAATATGCCCTTCAAAATCTCTATTTACTGTTTTGCCCTTAATAAGTGATAAATTCTCAAATAGACACAGTCTAACTTGAGAATTATAATTGATTAATTAAAATCAATTAAATGAGTCTTACAAGTAATATTGTCTCAACTAGTGGGGGGACCATGGGTCTATATATCCGAGCTTCCAATAAGCAGATCAAGAATTTACTACTTAAATTCACTGACTTATTAATTCTTCGTTGAATCCACACATAGATCTTAGAATTGCACTCTCAGTATATAGAATGCTCTATATCTTCCACCATATAGACACATCATTAGTTATCCATTGTTATAACCCTAATTTGATCAATGATCCTCTATATGGATGATTTACATTGTAAAGGGACTTAATTACCGTAACACCCTACAATGTATTTTATCCTTAAAACACTTAACCCTGTATAAATGATATTTCAGCTAAGTGAAATGAGTACTCCACCATTTATCTCGTTTGGTTAAGCTCGAAGGAAATCATCCTTTGCTTACTATTCGCCAGATTGAAGCTATAGATTCCATATTTATGTTAGCGCTCCCACTCAATTGCACTACTGTGTTCCCAAAATGTACGTATCACCCTGACCCAAAAGTAGGCTTAACTAACAAATCAGAGAACACGAATAACACTCTTGAGATTGAGCCTAACCATATCAGGATTTAGATCATGTGATCTAGGATCAACTTAGTGATATTGAATTGAATAGATATTACGGTAAGTTTTATAAATCTATTTCAAAGTTCAATATCGGTCCATTCCAATGCATACTCCATGCATTCAACTTGAGCTTTACTTTAACCAATGTTCTGGAAAGAACATAGCATTTCTCCAAATGCAAGTAAACTCTATTGTAGATTGTCATATCAGTAAAACCCAGTGTTCTGATAAATCTAGGAATCCTTTATTCACATAGTCATGTTTACTTTCTACTGTGTTGACAACACAATAAACATGATCAAGTATGTGAAAGCGGTTTGGATGAATTTATAAATCAGATAGACAAACAATTGATAAAGTGAACCAAAACATATACAAATGAATGAAAAATGCTTCTGTTACTTTATTGATATTGAATAATCTGGATTACATTGAAATAGAGTTTTATTTAGGGCATAAAACCCAACAAACTCCCACTTTCACTAATATAAAACTAATCAATACATTTCAATTAACCCTAAATTCAGACGGTGCTTTTCGAATGCAGTCACTGCCAAGACTTTGGTGAATGGATCAGCTAAGTTCTCCTGTGTGTCCACTTTCTCCACCAGTACATCCCCTCTTGCCACATATTCTCTGATAATATGATATTTTCTTTCTATATGCTTACTTCTCTTGTGGCTCCGAGGTTCCTTACTGTTGGCTATAGCTCCATTGTGATCACAAAGCAGAACTAGAGGCTTTTCCATTCCAGGTACTACACCAAGACTGGTGAAGAACTTTCTAAGCCAGACAACCTCTTTAGCTGCTTCAGCCGCAGCTATGTATTCTGCCTCCATGGTAGAATCCAAAATCGCGATTTGCTTCGCACTTCTCGAAACCACTGCTCCACCCCCAAGAGTAAACACCATCCCAGATGTAGATTTCTTGTCTTCAAGACATGCCTAGAAATCTGAGTCTGTATAGCCTATGGGATTTAGAGCACCACCCTTGTAGACTAAGACATAATCTCTTGTACTCTTTAAGTATTTCAAAATATACTTAACATCATTCCAATGTTCCTGTCCTGGATTTGACTGATACCTGCTCACGATTCCAACTGCATAGTAGATGTCAGGTCTAGTGCATAACATTGCATACATTAGACTTCCAACTCTAGAAGCATAAGGAACTTTTGCCATGTCTTCTATCTCTTGAGGATCAGTAGGACACTGTTCCTTAGATAGACGGATACCATATCTAGAAGGCATATTTGCCCCATTGGTATTAGTCATGGAGAATCTCTCTAGAACTTTGTCAATGTAAGTTGTTTGAGAGAGAGCAAGGGATATGTTCTTCCAATTTCTGATAATCTGAATACTGAGAACATAGGCTGCCTCACCCAAGTCTTTCATGTCAAATTGAGTGTCAAGCCATTCCTTGATGTGAGTCATTTTCTTGACATTGTTCCCCATGATCAAAATGTCATCAACATAAAGGACCAGGAATACTACTACTTGGTCTTCCTTGAGTTGGTAAACACAAGGTTCATCTTCGTTCTGATGAAAGCACTAGGTTTTAATGATCTCATCAAAACTTTTATTCCATGAGCGAGAAGCTTGCTTAAGTCTATAAATGGACCTATTTAATTTGCAAACTTTATTTTTCTAACATAACCTTCTGGTTTCTCCATATAGATGGTTTCTTCAAGAAGCCCATTAAGGAAAGCTGTCTTGACATCCATTTGCCAGATTTCATAATCGAAAGCGGCTGCGATGGAGAGAAGAATTCGGATGGATTTGAGCATGGCAACATGACTAAAAGTTTCCTCATAGTCCACACCATCTCTTTGGGTATAACCCTTGGCGACCAGTCTAGCTTTGAAAGTTTTGACTTCGCCTCCAGCGCCTCTTTTCTTCTTGTAGACCCATTTACATCCAATTGGACGATAATCATCAGGTGGATCTACATATTCCCAGACTTTGTTCTTTTCCATGGAATCCATTTCTGAATCCATGCCGGCTGACCATTGCTTCCGTTGCAGACTTGCCATTGCCTGTTTATAGGTTAATGGGTCGTCATCAATACCGTCACCAACGACCTTATTGATTTCACCATCCAAGCCATAACGAGATGGTTTTGTAGAAACCCTCCCACTACGACGATGAGCGGTGACCTTCTGAACAGGAGCTTTGGTAGTAGTTTTCTCAGTTGCTACAACTGAGGGAGTGGGATGGTCCTCTTCTTGAGTAGAAGAGGATGGAACATTTGAAGGAACTGTATCTGTAAGCATTTCCTCTAATACAATTTCACTTTTTGGTTTGTTGTCTTTCATATACTTATCTTCAAGGAAAGTAGCATTTGTAGAAACAAATACTTTGTTATCCTTGTGACTATAAAATAGTCCACCCCTAGTCTCTTTAGAATTTCCGACAAATATGCAAACTTCAGTTCGCGATTCCAGTTTGCCTTTTTTCTTTCTCAAGATGTGAGCAGGGCTCCCCCAATTCCTATAATGGCGTAAACTAGGTGTACGACCATTCCATAGTTCGATGGGTGTCTTAGGGACTGCTTTCGATGGTACAACATTTAAAATGTCGTTTGCCATTTGAATAGCATATCCCCAAAAGGACGTAGACAGAGTTGAATAACTCAGCATAGACCTAACCATTTCCAAGAGCGTGTGATTTCTTCTTTCTGCAACTCCATTTTGCTGTGGAGTGCTTGGGGCAGTATATTGGGATTCAATTTCAAGTTCAGTTAAATGATCTTTGAACTGCATATCCATATATTTTCCACCCCTATCAGTTCGCAAGATCTTTAATGTTTACCTAATTGGCTTTGAGCCAAAGCATGAAATTCCTAAAACTTTTCAAACGTTTCAGCTTTCTTTTGCATTAGGTAAAGAAAACTGTATCTAGAGAAGTCGTCAATGAAAGTGACGAAATACTCATAACCACCTCGGGCTTTTACATTTAGAGGTCCGCAAACATCAGAATGCATTAACCCTAGGGGTTGTTTGGCACGCTCTCCCTTTGCAGAGAAAGAACGTTTGGTCATTTTTCCTTCTAGGCAAGACTCGCATACTGGCTGTTCTCCTAAGACGACATTTTTCAATGGACCGTCTTTGGTTAGCCTATTGAGTCTATCAAAACCTATATGACCTAAACGTAAATGCCATAGATAAGTTTGATCATCATTATCAATCTTTTTTCTCTTAAGGCTTCTAGGTTTAGCTACATTGAAAAGTTCAGTATTTAGTGAGATTTGAGTATCAGGTCTTAAAACATAAAGCCCTTGTTCCAGGTTAGCAACACATATATGAAATCCATTACGAGAAATTGAACAATTTGAACTCAAAAAATTCAATATATAAAATTGTATTTGTAAACATGAAACACTAATCAAGTTTCTACTAAAGTTAGGAATATATAAAACATTCTGTAAAAGTAAAAATTTCTTTGTATGAAACTTGATTCGGGTTGTTCCTCTAGCTTTAACTGATACCAACTCGCCATTTCCAACTTTTAGCTTTAACTCATCTGGGTGAAGATTCTCCCAAGTTTCAAGCAGCTGCAATGAAGAACATACATGGTTAGTAGATCCAGAATCAACAATCCAGGTGGACTTGTCATTCTCTAAAACACATGATTCAAAGACAAAAGCATCACCTTCGTTTGAATTGTCTAGAAGCCTGGGACATTGTTTTTCTTTATGTCCCTTTCCATTACAATTCGCACATAGAACATAATGTCTGATAATTGTATTTGAAGAAGCAGCTTTGTTAGAGCCCTCATGCTTAATCTTCTTCCTCTCATTAAAGTTTGCAATACCAGGAGGTCCCATTGCAATCAAATTCCGCTCATGGGCCCTCAACTCAGTCTCGAGTTTTTCCATGTCGGAGGAGTGAGGATTGTTCAATAAGTAATATAGAACAAAACTATCATACTCCTGAGGAAGACTATTAAGGATGAGTCATACCCATTGTTCCTTTGATAAATCAATTCCTAGTAGATTTTCCTTTTGGAATTTCAGATTCATCAACAATAGGTGCGAGTTAATGCAACTTCCAGGATGCATTTTCACACTATTGAGTTCTTTTGCAAAGATACTAACTAGGAGTGGATCGGGGTGAGGTTTATTCATATTGGCACTACAACATATCAATAAACAGAAGTAAGGTTTTGGTTCTATAAATTCATACACAAGTTCAGAAAATAACAAATAATCACATATGTTATAAAAATACTAAATCTAACATAGTTTATTTTCCAAGGTTTCAAACGTACTGATACAGTGTCGCGTTTAGGCGAGAGTCAAAGCATCATCCATTGAATAGAGTTGTCAATTCATCTAAAATGTCAAACATTCTAGCAACCTTTTATTCGATCAAAATTGGAATTCAGCGTTGTCCCGTTTAGGCGAGAGACAAGGCAATTCTATCTTATGAGCTTCTACCATTGTTTCATACTCTTGTAAGTCTTATACAGTCGCCACCATTAGGGTGGTCATAAACAATATAAAAAACTTATAAGAATACTTATCTTTCGAGATTAAACGGTGCTAACTTGCTAATGAACGTTCCTCCATTAGGGAGGATTGCTCACTAAAACAATAGCTATGTAAAACCAACAATGGAGATCACATTTCTCTTGATAAAAGCTCATTATTTAAAATACGTATTTTGTTTAATCATTTATATTCCATATCTCAATAATGAAACATTACATACTAAAGTAAAACTTTAATTAAATTTCAAAAATGGAATAAATTTGAAAAATATGTTATTTAAGTTGTTTAGAAAAATATAAATATCCAACTTAAATATTCTTCAATCAATGACTTAATTAAATATTAACAATTAAGTAGTAACCACTTAATTTAGAAGATATTTCATTTTAAGTTCCCATATTTATAAAATATCAACTTAAAAATATCCAAAGAATCTTAATAACCAATTCCTAAAATTCCTCAACTTAATTTATAATAGGAAATTCAAAAGATATTCAATTCTAAGTTGATTTGTTAGAAATAACTAAATCTCAACTTAAATAGCAATATGTAATGAAATTATAAAATTAATATTCAGAAAGAACTTACATGGTTATAATTCTATATTTAATTAAACACAAGAAAATACATGTAGTTTTCTAGAATATGATTCTTCAAACTATGTTTTTCTTAAATTAATTTCAAGGAAGAATGAAATTAATTATGTTGCTAATCAATTTTATTAGGTCAAACTAATATAATTAACCTAGCACAATTATCCAAATCAGGCAAATGGGCCTTCACAATTGGGGTTGTTCATGTGAGGGGGGGTTGGGTCCAGTATGTCGTACCCACTTCTAAGGCTCCCAACTCTCACACGAGGCCCAAAAGAGAGGAATTTAACCTTAAAATGAACAACTGTTATTAATTGAATAGACTCACTACTAAATGAGCCTAAATAAAATCTATCAAGTTATGATATTTTATTTAGCAACAACAACCTATATGTATCTATAACAGAAATTAAACATATAGGCTCACACAAGCACACAAATTTGGATGGATCATATCATGTTACTAGGTCATCCACAGATGAAAGAAGATTGTAAAAATTACCTGTTACAAATTATTTACTTGATCTATCATCAATTGAACCATGGGTTAAAATCAGATCATTGGATCTGTCAACAAGTTAACCATGGCAATTTAGATCAAGCAATAATAGGTTTTAGAAAACTTACAAACAATCTAAAACACATACTCCTGCAACAAGTTAGATTTGGATAGTTGGATGTAGGATTTATTCAATTTTTAAATATATATTTTGAAAATAAAAAAAATTCAATGTTTTTTTTTTTAAAAAAATATTTAAAAAAAATAAACCTACAATTTTGAAAAAATAGGTTTCAAGTAACCTAAATATCATTTCAAAATAAATTGCTAACTTTCCTTTTAAATTTCATGTTATTTAATAAATTAAATAATAAAATAGAAAATGGTAAATACATACCCTTTTCTTATTTTACAATTTAATTTAAGTAAGAATAACAAAATTTAAAAGTTAACAAAAAAATATCTTATTTCCTCTTTTAAAATATCATGATTATTTTGATCTTATTCTAAATAAGGTCAAGTTACCAAAAAAAATTAATATTTGACCTCAAAAAAAAAATAATCAAATTTTAAAGGAAATAAGAAAAGAGGTAAGCAAAACTTGATTTTAACCTATTTTCAAATTCAAATTACACTAATATCAAAAATTAATTTTGAAAAGTCAAATTAATTTATTTCTAATAATTAGAATTGAAATTTGAAAAACAAAAATCAATATACAAAACTACACAAAAAATCGGAAGTTAATTCCATGAAATAGCATGAAAAATCGAAAAAATTGAAAAATTTGATGAACAGTAGGGATGGTATGCAAAGCATGCCCATCCGCGCGCGTCCCCTAGATGCTGGCCGAGATCTCACGGCGCAGGGAGGCTGCATGCAGCCATTCCGCGCGCGTGGGAAGGTGTTCATCATCCCGATTTTTCCAATTTTCAAAAATTCATAACTAATTCAAATTAAATCGAATTCGAGTTCTTTAAAAAAGTAAATTGCATAGAATTTTCCAAACTATCCAATAAAAATAATTACAGATACAGAAAAATAAATATTTTCCCAGAATTCACAAACAACAATCAAACATCAATATGACACACAAAGCAACATGATACCATCCAAAATACAAACAAATCGTTTTAAGTCCAAATTTCTCACAAGCAAATCAATTACCATGGCTCTGGTGCCAGTTGTTGGAAGTTATTTTACCAGGAACTTAGATCTACTCACAAGTATGTTGATTTAACAACCTAAAACGATGGAAAATTAAACACATAAAAGTAAGAGAAATCTTACATTGGGTGCATCGGAATATATGTCTCCTCCCACTCAGATCTCTAACCCTTGATTCCTTTATGTCGCAGAGTATAATCAAGATCTGAGCCCGAATGTCCTTCTTTATTGTCTCTGAATTCTAAACAGCCTTCCTCACTATGATTGAGGTATTACTTGATGTGTGTGGACACTACTCTATCACTCATAGATTTCGAAACAGAGAAGGTATAGAGAGAGAGGGTGGCGGCTTGGAGAGAGTTTTTGTGTGAGAAAAGTCTGTCAAAAATGTTGTACAAAAACTGAAGCCTTTACCTTCTATTTATAGAAGACCACGTAGGGCTATGGTTGAATTAATTCCCATTTAAAAAATTGAAAAATCAATGTGAAAAGGTAAGTAAGGTGGCCGGCCTAGGCATTGTGGAAACAAGGCCTGCCACTTTTCCAACTTTCCTTTTCCTACATTGCTAGTTTCGTGTTTTGTCAAAAACTGCCAATTCCTTTGTTCAACCACATAAATGTCAAATCTAATTATTGAATAATTAAAATTTATTATCAAATAAAATATTGTCATTTATTTATTAATAATAAAACTAATTAAAGTTTCCTAATTAATAAATATGCCCTTCAAAATCTCTATTTACTGTTTTGCCCTTAATAAGTGATAAATTCTCAAATAGACACAGTCTAACTTGAGAATTATAATTGATTAATTAAAATCAATTAAATGAGTCTTACCAGTAATATTGTCTCAACTAGTGGTGGGACCATGGGTCTATATATCCGAGCTTCCAATAAGCAGATCAAGAATTTACTACTTAAATTCACTGACTTATTAATTTTTCGTTGAATCCACACATAGAACTTAGAATTGCACTCTCAGTATATAGAATGCTCTATATCTTCCACCATATAGACACATCATTAGTTATCCATTGTTATAACCCTAATTTGATCAATGATCCTCTATATGGATGATTTACATTGTAAAGGGACTTAATTTCCGTAACACCCTACAATGTATTTTATCCTTAAAACACTTAACCCTATATAAATGATATTTCAGCTAAGTGAAATGAGTACTCCACCATTTATCTCGTTTGGTTAAGCTCGAAGGAAATCATCCTTTGCTTATTTTTCGCCAGATAGAAGCTATAGATTCCATATTTATGTTAGCGCTCCCACTCAATTGCACTACTGTGTTCCCAAAATGTACGTATCACCCTGACCCAAAAGTAGGCTTAACTAACAAATCAAAGAACACGAATAACACTCTTGAGATTGAGCCTAACCATATCAGGATTTAGATCATGTGATCTAGGATCAACTTAGTGATATTGAATTGAATAGATATTACGGTAAGTTTTATAAATCTATTTCAAAGTTCAATATCGGTCCATTCCAATGCATACTCCATGCATTCAACCTGAGCTTTACTTTAACCAATGTTCTGGAAAGAACATAGCATTTCTCCAAATGCAAGTAAACTCTGTTGTAGATTGTCATATCAGTAAAACCCAGTGTTCTGATAAATCTAGGAATCCTTTATTCACATAGTCATGTTTACTTTTTACTGTGTTGACAACACAATAAACATGATCAAGTATGTGAAAGGGGTGTGGACGAATTTATAAATCAAATAGACAAACAATTGATAAAGTGAACCAAAACATATACAAATGAATGAAAAATACTTCTGTTACTTTATCGATATTGAATAATCTGGATTACATTGAAATAGAGTTTTATTTAGAGCATAAAACCCAACAATATGTAAGTAATATCTTGTTGTAGCTTGTCCAAGGAGGAGATATCTACCACCTTAGAGCATAATGATTTGAAAAACAAACACAACCTTGTGATTATCTCTCGAACATTCTTAGGCAAAACTTTTCGTATCTACCAATGATTGTATGTTTGAACAATATCCATCTGCCACTTTTATATTAGACAGACAAGTGCAAAGCGCATGTTTTTCAGACTTAGTCAGTGTGTAACAAGCTGGAGGCAAATATATACGACCTTTGCCTGGCTTTGGAACCAACTCTTGACGCATTTTCATTGAGGCCAAGTCTTCTCTAACCTTAATTCCATCTTTACTCTTTCCAGGTATGTTCAATAAAGTTCCAATGACACTGTCACAAATATTTTTCTCTACATGCATAACATCTAAATTATGACGTACAAGTAAATGTTCCCAATATTCAAGCTCGAAAAATATTGATTTCCACAATCTAAATTATTTGTTTATGTTTCTTAATACTAGGCCTCTTCTTGCCTAACTAGGTGTGTTCACTATATGTATATTAAATATGCCAACTCATAACGAAACAACAGCTGCAAAATGCAGAGGGTACCTGCAAATGCATGGTTATTTTGGCAAATTGGGATAAGATCAAAGTTTTGCATAATAGAACAAGTTATTCTCATGTCTTGTTTTAAAACACTTTCTAACTTTTCTTTCTTTTTCAATGACATAGTAGTGTTTTTGAGTGAATTGTGTGACGATTGAAAAACTAAGATTGAGAAATTTGGTTGTATTTATTCAACTTTACCCTCTTCCGACCGGTCCATTGACTCTGGTGTCATTTTCATACACACAAATGCATTAATACATTTACCGATCCATTGACTCCCCATAGTTTTCAATATATACCAATTTACAGTACTAAAATTTCAGTAAATATAACGATAAATACATGAATATATGTATAATGAGAATGTAGAGTAAAAGGAATAGAGATCGAGAAAAAGTATATATAAAAGAGAGATTGAGAAATAGAGAAACTCCCTTTAATCAAATACAAGTAAAAATGCAAAAATCTCACTCAAGCATCAATTGATTTCAATATACATTTTGATGCTAATGAATCAAAGTAAAGGATTTACAGAATCCACTTTCTAGGATTCAAAGTCACAAGTCCAAAAAAAAAAAAAAAACTCACCAGATGTGGGTGCAGCAAAATCGAAATCAAGGCAGTTTGAGGAGAGAGTTTGTTGGACAATGATTTGGGCTTGCTCTTCTCAGAGGTCGATCGTCAGAGGCAAAGAATGAGAAATAAGGAATTTCTCAACAATAACAATAGAGAAATAAAGTAAAAAAAAAATAAAAAAGGAAAATAGTTTAAAACAAAGGAAAAAAAGAAACAAAAAGAGGCAAAGTGAAAAATTAGGCGCCAAAATTTGAGTCACCCGCTCAGAGGAATGAGGTGTTCATTTTGTCTTAGTTTATATACTAAAATATACATTATTAATTATTATTATTATTATTATTGTTGTTATTATTATTATTATTATTCTGATGTAATTTCTAAAAAAAAAAACAGCATATATATATATAACAATTTAATGAATTCCAGCCCAAATGGACAAATCCTCTTTTAGGAATTTTTTTTTTATTTTTAACTTATTATGTCCTAACACATTTTTTTAGTCCATTAATATTAGACATAATATGTTTTTTTTCCTAGTCCGTTACTGTTGGACATGAAATTTTTGAAAAAAAAAAATTATGTCCAACACTTTTTTTTTTTTGACATGAAAAAGGGACATGGAAAGGGTTATTTGTAGTAGTGTCTCCAAATTTTCAAGACAAAGATTACCGCAGCAAGTTCTAGGACACGCGTAGGGTAATTCTTCTCATGTGGTTTCAATTGTCGAGAAGCATAGGCAACCACCTTGCCATTTTGCATGAGGACACTGTTGGGTTTTGTGCCCTAAATAAAACCCATTTCAATATAATCAGATTTACTTACTAATAAAGATCAGAAATAACATTTTATGTTGCATGGTTCACATGATTTATTTCATGATTATATACATATAATGTATGAATTCTATTTAAGTCCAGAACATGTGAATTTGTTAATGAGTATAGTGTTGTCAGCAGAGTGGAATATAATCTTAATTATATGTCCGAAAGTTTATTCCCTGATTTTTCAGTTCACTGGATTTAGACGGACATGATACTCAGCGATAGGTATTCTTACACCTTGGATAAGTGTTATGTCCTTTCCAGGGCATTGGCAAAGTTTACCAGTATCGGATGTATGAAGTATACATCGAAAGGGACGGATATTGAACTTTGATTAGATATATTAAAATTTACCGTAATATCTATTCAATTCAATATCACCTGTTGATCCTAGATCAAATGATCTTAATCTTGATATGGTTAGGTTCGATCTCAAGAGTATTATACATGTTCTTTGATTTGTTAGTTATGCCTACTTTTGGGTCAGGGTGATACGTACATTTTGGGAACATGATAGTATAATTGAGCGGGAGCGCTAACATAAATATGGAGTCTATAACTTCTATAGGAATTTAGAAGTGAAACGATGATATCCTTCGAGCTTGGCTAAACAGAGATAAATGGTGGAGATCTCATTTCACTTCGCTGAAATATCATTTATACGGAGCTAAATACATTGAAGGTGTAAAGATAATTTAGTTCCTATTCAATGTAGATCATCTATTAGAGGGTCATTGATCAAATGAGGATTATAACAATGGATAATTAATAGCGTATCTATATCGTGGAACATATAGAGCGTTCTATATGACTGAGAGTGCAATTCCAAGTTCTAAGTGTGGATTCAATAAGGAATTAATAAGTTAGGAAATTTACTTGGTAAATTCGGTTCGACTTATTGGAAGCTCGGTTATATAGGCCCATGGTCCCGATACTAGTTGAGACCATACTGCTTGTAAGAGTCAGTTAATTGATTTTAATTAATCAATTATAATTCTAAAGTTAGACTATGTCTAGTTTATGAATTTTCACTAAGCAAGGGCGAAATTGTAAAGAAAAAAGATTCTAGGTTTTATTTATTAATTAAGCTACTTTATATGTCTAAATTAATAAATATATTAAATGACAATATTATTTAATAATTAATTTTTAGTTATTAAATAATTAGAATTGGCATTTAAATGGTTAAATTAGAAAATTAGCCTTTTTGAGAAAATGAGATTGAAAAATGACAAAATGGAAAAATTACAAAGTGAGGCCCATTATCCTTGTCATGGCCGGCCACTATGCAAGTAAATACCATTTATATTTTCATTATTTTAATGCCATACAATTCTAACCTAAACCTAGATGGCTTTCTATAAATAGAAAGTGATGGCTTCAGGAAACCATGACATGCATATTATTCCTTCAGAGAAAATAGCCTAGCCGCCACTTTCCCTTCTCTTTTCTTCTCTTCAATTTCGAAATGCCTTAGTGATAGAGTAGTGTCCACACACAGCAAGAGATACCTCAATCATAGTGTGGAAGATTGTGTAGAATCCAACCATCAAAGAAGGAGAGAAAGAGATCCAGGTTTAGATCTTGGCGATGCTCTGCTACAGAAAGGAATCAAGGGCTAGAGATCTAAACGGAAGGAGTCATTATACTCCGCTCCACCCAATGTAAGGTTTCCTAAACTTTATATGTGTTTATTTCGTTGTTTTAGAATTCATATTAGGATGTTAATGAAACATACATGGTAGTAAATATAGATTCTGGTAAAATATTTCCAGCAACTGCCACCAGAGCCATGGTAATGATTTACTTTCATTAAATATGAATTAAAACGATGTTATGTGTTGATTTGGATGGTTTCATATTGATCTGTGTGTTATATGATGATTGATTGATGCTTGTGAAATTTTATGAAAAATAATTGAATTTTCATTTCTGGAATTATTTTTATTGGATAGTTTGGAAAAAATTAAGCAATTTCCTTTTTTACAAAACTCAATTTCGATTTTAGTTGAATTAGTTATGATTTTTTGAAGTTTTGAAAAAATCGGGGGTGGTGACACACCCTTGTGCACGCAGCTGGCTGTTGGCAGCACCCTTTGTGCGCCCAAGCAGCCCCTTGCGCCAAAGAATGTGCACCAGGATGGTGTGCTTTGCAGACCATCCATACAGAACAATTTTTTCGTTTTTCTTCGATTTTCATGCTATTTCATGGAATTAACTTCCGATTTTTTTGTGTAGTTTTGCATTTTGATTTTTACTTTTCATATTTCAAATCTACTTATCAGAAATAAATTAATTTGAATTTTTAAAATTAATTTTAGATGTTAGTGTAATTTAAATTTGAAAATAGGTAAAAATCCATTTTTGCTTACTTTTTTTTTTCTTATTTTTTAAAATTTGATTATTCTTATTTTTAAATCTAAGGTCAGATATTAAATTTTTTATAAAATATTCTATTTTAAGTAATTTGACCTTATTTAAATTTAAAATAAGATTACTATAATCATGGTATTTAAATAGAATTAAGATATTTTTGCTAACTTTTAAATTTTATTATTTTTTACTTAAATTAAATTATAAAATCAGAAAAGGGTATGTACTTATCATTTTATGTTATTGAATATTTAATTTATAAAATAACATGAAATTTAAAAGGTTGTTAGCAAAATTTTTGAAATGATATTTAGGTTAGTTGAAACCTAATTTTTCAAAATTATAGGTTTAATTTTAAATTTTAATTTATTTTATTTTAAAACCGAAAATATTTTTTTATTTAAATATTATTTTTCGGAAGTTTTTTTATTAATTAATTTAAAATGAAATAAATCCTACATCCAACTATCCAAATTCAACTTGTTGCAGGAGTATGTGTTTTAGCTTGTTTGTAAGTTTTCTAAAACCTATTATTGCTTGATCTAAATTGCCATGGTTAACTTGTTGACAGATCCAATGATCTGATTTTAACCCATGGTTCAATTGTCAATAGGTCAAGTAAATATTTTGTAACAGGTAAATTTTACATTCTTCTTTCATCTGTGTATGGCCTAGGAACATGATAGGATCCATCCAAATCTGTGTGCCTGTGTGAGCCTATATGTTTACTTTATGTTTAGATGCATATAGGTTGTTGCTAAATAAAATGTCACACCATGATAGATTTTATTTAGGCCCATTTAGTTTTTGGGCCTATTCAATTAATAACAGTTATTTATTTTAAGGTTAAATTCCTCTCTTTTGGGCCTTCTGTGAGAGATTGGGGCCAATAGAAGTGGGTACGACATACTGAATCCAACTCCCCCTCACATGAACTACCCCAACTGTGAAGGCCCATTTGCCTGATTTGAATAACTGTATTAGGTTAATTAAAATAGTTTAGCCTAATAAAATTGATTAGCAACATAATTAACTTTTAAAACATATGAAATTTATTCTGATTCTAATATTTTAAAGTTAATTTTAAGAAAAACACTCTTAGTTTAAGATATTTTTTTTAGATAAACTATTTGTATTTTTCTTGTATTTAATTAAATAAAGAGTTTTAACTAACTAGATTCTTTCTGAAGCTTATTTTAATTATTTCATTAAATATTCCTATTTAAGTTATTTATTAGTTATTACTAACTAATGTTTTTTTCTTATCAACTTAAATTTGAATATCTTTTAAATTTAAAATTAAGCTGAGGAAGTCTAGGAGTTGGTTATTGAAGATTCTAAAGATATTTTTTAAGTTATTAAACTTAAAATGGAATATTTTTAAATTAGGTAGTTACCACTTAATTTTAATATTTAATTAAATTTTATTTGGAAAATTTTAAGTTGCTCATTTTAGATTCTTTCTATTACAACTTAAATTAGATATTTTCCAAATCTTGAAAAGATACTTAATTAAATTGAGATATTTTCTAGATAGTTATTTCTATACTAGTTATTATTTCTAATATTAAAATAGGAAAATATCATTGATTGTGAAATTAATTGTTTAATAATTAATTTTGGTACAATCTAAGTTAAGTATATTTTTCCTAGTATTAAACTAGAATTAATAATTAAGTCTCCTCTATACTTAATTATTTATTTCTTGAGTATAATACTTTTAATTAAATTGAAAATTAAAAATCTAAGTTGATTTTCATCATGATACTTAAATATTTTTTTTCATGTTATTTAATTAAAATTGAAAATTATTTTACGTTTGAAATCTTATTTCAGAATAACTTAAATTTGAATAATTTTCAAAATATATTTTATTAATCTTTTTCCCACAATTTCGAAATTGCATCATTTTGATGCAGAAATTTCAAATTTTATTTGAAAAATAGATTATAGTTTAAAATTATTTATTTTAGTTTTGGACCAACTTAAATCAATGATTTTTTTCATTTAATGATTAATTAAAATAAATGAACTAAAATATATTATAATTAGAAAATGAATTAATTAGTCAATGAAAGTCTAGATGGATATTATTTTTGCTTGAAGTATTTTTCTAGTGATATTTAATTGAATAGAAAATTAATATTTAAGTTGATATTCATCATGATACTTAAATATTTGTAATTTTTCTTAAATATTTAATTAAATAGGAAAATTATATTTTTGTTGAAAATTAATTTTTATTAACTAATTTTGGGCCAACATAAAATTAAGATAATTTTTCCAGGATTTATTTTTATTTTATTTTAACAAGAAATTTCAAAAATTGTATTCTTAAATACTTCAATTTTCGAAATGCAATATATATTTATAGAAAATTAAATTTGAGTTGTAAATTAATTTAAATTAATTTTGAAACAACTTAAATTGAATAATATTCTAAATATTTATTGGAAATTATTACTAAGATGGAAATAATTCATTTTTTTTTCATATCCATCTAAGTGTAATTTATAAATATTAAATTAAAATTTATATTTAGAATTTTTCATTCTAAATTGGAAATTTTAATTAAATAGATATATATTTAAAATAAATATTAGAAGAAAATACACTTTAAATAATGAGCTTTATTATTAGGACATTCGAACTCCAATGTTGGTTCTACATAGTTCTTGTTTTAGTGAGTAATCCTCCCTAATGGAGGAACGTTCATTAGCAATTTAATGCCGTAGAATCTCGAAAGATAATATTATTTTGCAGTGTTTTATATAGTATTGATCACCCTAATGGTGGCGACTATATTTGACTTACAAAAGTATGAAACAATGGTGGAAGCTCCTAAGATAGAATAGCCTTGACTCTCGCCTAAACGGGACAACGCTGGATTCCAATCTTGATCGAATAACAGGTTGCTAGAATGTTTATCATTTTAGATGAGCTGACAACTCTATTCAATGGATGGTATCACTGACTCTCGCCTAAACGGGACATTGATATCAGTTTGTTGAAGACCTTGGGAAATATTTAGGATTGTATGTTTTAGTATTTTCACTTGTCATTCCTACTTGCTATACGTTTAATAATTTTTGAATTGTGTATGAATTTATATTGAACCATGTTATTTTCTGTTATTAAATTGTAGTTTAATTTCGAATCTTCATTGTTGGTCTAACTTGGTTTGTTGTTCTAATGGGATAAATCCCTAATGGATTGTCAACATTAGAAAAATATAATAGTATTAGATCTCGAAAGATAAATACTTGTAAATGCAACATCTAGCTGTTCATCAATTGATGACACCTCAGACTAGTATTTACAATAGGAAACAAGAAGATTGTATAAATAAGATTACTTTGACTCTCGCTAATCGAAGCATCGTTGGATTCTTATTTAGAAACGAAATTATCCTAATTCCTCTTAGCTTGTTCATTTCGAATTAGCTCAATACCATATCATTGGATGAATGGTCTATAAATCATTTCATGTCATTCTATATTTTCTCTTAAGAAATTAAATGACCCATATGATTATATTCCCGAAATTCTATCCCAAAGTGATATAAATCCTCAATCTTAGAAATCTCCTACTTGTATGGGCAAATTAACTTAGAGTTAAATTAGTAGTGGTGGTCCATGAAAGAATTACTCATTATACAGTTACACTTTCGCAAGTGTTTAATAACCATTTTCTATCAATGGATTCAAACTGTATGTTAGTATGGAATATGAGTTTAGTATTTTGTGACCAGGATCCACTTGCACTATTCTAAGAACTCTTTAATGTAACTAAACCTAAGTCATCAAAAGACTACAACCACATTTTTTTAAATCTATGGCATTTGTATCTTGTTCATAGTGGTTTTGACAAGATCATTCTCTGCGAAGAGTTAATATGCCTAATATCCACTGAAATAAGTTCATCTCATTCGCAGATGGATGTACATTCAGGGGTCGATATGAGTTTTCGTTGTATTTGTAAAATGATCACTCTTGATTTTACCTTATGCAAAAGGAATTTAAAATGTTTGAAAAATTTCTGTTTTCTAGCAATGGTGATAAACCTTTAAGGTAAGTGGTTAAAGATCTTGCGAACTGATAGGGATGGAGAAATAGTAAGTAGATATGCAGTTCAAAGATCATTAAGTTGATTTTTTAATTATATCCTAACTTACCTCCCTAGAAATTCAATTTGCATATTGATGATTAGTTACTAGTCGTTGCCTAAGTCCTTCTATGGTAATAAAATTTCAGAATGATGCAATGGTTGGGTACTTAGTGTACACCATTACTAGATTCATGGATGACCTAATCGAAAAGCTAGAACTATGGTTTGCATGTTTGTTAGCTATTCTAAGTGATTAGGGGTGGACCATCCTGTTGGAATTTATTTTACCAGTATCTTAGATCTACTCACAAGTATGTTGTTTAACACCCTAAATATGAACTTTCTAAAACGATAAATTAAACACATATAAAGTTAAGAAAACCTTACATTGATGCAGCAAAATTAATGTCTCCTTCCACTCAGATCTCTAACCCTTGTATCCTTTCTATCGCAGAGTATTATCAAGATTTGAGCCCGAATGTCCTTCTCTTTAAGTTTGATCCTTCACAGTCTTCCAATCTATGATTGAGTTACTGCTTGCTGTGTGTGGGCACTCACTCTTTCACTAGGGTCGAAATTTATGAAGAGAAAAGAGAGAAGAGGGTTTCGGCCAAGGTATAGAAAATAGGGAAGGCTCAGTTTTTCTGAAGAGAGAAATTTCTGTCAGAAGATGTTATGCAAACTTATGATTTGACTAAGCCATCACATTCTATTTATAGGAAACTACTAGGTTTAGGTTAGGAATTATTTGGCATTAAAATAATGAAAATATTAATTTGGAATCCCACATTAAGTGGCCGGCTATGGTGTGATAATGGGCCCCACTTGATTTTGCAGTTTTAACAAATTTTATTTCTATTTTCTCAAAAACGCAAATTTTCCAATTCTAACTATTTAAATGCCAAAACTAATTATTTAATAACTAAAATAGATTATTAAATAATGTTGTCATTTAATTTAATTATTAACTAGACATATAAAGTCCATTAATAAATAAATAAACCTAGAATCTCTTTTCTTTACAATTTCACCCCTGCTTAGTGAAAATACATAAATTAGACATAGTCTAACTCTAGAATTTTAATTGATCAATCACGAATCAATTAATGAGTCTTACAAGCAGAATGTTCTCAACTAGAATGGGGACCATGGATCTATATGCTGAGCTTCCAATAAGTGAACCAAATTTACCAAGTAAATTCCTACTTATTAATTCTTCGTTGAATCCACTCTTAGAACTTAGAATTGCACTCTCAGACTTATATAGAGCATATTGTATGTTCCACGATATCAATATACTATCTCATTTTACCATTTTTATGATCTTATTGTGATTTAAAGATCCTCTATATAGATGATCTACATCGAGATGGGATTTCTTTACCGTTCTCACCCCTCAATGTATTTTGCCCCTTAAAACACTTAGCTACCTGTAAATGCTGTTTAGTGGTCTAATAATTAGTCAGTTAAACAAGAGCTCATCCATTTACTTCTATTTGCTAAGCTCGAAGGGAATCATCACTTGACTTCTATACACCAGTAGAAGCTATAGATTCCATATTTATGTTCAGCACTCCTACTCAATCATACTATCATGTTCCCAAAATATACGTATCACCCTGACCCAAAAGTAGGCTTAACTAATAAATCAAAGAACATGAATAGTACTCCTGAGTTGAGCCTAAGCATATCAGGATTTAGATTCTTTTAATCTTAAGATCAACTACTGATATTGACTTGGAAAGATATATATGACGGTAAGTTTGTAATATCTTAACTTAGTTGCAATATCGGTCCAGTCCAATGTATACTCCATACATTCGAAACTAGTATAGTTTACTAATGTCCTGGAAAGAACATAACACTTACTCCAAGTGTAAGTACACATCATCGCTGATTATCACATTAGTGTAAATCCAAAACACTAATGAAAGAGGGACCTATTCTTTTGATTCATATGATCACAATCACATTCCACCGTGTTGACGATACTGTAATTGTGAATAAACATATGATCTGGATTTAACTGATTTTGTGTGTGTGAATGTAATAAACATATTAAACCATTAGCATGTAAAATTCATGCAAACATTAATCACTTCAAATTTCTTATATTGATAACTAATCAGATTGTAAAGAGTTTTATTTAGGGCATAAAACCCAACACATCCCATAGTCATTAGATAAGAAAGTGTTTGTTTAAACAAATACTACTTTTCTAAGAAAATGACTAAGTCTGAAAAACAAAGTAGCAAATAAAAGAGATATTTTTTTTCTTGATTCCATAAGTGTTCTATCATCTTATTCGATACAAGATGATCCCACTGCCTCTGTTGTCTTAACACAACTGAAGAGGTCAATACCATTTAGTTTTCTTAGACATAATTCACGGTACCTTGTCGTAGTGGGAGGGTTCTTAGGAACTCACCTTCTTATGACTTGGAAGACACTAGTGATTAAAATTCATTGTGAGTTTGAACAAGTAATGGATTGTCGAGATAAGAAACTAAGAAGAAAAGCCAAGAGAACTATGATTTAATCCATTCACATGGAGTAACCTAAAGTTTTCTATTATAAGGACATGAATGGAAATTTTCGTTAATAAGTCTATTCAATGGACTTAACAAAACTTCCTGTTCCTAGTATTATAGGTTTGAGTTTATCTAAACCTATGACTTGTGGTATACCTAGTAATTACTTACTCTAATGCAAGCAACTTACTTTAGTAAAATGCTGAAGCATTTTCTTTCCAATGACAATCTATAGAAGCTTCACAACTTCTAAACATAGATTTTATTTATCTAAGGAAAAGTCTCAACTGTTCCAGAAAAGATAAAGCCATTTAAGGATTTCTTAAATCAACAGTGAGAGGTCTCAGATATGGTGTAGTATGCCTTAGACCAGACACCTGTTGTTGAGTGGGAGTAATGAGTAGATATCAGATTAATCTAGGAGAGGAACATTGGAAGACAATCAAGTAAATCTTAAGATTAAGAAGAGGAACTATATGTTAGTCGATAAGGGTGTGTTTAAAACTCTTAGACTATACCACATCAGATTTCGAGACTTGCCTTTGTGCTACAAAGTCTGCTGATAAGATGGTGATTACTCTGGTGGTGGAGTAGTGATTTTGGAGAAGTGTAAAAACCTATCTGAAGTCTCTTAGTCTACCAGAGAGTGACTGAATGTTAAAGTTGCAGGAAAGGTACTTATTCAATCTAAAAAAAGTTCTATACATTTGTGGCACCGTTCCAACTTGTCTTAACTACTAGTGTTATTTCCTGATTAACCAAAAAGTAGTTGCCAAAAGTATAGAATCTAGTATTTTTATGCCCTAAATAAAACTCCATTTCAATGTAATCCATTTTATTCAACATCAATAAAGAAACAGAAGTATTTTTCATTCATTTGTGTATGTTTTGGTTCATCTTATCAATTGCTTGGCTATTTGATTTATAAATTCATCTGAAACCCTTTTCACATACGTGATCCTGTTTATTGTGTTGTCAACACATTAGAAAGTAAACATGACTATGTGAATAAAGATTCCTAGATTTATCAGACCCAGGGTTTTACTGATATGATAATCTACAACAGACTTTACTTGCATTTGGTCGTATAATGCTATGTTCTTTTCAGAGCATTGGTTAAAGTAAAGCTCAGGTTGGGTGCATGGAGTATGCATCGGAAGGGACTGATATTGAACTTTGACATAGATTTATTAAACTTACAGTGATATCTATTCAAGTCAATATCGCCTAGTTGATCCTAAATCAAATGATCTAAATCCTGATATGATTAGGCTCAATCTCAAGAGTGTTATTCGTGTTCTTTGATTTGTTAGTTAAGCCTACTTTTGGGTCAGGGTGATACGTACATTTTGGAAACACGGTAGTGCAATGGAGTGGGTGCGCTAACATAAATATGGAATCTATAGCTTCTATCTAGCGAATAGAAAGTAAAGGATGATTTCCTTCGAGCATGACCAAACGAAAATAAATGGTGGAGTACTCATTTCACATGGCTAAAATATCATTTATACGGGGTTAAGTGTTTTAAGGATAAAATACATTGTAGGGTGTTACGGTAATCTAATCCCTTTACAGTGTAGATCATTCATATAGAGGATCATTGATCAAATTTGGATTATAACAATGGATAACTAATGACGTGTCTATATGGTGGAACATATAGAGCGTTCTATATACTGAGAGTGCAATTCTAAGTTCTATGCGTGGATTCAACGAAGAATTAATAAATCAGTGAATTTAGGTTATAAATTCTTGATCTGCTTATTGGAAGCTCGGTTATATAGACCCATGGTCCCCCCACTAGTTGAGACAATATTACTTGTAAGACTCATTTAATTGGTTTTGATTAATCAATTATAATTCTCAAATTAGACTATGTCTATTTGAGAATATTTTCACTAAGTAAGGGTGAAATTGTAAAGAAAGAGTTTTTAAGGCATATTTGTTAATTAAGATACTTTGTATGGTTCAATTAATAAATTTGATAAATGACAATATTATTTAATAAAAAAATATTTATAGTTATTAAATAGTTAGAATTGGCATTTAAATGGTTGAATTTAAAAATTGGCATTTTTGAGAAAATGAGATGCAGAAATGATAAAACAACAAAATTACAAAAAGTGAGCCCCAAATCCATAATGCCATGGTCGACCACTTTTATAGGGATTATCATCTGATATTTTCATTATTTTAATGCCAAATAATTCAAACATAACCTTATGTGGTATGCTATAAATAGATAGTGAAGGCTTCAGGAAATATAACACTTCACCTCTTGTTTCCTTCAGAGAAAAATCTGAGCCTTCTCTCTCTAAATCTAGCCGCCACCTTCACCCTCTTCTTCTACCTTGAATAATTTCGAACCTCTTAGTGATGTAGTAGTGCCCACACACAACAAGTGATACCTCAATCATAGTGAGGAAGATCGTGAAGAAAGACATTCAACAAGAAGGAGATTCAACACTAAAGAAAGGAGACAAAGAGACCCAGGTTCAGATCTTGATAATACTCTGCGACAGAAAGGATACAAGGGTTAGAGATCTGAACGGAAGGAGACATTTTATTCCGCTTCACCCAATGTAAGGTTTCTCATACTTTATATGTGTTTAATTTATAATCGTTTTAGAAAGTTCATATTTAAGGTGTTAATCAACATACTTGTGAGTAGATCTAAGATCCTGGTAAAATAATTTCCAACAACTGGCCTCAGAGCCATGGTAATTGATTTTCTTGCAAGAAATTTGGACTTAAAACGATTTGTTTGTTATTTGGATGGTATCATGTTGTTTTTGTGTGTTGTATGATGATTGATTGATGTTTGTAAATTTTCGTGAAAAATTATTGAATATCTGTTTCTGGAATTATTTTTATTGGATAGTTTGGAAAAAATTAAGCAATTTACTTTTTTACAAAACTATTTTTCAATTTTATTTGAATTAGTTATGATTTTTTTAAGTTTCGAAAAATATCGGGATGATGCAACTGCCGCACCCGTGCGCATGACTGGCTTCCCTCGGACAGCACGCGCTCAGACACGGTTTCATGTCTCAAACCGAGCCTTCTGAGCGTGGAAGCCTCCTGCCCCGGCATTCCTCGATCGGCTCCTCCCTTGCACGCGCGCGGACAGTATGCAATGCATACTGTCTGTACAGCTCGCAATTTTTTCGTTTTTCTTCGATTTTTCATGCTATTTCATGGAATTAACTTCCGATTTTTTGTGTAATTTTGATTTTTGATTTTTACTTTTCAATTTTCAAATCTAATATGAGAAATAAATTAATTTGAATTTTTTAAATTTAATTTTAGATAATAGTGTAATTTGAATTTGAAAACAAGTAAAAATCTATCTTTTTACTTGATTTTATATCTTATTTTTAAATTTGATTATTTTATCTTATTTTTAAAATTTAAAGGTCAGATATTAAGTATTTTTTTTAAATTAATTTTTTTTTTTAAATTATTTGACCTTATTTAAATTTAAAATAAGATTACTATAATCATGTAATTTTAAATAGAAGTAAGCTATTTTGCTAACTTTTAAATTTTGTTATTTTTTATTTAAATTAAATTATAAAATCTGAAAAATATTTATTTTTTTTATTTTATATTTAATTTATGAAATTACTTTAAAAAATTTAAAAGGTGGTTAGCAATTATTTTTTGAAATGATATTTAGGTTAGTTGAAACCTATTTTTTTTCAAAAATTGTAGGTTTAATTTTAATTTTTTTTTATTTTATTTTAATAAAAACCGAATTTTTTTTTATTTAAATATTTTCGAAAATTATTATTTAAAATTAAATAATTCCTACATCCAACTATCCAATTCATCTTGTTGCAGGAGTATGTGTTTTAGCTTGTATGTAAGTTTTATAAAACCTATTATTGCTTGATCTAAATTGCCATGGTTAACTTGTTGACAGATCCAATGATCTGATTTTAACCCATGGTTCAATTGTCAATAGGTTAAGTAAATAGTTTGTAACAGGTAAATTTTACAATCTTCTTTCATCTGTGTATGACCTAGCAACATGATAGGATCCATCCAAATGTGTGCCTGAGTGAGCCTATATGTTTGATTTTGTTATAGATGCATATAGGTTGTTGTTGCTAAATAAAATATCATAGTTTTTGATAGATTTTATTTAGGCCCATTTCGTTTTTGGGCCTATTCAATTAATAACAGTTGTTCGTTTTAAGGTTAAATTCCTCTCTTTTGGGCCTTGTGTGAGAGTTAGGGGCCATAGAAGTGGGTACGACATACTAAACCCAACTCCCCTTCACATGAACTACCCCAATTGTGAAGGGCCATTTGCCTAATTTGGATAACTGTACTAGGTTAACTAAATTAGTTTAACCTAATAAAATTGATTAGCAACATAATTAATTTCATTTATTTTGAAATTAATTTAAGAAAAACATAGTTTAATGAATTATATTCTAAGCTAAACTATATGTATTTTTTTGTATTTAATTAAATATAGAATTATAACCAACTAGATTCTTTCTGAAGCTTAATTTAAATTTTTCATTAAATATTCCTATTCAAGTTGAAAAATAGTTATCTCTAACTAATCAACTTAAATCTGAATATCTTTTGAATTTTAAATTTCAAAATTAAGTTGAAGAATTTTAGGAATTGGTTATTAAGATTCTTTAGATATTTTTTAAGTTGATATTTTTTCAAATATTAACTTAAAATGGAATATTTTCAAATTAAGTGGTTACAACTTAATTTAATATTTAATTAAATCTAATTTGAAAGATATTTAAGTTGATTTTTTTTTAGATTCTTCTAAACAACTTAAACAAGATATTTTCAAATTTATTCCATTATTTTCGAATTTAAATAATAATTGAAATTTAATTAAAGTTGATTTTTTATTTAAACCAACTTTAATTTGTAATTTTTCATTATTATTATACGGAATAAATGATTAAATAAAATACATATTTTAAAATAATGAGCTTTAATCAAGAGACATTCGATCTCCATTGTTGGTTTTACATAGCTTTTGTTTTAGTGAGTAATCCTCCCTAATGGAGGAACGTTCATTAGCAAGTTAGCACCGTTTAATCTCGAAAGATAAGTAGCTTTGTAAGTGTTTTATATGGTATGGATCACCCTAATGGTGGCGACTGTATTTGACTTACAAAATATGAAACAATGGTGGAAGCTCATAAGATAGAATTGCCTTGACTCTCGCCTAAACGGGACAACGCTGAATTCCAATCTTGATCGAATAAAAGGTTGCTAGAATGATTATCATTTTAGATGAATTGACAACTCTATTCAATGGATGATGCTTTGACTCTCGCCTAAACGGGACACTATATCAGTTTGTTGAAAACCTTGGAAAATAAACTATGTTAGATTTAGTATTTCTATAACATATGTGATTATATGTTATTTTCTGAATTGTGTATGAATTTATTTGAACCAAAACCTTACTTCTGTTTTATTGATGTATTGTAGTGCCAATATGAATAACCCTCACCCCGATCCACTCCTAGTTAATATCTTAGCAAAAGAACTCTATAGTGTGAAAATGCATCCTGTTAGTTGCATAAACTCGCACCTGTTGATGATGAATCTGAAGTTCCAAAAGGAAAATCTACTAGGTATTGATTTATCAAGAGAGCAATGGGTACAATTCATTCTTAATAGTCTTCCTCAGGAGTATAATGGATTTGTTGTATCTTACATGATCAACAATTTTAACTCCTCCGACATGGACAAGCTCGAAGCAGAATTACGAGCTCATGAACGAAATTTGATTGCAATGGGACCTCCTAGGTTTGCAAATCTTAATCAAAGGAAAATGATTAAGCATGAAGGCTCTAACAAAGCTGCTTCTTCAAGTACAATTATCAGACATAACCTTCTATGTTCGAATTGTAATGAAAAGGGACATCAAGAAGAACGATGTCCCTGGCTTCTAAACAATTCAAACGAAGGTAATGCTTTTGTCTTTGAATCATGTGTTTTAGAGAACGACAAATCTACTAGGATTGTTGATTCTGGGTCTACTAACCATGTATGTTCTTCATTGCAACTGCTTGAAACTTGGGAAAATTTGCTTCCAGAAGAGTTAAAGCTTAAAGTTGGGAATGGCGAGTTAGTGTCGGTCAAAGCTAGAGGAAAAGCTCGTATCAGGTTTCAACAAAGATTTTTAATTTTAGAAAATGTTTTATTTATTCCAAACTTTAGTAGAAACTTGATTAGTGTCTCATGTTTGCAAACACAATTTTATACATTGAATTTTTCGAGTTCTTATTGTTCAATTTCTCGTAATGGATTTCATATATGTGTTGCTCCAATGGAACAAGGGCTTTATGTTTTAAGACCAAATACACAAATCTCACTAAGTAGTGAACTTTTCAATGTAGCTAAACCTAGAAACCTTAAAAGAAAAGAGATTGATAATGATGATCAAACTTATCTATGGCATTTACGTTTAGGTCATATAGGCTTTGATAGACTCAAAAGGCTAACCAAAGATGGTCCATTGAAGAATGTCGTCTTAGGTGAATTGCCAGTATGCGAGTCCTGCCTAGAAGGAAGAATGACCAAACGTTCTTTCTTTGCAAAGGGAGAGCGTGCCAAACAACCCCTAGGGTTAGTGCATTCAGATGTTTGCGGACCTTTGAATGCAAAAGCCCGAGGTGGTTATGAGTATTTTGTCACTTTCATTGACGATTACTCTAGATATAGTTTTCTTTACCTAATGCAAAAAAAAATTTGAAACGTTTGAAAAGTTTCAGGAGTTTCATGCTTTGGCTCAAAACCAATTAGGTAAAACATTAAAGATCTTGCGAACTGATAGGGGTGGAGAATATATGGATATGCAGTTCAAAGATTATTTAATTGAACTTGGAATTGAATCCCAATACACTGCCCCATGCACTCCACAGCAAAATGGAGTTGTAGAAAGAAGAAATGGCACTCTTTTGGAAATGGTTAGGTCTATGCTGAGTAATTCAACTCTGTCTATGTCCTTCTGGGGATATGCTATACAGATGGCAAATGACATTTTAAATGTTGTTCCATCTAAAGCAGTCCCTAAGACACCCGTCGAACTATGGAATGGTCGTACACCTAGTTTACGCCACTATAGAATTTGGGGTTGCCCTGCTCATGTCTTGAGAAAGAAAGAAAGCAAACTTGAATCACGAACTGAAGTGTGCATGTTTGTCGGAAATTTTAAAGAGCCTAGGGGTGGACTGTTTTATAGTCACAAGGATAACAAAGTGTTTGTTTCTACAAATGGTACTTTTCTTGAAGAAAACTATATTAAAGACAACAAACCGAAAAGTAGAGTTGTTTTAGAGGAAAGGCTTTCAGATATAACTCCTTCCAATGTTCCGTCATATTCCACTCAAGAAGAGGATAATCCCACTCCCTCAGTCGAACCAACTGAGAAAACTACTACCAAAGTTCCTGTTCAGAAGATCACCGCTCCTCGTCGTAGTGGGAGGGTTTTCACAAAACCAGCTCATTATGGCTTGGATGGTGAAATCAATATGGTCGTTGGTGACGGTATTGAAGACGACCCATTAACCTATAAACAGGCAATGGCCAGTCCGCAACGGAAATGATGGTCAGCCGGCATGGATTCAGAAATGGATTCCATGAAAAAGAACAAAGCCTGGGAATATGTAGACGCACCTGATGACTATCATCCAATCAGATGTAAGTGGGTTTACAAGAAGAAAAGAGGCGCTGGAGGCGAAGTTGAAACTTTTAAAACTAGACTTGTAGCCAAGGGTTATACCCAAAGAGAAGGTGTGGACTATGAGGAAACTTTTAGTTCCGCTGCCATGCTCAAATCCATCCGAATTCTTCTGTCCATAGCTGCTGCTTTCGATTATGAAATCTGGCAAATGGATGTCAAGACTGCCTTCCTTAATGGGGTACTTGAAGAAACCATCTATATGGAGCAACAAGAAGGTTATGTTCTTCCAGGGCAGGAAAGGAAAGTTTGCAAATTAAATAAGTCTATCTATGGACTTAAGCAAGCTTCTCGCTCATGGAACAAAAGGTTTGATGAAATCATCAAGACCTACGGCTTTTTTCAGAATGAAGATGAACCTTGTGTTTACCAACTCAAGGAAGACCAAGTAGTAGTATTCCTGGTCCTTTATGTTGATGACGTTTTGATCATGGGGAACAATGTCAAGAAAATGACTCACATCAAGGAATGGCTTGACACTCAATTCGACATGAAAGACTTGGGTGAGGCAGCCTATGTTCTCAGTATTCAGATTATCAGAAACTGGAAGAACATATCCCTTGCTCTCTCTCAAACAACTTACACTGACAAAGTTCTAGAGAGATTCTCCATGACTAATACCAATGGGGCAAATATGCCTTCTAGATATGGTATCCGTCTATCTAAGGAACAGTGTCCTACTGATCCTCAAGAGATAGAAGACATGGCAAAAGTTCCTTATGCTTCCGGAGTTGGAAGTCTAATGTATGCAATGTTATGCACTAGACCTGACATCTGCTATGCAGTTGGAATCGTGAGCAGGTATCAGTCAAATCCAGGACAGGAACATTGGAATGCAGTTAAGTATATTTTGAAATACTTAAAGAGTACAAGAAATCTTGTATTAGTCTACAAGGGTGGTGCTTTAAATCCTATAGGCTATACTGATTCAGATTTCCAAGCATGTCTTGAAGACAGGAAATCTACATCTAGGATGGTGTTTACTCTAGGGGGTGGAGCAGTGGTTTGGAGAAGTGCTAAAAAAACCGCGATATCAGACTCGACGATGGAAGCAGAATACATAGCTGCAGCAGAAGCTACTAAAGAGCTTGTCTGGCTAAGAAAGTTCTTCACCAGTATCGGTGTCGTGCCTGGAATGGAAAAGCCTCTGGTCCTACTTTGTGATAATAATAGAGCAATAGCAAAGAGTAAGGAACCTCGAAGCCACAAGAGAAGCAAAGACGTAGAAAGGAAGTATCACATCATCAGAGAATATGTGGCAAGAGGGGTGAGAAAGTGGACACAGAAGACAACTTAGCTAATCCATTCAACAAAGTCTTGGCAGTAACTGCATTTGAAAAGCAGCGTTAGAATTTAGGATTAATTGATATGTACTGATTAGTTTTATATTAGTGCAAGTGGGAGTTTGTTGGGTTTTATGCCCTAAATAAAACTCCATTTCAATGCAATCCATTTTATTCAACATCAATAAAGAAACAGAAGTATTTTTTATTCATTTGTGTATGTTTTGGTTCATTTTATCAATTTCTTGTCTATTTGATTTGTAATTTCATCTGAAACCCTTTTCACATACTTGATCCTCTTTATTGTGTTGTCAACACATTGGAAAGTAAACATGACTATGTGAATAAAGATTCCTAGATTTATCAGACACAGGGTTTTACTGATATGATAATCTACAGCAGAGTTTGCTAGCATTTGGTATAATGCTATGTTCTTTCCAGAGCATTGGTTAACGTAAAGCTCAGGTTGGGGTGTATGGAGTATGCTTCGGAAGGGACCGATATTGAACTTTGACATAGATTTATTGAACTTACCGTGATATCTATTCAAGTCAATATCACCTAGTTGATCCTAGATCAAATGATCTAAATCCTGATATGATTAGGCTCAATCTCAAGAGTGTTATTCGTGTTCTCTGATTAGTTAGTTAAGCCTACTTTTGGGTCAGGGTGATACATACATCTTGGGAACACGATAGTGCAATGGAGTGGGAGCGCTAACATAAATATGGAATCTATAACTTCTATCTGACGAATAGAAAGTAAAGGATGATTTCCTTCGAGCTTGACCAAACGAAAATAAACGGTGGAGTACTCATTTCACATAGCTGAAATATCATTTATACGGGGTTAAGTGTTTTAAGGATAAAATACATTGTAGGGTGTTACGGTAATCTAATCCCTTTACAGTGTAGATCATTCATATAGAGGATCATTGATGAAATAAGGATTATAACAATGGATAACTAATGATGTGTCTATATGGTGGAACATATAGAGCGTTCTATATACTGAGAGTGCAATTCTAAGTTCTATGTATGGATTCAACGAAGAATTAATAAGTCAGTAAATTTAGGTTATAAATTCTTAATCTGCTTATTGGAAGCTCAGTTATATAGACCCATGGTCCCCCCACTAGTTATGACAATATTACTTGTAAGACTCATTTAATTGGTTTTGATTAATCAATTATAATTCTCAAATTAGACTATGTCTATTTGAGGATTTTTTTCACTAAGTAAGGGCAAAATTGTAAGGAAAGAGTTTTTAGGGCATATTTGTTAATTAAGATACTTTGTATGGTTCAATTAATAAATATGATAAATGACAATATTATTTAATAATTATTTATAGTTATTAAATAGTTAGAATTGGCATTTAAATGGTTGAATTTGAAAATTTGCATTTTTGAAAAAATAAGATGCAGAAATGATAAAACAGCAAAATTGCAAAAAGTGAGCCCCAAATCCATAATGCCATGGCCGGCCACTTTTATAGGGATTATCATCTGATATTTTCATTATTTTAATGCCAAATAATTCAAACATAACCCTATGTGGTATGCTATAAATAGATAGTGAAGGCTTCAGGAAATATAACACTTCACATCTTGTTTCCTTTAGAGAAAAATCACCCTCTTCTTCAACCTTGAATAATTTCGAACCTCTTAGTGATAGTGTAGTGCCCACACACAACAAGTGATACCTCAATCATAGTGAGGAAGATCTTGAAGAAAGACATTCAACAAGAAGGAGATTCAACACTAAAGAAAGGAGAGAAAGAGATCCAGATTCAGATCTTGATAATACTCTGCGACAGAAAGGATACAAGGGTTAGAGATCTGAACGGAAGGAGACATTTTATTCTGCTGCACCCAATGTAAGGTTTCTCATACTTTATATGTGTTTAATTTATAATCATTTTAGAAGTTCATATTTAGGGTGTTAATCAACATACTTGTGAGTAGATCTAAGATCCTGGTAAAATAATTTCCAACAACTGGCCTCAGAGCCATGGTAATTGATTTGCTTGCAAGAAATTTGGACTTAAAACGATTTGTTTGTTATTTGGATGGTATCAGGTTGTTTTTGTGTGTTGTATGATGATTGATTGATGTTTGTGAATTTTCGTGAAAAATAATTGAATAGAGTGAAGGGAGTATGACCAATGACTCTATTTTATTTAGTGCGAAAGTGAATAGAGTTTTCATACTCATGGTAATCCCTTAGGCTTTTCTAGCCTATCTGTTAGCAATACTAACTCCGAGACTAAGGCTTGTTAGTGCCTGAACCACGTAAAAACTCTGAGTGTCTTCTTCGTATTTGATTCGTTTAATTGTATTTTCTTTAGCACTAATATCAAATAATTTATTCTTTGAAAATCTTGATAAAGATTTTTGTGCTTCCATTGAAAACTAAAGAATGCAATGATACCATCCAAGATTACATTCAGTAATTGTTTACTGTGATTTTCAGAAAATAAATAAGAGCTTAAGAAATAAATGAAGAAATAAATAAAATAGACATTATTTTACGTGGTTCAGACGTTAATGATCCCTAGTCCACGAGTCAGTATATTAGTCTTAGAAGGCTTGTATAATGTATTACAGTGGTGTTTGTAGTGGAAAACCCTTACTCAATTCTCTTGAAGAAGAAGAAAGCTTAAAGAAATTTTGATAGAGTTTTGGCTATTACTTTTTCTGTCAACCTTTTACGTGGAAAAAGGGTATTTATAGGCTTCTTGACCTTAAAAAGTGATCAATTTTTAGCGAGGTTGTGTGGATCTGATGCTTGAAATGTATTTTCACAAATAAGAATAAAAATCAATAAAACAAATTTGTTATAGAGGATTGGCCCCCTTGTGATAGCGGGTAATGACCTACTCCCCTTTTGTTATATTTATACTGAGGGAAATACTACCCAGATCACTATAGATTGGATCTGCTATAGCACCCTTACGATTAAAAGGTATGAATCAGTAATGGAAAATCACAAGTGTTTAATTGTAGCTAAGGCAGGCAAGTGAGAGAGGAAGTAAGCATGGGAGAGAGTTTGTCAGACACTTAGAGCTTGGATGCAGGTTTCAGACTTAGATGCAACTTAGGTTTCTAGGCTAAGGTTAAGGCCTTTATATAGGAGGCCTAAAACCCTAGGTTGTAGCTTCAATCCCTTAATACTTGCATAGTTTGATAGATATTTACAAAAGAAAAAAGTTCCCTAGATTCTATATATTATTCAGCCATTCTGTTAGGCTTTTAGGGCCCAATTTGGAGCCCATTTGTTGCTATCCACGTGTAGAAGTGTCTTGAAAAGCCTGCAGTGCATGTCTTAGTTGGTCAGGCCCCTGCGCATGCCATGCTGGGCGGCCATTGAGCAAACCCAAATCTGCCCGACCACAGGGCCGACAAGGTGTGGTTGGCCAACTCTTAAGAGGAAGCTGGTCTATCACTTGATGCCCATTTTAGTGTTAGGGTCTTCGTTTGTTTAGGTGCTGACTTGGCCTTCCTATTTGGAAGTTTTATTGCCACATGGCACTGATTTTGTCCATGTAAGCATGCCACGTCATGAGGACAAATATTTAACATTTCCCCTAAGTCCTTGTGCAGACATCTGTATGGTTAGGGATTTTACGAGCTATGTTAATGCAGTCTGGAATGTTCTAGCAATTACTAAATAAAATTTGATGCTCTTTTAGCCTTTTTAAAACATTTTGTCTTGATAGTCTAATCTCATTGTAGTAGAAAAATAACCACTTTAGTTGCCTTTATGATATGGAGGTGAGGTAAGTGAAGAAACAGGGCTCACACGTATTACATAAGTGACTTTTAGGGGGAAAACCTTTTTAACTTTTGACTTTTAACTTTTCACTTTCTCTCACTAGAAACTTGCTTTAGGCAAAGCTCTTCCTTCTCTCTAGGTGGCTGAACCCACAAGCATCATTCTTCTTGGCCATTTCAACGATCCAAGCATCCCACCTTCTTCTCTAACAAAATCGTATAGTGGGTAAGGTCTCTATTCCAACTATTTCACTTAATTTCATTGATTTTTCCATGGATGGATGAAAATTATTTCTTGTTTTTAACATGCATTGATTCTTACATTAGATTATTGTCCTTTTGGTATTTTGATCTGCATGATAGCCTTAGGATAGATAATGTGTAATTTCTAGACGAAAAAGAACTAAATCTGACCTTCTTGTGATTCTCGTCTCTTTGAGTCATGAAGAGCGCAAAGAACACAAAGAACATGTTTGAGTTCTTGAAAAAATACGTGTTTTGATCCATGCAGATCCTGGCAGGCCAAGGAGGCCTTGTTTGAGGCCTAGCTGACAATCGGTGGCTTTCATGGGGTCTTGCCAGCGATACGGACTGTGTCTCTAGGCTGGCCAACCTATGCCTGGAATTAGGATTCTTGGCTAGCCACTAACTTGGTGGGGCTGGATGGCCACTAGGAATTCAAACCCTAGCGTCCCAAGGCCAAGGCTCCAAGTGGGCAGCAAGTTTTTCACCCTCTTCTGACCTCGATTACGGTCTCGTGTCTGGAGGCATATACAATTGTGGCCTTATGCGTTGTTTCTCTTGGAAACTCTGTATAAGGCTATATAGTGAGTCCATTATAGTCAATTATACAACATAAGACTTAATATATGTCTTCGTAAGTGTACTTAAGATGGCACATAGTCGTTGATCAATCTTGTACACTTTATTTTACCTGGAAGGTACCCTTGAGTATCGTTGACTTTAATATGTCTGTAGCTTTGTTAGATTGCTCACCTCCCCTTAGTTCTTCCATCCAGGAAATGTTGGGTGTTTAATAAGGGAGGTGACAACTGTATAGGTCTCTTGTTTACCTTCTACTTATGGCTAGAACGAAATACACTCTGTGTAGGGCGCCTCCGTATGATCCCAATGTGGCCAAGATATCCACAAGGGGTCGAGTTATAACGGAGGAGGAGACCGCTCAGCCCCCTGTTTATCCTTAGCTAGAGATGGCTCAGGAGCTGAGAGTTATGATGCAGAATCTGAGTTGGAGGATGTTGCTCCCGTGAGGAGGAGGAGGTATAGGACTTGCTCTGTCCTCTTTGACTGTGGCTTGGGCCATTATGACGCTCAACGTAATCCACTGAATAGGCTCGGTGAGCCTTCAGAGGTAGGACTAAACCATTTCCTAGAGCAATCTCCTAAGCTATAAATCCTTGATGTGACACCACCTAGAGTGAATTGGGTGTCGCCTACTTCTTCTCTGCCCGATGAATCCTTTAGTAAGATCCTTGCTAGTGGCTTAATAGGAGATGTCCATTACGAGATTCCTCGTAGAAACTATTGGGCAAACAATTCCCCTCTGGGCTGGTTGGTGTGGTCTGAGCTCCACATTAAACATGGGGCGGTGTTGCTGCTTCATCAGTATTTTTTGGACATTGTGTCCTGTTTTAGAATGTGCCCAACACAGCTCATGCCGAAGAGCTCAAGTAAATCTCATCGCCTACACCTTACGAGATCGATAACTACTTTGATTTGAAGTCCGCGCTGAAGCAGGGCAGAACTGGATATTTTTATTTTAACTAGATTGGTCACTAATGGCTAGGTGACACTAACTGTACAACCATGTTGAAGGTTTGCAGGTACACCAAAAAGTACTTTATTGCACATGGTCTTCGTAGGATCAGGCACCACGAATTTGAGTATGTGCCACTCTTTAGTCGTTCCATCCCTACTTTGCAAATAAGGGCCAGGGCGAATCACATCCTGTCTTTATCGGTTGAGCAGAGAAATATTATCTGTGTGGACAATTTATAGAAGTATGGCTTGTATCCTCCTGTTCCTAGAGCTACAAGAGTGCCAACTATATATGGGACCTACCATGTAGATGGGCAAGCTCTGGGCTTGAATGATGATGAAGTATCTGTTGGGTTTTATGCCCTAAATAAAACTCCATTTCAATGTAATCTATTTTATTCAACATCAATAAAGAAACGGAAGTATATTTCATTCATTTGTGCATGTTTTGGTTCACCTTATCAATTGCTTGTGTATTTGATTTATAAATTCATCTGAAACCCTTTTCACATACTTGATCCTGTTTATTGTGTTGTCAATACTTTGGAAAGTAAACATGACTATGTGAATAACGTTTCCTAGATTTATCAGACACAGGGTTTTACTGATATGATAATATACAACAAGAGTTTACTTGCATTTGGAGAAATGCTATGTTCTTTCGAGAACATTAGTTAAAGTAAAGCTCAGGTTGGGTGCATGGAGTATGCATCAGAAGGGACCGATATTGAACTTTGATTAAGATTTATTAAACTTACCGTAAAATCTATTCAAGTCAATATTGCCTAGTTGATCCTAGATCAAATGATCTTAATCCTGTTATGATTAGCCTCAATCTCGAAAGGCTATTCGTGTTCTTTGATTTGTTAGTTAAACCTATTTTTAGGTCAGGGTGATACGTACAATTTGGGAACACGGTAGTGCAATTGAGTGGGAGCGCTAACATAAACATGGAATCTATAGCTTCTATCTGGCAAATAGTAAGCAAAGGATGATCTCCTTCGAGCTTGACCAAACGAAAATAAATGGTGGAGTACTCATTTCACATAAGCTGAAATATCATTTATACGGGGTCAAGTGTTTTAAGGATAAAATACGTAGTAGGGTGTAACGGTAATCTACTCCCTTTACAGTGTAGATCGTTCATATACAGGATCATTGATCAAATTAGGATTATAACAATGGATAAGTAATGATGTGTCTATATGGTGGAACATATAGAGCATTCTTTATACTGAGAGTGCAATTCTAAGTTTTATGCGTGGATTCAACGAAGAATTAATAAGTCAGTGAATTTAGGTAATAAATTCTTGATCTGCTTATTGGAAGCTCGGTTATGAAGACCCATGGCACCCCCACTAGTTGAGATAATATTGCTTGTAAGACTCATATAATTCTCAAATTAGACTATGTCTATTTGTGAATTTTTCACTAAGTAAGGGCGAAATTGTAAAGAAAGAGTTTTAGGGGCATATTTGTTAATTATGATACTTTGTATGGTTCAATTAATAAATATGATAAATGACAATATTATTTAATAATTATTTATAGTTATTAAATAGATAGAATTGGCATTTAAATGGTTGAATTAGAAAATTGTCGTTTTTGAGAAAATCAGATGCAAAAGTGATAAAACTGCAAAATTGCAAAAAGTGAGGCCCAAATCCATACTGCCATGGTCGGCCACTTTTATAGGATTTGTCCTTTGATATTTTCATTATTTTAATGCCAAATAATTCAAACCTAACCCTAGTGGAATGCTATAAATAGATAGTGAAGGCTTCAGGAAAATTACACACTTTTCATTCAGAAAAAACCTGAGCCTCTCTCTCTCTATCTGGCCGCCCACTCCGTCTCTCTCTTCTTCGTTAAGATTTCAAAATACTTAGTGATTAGAGTAGTGCCCACACACAGGAAGTGATACGTCAATCATAGTGAGGAAGATCGTGAAGAAAGACTTTCAGCAAGAAGGAGTTTCAGCACTAAAGAATTAGAGAAAGAGATCCAGGTTCAAATCTTGATAATACTCTACGACAGAAAGGATACAAGGGTTAGTGATCTGAACGGAAGGAGTCATATTATTCCGCTGCACCCAATGTAAGGTTTACTAAACATTATCTGTGTTTAATTCATCGTTTTAGAAAGTTCATATTTAAGGTGTTAATCAACATACTTGTGAGTAGATCTAAGATCCTGGTAAAATAATTTCCAACAACTGGTATCAGAGCCATGGTAATTGATTTGCTTTCAAGAAATTTGGACTTAAAACGATTTGTTTGTGTTTTTGATGGTATCATGTTGTTTTGAGTGTTGTTTGATGATTGATTGATGTTTGTGAATTTTCGTGAAAAATAATTGAAATTCTGTTGCTGGAATTATCTTTATTGGATAGTATTAAAAAAATTAAGCAATTTACTTTTTTACAGAACTCAATTTCGATTTAATTTGAATTAGTTATGATTTTTTGAAGTTTCGAAATATCGGGGTGGTGTCACTGCGCCGTGTTTCCTCGCCCAAGCACTCCCATTCGCGCCCATGGACAGTATGCATAGCATACTGTCCGTACAGCTCGCAATTTTTTCGTTTTGCTTCGATTTTTCATGCTATTTCATGGATTTAACTTCCGATTTTTTTTTTTTTTGTAGTTTTGTATTTAGACATTTACTATTCCTAATTCAATTCTAAATATCATAATTAAATTAATTAATTTTTTTTTTAAAATTAATTCATGATATTAGTGTAATTTGAATTTGAAAATAGTAAATATCTATCTTTTTTGTTTAATTATCTATCTTATTTTTAAATTTGATTATATCTTATTTTATTTTTAAATTTAAGGTCAGATTTTAAATTTTAAATTAAATATATTTTTTTAAAATAATTTGACCTTATTTAAATGTAAAATAAGATAACTATAATCATGTAATTTTAAATAGAAGTAAGATATTTTGCTAACTTTTAAATTTTGTTATTTTATTTATTTAAATTAAATCATAAAATCGAAAAAAGATATTTATTTATCTTTTTTATTTTTATTGAATATTTAATTTATAAAATAACATTAAATTTTTAAAAGTATTTAGCAAATTTTGAAATGATATTTAGGTTAGTTGAAACCTAATTTTTCAAAATTGTAGGTTTAATTTTAAATATTATTTTTTTAATTTCGCAAAAATATATAAAAATTTTATTATTTTATTATTTTTTTTTCAAAAATAATTTTTTTTAATTATTTTTTGAAATTTAATTATTTAAAATTAAATAAATCCTACATCCAACTCTCCAGCTAACGTTGTTGCAGGAGTATGTGTTTTAGCTTGTTTGTAAGTTTTTAAAACCTATTATTGCTTGATTGCAAATAGCCATGGTTAACTTGTTGACAGATCTAATGATATGATTTTAACTCATGACTCCCTTGGTCAAGTAAATAATTTGTAACAGGTATATTTACAATCTTCTTTCATCTGTGTATGACCTAGCAACATGATAGGATCCATCCAAATTGTGTGCCTGTGTGAGCCTATGTGTTTAATTTTTATTATAGATGCATATAGGCTGTTGTTGTTAAATAAAATATCATAGTTCTTGATAGATTTTATTTAGGCCCATTTAGTTTTGGGCCTATTCAATTAATAATAGTTGTTCATTTTAAGGTTAAATTCCTCTCTTTTGGGCCTTGTGTGAGAGTTGGGAGCCATAGAAGTGGGTACGACATACTGAACCCAGCACCCCCTCACATGAACCACCCCAATTGTGAAGGCTCATTTGCTTGATTTGAATAACTGTACAAGGTTAATTAACTTAGTTTAACCTAATAAAATTGATTAGCAACATAATTAATTTCATTTATTTTGAAATTAATTTAAGAAAACCATAGTTTAAAGAATTTTATATTCTAAGCTAAACTATATGTATTCTCTTGTATTTAATTAAATATAGAATTATAACCATCTAGATTCTTTCTGAAGCTTAATTTATATTTTTCATTAAATATTCCTATTTATGTTGATATTTAGTTATCTATAACTAATCAGCTTAAATCTGAATATCTTATGGATTTAAAATTTCAAAATTAAGTTGAGGAATTTTAGAAATTGGTTATTAATATTCTTTAGATATTTTTTAAGTTGATATTTTTTCAAATATTAACTTAAAATAGAATATTTTCAAATTCAGTGGTTATAACTAAATTTTAATTTAATTAAATCTAATTTGAAAGATATTTAAGTTGAATTTTTAGATTCATCTAAAAACAACTCAAACAAGATATTTTCAAATTTGTTCCATTTTATTCGAATTTATTTTTCGAATTTAAATAATAATTGAAATTTAATTAAACTTGATTTTTTATTTAAACCAACTTTAATTTGTAATTTTTCATTATTATAATATGGAACTTGTTATAGTCGAGGGCTTTCATAGTTCCTCATCTGACGAGGATTGTATTTGATAGTTGATAACATCATGCTTTTGTTCTTGTATTCAATGTTTAAGATTGCTTTCTGACTTTGCTACTTTATTTTTGCAGATATGTCTTTCAGGTTGAGAGGTCTGACGGGAGGATCTTCAAATGAGCCCACTGAATGGATGAGGGCCAAGGTGGCCAAGACTTCATGCAGTGAATATGCTTCTAGGCCATCATTGCCTCACCCTCTACCAGGGCCTGTGATACGGCCTGCCAGCCAAGGTTCTCGGAGGCCCATCAGAGGAGCAAGGTCAGTTGCTGGATAGAGGGCTACTGAGGCAGCCAACCGATGCATAGAGAGGGCTCTTCCTTGCTTGGACGAGGATCTAAAAGATCTAGGTCACTGTGGACTTGATAGGCTTTACTCTGCCAGGCTTTGGGATCTTTCTCTAGTAAGTTGTACCTTTAGCTTTGTTCATCTTCTTGGCACTATATTGGCTGGCCGGCCTTGGAAGCTTATGTGGGGGGCTGACTAGCAATTGTAGTCCCAAGGGGTGATGGGCCAGCCAGTGTTTCAGTTTTGACACTAATGTTGTTTTGCTTTGTTGTCAGGCCCTGATGAAGTTGAGTTCAGCTCGTGATGGCTCTCGAAGATCTTCAGATGCTTTTCAAGAGCATGCGAAGACCTTGGAGGCTTCTCTTGTGGTAAAGTACAAAGCCAATTCTAAGTTGGAGGCCTTCCTATTAGAGAGACAGAGAATGGTTTTTGGCTTAGAGACCATGCTTGGCGCTAGGAATGCAAGAAAAATCCCAAAGCTACCCTCATCTCCCAGCTGCAAACTGACCTTGATGATCATAAGAAGAACTTGTAGGAGGCTGGCAAGCATGCCAATAGGGAGGAGTATGCCAAACTATTCTCCGAACTTACTTATGACTTCTAGTTGCACAACCCTCGAGCTAAATTATTGTACAAGGGTAGTAAGGATTTTTCGAAGAGAGCGTTGGCCTGTGGAAAGGCACAGTTTGAGAGTCGAATGGAGACAGAATAGGTTGCTACCTATCGAGAGGGATCATCACCGGGGACACATGATGATGAGTTGGCCAACCCACCAGTGAAGGAGGTGGCCAGCCAAGACATTGACCATCAGGCCGACCAACATGCTGATGATGGGGGTGTGGCGTGGACTCTGTGGATCTCAATCGCGGGACTCCAAATTTTGCTCGTTCTGCCCCTGCACACATTTAGACAACTTTTTTTTGAGCATTCAACATTATATTTGTATCGCATAGACAATGTTTTATTATTCAGCTTAGCCTGTGGCCTTTCAACTTTAGAACGTTACTCACATTTTTGTGCCATGTGCCATGTGGCCTTTTTGGAACTTTACTAACATGTCCTAGGTGGCGCGAGTCCTTTTTAGAACACTACTTTCATATCCTATGTTTTCTGAGGCCTTTTTAGAACACTACTTTATTTACATCCAGGGCCTTCATTGTATCTTTGGCCATAAGCCCTCTATTTTTGGACACTACTAGTATTTAGCGCTATTGGTTTTTTATCATGGATTGTGTGACCGACAATGTGGTCTTTAATGATAGCTATCTTCTTATGCCCTTCACAAGTAAGGGTCCGGATTTATTTTACCAAGTCAATGTATGCCTGCACAACTTAGAAGCAGGTATAGTAGCTTATACTAAGTGTTAAAATTTCTTAGCATAAGTTCTTTATGCTAGTTTGAAGCATTGTACAGTTTGGGTGCCCCCATATGAGAATGTAGAGAAATCTCTTGGTCACTTGCTATTCACCAAGTTTCAAAGACTTTGCATGGGTTCTATCTTTCAAGATTACCATAGTATGCATGTGGACCTAAAAGAATAACTTTAAAAAGTTGATCTGTAAGCAAGTGGTTCATAGACACAGTAAACAGAATATAAATATTGATATTATTCATTAGGTGGTCTTTGCTAATGTGCAACTTACATAAATTGATTCTACAAGCCCACATTACATAATATTAGCTTCTAGATGTCGAATGGCTACCCCTACTCGCCTAGTAAAGCGAAGGCCACTATTAAATAAAAGTTCGAGACCGTGCAAAAAGGGCCGTGGGTGCTAACACTTTTTGTACTCTAATGTTTAGTTGGTAGAGCCACTACTTTGGAGTAGAGTTCTATAAGCTTGTTAGTGATAGTATTTGCAAAGGTGCTCTCCATTCCAGTTTCTTGGTAAAAGAACGAGCACCATGTTCTCATCGTACCTTCCCAGCTTGTAGGCTTCCTTAATAGTTATCTCTGTATCTTGATAAGGGTCTACCCAGTTAGGTCCAAACACGCCTGCCACTGAGTCTTTACTTTTCAGGAACACTCTTCAGAGCACTAAGTCTCCTATGAAGAATTTTCTGCTCTTGACGTGTTTGTTGAAGTGCCTTGCTACCTTTTATTGGTAGGCCTGCTGCTTTAGGTTGGCTTGTTCTCTTCTTTCTTCTATTTTGTCAATGGACTATGCCAGCAGGGTGTTGTTTGTTTGTTTGTCATAGGTTGTTTTCTTGTGAGACGGTGGCACTAGCTCTAGAAACAACATCGCCTCTTAGCCATACGCTAGAGCGAATAGATTTTGCCCACTGGCTGTCTTCTTGGTAGTTCTATGTGACCATAGGACCTCTGGGAGCAATTCAGGCCATATTCCTTTTGCTTCCTCAAGGCGCTTCTTCAGGGTGCCCTTGAGGGTTTTGTTGATAGCTTCTAGTTGCCCATTTACTTGAGGATGGGCCATAGTTGAGAATCTCTTGATGATGCCATGTTTGTTGCAGAAATCAGTGAACATATCACTATCAAAATGCTTGTTGTTGCCCAACAGAATATTCTGGGGAAGGCCGAACCGACATATGATGTTCTTGACAACAAAGTCAAGGACATTCTTGGAGGTGATTGTCGGTAGGAGTTCAACTTCTGTCCATTTGGTTAAGTAGTCTATTACGACGAAATCAAACTATGCCTCTCCTTTTCCCCTTTGGAGATGGCCATTAGGTGTATCCCCCACACTGTGATGGGCCTATGAGACTAGATCATCGTGAGCTCATTGGGTGGAGCTCTTGGTATCTTCGAAAATCTCTAGCACTTGTGACATTTTCTGACATAGTCCATTGAGTCTTCAATTATCGTTGGCCCAAAGTACCCCTATCAAAGTATCTTTTTTGATAGGCTTTGCCCCGGGCATGGTTTTCATAGAAGCCTTCATGCACTTGTACCATCAATCGTTCAACTTCAGCCTTGGTGACACACCTCAAGAGAGGGATGGAGAAGCTCCATCTGTACATTATCCCGTCTACGATTAGGTACCTAGCAGCTTTTCTTCTCAGTTTGCTTGCATCATTTTTGTCTTCTGGAAAGGCTCCATTTGGAGGTAAGTTGCAATATCTGTCATCTATCTTGGAGTTTCATCCAACATGTTGACTTCTTCTGCGACAACAATGTTGGGTTCCTCTTGGAATTGTATGGGCACAAAGTTTTCTTTGTCAGTAATGGTGTTGCTTTGCAGATGGGGAAGTTCATCTGCAATGGCATTTTGTTCTCTAGGGATTTGCCTAATCGTGTAGCCTTTGAGCTAACTTAGCAAGTCTTTGATTTTGCTCAAGTAGGCCACCATTCTTTCACCTTGAGCTGTGTATTCACCGAGAACTTGATTCACAACTAGTTGAGAAATGTTGAATATGGCCAGGTGGTTACCCCGTACTTCATGTGCCAGCTTGAGGCAAGCTATCAAGGCTTCATACACAACCTCATTGTTTAAGGAATTGAAGTCGAATTTGATTGTTTCGTGCAACTACTACCCCTAGGTGTTGTAAGGGCAATGCGTTTACTCGACAACTGGTCAGTTTAGTTTTCTTCAACATGGAGTTTCCATGGTAGTTCTTTAGGATTTTTTTGCTGCTCTTTCTTTTCTCCTGAGGCTTGAGTGATCTGAAGAGTACTATTGGTGCACTCAGCCACAAAGTCCCAAGGGCTTGACCCTTTATGGCTTGTCTTGATTGGTATGTTATCTCAAAAAGGCCAAGCTTAATGGCCCATTTGAGTAGTCATCCTGATGCTTCAGGTTTCTACAAAAGCTGCCATAGTGGTTGATCGGTGTACACATTTGTAGGTTGTGCCTGGAAGTAGGGGCTAAACTTTCTGAAAGCCAATAATAGGTGTCAGACTTAGATGTAACTTACGTTTCTAGGCTAAGTTTAAGGTCCTTACATAGGAGGCCTAAAATCCTAGGTTATAGTTTAAATCCCTCAATACTTGCATAGTTTGTTAAATATTTACCAAAGACAAAATTGCCCTTGATTATTGTTCAACTATTTTGTTGGGCTTTTAGTGCCCAATTTGAAGCCCATGTGTTGCTGTCTACTTGTAGAACTTTCCTAGAAAGCATGCAGTGCACCTCTTAGCTGACTAGGCCCCTGTGGAGGCCAAGCAAGCTAGTCATGGTGCAGTCCCTAGGCTAGCCAGCAATAGGGCTGGGCAGGGGTGACCGACCCACTCCTGAGAGGGAGTTCATCTGTCACATGATGCCTGTTTGAGTGTCGGGGCCTCTATTTTGTCAGGTGCTGGCTTGGCCTTCCTATTCGTGAGCTGTACTACCACGTGGTGCTGATTTTGTCCACATAAGCATGTCAGGTCATGAGGAAAAAAATTGGGATAGCAAGGATAAAGTATGTGCATACCAATGACCCGTCTAGGAACTCTACAAAAGGCCCACCATTAGGGTGAAATATATTAAAAATATTACTATTGGGCCACCAAGATTGTTCTTTCTCGTGTGTCAAACTGTCCGTACAGTGGGGACCATTGGTCTTGTAGGGCTGTCAAGCAAAGGCTTCCACTTGGTGGAAAAAATTCTCAGTTGAGCCGTTAGGCAAAGTAGAGTATTTAGGGGGTGGTAAGCGTATTGCCATAGTCTAACACGGAGGATAAGACCTTATCTTTTGTCAGACAAGAATAACCTTCTTAAATCCATTAGTCTCTGATCTAGCATGTGACTTCTGGTTCTTCTTCTATAGTGGACATCCATCTTAGACTGTTCACATGAATGTGTAGCATTTGCTTACACTTATAGACAAGTTGGTCTTATAAATCTCGAAGCAAGGATATGGCTTTCAGATCTCTGTTTATTATTCTCCTTGTGGTAAATCATCAAGTCTTCCACAGATTAGACCCTTCTATGATTAAGGAGACTTATTCAATGATCATTCGATTGAGGTCTTCATTTTTTTTGCCATCTTTTCTTCTTCTAGAAACACGAATAACATATACCCCAAAGTTATGGGACTCTTGAGTGGTAAAAGCTTACAGCCTCCCTCTGAATTTCTAGGGCATGCTCTAAGATACGTGGTAAAACTCTAAGGATGGGCAAGCATCTTTTTTCCACCTGGAAGTTGTAAGGTTTTAGATCCTTTGTTAAATATTTATTGGTATACGTGTGTCAAATGTTTTCTGCGACCTGCGAGTCATATGTGCCTGTGGTAAGCACCTTTCTTGTAGGGAAATAAAAGTAGGAGTAGAGTTATGAAGCCACGACTCTTTAATGTGCTTAGGGCCTGAGGGAATTGATGATAAGATGCCTTAATTTTTTTTGAGGAGCATTAAATATGGTCCTTTCGATTCCCCAACAACTGGATTACTTTATGCTTTTTGGCTTGCATTATCTAAGCATTTGATTTTAAATTTCATGAGCTCGCCTTTCACTATAAGTAGGCGCGAGCTTCATCTTTTTGCTCTTTTAGCCATTTCAGAAATTTCTAACTTCGCTCATTCTCAAACTCAAACTAGAGACCTTATTTCAAGAGATTTGAAAGAGCTCCAACCTTACGTTTTCCATTATTCAATGGATGTTCCAGTGCTTTGACACCCTAATTATTCTTCTTTTGGAAATTCGAGCAAGCTACTTCCCAGACAGTGCACCTTTGGACAGTAGTATGATCCACCCCCAACCTAGTGAAAACTTAGACATTCAAGTACGTTTTGACTAGGTGATCGATTGGGTTTGCAAATTTTAGGGTTTTTACCACAACAACCCTCCTCTTTGAATTGCTAAATAAATTAGTATCTAAACTCTGTTGAACTTTTCAATTTAACACTAGGGTAGAAATTTTTATTCAAACTATGTTTTGGATATATTATGCATGTGACTGTTAGAACAAGGATTTAGGATGTTTTTAGGTATGATAAACAAAAATAGGGTTGTGGTTATCTTGTTGTGGGTATGCTGATGTTTTTTTGGTAGAGTTGTTCGAAACATTGAGTCTTCCAGGGAATGCCTTCACATATTTTAGTTATTTTTTGTTTTTCTATTAGGGGCCATTAAGGCCTTTGATGGAAGTATTGCTTAGCTATCCATCTTGTTTTGTAACTTTTTTGTGGGTTCCCAACCTAGCATCTGGAGGTAACGTCTGACAAGGGGGACATTTCTAGGTGATGGGTCTTGAGGGGACCTCTCTAAGAAATTTTTGGGGAGGCTCTCCTCGATACTCTACTTATCGTTACAATATAGGGTATTTAATTTCGTGGGTTTCTTTTCCTTATTTTCTATTCTAGTGCCTGACTTAAATGATGAGATCGATATAGAAGAATTGAATATTGAGGAGTAAGGGTTGAAGTGCCCAAGGAGGCGCCTCAACAACACCCTACCTCTAAAGTTGCTTGAAAGAGGGAAAAACAAGAAAACCACGATAAAGGGCAAAGCAAAAGCCACATCTTCATCTCCCATTTTTTATGATGATTAATTAGTGAGATGGACCAAAACATCAACAAGTTTAGGTGCAACGAAATGATGGAGAACATTTATGTCAATGGTGGAGTCTGTAATATTCATGGGCCAGTGTGGAACAGGCTATTGGTCATGGGATAATTTGCTTCCCATATAAAAGATGGGTTTAAAGAATGAAGTTGAGCTCATATTTCAATTGGGGCACACTTTCCCCTAAGAACTTACTTGACGAGGTTATGTGCGCAGGTCGGAATTGCATCCTTCCAGCTTATTCCACCATCTTACAAGCAACTGTCCTGGCTGTATGTTCTATGTAAGATGGGGAAACTTGAACCCCCATGTTTGAAAGAGATCTTGCATTCCTATGCTCTTAAACCCCAAATCATGCGTGATGAGGAACAAAAGATTGGGTTTTACAAATTAGAGAAGCATCCGGACATGCAATGTCCCATCAACTTAACATCTAACTCTCATGACGTCAGAGAATATTAGTTTTTTCCTAAAAGGTTCTCAGTGAAGAGAATATTGGTTTTATCTTTTATCTCTATTCTGTATTCCTTTCTTGTTTATAATTCATGACTGATGGAATTTTTCCCATTCGTAACAACACCTTTTCCTTGAACTCTCATGAACGAGGTGCTAAAGAGGGCCCTTAAAGAGGTTGCGTTGTTATGCCCCAATCTCGGATAGTGCACAAAAATAATGAAGGGGGCCCTTAAAGAGGACAAACACCTGATGGCGGATTGGGCACATCGTCATCCTAATCATTTGGCTAAAGATGAAGAACTCGCAAAGTTATTTTACACTGCATGCCCGAATGTGGGTGTACAGGAAGACGTAAACGGCCTTTCTGTTTGTTTTGTACCCCCAGCCTCGATAGGATAGGGTGAAGCCATTAGGGGTTGCAGTAATTACACACTGTCTCTAGATATTGTTATGGTAGACCCTTTCCAGTCCTTGTCTTTCCCAAGCTTCAAAGAGTATGGCAATTCATGGCTTGGGAAAACATTGGTTTATTCACTTAAAGAAAGCCATATAATAACTCTCTTAGTTATCACACCCATGCCTAAGTCTCAATTTGTTGATGTTTGTTTGTGTTTGCTTGCAGATGTCATTTAATTGTTGATTTATAATTGTGTTGTTGTCTATGGTACTATGAAAATTTCAGAATCCAAGATGTTGCTATCCTTAGTCGAATCCATTAACTAGCATGTGTCTCAAGCTACTAGAGGAAAAGGGAAGGGAAGGACCAAGAGCAGGCCAAAAAGGGTTTGCAAGCCAAGGCCTCCCAACTCTTTCTCATCATTTGGAAATCAGGAGACTCCTCAGGCTAAGCGAACTTCAGCCAGGGAAGAGAAGGCTTCCAGGGATGCTTCTCTATTCTGGGTCATTTCTAGTGGAGAAATGTTCAAAGAGGTTTAGTCTCTGCAATAATTTGAGTTGAACCAAGAGCAAGCTCCTTCTAGGAACACCATCCCTATAACAAACCATAGTGGTGCAGAGGCCACTGTACCATCCGAAGAGATTGGTGAGGGATACGTGTTTCCCATGAAGGTAGACACTTCCCGTAAATGTTCCAACACATATGGCCCTAAGAAGGAAGCCAAAAAGGCAAAGGTGACAGGGGTAAGCAAAAACTCTCCTAAAGAGGAAGGAGAATTGATTAAGAGTGAGGCCACTAACCAGCAACAAACCCAACAACAAGTTACACAACCAATAAAACAACCCCAACAACAACAACAGCAAACGACGATCCAATAACAAGAAAAACAACAATAAACAATCATCCAACCCCAAGAATAACAACAAAAAATTCATCCTCATAAGCAGAAACAACAACAACTAACTACACAGCTATCCCAAACGGGTTAACAAGCACATGCCACTCAATTTCAAAAACAATCATCCCGCACTGCCCTTCCTAACATCCCAACCCTAAAGTGTAGTTTTCCTTTAAAGCTCAAGGACATAAATGAAAACTTCTTGAAACAGGTGTAGGAGGATGATCACTACCTTAAGAGGCACAGGGAAAAAAGTTGGATTGGCTCAAAGGAGAACCACTCTAATCAAATCCCCAAAGAAGGTTGAGATTGCTGATGGAGGATGCACCAAGGGTCCCAAACCTATGTTAAATTGGGGGGCATTCAACAAGTATTTGGCGCCATGGGTTAGGAGTGACTTGGTGCCATCTTTTGACAAACTTATTGACTAGGTGGCAGACAATTTCTGTGACTTAAAAACTTTGAAGGGAGTTGTGTGTAGCAACTTTGATCCTATCACTTTAACTCATACAATCAAACAGTATGTAGATGGGGTAAGTTCACCATCTCATACTTTTGATTTTTATCTTGTTGTTGTCATACATATTATCTTATGACACTTTGTTAGGTTGGATGGTCATAATTGTAGAGAGGGCTTCTCATGAAGCTAGAGCTATGGCCGTGGAACATGAGCAAGTCTAGACCAAGAATCAGACCTAGAACTCTAAAATTTAACACATTAAATCTCGAGCTAGAGTTGATACTGAAAACATCAAGTTGAAGGTAGAAGAACTCAAAAGCAAGGCATGCAATGATGGTAATAAGAAATATGAGTACAAATACAACAAGCATGTGGTCAAAGTCAACCTATCTCACAAGGAGGCCTGTGAGAAACTTGCGGCTCAAATAAGGTCCCTTACCATAATAAAGGATGATGCTAAAGATTATGTGGTGGCAAAGAACATAACCTTTTAGAATAAAGTCAATGGAATCAGAGGGCTAAATACTTAGGTTTCAATTGTCAATGCCTTGCTCACAAGTGCTCAAAACAGAGGTGGAGGGTTTGAATAAGGAAATCTAAACCAAGAAAGATATATTGAAAAGCATCTGGGGAAAAAAGCTAAATTTTTGACCGCCAAAGGTCCTATGGCTATATTAGCCATGAGGGCCATGGCTAGGATGAGTCATGTTTCTTCTCAACTTGCAAAGGAAGCTGGAAAAGCAACCATTAGGTGGTGAAAGCTCACACGGAGAAATTTTTTCATATGTCTTTGGAGATTTCCCTTGTGGCTAGTCTTCACTAATTGTTGTAGAAGGACCCCACAATTCTAAGGTTACGTGGGGATGAAGAGTTAGAATATACAAGTAAGGTGACAACCATTGAAACTAGCACTTACTTTCATACTTATAGCGTTGACTATGATGAGTTCGAGGAGGAATCTAGGGGAAACCATGTCGTAGAGGTCCTTGAGCTTTCTTCAAAGACAGATGTTCCACCTAGCAAGGATCCACCTCAAGATCCTGCTCAACATTTATTATGTCTTCTTTTATACTTCTTCTCTTTACTTGTTTATTTTGATTTGATTATTAGTTTCCTTGGCTCCCTTTTTCCTTTTGCAAAACCAATTAGATTATGCCTTAATTGTGAGGCTTCATGTAGTAGCTTAAGACACTTTTATCTCGATTTTAAAATTAAGCCATGTTGTCCTTCGTCCTTTTCTAATTTATTTGGCCACTTAATTGGTCGATCTTGGGATGTTTAAGGCATCTGCTTCTAATGACCAAAACATTACATCTTATGTCCTTTCATAAGAGCAGTTTAAAGTCATCAGTTGAGCTTTAGAAATTCTTTTGGAGCAAGCCCCACTTCTAGACATCAACATTTCTAATGACTTAGGGCGTTATCACAACACGAATAACTTTAACTAGTTTATTTCTAAGTAGTGTAGAAGGGTTTTAAGCTTAGTCCTGGATCACCATAGGATTACGGAGCTCAATTCCCTTTGGTACTTTTTTTAATTAACTATTTGAGCATGATAATAAATTTGCTCGTACTAATAAAGTGGATTTATCACAGAAGGCTAAGCTTCCACGTTCTAGGCATATCATCATCTCTTACATGAAATATAATACCAACTTTGCTTATGCAGAAAGGTTTGGTACATAAAATTGATAAGGAACAAGGGTTGGAAGTGCGATGGGATTCAGGCAATATTTCATACAAAATCAAGGCTAAAAACACTTCCAAATTCAGGCAATATATTCTCTTTCATAATTTTAAATAACAAAGCTGACTTGTTGTATGACAGATTTACTTCTTTCCAAAATGTGATAAGGAAGCAGATGAGATCGTAAAGATTTCAGGCAAGGCATCCTACTTCCACGTTTTCATAAGACCGTAAAACTTTACTTTAAATGCGGTAAGGAAACAGGCTAAAACTGCAATGGAATTCATGCGATATTTACATTAAGGAAAAAAGCTGAAAACATATTGAATTTTAGGCGATGTTTTCCTTCTAATAACAAAAATTTAAACAAACATAATTAAAATGATCAGTGGACACTTTACATTTTTGAGGGCACATAGCTCAGTATACTACCGCCAAGCAAGGGCACATAGCTAAGTATGCTACCCCTAAATTCCAGGTCACTTGTTTTAAATGTTGCTTGAAGTTGGAGACAAAAAGTGCAATTTTTGCTTTGTAAATTTCTTTGATTTTCATGTCATTGTGCACGTAGGTGTACATTAAGAAGAGAAAATTACAAAAATTTACAATTCAGCCTGAGAGACATTTTGATTCGGACACCCCCTAGTTCATTGATAATGTGCTTAGCTTCTACCCATTTGGTGTAGTAATCAACAACTATTTCGTATTTTATTCCTCCTTTTGTAGTTTGTAGTGATCCCACTAGGTGTATTCCCCACACTCCAAAACGCCAATGACTGTGCATGAGAGTGATCTCGATTGATGGTGCACGTAAAACCTTTGCATATCTCTAACACTATTTAAACTTTTAAATGTACTCAACACAATCATTCTGGATCATTGGTAAGAAATACCATTGACGAAGAATCTTTTTAGACGGGATTTGTTCGAAGATGTGATATCCATAGAAACCTCCATAAAACTCATGGAAGATTGCACTTATTTCACTATGCACCTCAAATACGTACAAACAACCCCCTGTAAGAAAGTTTCATATCTAGAATCACGTATCGAGGAGGTTGATACTGAATTTTTGTGGAAGCAACCTTGTTAGTCTGAAGCACCCCTAAACTTAGAAACTAATAGATTGAGCCTATCAAGGAACTTAAGTGATCATTGACAACATTTACCCCTAGTGTTTAAAAAAACGGAGCTTGTAAATTGCCCACATGCATTGCTATGTACTGCACGATCTTCGAGTTTGTTCCATGTTTAGCCAACATGTCTGTGAATCAATTTTTATTTCTCAGGACCTGGTAGATGTTGCATCTTTTAAATATGTACAATAGTTCCCTACCCCATGTCACATAGGCAACCATCTTCGCGCCTTTGGTTTTATATTCCTCGATATATGGTTTACCATGAGCTAAGAATCATTGTACACTTTAATCACTTGGGCTCCTACTTCCTTAGCAAATTGTAAGCCAACTAACATAGCTTCGTGTGCTACTTCATTGTTGGAGGTTAGAAATTAAAATTGATGGCCCTTTGGAATTGATGTCCTTCGAGAGAAATAAGTTAAATTCCTGTTTTGGCTCCCTTCTCATTCGACACTTCATCAATGTAGACCTTCTAGACTTGCAGTTCTGGGACTGGATCGTCTGGGAAGTCATTCTTTCCAGAATGCTCTACTACAAAATTAATTAGGGCCTACACCTTGATTGACACCTAGGGCTAATATTGGATATCAAAGTCGCTAAGTTCCATAGCCCATTTTAGCAATCTATCGGAAGACTCCAGTTTCTTAAGCACCTGCAAAGAGGATTATTAGTCAATGCCTTGATGGCGTACACTTGAAATCGGGGTCTTAATTTTCTAGAGGTGATTAGCACGCAGACGTATAATCTCTCTATCATAGGAGATATGGAGTTTATAAAAGGTAGTATTTTGCTAATGTAATACACCGACAGTCGGACCCTTCCTTCTTCTCACACTAGGGTAGCACTCACATCATGATCGATCACTGCCAAATACAAGTATAATAGTTCTCCTTCTATAAGCTTCGATCACATTAGAGCTTTAATTAAGTTCTCCTTCAATTTCTAGAAAGCTTCCTCACTTTCCTCAATTCATTAAAACTTCTTGCTTCCGCAGAACACATTGAAAAATGGGATGCACTTGTACATAGACTTAGAAATGAATGAATTGAGAGTTGCAATCCTTCTGGTTACCTATGTACATCCTTATTTTTCTTGAGAGAAGGCATGTTGATAAAAGCTTCAATCTTCTCAAGGTTAGCTTCAATTCCCCTTATGGTGACTATGAAACCTAAAAACGTCTTGGAGGAGATTCTGATTGTACATTTTTTTGGGAATGTGAAAAAGCATTCCAGGAGCTAAAAAGACACTTTGCTCAACAACCTATGTTTTCAAAACCCTTAGAAAATAAAGAGATAGGGGTGTACATAGCAGTCAAAGAGCATGTTGTGAGTGTAGTCGTAACAAGAGAAGAAGATGGTGTACAACTCCCAATATACTACATTAGCAAAAGACTAATTGACACTGAAAGTCGATTCCTATTCATGGAGAAGCTGACCTGCAGCAGGCTCTTGGCCTCCAGAAAGCTAAGGTTGTACTTTCAGGCACACCCAATAAAGATGTACATTGATCAACCACTGCAGTAGATAATACAAAAACTTGAAGCATCAGGTCGACTACTCAAGTGGGTTATTGAACTTGGCTAGCTCGACATCACATACAAACTAAGAATGGCCATAAAGGGCCAAGCCCTCGCAAACATCGTGTCTGAGTGCAAAAACTCATCTTTTGAAATCTCTCAAGATTTAGGAGAAAATCAGGAGATAGTGAAGAAGCAAGAGCAGAAGCAAAAGCTTGAAGAACTAACGTGGAAACTCCATATTGATGGAAGCTGCACTGAATAATTGTCCGATGCAGGCATTGCCCTTATAACACCTACATGGCAACAACTACATGAAGTAATGAAATTTAGCTTCAAAGCCTCAAACAGGGGGGCTGAAAAGAAGCCCTAATAGTCGATCTCAAGCTTGTAATTGATGTACGGGCTAACCAGCTCCACATATTAAATGACTCTCAATCAGTCATGATACACGTCCTTGGTGAGTACACAACTCGAGGTGGAAGAATGGTAGCCTACTTTAGCAAGATCCAAGGCTTGCTAAGTAACCTCAAAGGCTACACAATCAGGTAGATCCTCAAAAAACAGAATGCTACAACAGATGCACTTGCCCGTCTGTAAGTAGCACCATTGCCGACAAGGCAAACCTGGTGCCAATACAGTTCCTAGAGGAACTAAGCATTACCATCCTTAAAATAGTTGACATGTTGGATGATATTCCAACATGGATGATACCTATTGCAATTACCTCCAAACTGAAGCTTTCCTGAAAGCAAGAATGATGTAAAAAGATAAGAAGAAAGGCTAGTAGGTATCTAATCCTTGACAGAGTAATGTACAGACAGAGCTTCACAATGGCACTCTTAAGGTGTGTGACCATGCTGGGGGGCTATGGCCTAACGATTGATGATAGAAGTGCACGAAGGCTTCTGCAGCAACCATGTTGGGGGGCAAGGCCTATCCAAAAAGCTATGACAGGGGTACTTTTGGCCAATAATGATAGAAGACTCAATGGACTACATAAAAATATGTGAGAAGTGCCATAGATTCTAAAACGTTCCTAGAGGTCCACCTAATGAGCTCACGTTGATGCAGTCTCCTTCGCCTTTTGTAGTGTGCGGGTTAGACCTGATTAGTCAGCTCCCAAAAGAAAAAAGAGGGATGTAGTTTGCTATAGTCACTATTGACTACTTTACCAAGTGGGCAGAGGCTGAACCCCTAGCAACAATCACCTCCAAGAAAGTACATGACTTTGTTATCTAGAACATCATATGTCGATTCAAAATTCCACAAAAGATTGCGTGAGACAATGGAAAGCAGTTTGACACTAATATGTTCATGGATTTCTGCAATAGACATGGCATCATCAAAATCTTTTCTGTCGTGGCCCATCCTCAAGAAAATGGGCAAGTAGAAGCTATCAACAAGTCCCTCAAATAGACCCTGTAGAAGTACCTTGAGGAAGTACAAGAAAACTGACCTAAATTGCTCTCAGAGGTCCTATGGTCGCATAAGACTACAGAGAAGACGGCAACTGGACAAACTCCATTCGCTCTAGCTTATGGCTATGAGGCAATGTTGTGTGTTGTTTAACACCCTAAATATGAACTTTCTAAAATGATAATTTAAACACATATAAAGTTAAGAAAACGTTACATTGATGGCAGCGGAATAATGTCTCCTTCCACTCAGATCTCTAACCCTTGTATCCTTTCAGTCGTAGAGTATTATCAAGATCTGAGCCTGAATGTCCTTCTCTTTGTGTGTTATCCTTCACAGTCTTCCAATCTATGATTGAGGTACGGCTTATTGTGTGTGGGCACTACTCTATCACTAAGGGTTCGAAATTGTGAAGAGGAAAAGAGAGAAAGAGAGGGTCGGCTATAGAGAGAGAAGTGGAAGGCTCAGTTTTTCTGAAAAAAAAGCAATTAGAAGAAAACTAGTTGAAAAACTTATTATTTTGACTGAGCCATCACTTTCTATTTATAGGAAACTACTAGGTTTAGGTTAGTAATTATTTGGCATTAAAATAATGAAAATATTAATTGGAAAAGCTCAATAAGTGGCCGGCCATAGGTGTTAATGGGCCTCACTTGGATTTTGTAGTTTTCACAATTTTTATTTCTATTTTCTCAAAAACGCCAATTTTCCAATTCTAACCACTTAAATGCCAAAACTAATTATTTAATAACTAAAATAGATTATTGAATAATATTGTCATTTAATATAATTATTAATTAGACATATAGAGTCTCTTAATTAATAAATAAACCTAGAATCTCTTTTCTTTACAATTTCACCCCTGCTTAGTGAAAATTCATAAATTAGACATAGTCTAACTTTAGAATTATAATTGATTAATTACAAATAAATTATTGAGTCTTACAAGCAACATAGTCTTACTAGAATGGGGACAATGGATCTATATGCTGAGCTTCCAATAAGTGAACCGAATTTACTAAGTAAATCTCTACTTATTAATTCATCGTTGAATCCACTCTTAGAACATAGAATTGCACTCTCAGACTTATATAGAGCATACTATATGTTTCACGATATAGATATGCTATCTTATTTAACCATTGTTACAATCTTAATGTGATCAAAGATCCTCTATATAGATGATTTACACCGAGATGGGATAATTTACCGTTTTCACCCCTCAATGTATTTGGCCCCTTAAAACACTTAGCTATCTGTAAATGATGTTTTAGTGATCTATTAATTAGTCACTGAAACAAGAGCTCATCCATTTACTTCTATTTAACTAAGCTCGAAGGGAATCATCACTTGACTTCTATACACCAGTAGAAGCTATAGCTTCCATATTTATGTTCAGCGCTCCCACTCAATCATACTATCATGTTCCCAAAATATACGTATCACCCTGACCCAAAAGTAGGCTTAACTAATAAATCAAAGAACATGACTAGCACTCCTGAGTTGAGCCAAAGCATATCAGGATTTAGATTCTTTTAATCTAACATCAACTACTGATATTGACTTGGTAAGATACAACAGTAAGTTTATAATATCTTAACTAAGTTCAATATCGGTCTAGTCCAACGTATACTCCATACATTCGAAACTAGTATACTTTACCAATGTCCTGGAAAGAACATAACACTTACTCCAAGTGTAAGTACACATCATCGCTGATTATCACATCAGTGTAAATCCAAAACACTGATGAAACATGTACTTAGTCTTTTGAATCATATAATCACAATCACATTCCACTGTGTTGACAATACTGTAATTGTGAATAAATATATGTCCTGGACTTAACAGATTTTGTGCATAAATATAATAAACATATTAAACCATAAGCATGTAAAATTCATGCAAACATAAATCACTTCAAATTTCTTATATTGATAACTAATCAGATTGTAATGGGTTTTATTTAGGGCACAAAACCCAACATCTAGAACATCATATGTCAATTCAGAATTCCACAAAAGATTGCGTGAGACAATGGAAAGCAGTTTGACACTAACATGCTCATGGATTTCTGCAATAGACATGGCATCATCAAAATCTTCTCTGTCGTGGCCCATCCTCAAGAAAATAGGCAAGTAGAAGCTATCAACAAGTCCCTCAAATAGACCCTGTAGAAGCACCTTGAGGAAGTAGAAGAAAACTTACCTAAATTGCTCCTAGAGGTCCTATGGTCGCATAAGACTACAGAGAAGACGACAACTAGACAAACTCCATTCGCTCTAGCTTATGTCTATGAGGCAATGTTGTGTGTACAGCTGTTGCCACCATCTCATAGAAGGACAACCTTTGACCAAGATACAAATAAAATCCAGATGATAGAATCCCTTGACCAAATAGAAGAACGAAGAGATCTAGCCAACCTAAAGTTGTAGGCCTACCGGCAAAAGGTCGTAAGGAACTTTAACAAATAATTCAAGGATAGGAAATTATTTATAGGAGACTTGGTGCTCTGAAGAGTGTTCCTAAATAAAAAAGATCTAGCAAAAGGAGTGTTTGAACCCAAATGGGAAGGCCCCTATTAAGTTACAAAGATAACTATTAATGGAGCCTGCAAACTAAGAAGATACAACGATAATATGGAGCTCATTCTCCTACCAACATACTATTATAGAGAGTACCTTCGCAAATACTTACCAATGACCAGCTTATAGAACGCTACTTTGCAGTAGTAGTTCTACCAACTTAAAATTAAAGTTAAAAAGACCTAGTACCCACGACCTTTTTGGGGTGGCCGCCCACCATTCTTCAATGGTGGCCTCTGCTATGCAAGTCAAGAAGGGGTAGCTATTTGATATCTTGAAGCAAAACTTCATTATGTAAGCTTGTAGATTCAATTTATGTAAGTTTCACAGCTACAAAGACTAATTAATGAATAAAAAATAATATTTATCTTCAAATTATTTTTTCAAAACCACTTGCTAACAAGATTAACTTCTTAAAGTTATTCCATTTTAGTTCCACATGCATACAATTGGTAGCACCCCAAGAAAATTCCCAAACAATTTCTATGAAACTTGGTGAATTGCAAGTTACCAAGAGATCATAAGTCTTCATGCTCACTTGGGAGGCACCCACACCTTACGGGGCATTAAACTAGCATAGAGAACTTATGCAGAGACATTTTAACACTTAGTATAAGCTACTAAACCAACCTCTAAGTTAGTTGCATCCATACTTTAGCTTGGCATAAAGAAATGTAAATCTGGAATCTTACATGCCAAGGCAATAAGAAGATAGCTAGGATTAAAGACCTTCTGGTCGGTCACACCATCGATAATAAAAAGCAACAGGGCTAAATAGTAGTAATGTTCAAAAATAGAGTGCCAATATGCCAAGAGTACAAACATGAAAGTCCTTAGGCTAAAAATAAGTAGTATTCAAAAGTAAAAGGCATGTAGGCCATACCGAACATGAAATAAAATGTCTATATTGATAAAACCATAATGTTGAAATACTAATAAGTTGAAAACCACATGTGTGCAGGTGTAGGAGGGGGTGAATCCGAAGCTGCAGAGTTTCGATATGTGGGCCAACCATAGCCTCTAAAGGTTGGCCTGCCACCTGGTCAAAGCTTTCGCAGATAACCTCCATAGTAGATGGGCTGGCCATTTCCTCATCAAAATGCATCGAGGATAATCCTTCTGGCTGGATAGTTGTCTAGTCCGCTTCAAACCTACTGTCAAACAATTCTCTCCCTTGGGCCAATGTGCTCTCTAGGAAAGAATCATCCCCCTTTTATGAAATATTAGTGTTGGGGTTGCATAGCTTGAACTCATAAATGAGTTATGAAGACAAGGAAACATATTCGTCCCTTATGGCCTGCGGGCAATCGAGGGCTGCCCTCAGCTTCTCCTCACACCTCGTGAGGTCAGTCTCCAACTTGGATACATTAGTAATTTGTAAGGTATTCTTGCGGTTCTTGGTACAAAGCATGGCCTCCAAACAAGAAATCATGTTTCGGTTCTAAAGGCCAATAGCCTCCATATCACGTAAAGCCTTGCCCTATTCGAAGAGTTTAGCCTCTAAGATCTTTATCTACTCTCATAGAGCACTTCATGAATACCCCTAGAGTTGCCATGCAATAGGGTCAGCTTCATAAAGGCTTGAAACCTAAACAAAATCATGATTAGTGCAAGAAACAACACTGGCTGACCAGCCCCTGTGCGATGCGCCTAAGGCCGGCCAACTTATCCAAGACACTACTCATGGTTGACTAGCTTACTACACAACCCCTATGGCTGCCTAGCATGAAATAACAAAGAATAAAGTTAGCAAAGTTAAATGTGGCATTTATCGAGGCCAACTCTTGAAGACTAACGGAGGAAAGCATCTTTAGCGCACTGTCACCATGCACCTACAACTCGCTATCCATAGTAGGATAGGCCCTATCCATATGCCCACGGGCCACCTCCATGGCTCTCTGCCTGATGGCTGAGCCTACTCCCTAACTAGGCCTTAGGGCACCCCTGCCCAAAGATCGTTCCCTCCTCACAAGAGGGTCAACCATCATAGGATGCTTGGTCAGTGCATGCCCTACAGGAAGAGGAGGAGGAGGACATGACCTCGTGGCATCTCCAGCACGGGTGGTTTGAGCCCCCTTGGCCCTCGGACCACTCGAAGGCTCCTGTAAAGGTCCACTAACTAGACGTCTTAACCTGAAAGACATATCTGAAACGAAAAAGTAACAAAGTCAGAATACAAGTTACAATTATTCAATGCAAGATAAGAATATAGAAGATGGTGTAATCAACTATCAAATGCCATAATCCTTAGAAAAGGATTCATCTAAATCCTCAACTGCTACCTTTCCTTTACCTATAGATATAGGTAACGGATAAGTAGGCTTTGCAGAGCTCTGCCCTCAAGGCCTAATCCAAATAGTAGCATCTCCAACTGTGCCCCCACGAGCCATCCACTAGCAGGGGCCCCACTCTCTCCTCTCCAGACCCCGGGCTATTCAGGACAGTGGCACATTGTCATCCATGTCAAGAACATGCACCATTAGGACAAACCTCCTCAGCAGCTGGGGCTCCATCCACATCCACACCAACTGATGGGCCCTCAGCTTCAATATCTCTAGAAACAAGAGGATAAAGGTCGTACATCTGAAAGTTGGCTACACTGGTCAATCTGATTACGTTCCTCTTCTCCATTAGGAGGGACAACATGGGATTTTCCCTATCCCTCATCTGCAAAGTAGGGATGGACCACTTATATGTCAGCACTTGATGGAAGCAGCGATGTCAAATCTCATGGGTATCTCATGTAATGAAGTAGTTATGGGCATATGTACCAATTTTTGATAGAGACGTGGTATTGGTATCACCCAACCACTGATGGCCAATTAGACTGAATTGGAAATACCCAGTCTAGTTCTCCTTTTGAGTAGATTTTAGATCAAAATAGTATCCAATCTCATACGAATTTGGCTATGGCCAGCCTAGCCCCACGTATAGAACAAACGTCACAATTAGGTATTTTATACTATTTAGGGTGATTTGTGTTGGACACATCCCGAAGTAACTAGCAATATCTCGGAAGTATTGGTGTCGCGGCAACACTGCCACTAGCGGAAGTAACTAGCCATTCGTCGTGGGTATCTCACATTGGACACGTCTCACTAGTCCACTAGCCAATATCCTGTCAAAAGTATTGATAGGAATAATTGATATGGGAGAGACCCACCTTTCTTCCTATGATCCAACGTCATGAATCTAAGGCTCTGAAGATAGAATCAAGACATTGAAGGTTGGCCTAGCGTGGTCAATGGCTGCCCATTAATGTGATATCCGCCTAGAGAGCAATTGGAAAAGATAGCACAAGTACTGTAAGTCCTCCTCCTAATAGGCATAGCCTCCTCCATCTCAGACTAGATATTAGAGCTCTAAGCCCCATGGCCGACATCAGGCACCTCCACCTAGCCGACCTCCACATCTATATCATCACAGGCTGTCTTCCAATTATTGTTGCCCTAGGAACATGAGGGTCATATCGTGGTGCACTATGATATGATTATTGCGTTTTGGCCATAGTATATGACTATCAGTCCAGAATCACTCAAAAGGAGCAAGGGGACAGACTGAATGCTATCTCTCAAAAGCAAAGCTAAGGGAACCCATGAAAGAGGGGTTGTCACTTCCCCAAATCAACACTCAAAATCACCTACATAAAAGAGACAAGAGGAGGTGAGAAACCTGACAAAGCTACAAGCAATGTTCTGGAAAATTATACCGAAGGAAACTTTCTAGGAAAATCATATTGTACAAGGCTGGGTATTAGTGAAGTACAATTGTAACACCCTAACTAGCATAGGCGTATTACGTGATTTTTAAACGTACTGTGCAGCTCGTTGCTAATCAACGAGGTTTATGGAAATCGTGATTAATTAAAATTTTGCTTTTTAATTAAAACTTATAATATTTTATACAAAATATTCGGGATCCCGATTACCAAATACTTTACAAAAAGTTTACTGTCTATTACAAAATACTTGTCGCCCAGCGACTAACTACAAAAGCGCTGTTGTCCCGAGGATCGTACGCGCCAGGCCTAACCGCCACGACATGTCCAATCTTCATCGGCTCGTCCTCACGGCTCTTCAGCTTTAGCCTTGCCCTTAACTACACATAAACATAGCACTGTGAGTCGACAGACTCAGTAAGAAAAGCATAAACCATAAAACATACATAAATCCCGGGTTATGATCAGACGCCCATACCCCTGACGACAACCCTAACTGTCGTGTCCCACACGATACTAAGTCCCGAACATTCGTACGACGGTACTTTTGACAAAGTAACAGCCTATACTCGGTACACTGGTCATACTCCAGCTGCTAGTCATACTCTAGCCTTACCGATGTGTTACAGTATCAGCCTATACTTGGTACACTGGTCATACTCCAGCTTCTAGTCATACTCTAGCCTTACCGATGTGTTACAGTATCAGCCTATACTCGGTACACTGGTCATACTCCAGCTGCTAGTCATACTCTAGCCTTACCGATGTGTTACAGTATCAGCCTATACTCGGTACACTGGTCATACTCCAGCTGCTAGTCATGCTCTAGCCTAACCGATGTGATACAGTCAAACAGTACAATACCACCAACCATAGTATGAGCCTATACTCGGTACACTAGTCATACTCCAACTACTAGTCATACTCTAGCCTTACCGATGTGATACAGTATCAGCCTATACTCGGTACACTGGTCATACTCCAGCTGCTAGTCATACTCTAGCCTAACCGATGTGATACAGTCGGATGGTACGAAGCCAACATACATATCTAATGTAATCTAACAGTCTTCCTAACATGCATGCTAAACTTGTAATACATATGCATACTGTTATACAAATCTTACCTCGATTCCGAATTCAGGTGTGTCGGTCAACCTGAGTGGAACGAACTGCACGACGATTTACAGGCTCCTAAACCATAACAATCACAACACTGATAAGTGATACGCTAAATCACTTCCCGGGGACTTAAACTAGAAACTAGAAGTTTCCCTATCGATAAAAAGCATGGCAATACCCTAAACAACATAAAAATGGGAAGAACTAGGGTTCCCAATTTTTCCCCAACCGGTAGACCGGTTCTACAATCAGAATTCCAGTTCTGGGAATTCCTGGAAGCCCCATTCGGTAGACCGGATGCTGCAGGCTTCACTGAACCGGAATTTCGGTTCAGTGCAGGAGACACTCAAAAATTCATATCTCATTCAATTCAATCCCAAACCACACCAAAATTTCCAGACCTGTTCTAAATACCCCATTAAACATTTCCAAAGCATCAAAACAACCCAGAAATCACAGAATCAAAAATCACCATGTGAGCTCCAAGCTTTGAGTTCAAAACTCAAACTTGGCTAAAGCTCACCTACATGCATTAAAACCTGCTCCATTCACCATGTTTCACCATAATGCAACCGCAGAAAACAACACTAAACAAAAACAACAACTACAGCAACGAAAATCAACATATAACCTTGAAAATCATAGTTTTGAGTTTAAAAGCTTCACACAAGCATAGAACCAACAACTAACAACTGAATCAGTTCAAATCCATTCAATTAGACATAAATAAGCTTCTGAAAATACAATCAAAACCAAGCAACAAATACAGCCACAAAACTCAAAGCATGCAATTATCAAACTTTCTCAAAAATTCAAGAAACTTAAAAGAAAGCTATAGGAATCATACCAACAACTTGTGATCACTAAATCTTGTTAAATTTAGCTTGAATTCCAAGAAAAATTCCAAGAATCCTTGCTGCTCAAGGAGGCCGAAAGAGGGAGAGAGTTTGAGAGAAAAGGAAATTTTGCTTATCTTTGATTTTTCTTCTTTTTTCTAATTTTTGAATAAATGAGATAAAGAAAGGATTTTTCCCAATTAATTCAGCCAACATATAACAAATAAAATATATATTCACATTACACTAAGTCCGCTAAAGGACAAAATATCATTGGGGCAAAATGACCATTTTGCCCCTCCACACTAAAATAACATAAAAGGGGTATTAAAGGGTATTTTGGGAAATTCAAAATTCCCGACCAATCTCGACATTCCCAATGTGTAATAAACTGTCCCAATATACTAACATGCTAAGTTGTGATTATACTGAGCCATACACCGAGTTCCATGTTGTCAGGCACCAGAAATGCAAAATTATGAAATTTCACTATATGACATAAAAATGCATTCTGAATTCTAAAATAACAGCATAAATAATTATTTAAATATCTATAAATAATTTTCCATAGTTAAATCATAATTAACTACTAATTTCCAAATTTAATTAAGCGGTCTTTACAACAATCTTAAGTACATCTACTTAGAGAAATAGGGAGTCGTTCTGCACTTGACTATAACGGACTAACTACAAAGTCTTATATAGAGTTTTCAAGGGAACCACACATAAGTTTATGGTTGTATATGCATACCAAGGTTGGTACGAGACCCTAGCTGATGTATGAAGAGGACAAAAGACTGGTCGCCTGCTTGGAACCCTAGCCTTGGCTAGCAAGGCTTCCCAAGCCTTAGAGGGTTGGCTAGGTCCCATGACAACGCCTAGGGCCAACCAGGAGTTGTATTTCGAAGCATAGGTCAACCAGCTCATAGGGTACCCTCTATGGCCTACTAGACCCCATGGTTGGCCAGATCTTAAACAAGACCTCCATGGCTGACCACGAAATACGAAGGATCTAAACATGTGTTTTTCAAGAACTTAAACATGTTCTTCATGTTCCTGGTGACTCAAAGAGCCAATAATCACAATGAAAGTCAGAAGTAGATCTTTTTTATCTAGAAATCACACATAATACATCTTAAGACTATCATGCGGATAAAAATATTGAAAGGACTACAATCTAATATGGGAATCAAAAAAATTTCAAAGCAAAGAAAATGTTAATGCAATCACGGCAAAATCAAATAAAGTAAATAGAAGGAATAGAAAGCTTACCCACTACGAGAAATCTTTGACGAAGGGAATGGGAAGCTTGGATCATCGAAATAGCGTGAAATCTCAAGAGATGGAGCGATGTGGGTTTCAGCCTCTAGAGAGAAGGAGGAGATTTTCAAAGTTACATTTTCTAGTGAGAGAGTGAAAAGTGAAAAATGAAGATGAGTTTCCCTCCTTAAGGCTTATATAGCTTCTATGGAACCACTTCTTCACATGCCAAGTAGTGTTTAACTAAAAAACATGTAGAAGGAATGTCGTTAACTTACTACAACAAATGAGATCAAATAGTCCAGAAAAGTTATTTCAAAGACTAAAAATGCATCCATATTTATTCAGTGAAGGCGACTTCAGTCCCAGCTAAGTTGAAAAGTCCCTATCTGCGTAAACTTCTACACAAGAACTTGGGTGGAAATGTTATCGTGATGTTTTTCCACGTGACATGGCATGTCTACATGGCCAATATCAGCACCATGTTTAAGTAGAAGGGCAAGTAATCTACTCAGCACTTAAACCAGTGAAGAGTCCCAGCTCTCAAACGGGATGACGAATGAAGGACTAGCCACCTCAAGATGGATGGCCAACCACCCCTGGCCGGCCTGATGGCCAGCACAGGTCAGCTAGCTTCTAGACAGAAAAAGTTTGGCCACCCTACATCCTGCAGATGCATGGCCAGCTAGACATTGGCATGGCAAGACTTTGGTGTACAGCATCATGCGTGGTTTGCAAGCTACACTGCGAGTTAGTCCTTAAAACCCTACTTATTTTACCTAATTAAAGGTTTTAAACTGCCCTGTATGAATTACCTTAACTAAAGCCTAAAACCCTGCGCTCTAGCTAAACCCTAAGCTCTAAGTCTAAACTCTCTTTCTCTCACACACCCCCATTGCTTATTTCTTAACTTAAGATTTAACATCTTTTATTCCTACATTGTAACCTTAAGATAGCTATCTCAGACCCACCTATAGTGATCTTAATAGTATTATCTATCAATATTAATACAACAAAAAAGGGAGTAGGTCGTTCCTCGCTAACTAATGGAGCTGAACCTCTAAAAAATCTTCTCTTATTTTATTTTCTTATTCTGATTGTGTAACATGTGGTAAGCATAAGTATTAATACAACTCTTCTATTGGTTGGCCAAATCTCACATCTACATAATTCTTTCAAACTATTAATTAATCTAAAAGCTAGCCTTTTCCACCAATCCTCTGGAAACATGGTAAGTGCTAATGAAAAACACAAGAACTTGGCATCATCACTCACTCTTGCCACCTCCATCATTTTTTTTTACTTGGACAGGTGGTTCTTATGTCTGCACGACGATCATACAACTCAATTTGTGGTATCTTTAAGTTCTCCATGAGTGGGGTTCTACGATCTCTGTGACACAAGGTTTTAGGTTCTCATCTTTTGTGTTTGAGAGGGCCCCACCCTACGTTAGGATAGGCTTGGTTAGTGAAGAAATTTTCTTCTCTACCCTTTTTGTTTCACTTTATGGAAGGTCCTTTCTGCAAGTTTTATGATTGAAATGGTTCCAAAGATCATTGCCACGTGGCCTCGCCTTTTCCCCTTTAGCTTTTTTGTACTTCGCATCATGACACCTTTGGTTGTCCACAGTGGACCAAATATCATCAGAGTACTGTCCTCCTATGCTAACATCCTGGTTAACAAAATCAGAGGGGCAATTTATCCTTGCCTTGGCATGGCACTTCCATTCAGGCCCTTTTTGCGTAAGTTTGAATTATTGGATTAGAAGGGCATTTGAGCCCACAATCGTCAATGGCCTTCTGCGTCTGGAAGGGCTGGTTGTCTGGATTCACGTTTTTTCTTAGAGGTAAAGGAGTTGTCGGGTTTCGAGGATCACCTACATTTGCCTTCCCTTATCCTTTGCAGGAGCTGAGGTTTCTGCATTAGTAGGGTTTTCTCTATTCAATCCGTTGACAAATTCCAAGTCTCTGAACTTTGTTGGAGGCGGTGTCATTGTCCTCACCATCTTTTGAGAAAACATCTCTTGACGATCCAAGTTTTGCTTGGTCTTATATAACTCATTGGATCGCCAAGCCAAATTTGGATATTGTTCATAGAAATACCCATCTTTATAATACTCGTCATTGACATATCCATCATCATCATCATCGTCTTTTTCGTCATCAAGGTCTTCTTCTTCAACTTGTTTACGACATCAATCTAGGTCATCCCTTCTAGCATTAGCTTTAGATGAATCCCCTCCTCTCGCATTTCTTGTTGGGCATCCTTCGAAGAAAGAGGGTCTACATCATCCATGATGACCTCAAGGTCTACCTGAGGAGTCTTCTTTGTTATTATTTTTTGTGTAGCTACCATGGTTTAAGCAAACTAATAGCTTGGGTCTTTCATCAGCTTTTAATGAATGCACTAAAATGTTTACTGAGATTTTAAATAAGAGCTTCAGAAATGAAAGAAGCATCAAATAAAATTCACAATGATTTTTTTCACATGGTTTGGAAGTTAATGATCCCTAGTCCACGAGTCAGTATATTGGCCTTAGAAGGCTTGTATAATGTATTACGTTGGTGTTTCAATGAAAAACCCTAACTCTTTTCTTTTCTTCTAGTTTGGCTGGTTAATCAAGTATTGGTCCCAAAGTGTTTATCGAGGTTCTCAAAAACTAAAAAATTTGAGAACTAAATAAATAATAAAATGCCAAAATAAATGAGATGGAGATTTTTACGTGGTTCACGTGTTAATTAAACTTAGTGCATGACTCAGTCTATTAGCCTCTAAGGAAGTCTTTAATGTGTTTACAATTTTTTGTAGGAAACTCTAACTCTGTGTTCTTAGTTTTTCTTGAAGAAGAAGAAGACTTAGAATAATATTGGCAGTAGCTGGACATTTGGGGACCATTCTACATAGTGGACACGTGTATCAAAAGGTGTAACCTTTAAAAGTAAAGGCCTAGAATAACCTTTCGGTGAAAAGGTAGATGAGGTGCATGCACTACCATGTCTGGACATAGGGGAGAATATCTATTTTTGTGTAAGAAAATGCATAAAACTCACTGGGTGATCTGGATTGCATTAAAGGAAGATGTCCACGACAATCTTAGAATGAGTATCCACGATAGGCCCATTGATTACCAAACTGGGTATCAGCTAAGCAGATTCTGAGTTAAGACCTCTTCCGCTCCTGCAGAGACAATATCTCTTTTGTGTTCAGGTAGCTAGGATAAGGTGAGGTAGACCTCTAATTATCTCTTAGCCTTGACTTGTTCCCGATTCTATGAGGCTTCTCTATGATAGGATTGTAATGGGGGATTTTAATTAGTGAGATTATGGGATTATCTCTTCACTTTTATGCCACATGTCAATTGCTTAGAAACACAGATACCATTTACCCCCTAAGCTTTTGGGACTCTTCTAGTTTTGGGAGCTTTCAATCATCATTCGTTTCGTAGAGAAAAATCTTTAACACGTGGTCATTGTTGGGATCATAGATGTATCCTGTGAGCTATCATCAATTAAAGGACCCAAAACTGAAGGAACCATAGGCATGGCATGCATGTTGAACCTTCAATGCATCTATTGATAACACGCGCGTGCAGGGGGCGCATTTCTTATAAAAAATATCATTGATGGCAGGTCAATTAAAATGACCTCTCTTTAGTGCATACAATAATCAAGGTGGGAAATGATGAAAAAGAAACACCATGAGAAAGTTTTAAATGTCATCTTTTCAACTTCCCATCCATCGGTTGAAATTGTTCTATTTGGAGAGAAAATCTAGACCATTCATTTCAAATTGCATGGACATGTTCAAAGTATAAATAGGTTCATCAAGCCCATTTTTCTTTTTTTTCACTACATAAGATCTTCAAAAACACAATTTTCGAATTTCAAACCAAAGCTTTTCATTTTCCAAACAACTCCCATATCGCACTTGTTTCCATTGGTGAATGCAAGAGGCTTTCGACTTCTTGATTTAGTACTTCCTAAACCTTCATTCAACCTACTTTCCAAATGTATAGCCATTAGACCTTGAACTGATCGAACCTCAGGTAGATGAGAACTTCAACGCTCAGGTAAGCTACAATCACTTGATTGACTAGGGTCAACACACTTTTGTAGATTTCCACGAGAATCTTTCATTCTCCACTCATATACGAAGTAAGTATCCCAATACTTTATTAAAAATTTCCCATTTTCTATCTAGGATAGAGTTTCTTAGTTGGAGATAGGTCTAGGATATCTAGTATGTTTGAATGGTGAAACGTCGCCCGTATAAATATATTTCTAGGAAAGGATAATGAGAAGTTTATTGCGCCATGGGAGTGTTGACACTGTGTGCATAGATAGGGTATGGTCGTCTGAACTCCCTAGACATTTGCATGTGTTTATGATTCATGCTTTAGGGTTGGAACCATGTGCGATGCACTTTTAAGTGAATATTAGGTTCATCCATCTTCTGTGCATCGATTTGGAGTTGCTAGGACTTCGAATGGACTAAATTTCTAGAATTTGCTTTAAATTTTGTTCACATAAATTTTCCATGGGTTCTAGATCTATCACTTTGAGTTCCTGCAAAGATACGCTTCTAGGAGTGATGGGTCCGGTGGGGACCTCTCTAATAAATTTTAGGGTAGGCCTTCCGGGATACCTATTTTGTCATTTAGATATTGGGTGTTTAATTGCTTCACTTTATCTTTCCTCTCAAATTTTCTAGTGATGGATTTGAACAAAGAATTCCATCTCTAAGTTGTGGAAATTGAAGAAAACCCTATAGTCGCTCCTATGGATGAAATTGTCATTGAGGAAGCTCGGGCAGAAGTTCCTGCTGGACGACTTCAATAGGGCACTGCCCTTGGGCCTATCCTAGAGGCTACTCCATACGGGATAGTCGTGAAATCCAAAGGGAAAGGGAAAGGCAAAACTCTGCCTCTGCATAGACATTTAATGCTTCCATCTGGGAGAAGGACCAAAAGATGAACAACTTTTGTTCCTATGGTATGTGAGAGATATTCGCCACTAAAGATTGGCTGCAAAATATTTCGTGGATGATGTGGCATTGATTATCTATAACGAAGGAATTATCATTTGTGAGCACTGATGGGGTAGTGCCTAGAGCTGGGCCCATATCTCGAGCAGAGCACACCTTCCCTTGAGAGCTTATTTCGTGGAGTTAATTGTGCAAATTGGGAAAGTTCCTTTCTAGTTGATAGCTTTGGCTTATGAGCTCTTTGCCAAATGGTAATGTTTTTTCAAAATCCACAAGTTTGAGCTGCCCACTCTTGAGGAGATTCTATACTTTTATGGCATGAAGCCTAAACCAATGAGAATAAAGTATAAAAAGGTTGGGTTCTACAAGTTTGAGAGGTACTCTAATGCTGACTTTTCCACTTTACATGTTCAACATTCACATGACCTCAAGGAGTAGTGGTTCTTCCCCACTGGTACCAGGAAAGAAGGTGCCTACTCTCCAACTTAACATTCAAAATCTTCCTTGTTTTTGTTTAAGTGTTAATTGGGCTTCCATACTTCATTGTTACTTTGACAGAGCCTATGCCTTGGAGCACTGAAATTGTGAAAATTTCCAAGAAGGTAGTCCATTACAAGGCCTTCACTAAAGCAAAAGTCAAAGTTAAAGGCTTAGTTACCACAACACTGCTATGCAAGCATGGGCTCATTTCTAGTTTCTAAACATCAATAACGTTAGTGGTTGGGGAAAAATTCAGGCTTCAAAAGAGGCCAAGGTGGTGATAGCTCGTGATTTGGCAAAGATTATGAAAGAGATAGCCAAAGAGGATAAGCTCCTAGAAGCTAGTTAGATGCTCTGCCACCCAATTTCCATGACAGATGAAGAGGAAATTTAAGAGAGATATGTTGCAGTGTAGCCGAAAAATGAGGGTGCCTTAGGAGCCAAAACTTTTTGAACGGTAATAGACCCTTCTGTGTGTTCCATACCCCTAGCCTCCATCACATATCCCAAATGGATCAAAGTGGATTCGATAAATATTTCTTAAACATAGATCGCTTTAAGTACTGCATGTAGGATTTCATAGACATGGTAGATGAGATCATTAGGAGTCCTAGTAACCCAAAGATGTCTCCAGATACCATTAGAGTGGACCCTTTCGTGACCATGTCTTTTTGCAACTCCAAAGAATGTGGCAACTTCATTGGTTGGGATCACATAGTCTTGTTTGCCTGTGGGGAACCCTATAGCAGGTCAATGAATGGTTGCACCCACTGATACATATTAAAAGACTATTTGTAATGAGTTATCCTTATTTTAACTTTGCTGCTTTGGAAATTAGTGGCTAATGTTGTCATCGTTACGTTGGTAGATACTCTAGAAGCCAAGATGATGAGGTCTTGGAGCTACAAGATCACCAAGTCTCTTGCCAAGTCAGAGGCCTCCAACTACTTCCTCTTCCTTAGGGGTTTAAGAAATCTTCCCTCCTATGAAGGCACTCGCAAAGGCTTCTTTTTCATAGAGTCCCAGTGGGATAGAGAAAACTCTTATTGCTACTGGGGAGGCCTCCTAGGAAATAGTTGTGTTTTGGAGTGGCTTAGTTCACGCATGCCATCCTAATATAAAGCCTTGGAAGAGGCTTCACCTACGTACTTTGGTCATGGAGGGGGCTGTCTAGGGGAATTCAGTGACCATCTCCGTCATGGATGACAGCTTCGATGGGCCCATCTTTCCTAAGAAAGGTGTTTCTAGGAAACCTATGCGTAAAACTCCTCAACCATAATCCGAAAGGAAGGCTAAGAAGACAAAGCTTTCTTCACTCTGTCAGTGTTCTACAAGAAGATAGGGGGATCACAGAAGATCCACCACTCCTCTGCCACCAAATCTATCACAATTGGCTCTACTCCAACAATAATAATAGCAATAGCAACAACAATAGCAACAACAATAACAACAATAATAATAATAACAACAACAACAACAACAACAATAATAGCACCCACAAAAACAACAAAAATTACAGCCACAACTACCAAAAATATCACTCCCCAATCCGCTCAAGGTCACCACTTCTTAAACAGAGCCTATCAGGCCTTCGAAAGGAAAGTAGTCCTCCTCTAACCAACAATAAGGGCATCAGATTGTTACTACCTTGATAAAGATTCTACCTTTGAATTTTAGGTTTCGTTTGAAGCGTAGAATTCTTAGCCACAAAATCTTGAAAAGAATGGGAGAGGCAGAGCATACCATAATGCAACACCATGAGAAGGAGCATATAGTGTTCCCGAAAAGAGTTGACAACCTTTCCTCCATGAAGAGGGCAAAGATCTCTCAGAGAGTCTGAACTTCTCCCCGAAAAAGACCACTGATTAACATGGAAACTCTTAGCCAATGGATGGGTCATAAAGTGGAAAGGAATTTTGCGACTTCTTCTACAGAGCTTTTAGATGGATTGGCAGGAAGCATTTGCTATCTAACTTTAAAGAATTAGGAAATTTGAAGAAGCAATGATGCCTTCTGTAATATCCTGGAAAATAAATAATATTTAAATAGACATATTTTATTAAATATGTAATTATTTTGGAAGCGAAGTAAGATTATGATCTTACTTGGGCTAATTACTGAGAATTTATATAATGAAACAAAATATTTTCGGGCTCAGCAATTGTGGAAATTTAGTATGTGGTTAGTAATGTCGCGACATTAATGGAAGAATTATTTTGGAAATATTCTGCACTAGGTTAGAAATTTTGGAATGTCGGTTTAATGGAATTAGCCAAAAAATTACGAAAATGTCCCTAGGTTATTTTGGATATTATTTAGTTTTTGAGGGTAATTTTAGTTACCTCTTTTATTATTATTTAGGGGGCTGTAGCTTTTTTTTAAAAAAAAAAGAACAGAAGAAAAGAAAAGAAAATTTTTCCTATTTAAGTTACTTGTGAGTTAAGTAACTTCACATTTCAAGCCTTTCTTTCTCCTCTTCCTTCGAGCAGCTGCAACCAGCCATTAGGGGGACTATTTTTTTCTTCAGAAATCTTCTATTTTCAGAGCTAAAATCAAACCTCAAGCCAACCTTAAACCTTAAGGTAAGTTCCTCCTTATGTTTTGGTGCATTTCTAGGTTTCTAAGCTAGGTTTTGTTATTCTTTTTGAAAGTTTTCAGGGCTGTAGGTTTAGATGAGTTTTAAGTATGTTATCTTATTTGAATTAGGTCTGTTGGTGTATGTTTAAATTGAATTCATGGCTGTTGGGATTGGTTTGTGAGTGAGGAAGCTAAAAGAACTTAGTTTTCTTCATTTGAGCATATGAATTTGAACTAGAGATTGAACTACTGTAATTTGCAGCTTGGGTTATGCTATATTTATGCTATTATACTGTTCTAGAAAGTTTGGTTAGGTTTGAGGAGTTTTGGGTCGAAATTGGAGAAGAGAAACTTTTGTTCCTGGTCTGCCAGAACGGTCGACCGGTTGGTTCTAGTGTACCAGAAGTGGTCGACCGGTTGCTTGTAGGGGAAATTTTTCGGGTTTCCTTTAGGTTCAGTTTTGGCCCGGGAAGTTGGGTACCATCTGTTTTGAAGTAAATATGGGATGCTTGACCTAATTTGGAGTTGTTGGGAGTTAGGTTATGTTTGATTTCTAAACTAGGGTTTTAATCCAGAATTTCGAGTTAAGGTATTTATTGTGTTTCAATTGTCGTGACATAGGACCGAATTCCCTAGCTTGTTTTCCACTCGGATCGGCCCATACACGTGACTTCTGAACTAAGGTAAGAAAAGTTGTAAGCACTGTATGTGGTTAAAAGATTAATGGTTGAATGGAAGTGGTCTTGATTATTATCAAGACTTTAATTAACTATTTATTGAGCCTAGGTTATGACCTAGGGTTGGAAACGGTTATTACCGTTACGAGTAATTACTCTTTAAACCGTGGTTAGGTTTTTTACTTATCGTTTGCTTTATCGGGCAACGATAGTGACATTTTCAGCTCGTGGGTGACGAGTGGTACAGGGGTACTTTATAAAGTACCAAGATTGTGTAATGTGAATGTGTAATGTGTAAAGGAATACTTTATGATATTGTGTAATGAGTAAATTTGATGGCATGAGATTAAATTGATAATCATTTTCTTTCATTTATTGTTTTGGTCACTTTTCTTGCTGAGTCTCTGTGACTCACGGGTGCTTATGGTGCAGGTTAAGGGAAGGCAAAGGTTTAGCAACCATGAGTTTGTGGTCGTAGCAGCAATGTACATACCAGCCGCAGTGGCACGGCCCAGTAAACAGGATGCTCTATTTTGATTGTATTTTGGAAATGTAAAGTTTATGTTGTAAAATACTTTTAAACCAGTTTATAAATATTTTGAAAACAGGGGGACCCCGTAGTCTATATCACTTATCTTTTGTTAAATAGTTTTAAAAGTTGAACTTTAATTATCAAAAATTTAATTTCCCACACTTTTCAGTATAATTATATATATTATATAGATCAAGAACTTTATTAAATTGCACACACGTGGCGTCCCTGTTGGACAGGGCGTTACACCTTCACTTTGGCTCAAGCTACTAAGCAACAAGTAGTAGGTGTAAGCTTCGACCTTCAGTCTTTATTTTTTTATTTTATTCTTTCATCTTATGTAGTTTTGTTGTACCAAATGACCTTGATTGTAGAGAGGACTTCAAAGGAAGTAGAGGCCCTCGTCATAGATCTTAAGTAGTTTCAAACCAATAATTAATCGTTGCATGATGAGTATCCACGCTCTACTCATTGAAAATTTAAAAGTCCTATCTTGGGCCAATGCTGAGGTGACTAAGATCAAATAAGAAGTAGAGGCGTAGAAAAATTGGGTTCGAGTTGAGTGCAAGGCTCAAGTTGATAGGTTAAACAAATTGGCCAATGATTAGAATCATAAATTGTGTTGAATGAGACCACAAGGCAGAGTAGAACTAACTTAAATCCCAAGTATCTTCCCTCAATAATGAGCGTTAATAAGTGAAGGAGGAGAAAGAAAAAAAGGATGCTTGCTTGGAAATCCAAAATACGTACTGCCTTGATCGCTAAACTCTAGGAGGTTAACACTCTACAAATTGAGGCCCATAAGAAGGACTTGGTGATCCAAGATGTACTGGGTAATGATGAGGATCTGAAGAGGGAGATCAAGGATCTAAAGAAAGTGAGGGATTTACTGAAAGTAAAGTTTGACCAGCAATGCGTGCTTTGACACCACAACAAAGTTGAAGAAGGAAGTTCCTCATAAACCCTTTAATGGTGTAAAAGCTTTTATAGCCTCAAGAGCTATGTAGAGGATGAAAGAAACCACTGGACAGTCTATTAGGTACTGCCTTCAATCATTAGAAATGTCTTACTCAACAATTCTTCATATTTCGTGGAAGAAAGATCCCACCATCATTAGGCACCTTAGACTAGATGAGGAAGAATATAACCACAAGGTGAATCTGACACTTTTTTCAAGGAATTTGGGCTCCGCAACAAAGATGATGAATCTGTCGAGGAGTTGGCTAAGGATCTTGAACCGAAGAACTTAGTCGAGGTTGTGGCTTCTTTAGTGAATGATTCTTAGAGTCTCTAAGACATACATCAAGATATGCTTGAAGAGCTTCCGGCTTCTGTCCAAGACTTTCCGTAGGACCTTCTAGATCATGCCCGAAATATGCCTCTGGTAGTGCCTCCAGCCCAATGGCAAAAGCTTGATACCCTCAGGATGTGCCTCAAGTCCAAGAACTTGTTTTTTGTTCATGTATGCTTATTTTGCTTTCTATATTTGTTTTTTCTTTCTTTTTGCTCCTTCTTGTTCACTAGGCCATTTAGTAGGTTGCCTTAGGATTTTTCAAAGCTTTTGGTTCCGAAGGACAAAGCTTTATGCCCTTGGAATTTTTAACTTTGAAATTGCTTATTGAATCTTAGAACTGTGATACCAACAAATTCCTTTTCTTAGATGTCAATGTTGTCAAAGCCCACTTTTTTACACTTATAAACTTTGGCAAGTTAATCTTGCATAAAGGGATCAATATCTTATTCTTGGACTACCATAGGAATTACGGAGCTTAACTCCCATCTACGTGTTTCCCGATTAGCCAATTTAAAAAGAATGTTTTAGAAATGTTTTAGTCATTTAGATTTAGTGAGGGTAGGGGCAAAGTGTGTAATAGACTCCAGGCAAAGCTTCTCACAAGGAAACAAGGTTGGACACATATTAACGCTTAGGCTGTGCTTCCCAAATTAAAGTATCCCAAGAGGAGTAGATATATAGAAAGGAGTTTAACAATATAAAGATTTGTGATTAAGAAGATGTAATGGTGGAGAAAGGTTGCATTGAATACAACTTGTTAGATCCTATTACATAGATAATATTGCATACTATATTTGATCTGAACATCAAGGTGTTGAGATTATTAAAATGCACTTTTAGTTTTATATTACTGTAAGTGGGAGTTTGTTGGGTTTTGTACCATATATAAAACTCATTTCAATATAATTAGATTTACTAATTCATAAAAGATCGGTAATCATTTTTATGTTGCATGGTTCACATGATTTCTTTCATGATTATATGTTTAATATATAAATTCTACTAAATCCAGAACATATAGTTATTCATGATTATAGTGTTGTCAACACAGTGTAATATAATCATTATTATATGTCTCAAAGTTTATGTCCCATGATTTGTTAGTACACTAGATTTAGAGTGACATGACAATCAGCGATAAAGTATACATACACCTTGGATAAGTGTTATGTCCTTTCCAAGGCATTGGCAAAGTTGTTGGGTTTTATGCCCTAAATAAAACTCATTTCAATATAATCAGATTTACTTATTAATATAGATTAGAAATAACATTTAATGTTGCATGGTTCACATGATTTGTTTCATGATTATATGTACATATTGTATAAATTCATCTGAAACCATTTTCACATACTTGATCCTGTTTATTGTGTCGTCAACACATTGGAAAGTAAACATGACTATGTGAATAAAGTTTCCTAGATTTATCAGACATAGGGTTTTACTGATATGATAATCTACAACAGAGTTTACTTGCATTTGGAGAAGTGCTATGTTCTTTCCGGAGCATTGGTTAAAGTAAAGCTCAGGTTGGATGCATGGAGTATGCATCGGAAGGGACCGATATTGAACTTTGACATAGATTTATTAAACTTACCGTAATATCTATTCAAGTCAATATCGCCTAGTTGATCCTAGATCAAATGTTCTTAATCCTATTATGATTAGGCTCAATCTTGAAAGGCTATTCGTGTACTTTGATTTGTTAGTTAAGCCTACTTTTAGGTCAGGGTGATACGTACATTTTGGGAACACGGTAGTGGAATTTAGTGGGAGCGCTAGCATAAACATCGAATCTATAGCTTCTATCTGGCGAATAGTAAGCGAAGGATGATCTCCTTCGAGCTTGACCAAACGAACATAAATGGTGGAGTACTCATTTCACATAAGCTGAAATATCATTTATACGGGGTCAAGTGTTTTAAGGATAAAATACATTGTGGGGTGTAACGGTAATCTAATCCCTTTACAGTGTAGATCATTCATATAGAGGATCATTAATCACATTAGGATTATAACAATGGATAACTAATGATGCGTCTATATGGTGGAACATATAGAGCATTCTATATACTGAGAGTGCAATTCTAAGTTCTATGCGTGGATTCAACGAAGAATTAATAAGTTAGTGAATTTTAGTGTTAAATTCTTGATCTACTTATTGGATGCTCGGTTATATAGACCCATGGTCCCCGCACTAGTTGAGATAATATTGCTTGTAAGACTCATATAATTGGTTTTGAGTAATCAATTATAATTCTCAAATTATACTATGTCTATTTGTGAATTTTTCACTAAGTAAGGGCGAAATTGTAAAGAAAGAGTTTATAGGGGCATATTTGTTAATTATGATACTTTGTATGGTTCAATTAATAAATATGATAAATGACAATATTATTTAATAATTATTTATAGTTATTAAATAGTTAGAATTGGCATTTAAATGGTTGAATTAGAAAATTGGCGTTTTTGAGAAAATCAGATGCAGAAAAGATAAAACTGCAAAATTGCAAAAACTGAGGCCCAAATCCACTAGTATAGGGCCGGCCACTTTTGTAGGAAATTTAAACTGATATTTTCATTATTTTAATGCCAAATAATTCTAACCTAACCCTAGTGGAATGCTATAAATAGATAGTGAAGGCTTCAGGAAATTTACACTTAAATTTCCCACTTCTGATTCAGAAAAACTGAGCCTCTCTCTCTCTCCCTATCTTTAGCCGCCACATCCCTCTTCTTTTCTTCTTCAATATTTCGAAATTCTTAGTGTGAGAATAGTGCCCCCTCACAGCAAGTGATACCTCAACCATAGTGAGGAAGATCGTGAAGAAAGACTTTCAGCAAGAAGGAGTTTCAGCATCAAAAGATTCAGAGAAAGAGATCCAGGTTCAAATATTGATAATGCTCTGCTACAGAAAGGAATCAAGGGCTAGATATCTGAACGGAAGGAGTCATTTAATTTCGCTGCACCCAATGTAAGGTTTCCTAAACTTTATATGTGTTTATTTCATCGTTTTAGAAAGTTCATATTTAGGGTGTTAATCAACATACTTGTGAGTAGATCTAAGATTCTGGTAAAATAATTTCCAACAACTGGCCTCAGAGCCATGGTAATTGATTTGCTTGCAAGAAATTTGGACTTTAAAACGATTGTTTGATGTTTTGGATGGTATCATGTTGTATTGAGTGTTATTTGATGATTGATTGATGTTTGTGAATTTTCGTGAAAAATAATTGAATATCTATTTCTGGAATTATTTTTATTGGATAGTATGGAAAAAATTAAGCAAGTTACTTTTTTACAGAACTCAATTTCGATTTAATTTGAATTAGTTATGATTTTTTGAAGTTTCGAAAAATCGGGGTGGTGTTGCTGCACCACGTGCGCGTGCAGAGAGGCTGCTAGCAGCCCCTTGTGCCTACGTTTCACGCCCAAGCCAGCCCATGCGCGCCCATGGACAGTACAGTATGCTGAGCATACTGTCCGTACAGCTCGCAAATTTTTTGTTTTTCTTCGTTTTTTCATGCTTCCGATTTTTTGTGTAGTTCTATATTTATACATTTACTATTCCTAATTCAATTCTAATTATTATAATTAAGTTTATTAATATTTTTTAAATTTAATTCATGATATTAGTGTAATTTTAATTTAAAAATAGTAAGTATCTATCTTTTTTGCTTAATTATCTATCTTATTTTTAAATTTGATTATATCTTATCTTATTTTTAAATTTAAGGTGAGATTTTAAATTTTTAAATTATATCTTTTTTTTAAAAAATAATTTGACCTTATTTAAATTTAAAATAAGATAACTATAATCATGTAATTTTAAGTAGATGTAAGATATTTTGCTAACTTTTAAATTTTGTTAGTTTATTTACTTAAATTACATTTAAAATCTGAAAAAGATATTTATTTATCTTTTTTAATTTTTTATTTAATTTTTATTTATAAAATAACATTTAAATTTTAAAAGTAGTTAGCAAATTTTGAAATGATATTTAGGTTGGTTGAAACCTAATTTTTTAAAATTGTAGTTTTAATTTTAAATTTAATTTTTTTTTAAATTTTCGAAAATATTTTTTTATTTAATTAATTATTTCGAAATTAATTATTTAATTTAAAATTAAATAAATCCTACATCCAACTATCCAACTAACCTTGTTGCAGGAGTATGTGTTTTTAGCTTGTGTGTAAGTTTTCAAAACCTATTATTACTTGATTGGAAATAACCATGGTTACTTTTTGCCAGATCTAATGATCTGATGGCTCCCTTGGTCAAGTAAATAATTTGTAACAGGTATATTTACAATCCTCTTTCATCTGTGTATGACCTAGCAACATGATAGGACCCATCCAAAGTGTGCCTGTGTGAGCCTATGTGTTTAATTTGATTATAGATGCATATAGGTTGTTGTTGCTAAATAAAATGTCATAGTTCTTGATAGATTTTATTTTGGCCCATTTAGTTTTTGGGCCTATTCAATTAATAACAGTTGTTCATTTTAAGGTTCAATTCTTCTCTTTTGGGCCTTGTGTGAGAGTTGGGAGCCATAGTAGTGGGTACGACATACTGAACCCAACACCCCGTCACATGAACCACCCCAATTGTGAAGGCCCATTTGCCTTATTTGAACAACTGGACAAGGTTAATTACACTAGTTTAACCTAATAAAATTGATTAGTAACATAATTAATTTAATTTATTTTGAAATTAATTTAAGAAAACCATTGTTTAAAGAATTTTATATTCTAAGCTAAACTATATGTATTTTCTTGTATTTAATTAAATATAGAATTATAACCATCTAGATTCTTTCTGAAGCTTAATTTAAATTTTTCATTAAATATTCCTATTTAAGTTGATATTTAGTTATCTACAACTAACCAACTTAAATCTGAATATCTTTTGGATTTAAAATTTCAAAATTAAGTTAAGGAATTTTAGGTATTGGTTATTAAGATTCTTTAGATATTTTTTAAGTTAATATCTTTTCGAATATTAACTTAAAATGAAATATTTTAAATATTTTTAAAGTTAATATCTTTTCGAATATTAACTTAAAATGGAATATTTTTTAAATTAAGTGGTTACAACTTAATTTTTGATATTTAATTAAATTTAAATTTGAAAATATTTAAGTTTTAGATTTTTTCTAATACAACTTAAAATAGATATTTTTTCAAATTTTGTGGAAAAGATACTTAGTCAAATAAGATATTTTCTAGATAGTTATTTCTAGACTACTTATTTTTTCTAATATTAAATAAGAAAAAATTATACATTGTGAAATTAATTATTTAAATAATTAATTTTGGTACAATTTATTTTAAGTATATTTTTTCCTAGTATTAAACTAGAGATTAATATTTAAGCCTTCTCTACACTTAATTATTTATTTCTAGAATTTAATACATTTAATTTATTTGAAAATTAAATATCTAAGTTGATTTTCATCATGATACTTAAAAATTTTTTTTCATGACACTTAATTAAATAGAAAATTATTTTTAGTTGAATTTTTTTTTTTCAACTAAATTTAAATAATTTTCAAAATATATTTTTCTTTATTTTATTAATCAAATTTCGAAATTGCATTTCTTAAATGCTGGAATTTCGAATTTTATTTGAAAAATAGATTAAAGTTGTAAATTATTTATTTTAATTTTGGATCAACTTAAATCAATGATTTTTTCATTTATTGATTAGTTTAAAATAAATTGAATTAAAGTATATTATTAGAAATTGAATTAATTAGTCAAATGAAAATCTAGATAGGTGATATTTTTGCTTGAAGTATTTTTCTAGTTTATTTAATTAAATAGAAAATTAATATTTAAGTTGATTTTCATCATCATACTTAAATATTTGAAATTTTTCTTATATATATTTAATTAAATAGGAAAATTATATTTTTTGCTGTAAATTAATTTTATTAATTAATTTTGGGCCAACATTAAATTAGAATAATTTTTTCAGGATTAATTTTTTATTTTAACATGCATTTTCGAAAATTGTATCCTTGAATACTTTAATTTTTCGAAATACAATATATATTTATAGAAAATTAAATTTGAGTTGTAAATTAATTTAAATTAATTTTGTAACAACTTAAATTGAATATTTTTTCTAAATATTTATTGGAAATTATTACTAAGATGGAAATAATTCATATTATTTTCATATCCATCTAAGTAAAATTTATAAATATTAAATTAAAATTTATATTTAGACTTTTTCATTCTAAATTAATATTTTAATTAAATAAATATATATTTAAAATAAATAAATTAAATAAAGAGAATCAAAGAAAATACAACTCTCTTTAAATAATGAGCTTTATTATTAAGATATTCGATCTCCATTATTGGTTTTACATCGCGTTTGTTTTAGTGAGTAATCCTCCCTAATGGAGGAACGTTCATTAGCAATTTCGCACCGTTTAATCTCGAAAGATAAGTAGTTTGTAAGTGTTTTATATGGTATGGATCACCCTAATGGTGGCGACCATATTTGACTTGCAAATTGCAAAACGATGGTGGAAGCTCATAAGATAGAATTGCCTTGACTCTCGCCTAAACGGGACAACGCTGAATTCCAATCTTGATCGAATAAAAGGTTGCTAGAATGTTTAACATTTTAGATGAGCTGACAACTCTATTCAATGGATGGTAGCTTTGACTCTCCCCTAAACGGGACACTTATATCAGTTTGTTGAAAACCTTGGAAATTATTTAGGATTGTATGTTTTAGTATTTTCACTTGTCATTCCTACTTGCTATATGTTTATAATTTCTGAAATGTGTATGAATTTATATTGAACCATGTTATTTTCTGTTATTAAATTGTAGTTTAATTTCGAATCTTCATTGTTGGTCTAACTTGGTTTGTTTATCTAATGAGATAAATCCCTAGTGGATTTTCACCATTAGACATACATAATAGTGTTAGATCTCGAAAGATAAATATTGTATATGCAACATTTAGCTGTTCATCAATTGATGACACCTTAGACTAGTATTTTTATGATGTGAAATAAGAAGATTATATATATAAATAAGATTACTTTGAGTTTCGCTAATCGAAGCATCGTTGGATTCTTATTTATAAACGAAATTATCTTAATTCCTCTTAGCTTATTCATTTTGAATTAGCTCAATAATATATCATTGGATGAATGGTCTATAAATCATTTCATGTCTTTATATTTTCTCTTAAGAAATTACATGACGCATATGATTATAATCCCGAAATTCTATTCCCAATTATATAAATCCCCAATCTTAGAAATCTCCTACTTGTATGGACATCTGACTTAGAGTTTAAATTAGTAGTGGTGGTCCAAGAAAGAATTACTCATTATATTTGGTATAAATTTAAGTCTTTGACTTTAATTTTAGATTCCAAACAGAAATTTTCTTATATTTCTAATTCCAGGATGCAATACAGTTACACCTTCACAAGGGGTTAATATCCATCTTCTATTAATGGATTCAAACTGTATGGAATATGAGTTAGGTATTCTGTGACCAGGATCCACTTGCAGTATTCTATGAACTCTTTGATGTAACTAAACCTAAGTCATCAAAAAACACTACCACTTTTTTTTTAATCTATGGCATTTGTATATTGTTCATAGTGGATTTGACAAGATCAATCTCTGCAAAGAGCTAATATGCCTATATCCACTGAAAGTAGTTCATCTCATTCGTAGATGGATGTACATTCAGGGGTGGATATAAATTTTTCGTTGCAATTCTTAAAATGATAACTCTAGATTATACCTTTTAGCAAAGAGATTTGAAATATTTGAAAATTTTCATTAATTTCTAGCAATGGTTAAAACCATTAAGGTAAGTGGTTAAAGATCTTGCGAACTGATAGGGGTGGAAAAATAGTTAGTAGATATGCAGTTCACAGATCATTAAATTGATTTTTGAATTATATCCAAACTTACCTCCCAAGAAATTTCGAGTTGCATTTTGATGATTAGTTACTAGTCGTTGCCTAATTCTTTCTATGGTAATACAATTTCAGAATGATGTAATGGTTGTATACTTAATGTAAATCATTACTAGATTCATGGATGACCTAATCAAAATCTTAAGAAAAGCTAGAACTGTTAACCATGGTTTGTTAGCTATTCTAAGTGATTAGGGGTGGACCATCCCATAGTCAATAGATAAGAAAGTGTTTGTTTAAAAAAATACTACTTTTCTAAGAAAATGACTAAGTCTGAAAATAAAGTAGCAAATAAAGGAGATATTTAATTCTTGACTCCAAAAGTGTTCTATCATCTTATTTGACATATGATGATCCCACTGCCTCTGTTTTCTTGTCACAACCAAAGAGGTTAATACGATTTAGTTTTCTTAGACATAATTCACGGTACCTTGTCGTAGTGGGAGAGTTTCTAGGAACTCACCTTCTTATGACTTGGGAGACACTAGCGATTAAAATCCATTGTGAGTTTAAATATGTAATGGATTGTCAAGATAAGAAAATTAAGAAGAAAAGCCAATAGAACTATGGTGTAATCCATTCACATGGAATAACCTAAAGTTTTCTATTACAAGGACATAGAAGGAAATTTTCGTTTATAAGTCCATTCAATGGACTTAACAAAACTTCCTGTTCCTAGTATAATAGGTTTGAGTTTATCTAAACCTGTGGCTTGTGGTATACCTGGTAATTACTTACTCTAATGCAAGCAACTTACTTTAGTAAGATGCTGAAGCATTTTCTTTCTAATGGCAATCTATAGAAGCTTCTCGACTTCTAGGCATAGATTTTATTTATCTAAGGAAAAGTCTCAACTATTCCAGAAAAGATAAAGCCATGAAAGAATTTCTTAAATCAACAGTGAGAGGTCTTAGATATGCTTTTGTATGCCTAAGACCAGATACCTACTGTTGAGTGGGAGTAATGAGTCGGTATCAGATTAATCCAGGAGAAGAACATTGGAAGACAATCAAGTAAATCTTAAGATTAGGAAGAGGAATATATGTTAGTCTATAAGGGTGTGTTTATGTTGCGATATTTTTGCACACGCAAGTGTACGTATCGTTTAAAGTAGTAGACTCACTAGGAGTGAGGTCGATCCCACAGGGAGTGTAGTTAAGTACGTTAAAATTAAACTTTTACTTCTATTTGGTTAAATAAAAAATAAGAAAGAATTAAGAATAAGAAACTAGTAAGAAACAATTATACAAGAAAATTGAAAGTTAATAAAAACTAGGGCTTCGATTTCAATTGTTTTTATTGGATATGTCCTAATATGATTATTTTCATAATATTAATTTCTATGCAATAGCAGGTTTACTAAGGTAATTTATAGTCTTCTCATATATATAAGTCTCAATTACATGCAAACTTTCTACTCTCGTGATAAATTTAACATGCAACAGGCATTAAACACAGAAACCCTATAAGCTATCTAAACCATATAGGTACTCTCGTCCTATATCAAAATTCAGTTCTATTCTACTATAGCATATTTGACACTCACTTCTCAGTTCTCGCATCAAAATCATAGACAGATAATTGGTGATCAAGCAATTAAAAGTAGTTAAGCACAAATAAAATAGAATACATAGAAATTAGGGGGAAAATAACTCATATTAAAACCATAAACAATGTCAAACAATATCCATCTAACCCTAATAAAGTGTTTAGTTACTCATGTTCATTGAAGCACAATTACACATATTAACTTTAAGAAAAGAGATGAAAATAGAGAAGAGAAGAAGAGAAGAATGCTGAAAACCCTGAAAAGTATGCCTCCAATTTTTCAGTTGATCTCTCCACTCTGTATCTGAATTCTCTCTTTTTTTCTCTCTGAAGTTGCTTGATGAAATCAACTCCATTCTTCCCTTTATATAGGTATTGAAGGCCTAAAAATATGGAAAAAAATGCAATATTTAAATTCCCATTCGGATTTAAATTCTTGGGAAACCTCAAACGAGATATTTTTTTTCTGCTGCATTGACTGATAGTATTTTGGCCATAACTCTCTTAATATTGCTCGGAATTGGACGATTCAAAATGTTCTGGAAAGATAAAAGAGAGATCTAGAACTTTCATGTTTTGATTTTTTCCAAAATATAATCAGAACACCGTCGAATTCAGGCTTGAAGTTTCGGCTTTATTTCCTTGCACAATTTTCTCTATTTTAAATATCATGATATTTTTATCTTTTTCCCATCTTTTTCTCTGATATTTTTCTAATCTTCTTCTATTTTAAATCTGCAAAAATAAAAGATAACAAGCGTAAAAATGCTCCAAACACGATTAAAACTCAATTAAAAATATACTAAAATTAATCTAAAATTAATACTAAAAATAACCTAACAAATTCCCCGAAACTAAGCTTTTACTCGTCCTCGAGTAAGATACTAAATAAACATTAAACAAGTCAATCTTCAAAACATGGGTAATTTTCAAGTAGCTTCAATAACATGATTATGAAAAAAATTCACTTATGCATATAATCCAGAATTTCAGTTCAATTACACCCTTGATAGATTTCAATTTATTTTCATTTAGCTCATGAAACCATAGAATGCAATTAACTAACAATTAAACCACTTTCTGCATGCCAATTACAATCATCAATCCACTAACCCAAAATTCCATATGCTTCCAATACTTACTATTCTCCACTAATATAGATTAATTCACAACTAAGAATCAGAAGGTCTTTCTAGGCTTGTAATGTTAGGTTTAGGGTAAAGGTAGTAGAAATGGTCATTTAGGCTTTCCTATACCATAAGCTTCTCAAATCATGTCACCCACAATATTTTTCACACAATCCCAATACCCTTTTTTCTAATTACATGAGAGATATATTCTTCAACAAGGGTGCAACAACTTTATATTTATCTTTTTTTTTTCTAGATTTGACACTGGTTGTCAAATTTTTCTTTCTTTTCTCCTTTTTTTCAAGTTGTTGTCAATCAAAATGTTTTTCACATTCTCTCAATTTTCACTTATTCCCACACATACAACAACTTCCCATCCAAATTCCCCCAAACTAAAGATCTACTTATGGTATGATTAGGTTTGAAATTTTGGAAATTCATGGGGTTTATCTTTTTAGGCTCAATATGTGTAGAACAAAGAATAGTTTAAGGCTCAAAAAAGGGAAACTAAGATAAAAATTACAAGGATGGCTTGAAAGGCACAATCGATCCAAAAATTGCCTAAATCACTTTCCTAGTCATGCATAATTTATTATTTCGCCTCAAATAGCAAGCATGCAAGTTCTAGAATTTTCCAAACAACTTTCTACATTCCACAATCAACAAGCATAAAATAATTCAATTACTAGCAAATTACCTAATATGATTCCATGCTCAAAATTGAAATTAGTCAAGAATGTAATATCGCCAAGCACACGGATTTTTCGAAAATAAGTGAACTTTACAAATCATGCTATCTACCTTCTTTTAAATTGACTCATATTAAGCAAATTGACTCAAAACAATAAAAAATTAAAAATTAAAAATTAAAAGACATAAAACTTAAAAACTCAAAATAAAAATTAAGTCACTCCTCCCCCCAAACTAAAGTGACACATTGTCCCCAATGTGACATTAAAGGAAAAGGAAAGGAAACTTACCTGAGCGCCACATTAACAAGCGGTTGACGCCCGTAATAAGCGTCATGCAAGACAACTTGAAAATTGTTATTGTACTTGCCTTCAAGCTTGGCAAGCGATGAGTTTGAACAAAAGTCAGCACCAACAACATAAGACTTTGGATGATGAGCTTGGGGAGAAGCCTTTTGTAGCTTGCAGAGGATATAATATGGTGTTGATGAAATATATGGATTCATTGGTGGTTTATTAGTCAATATCATTCATGAAGTCGAATCAATGATGTCATGTTCTTCCTTATCCTCCAATGTCACAGTATCTACACTTTCATCTAACAACCCTTCTTCTTGTTGCTCACTCTCCACTTGGCTATCCATACCCTTGCTTGTGATTTCATATTCAATGAGTTCTTCTTCACAAGGATCTTGATCTTCAATTGTAGGCTCATTGTCTTCCTTGTATTCAACTAATGACCCTTCTTCATTGTAGCAATAACTCTCATAACTTTCATTATTGGAGTTATTACATTCTGAATCATGAGCCACTAAATTATCACATAAGGATCTCACCATGTCTGTTAAGCGATTAATCTCTCCTGGAAGTGATTGTAGAAGTGCTAGTAGTTGTTCCTCTTTTTCAGATTGTTGAGATGAATTTGGACAATAAGGTGGGTATTGGTGACTCCAACCCTGAAGTGATGGATCCCAATGCCAGTCATAATCAAAATCTGCCATATTATTCAATAGATCGATTACGCCATAGCCTCTCATTAATAGAGGCGCTCCAGTTGCCTCTACTCCATAATCAACCCAACTTCTTGTTTCATCGTTAAGTCCGTTATAAAATAGCCACGTAAAACATCCACTTGAGAAAGTGGGATAACATCTCTCTCCATACTCTTTAAATCTCCTCCAAGCAGAATAGAATGGCTCATTGTGTTGTTGGGCAAAATCCTCAAGATATAGCATCTGGATTTGTCTTGCAGGTTAAACTCATAAGTAAAACATTAGTAAAATAAAATAAAACTAAATTAGTACTAAAAAGATAAAAAATTGAAACAAAAAAAAAAATTAATACTAAAACTAAAAAGAAAACTAAATTAGAAAAAAATTTAATTTTTAATTTTTAATTTTAGCCACGGTTGAAAAATGGTTTCTCATGGGTGATTTCAATGACATTCTTGCTAAAGAAGAACGAATAGGACACAGAGTTAAGTCTTATCCTGATTCGGAATTCTTGCAATGTGTTACAAGGTGTAATTTGGAAGATGTTAAAGCTAGTGGCAACTTTTTCACTTGGACTAATAAACAGCCTGGGAATGATAGAATCTACTCTAAAATTGACAGAATTCTTGCTAATCAGACTTGGATCAATAAGTTTGAGTTTGCTGAAGCGGTGTTCCTCAATGAGGGTCTATTTGACCATTCTCCGGGTATCCTCACCCTACATCCTGGTGTGGTAAGTGGGAAAAAGCCTTTCAAGTATTTTCGAATGTGGAAGTCTCATCCATTGTATGAGAATTACTTGAAGGAGGTGTGGAATGCAAGGATTCATGGGTCCAAAATGTATAAGGTGGTGTCCAAGATGAAAAGGTTCAAGGCCAAGCTCAAAGAGATAAATAGAGAGGGTTTTTTGGATTTGCAAAGTTCGGTTAGGAAGGCCAAAGATGAACTTCAGGCAGTCCAAGATCAGTTACAGCAACAACCATTGGCTATTGAGTTACATCATAAAGAAAGATTAGCTAGAGAATTGCTCATTAAAGTTCAGAAGGATTACTCTTCCTTTTTGCAACAAAAAGCTAAACTAGCTTGGCTAGAGAATGGAGATACCAATTCTGCTTTATTTCATGCTTGTATAAAGCAGAGAATAAGGCAGAATCGTATCCTTTCCATTGAAACAAATGAGGGGGAAAGGGTGCATGATCCTACCAGAATTACAGATTCTTTTTTGACCTTTTATGGAGAGCTACTTGGTTCTAAAATGGAAAATAGAAAGAAGGTTGATAAAAGAATTGTGGCAAAGGGTCCGGTAGTGTCGAATGAGCAAGCACAAATGTTACTACAAAGTTTTTCCAAAGAGGAGGTGAAGAAAGCTGCATTTAGTATTCCTGGAAACAAGTCCCCGGGGCCTGATGGATTCTCAAGCAGTTTTTTTCATGACAACTGGGAGAGTATTGGTGATGAAATTTGTGATGCTGTGGTGGATTTTCTGGATTCAGGTAACATACTTAAAGAAATCAATTCTACGATTATTACTCTGGTTCCAAAGATTAAATGTCCTAACACTGTAAAAGATTTTAGACCTATAGCTTGTTGCAACGTTATTTATAAAATTGCAACTAAGCTATTGAGTTCTAGAATCAGAAATATCCTTCCTGAAATAATCTCTCCTTCACAAGGAGGTTTTATTAAAGGAAGGTATATAGGACATAACATCATGATTTGCCAGGACATGGTGAGACATTATAACAGGAAAGCCAGTAAACCAAGTTGTTTGATCAAGCTTGATCTTCAGAAGGCCTATGATACCATTGAGTGGGAATTTTTAGAAGAAATGTTGGAGGGTTTGCATTTTCCCAGGAAGTTCATTCAACTTGTCATGAATTGCATTTCAACTCCTAAGTTCTCTCTTATGTTCAATGGATCCTTACATGGATTTTTTGAAGCTAAGAGAGGGCTTAGGCAAGGAGACCCCATGTCACCATTGTTGTTTGTCTTGGGAATGGAATACCTTTCTCGGCTTATGAAGAAAATAGGTGAGAAGAAGGATTTCAGATTTCATGAGCGTTGCTTGGGGCTCAAATTGAATCACCTGGCATTTGCAGATGATGTATTGCTCTTCTGCTATGGAGACAACAACAGTGTTTCCTACTTATTAAAGGCACTCAAGTTGTTTTCACTTACCTCGGGATTGAATCCTAATGCAAATAAAACGGCTGTGTACTGTTGTAATATGCAGGAGGAGTGTGTGAGAAAGCTTACTCAACTCTCAGGTTTCTCGAGACATGATTTTCCTTTCACTTACTTGGGGATTCCTATTTGTGCGAAGAGAATTTCTGGTAAGGAATGTGAGCTGCTAGCAGAGAGACTGACAGCTAGGATTAAGAGTTGGAGTTCTCGAAATCTTTCTTTTGCTGGAAGAATTACCTTGATCAACTCGGTTTTGATTGCCATACAAGCATATTGGAGCCAGATTTTGGTACTGCCAAAGAAAGTGATTAAATCCATAGAAGCCATTTGTAGAGCCTTTTTGTGGAAAGGTCAAGCTATGTTTCATGGGGGTGGGGCTGTTGCTTGGGAGAAAGTGTGTCAGCCCAAAAGTGCAGGTGGTTTGGGAATTAAAAAGATTGAGGAATGGAACAAGGCGGCTATGTGCAAATATATTTGGGCCATCGCGAATAAGCAAGATAGTCTTTGGCTAAGATGGATTCAAGGAGTCTACATCAAAAACCAAGAATGGTGGAGTTACAATGCTTCCATACATGCTAGTTGGTATTGGAAGAAGGTTGTAACTCTCAAAAATCAATTGAAATCCTTATGCAATGTAGCTGAATTTCAGAGAGACAAATATACTATTGCAGCAGGATATTGTATGTTTTCTCCTACTCCAATCAAGATAAACTGGTGCAAGGAAGTTTGGGGTAGGTTGAATACCCCAAAACATTGTATAATTCTTTGGCTAGCAATGCTCAATAGATTAAAAACGAAGGATAGACTGCTGAATATGGGGCTGCAAATTGAAGGCAGCTGCTGCCTTTGTGAAACACAGCAGGAAACCAGCCAACATCTCTTCTTTGAGTGCTGTTTTTCCTGTAGCAGATTGCAAGAAATAAAGTGTTGGTTGGGCTGGAATGCTACTTCTAACTGCCTTCCGATGTTGCTGAGATGGGTGCAAAGAGCCAAGCTCTCCAAGTTTCGAAAACTGGTGTATCAAGCTGCTATAGCAGCCCTTGTTTATGCTGTGTGGAAGATGAGAAATGGGAAAATATGGCAGGGAAACACTATGAACAGTAGCAGTTTTTGTGATGAAATAAAATGGAATGTAAAAATGAGATGTAACATGTACTTACCTAGAAAGATCCAAGATAAGGATAGAGATTGGTTTCATGATTTGTAAGGTGTATAGAATTGATTGTGTATAGATTGAAACAACTTGGGCCCGAGGGGGTGCCGTTAGGTTGTAAATATTGATTGGTGCAATACAACTTCTGATTTATCAAAAAAAAAAAAAAAAAAAAAAACTATCACTCCCCGGCAACGGCGCCAAAAACTTGTTGCGATATTTTTGCACACGCAAGTGTACGTATCGTTTAAAGTAGTAGACTCACTAGGAGTGAGGTCGATCCCACAGGGAGTGTAGTTAAGTACGTTAAAATTAAACTTTTACTTCTATTTGGTTAAATAAAAAATAAGAAAGAATTAAGAATAAGAAACTAGTAAGAAACAATTATACAAGAAAATTGAAAGTTAATAAAAACTAGGGCTTCGATTTCAATTGTTTTTATTGGATATGTCCTAATATGATTATTTTCATAATATTAATTTCTATGCAATAGCAGGTTTACTAAGGTAATTTATAGTCTTCTCAGATATATAAGTCTCAATTACATGCAAACTTTCTACTCTCGTGATAAATTTAACATGCAACAGGCATTAAACACAAAAACCCTATAAGCTATCTAAACCATATAGGTACTCTCGTCCTATATCAAAATTCAGTTCTATTCTACTATAGCATATTTGACACTCACTTCTCAGTTCTCGCATCAAAATCATAGACAGATAATTGGTGATCAAGCAATTAAAAATAGTTAAGCACAAATAAAATAGAATACATAGAAATTAGGGGGAAAATAACTCATATTAAAACCATAAACCATGTCAAACAATATCCATCTAACCCTAATAAAGTGTTTAGTTACTCATGTTCATTGAAGCACAATTACACATATTAACTTTAAGAAAAGAGATGAAAATAGAGAAGAGAAGAAGAGAAGAATGCTGAAAACCCTGAAAAGTATGCCTCCAATTTTTCAGTTGATCTCTCCACTCTGTATCTGAATTCTCTCTTTTTTTCTCTCTGAAGTTGCTTGATGAAATCAACTCCTTTCTTCCCTTTATATAGGTATTGAAGGCCTAAAAATATGGAAAAAAACGCAATATTTAAATTCCCATTCGGATTTAAATTTTTGGGAAACCTCAAACGAGATATTTTTTTTCTGCTGCATTGACTGATAGTATTTTGGCCATAACTCTCTTAATATTGCTCGGAATTGGACGATTCAAGATGTTCTGGAAAGATAAAAGAGAGATCTAGAACTTTCATGTTTTGGTTTTTTCCAAAATATAATCAGAACACCGTCGAATTCAGGCTTGAAGTTTCGGCTTTATTTCCTTGCACAATTTTCTCTATTTTAAATATCATGATATTTTTATCTTTTTCCCATCTTTTTCTCTGATATTTTTCTAATCTTCTTCTATTTTAAATCTGCAAAAATAAAAGATAACAAGCGTAAAAATGCTCCAAACACGATTAAAACTCAATTAAAAATATACTAAAATTAATCTAAAATTAATACTAAAAATAACCTAACAGTTTAAAACTCTTAGACTACACCATATCAGATTTCGAAATTTGCCTTTGTGCTAAAAAATCTTTCTGATAAGATGGTGATTACTCTGGGGGTGGAATAGTGATTTTGGAGAAGTGTAAAAATATATCTGAAGTCTCTAGGTCTACCAGGAAGGGACTGAATGTTAAAGTTGTAGGAAAGGTACTTATTCAGTCTAAGGAAGGTTTTATACATTTTTGGCACCATTCCAAATTGCCTAAACTACTAGTGTTACTTCCTGAAAAACCAAGAAGTAGTTGCCAAAGGTATAGAATCCAGTATACCAAGAGAGTAGACATATAGAGAGGAATTTCACATTATTAATGATTTTGTGATTAAGGAAGAGTAATAGTGGAGAAAAGGTTGTGGTTAATTCAACCTTTCAGATCCTATTACGAGGAGTTTACTACTACTACACTTGATTTGTTTATCAAGGTGTTGAGATTATTTGGAACACACTTTTTGTTTTATATTAGTGCAAGTGGGACTTTGTTGGCTTTTATGCCCTAAATAAAACTCATTTCAATATAATCAGATTTACTTATTAATATAGATCAGAAATAACATTTTATGTTGCATGGTTCACATGATTTATTTCATGATTATATGTACATAATGTATAAATTCATCTGAAACCCTTTTCACATACTTGATCCTATTTATTGTGCCGTCAACACATTGGAAAGTAAACATGACTATGTGAATAAAGTTTCCTAGATTTATCAGACATACGGTTTTACTGATATGATAATCTACAACAGAGTTTACTTGCATTTGGAGAAGTGCTATGTTCTTTCCAGAGCATTGGTTAAAGTAAAGCTCAGGTTGGATGCATGGAGTATGCATCGGAAGGGATCGATATTGAACTTTGACTTAGATTTATCAAACTTACCGTAATATCTATTCAAGTCAATATCGCCGAGTTGATCCTAGATCAAATGTTCTTAATCTTGTTATGATTAGGCTCAATCTTGAAAGGCTATTTGTGTTCTTTGATTTGTTAGTTAAGCCTACTTTTTGGTCAGGGTGATACGTACATTTTGGGAACACGGTAGTGCAATTGAGTGGGAGCGCTAGCATAAACATGGAATCTATAGCTTCTATCTGGCGAATAGTAAGCAAAGGATGATCTCCTTCGAGCTTGACCAAACGAACATAAATGGTGGAGTACTCATTTCACATAACCTGAAATATCATTTATACGGGGTCAAGTGTTTTAAAGATAAAATACATTGTAGGGTGTAACGATAATCTAATCCCTTTACAGTGTAGATCATTCATATAAAGGATCATTGATCACATTAGGATTATAACATGGATAACTAATGATGCGTCTATATGGTGGAACATATAGAGCATTCTATATACTGAGAGTGGAATTCTAAGTTCTATGCGTGGATTCAACGAAGAATTAATAAGTTAGTGAATTTTTGTGCTAAATTCTTGATCTACTTATTGGAAGCTCGGTTATATAGACCCATGGTCCCCGCGCTAGTTGAGATAATATTGCTTGTAAGACTCATATAATTGGTTTTGATTAATCAATTATAATTCTCAAATTAGACTATGTCTATTTGGGAATTTTTCACTAAGTAAGGGCGAAATTGTAAAGAAAGAGTTTTTAGGGGCATATTTGTTAATTATGATACTTTGTATGGTTCAATTAATAAATATGATAAATGGCAATATTATTTAATAATTATTTATAGTTATTAAATAGTTAGAATTGGCATTTAAATGGTTGAATTAGAAAATTGGCGTTTTTGAGAAAATCAGATGCAGAAAAGATAAAACTGCAAAATTGCAAAAAGTGAGGCCCAAATCCACTAGTATAGGGCTGGCCACTTTTGTAGGAAATTTAAACTGATATTTTCATTATTTTAATGCCAAATAATTCAAACCTAACCCTAGTGGAATGTTATAAATAGATAGTGAAGGCTTCAGGAAATTTACATTTAAATTTCACACTTCTGATTAAGAAAAACTGAGCCTCTCTCTCTCCCTATCTTTAGCCGCAACTTCCCTCTTCTTTTCTTCTTCAATATTTTGAAATTCCTAGTGTGAGAATAGTGCCCACACACAGCAAGTGATACCTCAACCATAGTGAGGAAGATCGTGAAGAAAGACTTTCAGCAAGAAGGAGTTTCAGCATCAAAAGATTCAGAGAAAGAGATCAAGGTTCAGATATTTATAATGCTCTGCTACAGAAAGGAATCAAGGGCTAGATATCTGAAAGGAAGGAGTCATTTAATTCCGCTGCACCCAATGTAAGGTTTCCTAAACATTATATGTGTTTATTTCATCGTTTTAGAAAGTTCATATTTAGGGTGTTAATCAACATACTTGTGAGTAGATCTAAGATCCTGGTAAAATAATTTCCAACAAAAGTATGCTAGGATCGGATGTATGTAGTATACATTGGACTGGACCGATATTAAACTTGCATAAGATATCATAAACTTACTATTATATCTATCTCTTATCCTAAATTTTGCACTCTGACGTGGCATCACGCAATGGTGACACGTGGAATCAACTCCAGGTATTTGCTCGCAAGTTACAAGCTGAACAGGATACCTTATATGCATGTTCAAGACGAAGCAATAAGCAACCCGTGCAGAACGACAAAAACTTAAGGAATTCAGCTTCTTCATCGTGAGTCATCAAGGAGATCCCTATAACTTGGGTATCAGATTATAGAGATATGGCAAGTTGTCCAAATCCCACGATTAGTGTATTCTGTATTTACTATGCAATCTTTCTGCTTATATCAATTGTAACGAGAAGGGAAATACTTCCTCTCAAAGCTCATAACCCTATAAATAGTGATGCATACTCACTGAGCAAAGGGTCGAAAACATTCCAGTTGAGAGAGATTATCTAAGAATTCATATTCAGAGATATTATTGTAAGAGCTATAAGAAAAGGAATCTTTCTCCTTGTTCTTAAGTCAATACAAATAACGAGGATTAAGCTATTACCGAACTGCTCGAGGCTGAACCTCTATAAAATTCTTGTGTCTTTATATTGCTTAATTATATTCCAATCGTTATAAACTACTTGTCGCTAACTAAATTAGACTCATTGTCGTTGGCTAATTACACAAACACTAATGACGGTCTAAATAGTCGTTTAGATCTCGTTGAAATGGGTATACGACAATCTCTGGCACCTGAGAAGAAAGGTGAACGATTATATTTGCCTCCTGCTTGTTTCACTTTGTCCAAAAAAGGAAAAACAAATAGTTTGCAAATATGAAGTACCTGATGGTTACTCGTCTAACATCAAAAACTTGGTAAATGAGACTGAATTGAAACTAATGTGTCTGAAATCACATGATTACCATGCGTTAATGCAACATCTGCTTCACATTTCCATTAGATCAGTCTTGCCGAAATATGTTCTAGAGTGTTTGACACATGTTTAAATTTTCTTTAATAAGTTGTGCGAGAAGTAATTAGAACTTGAAAAGTTAGATGCATTACATGAACATATAGTCAAAACATTGTGCAACCTAGAAATGTTTTTTCCACCATCTTTTTCGACATCATGATACATTTAATGGTTCATCTAGTGTGAGAAGCAAGGTTTTGTGGGCCTGTTTGGGCGAGAAGGATGTATCCATTTGAAAGAAATATGAAGGTAACTTAAAATTTATGTGCCTAACAACTATCAGCCAAAAGCATCTGTGGTTGAGTGCTACATATCTGAAGAGGTTGTGGAATTTTGTTCAGAGTACATGGCCGGAGTTGAGGCAATAGGAATTAACAAACCAAGAACTGACCCAGATGAAGTTGATAGAGGATTAAGTGGGAAAGGGACAATGGTGACAGTGTCCAAGCTTGAACTAGATCAATCTCAATTAGTCGTGATGAACAATAATGCAGAGGTTCAGCCATATATAACATAAATAGCTTTTCATTTGATTAACATTTCTCAAGTCACGATAAACAATAACTTGATTTACCTCACTTGTTTTACAGTGACCATATGGAGTTGTTACAATCAATGGTTCCAAGAAATCATAAAAGTAAACGAAAATGGGTCGCAGACCATCATTGTCAAATTTTAATTGGGTGGTTAAGGAATGCCAATATAGCAAAGTTGAACAAACAAAATCACAGAATATTTGATGTGTTGAGTCGTATTGCCCTTTGACAAACTTTTGCGGTAGCAAAGCATGAAGCGTACATTGTAAGGGGTAAATGTTTCCATACAAAGTCAAGAGATGATGCTCGAGAGGTTCAAAATAGTGGCATACGTATTGTCACAGAAACAATGCATTTTGCAAGTGCAAAAGATAGAAACCCTGTTTTAGGTACTATGACGTATTATGAGGTTGTTGAAGAAATATGGGAGCTCAATTATTTTGCGTTCTGAATTCTACTTTTTAAATGTTCTTTCGTTGACAACAATGTTGGAGTAAAAATTGATGAGCTTGGTTTTACTTTGGTTGATTTAAATAAGAGTGGATGCAAGAATGATCCATTCATCATGGCTAGCCAATGATTTCAAGTTTTTTACATTTCTGATCCGGGTAACGATAAATGGTCTGTTGTTTTATCGACACCAGAGAGGATGTTCTTAGAGAATGAAGAGGATGAGGAGAATGCTAACTTATGTTATGATGACTACATTGTTAGGAAACCAATTCATGAAGAAGTTATGGGAATTGATCGTAACCTTGAGGAAGACGATGCTGAATACATTAGAAATGATATCAATGAGAGAATATGGGTCAATTGTGATTCAAGCAAGCATGATTGTCTGATCCTTGCTGGGAAGTTAATGAAAGACTTCAAGAATAGAATGACGAAAGACGTTATAATGCCCGCATTAGAAGAGAAAAATGTGCAACAACTGGCACAAGTCCCTAAAAAGCATCCAGAAATTGACCTTACTGATTGGTTGAAATTTTTTGAAAGTCGAAAAATTCAGGTCCATGGCCAAAACGATATCCTGACGCAGGTGCTCGAGACACTAGTGCATCCAAGATGTGTCAGAGCGTCTAGGTATGCTAGTACTTGAAATGTTGTTTCCTTAGCCATACAAAAAAATCAGAGCTACTTTTTTTTCATGATTTACAAGTTCCTAACCAATGAATCTAAACTATTCGTCAGGAAGAAAAGGGAAGTTTCTGATGTTTTGGCTCGACAACAGAAGGAGATTGATAAATTAAAATCCAAAATCCAATCCCTTAAACAGAAGAAAAAAATGCCCAACAAGAGGAAGAAGGAGAGGTGGTTGATCAGGGGTATGTTCCACAACAATACGCTCGTGAGGATGAGGGTCCACCACAAATTTATGCTGAGGAGTTTGTTTCCCTTAACGAGCCACCTCTCCTGTATAATTTCGATGACCAGAGGGCCCTTGATCAGAAAGTATATCTCTTCTTTGACAATATCGATTATATTGTGGCCCGAGCGTATCTTTAGGAGCATGAGGGCCCAATAAAAATTAACTGCAAGGACTACGATGATTCACATGCCCGAGTTCTGATTTCGAAAATTCTGGAAGAGGATGTTGAAATTCCAATCTCAATTGAAGGGTGCAGATATGTTAGGGAAGTAGCAAACATCTTCAATATTCAACCATGGTGAAGTAGGTTCGACGAATATATCTACTGCGGTGGGATGGATGAATAAACAATAGTTATATCTGTGTTATTTGTCATTATATAGGCATGTTTAAATTTTTTAGGGGAATTCAATTATAGTCGTTTTGCTGCGAAAATTTCGGTAGAATTAGGATCAAATTTGATATATTATGGTGTGTTTTGTATTGGGTCCACTCGCTCAACTGCCTTCAAGACGTGATGTGTCAAAGGTAAAAGCTCCCATGCTTTCTTCACAAGACGGTCATGATGAAGAACATGAATTATTCTCGCGAAAGTTCATGCATTTGATCCCTCAATCGCTAAAATGGATGGTTGCTGAATTTTTGAAACTCAAAGATAAACATGATATAATCACAATTCTGGTGCCCTAAGGATTCATAACACGGCGTACCCAGATCACGTTAACTGGAGAGGATTTGCAGCAGGTTGCATTGTGTGACTTCATCGGAAACTAGGGAATGTTGTTTGGAATGATGTATAGTCTTCTTTAATCTAATTAACCTTATACATCAAATTCTAGTGAAATTATTACAAGACACTAACACTTAAAAATTTAATGTAGGCACATCTGGGAGAGCATAAATGATTTGAGAAAAATCTTCAAGTTTTACGACCCAGAGCCTCTCGCAGTTAATGGTATCAACAATGAAGAGAACAACCAGTCTTTTGACAATGCGGCAAGACGATTGGCTGCTTGGTTATCATTGATGAATAATAACCACCAAATGTTCTTTATTCCCTGGAATATCGGGTAAACATTAATTAGTTTTTTAGTGCTTATTGTTTATTTCTATATTAGAACTTGGATTTTTTTTTATGCTATCTTACCTAAAACCCAATATAATTTTCTAGTGCGCATTGGATGCTAGAGGTCGTTGTGCCAAGGAAATTTACCCATTTAGACCCTATACGTGGCCACCAAGTTCCTGAACAAATTACTGCAATGTTGAAAAGATCATAATTTAATGACTATTTATGTAACAAATTATTTAATTAACTAATGAATTGAAATGTTAATATAATTTTTCAAACAGAGCATACGAATATATAGGAACATCAAATGCGTATCTTGGGTCGTGGCCAAGAATTTCACTAGCAACTTGTCAAAGACAACCTAAAAATCAAGAATGTGGTTTTTATGTTTTAAAATACATGATTGACATCGTCGCACGTGCAAACCCCAATTGTTATATACAAGATCAAAAAGTAGTAAGTTTTAATTATTTATTATAGTATTTATTATAATGACGAATAATAATTTATTTATAAACTAATATAAATTTTTACTTTTTTTCAGTTTGGAGACAAGAAGGAATACAATCCAAAAACTGATTTATTACCAGTATAACGATAGCGGATAGAACGGTTGATGGCGGTGATTCACGAAGACTTAGACGATTAATGCTGAAAGGCCTAAGAATTTTTCTTTTCTAGATTATTTTTTTTTAGGTTAACATGTAGTTAGATTTATTAAGTTGTTAATACTTGGACTAATTTTACAATATTTTTGTAATATTTAATTGTAATTTATTTAATTACTTCTATGAAATGAAATTAGCTATATTGGCCAATCGTAAAGTTAATTTAAATAATATTTAATTTACCTTTTAAAAAGTAAATATCTAATTTAAATTTAAATTAAATAATATAATATATAAATCAATAAATATATAATTTAAATAAATTAAATAAAATTAAATAAACTGAAAAAAAATCATTAGATATTTGCCGTCGGTTGTTATGGGTGTATATGGCATCAGTTGTTTTCCAGGAACTGACGTCATATGTACCACTATGGCATCGGTTCCTAGCAAATAACTGACGCCATATGTAACGCTATGGCGTCAGTTATTTTAGACCCTACAGCGTTACCTTAATCATCGTCGGTAGTAAATTTCACCAAAATCGGTGTTGAAAGTACTTAAAAAGTGCCTCTAAAGGGTGTTTTTGTAGTAGAGGGAGGAATTAATAAGTTAAAGAATTTACTTGTGTTAACGTAGATTTCCGTTAACGATAATAAGCCTATTTCGTGATAGGATCAACATAGAAATTAGTTGAAAACTAAGAAAAAATAATAAAGTAAGAACAACATCAAGTTTTTACGTGGTTTGCAGTTAACTCTGCATAGTCCACAAGTCAATCTTATTCAGATTATTCTGATACCAACTAGGGGACTTTTTCTCAAGGATTTTTTGTCCATTTTTCAGCACATTCTCCCCCTATTTATAGTGACATAGTGTGGCAGTTAATTACAATCAGATACGAATCCCACAATAATATTTTTCCAAAAATTATGGGCATTAATTACGTCTCAGCTAAATAAATGCAGTTATTATTTGAACATAATAAGGCTGTGATTAAACCGCTTTTGATGGGTCAATGCTAACGTGGATTTAGATACCTTGCAAAGTATATCTTGCTAGGGCATCTCGCTGGGAACTTGAATAGCAACAATAACCCTAGCAACCAGTTGAAGTTTTTCCCATGTCTTTCCAATGTTGATAATGTAAATCCCATCGTTTCTGCGATTGAAGACATAACACTCCATCTGACAATCAAAGTTTTTGGTGACAAGGTGAACTTTAGTAGCCAACATCATTTGAATGTCAACTTCTTTCTGAGAAAGCTGACTCGACGGAGCAGTGGATCTCATTGAAAGATGTTTGGATCTGATTAGTGAAGGTACCAGGAGTATGCCTTCCTATAATGAGATGGATGCCTCACTATCCGTCACTCTGATTCTTCTAGCTGTTATACTTAGTTAGTATAATGTATATTATACGCTAAGTGTTCTAACAACCAACACGTCTTGTTAACACCTTTTCATACGTAGTGAGGTTGATGCCTTTGTTGGGAATATTTTATCAGGATCTAGATTTACTAATGTTTCATTAACATCCTAAATATGAATACTCTAAAACAATTAAAATAAACACATAAGGCTTTAAGAAAACCTTACATTGGTGGAATATAATAACTCATTCCATTCAAGATCTCTAGCCCTTGATTCCTTCCTGTAGCAGAGCATTATAACCATCTGAACCTGGATATCTTTCTCTCCTTCGGGTTTGGTTACCACCGTCTTACTCACTATGATTGAGTACTTGACTTGCTATGTGTGGGCATGTCACTCATCACTAAGGCTTTCGAATATGGTGAAAAAACAATGAAGGAGGTGAAATCTCTATAGAAGGAACTCTCTCATCTAGGTTTCGTTGAATAGTTAGGTTGACATTAATTGGATGAGTGAGAGTATCATGTTCCTTTTATAGTGTTTCAAGTAGGGCTTACGGTTGAATTATATGGATTAAAAAAGAATGAAATACTGGGCAAAACTCACACTTGGCCGTACAAATTAAATGAGCCAATCTCTAGTTACAATTTTGCCACTTTTCCCAACCACTTATTATTCTTTTCAATAATATTCTAATTCAATCCTTATAAATGGCAAAACTATTTATTTAATAATTATAATTAATTACTAAATAAAATTGCAATTTATGTAATTTATTAATTAGACCATACAAAGTCTCTTAATTAACAAATTGACCCCAAAACCTCTTTTCTTCACAATTAAGCCATTGCTTAGTGAAAATTCATAAATAAAACATAGTCTAATTTTAGAATTATAATTGGTCAATTCAAATCAATTAACTGAGTCTGCAAGAAGTATTATCTCGACTAGTGAGGGGACCATGGGCCTATATAACCGAGCTTTCAATAAGTAGATCTAGAATTTTCCAAGTAAATTCTCAACTCATTAATTCCTCATTGAACCACTATAGAACTTGGAATTGAATGCACTCTCAGTTATATAGAACCCTCTATATGTACCACAATATAGATACATTATGATTATCCATTATTACAATCCTAATAGTCAACGATCATCTATAGATAATCTACACTGAATAGGAACAAATTTACCATTCTATCCTTCAATGTATTTTATCCTTAAAACACTTAGCAACCTATCAATGATATTTCAGTAAACTAATATAATTACTGAAATAAGATCTCAATCATTTATCTCTATTCAGGCAAGCTCGAAGGAAATAATCGTTTCACTTCTATGTCCAGATAGAAGCTATAGATTCCATATCTATGATTAGCGCTCCTACTCAATTGTACTATCATGTTCCCAAAATGTACGTATAACCAGACCAAAAGGTAGGCTTAACTAACAAATCCAAGAACACAAATAACACTCTTGAGATCGAACCTAACCATGTCAGGATTAAGATCCATAGACCTAAGATCAACCATTGATATTACTTAGAAAGATATAACGGTAAGTTTTTGATATCTTATCTGAGATCAAGATCTGTCCCTTCCAATGTATACTCTATACATCCGATAGTGGTAAACTTTGCCAATGCCCTGGAAAGGACATAACACTTAAAAAAGGTGTAAGTACACCTATCGCTGATTATCATGTCAGTCTAAATCGAGCTAACTGACAAATCAGGGAATTAAACTTTTAAACATATAATCATGATTATATTCCACTGTGCTGACGACACTATAATGATGAACAGATAGATATGTTCTGGACTTAATAGAATTTGTACATTAAATAGAATCATGAAATCAATCATGTGAACCATGCATGATTTCTGATCTTTATTAATTAGTAAATCTGATTATATTGAAATGGGTTTTATTTAGGGCACAAAACCCAAAAAACTCTCACTTGCTCTAATATAAAACAAAAAGTGCATTTCAAATAATCTCAACACCATGATATCCAGATCAAGTGTAGTATGTAGTATTCTCTCCGTAATAGGATCTGACGGGTTGTATTCAATACAACCTTTCCTCCACCATTACATTTCCTTAATTACAAAATCCTTGATATTGTGAAATTCCTCTCTATATGTCTACTCCTCTAGGGATACTGCATTCTTTACTTTTTGGCAACTACTTCTGTGTTAGTCAAGAAGTAACACTAGTAGTTAATAAATGTTGGTACAATGCCGAAAATGTATAGAACTTTCCTTAAACTAAATAAGTATCTTTCCTGCTACTTTAGCATTTAGTCTCTCTAGTAGACTTAGAGAGTTCAGATAGGTTTTTACTCTTCTCCAAAATCAGTACTCCACCCCCAGAGTAATCACCATCTCATCAGCAAACTTTCTAGCACTAAGGCAAGTCTAGAAACCTGATTTGGTGTAGTCTAAGAGTATTAAATACGACCCTTATCGACTAACATATAGTTCCTCTTCTTGATCTTAGGTTTACTTCACTGTCTTCCAATGTTCCTTTCCTCGATTAATCTCATACCAACTCATTACACCCACTCAACAGTAGGTGTCTAGTCTAATGCATACTAAAGCATATGTGAGACCTCTCACTATTGATCCTAAGGAATTCTTTCTTTGGCCTTAATCTTTTCTTGAATAGTTGAGACTTTTCCTTAGATAAATAAAATTTATGTCTAGAAGTCGAGAAGCTTCTATAGATTGCCATTAGAAAAATGCTCTAGCAACTTACTAAAGTAAGTTGCTTGCACTAGAGTAAGTAAATCACCAGGTATACCACAAACCATAGGTTTAGATAATCTAAAACCTATAATACTAGGAACAAGAAGCTTTGCTAAGTCCATTGAATAGACTTGTAATAGAAAACCTTTGGTAACTCCATATGAATGGTTTTAACCATAGTTCTCTTGGCTTTACTTCTTAGTTCCTCATTGTGACAATCCATTACTTGTTTAAACTAACAATGGATTTCATCACAAGTGTCTTCCAAGTCATAATAGGGTGAGTTCATTAAAACCCTCCCACTACCACAAGGTACCGTAACTTTCTGTCTAAGAACATAAATGGTGTTGTCCTCTTCGATTGTGTCAAAAACAACAGAGGCAGTGGGACCATCTTATATCGAATAAGATGATACAACACTTTGGAATCAAGAGAAAAATATCTCCTTTATTTTGCTACTTTGTTTTTAGACTTAGTCATATTCTTAGAAAAGTAGTATTTAGTGAAACAACCACGTTCTTATCTTAATGACCATGGGATGGTCCACCCCTAATCACTTAGAATAGCTATCAAACATGCAAACCTTAGTTAACAGTTCTAGCTTTTTTAAGTTTACAATCAGGACATCCATGAATCTAGTAATGGTTTACACTATGTACACAACCATTTCATCATTCTGAAATTTTCCAATCACTAGGGTATATCCCGAGAAGGATTTAGGCAACTTCTATTAACTAATCATAGACTTTTTACTTTCATCAATATGCAAATCAAATTTCTAGGGAGGTAAGTTTGGATACAATTCAAAATTCAACTTAAAGATCTTTGAATTGCATATCTAAATATTTCTCCACCCCTATCAGTTTGCAAGATCTTTAACCACTTACCTTAATCTTTTTCAACATTGCTAGAAATTCATGAAATTTCTCAAACATTTCAAATTTCTTTGCATAAGGTAAAATCTAGAGTGATCGTCTTAAGAATATATCGAAAACTCATATCCACCCCTGAATGTACATCCATATTTGAATATAGATGATCTTACTTTCAAGTGGATACAAGCATATTACTCTTTACAGAGAATGATCTTGTCAAAACTTTTATGAACAAAATACAAATGCCATAGATTTATAAAATATGTGGTTCTGGTCTTTCGATGACTTAGGTCTAGTTACATTAAAGAGTTCTGAGAATAGTCTAAGTGGATCCTGGTCACAGAATACTAAACTCATATTCCATACATTAACATACAGTTTGAATCCATTAACAGAAAATGGATAGTAATAGCTTGAACTGTATTGTATTCTGGAAACTGAAATATAAATTTCTATTTGGAATCCAAAATTAAAAGTCAAAGACTTAAATTTATACCAACTATACATGAGTAATTATTCTTTCTTAGACCACCACTACTATCTAATTCTAAGTCTGATTTGCCTAAAGTAAACATATACAAGTAAGAGATTTCTAAAATCGAGGATTTATATCATTTCAGGATAGAATGTTGAGAATACAGTCATCTGCGCCATTCAATTTCATAAGAGAAATTAGAGTGACATCACAAGCAGATAATTTATAAGTCATTCATCCAATGATATATTATTTAAGCTAATTCGAAATGAATAAGCTTAGAGGAAAAATTAAAGGATAATTTCGAATTTAAAATAAGAATCCAATGATGTCCCGATAGACGAGAGTCAAAGTTATTCTTATTTTTATAAACTTCTTCATTGTTTCAAATTATAAATACTTGTCTAAGTTGTCATCTATTGATGAACAACTAGATGCTGCATTTACAAATATTTATCTATCGAGATCTAACACTATTATGTTTCTCTAATGGATGACAATCTTTTGGGATTTGTCCTATTAAAAACAACAAGCTAAGTTAGACCGACAAATTTGAAATTAAACTACAATTAATAACAGAAAATAACATTGTTATCCCAATTTTTGCACTCTGAGGTGGCATCACCCGATGGTGACACGTGGAATCAACTCCAGGTATTTGCTCGCGGACATAGGTCGAACAAGACACTTCGTACATTCGCTCGGACGAAGTCTTCCAGACCGAGCAGTGGGCAATTTGCACAGAATGCCAACACTTAGCGAATTCAGCTTTTGCATCGTGAGTCATCAAGGAAATCCCTATAACTTTGGGATCAGATTACAGAGATATGGCAAGCTGTCCAAATCCCATGATCAGTGTATTTTGTATTTACTATGCTATCTTTCTGCTTATATCAAATGTAACGAGAAGGGAAATACTACCTCTTCACATTAGGAGATATTGTTGTAAGAGCTCTAAGAATAGAAACATTTCTCCTTGTTCTTAAGTCAATACAAATAATGAGAATTAGGCTATTACTGAACTTCTCGGGGCTGAACCTCTATAAAATTCTTGTGTCTTTATTTGCCTTACTATATTTTGATCATATTAAACTACTTGTCGCTTACAAAATTAGACTCACTGTCGTTGGCTAAAAGCGAGGTCAAGATTTCGGTGCTTTCATTGAGAGTTGAACTCAAGGATCGTTCTTTACTCCAAATTTAATCACAAGTACGATGGTGGTACAGACTTGTAGGGGCGTGGTTGATCCGGAAAATCCACTGGCAGTGGATCCTGCACTACAGAACCCGGGAAACATAAGGGTTCTACCAATTGTAAGTCCCATACAGCCATCAACTGCGGGTCACGGTGTGACGACTCATGTGGATGAAATCGCGCCTGTTGTGCAAGAGACTGGAAATACGAGTTCAGCAGCCGACCAAGGTATTCATAACACAGTCGTTCCGCCCGCTACCAATGTTCAAACAACCATTAGAGATGACACTGAGATCGAGAAGCTCCGTGCAGCTCTTGGACTCATGCAGGGTCATACCAACACCCTAAATCATCATCTGGAGGAACTCCGTGCTGCGGTAAATCTCGCGTTTGAAGAGCAGAGGCGCATGTTCGCCGAATGGAGGGACAAAGAGATGGAATCGTTAAGGGCTCATCATGCAGTCATTGACAATCGTAGTCAGCAAGCCACTATGCTAATACAAAAATCCTATCAATCTGTTTGGTAGCAACCCCCAAATGTCATCCCCTTGGGTGAAACAGATGAAGATCGAGCGATGAATACTTCCCAGACTATAAATGGTCAGCTGTAAAAACTCGAGTCACAGGTTCCGCCTGTGGGCCTAGTGGTAGGCGGGAAGACTTTGTCTTGTAATTCATCAGGAAAAGTCATACCCAACAATTCCAACCAGGAAAATGGTGCCGGACAGCTCATTAGCTAGACAAACAAGTCGTTGAGACAGCTAGGCGTTTCCATATTTGATAGATTGGGGACTACTCATGATCTCAAAAACGATTTAAATAGGAGGAGAGGAGTGGACGATTAGCTTGACACGCCGATCGTGCAGCCCGAAACCTGCGCTCAAATGTCTGCTCTGAAAGATGCTGATGTGACTCAGATCGGCCAAAATGTCGAACAGGTTAGTCCAATTGTGCAGAGGAATGGCAACCTGGAAGATGTATGCTGGTAAGGCATGGCCGGTCAGAGGAATAACGATCTCAATTTGGATTGAGCACGTGGAACCCCTTTCTGCCCCGAGATCAATCTCCTAGAGTTGCCCCACAAGTTTAAAATGTTGGAATTATTTTACCAGGATCTTAGATTTACTAACAAGTCTGTTGTTTAACATCCTAAATATGAACTTCTAAAATGATATGAAATAAACACATATAAAGTATAAGAAACCTTACAGTGGTTGCAGCAGAATATAATGTCTCTTTCCACTCTAACCCTTGTGTCCTTTCTGTAACACAGTATCACCAATTTCTGAGCCCGAATGTCCTTCTCTTGAATCTGGATTCTTCACAACCTTACACACTATGATTGAGATACCACTTGATGTGTGTGGGCACTCACTCACTCACTATAGGCTCAATTTAGAAGAGAGGAAGAGAGAGAGAGAAGGTGGCGGCTAGGGTATAGGAAGAAGGCTTTGAATTTTTATCTGAAGGAATGAGATGCATCATCTTTTTCCTGAAGCCATCACTGCCTATTTATAGGAAACCACCTAGGGTTAGGTTAAAATATTTTGCACTAAAATAATTAAAAAAATAAATGGTAAATTGCACTATAAGTGGCCGACCATGATGTGGACAATGGGCCCCACTTTGCAATTTTGCCATTTTGTCATTTCTCCATCTCATTTTCTCAAAAACGCCAATTTTCCAATTTAACTATTTAAATGCCAACTCTAATTATTTAATAACTAAAAATTAATTATTAAATAATATTGTCATTTAATATATTTATTAATTAGACTAACCAGTCTCGTGATTAACAAATGAACCCTAGAAACTCTTTCTTCACAATTAAGCCCTTGCTCAGTGAAAATTCATAAACTAGACATTGTCTAATTTTAGAATTATAATTGATTAATCAAAATCAATTAACTGAGTCTTACAAGCAGTATTTTCTCAACTAGTATGGGAACCATGGGCCTATATATTTTGAGCTTCCAATAAGCAAACCCAGAACTTACCAACTAAATTCATCGACTTATTAATTCCTTGTTGCATCCACTCATAGAACTTGGAATTGCACTCTCAGTTATATAGAACGCTCTATATGTTCCACGATATAGATACGCTATTATTATCCATTGTTATACTCCCAATAATCAATGATCCTCTATAGATGATCTACATTGTATAGGGATTAAATTACCGTTACACCCTTCAATGTACTTTATTCTTAAAACACTTAGCTACCTATAAACGATATTTCAGTGAACATAATCACTAAAATGAGTACTCAACCATTTATCTCTATTTAGCAAAGCTCGAAGGAAATCATCATTTCACTTCTATGTCTAGAAAGAAGCTATAGATTCCATATCTATGTTCAGCGCTCCCACTCAATTCTACTACCATGTTCCCAAAATGTACGTATCACCCTGATTAATAAGTAGGCTTAACTAACAAATCAAAGAACATGTATAATACTCTTGAGATCGAACCTAACCATGTCAGGATTAAGATCATTTGATATAGGATCAACTAGGTGATATTGAATTGAATAGATATACAGTAAATCATCATATCTATACAAAGGTTCAATATCAGTCCCTTCTGATGCATACTCCATGCATCCAACCCAAGCTTTACTTTAACCAATGCCTTGGAAAGAACATAGCACTTATCCAAGGTGCAAGTAAACTATGTTGTAGATTATCATATTAGTTAAACCCTGTGTACTGATAAATCTAGGAATATATATTTATTCACATAATCTTGATTACTTTCCACTGTGCTGACGACACAATAAACAAGAATATAAATGTGATATGGATTTGGATGAATTTATAAATCAAATAAACATATAAATGATAACATGAACCAAATGACACATTAAGTGATGAAAATACTTCTGTTTCTTTATTGATATTTCAAAGATAAATATTACATTGAAATAGAGTTTTATTTAGGGCATAAAACCCAACATAAAATGCCAACCTGGAACATGTATACTGGTAAGGAAGATCTATTATCCCACCTTAAGTATTTCAAGATATAAATGGATCTACAAGGAGTAAGAGGAGACGTATGTTGCAGAATTTTTCCTGCCACCTTCTCGGAAGCCGCCCAACAATGGTATTTCAAGCAGGCACCTGGAAAGTTCAACTCGTGGAAAGCTTTCTCCTCGGAGGTCCATGCATAATTTTCCTCCTCTCGCCAACTTCTGTTGCACCTAGGAGACCTTGTCGAAGTAAAGCAAAGACCAGGCGAGCCTCTCCGAGCCTACATCAGCAGATTCATGACGGAGGCGACTAAGGTTTCATGAGTAACCGAAGATGGAAAGTTGTCCTCAATTCTGGGGGGCATTGAAGTCCTTGGTGAGCTTTGGAAGGACATAAGGAAGAATAGTCCGGTAGACTCAATGAGTGATTTTCTCGAACGGGCTGGAGGTTTTATCAAACTTGAAGAGACTATTCAGTGAGGAGAAGGTATGCAAAAACCTAACAAGTCGAAAGCTTCTTCAACTGGGACATCCGTCCAGCTCCCCCATTACCTAAGCAATTCAAGCTCAAACGGTAAATGTTCCAGCAACAATAATAGGCAAGGGAATGAGAAAAAGGGAAATTTCATCGGCAAAACTGAACAAGCTCCCCGAGAGAATCATGCCAAGTATACTGCATTTACCATCTCGACTGAGGATACAGAAAGTGTTTACATGGCCACTCAGTCACTAGCCCTGTACAAGAAGCCCGTGCCCATGAAAAAAGATGTCAGCAAGAGAGACATGACCAAGTTTTGTTGATTTCATGGAGACTACGGCCACGACACCAATGAATGCAACAATTTGAAGTGGGAAATTGAATTCCTGATAAGGAAAAATAACCCGCATGTACAGAAGTATGTCAAGGTCGATCAGAGTCAAAGGGGTGATAATAACCAAGACTTGCTACCTCCACCAGTAGATGGACATTTGCAAGTCATCATTGGAGGCCCGCATATAGCTGGAGATTTGGGCAAAGCTCAAGAGAGGTATGCCCGAACAGCACAACACGAGCAAGAAGAAGTGATCATGGCCGTAGAAGAAAGGAAGCCTAAAATCCCACAGGCAGGAGAGCCCACCATAACATTCAACGACGAAGATGCTTTCAAGATTAGGTTTCCACACAATGACCCATTGGTCGTGGAGGTCTAGATAGCCAACAAGATGGTGGCCAGAATCATGATAGATAATGGAGCCTCTTCCAACATCTTATTCAAGACTGCCTATGAAAAGATGGGGCTCTAGCTCAAAGATCTAACCCCCTGTTGGTTTCTCCGGTCAAGGAGTTGCACCTCTAGGGCAAATTTGACCACCCCTCACTGTTGGGCAAGCTCCGACAAGCATGACTATAATGGCACAATTTCTGGTATTAGACGTTCCATCAGCCTTTAACGTCATGCTATGCCGACCAGCTTTGTATGACTTAAAGGTTGTTATGTCGATATTCCATTCATGCCTGAAGTTCCCGATAAAGAATGGGGTAGGGTGTCTAAGAGGAAACTAGTCGATTGCTCGAGAATGTTATAATCTTGCAGTGGCCAAGGCTAAGAAGGAAGTATCCTCCAGCCAGAGCACAGACAAGGGAAAAAAAATTTCTACGTAGGGCACTTCCCAAGGAAGAGATGAAGATGTGGATCCTTGACTTGGGGACCCAAGCAGTAATGTTGCACCTGTGGAAGAATTAGAAGAGATTGAGATCGATCTAGTTATCCCAGCCAGGAAGCTAAAAATTTGAAAAGGTTTGTTGCTTGAAGTAAAATCAGCATTGATAAAATTTCAAACAGCAAACCTAGACGTTTTTGCCTGGTCACATGAGGATATGGTCGGAATTGATCCTTCTGTAATTTCGCACGTCCTAAATATTGATCCTAACTTCTGGCCAGTCCAACAAAAGCGAAGGCTATTGGACAAAGAGCAAGCACTAGCCTTGAAGGAAGAGGTAGAGAAGCTACATAATAATAATTTCATAATTAAAGCTTTCTACCCAGCTTGGGTTGCAAATCCCATACTCGTACCCAAGCCGAACAAGAAATGGCGAGTATTTATTGATTTCGCAAACCTCAACAAAGCATGCCCCAAAGACTATTTTCCACTTCCAAGAATCGATCAGCTCGTGGACGCCACAGTTCGGTATATAATCAAATCAAAATGCATCCACCAGACCAAAAACATACAAGTTTTGGAACAGATATGGGTCTATATTGCTACAAAGTCATGCCATTTGTCCTAAAAAAAACGTTGGAGCCACATAAGGATATGGTCTATATTGCAAACCTAGACGTTTTTTCCTGGTCACATGAGGATATGGTTGGAATTGATCGTTCTGTAATTTCGCACGTCCTAAATATTAATCCCAACTTCCGGCCACTCCAACAAAAGAGAAGGCTATTGGACAAAGAGCGAGCACTAGCCTTCAAGGAAGAGGTAGAGAAGCTACACAATAATAATTTCATAATCGAAGCTTTCTACCAAGCTTGGGTTGCAAATCTTGTACTCGTACCCAAGCTGAACAAGAAATGGCAAGTATGTATCGATTTCACAAACGTCAACAAAGCATGCCCCAAAGACTATTTTCCACTTCCAAGAATCGATCTGCTTGTGGACGCAACATTCGGGCATGAAATATTAAGCTTCATGGATGCTTATTCGGGGTATAATCAAATCAAAATGCATCTACCAGACCAAGAACATACAAGTTTCCGAAAGATATGGGTCTATATTGCTACAAAGTCATGCCATTTGGACCAAAAAACGCTGGAGCCACATACCAAAGATTGGTAAACAAGATGTTTAAAGACCAGATCGAACGAAACATGGAAGTATATGTGGATGACATGCTCGTAAAATCCAGGAAGGCTGGGGGGCACATAAATGACCTGGACGAATTCTTTGAAGTCCTCAAGAAGTACAACATGAAACTAAATCCCTTAAAGTGCTCCTTTGGAGTTAGCTCGGGAAAGTTTACGGGCTTCATTATCAATCCAGAGAAGATTCAAGCCCTCCTGGATATGAAGTTGCCAACAAAAACCAAGGAAGTGCAAAGTTTGACTGGTCGAATCGCCGCACTCAGCAGATTTTTTTTTCAAATTCCACAGACAAGTGTGTTCCATTCTTCAACATCCTGCGAGGAAATAAGAAGTTTGAGTGGATAGAGGAATGTGAAAAAGCTTTTCAGGAGCTAAAAATGCAACTCGCAAAGCCTCCCGTACTCTTGAAACCTCTAGATGGAGAAGACCTTGGGATATCCTTAGCTGTCACGGAGCACGTTGTGAGTGTCGTGCTGATCAGAGAAGAAAACAACATACAACACTCGGTCTTTTACATCAGTAAGAGACTCATTGAGGCCGAAAGCTGGTACCCGTTGATAGAGAAACTCGCTTACTTCCTAATTCTAGCAACAAAAAGTTAAGGCCCTATTTTTAAACTCATCTTGTTCGGGTGTATACAGACCGACCATTACACCAAATATTGCAAAAGTCAGACGCTTCTGGATGGTTACTCAAGTGGGCAGTAGAGCTGGGTCAGTACGAAATTACCTTCAAACCCCAAACAGCAATCAATGGCCAGGCCCTAGCAGACTTTGTGGTAGAATGCACAGGCAAAGAAAAAAGCATATCAAAAGGTGACCCCGAGCCAGTACTAACACCTTAGCCAAGTAACAGTGAAGACAAGCCAACTTGGAAACTAAATGTGGACAGGTCGGCTAGAGATCAACTATCCGGTGCAGGAATCGCCCTTGTCACGCTTGGGGGGCAACACCTGCACGCTGCAGTTATGTTTGGATTCAAGGCATCCAATAACGAAGCCGAGTATGAAGCTTTGATCGCTGGCCTAAAATTCAAATTCCAGGAGAAGAAAACACGACTGCAGACACGTTAGCTCGATTGGAAAGTAGTAATGTAAATGATAAAGCGAACTTTGTCCCTATCTAGTTCCTCAAAGAGCCTAACATTATTGGCACAGAAGAAATCGAAATGATTGATAATTCCCCAAACTGGATGACACCAATAGCAGCCTACCTCAACACTGGGGAACTCCAAGATCATCAAAATGAAGCTTGAAAAATGAGAAGGAAGGTTGCACGGTATATCATAGTAGAGAGAATTATGTACAGAGGAGGGTTCTCCATGCCATTGCTCAAATGGGTTACTCAAGAAGAAGCTGCACGACTTCTATCTGAGGTGCACGATGGATTTTATTGAAATCATGCCTTGGGGCAGAGTTTATCTAAGAAAATTCTAAGGTAAGGTTATTTTTTGCCGACAATGTTTGAAGATTCAAAGGCCTATGTTAAGAAATGTGACAAATGCCAGAAATGTGGCCTTTTGCCTTCTGGGGAATTGACCTAATCGGACAATTATCCAAAGGCAAGGGGGGAGTGCAGTACGTAGTGATAGCGGTGTTGGAAATATTTTACCAGGATCTAGATTTACTACCAAGTATGTTTTATTAACATCCAAATATGAATTCTAAAACAATGAAATAAACACATATAAAGTTTAGTAAACCTTACATTGGGTGAAGCGGAATATAATGACTCCTTCCATTCAGATCTCTAGCCCTTGATTCCTTTCTTTAGCAGAGCATTATCAAGATCTGAATCTGGATCTCTTTCTCTCCTTCTTGTTGTTTGGATTCTCCTACAGTCTTACACACTATGATTGAGATACCACTTGATGTGTGTGGGCACTACTCTATCACTCAAGGATTTCGAAATTTTAAAAGAACAAAAGAGAGAGAGGGGCGGCAATGGCTTTCTCTGAAAGAAACAATGTGCAAGTCATGAGTTTTCTGAAGCCAACACTTTCTATTTATAGAATGCCATCTAGGTTTAGGTTAGAATTGTATGGCATTAAAATAATGGAAAAATAAAATGGTAAAAGCTTGTGCATAGTGGGCGGCCATATAAGGAAATTGGGCCTCACTTTGCAACTTTCCCATTTTGTTATTTTTCATTCCCATTTTCTCAAAAATACCAATTTTTCAATTTAACCATTTAAATGCCAATTCTAATTATTTAATAACGAAAAAATAATTATTAAATAATATTGTCACTTAATATATTTATTAATTTAGACATATAAAGTCTCTTAATTAATAAATAAACCTAGAATCTCTTTTCTTTAAAATTTGGCCCTTGCTTAGTGAAAATTCATAAAGTAGACATAGTCTAACTTTAGAATTATAATTGATTAATTTAAATCGATTAACTGAGTCTTACAAGCAGTATGGTCTCAACTAGTATGGGGACCATGGGCCTATATTTCCCAGCTTCCAATAAGTTGAACCGAATTTACCAAGTAAATTCCCTAACTTATTAATTCCTTATTGAATCCACACTTATAACTTGGAATTACACTCTCAGTCATATAGAACGCTCTATATGTTCCATGATATAGATACGTCATTAGTTATCCATTGTTATAATCCTAATTTGATCAATGACCCTCTAATAGATGATCTACATTGAATAGGCACTAAGTTACCGTTACACCTTCAATGTATTTTATCCTTAAAAAACTTAGCTCCATATAAATGATATTTCAGCGAAGTGAAATGAGATCTCCACCATTTATATCTGTTTAGCCAAGCTCGAAGGATATCATCGTTTCACTTCTAAATTCCTATAGAAGTTATAGATTCCATATTTATGTTAGCGCTCCCACTCAATTATACTATCATGTTCCCAAAATGTACGTATCACCCTAACCCAAAAGTAGGCCTAACTAACAAATCAAAGAACATGTATAATATGTTGGAATTATTTTATTTTACCAGGATCTTAGATCTACTCACAAGTATGTTGTTTAAACACCCTAAATATGAGCTTTCTAAAACGATAAATTAAACACATATAAAGTTAAGAAAACCTTACATTGATGCAGCGGAATTAATGTCTCCTTCCACTCAGATCTCTAACCCTTGAATCCTTTCTGTAGCAGAGTATAATCAAGATCTGAGCCCGAATGTCCTTCTTCTTCAAGTTTGATCCTTCACAGTCTTCCAATCTATGATTGAGTTACTGCTTGCTGTGTCTGGGCACTTACTATCTCACTAAGGTTCGAAATTGATAAAGAAGAAAAGAGAAAGGGATTTCGGCCAGGTATAGAAAGTGGGGAAGGCTCAGTTTTTCTGAAGAGAGAAATTTCTGTCAGAAAAGGTTATTGAAAACTTGTGAAAGCATGTTTTGTGACTGAGCCATCACTTTCTATTTATAGGAAACTACTTGGTTTAGGTTAGGAATTATTTGGCATTAAAATAATGAAAATATTAATTTGGAATCCCACATTAAGTGGCCGGCTATGGTGTAGTATTGGACCTCACTTGATTTTGCAATTTTATCAAATTTTATCTCTATTTTCTCAAAAACGCCAATTTTCCAATTCTAACCTTTTAAATGCCAAAACTAATTATTTAATAACTAAAATGGATTATTAAATAATATTGTCATTTAATTTAATTATTAATTAGACATATAAAGTCCATTAATAAATAAATAAACCTAGAAACTCTTTTCTTTAAAATTTCACCCCTGCTTAGTGAAAATTCATAAAATTAGACATAGTCTAACTTTAGAATTATAATTGATCAATCACGAATCAATTAATGAGTCTTACAAGCAGAATGTTCTCAACTAGAATGGGGACCATGGATCTATATGCTGAGCTTCCAATAAGTGAACCAAATTTACCAAGTAAATTCCTACTTATTAATTCTTCGTTGAATCCACTCTTAGAACTTAGAATTGCACTCTCAGACTTATATAGAGCATATTGTATGTTCCACGATATCAATATACTATCTCATTTAACCATTTTTATGATCTTATTGTGATTTAAAGATCCTCTATATAGATGATCTACATCGAGATGGGATTTCTTTACCGTTCTCACCCCTCAATGTATTTTGCCCCTTAAAACACTTAGCTACCTGTAAATGGTGTTTAGTGATCTAATAATTAGTCAGTTAAACAAGAGCTCATCCATTTACTTCTATTTGCTAAGCTCGAAGGGAATCATCACTTGACTTCTATACACCAGTAGAAGCTATAGATTCCATATTTATGTTTAGCACTCCCACTCAATCATACTATCATGTTCCCAAAATATACGTATCACCCTGACCCAAAAGTAGGGTTAACTAATAAATCTAAGAACATGAATAGCCCTCCTGAGTTGAGCCTAAGCATATCAGGATTTAGATTTTTTTAATCTTAAGATCAACTACTGATATTGACTTGGAAAGATATGTATAACGGTAAGTTTGTAATATCTTAACTTAGTTGCAATATCCGTCCAGTCCAATGTATACTCCATACATTTGAAACTAGTATACTTTACTAATGTCCTGGAAACAACATAACACTTACTCCAAGTGTAAGTACACATCATCGCTGATTATCACATTAGTGTAAATCCAATAACACTGATGAAACAGGGACCAAAACTTTTGATTCATATGATCACAATCACAGTCCACTGTGTTGACGATACTGTAATTGTTAATAAACATATGATCTGGATTTAACTGATTTTGTGTGTATAAATAAACATATCAAACATGTTAAACATATTAAACCATTAGCATGTAAAATTCATGCAAACATCAATCACTTCAAATTTCTTATATTGATAACTAATCAGATTGTAAAGAGTTTTATTTAGGGCATAAAACCCAACAAACTCCCACTTGCACTAATATAAAACAAACTGTGCCAATAGGTCAATCTGATGTCTTGATCTTCAGATCAAGTGTAGTATATTTGAATCCACCCAAACTTCTGGAACTAGTTCATAAATACTCTTATGAAACATCCTTTACTATATGCTTTACTCATCAAGGGATACTGAAATCTTTTACTGTTTTAAAAGTACATCTGAATAAACAGAAGACATATCTCACATATTTTAAAATATGTAATTGAGATAATACAGTGTAGACTTTTCTTCGGTGATATAACTTTCTGGTATTTTCGAATAGACCAAGTTATAATTCTTCTCTGGTAGAGCTTGAATCATTATTCAATAATTCCTCCACCCCCAAAGTAAGCACCATCTTATAGAAATCGAAATTAGATGGTGAGATACAAGGACAACTGATACACAGTTGCTTAATATCTTACATATAGATCACTTTCATAAATCTTTCTTGAATATCTTCTAATGTTCCCTATTTGATTACATCTCAGATAGCTCCCACTCAATAGCAGATGTCTGGTTAAATAATACTTTTAACCTCTGATTGTTTAAAGAGTTACCTAGTTGTGACTTTTGTATTAGTCTGAAACATTAAGTTAAGACTAAGTCATCAACATAGCAGACTAGTATTTTGAAGTGAAAAATACATGCCAGAGATAAAGTAATCAAAATTAAGATACCATAAAATTTTATGAGGATTAAGAATTCTAGGTTCAAGTCATTTGAATGGACTGAACTAGAATTCTTTATCTTATTCTCATAATTTTTGATAAGCTATTCCTAGCCATGTGAATGGTTAGATTTGCTTTTCAGTAGTGTTCTTAAGTACCTATCACAATTATCAACCTAATGAAGATGGGTATAGAACTTTAAAATTCTCCCACTCAATTAAGGTAGTGTGAAACTTTAACAAAGAACTTTCAAAGGTATCAAACTTTTACTTACAACAGTAAAAACGAAATGGATCATACAATCAAGATCAAGAATTTGTATTGACAATAGCTAACTCATTATATTACTTCCATGTTTAAACAAGATATGTGTTTCATAGGGAATTGTGGAATGGACTCCACCCCTAAGAATATACTGTTGGGTTTTATGCCCTAAAAAAACTCATTTCAATATAATAAGATTTACTTATTAATATAGATCAGAAATAACATTTAATGCTGCGTGGTTCACATGATTTATTTCATGATTATATGTACATAATGTATAAATTCATCTGAAACCCTTTTCACATACTTGATCCTGTTTATTGTGTCGTCAACACATTGGAAAGTAAACATGACTATGTGAATAAAGTTTCCTAGATTTATCAGATACAGGGTTTTACTGATATGATAATCTACAACAAGAGTTTACTTGCATTTGGAGAAATGTTATGTTCTTTCTAGAGCATTGGTTAAAGTAAAGCTCAGGTTGGATGCATGGAGTACGCATCGGAAGGGACCGATATTGAACTTTGACTTAGATTTATTAAACTTACCGTAATATCTATTCAAGTCAATATCGCCTAGTTGATCCTAGATCAAATGTTCTTAATCCTGTTATGATTAGGCTCAATCTTGAAAGGCTATTCGTGTTCTTTGATTTGTTAGTTAAGCCTACTTTTAGGTTAGGGTGATACGTACATTTTGGGAACACGGTAGTGCAATTGAGTGGGAGCGCTAGCATAAACATCGAATCTATAGCTTCTATCTGGCGAATAGTAAGCAAAGGATGATCTCCTTCGAGCTTGACCAAACGAACATAAATGGTGGAGTACTCATTTCACATAAGCTGAAATATCATTTATACGGGGTTAAGTGTTTTAAGGAATAAATACATTGTAGGGTGTAACGGTAATTTAATCCCTTTACAGTGTAGATCATTCATATAGAGGATCATTGATCACATTAGGATTATAACAATGGATAACTAATGATGTGTCTATATGGTGTAACATATAGAGCATTCTATATACTGAGAGTGCAATTCTAAGTTCTATGCGTGGATTCAACGAAGAATTAATAAGTTAGTGAATTTTAGTGCTAAATTCTTGATCTACTTATTGGAAGCTCGGTTATATAGACCCATGGTCCCCCCACTAGTTGAGATAATATTGCTTGTAAGACTCATTTAATTGGTTTTGATTAATCAATTATAATTCTCAAATTAGACTATGTCTATTTGTGAATTTTCACTAAGTAAGGGCGAAATTGTAAAGAAAGAGTTTTTAGGGGCATATTTGTTAATTATGATACTTTGTATGGTTCAATTAATAAATGTGATAAATGACAATATTATTTAATAATTATTTATAGTTATTAAATAGTTAGAATTGGCATTTAAATGGTTGAATTAGAAAATTGGCGTTTTTGAGAAAATCAGATGCAGAAAAGATAAAACTGTAAAATTGCAAAAAGTAAGGCCCAAATCCACTTGTATAGGGCTGGCCACTTTTGTAGGAAATTTAAACTGATATTTTTATTATTTTAATGCCAAATAATTCAAACCTTACCCTAGTGGAATGCTATAAATAGATAGTGAAGGCTTCAGGAAATTTACACTTACATTTTCTATTTTTCCTTCAGAGAAAAACCTGAGCCTTCTCTCTCCCTATCTTTGGCCGAACCCACTTTCTCTCTCTCTTCCTCTTGAATTTCGAAATCCTTAGTGTATGAGTAGTGCCCACACACAGCAAGTGATACCTCAATCATAGTGAGGAAGATCGTGAAGAAAGACATTCAGCAAAAGGAGTTTCAGCATCAAAGATTCAGAGAAAGAGATCCAGGTTCAGATATTGATAATGCTCTGCTACAAAAAGGAATCAAGGGCTAGATATCTGAACGGAAGGAGTCATTATATTCCGCTGCACCCAATGTAAGGTTTCCTAAACTTTATATGTGTTTATTTCATCGTTTTAGAAAGTTCATATTTAGGGTGTTAATAAACATACTTGTGAGTAGATCTAAGATCCTGGTAAAATAATTCCAACAACTGGCCTCAGAGCCATGGTAATTGATTTACTTGCAAGAAATTTGGACTTTAAAACGATTGTTTGTATGTTCTTTGGATGGTATCATGTTGTATTGAGTGTTATTTGATGATTGATTGATGATGGTGAAATTTTCGTGAAACATAATTGCGATTTTATCTCTGGAATTATTTTTATTGGATAGTATGGAAAACATTAAGCAAGTTAGCCTTTTACAGAACTTAATTTGGATTTTATTTGAATTAGTTATGATTTTTTGAAGATTTGAAAAAAATCGGGACTATGCTGATATTTTCCTGCGATCGCAAATCTGTCCGTACAGTTTCGAATTTTTTTGTTTTTCTTCAATTTTTCATGCTTTTTCATGGAATTAACTTCCAATTTTTTGTATAGTTTTGTATTTATACTATTACTATTCCTAATTCAATTCTAATTATCATTTTGAATTAATTTTATATTTTTTAAATTTAATTCAAGATATTAGTGTAATTTGAATTTGAATAGAATTAGTATCTATCTTCTTGCTTAAAACTCTATCTTATTTTTAAATTTGATTATATCTTTTTTTTAAAAAAATTTAAGGTCAGATTTTATAAGATATTTATAAAATCTTTTAAGATATTTTTAAGATATCTTATCTTTTAAGATATTTTTAATTATATCTTATCTTTTAAGATATTTTTTTTTAAATTAAATCTTTTTAGATATTTTGACCTTATTTAAATTTAAAATAAGATATTTATAATCGTGTAATTTTAAATAGATATAAGATATTTTGCTAACTTTTAAATTTTGTTATTTTATTTATTTAAATTAAATTTAAAATCTGAAAAGATATTTCATTTATCTTTTCTAATTTTTATTTAATTTTTATTTTTAAAATAACATTTAATTTTTAAAAGTAGTTAGCAAATTTTGAAATGATATTTAGGTTGGTTGAAACCTAATTTTTCAAAAAGTAGGTTTAATTTTAAATATTTTTTTTTAAATTTCGAAATTTAAATTTTATTTCCGAAATTAAATTTTTTTTAAATTTTATTTTATTTTTCGAATATTAAAATATTTTTTAATTATTTATTTTTTGAAATTTTTATTTAAAATTAAATAAATCCTACTTCCAACTATCCAGCTAACCTTGTTGCAGGAGTATGTGGTTTTAGCTTGTTTGTAAGTTTTCAAAACCTATTATTACTTGATTGCAAATAGTCATGGTTACTTTTTGCCAGATCTAATGATCTGATGGCTCCCTTGGTCAAGTTAATAATTTGTAACAGGTATATTTACAATCTTCTTTCATCTGTGTATGACCTAGCAACATGATAGGACCCATCCAAAGTGTGCCTGTGTGAGCCTATGTGTTTAATTTTATTATAGATGCATATAGGTTGTTGTTGCTAAAATAAATTATCATAGTTCTTGATAGAATTTATTTAGGCCCATTTAGTTATTGGGCTTATTCAATTAATAACAGTTGTTCTTATTAAGGTTAAATTCCTCTCTTTTGGGCCTTGTGTGAGAGTTGGGAGCCATAGAAGTGGGTACGACATACTGAACCCAGCACCCCCTCACATGAACCACCCCAATTGTGAAGGTCCATTTGCCTGATTTGAACAACTGTACTAGGTTAATTACACTAGTTTAACCTAATAAAATTGATTAGCAACATAATTAATTTCATTTATTTTGAAATTAATTTAAGAAAATTATAGTTTAAAGAATTTTTATTCTAAGCTAAACTATATGTATTTTCTTGTATTTAATTAAATATAGAATTATAACCATCTAGATTCTTTCTAGAACTTAATTTAAATTTTTCATTAAATATTCTTATTTAAGTTGATATTTAGTTATCTACAACTAACCAACTTAAATTTTAATATCTTTTGAATTTCAAATTTCAAAATTAAGTTGAGGAATTTTAGGCATTGGTTATTAAGATTCTTTAGATATTTTTTAAGTTAATATCTTTTCAAATATTAACTTAAAATGGAATATTTTCAAATTAAGTGGTTACAACTTAATTTTTGATATTTAATTAAATTTAAATTTGAAAATATTTAAGTTCAAAATTTTTTCTAATACAACTTAAATTAGATATTTTTTTCAAATTTTGTGGAAAAGATACTTAGTCAAATAAGATATTTTCTAGATAATTATTTCTAGACTACTTATTATTTCTAACATTAAATAGGAAATATTATACATTGTGAAATTAATTATTTATTAATTAATTTTGGTACAATTTATTTTAAGTATATTTTTCCTAGTATTAAACTAGAGATTAATAATTAAGCCTTCTCTACACTTAATTATTTATTTCTTGAATTTAATACATTTAATTAACTTGAAAATTGAATATCTAAGTTGATTTTTATCATCATACTTAAATATTTCTTTTTCATGACATTTAATTAAATAGAAAATTATTTTTAGTTAAAATTTATTTTTTCAACTAAATTTAAATAATTTTCAAAGTATATTTTTTTCTTTATTTTATTAATCAATTTTCGAAATTGCATTTCTTAAATGCTAGAATTTCGAATTTTATCTTGAAAAATAGATTAAGTTGTAAATTAATTATTTATTTTAATTAATTCTTGGATCAACTTAAATCAATGATTTTTTCATTTATTGAGTAATTTAAAATAAATTGAACTAAAGTATATTATTAGAAATTGAATTAATTAGTCAAAGAAAAATCTAGATAGATGATATTTTTGCTTGAAGTATTTTTCTAGTATATTTAATTAAATAGAAAATTAATATTTAAGTTGATTTTCATCATCATACTTAAATATTTGAAATTTTTCTTATATATTTAATTAAATAGGAAAATTATATTTTTTGTTGTAAATTAATTTTATTAATTAATTTTGGGCCAACATTAAATTAGAATAATTTTTCCAAGATTTTTTTTTTTATTTTAACATGCATTTTTCGAAAATTGTATTCTTATATACTTTAATTTTTCGAAATGCAATATATATTTATAGAAAATTAAATTTGAGTTGTAAATTAATTTAAATTAATTTTGTAACAACTTAAATTGAATATTTTTCTAAATATTTATTGGAAATTATTACTAAGATGGAAATCATTCATGTTATTTTCATATCCATCTAAGTAAAATTTATAAATATTAAATTAAAATTTATATTTAGAATTTTTCATTCTAAATTGGAAATTTTAATTAAATAAATATATATTTAAAATAAATAGAATAAATAAAGAGAATCAAAGAAAATACAACTCACTTTAAATGATGAGCTTGATTATTATTAAGATATTCGATCTCCATTGTGGGTTTTACACCGCGTTTGTTTTAGTGAGTAATCCTCCCTAATGGAGGAACGTTCATTAGCAATTTCGCACCGTTTAACCTCGCATGATAAGTAGTTTGTAAGTGTTTTGTATGGTATAGATCACCCTAATGGTGGCGACCATACTTGACTTGCAAATTATGAAACAATGGTGGAAGCTCATAAGATAGAATTGCCTTGACTCTCGCCTAAACGGGACAACGCTGAATTCCAATCTTGATCGAATAAAAGGTTGCTAGAATGGTTATCATTTTAGATGAGCTGACAACTCTATTCAATGGATGATGCTTTGACTCTCGCCTACACGGGACACTGTATCAGTTTGTTGAAAAACCTTGGAAATTATTTAGGATTGTAAGTTTTAGTATTTTCACTTGTCATTCCTACTTGCTATATGTTTATAATTTCTGAATTGTGTATGAATTTATATTGAACCATGTTATTTTCTGTTATTAAGTTGTAGTTTAATTTCGAATCTTCATTGTTGGTCTCACATGTTTGTTTTTCTAATTAGATAAATCCCTAATGGATTTTCACCATTAGACATACATAATAGTGTAAGATCTCGAAAGATAAATATTGTATATGCAACATCTAGCTGTTCATCAATTGATGACACCTTAGACTAGTATTTTTACAATATGAAACAAGAAGATTACATAAATAAGATTACTTTGTCTTTCGCTAATCGAAGCATCGTTGGATTCTTATTTATAAACGAAATTATCCTAATTCCTCTTAGCTTATTCATTTCGAATTAGCTTCAAAACATATCATTGGATGAATGGTCTATAAATCATTTCATGTCATTATATTTTCTCTTAAGAAATTAAATGACGCATATGATTATAATCCCGAAATTCTATTCCCAATTAATATAAATCCTCAATCTTAGAAATCTCCTACTTGTATGGGCAAATCTGACTTAGAGTTTGTATTAGTAGTGCTGGTCCAAGATAGAATTACTCATTATATTTGGTATAAATTTAAGTCTTTGACTTTAATTTTAGATTCCAAATAGAAATTTTCTTATATTTCTAATTCCAGAATACAATACAGTTACACTTTCTCAATTGTTTATATCCATCTTCTATTAATGGATTAAAACTGTATGGAATATGAGTTAGGTATTCTGTGACCAGGATCCACTTGCAGTATTCTAAGAACTCTTTGATGTAACTAAACCTATGTCATCAATAGACACTACCACATTTTTTTTTAATCTATGGCATTTGTATCTTGTTCATAGTGGATTTGACAAGATCAATCTCTGCAAAGAGTTAATATGCCTATATCCACTGAAAGTAGTTCATCTCATTCGCAGATGGATGTACATTCAGAGGTGGATATGAGTTTTTTGTTGTATTCTTAAAACGATAACTCTAGATTATACCTTTTAGCAAAGAAATTTGAAATGTTTGAAAAATTTCATTAATTTCTAGCAATGGTTAAAACCATTAAGGTAAGTGGTTAAAGATCTTGCGAACTGATAGGGGTGGCGAAATAGTTAGTAGATATGCAGTTCAAAGATCATTAAATTGATTTTTGAATTATATTTAAACTTACCTCCCCAGAAATTTCGAGTTGAATATTGATGATTAGTTACTAGTCGTTGCCTAAATCCTTCTATGGTAATACAATTTCAGAATGATGTAATGGTTGGGTACTTAATGTAAATCATTACTAGATTCATGGATGACCTAATCAAAATCTTAAGAAAAGCTAGAACTGTTAACCATGGTTTGTTAGCTATTCTAAGTGATTAGGGGTGGACCATCCCATTGTCAATAGATAAGAAAGTGTTTGTTCAAACAAATACTACTTTTCTAAGAAAATGACTAAGTCTGAAAACAAGTAGCAAATAAAGGAGATATTATTCTTGATTCCAAAAGTGTTCTATCAACTTATTTTACATATGATGATCCCACTGCCTCTGTTGTCTTGTCACAACCAAAGAGGTTAATACCATTTAGTTTTCTTCGACATAATTCACGGTACATTGTCATATTGGGAGAGTTTCTAGGAACTCACCTTCTTATGACTTGGGAGACACTAGTGATTAAAATCCATTGTGAGTTTAAACAAGTAATGGATTGTCAAGATAAGAAACTAAGAAGAAAAGCCAATAGAACTATGGTTTAATCCATTCACATGGAATAACCTAAAGTTTTCTATTACAAGGACATAAAAGGAAATTTTCGTTTATAAGTCCATTCAATAGACTTAACAAAACTTCCTGTTCCTAGTATTATAGGTTTGAGTTTATCTAAACCTATGGTTGTGGTATACCTGGTAATTACCTACTCTAATGCAAGCAACTTACTTTAGTAAGATGCTGAAGCATTTTCTTTCTAATGGCAATATATAGAAGCTTCACAACTTCTTAGGTATAGATTTTATTTATCTAAGGAAAAGTTTCAACTATTCCAGAAAAGATAAAGCCATGAAAGAATTTCTTATATCAACAGTGAGAGGTCTTAGATATGCTTTTGTATGCCTTAGACCAGACACCTGCTGTTGAGTGGGAGTAATGAGTAGGTATCAGATTAATCCAGGAGAAGAACATTGGAAGACAATCAAGTAAATCGTAAGATTAAGAAGAGGAACTATATGTTAGTCTATAAGAGTGTGTTTAAAACTCTTAGACTACACCATATCAGATTTCGAAATTTGCCTTTGTGCTAGAAAATCTTTCTGATAAGATGGTAATTACTCTGGGGGTGGAATAGTGATTTTGGAGAAGTGTAAAAACCTATCTGAAGTCTCTAGGTCTACCAGAGAGGGACTGAATGTTAAAGTTGCAGGAAAGGTACTTATTCAGTCTAAGGAAAGTTCTATACATTTTTGGCATCATTCCAAATTGCCTAAACTACTAGTGTTAATTTCCTGATTAACCAAAAGTAGTTGCCAAAGCTATAGAATCCAGTATCCCAAGAGAGTAGACATATAGAGAGGAATTTCACATTATTAATGATTTTGTGATTAAGGAAGAGTAATGGTGGAGAAAAGGTTGTGTTTAATTCAACCTTTCAGATCCTATTACGAGAAGTTTACTACTACTACACTTGATTTGTATATCACGGTGTTGAGATTATTTGAAACGCACTTTTTGTTTTATATTAGTGCAAGTGGGAGTTTGTTGGGTTTTATGCCCTCAATAAAACTCATTTCAATATAATCAGATTTACTTATTAATATAGATCAGAAATAACATTTAATGCTGCGTGGTTCACATGATTTATTTCATGATTATATGTACATAATGTATAAATTCATCTGAAACCCTTTTCACATACTTGATCCTGTTTATTGTGTCGTCAACACATTGGAAAGTAAACATGACTATGTGAATAAAGTTTCCTAGATTTATCAGATACAGGGTTTTACTGATATGATAATCTACAACAAGAGTTTACTTGCATTTGGAGAAATGTTATGTTCTTTCTAGAGCATTGGTTAAAGTAAAGCTCAGGTTGGATGCATGGAGTATGCATCGGAAGGGACCGATATTGAACTTTGACTTAGATTTATTAAACTTACCGTAATATCTATTCAAGTCAATATCGCCTAGTTGATCCTAGATCAAATGTTCTTAATCCTGTTATGATTAGGCTCAATCTTGAAAGGCTATTCGTGTTCTTTGATTTGTTAGTTAAGCCTACTTTTAGGTCAGGGTGATACGTACATTTTGGGAACACGGTAGTGCAATTGAGTGGGAGCGCTAGCATAAACATGGAATCTATAGCTTCCATCTGGCGAATAGTAAGCAAAGGGTGATCATAACTAATTCAAATTAAATCGAAATTGAGTTCTGTAAAAGGGTAACTTGCTTAATTTTTTCCATACTATCCAATCAAAATAATTCCAGAAACAGAATCGCAATTATTTTTCACGAAAATTTACAAACATCAATCAATCATCAAATAACACTCAATACAACATGATACCATCCAAAAACAAACAAGCAATCGTTTTAAAGTCCAAATTTCATGTAAGTAAATCAATTAACATGGCTCTGAGGCCAGTTGTTGGAATTATTTTATTTAAGCAGGATCTTAGATCTACTCACAAGTATGTTGTTTAAACACCCTAAATATGAACTTTCTAAAACGATAAATTAAACACATATAAAGTTAAGAAAACCTTACATTGATGCAGCGAAATTAATGTCTCCTTCCACTCAGATCTCTAACCCTTGAATCCTTTCTGTAGCAGAGTATAATCAAGATCTGAGCCCGAATGTCCTTCTTCTTCAAGTTTGATCCTTCACAGTCTTCCAATCTATGATTGAGTTACTGCTTGCTGTGTGTGGGCACTTACTCTCTCACTAAGGTTCGAAATTGATAAAGAAGAAAAGAGAAAGGGATTTCGGCCAGGTATAGAAAGTGGGGAAGGCTCAGTTTTTCTGAAGAGAGAAATTTCTGTCAGAAAAGGTTATTGAAAACTTGTGAAAGCATGTTTTGTGACTGAGCCATCACTTTCTATTTATAGGCAACTACTAGGTTTAGGTTAGGAATTATTTGGCATTAAAATAATGAAAATATTAATTTGAAATCCCACATTAAGTGGCCGGCCATGGTGTAGTATTGGGCCTCACTTGATTTTGCAGTTTTATCAAATTTTATCTCTATTTTCTCAAAAACGCCAATTTTCCAATTCTAACATTTTAAATGCCAAAACTTATTATTTAATAACTAAAATAGATTATTAAATAATATTTTCATTTAATTTAATTATTAATTAGACATATAAAGTCCATTAATAAATAAATAAACCTAGAAACTCTTTTCTTTACAATTTCACCCCTGCTTAGTGAAAATTCATAAAATTAGACATAGTCTAACTTTAGAATTATAATTGATCAATCACGAATCAATTAATGAGTCTTACAAGAAGAATGTTCTGAACTAGAATGGGGACCATGGATCTATATGCTGAGCTTCCAATAAGTGAACCAAATTTACCAAGTAAATTCCTACTTATTAATTCTTCGTTGAATCCACTCTTAGAACTTAGAATTGCACTCTCAGACTTATATAGAGCATATTGTATGTTCCACGATATCAATATACTATCTCATTTAACCATTGTTATAATCTTATTGTGATTTAAAGATCCTCTATATAGATGATCTACATCGAGATGGGATTTCTTTACCGTTCTCACCCCTCAATGTATTTTTCCCCTTAAAACACTTAGCTACCTGTAAATGGTGTTTAGTGATCTAATAATTAGTCAGTTAAACAAGAGCTCATCCATTTACTTCTATTTGCTAAGCTCGAAGGGAATCATCACTTGACTTCTATACACCAGTAGAAGCTATATATTCCATATTTATGTTCAGCACTCCCACTCAATCATACTATCATGTTCCCAAAATATACGTATCACCCTGACCCAAAAGTAGGGTTAACTAATAAATCTAAGAACATGAATAGCACTCCTGAGTTGAGCCTAAGCATATCACGATTTAGATTCTTTTAATCTTAAGATCAACTACTGATATTGACTTGGAAAGATATGTATAACGGTAAGTTTGTAATATCTTAACTTAGTTGCAATATCGGTCCAGTCCAATGTATACTCCATACATTCGAAACTAGTATACTTTACTAATGTCCTGGAAACAACATAACACTTACTCCAAGTGTAAGTACACATCATCGCTGATTATCACATTAGTGTAAATCCAATAACACTGATGAAACAGGGACCAAAACTTTTGATTCATATGATCACAATCACATTCCACTGTGTTGACGATTCTGTAATTGTGAATAAACTTATGATCTGGATTTAACTGATTTTGTGTGTATAAATAAACATATCAAACATGTTAAACATATTAAACCATTAGCAAGTAAAATTCATACAAACATCAATCACTTCAAATTTCTTATATTGATAACTAATCAGATTGTAAAGAGTTTTATTTAGGGCATTAAACCCAACGTAATACTCTTGAGATCGAACCTAACCATATCAAGATTAAGATCATTTGATCTAGGATCAATGAGTGATATTGAATTGAATAGATATTACGGTAAATTTTATTATATCTAATCAAAGTTCAATATCGGTCCATTCCGATGTATACTCCATACATCCGATACTAGTAAACTTTGCCAATGCCCTGGAAAGGACATAACACTTATCCAAGGTGTAATAATACCTATCGCTGGTTATCATGTCAGTCTAAATCCAGTGAACTGACAAATCAGGGAATAAACTTTCGAACATATAATTAAGATTATATTCCACTGTGTTGACAACACTATAATCATTAACAAATTCACATGTTCTGGACTTAAATAGAATTCATACATTATATATATATATAATCATGAAATAAATCATGTGAACCATGCAACATAAAATGTTATTTCTGATCTTTATTAATAAGTAAATCTTATTATATTGAAATGAGTTTTATTTATGGCACAAAACCCAACAAGCGGTTGATTACTTCACTAAGTGGACGGAAGCCGAACAACTCGCAACCATTACTTCTAAGAAAGTTCAAGACTTTGTTGTGAAGAACATAATTTTCCAGTTCAGATTGCAGTTGTTAGGCTATTTTTAGCCTATGTTTTGGATCCAATTTATGTGCATTTTTAGCTGTGTTGGGACGGAATTACGCTTGTTTTCTATGTTTTCAGGTTCTTTGGAGTAAAAGAGGTCTCGGGTGCAGAAATTCATTAAAAGACGTGCTGAGCCGAAGAAAAACTTAATTTTTGAGTTTTTGCATATCTGGCCGCGGCGATGAAGAGGCTCGCCGCGGCGAGTTACGAGATACAGAAAGCACCTAAAATTTCAATATTCTCGCCGCGGCGAGAGAAAGCTTGGCCGCGGCGAGATCCCGTACGGACCAGGGGCATTTTCGTCCATCGAACCCTAAATTTCAATTATAAATAGAAAACTGCGATTGGAAGTCAGGGAGAGCGATTTAGAACCCTAAAACACAGCTGAGAGCGGCAGGAAGAGCATAGAGATTCAAGTGAAGATCCAGAATTCATCCACCAACAGTTCTTTTCTTTATTCCTCTTTAATTTATTTATGTTGAATATTGTCATAGGAATGGTTATGGATTTGTTTCTGAACTAAATTTCCCATTTAGGGAGGATGATGATTGTTGTTTAATGTTTTGCCTAGTTAATGTTTAATTACCATTCCTCAATTCTTGTGTGTGAAATTATCTTAGTTTGTGTTTAATTTCATGTTTAAGATTGATCACCTTGTGCATGTTCTATGATCTCAATTCAAAATCTGAAAAGTGAGAATTGAGAATGCTAAAATTAAGATAATCGATGTTCTATGTGAAACGAAAGTATTTACATGACTTATGTGACGAGTAGATTATTACTTAATGCTGATTTCATGTTAGTTTAATTAAGGAATTAATTAGATAACATGTGATTTAGAATCTAGAAGATCTGAAAGGAGCTAGGTTATTTCATAATCTGTCATTCACTCCAAGAATAGGATAGTAATTAATCATTAACAATTTGGGTAAACAACAACAGGATTCTCCTCCCTATTGCCTCATCTTGCTCAACTTTAAAGTGTGTTATTAAGTTTTCTGAATTTCTTTCATATTTTACTGCTTTTAATTCATAATTGCTTTTGATTTACCGAATAGAATCATAAGTATAATTTAGTGGTACTTAATCCAATTCCCTGTGGGATCGACCTCACCTGTGTGAGATTTACTACTTGATTGCGTATACTTGCGTAGTGTTTAAAAATATAACAACAAGTTTTTGGCGCCGTTGCCGGGGAATTGTTAAAGATTAATATTACATAAAATTATACTAACTTCTACTTTGGTATATTTTCTCTTGCTGATTTTTCTAACCTTTTTCTTGCAATATTTTCTTGATTTATTTCAGAATCCTAAGTGCATGCGCCGTCAAGGACAATCGGTCATATTACCGAGTTGATCCCGAAATTGAGAAAACTTGCGGGAAGAATCGAAAGAACAAGAGGCAAGAAAGAGTTTCAAAGAATCGCTGAAACATCAGAAATCATGGCTGCCAATGTGAACAATAATGTTGGGAACAATGGGCGTAATAATGGTAATAATGGAGGCGCTGTGGAAGATCAAGCTAATGGCCGTAGCTTGAGAGATTACATTCTCCCTACTCTGACGGGAGTGCAGTCATGTATTAGGCCACCGGCAGTGGATGCAAACAACTTCGAGATCAAACCTGCCATCCTTCAAATGGTGCGGTCTTCGGTTCGGTTGGTGGTCTCCCTTCTGAAGATCCTAATTTGCATCTCTCTAACTTCATGGAACTTTGTGAAACTTTTAAAGTTAATGGAGTTAGCGACGATGCCATTAGATTGAGGTTGTTTCCATTCTCGCTCAGAGAACGAGCCAAGAGTTGGTTGAATTCTTTGCCACCGAATTCTATTGCTACATGGAATGATCTGGCAACAAAATTCTTGTCAAAGTTCTTTCCTCCAGCGAAGTCTGCAAAGCTAAGAGGAGAAATCAATAATTTCTGCCAACAAGATAATGAATCTCTCCATGAGGCTTGGGAGAGGTTTAAAGATCTGATCAGGAAGTGTCCCCATCATGGTATAGAGAAGTGGATGCTGGTTCACAACTTCTACAACGGGTTGGTTGGTAATACTAGAACTCTAATAGATGCAGCAGCTGGCGGAGCTTTTATGAGAAAGAGTGCTAATGAGGCATATGATCTATTGGAGGAGATGGCTCTAAACAACCAGCAGTGGCCAACTGAAAGGAGTCAATCCAAGAAAGTAGCTGGTGTGTTAGAAGTCGATGCCATCACAAAGTTAACAGCTCAGGTTGAGGCATTGACTAAAATCATTGCAGGGCAAGCTAAGCAAGCCCAAATTGTTTGTGAGTTATGTGGAGGAAGTCATCACTTTTCGGAGTGCCAAGCAGATGTGGATGATTTGCCAATGGATGAAGCTAAGGCCATTGGGAATTTTTCACAGAACAACAACAACAACAATTATGGGTTCAACCAGAATAACAACCGAAGAAATAGTGGGTTCTATCAACAAAGAAATCGTAACCAACGGTTTAATCAAAGCAACAAGCCTGCGGTGGAAGTTCTAGTTTGCGGACAGATTCTTGCTCCAATTCATGACCGAAACTAGATCTTCAATTAAAGACTGCGTACTCGGATGGGCCGCCTAGCAACTCAGGTAGCAACCCGCCCTCAAGGAAATTTGCCTAGCACCACTGAAGTTAATCCTAAAGAAAACTGCAAGGCAATTACCCTGAGGAGCGGTAAGAAGTATGATGGGCCTGAGTCACCACAACCAGTTGAGGTAGATGTAGAAATAAATGCTCAACAAGTGTCGACACCAACACCGACAGCAGAGAAGGCCACTGATAGCCCAGCACCACCACAACAGTCTCCACCGATTAGTATTGATCATCATGTAAAAATACCCTATCCTCAAAGGCTTAGAAAGTCAAGCTTAGACAAGCAGTTCACCAAGTTTCTAGAAGTCTTCAAAAGACTTCACATTAACATTCCTTTTGCTGAAGCTCTAGAGCAGATGCCAAGTTATGTGAAGTTTATGAAGGAAATTTTGTCAAAGAAGAGGAAGATGGAAGACTATGAGACAGTGGCTCTAACTGAAGAGTGTAGCGCTATTCTACAGAAGAAACTCCCTCCAAAACTCAGAGATCCAGGGAGCTTCACTATTCCTTGTACTATTGGTAAAATTGAAGGGATAAATGCACTATGTGATTTAGGAGCCAGTATTAACTTAATGCCTTTGTCAGTGTTCAAAAGATTGCAGCTAGGTGAAGCAAAGCCAACTACTGTAACTCTTCAATTGGCAGATCGATCGCTAGCTCACCCTAGAGGAGTCATTGAGGATGTGTTAGTAAAGGTGGACAAGTTCATCTTCCCAGCTGATTTCATTGTTCTGGATATGGAAGAAGATAGTAATGCTCCTATCATCCTGGGGAGACCTTTCTTGGCAACAGGGAAAGCACTAATTGATGTTCAGAAAGGAGAGTTAAAGCTAAGGGTACAAGGAGATGAAGTTGTATTTAATGTACTCAAAGCAATGACCTATCCTACAGCTAGTGACAACTGTTTTGCAATTGATGTGGTGGACCAGTTGGTGGAGACAAAGACACATGCTGAAGATCCTCTTAATCTGACTTTGGTACAAGAAGAGGTGGTGGAACAAGATGGTAAGGAAGCTTATGAATATGCTATGTGGCTCGATTCTTATGGACCGCTGAATAGAAAATATTATGAAGAGTTAGGAGTCATACCAACAAAGCCTACCCCATCTACTGAAAAGCCTCCTCAACTTGAGTTAAAAGTCCTACCAGAGCATCTCAGGTATGAATATTTGGGAGAAAATAAGACACTTCCTGTTATTGTGGCTTCTTCCCTATCTTCTGTAGAGACAGATAAGCTATTACGGGTTCTAAGGAAGCATTCAAAAGCCATTGGATGGACTTTAGCAGATATTAAAGGGATCAGCCCTTCGACTGTAATGCATAGAATCTTAATGGAGGAAGGAGTGAAACCAACCATTGATGCACAACGTAGATTAAATCCACCAATGAAGGAGGTTGACAAAAAAGAAGTCTTGAAATGGTTAGATGCAGGGGTAGCGTATCCTATTTCAGACAGTAAATGGGTGAGCCCAGTCCAAGTTGTTCCAAAGAAAGGAGGGATGACGGTGGTGAAGAATGAGAAGAATGAACTCATCCCAACCAGAACTGTCACGGGATGGAGAATTTGCATTGACTACCGAAAACTCAACAAGGCCACAAGAAAAGATCACTTTCCACTCCCATTCATTGATCAGATGTTAGACAAGTTGGCAGGACAAGAGTACTATTGTTTCCTTGATGGATACTCAGGGTATCACCAAATAGCTATAGCACCGGAGGATCAAGAGAAAACAACATTCACATGTCCATATGGTACTTTTGCTTTTCGACGAATGCCATTTGGGCTGTGCAATGCTCCAGCAACATTTCAGAGGTGTATGATGGCTATATTTTCAGATTTAATAGAAAAGTGCATCGAGGTGTTCATGGATGATTTTTCAGTGTTTGGCTCATCGTTTGACCAATGTCTGAGTAACTTGGAATTGGTTTTAGCAAGATGTGAAGACTCTAATTTGGTGCTGAACTGGGAAAAGTGCCATTTCATGGTTACAGAAGGAATAGTGCTGGGACATAAAATCTCAAAAGAAGGTATTGAGGTTGACAGAGCCAAAGTATCTACAATTGAGAACTTGCCTCCTCCAATTTCAGTTAAGGGAGTTCGAAGCTTTTTGGGTCATGCCGGGTTTTATAGAAGATTTATCAAAGATTTTTCCAAAGTGGCCAAACCGCTATCCAATCTTCTTGCTAGTGGAGTACCTTTTGAATTTGGGAAAGATTGTCTTGAAGCATTCCAAATTCTCAAGGAGAAGTTAATCTCAGCACCGATCGTGACTACACCAAACTGGGAATTACCTTTTGAAATCATGTGCGATGCAAGTGATTATGCTATTGGAGCAGTCTTGGGACAACGGGTTGACAAGGTATTCAGAACCATTTATTATGCAAGCAAAACCTTGAATGATGCCCAACTAAACTACGCTACTACAGAAAAAGAGATGCTGGCCATAGTGTTTGCATGTGACAAATTTCGACCCTACTTAATTGGTAATAAAGTGATAGTGTATACAGATCATTCAGCAATCAAATACTTGATGACTAAGAAGGATGCCAAACCACGACTGATTCGATGGGTTCTTCTTTTGCAAGAATTTGATCTAGACATAAAAGATAAGAAGGGTACAGAGAACCTGGTAGCAGATCATTTGTCAAGACTAGAGCTGGAAGAAAGTCAGAATACAAAAGAGGTACAAATAAATGAACAATTTCCCGATGAACAACTCTTTAGTGTGAGGGAAAGTCTGATGGTACCATGGTATGCTGATTATGTTAACTTCTTGGCTGCCAATATCACTCCTCCTGAGCTATCTCGACAACAACTAAAGAAGTTCTTTTCTGAGGTGAAACATTATTATTGGGAAGAGCCAATCCTCTACAAGCACTGTGCAGATCAGATAATAAGAAGGTGTGTGCCTGAAGAGGAGATGTACTCTATTCTTAATCACTGTCATGCTTTACCATGTGGGGGACACTTCAGTGGAACTAGAACAGCTGCCAAGGTGTTGCAAAGTGGATTCTTTTGGCCAACACTTTTCAAAGACGCTAGTACTTTTGTGAAGGCATGTGATCGTTGTCAGCGTACAGGAAACATCTCAAGGAGAAACGAAATGCCTTTGACAGGAATCTTGGAAGTAGAATTGTTTGATGTATGGGGGATAGATTTTATGGGTCCTTTTCCTTCATCGTTTAGCAATCTATACATCCTATTAGCTGTGGATTATGTGTCAAAATGGGTGGAAGCTGCAGCCACACCAGCTAATGATGGTAAAACAGTCCTTCGGTTCCTTCAAAAGAACATATTCACTCGGTTTGGAACTCCCCGAGCAATCATAAGCGATGAAGGGAGTCACTTTTGCAACAAACAATTCGAAGCACTCCTTTCGAGATATGGTGTTCGTCATAGAACAGCTCTACCTTATCATCCGCAAAGTAATGGCCAAGCTGAGATTTCTAACCGTGAAATAAAGATGATTCTGGAGAAAACGGTGCAGAGATCAAGGAAAGATTGGTCAAGAAAGTTGGATGACGCATTGTGGGCTTATAGAACAGCGTTCAAGACGCCAATCGGGATGTCACCATATCGGTTGGTGTTTGGAAAGGCTTGTCATCTACCGGTGGAACTAGAACACAAGGCGTATTGGGCAATGAAAACTTTGAACATGGATTTAAAAGCTGCTGGGCAGAAAAGACTACTACAGTTGGATGAGTTGGAAGAATTTCGAAATGAAGCTTATGAAAACGCCAAGATTTACAAGGAAAGAACTAAGAGATGGCATGACAGAAATCTAGTCAGGAAGGAGTTTCAACCTGGTCAACAAGTTCTACTCTTTAACTCAAGACTAAAGTTGTTTCCTGGTAAATTAAAATCAAGGTGGTCAGGGCCATTTACGGTGATCAAAGTGTTTCCCTACGGAGCAGTGGAACTAAAAGGTGAAAGTCCTAATACTTTCAAAGTGAATGGACAGCGATTAAAGCTCTACTTGGGAGGTCAATTTGATCAAACCAAGTCCGCCATGATTCTGGCGCCACTTTAAAGATCTCGATCAACGTCTAGCTGAGCGACGATAAAGTTAGCGCTAATTGGGAGGCAACCCAAGTGTTCTTTTGATTTAGTTGAACTTGTTTTTTTTTTAAGTTTACTGCTATTTTTCTTGATGTTCATTCTGTTTCGTTACTGAAAAAAAAAAAAAAAAATAATTTTGGGTCAGTGGCCGCGGCCATGGGATGTCTGGCCGCGGCCAGAATGGTCTTACAGAAACAGGCTTATTTTCGCGAATTCTCGCCGCGGCGAGGGGACATACCGCCGCGGCGAGATAAGACTTACAGAAAGTCCCTTATTTTCACGGATTCTCGCCGCGGCGAGGCTACATACCGCCGCGGCGAGAATGGTCAGTTTCCCTTTTTAAATCCCAAAAACCCTAACATTTCAAATCAAACCCCACATTCAAACCCTCTCTTCTCCACGCCGAAAACACCCCTTTTCACCATTTTTTCTTCATCTAATCCCATTCAAACTCCTTTTCACCAATTCTAACCATAAACTTTCATCAATAATCATCCTAAACCCTTATTTCTCTCATTAAACACTAATTCCCACTCAAAATCAACCCCAAATCCCTAAAACCTCACCCAAATACCTTATTCATCCTTTTCTTCTCAAAAGCTTCAAGATGTCAACAATGGAGGATGATTAAAGGAAGAATTGTCATTGAGGTATTGATTCTAAGACTTCCACTCCAATTTTTATTGAAGAATTTGTGAATTTGTTGGATAATTTTGGATTATTTGGTGGATATTTGGGATTTTTGCTATATACATTGTTGAAATTGATTGTGTGAATAGAATTGGGTTAAATTGAAAGGGATTTTAATCCCGGGAAATTTTTAAGGGGAAGTGCTGTCGAAATTTTGAAAATTCTTGGGAGTTAGGATATAAAATTTTTTTTTGGTGAGATGGGTCCAAAGAGGTCAAGAGTTAATGAGGAGGGAGCTTCATCATCCAACCCATCTAGGGGACGCCCTAATCTTGATAGAGTTAGGTTTACCAACATGGAGGCTCAAGAGCGGTTTTTGAAATTGAAAGATAGGGCATTCATTGAAGATAGAGGGATAGACATTGTCAACCTAAGCCAAACTGCCAACATTCCCCCTGCTTTTGCATCTATTAGGGATCAAATCCTACAGAGGCAGTGGACTAAGTTCGTAGATGTCACTGAGCGTGGTAATCAAACTCTAGCTTTGGAATTTTTAGCCAACTGGCCTGAAAGAGAAGAGGGCAAAGTTAGAGTTAGGGGGGTTAGAGTGCCTGCTACCACAGCCGCTATTCATGCCCTTTATGATCTCCAAACTTTCACTTATGAAGAACAACCCTTGAAACGACAATTTTATGAGAGAAGTACGAATTATGTGGATATTGCTGAGACTCTAGGGTATCCTGGCCTTAGGTTCCATGAGCTTAGTGGAGAACCATACCAATTGTACCGATGTGAACTCAACCCAGTGGCCAAGGCTTGGCTTTACTTTGTTAGTGCAAGGATGCTCCCCAACAAGCATTTTTCTGATGCTCAAATGGACAGACTTAAATGGGTTTACGGCATTATGAAAGGGTATAATTTGAATGTGGGGGATATTGTTCGAACGACCTTTGACATTATGGTTGAGGGATCTTCCGGTGGAGGACTTGGGTTGGCTGGAATAATCACTGATCTATGTGAGAAACATGGGGTACCACAGTACTCATATGATACAAAGGCACCGCCACAGCGCCCTATTAACCTGGCGACTGTTCTTCGCTTCAAACCTCCTCATCCTCATGGTCAACCGCCAGTTCAAGGAGGTCCTCCGGCAAGAGAAGAAGAGGAACGTGAGGACATCGAACCACCACGTCTTGTCGGGCCTCTTGACCCTGCCATGCAGTACACTCACAATCAGCTGAATTATCTGATTCAGCAGAACATGCATATGCAAAATTACATGGCCCAGAGGAGTATCTTCGATGAGCAGCAGGTGGCTCAATTGAACACACTTGTCACGAGGATGAATATCGGTGTGGATGATCCAAACTATTTTCCCATGCCACCCCGTTTCAACCCTTATGACCAGCCACCGCCGCCAAACCCCTTCTAAGGGGCTCAGGTAAGTCTCTCTCACCCTGGTTTATTTTCACACATTGGGGACAATGTGCATTTTAGTTTGGGGGGGGGAAACTTAATTTATTTTTTCGCGTTTTAGTTTAGTTTGTTTTAGTTTTTTTTAGTCGTGCGTGATAGCTAAATTGAAAGATGGATTAAATTGTTGTTATTCACTTGTGCAATGGATTGAAACATAACTGTGTGCTTGACTTGCAACTGTTTGAATTAAATTGGATGTGTGCTAGGAAGTGATTCATGTAGATTTAAAACATTTGCTATTCTCACATATCACCTCTGTTCTATTTGGTTTGTGGAATGATTGATTGAACATGGAATAGAATTTGTTTGACATACTCTCTTGAAGCGAAATCCTTGATGATTTTTGTTTGGAAAGTGATTTAGGCAAGTTTTCTTTGGAACGATTGAGCCTTTCAAGCCTGCCTAAGAATTTTTTACCATAGTATACCCAAAGTTGAGCCTTAGCCTCTTTGAAAAAAAATTTTCACCACTTAACTGAGCTAAATTCGTTATTTTAAACTCTTTTCACCCTGAACATATCTTATTATGCCATGAGCCTTGAAGCAAGTTTGGGGGGAATAAGTGCTGTAAGTGAAAAAAATATAAAGTGTAGGAATGAGAGATTGAAAAAAAAAAAAGGAAAAAAAAGAATAATATTGTGTGTTGGGCCTATGAAAAAAAAATGTGTCTTCTTGAAAAAAAAAGTTAAGAAAATTATGAGGTACACACATAAGAAAAATTGCAATCTCTTATTTCTGTTTTTGGGATATATGGAAAGAAAGCAAAATAAATGCCTAGGCTTGTTTGGTATAATTGTGCTTATGGTATAGTATAGCCTAAATGACTTCTCACCTACCCATGTACCTAAGCCATGTGATTTTAACCGAAAAAGACCTATTGATTCCAGATAGAAATTTGTCAACATTAGTGGAGAGAGGTATGTCATTCAAACTTATTGATCATGTGTTAGTGGGATGTTGGAAAGTTAGAACAGTTGTGATATTGATGGAAATTGCGATGCTTTATGTTTGTATGAATTACTTACTTGTAAATTGCACATTCAACTTAGTTCTTAGAGTTGGCAAGTTGAAATTCTGGTTATTGATGGATTGAAGTTGTGCAGGTGGTGGTAACAATTAAATTGTTGGAAAGTTCAGCTATCATTGTCAGTTTTTTTTAGTTTAGTCTTAGTTTACTCGGGGACGAGTAAAGAGTCAGTTTGGGGGAGTTTGTTAGGCTATTTTTAGCCTATGTTTTGGATCCAATTTATGTGCATTTTTAGCTGTGTTGGGACGGAATTACGCTTGTTTTCTATGTTTTCAGGTTCTTTGGAGTAAAAGAGGTCTCGGGTGCAGAAATTCATTAAAAGACGTGCTGAGCCGAAGAAAAACTTAATTTTTGAGTTTTTGCATATCTGGCCGCGGCGATGAAGAGGCTCGCCGCGGCGAGTTACGAGATACAGAAAGCACCTAAAATTTCAATATTCTCGCCGCGGCGAGAGAAAGCTTGGCCGCGGCGAGATCCCGTACGGACCAGGGGCATTTTCGTCCATCGAACCCTAAATTTCAATTATAAATAGAAAACTGCGATTGGAAGTCAGGGAGAGCGATTTAGAACCCTAAAACACAGCTGAGAGCGGCAGGAAGAGCATAGAGATTCAAGTGAAGATCCAGAATTCATCCACCAACAGTTCTTTTCTTTATTCCTCTTTAATTTATTTATGTTGAATATTGTCATAGGAATGGTTATGGATTTGTTTCTGAACTAAATTTCCCATTTAGGGAGGATGATGATTGTTGTTTAATGTTTTGCCTAGTTAATGTTTAATTACCATTCCTCAATTCTTGTGTGTGAAATTATCTTAGTTTGTGTTTAATTTCATGTTTAAGATTGATCACCTTGTGCATGTTCTATGATCTCAATTCAAAATCTGAAAAGTGAGAATTGAGAATGCTAAAATTAAGATAATCGATGTTCTATGTGAAACGAAAGTATTTACATGACTTATGTGACGAGTAGATTATTACTTAATGCTGATTTCATGTTAGTTTAATTAAGGAATTAATTAGATAACATGTGATTTAGAATCTAGAAGATCTGAAAGGAGCTAGGCTATTTCATAATCTGTCATTCACTCCAAGAATAGGATAGTAATTAATCATTAACAATTTGGGTAAACAACAACAGGATTCTCCTCCCTATTGCCTCATCTTGCTCAACTTTAAAGTGTGTTATTAAGTTTTCTGAATTTCTTTCATATTTTACTGCTTTTAATTCATAATTGCTTTTGATTTACCGAATAGAATCATAAGTATAATTTAGTGGTACTTAATCCAATTCCCTGTGGGATCGACCTCACCTGTGTGAGATTTACTACTTGATTGCGTATACTTGCGTAGTTTTTAAAAATATAACAACAGCAGTACAAAATAGTTTCGGACAACGACAAACAGTTTGACAGCCAGTCCTTCACTGATTTTTGTGCAAACCTTGGTATCATCAAAAGTTTCTTCCTAGTGGCGCATCCCCAAGCAAATGGTCAAGTTGAAGCGGTCAACAAGACCTTGAAGGATACACTAAAGAAAAGACTTGAGGATGCTCAAGGAAACTGACCGGAGGAGCTTCTCGAAGTTCTATGGTCATACCGAACAACTGAGAAAACGGCAACCAGACAAACTCCATTTGCCATGGCATATGGGTATGAATCTATGCTGCCCATAGAGCTCGAGCCACCATCCTATAGAAGATTAATGTACAATCAAGAAGCAAATCACCTACTCCTGGGTGAATCACTTGATGAAATCGAAGAGAAGCGAACCACGACAAACTTAAAGTTGATAGCCCATCAACATAGAGTAGCTCAAAATTTCAATAAACAAGTGAAGGCTCAGAAATTCTTTGTGGGAGATATTGTCCTAAGAAGAGTATTTCTAAACACCAAAGACAGTACGACAGGTGTACTCAGACCTAACTACGAAGGACCATATTAGGTGGTCGAAGTCCTTGAATTAGGAGCATACAAATTAGGTAAGTATGATGAGAAAATGTAATATGTTCTAGTACCCAGTATTGGAATGGGGAACATTTAAGAAAATACAACCAATAGAACTACTAGGTTGGATGACCATATTAAGTACTGAAAGAACATTTACTTTTAAGTGAATGGCCTGTTGGGCGAACTACACCCAAAGGTTTGGACAAAATTGAAAAGTACTCAAGTCGGATGACCAATATCTAAAGTACAATTTCTAATTTCTGCAATTTATTTTACTGCATGTTAAGCTAAAAGATCAGATTAGATCAAATAGCTCTAATGTAAGTTACTACGGTAACAAACACATTTTCGATCAATAAATGAAGAAAGTGTTGGGTTTTATGCCCTAAATAAAACTCTATTTCAATGTAATCTATTTTATTCAACATCAATAAAGAAACAGAAGTATTTTTCATTCATTTGTGTATGTTTTGGTTCACTTTGTCAATTGCTTGTCTATTTGATTTATAAATTCATCTTAAACCCTTTTCACATACTTGATCCTGTTTATTGTGTTGTCATCACATTGGAAAGTAAACATGACTATGTGAATAAAGTTTCCTAGATTTATCAGACACAGGGTTTTACTGATATGATAATCTACAACAAGAGTTTACTTGCATTTGGAGAAATGCTATGTTCTTTCCAGAACATTGGTTAAAGTAAAGCTCAGGTTGGATGCATGGAGTATGCATCGGAAGGGACAGATATTGAACTTTGACTTAGATTTAATTAAACTTACCGTAAAATCTATTCAAGTCAATATCGCCAAGTTGATCCTAGATCAAATGTTCTTAATTGTAACACCCTAACTAACTTAGGCGTATTACGTGATTTTTAAACGTACTGTGCAGCTCGTTGCTAATCAACGAGGTTTATGGAAAAACGTGATTAATTAAAATTTTGCTTTTTAATTAAACTTATAAACCATATTACAAAAGACTCGGGATCCCGATTATAAAATCATTTACAAAAAGTTTTAACTGTTTAACTATTACATAAAATAAAAGTCGTCTAACGACCAGTTACAAAAATCAGCCTTGCTGTCGCGAGGATCGTACGCTCCAGGCCTAACCGCCCCGACATGTACAATCCTCACAAGCTCGCTCACGGTCCATCAGCTTTAGCCTTGCCTTTACCTACACATAAACGTAGAACTGTGAGTCGACAGACTCAGTAAAAAAAGCATAATAATACTCATACATAATTCTAACTGCCGTGTCCAACACGATACTGAGTCCCGCTACTGCCATGTCCAACATGGTACTGAGCCACTACTGCCATGTCCAACATGGTTCTGAGTTTTGAACATTCATAGGGACGGTACTATTGACAAGTATCCTCCTGATCGGTCGAACCGGTCATACTCCGGCTGCTGGTCATACTCCAGCCTGTACCGACGGGATAGGTCAATAGCACGGAACCACCAACCAAATGTCAGCCTGATCGGTCGAACCGGTCATACTCCGGCTGCTGGTCATACTCCAGCCTGTACCGACGTGCCAGGGTTGGATGGTTCGAAGCCTATATACATAACCAATGTAATCTAACAGGCTTCCTACATGCACGCTAAACATGTAATCTACATATGCATACTGTTATACTAATCTTACCTGGATTCCGAATTCAGGTGTGCCGGTCAACCTGACTGGAACTGAAGCTGAGTGGCGGTTTACTGGCTCCTAAACCATAAAAATCACAACGCTATAAGTGACACGCTAAATCACTTCCCGGGGACTTAAACTAGGAACTAAAAGTTTCCCTATCGATAAAAAGCATGGGAATACCCCTTAAAACATAAAAACGAGGAAAAACACGGGTTCAGAAAATTCCCCAACCGGTAGACCGGTTGCCCAACCGGAATTCCGGTTCTGGGAATTACTGGACACCCATCCGGAATTCCGGTTGCCCAACCGGAATTCCGATTCCTCGCATGAATTTTTCAAAGATTCATAACTCGATCAATTCTAACCCAAATCATCCAAGATCTTCCAGACCTGTTCTATATGCCCCAAATAACCATTCAAAGGCAACAAAATCACCCAGAACTCACAGAATCACAAAACACCATTAAAGACCAAGCTTTGAGTTCCAAAACTCAAACTTGGTTAGAATCCACTAACATGCAATCAAACTAGATCAAACCTACATAATTATGCATAACTAAGCCTCTGAAAATGAAAACAATCAACTACAGCAAGTAATTTACAGATTCAACATATATTTTCAAAATTCATGCTCTTGAACCAAAAACTCCAAAACTTGATTCCAAGTAACCATCATGCATACACTAACTCTAAATTACTTAAAATAGCAAGATTAAACTTTAGAAAACAACAACAAATCACAGCAGCAAGAACTTCAAATTATCATGCATTTACTCAACTTTTTCATCAAAAACTCAAGAAATTAAGGAAGGGAGAAGATGAGCTAACCTAGCTTGCAAAGGACCTTAAGATTAGATGAATCAACAAGTAAAAATCAATGAAGAAATCAGCTCCTTGCTGCCCAAAGCTTCAGCCGAAAATGAGAGGAAAAGAGAGAGCTTTTCTTTTCCAAAGTTTTTTCTAATTTTTGCTAAGTGTTGAAATGAGAGAAAATAAAAGAATAAAGCCACTTAAACTATTTTATTTCAGTCACTAAAACACATAAAATAACTATTTATTTCCATTTAATCAAGTCACATAAGACAAAACACTAATGGGACAAAAAGACCATTTTGCCCCTCCACCATAAAATCACATAAATCATACTAAAGGGGTATTTTTGGGAAATTCTAAATTCCCGGCCATTCCCGACATTCCCAATGTCTAAAACCCGTCCCCAAACTACTAACATACTAAGTTGTGATTTCTACTGAGCCAAACGCCGAGTTCCAAAATACCGGGCACCGGAATTACAGAATATGAAAACTACTGAATAACATAACCATGCATTTCTGAATTCCATAAATAACAGTAATAAATTATTTAAATAGCTATAAATAATTTCATAATTAATCATAATTAACTGATAATTTCCAAATTAACTAAGCGGGCTTTACAACTATCCCCCCCTTAAAAGGATTTCGTCCCCGAAATCTAACCTGAATAACTCTGGATATTGAGCTCTCATATCTGTCTCTAGCTCCCAGGTGGCTTCCTCCACCTTGCTGTTTCTCCAGAGAACCTTGACCAATGCTATGGTCTTATTCCGAAGGACTTTATCCATTCTATCCAGGATCTGCACTAGCTGTTCCTCATAAGTCATATCTGGCTGTAGCTGAAGGCTCTCATAACTGAGTACATGAGAGGGGTCTGAAACGTATTTTCTCAACATCGAGACATGGAATACGTTGTGAACTGCTGATAAGGCTGGAGGCAATGCTAACCGATATGCCACTTGACCTATCTTTTCGAGAATCTCGAAAGGTCTTGTAAATCTAGGGCATAACTTGCCTCTTTTCCCGAAACGTTTAATCCCCTTCATTGGAGATACCCGTAAAAACACATGTTCCCCTACTTGGAACTCAACATCTCTGCGTTTCGGATCTGCGTAACTCTTCTGTCTGCTCTGTGAGGCAAGCATTCTAGCTTTTATCTTCTCTATCGCCTCATTGGTCCGCTGATCTGACTCTGGACCTAGGTATTTCCTCTCCCCTGTCTCATCCCAGTGGATAGGGGATCTACATTTCCTACCGTACAACAGTTCATAGGGAGCCATCCCTATTGTACTCTGATAACTGTTGTTGTAAGAGAATTCTATCAACGGTAGATACTTATTCCATGAGCCTTCAAAGTCCATAACACAGGCTCTCAACATATCCTCCAATATCTGAATTGTCCTTTCGGACTGACCATCTGTCTGAGGATGGAATGCTGTACTGAATTTTAGCTTTGTACCCATTGCCCGTTGCAAACTTTGCCAAAATTTGGAGGTGAACTTCCGATCCCTGTCCGAAACTATAGACTTCGGTACCCCGTGAAGTCTCACTATCTCTCTGACGTATAACTCTGCCAACTGATCCACTGTAAATGTTGTTCTAACCGGCAGAAAATGAGCAGATTTCGTAAATCGATCCACCACTACCCAGATGGAATCAAATAAACCCGTGGTCCTAGGTAATCCGACCTCAAAATCCATCGTAATATCTTCCCATTTCCATTCTGGTAGGGTTAGAGGCTGCAACAACCCTGCTGGTCTCTGATGTTCAGCCTTAATCTGCTGACAGGTGAGGCATCTCGATACGAATTCTACCAAATTCTTCTTCATACCGCTCCACCAGAAGTACGGTTTCAAATCTTGGTACATCTTAGTGGTGCCGGGATGCAGAGAATATGGGGTAGAATGAGCCTCCTCAAAGATCTCATTTCTAAGTTCCGCGCTGTTCGGAACACATACCCTGGCTTTATACAAGAGCATCCCACTGTCTGACATTGAAAAGTCCTTGGCTTGACCAGCCAACACCTCATCTAAGATTTTCACTAACTCCGGATCTGTCATCTGAGCGACTTTTATTCTTTCCAACAGATCAAATTGGAGTGTCAAGTTGTGAAGCTGACCTACCACAAACTAAATGCTGGATCTAACCATATCCTCTGCTAGCTGAGGTGAGATCTGAACCATACAAGCTACTTGCCCGGGACCCTTTCTGCTCAGGGCATCAGCCACTACATTGGCTTTTCCGGGGTGATAGAGGATCTCACAATCATAATCCTACACTAATTCCAACCAACGCCTTTGTCTCATATTCAAATCCTTCTGAGTAAAGAAATACTTGAGACTTTTATGGTCGGTATAGATCTCACACTTCTCCCCATAAAGGTAATGCCGCCAAATCTTCAGTGCAAAAACCACTGCGGCCAGTTCTAAATCATGGGTCGGGTATCGCTGTTCATAATCCTTTAACTGACGGGAGGCATAAGCGATAACCCGGCCGGCTTGCATCAATACACACCCCAAACCCTGTTTGGATGCGTCACAGTAGACTACGAACTTCTCCTTGTCCGAAGGCAAAGCTAGCACCGGAGCGGTAATCAACCTCTGTTTTAGCTCCTGAAAACTAGCTTCACATTTATCTGACCAGATAAACCGCTGATTCTTCTTTGTAAGTTCGGTTAGGGGCATTGAAATTTTGGAGAACCCTTCCACGAACCTACGGTAGTACCCAGCTAAACCCAAGAAGCTTCTGATCTCTGTCACTGTCTTCGGTCTCGGCCAATCCCTGACGGATTCAATCTTCCCGGGATCCACCTTGATCCCATCTTTGCTCACAATGTGCCCTAGGAAGGACACCTGAGATAGTCAGAACTCACATTTCTTGAACTTGGCATAAAGCTTATGTTCTCGAAGCCGTTGCAGTACCATCTGAAGATGTAACTCATGCTCCTCTTCTGATTGAGAGTACACGAGGATGTCGTCGATAAACACAATCACACAGATATCGAGGAAATCCTTGAATACTCTATTAATCAGGTCCATGAATGCTGCAGGAGCATTGGTTAGTCCAAATGACATAACCAGAAACTCTTAATGTCCATACCTAGTGCGAAAAGCCGTCTTCAGAATGTCCTCCTCTCAGATTCTCAGCTGATGATAACCCGAACGGAGATCAATCTTGGAAAAGACCGTCTTCCCCTGAAGCTGATCGAACAAGTCATCGATCCTAGGTAATGGATATTTATTCTTCACCGTCAGCTTGTTCAATTCCCTGTAGTCGATGCACATCCTCATAGATCCATCCTTCTTCTTGACGAATAAAACCGGGGCTCCCCAGGGTGACACACTGGGCCGAATGAACCCTATGTCAAGCAACCCTTGGAGCTGAATCTTTAATTCCTTAAGTTCAGCTGGAGCCATTCTATATGGGGCCTTGGAAACCGGTTCCACCCCTGGTGCCAAGTCAATCACGAAATCAATCTCCTGCTGAGGTGGTAACCCTGGAAGTTCTTCGGGAAAAACATCCAAAAATTCCCGAACCAGTTTGATGTCTTCTGGCCGAATGGTATCTGGCCGAGTGGTGTCCACCACCACGGCCAGAAACCCTAAGCAACCGCCATGCAATAATTCTCTAGCTGACATAGTCGAGATCACCGGGTTCCGAGATCCTTGAACTGAACCAACAAATACAAATGGTTCCTCACTTTCCGGTTGGAAGACCACCATCTTCCTTTTACAGTCAATGCTCGCCGAATATTTAGATAGGAAATCCATCCCTAAAATAATATCGAATTCGACTAAACTCATCTCTATCAGATCAGCACTTAACTCTCTACCATCTATCCTGATCGGCATAGACCTAATCCACCTATTGGAGATAACCAATTCTCCGCCAGGTAACAGGGTTCCAAACCCTGATTCATATCTATCATAGGGTCTACCCAATTTACTAAAGACTCTGGCCGCCACATAAGAATGTGTAGCCCCGTAATCAAACGACTGAATATAGCGAGTTGTTAATAAAAAGCTGACCTGTGACAACTGATGGGCTGGCATCTGCATCAGCCTGCGTGATAGCGAATACCCTGGCTGGAGTGGGTATCGCTGGAGCTCGCGGTGCCTCTGGTCGGAGCTGGGGACAATCCCTCTTGAAGTGTCCGGGCATGCCACAATGAAAGCATCCGTGACCTTTGCACTCGCCCCGATGGTGCCTCTTGCAGCTAGGGCACTCGGGATAGGAGAATCGGGTCTCAGTACCACCAGGACGACTCCCTCTGCTCTGGTTCCCCCGGAACCTCTTGTTCTGACTCGAGCCACCGGAAGCAGTGGGTGCTCTCTTCCTCTGGTCAATGGCCGAACCACTACTCCCCCTGCTATAGCCTGAGGCAGGAGGGGTAGGAGCCCCGCCACTAACCGGAGTACTGGCTGATTCTGACATACACCCCACTGCGCCCTCAGCTCGCAGTGCCTTCTCCACCATCTGAGCATAGGTGGTGCTGTCGTCGGTGGTGATCATCAAATCATGCCTGATCCTGGCATTCAACCCGTCTAGATACTTCTCCTTCTTGCTGAAGTCGGTCGGCACAATTCCCGAGGCTAACCTCGCCAACCGATCAAACTGAGTAGTATACTCAGTGACGCTCATGTTCTCACGCTGGGTCAGGTGAGCGAACTCTTTCCTCTTGGCGCTTCTGACCGCCTCGTTGTAGTACTTCGCATTAAAGAGTTCCTGAAACCTTTCCCAGGTCATGGTGGTGACGTCATGGATCTGAGACACCATGTCCCACCATACCAGGGCGTCCTCCTGGAACTGAAACGTGGCGCACACCACTCTGTCGTTACCGGTGACACCCATAAAGTTCAGAATCTTGGTGATCACCGTTAGCCATTGCTCGGCTTTCATTACATCCGGACCTCCCAGGAAAACCGGAGGTGCTTGCTTTTGGAACCGCTCATACAGAGGTTCCAATCTATGGGCCGCCACCACTATCTCGGCACAGGCGGCGGGGCGGGTGCCACCGGAACTACGGCACTGGGCTGCAGGAGCACCCTGCTGTCTCAACCTCTCGAATCTCGAGGTCTTGTTCTTCGATCCGGCTTGCATTTCCGCAAACCGTAACTCCCACTGGGCTCCCCGATCGAGGCCGGGGAGCCTCGAGCGGCTGTGGCGGGTTCTCACCACCCCGACCACGAGCCCTGCCTCGGGGACCTCTACCTCGGCCCCTAGCAGGTGGGGGAAACTGAGCTCCCTGTCCTTGGTTCGACCCTACGGAGTTGCCCTGACTCCTGGTAGTCCACCTGGCGTCCATCTAGTTAGAACCGCCTGCGAAACCAAGAGTTGGCATATCAGGTCGTATTCAAGGAGAGCTTACTAATGCCGCTTAATTTGGAAATTAAAAACGAAACATGCGCCTATTCTACTATCAGGCTACTAACATGCTTCCTAACAGGCTTTTCTTTTTTCATAACTGAATAAAATAAACTACTAAAGCAATAAAGGCTTACTGAACCGTGAACCGAGCTAACTGCTGATGATGATTGTACATGTCGTGACGATCTTCGGAAGACAACCTGGCGGCTCTGATACCAAATTGTAACACCCTAACTAACTTAGGCGTATTACGTGACTTTTAAACGTACTGTGCAGCTCGTTGCTAATCAACGAGGTTTATGGAAAAACGTGATTAATTAAAATTTTGCTTTTTAATTAAACTTATAAACCATATTACAAAAGACTCGGGATCCTGATTACAAAATCATTTACAAAAAGTTTTAACTGTTTAACTGTTACATAAAATAAAAGTCGTCTAACGACCAGTTACAAAAATCAGCCTTGCTGTCCCGAGGATCGTACGCTCCAGGCCTAACCGCCCCGACATGTACAATCCTCACAAGCTCGCTCACGGTCCATCAGCTTTAGCCTTGCCTTTACCTACACATAAACGTAGAACTGTGAGTCGACAGACTCAGTAAGAAAAGCATAATAATACTCATACATAATTCTAACTGCCGTGTCCAACACGATACTGAGTCCCGCTACTGCCATGTCCAACATGGTACTGAGCCACTACTGCCATGTCCAACATGGTACTGAGTTTTGAACGTTCATAGGGACGGTACTATTGACAAGTATCCTCCTGATCGGTCGAACCGGTCATACTCCGGCTGTTGGTCATACTCCAGCCTGTACCGACGGGATAGGTCAATAGCACGGAACCACCAACCAAATGTCAGCCTGATCGGTCGAACCGGTCATACTCCGGCTGCTGGTCATACTCCAGCCTGTACCGACGTGACAGGGTTGGATGGTTCGAAGCCTATATACATAACCAATGTAATCTAACAGGCTTCCTACATGCACGCTAAACATGTAATCTACATATGCATACTGTTATACTAATCTTACCTGGATTCCGAATTCAGGTGTGCCGGTCAACCTGACTGGAACTAAAGCTGAGTGGCGGTTTACTGGCTCCTAAACCATAAAAATCACAACGCTATAAGTGACACGCTAAATCACTTCCCGGGGACTTAAACTAGGAACTAAAAGTTTCCCTATCGATAAAAAGCATGGCAATACCCCTTAAAACATAAAAACGAGGAAAAACACGGGTTCAGAAAATTCCCCAACCGTTAGACCGGTTGCCCAACCGGAATTCCGGTTCTGGGAATTACTGGACACCCATCCGGAATTCTGGTTGCCCAACCTGAATTCCGGTTCCTCGCAGGAATTTTTCAAAAATTCATAACTCGATCAATTCTAACCCAAATCATCCAAGATCTTCCAGACCTGTTCTATATGCCCCAAATAACCATTCAAAGGCAACAAAATCACCCAGAACTCACAGAATCACAAAACACCATTAAAGACCAAGCTTTGAGTTCCAAAACTCAAACTTGGTTAGAATCCACTAACATGCAATCAAACTAGATCAAACCTACATAATTATGCATAACTAAGCCTCTGAAAATGAAAACAATCAACTACAGCAAGTAATTTACAGATTCAACATATATTTTCAAAATTCATGCTCTTGAACCAAAAACTCCAAAACTTGATTCCAAGTAACCATCATGCATACACTAACTCTAAATTACTTAAAATAGCAAGATTAAACTTTAGAAAACAACAACAAATCACAGCAGCAAGAACTTCAAATTATCATGCATTTACTCAACTTTTTCATCAAAAACTCAAGAAATTAAGGAAGGGAGAAGATGAGCTAACCTAGCTTGCAAAGGACCTTAAGATGAGATGAATCAACAAGTAAAAATCAATGAAGAAATCAGCTCCTTGCTGCCCAAAGCTTCAGCCGAAAATGAGAGGAAAAGAGAGAGCTTTTCTTTTTCAAAGTTTTTTCTAATTTTTGCTAAGTGTTGAAATGAGAGAAAATAAAAGAATAAAGCCACTTAAACTATTTTATTTCAGTCACTAAAACACATAAAATAACTATTTGTTTCCATTTAATCAAGTCACATAAGACAAAACACTAATGGGACAAAAAGACCATTTTGCCCCTCCACCATAAGATCACATAAATCATACTAAAGGGGTATTTTTGGGAAATTCTAAATTCCCGGCCATTCCCGACATTCCCAATGTCTAAAACCCGTCCCCAAACTACTAACATACTAAGTTGTGATTTCTACTGAGCCAAACGCCGAGTTCCAAAATACCGGGCACCGGAATTACAGAATATGAAAACTACTGAATAACATAACCATGCATTTCTGAATTCCATAAATAACAGTAATAAATTATTTAAATAGCTATAAATAATTTCATAATTAATCATAATTAATTGATAATTTCCAAATTAACTAAGCGGGCTTTACATTAATCCTGTTATGATTAGGCTCAATCTTGAAAGGCTATTCGTGTTCTTTGATTTGTTAGTTAAGCCTACTTTTAGGTCAGGGTGATACGTACATTTTGGGAACACGGTAGTGCAATTGAGTGGGAGCGCTAGCATAAACATGGAATCTATAGCTTCCATCTGGCGAATAGTAAGCAAAGGGTGATCTCCTTCGAGCTTGACCAAACGAACATAAATGGTGGAGTACTCATTTCACATAAGCTGAAATATCATTTATACGGGGTCAAGTGTTTTAAGGATAAAATACATAGTAGGGTGTTACGGTAATCTAATCCCTTTACAGTGTAGATCATTCATATGGAGGATCATTGATCAAATTAGGATTATAACAATGGATAACTAATGATGTGTCTATATGGTGGAACATATAGAGCATTCTATATACTGAGAGTGCAATTATAAGTTCCATGCGTGGATTCAACAAAGAATTAGTAAGTTAGTGAATTTTAGTGATAAATTCTTGATCTACTTATTGAAAGCTCGGTTATATAGACCCATGGTCCCCACACTAGTTGAGATAATATTGTTTGTAAGACTCATGTAATTGGTTTTGATTAATCAATTATAATTCTCCAATTAGACTATGTCTATTTGTGAAATTTTCACTAAGAAAGGGCGAAATTGTAAAGAAAGAGTTATTAGTGGCATATTTGTTAATTATGATACTTTGTACGGTTCAATTAATAAATATGATAAATGACAATATTATTTAATAATTATTTATAGTTATTAAATAGTTAGAATTGGCATTTAAATGGTTGAATTAGAAAATTGGCGTTTTTGAGAAAATCAGATACAAAAGTGTTAAAACTGCAAAAGTGCAAAAAGTGAGGCCCAAACCCAATAAGCCATGGCCGGCCACTTTTATAGAAGTTTTACCTCTGATATTTTCATTATTTTAATGCCAAATAATTCAAACCTAACCCTAGTGGAATGCTATAAATAGGTAGTGAAGGCTTCAGGAAAATTACACTTTTCATTCAGAAAAACCTGAGCCTCTCTCTCTCTACCTTGGTCGCCACTCTCTCTCTCTCTTCTTCCTTGATAATTTCGAAATCCCTTTAGTGATTAGACTAGTGCCCACACACAGCAAGCAATACCTCAATCATAGTGAGGAAGATCGTGAAGAAAGATTTTCAGCAAAAGGAGTTTCAGCATTAAAAATTCAGAGAAAGAGATCCAGGTTCAGATCTTGATAATACTCTGCGACAGAAAGGATACAAGGGTTAGAGATCTGAACGGAAGAAGTCATTTAATTCCGCTGCACCCAATGTAAGGTTTCTTAAACTTTATATGTGTTTATTTCATCGTTTTAGAAAGTTCATATTTAGGATGTTAATCAACATACTTGTGAGTAGATCTAAGATCCTGGTAAAATAATTTCCAAAAGAAAGATGTTTATTTCAAAATTCGAATTGAGTTGAAATTAATAGCATGTTTTTAATTTACCATCCATTGCGTACAAAAGGTTTGGTCGAACCCAAAACCCTGAACAGACAAAAAAGCCTGCTAGCAAAAAGTAACAAGTGACCAAGAGTCATAAGTCTGCTCGGTCACTTGGGGGCACCTATATATGTACAAAGAATTTGGTAAAGATAAAACAAACACAATTGCACGATGATTATAAACAGAGAATGAAATTCATTATAGATAACTAAAGCACGTGAACCCGAGATTAAAAGCTGCCCAGTCAAGCTGTTGTCTAAAAAATGAAAAATAATTCCAAGTTTAAAGACCTCTTGGCCGGTCACGATGTCTTAGAAAAGGCCTTATGGCTAAAAATATATATATATATATATAAAAAGAAAGATAAGTGTTCAGACGGCTGGAGTCCCAGGCTCCTTGTACGGGTCCTCTAGGCCAGTCGGAGCTAGAGGATCTATTCTCTGGGTAGGAGGCATGTCTACGTTCAGACCGGAGGTAGAAGTGGTTGCCTTGGACTCTCCATAGGCCACTTGGGAAGCGCAGTACTCGAGATACATGTCTTTGGCCTTGACAATGTAATCGAAATTCCCCTGAGGATTAGCTTTCCAAAAGTCATAAAAAATCTCGAGACCGGCTGTCTCCAAGGCGTTCACCTTCCCTCTGAGCCTCTCTACCTCAGCTTTAAGCTCTTCCTCCTTTGACTTCTTCTCTACTTCCAACCTGTGAAAAATAGTTTGATGAACCTCCCTTTCTTCTTGGAGGTCAGTCACTTCTTTGGACAAGGAGGTCATGGCAGCCTCAAGTTGGTCGGAAGCCTCCAAATCCTTGGTCAGCTTAGCCACTTTCTTCTCACCAGCAAGAATCTTTTTGTTGACTCCATCTGGTTCCATTCGGACGGCTCCGAGTTGAACCCTGGCTTCATCAGCATCCTTCCTGGCTAAGTCCACTTCCGCCCTCATGGTGTTTGACATATCAGCATTCTTGGAGGCGGCAGACTTAGTTCGAGAATAAGTGTAAGCCATCTTCAGACCGGTCTGCACAGAGAAAAAATGTTAGAATCTGAGCCAAGTAAAGAAGGATTAAGGGAAACTGTCAGGAAAGACTCCTCCCATCAACAGCTCTAGAGAAGGCTCATTGTCAGCTCCCGCCTACTGCTCATTCACCTCAGGGACCGACCGATTCATGTAGTGGGTGAGCATCTCGTTGCCTCTTTTGGTCTCTGGGTGCAATAATGGAGGTGGGGTAGGAGCCCAGATCTGCCCTTCAATTGTTCGGGCATGTCCGAGCTTCCTCCTCGAGAGACCTTGCACTTCAGAGCTTTTGGAGCAGAAGGGTCCACCACGGTTCGATCCTTGGATAGATCGATAACAGCTTCAACCGGTGCCTTCTCTCTGGACGGCATTGTCTCACCACCCCTAGACTTCTTGGCCGGAGGAGATGAGATTGAACTTCCCCCCACTCTCTTATTCAAAGCTTCGAGCATCTTCTGAGACATGTTTGCACGAAATAAAAGCCACGTGGTTAAGAGAAAAGCACAAGAACTACAAAAGCATAATAATTAAGAAGATTAAAAACAAGAGGGAGTATTTTGCGAAGCATTTGCTCGAGCAAGACTTGAAGGCTTATCATCACCTGACAAGTCTCTTATCCCTGCAGGAATTTTCTTTCTCCTTTCGAGCGGAGTCACCTGCTCTTCCTCAGCCTCATCTTCAGGATCAAGAGGCTCATAGGCATATGGTTTAGCCCCCGCAGCTCCCTTCAACTTAGCCTCACGCTTAAGTTGAATGAGTTCATTCTCTTGATGAGCTCCCTCAGCCCGGCCAGCACCAGATTTCATCTTTTTCTCCTTTACAAGCTAAGGGATGAAATCCTTTGGGTAAAGCTGTTGGGTTTTGTGCCCTAAATAAAACCCACTTCAATATAATCAGATTTACTTATTAATAAAGATCAGAAATAACATTTTATGTTGCATGGTTCACATGATTTATTTCATGATTATATATATAATGTATGAATTCTATTTAAGTCCAGAACATATGAATTTGTTAATGATTATAGTGTTGTCAGCACAGTGGAATACAATCTTAATTATATGTTCGAAAGTTTATTCCCTGATTTGTCAGTTCATTGGATTAGACTGACATGATAATCAGCGATAGGTATTCTTACACCTTGGATAAGTGTTATGTCCTTTCCAGCGCATTGGCAAAGTTTACCGGATGTATGGAGTATACATCGAAAAGGACCGATATTGAACTTTCATTAGATATATTAAAATTTACCATAATATCTATTTAATTCAATATCAATTGTTGATCCTAGATCAAATGATCTTAATCCTGATATGAATAGGTTCGATCTCAAGAGTATTATACATGTTCTTTGATTTGCTAGTTAAGCCTATTTTTGGGTCAGGGTGATACATACATTTTGGGAACATGATAGTATAATTGAGTGGGAGCGCTAACATAAATATGGAGTCTATAACTTCTATAGGAATTTATAAGTGAAACGATGATATCCTTCAAGCTTGGCTAAACAGAGATAAATGGTGGAGATCTCATTTCACTTCGCTGAAATATCATTTATACGGAGCTAAGTGTTTTAAGGATAAAATACATTAAAGCTGTAACGGTAATTTAGTTCCTATTCAATGTAGATCATCTATTAGAGGGTCATTGATCAAATTAGGATTATAACAATGGATAACTAATAGCGTATCTATATCGTGGAACATATAAGGCGTTCTATATGACTGAGAGTGCAATTCTAGGTTCTAAGTGTGGATTCAATAAGGAATTAATAAGTTTGGGAATTTACTTGGTAAATTCGGTTCGACGTATTAGAAGCTCGGTTATATAGGCCCATGGTCCCCATACTAGTTGAGACCATACTGCTTGTAAGACTCAGTTAATTGATTTTAATTAATCAATTATAATTCTAAAGTTACACTACGTCTACTTTATGAATTTTCACTAAGCAAGGGCGAAATTGTAAAGAAAAGGGATTCTAGGTTTATTTATTAATTAAGAGACTTTATATTTCTAATTAATAAATATATTACATGACAATATTATTTAATAATTAATTTTTTAGTTATTAAATAATTAGAATTGATATTTAAATGGTGAAATTGGAAAATTGACATTTTTGAGAAAATGGGATTGAGAAATGACAAAATGGCAACATTGCAAAGTGAGGCCCATTATCCACTAATATGGCTGGCCACTTTGTATAGGGTTTACCATTTATATTTTTCATTATTTTAATGCCATACAATTCTAACCTAAATCTAGATGGCATTCTATAAATAGAAAGTGTTGGCTTCAGGAAACTGAGACTTGCATCTTATTCTTTTTTCAGAGAAAACCTGAGCTATAGCCGCCACCCTCTCTTCTCTTTTCTTCTCTTCAATTTCGAAATACCCTAGTGATAGAGTAGTGCCCACACACATCAAGTGGTATCTTAATTATAGTGTGGAAGATTGTGTAGAATCCTATCAAGAAGGAGAATCAGCAACAAAGGAAGGAGAGAAAGAGATCCAGGTTCAGATCTTGATTATGTTATGCTACAGAAATGAATAAAGGGCTAGAGATCTCAACAGAAGGAGTCATTATATTCCGCTGCACCCAATGTAAGGTTTTCTAAACTTTATTTGTGTTTATTTCATTGTTTTAGAATTCATATTAGGATGTTAATGAAACATACATGGTAGTAAATCTTGATCCTGGGAAAATATTTCCAACAACTGGCACCAGAGCCATGGTAATGATTTACGTTCATGAAATATGAATTAAAACGATGATATATGTTGCTTTGGATGGTTTCATGTTATTCTGTGTGTTATGTGATGATTGATTGATGCTTGTGAAATTTGAGAAAAAAAATAATTGAATTTTCGTTTCTGGAATTATTTTTATTGGGTATTTTGGAAAAAATTAAGCAATTTCCTTTTTTACAAAACTCAATTTCGATTTTATTTGAATTAGTTATGATTTTTTGAAAATTTGAAAAAATCGGGGTGGTGACACACACTTGTGCGCGCGGCTGGCTACTGGCAGCACACTTTGTGCGCCCAAGTATGTGCGCCTGGATGGTGTGCTTTGCATACCGTCCGTACAGCTCAAAGTTTTTTCGTTTTTCTTCGATTTTTCATGCTATTTCATAGAATTAACTTCCGATTTTTCGTGTAGTTTTTTATTTTAATTTTTACTTTTCATATTTCAAATCGAATTATAAGAAATAAATTAATTTGATTTTTTAAAATTAATTTTAGATATTAGTGTAATTTGAATTTGAAAATAGGTCAAAATCTATTTTTGCTTACTTCTTTTCTTATTTTTTAAAATTTGATTATTTTATCTTATTTTAAAATCTAAGGTCAGATATAAAATTCCTTTTATAAAATATTCTATTTTAAGTAATTTGACCTTATTTAGATTTAAAATAAGATTACTATAATCATGGTATTTTAAATAGAAATAAGATATTTTTGCTAACTTTTAAATTTTGTTATTTTTACTTAAATTAAATTATAAAATCAGAAAAGGGTATGTATTTATCATTTTATTTTATTGAATATTTAATTTATAAAATAACATGAAATTTAAAAGGTGGTTAGCAAATTTTTTTTTGAAATGATATTTAGGTTAGTTGAAACCTAATTTTTCAAAAATTGTAGGTTTATTTTTAAATTTTTTTAACCGAAAATATTTTTTTATTTTAAATATTAGTTTCGAAATTTTTTTTATTAATTAATTTAAAATTAAATAAATCCTACATCCAACTATCCAAATTCAACTTGTTGCAGGAGTATGTGTTTTAGCTTGTTTGTAAGTTTTCTAAAACCTACTATTGCTTGATCTAAATTTTCATGGTTAACTTGTTGACAGATCCAATGATCTGATTTTAACACATGGTTCAATTATCAATAGGTCAAGTAAATAATTTGTAACAGGTAAATTTTACATTCTTCTTTCATCTGTGTATGACCTAGTAACATGATAGGATCCATCCAAATCTGTGTGCCTGTGTGAGCCTATATGTTTACTTTATGTTTAGAAGCATATAGGTTGTTGCTAAATAAAATGTCACACCATGATAGATTTTATTTAGGCCCATTTAGTTTTTGGGCCTATTCAATTAATAATAGTTATTTATTTTAAGATTAAATTACTCTCTTTTGGGCCTTGTGTGAGAGTTGGGGGCCAATAGAAGTGGGTACGACATACTGAACCGAGCTCCCCCTCACATGAACTACCCCAACTGTGAAGGCCCATTTGCCTGATTTGGATAACTATACTAGGTTAATTAAATTAGTTTAACCTAATAAAATTGATTAGCAACATAATTAATTTCATTTTTTAGAAAATTAATTTAAGAAAAACACACTTAGTTTAATGAATTAATTTCTAGATAAACTATTGTATTTTTCTTGTATTTAATTAAATAAAGAATTTTAACTAACTAGATTTTTTCTGAAGCTTATTTTAATTATTTCATTAAATATACCTATTTAAGTTATAAATTAGTTATTACTAACTAATTTTTCTTATCAACTTAAATTTGAATATCTTTTGAATTTAAAATTAAGTTGAGGAATTCTAGGAGTTGGTTATTGAAGATTCTAGAGATATTTTTTTAAGTTGTTAAACTTAAAATGGAATATTCTTAAATTAGGTAGTTACAACTTAATTTTGATATTTAATTAAATTTAATTCGGAAATTTTTAAGTTGGTTATTTTAGATTCTTTCTATAACAACTTAAATTAGATATTTTCCAAATTTTTGAAAAGATACTTAGTTAAATTGAGATATTTTCTAGACAATTATATCTATACTAGTTATTATTTCTAATATTAAAATGGAAAAATATCATTGATTCTGAAATTAATTGTTTAATAATTAATTTTGGTACAATTCAAGTTAAGAATATTTTTCCTAGTATTAAACTAGAAATTAATAATTAAGCCTTCTCTATACTTAATTATTTATTTCTTGAATTTAATACATTTAACAAAATTGAAACTTAATATCTAAGTTGATTTTCATCATGATACTTATATATTATTATTTTGATGTTATTTAATTAAATAGAAAATTATTTTAAGTTTGAAATCTCATTTCTGAATAACTTAAATTTGAATAATTTTTCAAAATATATTTTATTTTATTAATCTTTTTCCCACAATTTCGAAATTGCATTTCTTTAATGCAGAAATTTCGAATTTTATTTGAAAAGTAGATTAAAGTTGAAAATTATTTATTTTAATTTTGGACCACCTTAAATCAATGATTTTTTCATTTAATGATTAATTAAAATAATTGAACTAAAATATATTATAATTAGAAATTGAATTAATTAGTCAATGAAAGTCTAGATAGATATCATCTGTTTTGCTTGAAGTATTTTTCTAGTGATATTTAATTAAATAGAAAATTAATATTTAAGTTGATTCTTAATCATGATACTTAAATATTTGAAATTTTTCTAAAATATTTAATTAAATAGGAAAATTATATTTTTGTTGTAAATTAATTTTTATTAATTTTTGGCCAACATAAAATTAGAATAATTTTTACAGGATTTTTTTTTATTTTATTTTAAAGCATTTTTTCGAAAAATTGTATTCTTAAATACTTCAATTTTCGAAATGCAATATATATTTATAGAAAATTAAATTTGAGTTGTAAGTTAATTTAAATTAATTTTGAAACAACTTAAATTAAATATTTTTATAAATATTTATTGGAAATTATTACTAAGATGGAAATAATTCACGTTATTTTCATTTCCATCTAAGTATAATTTATAAATATTAAATTAAAATTTATATTTAGAATTTTTCAGTGTAAATTGGAAATTTTAATTAAATAAATATATATATTTAAAATAAATTTATTAAAATAAATATTAGAAGAAAATACACTTTAAATAATGAGCTTTATTATTAGGACATTCGATCTCCATTGTTGGTTCTACATAGTTCTTGTTTTAGTGAGTAATCCTCCCTAATGGAGGAACGTTCATTAGGAATTTAACGTCGTAGAATCTCGAAAGATAATATTATTTGTAAGTGTTTTATATAGTATTGATCACCCTAATGGTGGCGACTGTATTTGACTTACAAAAGTATGAAACAATGGTGGAAGCTCATAAGATAGAATAGTCTTGACTCTCGCCTAAACGGGACAACGCTGGATTCCAATCTTGATCGAATAAAAGGTTGCTAGAATGTTTATCATTTTAGATGAGCTGACAACTCTATTCAATGGATGGTATCGCTGACTCTCACCTAAACGGGACACTGATATCAGTTTGTTGAAGACCTTGGAAATTATTTAGGATTGTATGTTTTAGTATTTTCACTTGTCATTCCTACTAGCTATGTGATTAATAATTTCTGAATTGTGTATGAATTTATATTGAACCATGTTATTTTCTGTTATTAAAATTGTAGTTTAATTTCAAATCTTCATTGTTGGTCTAACTTGGTTTGTTGTTCTAATGCGATAAATCTCTAATGGATTGTCAACGTTAGATAAACATAATAGTGTTAGATCTCGAAAGATAAATATTGTAAATGCAACATCTAGTTGTTCATCAATTGATCACACCTTAGACTAGTATTTACAATATGAAACAAGAAGATTGTATAAACAAGATTACTTTGACTCTCGTGAATCGAAGGATCGTTGGATTCTTATTTAAAAACGAAATTATCCTAATTCCTCGTAGCTTATTCATTTCAAATTAGCTCAATAACATATCATTGGATGAATGGTCTATAAATCATTTCATGTAATTCTATATTTTCTCTTAAGAAATTAAATGACGCATATGATTATATTCCCGAAATTCTATCCCAAAATTATATAAATCCTCAATCTTAGAAATCTCCTACTTGTATGGGCAAATCAGACTTAGAGTTAAAATTAGTAGTGGTGGTCCAAGAAAGAATTACTCATTATACAGTTACACTTTCACAAGTGTTTAATAACCATTTTCTATCAATGGATTCAAACTGTATGTTAGTAAGGAATATGAGTTTAGTATTCTATGACCAGAATCCACTTGCACTATTCTAAGAACTCTTTGATGTAACTAAACCTAAGTCATCAAAAGATACAACCACATATTTTATAAATCTATGGCATTTGTATCTTGTTCATAGTGGTTTTGACAAGATCATTCTCTGCAATGAGTTAATATGCCTATATCCACTGAAAGTATAATCATCTCATTCGCAGATGGATGTACATTCAGGGGTGGATATGAGTTTTTTGTTGTATTCTTAAAACGATCATTCTAGATATTACCTTATGCAAAAGAAATTTGAAATTTTTGAAAAATTTCATGAATTTCTAGCAATGGTGAAAACCATTAGGGTAAGTGGTTAAAGATCTTGCGAACTGATAGGGGTGGAGAAATAGTTAGTAGATATGCAGTTCAAGGATCATTAAGTTGATTTTGAATTATATCCAAACTTACCTCTCCAGAAATTCGAGTTGCATATTGATTAGTTACAAGTCGTTGCCTAAGTCCTTCTATGGTAATACAATTTCAGAATGATGCAATGGTTGGGTATTTAGTGTAAACCATTACTAGATTCATGGATGACCTATCGAAATCTTAAGAAAAGCTAGAGCTGTTAACCATGATTTGCATGTTTGTTAGCTATCCTAAGTGATTAGGGGTGGACCATCCCATAGTCATTAGATAAGAATGTGTTTGTTTAAACAAATACTACTTTTCTAAGAATATGACTAAGTCTGAAAACAAAGTAGCAAATAAAGGAGATATTTTTTTTTCTTGATTCTAAAAGTGTTCTATCATCTTATTCGACATATGATGATTCCACTGCCTCTGTTGTCTTGACACAACTAAAGAGGTCAATACCATTTAGTTTTCTTAGACACAATTCATGGTACCTTGTCGTAGTGGGAGGGTTTCTAGGAACTCACCTTCTTATGACTTGGAAGACACTAGTGATTAAATCCATTGTGGGTTTAAACAAGTAATGGATTGTCAAGATAAGAAACTAAGAAGAAAAGCCAAGAAAACTATTGTTTAATCCATTCACATGGAGTAACCTAAAAGTTTTCTATTACAAGGACATGAAAGGAAATTTACGTTTATAAGTCTATTCAGTGGAATTAACAAAACTTCCTGTTCCTAGTATTATAGATTTGAGTTTATCTAAACCTATGGCTTATGGTATACCTGGTTAATTACTTACTCTAGTGCAAGCATCTTACTTTAGTAAGATGTTGAAGCATAGATTTTATTTATCTTAGGAAAAGTCTCAACTATTCCAGAAAAGATAAAGCCATGAAAGAATTTCTTCAATCAACAGTGAGAGGTCTCATATATGCTTTAGTATGCCTTAGACCAGACACCTGCTGTTGAGTGGGAGTAATGAGTAGGTATCAGATTAATCCGGGAGAGGAACATTGGAAGACAATCAAGTAAATCTTAAGATTAAGAAGAGGAACTATATGTTAGTCGATAAGGGTGTCTTTAAAACTCTTAGACTACACGACATCAGATTTCGAGACTTGCCTTTGTGCTACAAAGTCTGCTGATAAGATGGTGATTACTCTGGTGGTGGAGTAGTGATTTTGGAGAAGTGTAAAAACCTATCTGAAGTCTCTAGGTCTACCAGAGAGAGACTGAATGTTAAAGATGCAGGAAAGGTACATATTCAGTCTAAGGAGAGTTCTATATATTTGTGGCACCGTTCCAACTTGTCTTAACTACTAGTGTTATTTCCTGATTAACCAAAAAGTAGTTGCCAAAAGTATAGAATCTAGTATCTCAAGAGATATCAAGGATTTTGTGATTAAGGAAGAGTAATGGTGGAGAAAAGGTTGTGTTGAATTCAACCTGTCAGATCCTATTACAAGGAGTATACTACTACTACACTTGATTTGTATATCAAGGTGTTGAGATTATTTGAAATGCACATTTTGTTTTATATTAGTGCAAGTGGGAGTTTGTTGGGTTTTGTGCCCTAAATAAAACCCATTTCAATATAATCAGATTTACTTATTAATAAAGATCAGAAATAACATTTTACGTTGCATGGGTCACATGATTTATTTCATGATTATATATATAATGTATGAATTCTATTTAAGTCCTAAACATATGAATTTGTTAATGATTATAGTGTTGTCAGCACAAAGGAATATAATCTTAATTATATGTTCGAAAGTTTATTCCCTGATTTGTCAGTTCACTGGATTTAGACTGACATGATAATCAGCGATAGGTATTCTTACACCTTGGATAAGTGTTATGTCCTTTCCAGGGCATTGGCAAAGTTTACTAGTGTAGGATGTATGGAGTATACATCGGAAGGGACTGATATTGAACTTTGATTAGATATATTAAAATTTACCGTAATATCTATTCAATTCAATATCACCTGTTGATCCTAGATCAAATTATCTTAATCCTGATATGATTAGGTTCGATCTCAAGAGTATTATACATGTTCTTTGATTTGTTAGTTAAGCATACTTTTGGGTCAGGGTGATACATACATTTTGGGAACATGATAGTATAATTGAGTGGGAGCGCTAACATAAATATGAAGTCTATAACTTCTATAGGAATTTAGAAGTGAAACGATGATATCCTTCGAGCTTGGCTAAACAAAGATAAATGGTGGAGATCTCATTTCACTTCGCTGAAATATCATTTATACGGAGCTAAGTGTTTTAAGGATAAAATACATTGAAGGTGTAACGGTAATTTAGTTCCTATTCAATGTAGATCATCTATTAGAGGGTCATTGATCAAATTAGGATTATAATAATGGATAACTAATAGCGTATCTATATCGTGGAACATATAGAGCGTTCTATATGACTGAGAGTGCAATTCAAAGTTCTAAGTGTGGATTCAATAAGGAATTAATAAGTTAGGGAATCATTGTTTTAGAATTCATATTAGGATGTTAATGAAACATACATGGTAGTAAATCTAGATCCTAGTAAAATATTTCCAACAAAAGCCCGTATTCCACAAAGTTGTCCTCGGAGGTCAACAAAGTGATATACCGGGCAGCTCCCGGCATCTGAGCAAGCCTTTGAGCTCTGTCTCTAAGAGCAGGAGTAAAAGGTGGGCGGTGATATACAAGGATTTGCTAAAACTGAGTGTAGGTGGTGCCCATGCCTTCCACCATGAAATACTTGTCAACAAAATGCCCAATTTTGCTAACGGCGTTATCCCCGGTGCCCGTCAACCACTTGTAGTCTGGCTGAGAGAAATAGAAGTACCCCGACCTGACCTGCTTGGGGGTAGACTTCAAGTCAAAAAACCAGCTAACCTCATAGGGAGAGGGCATATCCCACTTCTGGGAGGCGTAGAGAATAAACAGGGCAGACAGATACTTAATGCACTTGGGAGGGAATTTGGTCAAACAGGGGTAGAAGAAGTCTGCCACCTTCCTAAAGTACGGGCGCAAAGGCAGCAGTGCCCCTTGCTTAGCATGAGCACCCGACCAGGCACACTTCCCCCTCTCAGGGTTTGTGGCTCGATTGTTATAGGCGGGAATGTAACAGTCTAACTCGCACAGCTAGCCATCCAGATCGAGGTCCCGTAAGCGTGCCTCAGTGACCTTGGACGGAGGGCTCACCCACCTGGCGCCCAATGCACCCTGCCTCCTATGAGGAACCGCAGCAGTAAATTCCTCACTAACGAAGTCCACGCCTATGACCAGGACATCGCCGTCAGCGTCAATTGGCTCCCCACCCTCATTGTTTCCCCCAAAATTTGGGGGTGCAGCCTCCTCCTCTTCCTCCTCCTCGAAAGGACTACCAGGACAGACATCGCCCTTCTCCTCTATCTCTTGGACCTCAGCGTCCCCTTCATGATCCCCCTCCTCCTGTACGGGTGGATCCTGTTCGGTGCTGGGCAAGGTGGCGTGATGGGCCACATGAGGGTCAGATGCATTGGCTTTGCGCATTGTTTTTTTAATACGAGCCATCATTCTTTGGCTAGACGAGAAAATTAAATCAAAGTGTTTGTCACTTGAAGAGGGCAGACTAGAGCAAAGACAAGGATGATCCTCGTGCAAAAGTTGAAGCAGGTCCTGGTCGATTTGGTGTTCGCTTCCCTAAAACTCACCTAGGTTCATCTACGAAAGACAACACGCAAGATGAGTGTTTGGTCGGGATATCGAACATTAAATAGGAAAATATGCAGACCAGGAGTACTCAACAGATTAAAGAATAAAGATATTCGACAAAAAGTCAAAACTTAAAAGCAAGATGAATGATAAGCATTTATGCAGTTCAAAAAGCAAGCATTATGAACGATGAAGTCGCATGAATCGTTACAAAGGAAAATTGTAGAGTTTCTAGACTTAGGGTTTCCTATGTATCTTTTACAGAAAAGTTAAAGTTCCATTCTGAAAATAAATGTGAAAAGTAAACGTAGAAGAAATTGAGAACTTACTGAAGGACCGAACGTCTGGATTCAGGTTACGCCAAGCTAAACGAGCAGTTTTTGCAAAAATACTTTAGCAAACTTGAAGCTAAAAACCTCTCTTTTCGCTCTAAACTTACTTAGCAACGAAGGTTGGTGAAAAAAAGTTTGTGAACATATGCTCAATGGTATTTATAGGCAAACAACGAAAAGGGGTAATCATTTCGAAAAACCTCAGACGCCTCGGTTCCCCCCAAAAGCGAATATGGGAAATCAAAAGCAATCAAGTGCAACCTTCAGACGTGATGAGAGAAAATCAGATTTTAAAGTATTAATTGCGTCAGAGCATTTATTAGCTGAAAACTAAAGGGACGCCCAGTCAGCCTCACATCGAGTCCCGAACAGACGCGCCTGACACGTGTCACCCATCCAAACACAAAGACACCTCGGATGAAGTCTACACGCAACTTCAGAAGTCCCGTACGGACTTGGGGGCAAATATTATCCAAATTTTTCGCACTCTTACGCGGCATCACTCGATGGTGACACGTGGAATCAACTCCAGGTATCTGCTCGCGAGACACAGGCCGAATAGGACACTTCGTACATTCGCTCAGACGAAGTCCTCCAGACTGAGCAGTGTGCAATTCGCACAGAACGCCAACACTTAGCGAATTCAGCTTTCGCATCGTGAGTCATCAAGGAAATCTCTATAACTTTGGGATCATATTACGGAGATATGGCAAGTTGTCCAAATCCCATGATTAGTGTATTTTGTATTTGCTATGCAATCTTTCTGCTTATATCAATTGTAACGAGAAGGGAAATACTTCCTCTCCAAGCTTATAGCTCTATAAATAGTGATGTATATTCACTGAGTGAAGGGTCGAAAGATTTTGTCTAAGAATTCATATTCAGAGATATTGTTGTAAGAGCTCTAAGAAAAGGAACCTTTCTCCTTGCTCTTAGGTTAATACAAATAACGAGGATTAGGCTATTACCGAACTGCTCGGGGCTGAACCTCTATAAATTTCTTGTGTCTTTATTTGCCTTACTATATTTTGATCATATTAAACTACTTGTTGCTTACAAAATTAGCCTCACTGCCGTTGGCTAAAAACGAGGTCAACAAACATGGTTCAATATAAATTCATAAACAATTAAGGAATTATTAAGCATTTAGCAAGTAGGAATGACTAGTGAAATACTAAAACTTACAATCCTAAATAATTTTCAAGGTTTCCAACAAACTGATAATAGTGTCCCGTTTAGGCAAGAGTCAAAGATATCATCCATTGAATAGAGTAGTTAGCTCATCTAAAATGATAAGCATTCTAGCAACCTTTTATTCGATCAAGATGAGAATCCTGCGTTGTCCTGTTTAGGCGATAGTCAAGGCCATTCTATCTTATGAGCTTCCCCCATTATTTCATACTTTTGTAAGTCTTACTCTTAGCAGCCACCATTAGGGTGATTAGTAAAAGGAATAAAACACTTACAAATAATACTTATCTTTCGAGATTCTACAGCGTTAAATTGCTAATGAACGTTCATCCATTAGGGATGATTACTCACTAAAACAATAACTGTGTAGAACCAACAATGAAGATCGAATATCCTTATAACTAAAGCTCATTATTTTAAAGAGTTGTATTTTCATTTGATACTTATTTTAAACTATTTATTTTAAAATAATATTTATTTAATTAAAATTACTAATTTAGATAACTCTAAATATAAATTTTAATATAATATTTATAAAATTATACTTTAGGAAGATCTGAAAAATAAAAATAAATTATTTTCCATCCTTAGTAATAATTTTCTAATAAATATTATGAAAATTACTTAATCTAAGTTGGTCCAAAATAAATTCAAAAATTAATTTTCAACTAAAATTTAATTTTCTATAAATATATAACTAAATTCAAAATCCAATGTATAAAGATACATTTTTTTGAAATTCATATAAAATAAAACTGGAAAAAATTATTCTAATTTATGTTGGTGTAAAATTAAATAAATTAATTTTCAAAATAAATATAATTTTCCTATTTAATTAAATATCTTAAGAAAAATATCAAATATTTAAGTGTCTTGAATAAAATAAACTTAAATATTAATTTTCTAATTTAATTAAATATATCTAGAAAAATACCAAAAAGTCTACCTAAAAAATATCTATCTAGATAATTCATAAACTAATTACTAATTTTCTAATTAAAATATATTGTAGTCTATTTATTTTAATAAATCATTAATGAAATTACTTGATTTAAGTTGATCTAAAATTAATTAAATTAATTTTCAACTTTAATCTAATTTCAAAATATTTAAAAATTTCGAAATATCTGCATTTAAAATAAATAAATGCAATTCGAAATTAGGTGGGAAAATGATTATTAAAATAAAATAAAATATATTCTGAAAATTATTCTAATTTAAGTTGATCTAAAATTGAAAAATCTCCAACTTAAATATATTTCTATTTAATTAAATTCATTAAAATAGAAATAATTAAGTATCTTGAATAAAATCAACTTAATTATTAATTCTATTTAAATTCTAAGTTCTAAGAAAAATATTATGATTTAAGTTGGTCTAAAATTAATTAATTACTTAAATTTCAACTTAAATTTATTTTTCTACTTAATTAAACATTAGAAAATATAAATTAGTTACTAGAAATCACTATCTAGAATATTTCATTGAACTAAGTGTATTTATCTAAATTAATTTTAAAATAATCCAATGAAAAATTAATTTCATTTATTTTCAAATTAATTATGTTGCTAATTTAATTTTAATTAGGTTAAACTAGTATAATTAGCCTAATACAATGATTTAAATAAGGCAAATGGGTCTCCACAATTGGGGTTGTTCATCTGAGGGAGGGCTGGGTTCAGTATGTCGTACCCACTACTAATGGCCCCCTAACTCTCACACAAGGCCCAAAGGAGAGGAATTTAACCTTTCATTAAATAATTGTTATTCATTGAATGAGCCCAATACTAATTGGGCCTAAATAAAACTATCGATGGTGATATTTTATTTTAGAAACTTAGTCCATTTAAATATCTAGAAATAAATGGGCTTCCTATATGCATCTATGCCCAAAAACAAACATATAGGCTCACACGGGTCAAATTGATATGGATGGCCCCTATCATGTTTCTAGGTTTACACAGATGAAAGAAGTACAAAATTTACCTGTTACAAATTATTTATAGGATCTATTGACAATTGGACTATGATCAAAATCAGATCATAGGATGTGTCAACAAGTTAATCATAGCAATTTAGATCAAATAAATAATAGGTTTGTTAAAAAAAAGTTTTTGAATAAACAATTAAATAAAACAAACACAATATCCATGTAACAATATGTGAAATAAGATATTAATATAATTAAATTATTATTTTAAACTAACCAACTAAATTTTGAAAATTTAGGGTTGTTACAATCAACCTTAAATATCTCATCAAAATTTAAAATTAAAAAAATGAAACTAATTTTAAATATCTAGGTTTATTTGAATTATTTTTATCAAATTAAATTAAATATCTAATAAGATAAATAATTTGAAAATAACTAAAAAGATATTTAAATATCATTTTCTAATCTTATAATTTAATAAAATTAAAAAAACAAATAAACCAATTTTAAAGTAGATACGGTTAGGTCATTATTATTTTAAGAATAAAATAATAAACAAATAATAATTGTTCTAATTATATGTCAAAATATCTTAAATTAAGCATTATTCAAATTTCTACAAAAATATCTAAGTTATTTAAATATTTAAAATACAATTTATAAATTCTAATAAGTAAAATGATATAAAATAGCATAAATATTATTTTTTTTAACTTATAATTTATAAACAATTAAATATTTAATCAAATAACCAATTTTGAATTTGAAAAAAATTATTGTTAGAATATCTATAAAAAAATATCTAGGTTAATTTCAAATTTATTAATTATTTAATTTATCATATAAGGTAATTTTAATATAATATTTCAAATTAAAAGATAAGGCTACCATTTAATTTAAAATATGTCCAATATTAAAATATCTAATCTTATCATTAAATAATATATAAATATTAAAGAAATTAATAAATTTTTAAAATCTGACCATAATTTAAAAAATAAAATAATCAATTTTTAAATTTAAACCTCAAAATATTAAAAAATTAATAATAATCTATTCAAATATAATATTATTAATTTAAAATTGATATTTAAGTTTAAATATTTTAAAAATAATATTTTATTTTAATTTTAGGGTTTGAAAATTACAAAAATTCGAAATTTGGGAAAAAATCCCACAAAAATCAGATTTTTGTGGTTGCTGGCAGCTAGGATGCACGTGTAGCCATGAGAGGCTGCAAATGTACATACACGCGTGCAAAAGAAGGAGCTGGCAGGGCCTGCGCCGAGAAACTTTGGCGTGTGCAGGGTCTCCCTCGGCGTGCACGCAGCATCTCGTGTCTGAAGACACGGGTGTGACACACCTTCAGATAAGGGAGATGTCCGAGAATATGCGCACGCCTAGTCTTCTTGTCCGAGGGTCTGGTGCGCATGAGCACCACCCTCGACACACAATGGACCCCGATTTTCAAATTGCCATATCTCTTTTGTTTTTCATCGGAATCGAGTTTCGTAAAAACAAAAATTTCGTAATTTTTCACAAAGAATCCAAATAAAATATTTTTAGAAAGAAAATAAAATTATTTTCATGGAAAAATTTCATAAATCACATACATTCATCAAATAATCACATAAACCAACATGAAATAATCCAAATCAACACATAAACAATATTCATCATTTTAAATCCATATTTCATGAAAGCAAATCATTACCATGGCTCTGAGGCCAGTTGTTGGGAATATTTTACCAGGATCTAGATTTACTAACAAGTATGTTTCATTACATCCTAAATATAAATTCTCTAAAACAATAAAAATTAACACATAAGGGTTTAGTTTTTTCTCTCGAGCTCTCTTCGAGCTGGTGCTATGGCGAAAACAAGGGCTAAAGTTCAGGGGAAAATTCAACAGTTAGCTAAAAAGAAGAAAAAAGGACCTACATCAACTGCTCATATTAAGAAAACTAAGTCAATGGAAGAGATATTAGGGGTGGAACCAATGGAGCTAACGGATGAGGAGGATGAGGGTGGAGCTGATGCGGTTCTAACAACAGTAGCAGCCACAGAGCGAGACTTAATGCCTGAACCTCTGTCTCCAAAATCCTCTTTGAGATCGATACTTCAGCAGGACATACGATCTGATTTCGCACACTTCATGGAGGCTAACAGGATTTGTTCAGCTTCAATTGCTAAAGGTAACTCGATCACACCTCCAATTCTCAGATCTGGGAATGTAGTTAGGAATCTAGAGTCTACCTTTGTCAATTCTGAAAAAGCGAGTAAGGTTAAGATCACTTTGGAAGACATTGAAGAAGAAATTGCCTACTGGAAAACAGCTATAGTTTGTTATGTGTTGGGAGCTAATCCACCATTATCAATTTTGGATGGATTTGTTCGGCGCGCATATGGAGTGGGAAAATTGATAAAGTAGGGATGCTCTCGTATGGTGTTTTCCTGATCAGATTTGATACAATGGAGCATAGAGATGAAGTTCTTAATGGAGGCTATATCTTCTTCAATAAGAGACTGGTAATCATGAAGGCTTGGGATCCCAATACCAATTTCAAAAAGGAGGACATTCAGACTGTTCCAATCTGGGTTCAGCTTACTGATTTGGAGATGAAATACTGGGGGCAAAAAGCTTTGTTCAAAATCATAGGCCAAGTTGGAGAGCCTATTACGGTTGATGCGGCTACCAAAGAGAGAGACAAACTAAGCTATCCAAGAGTTCTTATCCAAGTCTCAATTCACCAAGATTTCCCAGGTACAATTTACTTTGAGGATGAATATGGTAACAATATACCTGTTGAAATCTTTTATGAATGGAAACCTATCAGTTGTGGAAATTGTAAAGGAATAGGCTGTGCTACTGCTGATTGCCGAAAAAAGAAAGTCAGAGACAGGAATGGATAGTCAAGAATGATAAGAGGAAACCAGATGAGAAAGCACAAACAGCAGATGGGGAATTCAAAGAGGTCACAAAAGGTTGGAAAGTTAAAGGAAAAGCTCCAGAGATTGGGCCCTCTACTTCCAACTCTTTTCAAGTCCTGCATTCGACTTCTATTACTGAGGGGAATACAACAGAATTATTGACTGATCCACAACAGAGGGAGGAAATTGGGAAAACAGGAGGGGGGGAGATCCCTCTCTTCCCAATGGATAAAATCATATGTTGGAACGTCCGAGGAATCAACAATCAGCAAAAGCAACATATGGTCAAGCAATTTATTGCTAATCAAAAAGCTGGTTTGGTTGGTCTCCTTGGGACGAGAGTAAAGGCCCCAAAGCTTGGAGCCTTATACTTGAATATGTTTTCGGGTTGGTGTTTTACTTCTAATTTGGCATGGCATAAGGGGGGGAGAATTATTTTAGCTTGGAACCCCAATCAATTTACTGTAAATATCATCAGTTGCTCGAGTCAATTCATACATACTCGAGTAACTACCTTTGATGGTAAATACAGTTTCTTTGCAACCTTTGTTTATGGTTACAATGAAGAACAAGGCAGACAGCAGCTATGGAAGGGAATGCAAGATTTTTCTAGTACTGATCCTTGGATAGTACTAGGAGATTTCAATGACATACTCAACAAGGATGAGCGTATAGGTGAAAGAGTAAGGCATAGCAGTTCGACTGCATTCACTAATTGTGTTTCCTATTGTCAACTTGAAGATATCAGATACTCGGGAAGCTTCTTCACCTGGAACAATAAACAGCGTGCTGAAGATAGAATTTACTCCAAGATTGACAGAGTTCTAGCTAACGAAGTTTGGATAGAACTTTTTCTGACTGCAGAAGCTATTTTCCTTACAGAAGGCTTGTTCGATCATACACCAGCAGTGGTATCCATTCATCCTACTTTACCGAGTGGAAGGAAGCCCTTTAAATATTTTAGGATGTGGTCCTCCCATCCTAGCTTTCAGCAGATATTGTCCACAGTTTGGAGTCAAAAATTTCAGGGCACTAAAATGTATCAGATTATTGCTATGTTCAAAGCACTTAAACCTGCCCTTAAAGAACTTAACAGATGCCATTTTTCAGATATACAAGCAACAGATTTCAAAGCAAAGCAAGATTTAGATGAATCTCAAACTCAGCTCCAAAAAGACCCGTTGAACAGTGAGTTACAAGAACAGGAAGCTACAGCAAGGAAGGTTTATGCTGAAATTCACAAAAACTACTGCTCTTTTCTGCAGCAGAAGGCTAGAATGGCATGGATAAAAGAATGAGACGAAAACTCTGCACTTTTTCACTTCAGCATCCGTGAGAGAAGGCACCAAAACAAGATTTTATCAGTGATTAATGCAGATGGTATTCGAGTGGAGGATTCTCAGGGTATTACAGCAGCCTTTCTTGCCTATTATCAGCAATTGTTGGGTTCAAGCATAGAGGGAAGGACAAAAGTTTCAACTAAAGTAATGAAGAATGGGCCGATCATCAATGATACAGACAAAGAGATTCTCTTAGCTCAGTTTACAAGAGAAGATGTGAAGAAGGCAGTTTTTGGCATACCAGGAGGCAAGGCCCCAGGCCCAGACGGATATAGCAGCTTCTTTTATCAAGACAATTGGGATCTTGTGGGTGATGAAATCTCTGATGCAATACTAGACTTCCTTCACTCTGGGAATCTACTAAAAGAGATCAATTCTACAGTTATTACTCTTATCCCTAAGAGTAAATGCCAAAATCTGGTAAGTGATTATCGCCCAATTGCGTGCTGCAATGTTCTTTATAAAGTTGCTACTAAACTTATCTGCAACAGACTTAAAAGTATACTACCAGATTTAGTAGCTTCAAATCAAGGCTGTTTCATTCAAGGGAGATTCATCGCTCATAATATCATGATTTGTCAAGACCTCATAAGGCACTATGGAAGGAAATCGAACAAGGCCAATTGAATGATTAAATTGGATCTTCAAAAGGCATATGACACCATGAGTTGGGAATTTCTTGAAGAAGTTTTGACAGCATTCAACTTTCCACCAAAGTTTATAGCTACTGTCATGACTTGTGTCACATCACCTAGATTTTCACTTATGTTCAATGGCTCTATGAAAGGCTACTTCCAAGCAAGAAGGGGACTAAGACCAGGAGACCCAATGTCTCCCTTGCTCTTTGTCCTTGGAATGGAGTACCTTAGTAGAACCATGAAGAGTGTAGGTGAAAAGTCAGATTTTCTTTTCCATGAGAGATGCAGTGATCTTAAACTAAATCATCTGAGCTTCGTGGATGATGTTCTCTTATTCTGTAAAAGTGATTTTAAAAGCATCTACCGAATGCTTCAAGGTCTAAAATTATTCTCCAATACATCCGGGTTGCAACCAAATAGGAATAAATCAGCAATATATTGCAGTGGCATGGATGAGGCTGAAATCAAAAGGGTGGTTGATATGTCTGGTTTTACAAGAGCAGATCTCCCATTCAGATATCTAGGCCTTCCCATCTGTGCAAAAAGAATCTCTAAGGAAGATTGCAAGCTGCTAGTGGACAAGATGATTGCTCGAATAAAGGTGTGGAGTTCAAGGAACCTTTCATATGCTGGTAGGATTGTCTTGATCAATTCAGTCCTGCTCACTATACATGCATACTGGAGCCAAGTAATGATTCTACCCAAAAGAGTGATTGCTGATATTGAAGCTATTTGTAGGAGTTTCTTATGGAAAGGTCAAAGTGCAATGGCAGGCTCTGGAAGTGTTGCTTGGGGGAACATGTGCAAGCCTAAAAAAGCTGGTGGAATCGGTTTCATGAGTATTCATGAATGGAACAAGGCTGCTATCATTAAAAATATTTGGGCAATTGCTTCAAAAAAAGATAACCTATGGGTGAAATGGGTGCATAATGTTTATATCAGCAAAGAGTCCTGGTGGGAATACAAAGCCCCAACTCAAAGTAGTTGGTACTGGAGGAAAATGGTTGAACTCAAAGATGAATGGAAAGAACAGGTCGACTACAGCCAATTTACTGCTCAAAATTACAAAGTTGCTGAAGTTTATAAAGTCTTGACAGCAACAGATGACTCATGTCATTGGAGTACACAAGTTTGGTCGAGGATGAACATCCCTAAACATAGCTTTCTCCTTTGGCTAGCAATGTTGGACAGATTAAAGACCAAACAGAGGTTGGTCAAGTTCCAAATCACAACAGATGCGCAATGCATTCTCTGTGAAGATTTAGAAGAAACAGCTCCTCACTTGTTTTTTTGCTACACATTTTCACAGGAATGTCTCAGGCAGATCAAGGATTGGCTATGTTGGAGAGCTACAACTACATCCTTGCAGAGAGTGCTTCGGTGGATTAACAGAGCTAAAATAAGTAAGTTTCGAAAAGCTGTATATGCTGCTGCCATTGCAGCTTTAGTGTACCACTTATGGAAAGCCAGAAATTACAAAATATGGCAGGGAAGCAGTAGCCAAGTGCAGCAACTGGTCCAAGAAGTAAAGTGGCAGATTAAAACTAGAATTACTTGTGTAATGTCCAAAAAAGTAGCAAAAGTAGATTATGAGTGGTTTAACTCTTTGTAATTAGATAGTGCATACAAGGCTACAAGTTTAAAAGAAGTAGAAGAGAGAATGTATAGATCATGTACAGACTTTGAAAAGTCTTTAGTTTGTAATATATGTTTGTGAGCAATGAAATTCTGATTCATCAAAAAAAAAAACACATAAGGGTTTAAGAAAACCTTACATTGGTGGAATATAATGACTCCTTCCGTTCAAGATCTCTAGCCCTTGATTCCTTTCTGTAGTAGAGTATTATCAAGATCTGAACCTGGATCTCTTTCTCTCGTTCGGGTTTGGTTACCACCGTTTTAATCACTATGATTGAGTACTTGACTTGCTATGTGTGGGCATGTCACTTATAACTAAGGCTTACGAAAAATGGTGAAAAACAACGAAGGAGGTGAAATCTCTATAGAAGGAACTCTCTCATCTAGGTTTGGTTGAATAGTCAGGTTGACATTAATTGGATGAATGAGAGTATCATGTTCCTTTTATAGTGTTTCAACTAGGAATTACGGTTGAATTATATGGATTAAAAAAGAATAAAAAATTGGGAAAAAATTACACTTGGTCGTACACATTAAATGAGCCAATCTCTAGTTACAATTTTGCCAGTTTTTCCAACCACTTATTCTTCTTTTTAATAATACAATATTTTCCAATTCAATCCTTATAAATGCTAAAACTATTTATTTAATAATTATAATTAATTACTAAGTAAAATTTCCATTTATGTAATTTATTAATTAGACCATACAAAGTCTCTTAATTAACAAATTGACCCCAAAACCTCTTTTCTTCACAATTAAGCCCTTGCTTAGTGAAAGTGCATAAATAAGACATAGTCAATAATTTTAGAATTATAATTGATTAATTAAAATCAATTAACTAAGTCTGCAAGCAGTATTATCTCAACTAGTGAGGGGACCATGGGTCTATATAACCGAGCTTTCAATAAGTAGACCTAGAATTCACCAAGTAAATTCTCAACTCATTAATTCCTCATTGAACCACTATAGAACTTGGAATTGAATACACTCTCAGTTATATAGAACACTCTATATGTACCACGATATAGATACGTTATGATTATCGAATGTTACAATCCTAATAGTCAAGGATCCTCTATAGATGATCTACACTGAATAGGGACAAGTTTACCGTTCTACCCTTCAATGTATTTTATCCTTAAAACACTTAGCAACCTATAAATGATATTTCACTAAACTAATATAATTACTGAAATGAGATCTCAATCATTTATCTCTATTCAGCCAAGCTCGAAGGAAATCATCGTTTCACTTCTATGTCCATATAAAAGTTATAGATTCCATATCTATGATTAGCGCTCCCACTCAATTGTACTATCATGTTCCAAAAATCTACGTATCACCCAGACCAAAAGGTAGGTGTAACTAACAAATCAAAGAACACAAATAACACTCTTGAGATCGAACCTAACCATGTCAGGATTAAGATCCATAGACCTAAGACCAACCATTGACATTGACTTAGAACGATATAACGATAAGTTTATGATATCTTATCTAAGATCAATATCGCTCCCTTCCAATGTATACTGCATACATCCGATACTGGTAAACTTTGCCAATGCCCTGGAAAGGACATAAGACTTAACAAATGTGTAAGTATACCTATCGCTGATTATCATGCCAGTCCAAATCCAGTGAACTAACAAATTAGGTAATTAAAATTTTGAACATATAATCATGATTATATTCCAATGTGTTGACGACACTATAATCATGAACAAATACATACATTCTGGACTTAATAGAATTTATACATTAAATATAAGCGTGAAATAAATCATGTGAACCATGCAACATAATATGATTTCTGATCTTTATTAATTAGTAAATCTGATTATATTGAAATGGGTTTTATTTAGGGCACAAAACCCAACAGCCTCGCTATGCCTTATTGATGTCATCCCTATGATTGTGTCTTCTGATACGAAATGGTTTCTCATCAACATGCAAATCAATAGTTTGTACATCTTTGTCTCACTTAAGACTATACAGTCAGCGAGTTATAGATATGTTCTACTAACTCTACATTTAATGAGTTATTCAATTTAGTATCTTTTAATATAATTGACATGATATTTGTTGATTCATATTCCCCAAGGTTTACACGCGTCATACCCTGAAGTGCCAGCCAAATTTTGGGTATAATAATTGCCCCTTAAAAAAAGTCCTTTTTAGTAAAAAGTGCTTTTAGAATGATTATCGAGGGTATTTTCGTAATAATCCATTTTGAAAAAACACATGTCCTCTGATTTTGCCGGTATTGTACTTTTGAGGCACATCATGAGCATTTAATAACCATCTTTTCAACTTCCTTTTAATTTTTAGCCGTTGGATTATTTACCTCTTAATCTAACAGAGCTAAACCCAGTGGTATAAAATAAAAAAAGAACCACCTTTTCATCACTTCTGCTATTTCAAAAAAAAAAAAAAATCGAGCTTCTCTACAAAAAACCTCTCTTAGATTTTTTGAAGCTTTGCATGCCATCTTTGTCTTTGACATACTTCTTGCGAGTTTCGTCAAATTTGCTTTTTGACCTCCAGCATTCAGAGAGATTACCACGCCGTTTCTGGCATCGTCGATCGCAGGACCGTTCATCGCGCCAAAAACTGACTTCATACAGTAAGTGATTCCTCTCTCTCTGTTTTCTTACAAGCTTTTTATTTCTCACTTCTGGGTTTGATCACTACTTCTGTAATTTACACCTTTGTTGTCTCATTTGATTTTAGCAATTTTAGGTTGAATTTTTCTTGGTAATTTTAGGGTTTAGGTAGACTGTAGACTCTTGGGTTTCTCAAATTTACAAGCTTTGGTTTGATAAATTTCATCCATGAATTGGGATTGCTTTCTTTTTGTAATAATGTCCCAATCTGGTTCAGAAGTTTATCGTCCATAAAGTTTAGAAACAGAGTGCCCCAATGAACTTGCCATCCCGTATAAACCCATTATTTCAAAACCCAAATCCAAATTAGAGATAAATGATACAAAACTTAGGGACCACTTAGTAAAAACCCACAAAGATTATATTGCTAATCGCCACAGGCTCTTCTTGCAAGAAATAACAGAAGGCAGATGCGTTTCTTGTGAGATGCTACTTGGCCTGAACCGCCCAGTTTATCATCTATTCCTTTGGCAAGGCCTTTATTTTTACCCAGAGTCACGATTGCTTTTTCACCAGGAGACCTGGACTTTGAAATCATGTCATCCAAGCCTCATAAATCAAAGACTTGCCAGGACCCCAACGTAACCTTCGAGGCTGAACTTATTGAGTTGAAGGTATGAGCCATCGATGACTATGTAGGTTGCATTTTAAGGACTTGTGGTATTGAATACAAGCGAAATTGTCGGGTTAGATCAGTAGGTGCTAGCGAGTTTAGTTGTTACCCACCTGAACGACTCACTCGCGAAGCACTTGAAGAGACCAGTGGCGAGGCCAGTACAAGTTGTTGGGTTTTATGCCCTAAATAAAACTCATTTCAATATAATCAGATTTACTTATTAATATAGATCAGAAATAACATTTAATGTTGCATATTTCACATGATTTATTTCATGATTATATGTACATAATGTATAAATTCATCTGAAACCCTTTTCACATACTTGATCCTGTTTATTGTGCCGTCAACACATTGGAAAGTAAACATGACTATGTGAATAAAGTTTCCTAGATTTATCAGACATAGGGTTTTACTGATATGATAATCTACAGCAGAGTTTACTTGCATTTGGAGAAGTGCTATGTTCTTTCCAGAGCATTGGTTAAAGTAAAGCTCAGGTTGGATGCATGGAGTATGCATCGGAAGGGACCGATATTGAACTTTGACTTAGATTTATTAAACTTACCGTAATATCTATTCAAGTCAATATCGCCTAGTTGATCCTAGATCAAATGATCTTAATCCTGATATGATTAGGCTCAATCTTGAAAGGCTATTCGTGTTCTTTGATTTGTTAGTTAAGCCTACTTTTAGGTCAGGGTGAAACGTACATTTTGGGAACACGGTAGTGCAATTGAGTGGGAGTGCTATCATAAACATGGAATCTATAGCTTCTATCTGGCGAATAGTAAGCAAAGGATGATCTCCTTCGAGCTTGACCAAACGAACATAAAAGGTGGAGTACTCATTTCACATAAGCTGAAATATCATTTATACGGGGTCAAGTGTTTTAAGGAATAAATACATTGTAGGGTGTAACGGTAATTTAATCCCTTTACAGTGTAGATCATTCATATAGAGGATCATTGATCACATTAGGATTATAACAATGGATAACTAATGATGTGTCTATATGGTGGAACATATAGAGCATTCTATATACTGAGAGTGCAATTCTAAGTTCTATGCGTGGATTCAACGAAGAATTAATAAGTTAGTGAATTTTAGTGATAAATTCTTGATCTACTTATTGGAAGCTCGGTTATATAGACCCATGGTCCCCGCACTAGTTGAGATAATATTGCTTGTAAGACTCATGTAATTGGTTTTGATTAATCAATTATAATTCTCAAATTAGACTATGTCTATTTGTGAATTTTTCACTAAGTAAGGACGAAATTGTAAAGAAAGAGTTTATAGGGGCATATTTGTTAATTATGATACTTTGTATGGTTCAATTAATAAATATGATAAATGACAATATTATTTAATAATTATTTATAGTTATTAAATAGTTCGAATTGGCATTTAAATGGTTGAATTAGAAAATTGGCATTTTTGAGAAAATGAGATGCAGAAAAGATAAAACTGCAAAATTGCAAAAAGTGAGGCCCAAATCCACATGTATAGGGCCGGCCACTTTTGTAGGGTTTTCCCACTGATATTTTCATTATTTTAATGTCAAATAATTCAAACCTAACCCTAGTGGAATGCTATAAATAGATAGTGAAGGCTTCAGGAAATTTACACTACTTTCTGACACTTTCTGAATCAGAAAAACCTGAGCCTTCTCTCTCCCTATCTTTGGCCGAACCCACTCTCTCTTTCTTCTTCCTTCAATTTCGAAATCCTTAGTGTATGAGTAGTGCCCACACACAGCAAGTGATACCTCAATCATAGTGCGGAAGATCGTGAAGAAAGACTTTCAGCAAGAAGGAGTTTCGGCATCAAAGATTCAGAGAAAGAGATCCAGGTTCAGATATTGATAATGCTCTGCTACAGAAAGGAATCAAGGGCTAGATATCTGAACGGAAGGAGTCATATTATTCCGCTGCAACCAATGTAAGGTTTATTAAACTTTATACGCGTTTATTTCATCGTTTTAGAAAGTTCATATTTAAGGTGTTAAACAACATACTTGTGAGTAGATCTAAGATCCTGGTAAAATAATTTCCAACAACTGGTATCAGAGCCATGGTAATTGATTTACTTGCAAGAAATTTGGACTTTAAAAGGATTGTTTGTTTGTTTTTGGATGGTATCATGTTGTATTGAGTGTTATTTGATGATTGATTGATGTTGGTGAATAATCGTGAAAAATAATTACAGTTCTGTTTCTGGAATTATTTTTATTGGATAGTATGGAAAAAATTAAGCAAGTTACCTTTTTACAGAACTCAATTTCGATTTAATTTGAATTAGTTATGATTTTTTGAAGATTCGAAAAAAACGGAGCTGTGCTGAAATTTTCCTGCGATCGCGAAAACTGTCCGTACAGCTCACAATTTTTTCGTTTTTCTTCGATTTTTCATGTTTTTTCATGGAATTAACTTCCGATTTTTTGTTCAGTTCTATATTTATACTATTACTATTCCTAATTCAATTCTAACTATCATTATCAATTAATTTAATATTTTTTAAATTTAATTCAAGATATTAGTGTAATTTGAATTTAAAATAGTTAGTATCTATCTTATTTTTAAATTTGATTATATCTTATCTTATTTTTAAATTTGATTATATCTTATCTTATTTTTAAATTTAAGGTCAGATTTTAAATTTTTAAATTAAATTTTTTTTTAAATAATTTGACCTTATTTAAATTTAAAATAAGATAACTATAATCATGTAATTTTAAATAGATGTAAGATATTTTCCTAACTTTTAAATTTTGTTATTTTATTTATTTAAATTACATTTAAAATGTGAAAAAGATATTCATTTATCTTTTTTAATTTTTTATTTAATTTTTATTTATAAAATAACATTTAAATTTTAAAAGTAGTTAGCAAATTTTGAAATGATATTTAGGTTGGTTGAAACCTAATTTTTCAAAATTGTAGGTTTAATTTTAAATTTAATTTTTTTTTTTTAAATTTCAAATTATTCAAAAAAAAATTTTAAAATTTTCGAAAAATTATTTTTTTATTTAATTAATTATTTCGAAATTAATAATTTAATTTAAAATTAAATAAATCCTACATCCAACTATCCAGCTAACCTTGTTGCAGGAGTATGTGTCTTAGCTTGTTTGTAAGTTTTCAAAACCTATTATTACTTGATTGCAAATAGCCATGGTTACTTTTTGCCAGATCTAATGATCCGATGGCTCCCTTGGTCAAGTTAATAATTTGTAACAGGTATATTTACAATCTTCTTTCATCTATGTATGACCTAGCAACATGATAGGACCCATCCAAAGTGTGCCTATGTGAGCCTATGTGTTTAATTTTATTATAGATGCATATAGGTTGCTGTTGCTAAAATAAATTATCATAGTACTTGATAGAATTTATTTAGGCCCATTTTGTTTTTGGGCCTATTCAATTAATAACAGTTGCTCTTATTAAGGTTAAATTCCTCTCTTTTGGGCCTTGTGTGAGAGTTGGGAGCCATAGTAGTGGGTACGACATACTGAACCCAGCACCCCCTCACATGAACCACCCCAATTGTGAAGGCCCATTTGCCTGATTTGAACAACTGTACTAGGTTAATTAAACTAGTTTAACCTAATAAAATTGATTAGCAACATAATTAATTTCATTTATTTTGAAATTAATTTAAGAAAATTATAGTTTAAAGAATTTTTTATTCTAAGCTAAACTATATGTATTTTCTTGTATTTAATTAAATATAGAATTATAACCATCTAGATTCTATCTGGAGCTTAATTTAAATTTTTCATTAAATATTCCTATTTAAGTTGATATTTAGTTATCTACAACTAACCAACTTAAATCTGAGTATCTTTTGGATTTAAAATTTCAAAATTAAGTTGAGGAATTTTAGGCATTGGTTATTAAGATTCTTTAGATATTTTTTAGGTTAATATCTTTTCGAATATTAACTTAAAATAGAATATTTTTGAATTAAAAAGGTTACAACTTAATTTTTGATATTTAATTAAATTTAAATTTGAAAATAATTAAGTTCTAGATTTTTTCTAATACAACTTAAATTAGATATTTTTTCAAATTTTGTAGAAAGGATACTTAGTCAAATAAGATATTTTCTAGATAGTTATTTCTAGACTACTTATTATTTCTAATATTAAATAGGAAAATATTATACATTGTGAAATTAATTATTTAAATAATTAATTTTGGTACAATTTATTTTTTCCTAGTATTAAACTAGAGATTAATAATTAAGCCTTCTCTACACTTAATTATTTATTTCTTGAATTTAATACATTTAATTAATTTGAAAATTAAATATCTAAGTTGATTTTCATCATGATACTTAAATATTTCTTTTTCATGACACTTAATTAAATAGAAAATTATTTTTAGTTGAAATTTATTTTTTTAAACTAAATTTAAATAATTTTCAAAATATATTTTTCTTTATTTTATTAATCAAATTTCGAAATTGCATTTCATAAATGCTGGAATTTCGAATTTTATCTTGAAAAATAGATTAAGTTGTAAATTAATTATTTATTTTAATTAATTTTTGAACCAACTTAAATCAATGACTTTTTCATTTATTGATTAATTTAAAATAAATTGAATTAAAGTATATTATTAGAAATTGAATTAATTAGTCAAAGAAAAATCTAGATAGATGATATTTTTTGCTTGAAGTATTTTTGTAGTGTATTTAATTAAATAGAAAAATTAATATTTAAGTTGATTTTCATCATCATACTTAAATATTTGAAATTTTTCTTGTATATTTAATTAAATAGGAAAATTATATTTTTTGTTGTAAATTAATTTTATTAATTTTGGGCCAACATTAAATTAGAATAATTTTTCCAGGATTAATTTTTTATTTTAACATGCATTTTCGAAAATTGTATTCTTAAATACTTTAATTTTTTCGAAATGCAATATATATTTATAGAAAATTAAATTTGAGCTGTAAATTAATTTATATTAATTTTATAACAACTTAAATTGAATATTTTTCTAAATATTTATTGGAAATTATTACTAAGATGGAAGAAATACATTTTATTTTCATATCTATCTAAGTAAAATTTATAAATATTAAATTAAAATTTATATTTAGAATTTTTCATTCTAAATTGGAAATTTTAAATAAATATATATTTAAAATAAATAGATTAAATAAAGAGAATCCAAGAAAATACAACTCACTTTAAATAATGAGCTTGATTATTATTAAGATATTCGATCTCCATTGTTGGTCTTACAAAAGTTAAATGTTTTCAATATAACCTCGAGACGCTAGACTTCGTCCCCCTATGGATGGTTATTCGTTGAACGCATTTAACACCGTAAGATTTTATTTGATAAGTGTTTTGTGAGTTTTCGTCTCTATTTAGACTCTCCCCTACGGTGACTACTTAGAGATAAACTCATAAAACATTAAACAATGGTGGAAGCTCATAAAATGAGAATAACCTTGACTCTCGCCTACCGGGACAACGTTGGATTCTTATTTTGATCGAATAAAAGGTTGCTAAAATGGTTTCTATTTTAGATGAGATGACAACTCTATTCAATGAATGATACTTTGACTCTCGCCTACCGGGACACTGTATCAGTTTGTTGTAAACCTTGGAAATTATTTAGGATTGTATGTTTTAGTATTTTCACTAGTCATTCCTACTTGCTATATGTTTATAATTTCTGAATTGTGTATGAATTTATTTTGAACCATGTTATTTTCTGTTATTAAGTTGTAGTTTAATTTCGAATCTTCATTGTTGGTCTAACATGTTTGTTTTTCTAATGAGATAAATCCCTAATGGATTTTCACCATTAGACATACATAATAGTGTAAGATCTCGAAAGATAAATATTGTATATGCAACATCTAGCTGTTCATCAATTGATGACACCTTAGACTAGTATTTTTACAATATGAAACAAGAAGATTACATAAATAAGATTACTTTGTCTTTCGCTAATCGAAGCATCGTTGGATTCTTATTTATAAACGACATTATCCTAATTCCTCTTAGCTTATTCATTTCGAATTAGCTCAATAATATATCATTGGATGAATGGTCTATAAATCATTTCATGTCATTATATTTTCTCTTAAGAAATTAAATGACGCATATGATTATAATCCCGAAATTCTATTCCCAATTGATATAAATCCTCAATCTTAGAAATCTCCTACTTGTATGGGCAAATCTGACTTAGAGTTTAAATAGTAGTGGTGGTCCAAGATAGAATTACTCATTATATTTGGCTTAAATTTAAGTCTTTGACTTTAATTTTAGATTCCAAACAGAAATTTTCTTATATTTCTAATTCCAAGATGCAATACAGTTACACTTTCTCAAGTGTTTAATATCCATCTTCTATTAATGGATTCAAACTGTATGGAATATGAGTTAGGTATTCTGTGACCAGGATCCACTTGCAGTATTCTAAGAACTCTTTGATGTAACTTAACCTATGTCATCAAAAGACACTACCAAATTTTTTTTAATCTATGGCATTTGTATCTTGTTCATAGTGGATTTGACAAGATCAATCTCTGCAAAGAGTTAATATGCCTATATCCACTGAAAGTAGTTCATCTCATTTGCAGATGGATGTACATTCAGGGGTGGATATGAGTTTTTCGTTGTATTCTTAAAACGATAACTCTAGATTATACCTCTTAGCAAGAAATTTGAAATGTTTGAAAAATTTCATTAATTTCTAGCAATGGTTAAAACCATTAAGGTAAGTGGTTAAAGATCTTGCAAACTGATAGAGGTGGAGAAATAGTTAGTAGATATGCAGTTCAAAGATCATTAATTTGATTTTTGAATTATATCCAAACTTACCTCCCCAGAAATTTCGAGTTGCATATTTATGATTAGTTACTAGTCGTTGCCTAATTCCTTCTATGGTAATACAATTTCAGAATGATGTAATGGTTGTATACTTAATGTAAATCATTACTAGATTCATGGATGACCTAATCAAAATCTTCAGAAAAGCTAGAACTGTTAACCATGGTTTGTTAGCTATTCTAAGTGATTAGGGGTGGACCATCTCATAGTTAATAGACAAGAAAGTGTTTGTTCAAACAAATACTACTTTTCTAAGATAATGACTAAGTCTGAAACAAATAGCAAATAAAGGAGATATTTTTCTTGATTCCAAAAGTGTTCTATCATCTTATATAACATATGATGATCCCACTGCCTCTGTTGTCTTGTCACAACCGAAGAGATCAATACCATTTAGTTTTCTTCGACATAATTCACGGTACCTTGTCGTAGTGGGAGAGTTTCTAGGAACTCACCTTCTTATGACTTTTGAGACACTAGTGATTAAAATCCATTGTGAGTTTAAACAAGTAATGGATTGTCAAGATAAGAAACTAAGAAGAAAAGCCAATAGAACTATGGTTTAATCCATTCATATGGAGTAACCTAAAGTTTTCTATTACACGGACATAAAAGGAAATTTTCGTTTATAAGTCCATTCAATGGACTTAACAAAACTTCCTGTTCCTAGTATTATAGATTTCATTTATCTAAACCTATGGCTTGTGGTATACCTGGTAATTACTTACTCTAATGCAAGCAACTTACTTTAGTAAGATGCTGAAGCATTTTCTTTCTAATGGCAATCTGTAGAAGCTTCACAACTTCTTAGGCATAGATTTTATTTATCTAAGGAAAAGTCTCAACTATTCCAGAAAAGATAAAGCCATGAAAGAATTTCTTATATCAACAGTGAGAGGTCTTAGATATGCTTTTGCATGCCTTAGACCAGACACCTGCTGTTGAGTGGGAGTAATGAGTAGGTATCAGATTAATCCAGGAGAAGAACATTGGAAGACAATCAAGTAAATCTTAAGATAAAGAAGAGGAACTATATGTTAGTCTATAAGGGTATGTTTAAAACTCTTAGACTACGCCATATCAGATTTCGAAATTTGCCTTTGTGCTAGTAAATCTTTTTGATAAGATGGTGATTACTCTGGGGGTGGAATAGTGATTTTGGAGAAGTGTAAAAACCTATCTGAAGTCTCTAGCTCTACCAGAGAGGGACTGAATGTTAAAGTTGCAGGAAAGGTACTTATTCAGTCTAAGGAAAGTTCTATACATTTTTGGCATCATTCCAAATTGCCTTAAACTACTAGTGTTAATTTCCTGATTAACCAAAAGTAGTTGCCAAAGATATAGAATCCAGTATCCCAAGAGAGTAGACATATAGAGAGGAATTTCACATTATCAATGATTTTGTGATTAAAGGAAGAGTAATGGTGGAGAAAAGGTTGTGTTTAATTCAACCTTTCAGATCCTATTACGAGGAGTTTACTACTACTACACTTTATTTGTATATCAAGGTGTTGAGATTATTTGAAACGCACTTTTTGTTATATATTAGTGCAAGTGGGAGTTTGTTGGGTTTTATGCCCTAAATAAAACTCATTTCAATATAATCAGATTTACTTATTAATATAGATCAGAAATAACATTTAATGTTGCATGGTTCACATGATTTATTTCATGATTATATGTACATAATGTATAAATTCATCTGAAACCCTTTTCACATACTTGATCCTGTTTATTGTGCCGTCAACACATTGGAAAGTAAACATGACTATGTGAATAAAGTTTCCAAGATTTATCAGACATAGGGTTTTACTGATATGATAATCTACAACAGAGTTTACTTGCATTTGGAGAAGTGCTATGTTCTTTCCAGAGCATTGGTTAAAGTAAAGCTCAGGTTGGATGCATGGAGTATGCATCGGAAGGGACCGATATTGAACTTTGACTTAGATTTATTAAACTTACCGTAATATCTATTCAAGTCAATATCGCCTAGTTGATCATAGATCAAATGATCTTAATCCTGATATGATTAGGCTAAATCTTGACAGGCTATTCGTGTTCTTTGATTTGTTAGTTAAGCCTACTTTTAGGTCAGGGTGAAACGTACATTTTGGGAACACGGTAATGCAATTGAGTGGGAGTGCTATCATAAACATGGAATCTATAGCTTCTATCTGGCGAATAGTAAGCAAAGGATGATCTCCTTCGAGCTTGACCAAACAAACATAAATGGTGGAGTACTCATTTCACATAAGTTGAAATATCATTTATACGGGGTCAAGTGTTTTAAGGAATAAATACATTGTAGGGTGTAACGGTAATTTAATCCCTTTACAGTGTAGATCATTCATATAGAGGATCATTGATCACATTAGGATTATAACAATGGATAACTAATGATGTGTCTATATGGTGGAACATATAGAGCATTCTATATACTGAGAGTGCAATTCTAAGTTCTATGCGTGGATTCAACGAAGAATTAATAAGTTAGTGAATTTTAGTGATAAATTCTTGATCTACTTATTGGAAGCTCGGTTATATAGACCCATCGTCCCCGCACTAGTTGAGATAATATTGCTTGTAAGACTCATGTAATTGGTTTTGATTAATCAATTATAATTCTCAAATTAGACTATGTCTATTTGTGAATTTTTCACTAAGTAAGGGCGAAATTGTAAAGAAAGAGTTTATAGGGGCATATTTGTTAATTATGATACTTTGTATGGTTCAATTAATAAATATGATAAATGACAATATTATTTAATAATTATTTATAGTTATTAAATAGTTAGAATTGGCATTTAAATGGTTGAATTAGAAAATTGGCATTTTTGAGAAAATCAGATGCAGAAAAGATAAAACTACAAAATTGCAAAAAGTGAGGCCCAAATCCACATGTATAGGGCCGGCCACTTTTGTAAGGTTTTCCCACTGATATTTTCATTATTTTAATGCCAAATAATTCAAACCTAACCCTAGTGGAATGCTATAAATAGAGAGTGAAGGCTTCAGGAAATTTACACTACTTTCTGACACTTTCTGAATCAGAAAAACCTGAGCCTTCTCTCTCCCTATCTTTGGCCGAACCCACTCTCTCTTTCTTCTTCCTTCAATTTCGAAATCCTTAGTGTATGAGTAGTGCCCACACACAGCAAGTGATACCTCAATCATAGTGAGGAAGATCGTGAAGAAAGACTTTCAGCAAGAAGGAGTTTCAGCATCAAAGATTTAGAGAAAGAGATCCAGGTTCAGATATTGATAATGCTCTGCTACAGAAAGGAATCAAGGGCTAGATATCTGAACGGAAGGAGTCATATTATTCCGCTGCAACCAATGTAAGGTTTCTTAAACTTTATACGTGTTTATTTCATCGTTTTAGAAAGTTCATATTTAGGGTGTTAAACAACATACTTGTGAGTAGATCTAAGATCCTGGTAAAATAATTTCCAACACAAGTGGCTCGACAGGGATAGGCGCTTGGAGCCTCAAAAACATCAGGGCTAGAGCACTTATCCCCCTACGAGATTACTACAAGGACTTTCTAAAAGATCTCAGAATCACCCCATTCTAGTTGGTTCCTATTTCATACACAATCCTCGCAAGTTTGAAGGTTCTGTATAAAATTTTGAACTGGGAGTGCCTCACTCCTCTGGAAATAGAGTATCGTTACTCAGTAAAGGCAGTCCCCGTGAGGAAGAATGCTGTAGGAGGTTTTTATTACCTCGGGACTCACTCTAACAAGCATAAGATCATTATTGGGTTGCCAAACAAGACTCCTTTTAAGGAGGACTTCTTCTGGACGACTAGCGTCTCCCCAATTGGCACAACCACTTTTCGTATAATTCGTAAGTGAGGATTCGCCTCAGACTTGGTTAAATTATTCCATGTCTTTAATTCTGGGTTTACTGACTTTAATTTTGCTTTTTACAACAGCTGTCTTGAAAAGACCAACTCCTAACCCCATGATGGGTGAGCGAAACAGACTCATGTTGGGTCTTCACTACTGTCTCCGATCAATTGAGTTCCTTCTGAACGAGGTTAACCTAAGGTCCGTGGACCACCTCGTTGAGAATGAGTATACTAGTGATTACAAATATCCCAAGTATGCATCGTGGTAGTAGGTTCTGGTCCCAGCCAATGAGGAAACTCAGGACTACGAGGCTCAGGCGCACTACCTTCAGAATGCAATCCCTTAGGAAGCCGAAGAAGGAGCATCTTGAGGTAATCAATGCGGTTGGTGACCCACAGTGCTTAGGGCTGAGTGAGCCACGTTAGTGTCTTTTTCGGGATAGCCGTTATAATTTCTACACTTAGAATCCCCTCCTCAAGATCGCATTGCAGATAGGTTTGATAGTTGGTACCCAGAATTGTACGTCTAAATTAGATGTACTAACTCGTATTATGGGATAGTCGAGCAGTATGGGACCATGCTTGATAGGGCAAGTCATATAGCTGCGAGCTGGGATTTAGAGCCAATTAATTCCTATGATATATTCTAGATCACGGGATGTAGAGATTTTAGTGGTTATTATAGTCCTCTCTCTTCGTCTTCTTATGATTATGGTAAATCCCTTAAGTGGGAAATAACTTCCCAATTTTCCCTTTTACTAATTTTTAAACAAGTGCTAACACATTGTTTTGTCTCGCCAAAATGAATCTCGAGGATCTCCTTCAATCATCAAGCAAGAAGGGAAAGAAAAGGTTGACCTCCTCAGAGAATTCATCAGATGTCAACGTGGAGCCTCTCAAAAGGCCCAGGAACACAACTGCCAATAAGAAGTGAGCTCCCCAAGTCGTCGATCTCGAGGTCCCTGAGACTGAGACTCAGGTTCAAACCCATCCTCCAGTCCCCACACATACTGAAGAGTCCATTCCCAAGGCAAATCAAGTTGTTGTCTCTTCGAGCCAAGCACTTAAGACTCTACCTACCGAGGCTGGGAGTGTTGGGAAAATTTTACCAGGATCAAGATTTACTAACATGTATGTTTAATTAACATCCTAAACATGAATTCTCTAAAACAATAAAAATAAACACATAAGGGTTTAAGAAAACCTTACATTGATTGGAGCGGAATATAATGACTCCTTCCGTTCAAGATCTCTAGCCCTTGATTCCTTTCTGTAGCAGAGCATTATCAAGATCTAAACCTAGATCTCTTTGTCTCCTTCGGGTTTGGTTACCACCTTCGTACTCACTATGATTGAGTACTTGACTTGCTATGTGTGGACACGTTACTCATTCACTCAAGGTTTCGAATATGGTGAAGAACTATGAAGGAGGCTGAAATCACTAAGAAAGGAAATCTATCATCAACTAGTTGTCTCACATAGAGAACCAGGTTTGATTTGGTTGAAGGAATCAAGTGGATAAGTGAGAGTATCATGTTCCTTTTATAGTGTTTCAGCTAGGGCCTAGGGTTGAATTATATGGATTAAAAAAGAATAAAATATTGGGCGAAATTCAACTATGGTCGTACACTTTAAATGGGCCATTCTCTAGTTACAATTTGCCACTTTATTTCAACCACTTATTCTTCTTTTCAATAATACCATATTTCCAATTCACTTAGGGTTAGGATTGGATTATTTGGAATAAAAATGATAAAATAATAGTGAAATATAGACTTAGTGGCCGGGCATGAAGTGGGCCCATCACTAGTTAGATTTTTGTCATTTTTTTAATCATTTATCTATTTTTCACAAATGTCATATTTTGCATTCAATCCTATAAATGTCAAAACTATTTATTTAATAATTAAAATTAATTATCAAATAAAATTGTCATTTATAATATTTATTAATTAGACTCCACAAAGTCTCTTAACTAACAAATAAATCCTAAAATCCCATATCTTCACAATCAAGCCATATCTTAGTGAAAAATCATAAACTAGACATAGTCTAATTTTAGATTTAAAATTGATTAATTAAAATCAATTAACTGAGTCTTACAAGCAGTTTGTCTCAACTAGTATGGGGACCATGGGCCTATATAACCGAGCTTCGAATAGGCAGATCTAGAATTTAACGAGTAAATTCCCTAACTTATTAATTTCTCCTTGCACCACTATAGATTTGGAATTGCACTCTCAATTATATAGAATGCTCTATATGCTCCACGATATAGATACGCTATGAGTTATCCAGTTGTTTTAATCCTAATAACAAATGATCCTCTATAGATGATTTACATTGAGTAGGGACAAATTTACCGTTACACCCTTCAATGTATTTTATCCTTAAAACACTTAGCTACCTATAAATTATAATTCAGTGAACTATATTATCACTAAAATGAGCGTTCTATCATTTATCTCTATTAAGCCAAGCTCGGAAGAAATCATCGTTTTACTTCTATGTCCGGATAGAAGCTATAGATTCTGTATCTATGATTAACGCTCCCATTCAATTGAACTACCATGTCCTTATTCTATATGTCACGAGAAGATCCATTCGATCAAATTTAACGAATAAATTGAAGAACACAAATAATACAATTGAACTAGAACCTAACCTTCTCAAGATTGAGATAATTTGATCTAAGATCAACTAGGTGATATGGAAATGAATAGATATTATTGTAAGTTTATTATATCTAATCCAAGTTCAATATAGGTCCCTTCCAATGCATACTCCATACATCCAACCCAAGCTTACTTTAACCAATGCCCTGGAAAGGACATAGCACTTATTCAAGGTGAAAGTAAACTACATTGTAGATTATCCTATCAGTTAAACCCGATGTACTGATAAATCATAGGAATATATTTAATCACACAATCTTGATTACTTTCAACTGTGTTGACAACACAATAAACAAGAATATTAGTGTGATAAGGATTTGGATGAATTTATAAATCAAATAAATAAATAAGTGATCACAATAACCAAATAACACATTAAACAAGTAAAGAAATTAAATTTATTTCTTTATTGATAATTGAATAGAAAAAATTACATTAAAAGAGAGTTTTTTTTAGGGCACGAAGCCCAACATACAGCTTGCGAGCTAAAGTCCCTAGTTTGGTCGTGCAGTCCTCACTTTATTTTTCATTCTGAGCTAAAAGTTGATGCTTCACCGGTGGGACATCTGTTTAAAAAACTTCACTTTTATTTTAATATTACTTTTCCCACTTCTGGTACTGCAGGTGCTATAATTCTGGCATGGAAATGTTGGAAGTTATTTTACCAGGATCTTAGATCTACTCACAAGTATGTTGTTTAACACCCTAAATATGAACTTTCTAAAACGATAAATTAAACACATATAAAGTTAAGAAAACCTAACATTGATGCAGCGGAATTAATGTCTCCTTCCACTCAGATCTCTAACCCTTGTATCCTTTCTGTAGCAGAGTATAATCAAGATCTGAGCCCGAATGTCCTTCTTCTTTGAGTTTGATCCTTCACAGTCTTCCAATCTATGATTGAGTTACTGCTTGCTGTGTGTGGGCACTTACTCTTTCACTAGGGTCACGAAATTGATGAAGGGAAAAGAGAAGAGGGATTTCGGCCAAGGTATAGAAAGTAGGGAAGGCTCAGTTTTTCTGAAGAGAGAAATTTCTGTCAGATAACTAATGATGTGTTTTAAAAACTTATGATTTGACTGAGCCATCACTTTCTATTTATAAGCAACTACTAGGTTTAGGTTAGGAATTATTTGGCATTAAAATAATGAAAATATTAATTTGAAATCCCACAATTAGTGGCCGGCCATGGTGTGTTTATGGGCCCCACTTGATTTTGCAGTTTTATCAAATTTTATTTCTATTTTCTCAAAAACGCCAATTTTCCAATTCTAACCTTTTAAATGCCAAAACTAATTATTTAATAACTAAAATAGATTATTAAAGAATATTGTCATTTAATTTAATATTAACTAGACATATAAAGTCCATTAATAAATAATTAAACCTAGAATCTCTTTTCTTTACAATTTCACCCCTGCTTAGTGAAAATTCATAAAATTAGACATAGTCTAACTTTAGAATTATAATTGATCAATCACGAATCAATTAATGAGTCTTACAAGCAGAATGTTCTCAACTAGAATGGGGACCATGGATCTATACGCTGAGCTTCCAATAAGTGAACCAAATTTACCAAGTAAATTCCTACTTATTCATTCTTCGTTGAATCCACTCTTAGAACTTAGAATTGCACTCCCAGACTTATATAGAGCATATTATATGTTCCACGATATCAATATGCTATCTCATTTAACCATTATTATAATCTTATTGTGATTTAAAGATCCTCTATATAGATGATCTACATCGAGATGGGATTTCTTTACCGTTCTCACCCCTCAATGTATTTTGCCCCTTAAAACACTTAGCTACCTGTAAATGGTGTTTAGTGATCTAATAATTAGTCAGTTAAACAAGAGCTCATCCATTTAATTCTATTTGCTAAGCTCGAAGGGAATCATCACTTGACTTCTATACACCAGTAGAAGCTATAGATTCCATATTTATGTTCAGCACTCCCACTCAATCATACTATCATGTTCCCAAAATATACGTATCACCCTGACCTAAAAGTAGGCTTAACTAATAAATCAAAGAACATGAATAGCACTCCTAAGTTGAGCCTAAGCATATCAGGATTTAGATTCTTTTAATCTTAAGATCAACTATTGATATTGACTTGGAAAGATATATATAACGGTAAGTTTGTAATATCTTAACTTAGTTGCAATATCGGTCCAATCCAATGTATACTCCATACATTCGAAACTAGTATACTTTACTAATGTCCTGGAAAGAACATAACACTTACTCAAAGTGTAAGTACACATCATCGCTGATTATCACATTAGTGTAAATCCAAAACACTGATGAAACAGGGACCAAGTCTTTTGATTCATATGATCACAATCACATTCCACTGTGTTGACGATACTGTAATTGTGAATAAACATATGATCTGTATTTAACTGATTCTGTGTGTAAATGTAATAAACATATTAAACCATTAGCATGTAAAATTCATGCAAACATCAATCACTTCAAATTTCTTGTGTTGATAACTAATCAGATTGGAAAGAGTTTTATTTAGGGCATAAAACCCAACAGGGAATTGGGTGTTGTTTTTTAGACTACGTCATGCTCTCATAGTCATATCTTAGGTGTGGTGTATTCGAACCCTCCCACTCACCCTTGGCTCCTCACTTGTGTGTACGGTCATCCGTATTTTTATGCGAAAAAGTTGTTCTGGTTTGAAGTCATGAAAGAGGGGGATAAATTTGGTGGCCGATGGTGGATCTAGTGAAATCTCGACCTCTCATCAACTTGACCATTGAAGGAGATAAATTAACTTAGGACAACCATCATTTGGGTATTGGTCACGTCAAGTCAGTATTGGACAAGGGGTAAGTTAATGAAGGTTTGATTAATTTGTTCACAAAAGCTATATTGCGCTCATCCTAGACTTGTAATTCAGATCATATGCCTATGTGCCTTTCCTTTGGAGGGGATGACGAGAAGCTTAAAAGAACCTTTTAAATTTGAAGAAGGTTGGACCCAAGATGAGAGAAGAAAGTTGGTTGTTGGCTAGGCTTGGAATTCAGTTGCTCATTATTGGGGCCCAGCCAGGGTGTTTAAAAATATTGGAGCCACTCAGGTTGCCTTGTTGAATTGGCACAAATCCCAGTTTGGGAAAATTGACGCTACTATAAAAGAGTTGGAATGCAAACATGATCATCTTCAATCATTTCCCATTTGATCTCGTGATTGGAAGGCAGAGCGTGAGGTCAGGCGCGCCCTTAATGAGTCACTTGAAATGATGGAACTTTATTGGAAATAAAGGACACGTGTCTCTTTGTTGAAAGAAGGGGATAAATGCTCCAACTTCTTTTTTCTATCTGTGACTATAAGAGGGAGGCGTAATGCTATTGAGAGCATCCTAGACAGGAATAACATCTTGCTTGCAGGTTGAAGTGCCATTGGAAAAATGTTCACTAGTTTCCTTAGTGAAATATTCTCTGGATCTCACTCGAATCAAGATCTTAATTGTGCAAATATTATTACCGATAAGCTCTCCTCTATGGAGAGAGAGGATATAGTTTGGGCCCTTGATCTTGATAAAATTTAGTAAACTTTGTTCGCTATGGTATGTCAGACCTTTTCTTTAAGCAATATTGGGATTCACTGGGAGAGGATTTTTGTCATGCGATCTTAGATTTCTTCACCTCTGGAATGATGCACAAAGGGATGAATGCTACTAATTTAGTGCTCCTTCCGAAGATTCAAACCCGAGGAGAGTTCAACATTATAGGCCTCTATACCTTTACAACATTTCATATAAGTTCACCTCCAAAATTATTGCAAATAGGATTAAACCTTTACTCCCGTGACTTATTTGTCATACTCAGGCTGCTTTTGTGCTTGGTGGAAGCATCCATGACAACAATGTGATTATCCAAAAAATCATTCATTCATTTAATAGGAAAAAGGCCAAAGAAGGTTTTTTTGCAATTAAAATTGACCTGAAGAAAGCCTAACACAAGATGAGCTGGCAATTTATTGACCATGTTCTGTGTTGCTATGGGGTACCGAAGGTCTTTCGTAACTGGATTTCCCAATATATTTTGACTACGTCTCTGAATGTGTGTCTCAATGGTGGTCAAGTTGGGAAAATTTCTCCGACATGTGGCCTTCTTCAAGCAGACCCCCTCTCCCTCTACCTTTTTATTTCAGCGGCAGAGTTTTTGTCGAAACTTCTTGATAAAACCATGGGTAATTGTTATATCCGGGGCATTAATCTTTGCCGGGGCGGCCCTACTCTCTCCCACATTTTTTTTTGCAGATGATTTAATCATGGTAGGTAGGGCCTCTCTGGCAGAAGCAAAAGGATATTGGGACTTCAAAACTTTTGTTCTTGGTCAGGACAACAAGTTAACAAACTCAAATCTTCTATTTTCTTCAGTAAAAATACCCCTGAGAATGTGAAACAAGGGATTCAAGATGTCATGGGAATGGGAGGACCAGAAGGGAACATATAATATTTAGGCTCCCCTTATTCCGATCTAGACAAAAGGATGGTGATTTCAATTTTGTTGTAGAAAACCTTACCTTAATATTACAGGGTTGGAAAGCTAAAACACTTTCAAAAGCGAGTCATGCTACTCTTATCAAATCTGTGGGACTGTCCATGCCTATGTATGCGATGCAAACAACCAAACTCTCTAATAGACTTGTCTCAAGGATAGATAGCTTGGTGCATGATTTTTGGTAGGGATTTGAGAAAGGGAACCGAGGTGTTCGGTTGAGAGCCTGGGATAAGATTTTCCTTCCCAAGTCCAGAGGTGGTCTTAGATTTTGTAAAACAAAGGACATGAATCTAGCCTTCCTAGCTAAGTGGGAATGGAATTTACTATTCGTGAGTCAATTCCTTTGCTAAGAAATCTTAAGAGCCAAGTATCTCAAAGGAAAGGGATTCTTTGGGTGCAAGTACAATAACTCTGATTCCTAGTTTTGGAAAAATATGGTCAAAGCTAGTGACCTCTTGAGACAAGGTGCTTGTAAAGTGGTCTCTGATGGTAGGGATACCAACATCAGGGAGGATCCATGGGTGACCCATGGTAAATCCTTTTACGCTAAGTCCAACAGTCACCCTGATTGTTTCTTGAGAAAGGTGGCAGACCTTCTAACTAACATAGGAGATTGGGACATCCAGAAAATGATTTTCCTGCTTGATAGTGAAATGATTTCTGCTATTCTAAAAGGGGGTAGACCTTCTGGTCTAGGATAAGATAATTAGGTCTGGACTAAAGAGCGTAACAGGAAATTCTCTTCCAAATCAACATGTCTTTTTCAAGCCTTACTGAGAGTTCCACCGTGTGAGGTTGCCCCGTCCTTGTGGAATAAACTCTAGAATAGTAAAATTTTAGAGAGGCATAAGATTCTTTAGTGGTGTATTTTATCTAAAGTTCTCCCGATTAGGGTAGTTTTTGGCAAGGGAATATAAATTGAAGATGTTATTTTCCCTTTGTGTGGGAAAGAGGAAGAATTTTTAGAGCAACTGTTTTTCAAATGTGAACTAGCTTTCTATTTGTGGAGATCTTCTCCATGGGGTATATTTCTAGTGTTTGATTCAAATATCCGTATGTGGGACTGGGTCAAGTTAATTTACAGTTTTAATAATAGGGGCATCAATATTGATGAGGTCTTTATCTATGCTTCTATTGTAATCCATACTATATGGAAAGCCCAAAATGAAAAGGTTCATAATCTTAAGCGGTTTAGTATATATGAATCATTGTCTTGACTCTATTCGTTATTCTAATGCAAATTTAAGAGCCACTCGTATTCCCACTCCACCTCCTCTCAGAGTGGAGATGGTCCTCCTCCTCAAGATTGGATCAAAATAAATTGTGATGTTAAAGTGGGATTTGAAAGCTTGTGTATTGCGATTGTTGCTAGAAGCTATTTGGGTGAGGTAATTTGGGTTAGCACGACAAAATTGGCTTTTTCGGATGCTCTTTGTGGAGAGGCGGCAGCGTGTTGTTTGGCGATCGAGTTGGCAAAGCTCAAAGATTACATGTTTATCATTGTGGAGAGCGATTCTAGAATAGTCATCAATTCTCTCAATCGCAAGGAGATTTGCTGGCAGATTAAGAACTATTCGGCCTTTTGTCTTATGCTTTCTACTAATTTTGTAGGTTGTGTTTTTTCTTGTATTTCTAGAACTTGTAATTTTGCTGCCAATAATGTGCTTAAGTGAACTTTTGCCCATAAATAATTTAGTAGCCTGCATGTATCGTCTTATCCAACAAAATTATTTTGTAATGACCATATGGTCTAATTATGAAAATAAAAAGATAGTTTTTTGTTTTGTTGGCCTATATTGTTAGTGATTAATAGTTTATGAACGCCAATATTGTTAGTAATTAATAGTTAACAGACTTAGCATATGTGTGTAGTTGAATCAAAAGTGTGAGTTTTTCTAGTTAGTTCAGTTTTTGATAAGCAAATCCACCCCAACAAGCGTTATGTAGCTAAGTCCCTTCCATAACTCTATAAATACATTATGTCTCATTACAATTATATACCTTTGATAATCATATATATAAAGTTATTTCTGATTTAGAGATCTAGAAAAAAAAAACTTAATAGACGTAGATTTTAATTATTATCTAGTATTATTGTGTTCTAAATTATAAACAAATTTATACATTAAGTTTATTTAATTTTTATTGGTACAAAAATAAATTAAAATATCAAAAGATTATTAGATCTAACCCCCATCGAGTTAGTTCTCTAGTAATCATATACAAGAGAGTATATATAGGAGTACAGTAGCATCTACTTATGAACTTATCCAAAAAATTATTGAGAGAAATAAATAAATTTATGCGATATTGAGGAATATAAAATATAAAATAAATATTTAATTTTTTTACCAATTCTATGGAAACATCAACTTTCCGACTGTCCCTGGTATTTTTTATTTTTAAATGAGATGATGTTGTAATGTGCACCACGTTATTTACACAATCATTGACAAAAAAAAAAAAAAATTGATAAGCGCTATTTCAGAAAGAGAATTGTTAAAAAGAACTTGGCGTTTGGTTGGAGGTAATGAAATGGAATAGAATAAAAATGAAATAATTTTAATTCCATTTCTTTGTTTGGTTGCATTTTAAAGTATTGGAATGACATTCCAATGGAATACTCTTTCCACCATTTTGGTGGAATGGCTATTCCATTTTAAAAAGAAAGGAATGACCATTCTAATATAACAAGAAAAAAAATTTAATGATTTTTTTATCAATTTCTTTTATGTATTTTAAATTTTATTCTATTCCATTCCCATTCCTATTCCCATTCCCATTCTCATTCTTATATTTTCATTCCTCTCAACCAAACGCCTAGTATCTAGCACCCTCTTAAATGTCAATATCGTTATCGGTCCAATTAAGTATTGGGTCTCATATAATTTAATATAATAGATTTCAATGAATATTGATAACCAATCGCAATTCAATATATTAAAAAAGTGTTAGGCACTAATGATACTTAATAGCAATGCTCTTTCAAAGAGCAAGACAAAAATTATTGCAATATTAGTAGCTGTACGCCAGCAATTACCGAATTCTACTTGTTACACTATTTCAACCAATAAAATGATATTGGAGTCCTAGGCCCTTCGTCTTACGTATGATTCAAAATATGCATGACAGACATTTTATTTATTATAATAAAATAAGTGAAAGAAACTTTATATAACATATATTATATATATACAATTACATTTTTAATAGGTATTATTTACGAAAATTAAAGTTTTTATACTTAAATTTTTTTTAGTCATGAAAAATTATTGATATTTTTTTAAAAAAAATACTTTTTTATATTTATTTAATTAAGTAGTTTTTTTTCGAAAATAATATTTAAGTAGTTAAATAAAACATAAAACTTAAATTTTTATTTTATTATTATTCGTTATTAAATTAAAATCTAATTATTTAATATATTTAAATATTTTAATAACCATAAATAAGTAATACATTAAAAAGGGTAATATAATTATAAATATAAATAGATAGGCATATATACATGATATCATGTGTTGATTTTAGCTTTAATGCATGTAGTTGTGACTAGTCACTATAATGTATGTGTTAGGGTTTTTCTTGCTAGTCTAGTTATCAAGAAAGTTTTTTGTTTTTTTTTCGCTAATTATTAATATTGAATGGTTTGTATTTTTGTTTTTCTAAATTGTTTAATCTAAATTTTTTATAAGTATTAAATTGTGCAATTCATCAGTAATACCCCCTTAAAATATAATTTTATAGTCATGACGCGGTAAATAATAATTGATAAATTAATACAAATTAAGTACATTTTTTTTTTATTTTAATAATTAAAGAATTAAAAATATAAATATAAATTACTATATAAAAAAAATTATTTTATTATTTATTAACGTAGGTGATAGTATTTAATTTGTATTCAATTATCAACTAGCATTTATTACTTCACTCATTTCATGATAAAATTGAGAAAAATATGATAAAATTAAGGTGCCGTTTGGTAACACTTTTGTTTTTTAATTTTTTAATCACAAAATGAAAGTAAAATTTTTGTTTTTAAAAAAATTATTTTTAAAAAACAAAAATGCATTCTGTAACCACTTTTGTTTTTCAATTTTAAAAACGGAAAACAAAAGTGTGTTCTGTAAAGTTCATTTTTATTTTTATTTTTTGATTTTATTTAAGTCGGGTCAAGATCCGGAGTTGGATTCGGATTCGGGTCAGAAGCCGGGTTCAGCGCCAAGGCCGTGAGGAGGGAATTTGGGTCCAGGTCTGGTTGTAATCCAAAAGATTGATTAAGAAAAAAAACTGTTTAAAAAAATATTGAAAGTAATTTTTTTTTTTATTTTTAAAATTTTGATTTCTTCTAATTATAAAACTGAAAAGTAAAAACAGTTTTATAGAACATGTTTTTGAAAAATATTTTCACTATCCACTTTTAAAAATAGAAAACTGATTAAAAAAGTGTTATCTATCGCCACCTAAATGACTATGATGTGTAATAGTTATATTTCAAAATATATTATTAATATGCGGCCTACTGTAAAGAGAAAAACTTAGTATAGTATAAAATGTTCAGAACACAAATATACTATATATTCTTAATTATTTAATGACAAATTTTGTTACTATATTCTTAGTGATTGGGACAGATTAAAATGGCTGGCTTATATTATTTACAATTTATTTATTATTTTTTTTTAATGTGCGAAGTTACTTTCTTAAAAAAAAAAAGTGAGCGAAGTTAAAGTTAGGATAGCTCCGGATGAAATGAAAATTAGGGTATTAAGAAAAGGAATTTCTCAAGAATCTAAAACCCCAATCTTTTTGGGGACCAAATACATCCCATCTTTTTAGTATCTGCAATTTATTTATTTATTTAGTTACTATTCAGATCGTATAAATTTTTTTCATTCTAGGTTTTGAGAGAGCGATAGCAAACACAGAAACGGTAGTTTAATTAGAAGAATTTGGTAATATATAATACGTTGTATTTTATGTTCGAGTTAAAACTGTTATCGTGTGAGGGACTGAGTGCACGTTTCACATTTGACTCCTCTCAATATAAATAATGAATAATTAATTAATGAAAACGGCATATTCATTTTCTGTATAATAAAATAAAAAGAATAAATTTTGTATTAATCTATTAATATTGAAAATTGACAGATATCCATATACGCGTTACTGACTGAGATTTGTGTTTTGTAGATACGAAGTCAATTTTTTTTCTTTTTTATTTTGTCATTAATGGAAATTGAATAGTTTAGTAAGATGTTGTTGCATGGGGCCTAATATGAACACGGCTAATAGTATATATCATGAAGATCAATCAACTTGTATAAAAAAAAATATCCAATGTGTCGGTAATTTTTGGAATATGGGCATTGGCCAATGATTTCCAGCACCAAATTATTAGAAATTTCTCTTATTTCCCCCCAAAAAATTAAACTTTATTTGATTGCGACCCGTGAACCAAAATCTAGCCGAGGAGATAAGAAGCATCATTTATAAATATATAATATGTATTTGTATAGATATACCTACATCTTAAGGGCATATCGTGAGTAATTAAGTCACTTCTCGATTCCACTTGGACTAATATAAAGGGAGAAAGTATTATATAATATACTACATATACAACTAAGTACCCCACATATAGATAAAATACATGAAATCTAATGGATGTTGCCAATTCATGAAGTGAATGATTGAAGAAGAGGAATTAAGATACTCCTTTTCTTTTTTTCCTCATTATTTTCTTTTTCGGATTGAATTTTAAAATGAAATTTTATTTTGTTGGTAATGGTAACCTGTTTGTGAAAATGACTGAAACGGGTAGATGCATTGCATCCATGAAACTGGGAGGGAACAAAAGAGGTCAGCTTTGAATGGACCGAGCCCAATGACCCCAAAAGAAATGGGGCCATGTGAAGGAAAGGAAGCCCTTTCTCTATCTGTCTCTCTCTCTCCAAAAAATGATAAGAGCTAAATTGTAAAGAACTTTTAAGAACTTTTCTCTCTCTCTCTCTTCTCCTTCTGTTATTCTCTTTTTTTTTTTATCTCTCCCCCACTCAATCTTTCCTCTTGGACCTCTTTGACCACCCTTTTGACCATTCTTTTTTTTAATTTTGTTTTTGGGTCTTTCTAATGCTTGTCTTTTGAATCATGCATGAACAAAGAGGGAGTATAAAGATAGCTCATCAAAAAGGGTCCCAAACTAATAAAGATTTTGTTATTGGCCAAAGTCTTAAAATATTTCCAAATCGGATAGAAGGGGTCAGAACAGTTGGTGGAGCTTTGGGGGAAAGGAACTAATTATAACTATTTATGGGCAAGTTCATGGATTCTAGTAAAGGAGTGGTTCATTATGTATCATTCATCCTCAACGTTATCATCATAATCATCAAGCTTTAGAAGTGTGAGATGGAGTTGTTAGATTGTCAGGGATCTTTGGGTAATTTATAAAGTACCACTATTAATATGTATGTATGTGCAATATTGGGCATAAAACACCAAAAAGGGGAAACTCTAATATGCATGTATGTAATAAGTAGGTTTCAAATGGTGGAGACAAAACTATAGATTGGTTAGAAATTAAAATATAGACTTTACGTCAAAAGCTTAGACAACTCTTATTCTCATAACAAATTGACTAGAACAAATTAAGGGGGGATTTATATGAAGTATGACACAATGACATCACACGGTAGAAATTTTAAAATTGTGGGATTGGATTTTCATATTATTTAAGGAAGAGGTTTCAATGGTTACATTTTTATTGTAACCATCATGGTTACATTTTTTTAAGCCATTGGATTACTATTAAATGGTTGTGATTATTTTAGAAATTAAATAAAAATAAATAATAAATAACTTGTAACCTGAAAGTAACCTAATCATTTATTTCCTTATAAAACTTTAATTAAGATTAATTATATTTTAAAATTAAATTAATTATAATTATTAATTAATTTTTTGCAATTCATTACTATATAAGGATCTTTTAGCAATTTATTTTTTTATACTTAAATTATTTAAAATTTTATAGCAAAACTTTTTATAATTTAAAATTATACACATATAATTTCATAATTTAAATTTTATTATACTTGTAATCTTAATTTTAAATTATTACACTTAATTATTTATTTTTTTATTTAAATATTTAAAAAGTAAAAAATGAAATAAGTTGAAGGATTTTTTAGAAAAAAAATAGCTGCACTTGTTATCGATTGATTAGCTTGAGACCTCATACTTAGTTCATATAATTGTAACAAAATAATTAAATATCATTTAAAAATAATTAATTATTTGAAAATTTATTATAAGAAGAGAATTTTAATTTGTGTCAAAAGAAGTTTAATTTTTGTAAAAACAAAATAAATTTTATTGTAAATATTATAATTAAATGGTTTAATTATTAAAATAAGTCAAGTAAGGATTTAAATATAAATATTAATTGCTAAAAGATGTCTTGTTAAATATTTAATTAATTATTTTAAGAAAATAGTTAATTATAATTAAATAATTCTAAAAAAGGAATGTTTATTTAATTAATTATTTTAAGAAAATAGTTAATTATAATTAATTAAATCTAAAAAAGGAAAGTTTACCTATTGGTAACTTGCTATTACAGGTTAAAAAAAAATGTAACCATATGGTTACAATAAAAATGTAACCATTGAATAGTCACCCATTTTATTTAATTATATAATGATATGATTTGATATCAGTAGACTTATTATATGCAATAGAAAATTAATTCAACTAGGTAGTTAGCTAGTTAGATTAACCTGACTATTAAATCTTTAATATAGGCCCAACATTTGGCATTTTCACATGATATATATGGTTGGATCAAACCCCTTTCTATATAACAATTAATAATGCTTATTTTAATTTGTCAATTAGTGATTTTCACTTGTTAAGGTTCATTAAATTTTAGTTATGTAATCCTAAAAGTGGCCCTTGAGGATACTGGCAGAGAAGGGGAAATGGAAAAGAGAAAAAGAAAATAAATAAATAAAAGGGTCTTTGGGAGGAATGAAGATTCTTTGCTTTTCTTTAACATAGTGGCAATTAATTTTATATGAATTAAGTTATAGCAAAGCAAAGTATATTGTTTTCGAAGTATCTAATAGTATTTGTAAGGGCCATAGTTTTTGTTGTAGCAAATTATGTTTTGGTCTTCATCTCTTAACTTGTTATGTATATACTTTGTTATGTGTAGATGATCATTTACTGATCTTTCAGATGCATCTTATTTTCTGGTTTTATTTTGTATTCTACCAAGTCAACATTATGGATCAAAAATAATATAAGTACCATATCAAAGCCAGCTGGCTTCAGAAATTTTGAATCGGTAATTAAGTTAGTAGTATATATTTATATATAAAAAGTGGCTATCTAACTATTTTTATTGATTTAGTACTGTTTACTTTATAATATATAAATATTAATATTATTTTATTTTATTTAAGTTTTTTTTAATTTATCTTTACGATATGATTTATATAAAATTAATATTTTAATTCAATTTCATTATTTACTTTTAATTAATTTAAATAATATTATTTTTTAAAATTTAATTAAAATAAATTTTTCTTTAAACTAATATTATTAAAACAAATTTAGTCAAAAGTTAGAGATTTTCTACCATTAAATGGTAGATTGGTTTGTGACCTAAATAACAATAATTACAAAATGATGTTAATATTTTATAAGTCTTAATATACTTCGACATGTAAATTGTATTGCGATTTTTCATTTTAATTTATGTATTATTTGTAACATTATTTAATTATTGTAGCATTTGAAAAAAAAAATATATATAACCTAATATAAAACAAAACATTCGTGTCTTGCACGAAATATTATCTAGTATATATATAGAGGTGACTATTCAATGTTATATTTTTATTGTAACCATCATGGTTACGTTTTTTTTTTTTACCTGTAATAGCAGATTACGAATAGATAAAAATTCTATTTTTAGAATTAATTAGTTATAATTAACTATCTTTTAAATAATTAAATAAATATTTAACAAGACTTCTTTTCGCAATTAAAATTTAAAAATAATTTTTTATTTATATATAAATCCCTACTATAATTATTTTAACAATTAAGTCATTTAATTATAATATTTACAATTTTTTTTTACAAAAATTAAACTTATTTTATATAAATTAAAATTCTGTATAAATTTTTAAATAATTAATTTTTTTTTTTACAATTAGATGATGAGGCCTCAAGCTAGTGTTGGGCCTCAAGCTTATAACTTTTGGTGCTACTGGGCCTTGATTCAACACCACTCTTGGAAAAGTGTTCGTTCTTCTTTTTTGCAGGGTGTGTTCTTGTGATGATTGTCTGGGAGAATCAGTGTAGTAAATCCGAACTTGAACTGCGAACTTGGCACAAATGTTCAACTGTTTTTGTTCCTAAAATGCTCAAATTTGATGTTTTCGTCCTATAGCTATAGCTAACCTCTCATTCACTTTCTTCTTTCGCAATTCTCAATTAGGGGTGTCCATCCAATCCAATCCGCACTATTTTGCTCATAGTGCATCCGATCCGCACTAACTGGGAATTTTATTTTTTGGATCCAATCCAATCCGCACAATAGCTCAAATCCAATCCAATCCAATCCACAAAAGTACGGATTGGATTGGTTATTTTAGATTGGTTACTTTTTAATATTAAATTATTTAATATTTATGAAAAAAAAAATTCACATAACTACCAATAAAATAAAATAAATTATAGTATTTTATGTCTCCAACAACACATTAAAATAAATAAAATAGTAAATAACAAATTCAAAGGAAGAAAAAAAAATTGTATGTATAAAGAAATGTTTAATTTTATTTTAAATTGTATGTAGAAAAAAATTATATATAAGAATAAAATACACATTAGATTTGTTAAGTTTTGAAATATAATTGTATTATATGTATTAGACTTTTAAATTACTATTTTCTTTACATTAAAATGTTATTTGTATATATTAATTTTTTAATTTTTTTTATAAATATATGTGGATTAGTTTGGTTATTTTTACATGTCAATCAACATTCAATCCGCACAAGTTCGGATTTTGAATTTTCCAATTCAAGTGCGAATATCCACACTTTGCGAATTGGATTGTATTGGATCGTGCGGATTGGATTGGATTGGCTATTTTATGAACACTCATGTTCTCAATGGCCTTCACCCGAGTTCTCGCCTTACTCTTCCTCCTCCTTGCTCTCTACTGTGCCACTGACCCACAGCCCCATCTCCGATTTCCCCGACTTTCAAGTTCACAACATAAATATATCCTCTTGGTTCGAAATTCCAACCCACAAAGACTAGCAGAATTTGCTCCAAGATTAAGTTTTTGAACCTGGTTCAGGGCCCTAAGAGTGTCACCTTTTATTCTCTTGGCCATGGACCTTACACTGGTGTCACCGATGGTAGAATTCTCTTCTGGAATGGCCACTCTTGGACTGATTTCGCCTATACATCGCCCAATAGGTTAGATTTTATGTATAAATGTATATATGTGGGGTTTCATTCTTTTTTGTTCCAAGGATATCGATGGTGAGGGATTTGTTTGGAGTCTGGTTCTTTTTAACTTGGGAAGAAGTCTTCTTAGTTCATTTGTGGTGCTAGAGTTCTTACTTTGGATGAGATTGAAGGGCTGAAAAATTTGGATGTACAATGTTGGGGTACTGTAGAAGGTGATGAGGGTGACCCCCCGAGATTGTGGATACCAAATGGGATGTATCTTGGTACTGCTTTTACGAGAAGTATAGGTGATTTCATAGCTGAGTCAATTGGAGTTGTTGCCACACTTGAAATTGTGGTTTTGGAGCTCACACAAGACAACCCTTTCTTTGTGCTTGCAAGTGATGGCGTATTTGATTTTCTTTCTAGCCAAACTGTAGTTGACATGGTAAGGTACCCTGTTCCCACAATCTTGCAACTCAGATCTAGAATCTATGAAGTTTGTATAGTTTGCTTGATCGAATGTTTTGAAGCTTGTTTTATTTATCGTGGTTGCATGTGTTGGGTTTTATGCCCTAAATAAAACTCATTTCAATATAATCAGATTTACTTATTAATATAGATCAGAAATAACATTTAATGTTGCATGGTTCACATGATTTATTTCATGATTATATGTACATAATGTATAAATTCATCTGAAACCCTTTTCACATACTTGATCCTGTTTATTGTGCCGTCAACACATTGGAAAGTAAACATGACTATGTGAATAAAGTTTCCTAGATTTATCAGACATAGGGTTTTACTGATATGATAATCTACAACAGAGTTTACTTGCATTTGGAGAAGTGTTATGTTCTTTCCAGAGCATTGGTTAAAGTAAAGCTCAGGTTGGATGCATGGAGTATGCATCGGAAGGGACCGATATTGAACTTTGACTTAGATTTATTAAACTTACCGTAATATCTATTCAAGTCAATATCGCCTAGTTGATCCTAGATCAAATGTTCTTAATCTTGTTATGATTAGGCTCAATCTTGAAAGGCTATTCATGTTCTTTGATTTGTTAGTTAAGCCTACTTTTAAGTCAGGGTGATACGTACATTTTGGAAACACGGTAGTGCAATTGAGTGGGAGCGCTAGCATAAACATGGAATCTATAGCTTCTATCTAGCGAATAGTAAGCAAAGGATGATCTCCTTCGAGCTTGACCAAACAAACATAAATGGTGGAGTACTCATTTCACATAAGTTGAAATATCATTTATACGGGGTCAAGTGTTTTAAGGAATAAATACATTGTAGGGTGTAACGGTAATCTAATCCCTTTACGGTGTAGATCATTCATATAGAGGATCAATGATCACATTAGGATTATAACAATGGATAACTAATGATGTGTCTATATGGTGGAACATATAGAGCATTCTATATACTGAGAGTGCAATTCTAAGTTCTATGCGTGGATTCAACGAAGAATTAATAAGTTAGTGAATTTTAGTAATAAATTCTTGATCTACCTATTGGAAGCTCGGTTATATAGACCCATGGTCCCCACACTAGTTGAGATAATATTACTTGTAAGACTCATATAATTGGTTTTGATTAATCAATTATAATTCTCAAATTAGACTATGTCAATTTGTGAAATTTTCACTTAGGGCGAAATTGTAAAGAAAGAGTTTTAGGGGCATATTTGTTAATTATGATACTTTGTATGGTTCAATTAATAAATATGATAAATGACAATATTATTTAATAATTATTTATAGTTATTAAATAGTTAGAATTGGCATTTAAATGGTTGAATTAGAAAATTGGCGTTTTTGAGAAAATCAGATGCAGAAAAGGTAAAACTGCAAAATTGCAAAAAGTGAGGCCCAAATCCACTAGTATAGGGCCGGCCACTTTTGTAGGCAATTTAAACTGATATTTTCATTATTTTAATGCCAAATAATTCAAACCTAACCCTAATGGAATGCTATAAATAGATAGTGAAGGCTTCAGGAAAATTACACTTTTCTTCTGACACTTCTGATTCAGAAAAACCTGAGCCTTCTCTCTCCCTATCTGGCCGACCACTCCCTCTCTCTTTCTTTCCTCTTAAATTTCAAAATTCTTAGTGTATGAGTAGTGCCCACACACAACAAGTGATACCTCAACCATAGTGAGGAAGATCGTGAAGAAAGACTTTCAGCAACAAGGAGTGTCAGCATCAAAGATTCAGAGAAAGAGATCCAGGTTCAGATAATGATAATGCTCTGCTACAGAAAGGAATCAAGGGCTAGATATCTGAATGGAAGGAGTCATATTATTCCGCTGCACCCAATGTAAGGTTTCCTAAACTTTATACGTGTTTATTTCATCGTTTTAGAAAGTTCATATTTAGGGTGTTAATAAACATACTTGTGAGTAGATCTAAGATCCTGGTAAAATAAATTTCCAACAACTGGCCTCAGAGCCATGGTAATTGATTTACTTGCAAGAAATTTGGACTTTAAAACGATTGTTTGTTTGTTTTTGGATGGTATCATGTTGTATTGAGTGTTATTTGATGATTGATTGGTGTTTGTAAATTTTCGTTAAAAATAATTGAATATCTGTTTCTGGAATTATTTTTATTGGATAGTATGGAAAAAATTAAGCAAGTTACTTTTTTACAGAACTCAATTTTGATTTAATTTGAATTAGTTATGATTTTTTGAAGATTCGAAAAAATCGGAGTTGTGCTGAAATTTTCCTGCGATCGCAAAAACTGTCCGTACAGCTCACAATTTTTTCATTTTTCTTCGATTTTTCATGCTTTTTCATGGAATTAACTTCCAATTTTTTTGTGTAGTTCTGTATTTATACTATTACTATTCCTAATTCAATTCTAATTATCATTTTGAATTAATTTAATATTTTTTAAATTTAATTCAAGATATTAGTGTAATTTGAATTTAAAAATAGTTAGTATCTATCTTTTTTGCTTAATAATCTATCTTATTTTTAAATTTGATTATATCTTATCTTATTTTTAAATTTAAGGTTAAATTTAAAATATTTTAAAATAAATCTTTTTTAAATAATTTGACCTTATTTAAATTTAAAATAAGATAACTATAATCATGTAATTTTAAAAAGATGTAAGATATTTTGCTAACTTTTAAATTTTGTTATTTTATTTATTTAAATTACATTTAAAATCTGAAAAAGATATTCATTTATCTTTTTTAATTTTTTATTTAATTTTTATTTATAAAATAACATTTAATTTTTAAAAGTAGTTAGCAAATTTTGAAATGATATTTAGGTTGGTTGAAACCTAATTTTTCAAAATTGTAGGTTTAATTTTAAATTTTTTTTTTAAATTTCGAATTTTCAAATTTTTTTTAAATTTTCGATTATTATTTTTTATTTAATTAATTATTTTCAAAATTAATTATTTAATTTAAAATTAAATAAATCCTACATCCAACTATCCAACTAACCTTGTTGCAGGAGTATGTGTTTTAGCTTGTGTGTAAGTTTTCAAAACCTATTATTACTTAATTGCAAATAGTCATGGTTACTTTTTACCAGATCTAATGATCTGATGGCTCCCTTGGTCAAGTTAATAATTTGTAACAGGTGTATTTACAATCTTCTTTCATCTGTGTATGACCTAGCAACATGATAGGACCCATCCAAAGTGTGCCTGTGTGAGCCTATGTGTTTAATTTTATTATAGATGCATATAGGTTAATGTTGCTAAATAAATTATCATAGTTCTTGATAGATTTTATTTAGGCCCATTTAGTTTTTGGGCCTATTCAATTAATAACAGTTGTTCATTTTAAGGTTAAATTCCTCTCTTTTGGGCCTTATGTGAGAGTTGGGAACCATAGAAGTGGGTACGACATACTGAACCCAGCACCCCCTCACATGAACCACCCCAATTGTGAAGACCCATTTGCCTGATTTGAATAACTGTACTAGGTTAATTAAACTAGTTTAACCTAATAAAATTGATTAGCAACATAATTAATTTCATTTATTTTGAAATTAATTTAAGAAAATTATAGTTTAAAGAATTTTTTATTCTAAGCTAAACTATATGTATTTTCTTGTATTTAATTAAATATAGAATTATAACCATCTAGATTCTTTCTGAAGCTTAATTTAAATTTTTCATTAAATATTCCTATTTAAGTTGATATTTAGTTATCTACAACTAACCAACTTAAATCTGAACATCTTTTGGATTTAAAATTTCAAAATTAAGTTGAGGAATTTTAGGCATTGGTTATTAAGATTCTTTAGATATTTTTTCAGTTAATATCTTTTCGAATATTAACTTAAAATGGAATATTTTAGATATTTTTTAGGTTAATATCTTTTCAAATATTAACTTAAAATGGAATATTTTTGAATTAAGTTGTTACAACTTAATTTTTTATATTTAATTAAATTTAAATTTGAAAATATTTAAGTTCTAGATTTTTTCTAATACAACTTAAATTAGATATTTTTTCAAATTTTGTGGAAAAGATACTTAGTCAAATAAGATATTTGCTAGATAGTTAAATCTAGACTACTTATTATTTCTAATATTAAATAGAAAAATATTATACATTGTGAAATTAATTATTTAAATAATTAATTTTGGTACAATTTATTTTAAGTATATTTTTTCCTAGTATTAAACTAGAGATTAATAATTAAGCCTTCTCTACACTTAATTATTTATTTCTTGAATTTAATACATTTAATTAATTTGAAAATTAAATATCTAAGTTGATTTTCATCATGATACTTAAATATTTCTTTTTCATGACACTTAATTAAATAGAAAATTATTTTAGTTGAAATTTATTTTTTCAACTAAATTTAAATAATTTTTCAAAATATATTTTTCTTTATTTTATTAATTAAATTTCGAAATTGCATTTCTTAAATGCTGGAATTTCGAATTTTATTTGAAAAATAGATTAAAGTTGTAAATTATTTATTTTAATTTTGGACCAACTTAAATCAATGATTTTTCATTTAATGATTAATTAAAATAAATGAAGTAAAATATATTTTTTCTTTATTTTATTAATCAATTTTCGAAATTGCATTTCATAACGCAAGATGATTTTGAATCTATCTTGAAAAATAGATTAAGTTGTAAATTAATTATTTATTATAATTAATTCTTGGATCAACTTAAATCAATGACTTTTTCATTTATTGATTAATTTAAAATAAATTGAATTAAAGTATATTATTAGAAATTTAATTAATTAGTCAAAGGAAAATCTAGATAGGTAATATTTTTGCTTGAAGTATTTTTCTAGTGTATTTAATTTAATAGAAAATTAATATTTAAGTTGATTTTCATCATACTTAAATATTTGAAATTTTTCTTATATATATTTAATTAAATAGGAAAATTATATTTTCTGTTGTAAATTAATTTTATTAATTAATTTTGGGCCAACATTAAATTAGAATAATTTTTCCAGGATTTATTTTTATTTTAACATGCATTTTCGAAAATTGTATCCTTGAATACTTTAATTTTTCGAAATGCAATATATATTTATAGAAAATTAAAGAAATTTTTACATCAAAAATCCAATTTACTCAATTTATTACAAAAAAAACCCCTACACGCTTACATCATCATTTTTACCTTTCCTCTTTCTTTTATTACAATTATACCACTTACACATCAATTCCATGCATGCAGCCACGTCATTGATTGATGACTTATATCAATCACACCTTACATCATTCACTTATCTTTTTCTCTTCTTCCTTTTTTTTTTTTTTTATTATTTTCAATTTTTTTTCATTTTTTTTTAAATAAAACCTCCATAGCTGAATTCTTCTCCTCCCTTTTGCCAAAGAAAAGTTTTAAAATGGGGTTGAAATCTGTAGCTAATAGGAATAAGACGATAACTCTGATTTTGCTTCTCAACTGTCGAAACGTGTGCAAGCTCCTCCTAAAAAAAATCAAAGGTTGCTGCCCAGGAAAAAATTCATCAAGATAATGCTCAAAAAATGATTAAGAAGGAGCTGGTCTTCGATCTCAGGTTTGTTTTCGATTTCTTTTTCGTTTCCCCCCTTTTTAAAATTTTTTTCGTATTTGACATTAGTGTGTTTTGTGTTTATCGATTTTACTATTTTAGGTCTTTTATTTTAACATTTCTTTTAGTTTTGTTTGGTTTTTTAGAGCTTCTATTTTTTTAGTTTAATTTATTTGTTGAGTTTTTCATTTTTGTTTGTTTAGTCTTAATTTCTGTTTTATTTTGTTTTTTTTTTTTCCTGTTTTTTTTTTCGAGATGTTTTATTGTTTTTCATTTCAGTTTCTTCATTTGATTATTTCTCATTTTGTAATAGTTTTTTCATAGTTTTTTAATAGTGTAAACACCTTCTGTATATATTTTTTTTTTAATATGTTTTTTGTGTAGTTGTTTCCTGTCCATTTTTATATCATCAATGGGTAACAATGAGATTTATCATGGATGTTGATGTTCAAAGAGTTTTTCCTGTATTTTAGTTTGTATACAGTTGTTTTGTAGTTTTATTATAGTTTTGCTACTTGCATATGTTATTTCATTATAAAACTAATATGCAACTATTTTGCACAAAACTTACTATGTATAACTACTAATTTTTAGTCCCCGTCAAATTAAATTCCTGCATAATATATAAACTAACATAAAACGATAATGCAACTATAAGGCAACCAAAACAAAAAATAAACTGACTTATACGTAACTGGTTGTACCTTAATTCGAATTTACTCTTCTTATTGTGTTTCTAAATATATATATATTGGAAACTAGTAATCAATCAAAATGCAACTGTATATAACGTAGATGTATTATTCATGAGGTTTTTTTTTTTTAATTTTTCACATCATACATTGTTTTGGATTTGGTGGGAGCTCCAGATCTGTTTGTTACAGATTTACATTTCATGAATATAGATTTCGATATTAGGGGGAGTTATTTTGATCGAATAAAATAGAAAACAAATGTGTAATTTCAGTTTCTTCACAGTTTTTCTGATTTTTTTTCGTCATTTTCTGTTTAGATCATTGCAGGTCTTCTTTTCCAGTTGATTTCTCCAGAATTAATAGTTGTATTTTTATCGTTTTGGTTTCATTTTGGTTGTTTTGCAGTTTTGAAACGATCGCGGTATTTTCACCTTCATGGTTCGCTCTGTACAGCTGAAGGCTTAGTGAATGTGGTATTTTTGTAAATATTTGTATGTGGACTGTATAAATGTTTAATGGGCCGGCCTAAAGTATTTTTGTAATTTTTTTTCCTTTTTTGTGAGTTGTAAATTAATTTAAATTAATTTTGTAACAACTTAAATTGAATATTTTTCTAAATATTTATTGGAAATTATTACTGAGATGGAAATAATTCATGTTATTTTCATATCCATCTAAGTAAAATTTATAAATATTAAATTAAAATTTATATTTAGAATTTTTCATTCTAAATTGAAAATTTTCAATTAAATAAATATATATTTAAAATAAATAGATTAAATAAAGAGAATCAAAGAAAATATAACTCTCTTTAAATAATGAGCTTTAATTATTAAGATATTCGATCTCCATTATTGGTTTTACATCGCGTTTGTTTTAGTGAGTAATCCTCCCTAATGGAGGAACGTTCATTCGCAATTTCGCACCGTTTAATCTCGAAAGATAAGTAGTTTGTAAGTGTTTTATATGGTATGGATCACCCTAATGGTGGCGACCATATTTGACTTGCAAATTGCGAAACAATGGTGGAAGCTTATAAGATAGAATTGCCTTGACTCTCGCCTAAAAAGGACAACGCTGAATTCCAATCTTGATCGAATAAAAGGTTGCTAGAATGTTTAACATTTTAGATGAGCTGACAACTCTATTCAATGGATGGTAGCTTTGAATCTCGCCTAAACGGGACACTAATATCAGTTTGTTGAAAACCTTGGAAATTATTTAGGATTGTAAGTTTTAGTATTTTCACTTGTCATTCCTACTTGCTATATGTTTATAATTTCTGAATTGTGTATGAATTTATATTGAACCATGTTATTTTCTGTTATTAAGTTGTAGTTTAATTTCGAATCTTCATTGTTGGTCTAACTTGGCTTGTTTATCTAATGAGATAAATCCCTAGTGGATTTTCACCATTAGACATACATAATAGTGTTAGATCTCGAAAGATAAATATTGTATATGCGACATCAAGCTGTTCATCAATTGATGACACCTTAGACTAGTATTTTTACGATATGAAACAAGAAGATTGTATAAATAAGATTACTTTGACTTTCGCTAATCGAAGCATCGTTGGATTCTTATTTTAAACGACATTATCCTAATTCCTCTTAGCTTATTCATTTCGAATTAGCTCAATAACATATCATTGGATGAATGGTCTATAAATCATTTCTTGTCATTCTATATTTTCTCTTCAGAAATTAAATGACGCATATGATTATAATCCCGAAATTCTATTCCCAATTGATATAAATCCTCAATCTTACAAATCTCCTACTTGTATGGGCAAATCTGACTTAGAGTTTGTATTAGTAGTGATGGTCCAAGATAGAATTACTTATTATATTTGGTATAAATTTAAGTCTTTGACTTTAATTTTAAATTCTAAAGAGAAATTTTCTTATATTTCTAATTCCAGAATACAATACAGTTACACTTTCTCAAGTGTTTAATATCCATCTTCTATTAATGGATTAAAACTGTATAGAATATGAGTTAGGTATTCTGTGACCAGGATCCACTTGCAGTATTCTAAGAACTCTTTGATGTAACTAAACTTATGTCATCAAAAGACACAACCACATTTTTTATTAATCTATGGCATTTGTATCTTGTTCATAGTGGATTTGACAAGATCAATCTCTGCAAAGAGTTAATATGCCTATATCCAGTGAAAGTAAGTTCATCTCATTCGCAGATGGATGCACATTCAGGGGTGGATATGAGTCTTTCATTGTATTCTTAAAACGATAACTCTAGATTATACCTTAAGTAAAGAAATTTGAAATGTTTAAAAATTTCATTAATTTCTAGCAATGGTTAAAACCATTAAGGTAAGTGGTTAAAAATCTTGCGAACGGATAGGGGTGGAAAAATAGTTAGTAGATATGCAGTTCAGAGATCATTAAATTGATTTTTGAATTATATCCAAACTTACCTCCCCAGAATTTCAAGTTGCATGTTGATGATTAGTTACTAATCGTTGCCTAATTCCTTCTATGGTAATACAATTTCAAAATGATGTAATGGTTGTATACTTAATTTAAATCATTACTAGATTCATGGATGACCTAATCAAATTCTTAAGAAAAGCTAGAACTGTTAACCATGGTTTGTTAGCTATTCTAAGTGATTAGGGGTGGACCATCCCATATTCAATAGAGAAGAAAGTGTTTGTTCAAACAAATACTACTTTTCTAAGAAAATGACTAAGTCTGAAAATAAAGTAGCAAATAAAGGAGATATTTTTCTTGATTCCAAAAGTGTTCTATCATCTTATTTGACATATGATGATCCCACTGCCTCTGTTGTCTTGTTACAACCGAAGAGATCAATACCATTTAGTTTTCTTAGACATAATTCACGGTACCTTGTCGTAGTGGGAGAGTTTCTAGGAACTCACCTTCTTGGGAGACACTAGTGATTAATATCCATTGGGAGTTTAAACAAGTAATGGATTGTCAAGATAAGAAACTAAGAAGAAAAGCCAATAGAACTATGGTTTAATCCATTCACATGGAATAACCTAAAGTTTTCTATTACAAGGACATAAAAGGAAATTTTAGTTAATAAGTCTATTCTATGGACTTAACAAAACTTCATGTTCCTAGTATTATAGGTTTGAGTTTATCTAAACCTATGGCTTGTGGTATACCTGGTAATTACTTACTCTAATGCAAGCAACTTACTTTAGTAAGATGCTGAAGCATTTTCTTTCTAATGGCAATCTATAGAAGCTTCTCGACTTCTAGGCATAGATTTTATTTATCTAAGGAAAAGTCTCAACTATTCCAGAAAAGATAAAGCCATGAAAGAATTTCTTATATCAACAGTGAGAGGTCTCAGATATGCTTTTGTATGACTTAGACCAGACACCTGCTGTTGAGTGGGAGTAATGAGTAGGTATCAGATTAATCCAGGAGAAGAACATTGGAAGACAATCAAGTAAATCTTAAGATTAAGAAGAGGAACTATATGTTAGTCTATAAGGGTGTGTTTAAAACTCTTAGACTACACCATATCAGATTTCGAAATTTGCCTTTGTGCTAGAAAATCTTTCTGATAAGATGGTGATTACTCTAGGGGTGGAGTAGTGATTTTGGAGAAGTGTAAAAACCTATCTGAAGTCTCTTAGTCCACCAGAGAGAGACTGAATGTTAAAGTTGTAGGAAAGGTACTTATTTAGTCTAAGGAAAGTTCTATACATCTTTGGCACCATTCCAAATTGCCTTAACTACTAGTGTTACTTCCTGAATAACCAAGAAGTAATTGCCAAAGGTATGTATAGAATCCAGTATCCCAAGAGAGTAGACACATAGAGAGGAATTTCACATTATCAATGATTTTGTGATTAAGGAAGAGTAATGGTGGAGAAAACGTTGTGTTTAATTCAACCTTTCAGATCCTATTACGAGGAGTTTACTACTACTACACTTGATTTGTATATCAAGGTGTTGAGATTATTTGAATCGCACTTTTTGTTTTATATTAGTGCAAGTGGGAGTTTGTTGGGTTTTATGCCCTAAATAAAACTCATTTCAATATAATAAGATTTACTTATTAATATAGATCAGAAATAACATTTAATGTTGCATGGTTCACATGATTTATTTCATGATTATATGTACATAATGTATAAATTCATCTGAAACCCTTTTCACATACTTGATCCTGTTTATTGTGCCGTCAACACATTGGAAAGTAAACATGACTATGTGAATAAAGTTTCCTAGATTTATCAGACATAGGGTTTTACTGATATGATAATCTACAACAGAGTTTACTTGCATTTGGAGAAGTGCTATGTTCTTTCCAGAGCATTGGTTAAAGTAAAGCTCAGGTTGGATGCATGGAGTATGCATCGGAAGGGACCGATATTGAACTTTGACTTAGATTTATTAAACTTACCGTAATATCTATTCAAGTCAATATCGCCTAGTTGATCCTAGATCAAATGTTCTTAATCCTGTTATGATTAGGCTCAATCTTGAAAGGCTATTCGTGTTCTTTGATTTGTTAGTTAAGCCTACTTTTAAGTCAGGGTGATACGTACATTTTGGGAACACGGTAGTGCAATTGAGTGGGAGCGCTAGCATAAACATGGAATCTATAGCTTCTATCTGGCGAATAGTAAGCAAAGGATGATCTCCTTCGAGCTTGACCAAACAAACATAAATGGTGGAGTACTCATTTCACATAAGCTGAAATATCATTTATACGGGGTCAAGTGTTTTAAGGAATAAATATATTGTAGGGTGTAACGGTAATCTAATCCCTTTACGGTGTAGATCATTCATATAGAGGATCATTGATCACATTAGGATTATAACAATTGATAACTAATGATGTGTCTATATGGTGGAACATATAGAGCATTCTATATACTGAGAGTGCAATTCTAAGTTCTATGCGTGGATTCAACGAAGAATTAATAAGTTAGTGAATTTTAGTAATAAATTCTTGATCTACTTATTGGAAGCTCGGTTATATAGACCCATGGTCCCCGCACTAGTTGAGATAATATTACTTGTAAGACTCATATAATTAGTTTTGAGTAATCAATTATAATTCTCAAATTAGACTATGTCAATTTGTGAAATTTTCACTAAGTAAGGGCGAAATTGTAAAGAAAGAGTTTTAGGGGCATATTTGTTAATTATGATACTTTGTATGGTTCAATTAATAAATATGATAAATGACAATATTATTTAATAATTATTTATAGTTATTAAATAGTTAGAATTGGCATTTAAATGGTTGAATTAGAAAATTGGCGTTTTTGAGAAAATCAGATGCAGAAAAGGTAAAACTGCAAAATTACAAAAAGTGAGGCCCAAATCCACTAGTATAGGGCCGGCCACTTTTGTAGGCAATTTAAACTGATATTTTCATTATTTTAATGCCAAATAATTCAAACCTAACCCTAGTGGAATGTTATAAATAGATAGTGAAGGCTTCAGGAAAATTACACTTTTCTTCTAACACTTCTGATTCAGAAAAACCTGAGCCTTCTCTCTCCCTATCTGGCCGACCACTCCCTCTCTCTTTCTTTCCTCTTACATTTCAAAATTGTTAGTGTATGAGTAGTGCCCACACACAACAAGTAATACCTCAACCATAGTGAGGAAGATCGTGAAGAAAGACTTTCAGCAAGAAGGAGTTTCAGCATCAAAGATTCGGAGAAAGAGATCCAGGTTCAAATATTGATAATGCTCTGCTACAGAAAGGAATCAATGGCTAGATATCTGAACGGAAGGAGTCATATTATTCCGCTGCACCCAATGTAAGGTTTCCTAAACTTTATACGTGTTTATTTCATCGTTTTAGAAAGTTCATATTTAGGGTGTTAATAAACATACTTGTGAGTAGATCTAAGATCCTGGTAAAATAAATTTCCAACAGCATGATACTCTTTTAATTGGTTTTTTAAATGCTTGTATTGTACATAAGTTTAAACAAATTTTGATTTTGATATTGTAGTTTTGTTTTAACTATTTAATCATTTTTAGATCCAAGACAGGACATTGCCTTGTCAAATTTTTCAAAAATCATGGAGCTTTGCTCACTACATTTGTGTACATATGCTAAAAACTTAAAAACTAGTACTTAGTTGTCATTTATGATTGTGCTTGTCTTTCTAGGTTGCTAAGTATAAAGACCCTCGTGATGCGTGTGCTGCAATTGTAGCTGAATCTTATAGGCTTTGGCTACAGTATGAAACTCGTACAGATGATATCACAATCATTGTTGTGCATATTGATGGACTAGCTGAAGTAAGAGAAATTGATTTTTTCAGTGTGTTTTTTCTTATAGTTTTAAATTTATTTGCCTCACCAATAACATGTTTTCACCACTTTTCTCTGTCAGACCGGTGGTGGTCAGACTTTAAGTTCTGCTGCTGTCTTACGGCCGCCTGTTCCTCAAGTTGTGGAGGTTACAGGATCATAATCTCCTTCAACCTTTAGCTAGAATTCAAAGAACCAACGTGGTAGACATGATTTATCACAGGCTCGTCTACGTGCAATCAAAAGTTCTCTAGAGAATGTGTAAGTTTTGGTTCATCCATCCATATCCCATAGAAAAGCTTACTGATTCTCAGTGTCATGTTTTGGTGGATTGCATGCAAAGAGTTGAACTCCATCCTGGGGATGTTGTAGTTAAACAGGTTACTCCTTTTGCATTTTGAATTTACTTTTTTCATTTAATGGAGGTGTGGTTGTTATGGGATGACGGTAAAGTGGTACATATATCCTTTAAATGAAGTAGTATTTTGAAGGTTATATCATCAAAATGTGGTGTTCCAACAATTCTAGAAAATTTGGTTTATTTGAGTAATTAGGCAAATCTTTAACAACTGTTAGTTTTCATCTTTTTCAGGGGGTAAAGGAGATTGCTTTTATATTGTTGGAAGTGGAGAATTTGAGGTCTTTGAAACCCAAGTATCATTTTCAGGCTCAAATAATACTATATTATCTTTCCGCAATTCAGGCATTTTGTTGACCAGATCTAATTGCATGAAATATTTTTTTGGCTAATTCTTGCTCTTGATATTATCATACTACCCTGAAAAGTTCATTCCTTTATGATTGAAAAAACAAATACTCAGCATATCATTCTTGTTCTTGATATTAACAGTTGTATCTTTATTATAGATTTTAATGGAAAAATGGTGTTGTACTCTCATTTTTAAACCTTTTCTTTTTGTAACAAATTGGAGTAAATGTATGGATGCAACTCGTATGATTTGTAGTAATATATACAATGAATAGGGGTTTAATTTTGCGATAACGAAAAAATTATTTGTAATGAAAACTTTATAAAATAATAACTAAGAACTTATTCCATATATGAGGAGAAAAAGAGAAATTGACAAATAGAAATAAAGAGCTCATAAACATAGTAGTTTCTGAAAGCACTCACTAACCATGCTCTAGAACAATATAAGTAAAAGAAAAGCATTAATAAAATGATAAAAATTAGAACACTCCCCATCTAAACGTCCAAAACACATCTGCATAAAATATTTTTCTCTTGGTAGCCTTATCATGACTTCTCTCTTCGTTAGAATCATCCACCAAAAAAACAAAAAAAATGACAATATATTAACTTAATAAAAATATTAACCAAAACCAAGGAAAGATAAATCTCCCCAATACATAAATTAGATTACATACCCCACTTTCATAATAATTAGAGTTAAGAGTTGTATTAAGCTTAGTCTTTTTCTTTTGAGTAGATGGAGTCTTGATAGAAAGATCACCATAAGTTGTATTAGAGCTCTTTTCAAATATTTCATCCATCCTTCCAAATAATCCATCTACTTCCCCCATATCTTTTTTCATTTCAATAACACAAACTCTTTAATTTTAATTCTAACTTCAAGTCATGAAGTTCTCGTTTAACATCTTTTTCCCTCTTCTCTTTTTCCCGCTGAAATCGAATGAGTTCTTCAATAGCCTCTTTAATTGATGATACATTCTTCTCCAAGCGTTCAATTGCTTGAAAAACATACATTTTTTCTTCTTGGTCAAAATACATCTACAATTTAAACTTTTTATTTAAAAAAAAAAAATACGTAGTATACAAATTAGAGGAGAAATTAAATACATATGAGAGATATACAAGAGTTTGAAATTTTCACATACATTTCTTGTGAATGATTGAACAAGTAAAATTTTATGAAATTGTATGTACTGATTGTTTGATTTTATATTCTATACATAATGTGAATGTGCTACCGGAGAATATGGCAAGCACTAAATTAAGTAGTTTCCATAATTAACAACTTAATAACATTCTATTTATTTATGTAATTTATTATTAAGGCATCCCTTATTATTTATGAAACGGGAAACTATATTTTTAGAAAGATGATACTTACGAGAATTGTATTATCAATTAGTTGATTATCTCGTGACAAAAGATTTTATTAATGACATGTTAATAATATTATAAATTTTTAAAGTAATACCATTTTCGCAGCACATTAGAATTTACCCTTAAAATCATCCCATTTATTTATTTATTTGCAATGAACGTGAAAAGGTGATACTTACCATATTTGTGAAAGAATTTTGGGCTATCAAAGTAAAACTAGGAAAGTTTCAATTTTTATGCTTGTGAGATAATGTGGAGAAAGTTTTGATTTAGTTTTTATGTATTTTGAATATTTAATACTGCATTTGATGCATGTGAGAATCTATTAATTTTTGTCATAATTAATATAATCAATTTTCTTTTTAGTTTAAAAAAAATTATCAATCAGATGATTATATTAAATATATTAGTGATATCTTAATAATATCATACATATTAAAGTAATACCATTTTTGCATCACATTAAAATTCATCCTAAAAATCGTCTCATTTATTTATTTATTTGCAATGAATGTGAAAAGATGATATCATATTTGTATTATCAATTAGTTGATTATATTGATTTTATTAGTGAGATCTTAATAATATCATAGATTTTAGTATTAGTATTTTTTTATTTATTTATTATTTTTTGATGAATTTAAAAAAGTGATAGTTACCAAATTTGTATTATCAATTAGTTGATTGTCTTGAGATCGGATATTTATTAGTGACATCTTAATAATTTCATAAATTTTTAAAGTAATGTCATTTTTGCATCACAAAAATCAGCCTCACATTTTATTAGTGAGTTTTTGGGCAAATGGAGATTGTAAATATTAAGAATGATTAAATTTTAAAGTATGTTTCCTTAAAAAAATCTATATAAAATAGAAAAAAAAAACGAAAAACATGATGATATTATATTGACACTTAATTAAAACCTAATTAATCTTTAAAGTCTTGATTTTTATTTTTTTTAATTATAAATTCTAATTCACTAAAGTCTTACTCTCAATTATCCTCTTTCATTCACTCTCCACCACACTTACATTGAAAATGATTGACAACAAAAACATAGAACCTATAGCAAATTTGTCTGAAGATGAAGATAATTTTTTTCATTTCATGAGTTTTGTTAAAAAGAAATGTGAAGAAGATGTCTCTGACATGAGTAAGAGTACAATTAAGGATGACACTGAAAATGTTAGCCACGAATGGATTGATCCTGATGTAGTTGTTTGGAGTGATTTTTAAAATTTTTTGCAGATTGATAAAAAGTTAGAAGATATAGTTGAGTCTGACATGGTAGGTAAGGAGTTCCTTTCAATAGAACAAGCTGAGAAGTTTTATTTTTTATATGCTAAATTAATAGATTTTAGTGTGAGAAAAAAATTGAAAAGGAAAAACAAGAGTGGTGTTGTAAATTGTAGAAGTTGGCTTTGTTCAAGTGAAAGCTTTAAAGATGAAAAATATAAGCATATTGAAAATCGAAAAAAAAGGAAGAACATGATGTGACAAGAGTGGGTTGTAGGGCTACCTTAAAAATACTTTTGAACAAAAAAAAAAAAGCAATACTTGATTTGTTAAATGTCTTAGGGTTCATCATACTCATGCTCTAGCTAAGTCTCGCAAAAAAACCATTTGTTAGATCAAATAGAAAACTAATTAAACCTGTGAGGCAAGTAGCATTGTTGATGAAAAGGGCTGGAATAAAAACTTCTCATATTTGGCAATATCTAGTAGAGATATATGGAGGTTGGGAGAAGGTGGGTTGTATAAAAGTTGATTTGTATAGAGGTTTGAGAAACAACTTTAGAAATTGGGATGATTGTGATACAACCACTGCCATGGGTTATCTTGAATCAAAGAAAGGTCCAGATCCAGGCTTCTTTTATAGCCATGATGTCGATGAAAAAAATAGGTTAACTTACTTATTTTGGGCTGATGGATCAATGAAAGTGGATTATAAATTGTTTGGGGATTGTCTATGTTTTGATGCTACCTACAAAACAAACAGGCATTGTACATATATATTTTTAACAACATTACATTAGTATTTTTAAATTATTTTAGTTTTAATTATTAATAACTCGTTCCAAAAGTGAAAATTTTGTTTTTATGTGGTAACAGACATGAAAAACCATTAGTAATTCTACTTAGGTACAATAACCACAACAGAACATGTGTATTTAGATTCTCTCTTCTTCAAAATGAGAAATGGGAAAATTATAAATGGCTTCTTAAGACATTCTTAGAGTGTATGGAGGGAAAGATGCCAAAAACAGTGTTGACCAATGGATGTCTCTTTATGAAAAAAGCACTGAATAAGGTGATGCCTGAAACAGTTCATCGAATATGCTCATGGCATTTACTAAAAAATACAGTTTTTTATATATATAAAATTGGATTCACCAAAGAATTTAAGAAATTGATCTTCAGGTATGATATATTTTAAATTTTTTTATTTATTGTTTAGCTATGTTATATTTAAAATTATTGTCGATTTAATTTTAACAATATTACTTACTTAATTTCACGTTCATTAAGGTATTATTCAGATAGTGAATGGAAAGATAATTGGAAGAAATAGAAAGATGCTTACAACGTATCCAACAATACTTGGTTTAATGAACAATATGCTACGAGGCATAAGTGGGCAGATACATTTTTGCGGGGTCATTTTTTAGGTGGGGCCAGGGCAACTGGAATATGCGAGTCTATGATTCGTCAAAAAATATTTAGGAAAAAGGCTACGATTGTATGGATGTTCTTGAGGCATTGTGACAATGGCGTAGCTGCCTTACGTTATAATGAAATGGCAGAAAATTACAAGACAAATATGAGTGATCCATGTCCAAAACTGACAAGCATGCCAAACATTGAAGAACAAGCAGCTTCAATCTTTACAAGGAAAGTATTCAACCTAGTCAAAGGTGAGATAAAAATGGAAGATAGGTATTCTTGCTCAAAGTCTGAGATTGTACCTAATTATGATTTATTTCTAATATCAAAGTATATGAGTAATCATCCTAAGTGTAAGGTTTTCATTTCTCATGATGAGGAAGACATCAAATGTGATTGCTATTGGTTTGAGACTAGAGGAATACCATGTAGACACATTTTTGCATCCATGAAGCACTCAAACAAAGGTAATTTTCCACCTTGCCTTATCAATTCTCGTTGGGTGAAAGATGTAAAAGACATTGATCCTAAATCAGTTGGTAAAGAGAGAAGATGTCCACATCCCAATGCAATACAAAATACTAGGTATGGTAGAATCAACACCCAAGCGAGTTTGGTATCATACTATGCTACCAAATCTCAAAGAGCATTCACAAAGGCTATGACTGTGATGTCAACATTGGTAGAAGACCTACAAATTATGACAAACAATGAAGATGATGATGATGGAATGAAGATTTTCGGTTTACAATTCAAATTGACGATCCAAAAGTATAAGCAAATAAGGGTAGGCCAACGAAATTGCAATCCTCCCAAAGATTGTTTGTTGAAAGTGGTAGTAAAATAAAGGAGCTAAGTAAGCCTAGATTATGGAAAACATGCAAATGTACTGGACATAACTCAAGAAGTTGCCCACATAAGCAGGACGATGTAGAAAAAAGCTCAAAGCGACAAAAAAGTTGAAAGAGCTTCTTAAATTTAGACTTGTTCTTAAGTTTTATATGATTATAATCATATTGTTTGAAGTGTTTTTTTTTTTCTTGATATTATAATTTTGACGGATATTATTGTTCAAAATATTTTACCAGGATCTAGATTTACTAACAAGTATGTTTCATTAACATCCTAATATGAATTCTAAAACAATGTAATAAACATATATAAAGTTTAGGAAACCTTACATTGGGTGCAGCGGAATATAATGACTCCTTCCTTCAGATCTCTAGCCCTTGATTCCTTTCTGTAGCAGAGCATCACCAAGATCTGAACCTGGATCTCTTTCTCTCCTTCTTTGATGCTGATTCTCCTTCTTGTTGATTGGATTCTTCACTATCTTTCACACTATGATTGAGATACCACTTGATGTGTGTGGGCACTCACTCAAACACTCAAGGTTCAAAAATTTAAAAGAAGAAAAGAGAAAGGAAGTGGTTCGACCTATAGAGAAAAGAAAAGGAGGCTCAACTTTCCTCTGACAGAGTTCAGTGTGAATGTGAGCCATCACTATCTATTTATAGGTAACCACCTAGATTTAGGTTAGAATTATTTCGCATTAAAATAATAGAAAAATAAATGATAATTGTTTAGTGTGCCCAGCCATAGGATGTTATTGGGCCCCACTATGCAATTTTGCCATTTTGTCATTTTTCCATCCCATTTTCTCAAAAACGTCAATTTTCTAATTTAACCACTTAAATGTCAATTCCAATTATTTAATAACTAAAAATTAATTATTAAATAATATTGTCATTTAATATATTTATTAATTAGATATATAAAGTCTCTTAATTAACAAATAAAACCTAAAATCTCTTTTCTTACAATTTTGCCCTTGCTTAGTGAAAATTCATAAACTAGACATAGTCTAATTTTAGAATTATAATGGATTAATTAAAATCAATTAACTGAGTCTTACAAGCATTATGGTCTCAGCTAGTATAGGGACCATGGGCCTATATAACCGAGCTTCCAATAACCCGAACTGAATTTACCAAGTAAATTCCCTAACTTATTAATTTCTTGTTGAATCCACTCTTAGAACTTGGAATTGCACTCTCAGTTATATAGAACGCTCTATATGTTCCACGATATAGATACACTATTAATTTTCCATTGTTATAATCCTAATTTGATCAATGATCCTCTAATAGATGATCTACATTGAATAGGGACTAAATTACCGTTACACCCTTCAATGTATTTTATCCTTAAAACACTTAGCTCCGTATAAATGATATTTCAGCGAAGTGAAATGAGTACTCAATCATTTATCTCTGTTTAGCGAAGCTCGAAGGATATCATCGCTTCACTTCTATATACCTACAAAAGTTATAGATTCCATATTTATGTTAGCGCTCCCACTAAATTATACTATCATGTTCCCAAAATGTACGTATCACCCTGACCGAAAAGTAGGCTTAACTAACAAATCAAAGAACATGTATAATACTCTTGAGATCGAACCTAATCATATCAGGATTAAGATCATTTGATCTAGGATCAACTAGGTGATATTGAATTGAATAGATATTACGGTAAATTTTAATATATATAATCAAAGTTCAATATCGGTCCCTTCCGATGTATACTCCATACATCCGATACTGGTAAACTTTGCCAATGTCCTGGAAAAGGACATACCACTTATCCAAGGTGTAAGCATATCTATCGTTGATTACCATGCCAGTCTAATTCCAGTGAACTGACAAATCAGGGAATGAAACTTCTGAACATATAATCAAGATTATATTCCACTGTGCTGACAACACTATAATCATTAACAAATGCATATGTTCTGGACTTAATAGAATTTATACATTATATATATAATCATAAAATAAATCATGTGAACCATGCAACATAAAATGTTATTTCTGATCTTTATTAACTAATAAATCTAATTATATTGAAATGGGTTTTATTTAGGGCACAAAACCCAACAATTATATTACATTATAAGATTGATTATTGTTTTAAATATAACAGTATTATTTTCTTTTATTCAAACTAAAAAAAGATTATATTTTTTATAAATTTCAGTATAATTCCAAATTATATTAAAAAAAGTTGGAATCACGATATCAACTCCAAAGTTTTTTTTTTAAAAAAAATAAGGATTGTTTTAATTTATACTAATTAATCAATCCATTTAATTTAAATTCTATAATTAAAAAAAAGTAAACTAAAATCTTATAATTATGAATTAAATCAATTATAATAGTGTAACTAGTAAATTTTCTTAATATTTGATTGTTGTTAGTATTTTTTTTTTAATATATAAATTTTCAAAATAAGTGTATTATTTTGTATTTTCTATTTATTTTATATATAAGTGGCCAACTAAACAAATAATTTTTAAACTTTACAAGAAAAATAAGTTATGGTAAAATTAACTAAAGTTTGTATTCATTTATATTTTTTAAAAAATATTATCCACTTATACAAAAAGACTAAACATCAAAAAATATAAAAGTTGAACTAAAAATATTAACAAGTCGTAACTTTTAAGGTGCATGATCATGAAGTGTCATAAGTTTAGAGCTAAAAATGCAAATTATTTATTTGTTTGTATAGGTAAGTGCTCACATAAAGTAAAAGACAAAGAACTTGGTGGCATGATTTGGTGTGCTTAAGTTCTTATTAATATAACAAAGAAGATGTCGCTCCATTACCATCGCCACATGCAGGGTAGGCCTTGAAATTTTGTGAGCCATAGAAAAAATAATACTTTGGGCCCTTTATTTTGAAAAAAAAAATGTGTTAATTTTTAAAATCAATTAAAAAAAATGTGTAATTTTAAAAGAAAAATAAATTTTTAGGACCCTGGGCTAGGTAACCCATAGGCACAAGTCTAAGCCGCCTATAAATGTTAGTGCATTTTGACTTCTGGTTTAATTTTTTATAACCATTATCTTAGTTCAATCTAATTTATTTTATAATTTTCTTAGTCTGGTTGTAAGGATGGCAATCATACCTGCGGGTACCCGCCCTTAATGGGGCGAGGGCGGGTGTCGACTTTTGGGGGCAGAGGAATATGTATCTGCCCCAAACCCATCCCGATATGATATATGTATATATTTAATTTTTAAAATCATAACTACTATAATAAAAATAACTTCATGTTTTAAGCTTTTAATTGATTATAGTAATGAGACATTTCAGTTTTTATGAAAATGTCTACGGTGATACATATTAACAATCACACTTAACTATTTTAAAAAAATAACACTTAACATTTTACTTTCGATTAATAATTTTGTATTTACTAACTACATTTACTATACACACTATTCTACTCATGTTCATTGTATTAATGAGTTTTTATGATTATTTTTTTAAAATTCTCTTTGAGACATCATTTTTCTGTGGAATATGCCCCTATTTATAGGAATATAGGTTTTTTGTTATTTGTTGGGATCGGTTTAATATGTAACTGTTCATGAAACATGGACAATTCCCACGTTTTATTTAATTGCATGTGGAATAATATTTGATAACTGCTTAACTTTAGCTGCCTTTTCTTCTTATTCTTTTCGTTGGTTGCTGATTTTGATAAGTGTATCTCGCTTAACATAAGTTGTCCACCTTATCCATCTTCATGTAGAAAAAATGCTAAATGTTAGCAAGTGGTTCGTCTCGCTACATCTCTTCATTTGAGTGAATATTGCGAGCTGACTGTCTTGCTATATGTAATCCGAGATTGCAGTATATGATTACATTTATTCTACTTGAACGAATATATATCTTCTTTTTGACTATGTATTCTGAGACAGACATACGTCTCGTCAATATCAGTTCAATAGTTTTTATTCTTATCTCGCTTAAGACTATAAAGTCAACGAGTTTTGAATTTAAAATTTTAATATATTTTTTTTTTACATCTAAATTGATTTTTTACTAATGTTGAATATTTCTCATTTTTATTTTGAGGGTGTACGATTTGATAGTTGTCAAATTTTAAGGGGTAAATTTGTTAATTTAAAAAGACCCATGAGCATTTAAACGAAGTAATGAGAGGAAACCTAACATATACTAACCATAAACCATTTAAATATATTGCAAACCAAATAATATCAAATTATTTAATTTGGTCTAATAGTTGTACCAGTAGTTTATTGTTGACGAGATCCGAGTTCGATAACACCTATGTTACTTTTATTTTTATTTTAGAAAATATGATTTCGAAACTAACTTTAGAATAAAACCAAGGATCTGTGAAATAAGTGAAAACCATTGTACTAATTCTCATTTACTATAATTATTTAAGTATCTAATATAATAAATTATTTTATATACTTAATTTATATTTAATTTATAAATTAAGAATGTGTATAATAGTTACCTTTTAAATAATATATTCTTATATTTGGAATATTTTAATTGGCTATTTAATAATATTTTTATTAATAATAATTATATTTTCGTAATGGAAACATTCCTTTAAAATTAATATATGGTTGCTATACAATTATGATGGCCATATATATTGAATAATAAAAAAATTAAAAAATATTTTATCTCTTATTATTTTAATAGTATAAAGTCTATGAATGATCATGAATAGAGAAATAGCATTGAGCATAAAATTTAAAATTTAGATAAAGAATTGAAGGAAATCAGAGAGTGTCTTACAACAAAAAGGAATGCAGAAATAAATTTACAAGAAAATATTGAAGATAAAAAGATAAAACGGATGAATATTGGTTGGAAGTTTGAGGAAGAATTGTGTGCAATAGCAGAAAATAATTCATCATCAAAAGATAATGTGTCTCCCATAAATACTTTCAAAGGAGATAATGTTTTCTTTGAAGATTTTAAACTACAAAATACACTAAGAAATAAGGACAGAGATATGTTACAGTATATATATTCAAACTCCAATAATACCCAGTAAGTGTTATGATTATTTTGTATTATTAATTAAATTTATTTATTTTCATATATGCCCATTTTTCATGTATAGGCAAGTGATTGTAAGGAATAGTGACATTCATCTTTTATGATTAGATTTTCGATACCTTAGCCCTGGAAAAGAAGTAGAAATAACGGTAATTAATGTAATTATATTATGAATAAGGTGTTTGATGGTTTCATTATTTATATTAATTTTGTTTCATTATATAGTTTCTGACTATGGTCTCTACTTTATTAACCAATGACAAGAGGACCAAAACTTGTGGAAAAGCAAGAAGATGGTATCTTTCAGCTAACATAATTGTGAGTACTAATAGTTATATTGTAACGCCCTAATGCTAAGGCACTCTACAGTGCTTTTTCAATTGTTGTGCAATCTTTGTTAATCAAAGAATTTTCTTGAAAAACGTGTCAAATTAAAAAAATTTCATTAAATATTAAACTTTATAATATAATAAAATATTTACAAGTGCCGAGATCCCGTTTTCAAACTTTGTAAAACTAGTATTCCAAAATACACATTTAGTACAGGTCGCACAGCGACTAACAAAATACAACTCCCAGATGTCTCGAGACCGAACACTCCAGGTCGCGCCGCTTTGACATGTACAATCCCATCTGAGCTCAGATTCACTCCTGTTCAGCCTTCGCCTTTCCTTTACCTACACATGGAAGCAGAACTGTGAGTCGACAGACTCAGTAAGAAATACATATAACATATCATATAATTCCCGACCTGTAAATAGACGCCCATACACCTATTTACAGAGCTTAACAGATGAGCATGAACGTTCTAACTACTTGTGCTATTGACCATGATATCACCCCTATCAGCACTATAATCGTGCTGCAGGACCGGTACTATGTTCATGCCGCTATGATAGCATCAATAGCATCCAAAAGTATAATTGGCCATGATATCACTCTTAACCAGTACGATGCTTGTACTGCTGAACCGACACAATGGTTGTGTCGCTATGATAGTACCAATTCATACTTTCTGGGGTGAATATCACTCTTAACCAGTACGATGCCTGTACTGCTGAACCGACACAATAGTTGTGTCGCTATGATAGTACCCAAACATATACAATGATACACACAGCATGCATATATATCCACATATACATACATTCAGATAATCACATCACACGTTATATTCAGTTCTTACCTGTTTTTCGAATTCAAATGTGCTGGCCGACCTGAACGAAATTCTCGTGCTAGATGGATACCCTAATCACATTTGAAACCGGGTAAGTTACATGATTCAAAACCTATTCCCGGGAAACCCAAAACCAAAACCCTAGGTTCTGCTATATTCCCAATGGGTTATTCTAACTCTGGAAATGGGGAAACACCCAACCGAGGCATCGAAAAGGAAAAAATTGAGAAAATGAAAGGCCCGGGGAACCCTGCCAAAACCGGCTAGCCGGTTTTTGTGGCACTACAAACCGGCTAGCCGGTTTGCACCAGGTTTCCCAAAACCTTTCATTTGTTGCTCAACTCTCCACCAATTTCCATGAAACCTTCCAGAGTACCTAATTAGGGCATAAACAATAATTTTCAGCCAGTAATTCACAGAACAAATCAATAAATCTCAAGTTGCCATTAAAGCCCAAAGCTTTGAACTCAAAGCTCAAAGTTGCATAAAACTTACAATCAATCACCACACCAGCTGCTATGAACCAAAATTAACTCATACTAACCCTAGAATTCGAACTAAACAAACATCCAACCCTAACAGCCCCCCTATTACAAATTCACAAGTTCAAACTAAGCAAAAACTTAAAAACTAGATAAGGGTTTCACTAGGGCTTACCTTAACTTGAATCTCCCAAGATTACTTTGCTGAAAACACCAAAAATCAGCAGCCCTTCCCCTTGTCCTTGCTGGTTTCGGAGAGAGAGAGAGAGAGAGAGAGAGAGAGAGAGAGAGAGAGAGAGAGAGAGAGAGAGAGAGAGAGAGAGAGAGAGAGAGAGAGAGAGAGAGAAGAAAGGAAGCTTTTCCTTTGAATTTTGTATTTTCTTTCTAATTAGCTAAATGGGATAAATCAAATTAGGGAAAATCCATTTCCCTTGGCTGAAAACAAGTGGCCACGTGCCACACTCCTAGGCAGCCACCCAACCCCAAACAAATTACCAATTTGCCCTTTAAGTTAACAACTTAGGTGTTTCAAAAGCTAGGGGTAAAATGGTCAAATTCCATAACCCCGCTCAATCCCGATAATTTATTTTCTCTAAAATGTTTCCCACTAAGAAATAAGGTTCTAAACTTACCCATGTGATCAATCTAGCCATCCATCGCATTTTCCGTTGTCGCCGAGCAAAAATTACAAAATTTGCATATCTCACATATAAGCTAAATAATACCCCTAGAGTTTAATAAAATCTCCGGAATTGAGAAATTATAACTCTAATATTTATTTCTCAATATTGGGGTCCACAATTAAATTAATTTACAAATAATAATAAAATAATAAAAATTAGTGCTAATTGCCTTTACTAATCCAAATTACTAAAGCGGTCATTACAATTATCCCCCCGTTAATAGGATTTTGTCCTCGAAATCTAACCTGAATAGCTCTGGATGTTGAGTCCTCATATCCGACTCCAATTCCCAGGTGGCTTCTTCCACCTTACTGTTCCTCCAGAGCACCTTAACCAGTGCAATAGTCTTATTCCGAAGAACTTTTTCCTTTCTATCCATAATCTGTACAGGTTGTTCTTCATAGGATAAGTCTGTTTGCAGTTCAAGGGCTTCATAACTCAAGATATGAGTTGGCTCTGACACGTATTTCCTCAACATGGAAATATTAAATACGTCATGAACAGCCGACAATGCTGGTGGTAAGGCTAGCCGGTACGCTACCTGCCCGACCTTCTCAAGTATCTGAAATGGCCCAATGAACCTAGGGCCTAACTTACCCTTCTTCCTGAAGCGCCTAATACCCTTCATTGGTGAAACCCACAGAAAAACATGTTCCCCTGCCTGAAACGTAACATCTCTGCGCTTCGGATCAGCATAACTTTTCTGCCTGCTTTGAGCAGTAAGCATCCAAGCCTTGATGTTATCGATAGCCTCATTGGTCCTGCACTAACTCTGGACCCAAGTACTTCCTTTCTCCTGTTTCGTCCCAGTGAATAGGAGAACGACATTTTCTACCATATAACATCTCATAGGGAGCCATCCCTATTGTACTCTGGTAGCTATTGTTGTAGGAGAATTCAATTAAAGGCAAGTACTTACTCCATGAACCTTCAAAGTCCATGACACAGGCTCGCAGTAAGTCTTCCAATATCTGGATTGTTCTTTCTAATTGACCATCAGTCTGAGGGTGAAAGGCTGTGCTAAACTTTAACTTGGTACCCATAGCCTTCTGAAGACTCACCCAAAACTTCGATGTAAACTTTGGATCCCTATCTGACACAATAGATTTAGGGGCTCCATGGAGACGAACTATCTCCTTCACATACAATTCAGCGTATTGATCCACGGAATATGTAACTTTCACTGGTAGAAAGTGGGCTGATTTTGTGAATCTATCCACTATGACCCATACTGAATCATACATTCCCGTAGTTCTAGGCAATCCAGTTACAAAATCCATTGCAATGTCCTCCCACTTCCATTCAGGAAGGATCAAAGGTTGCAGTAACCCTGCCGGCCTCTGATGTTCAACCTTGATTTGCTGACAGGTCAAACATTTGTACACGTAGTCCACCACATCTCTTTTCATCCCATACCACCAGAAGTAGGATTTTAAATCCTGATACGTTTTGGTGGTTCCCGGATGCAATGAATAAGGTGTGGTATGAGCTTCATCAAGTATCTCTTTCTTAAGCTCATCAACATTAGGAACACAAACTCGAGCTTTGAATAACAACATTCCACTGTTTGAGACTGAAAAGTTTCTAGGCCGACCAGCCATTACTTCGTCTCGAACCTCAACTAGCTCGGGATCTTCTAGTTGTGCCTTTCTGATTCTCTCCAACAGATCAGACTGGAGTGTCAAATTGTGCAATTTCCCAACCACGAACTCAATCCCTGCACTAACAATTTCAGAGGCTAGTTGAGGGGCTATCAAAATCGTGGTACAAACCTGCCCAGGTCCTTTTCTGCTTAAAGCATCGGCCACAACATTGGCTTTCCCGGGGTGATACAAAATTTCACAGTCGTAGTCCTTAACCAATTCCAACCACCTCCTCTGCCTCATATTCAAATCTTTCTGGGTTAAAAAGTATTTGAGACTTTTATGATCAGTATAAATCTCGCACTTAACAAACAGATCTGGTGCTCCCCCTCCCCCCGAATCCAAAACAAGGTATGATGTGAAAATATTAAAAAAAAAAAGTCATGAATAATAGATCTGAGTTATATACAGTTGCATTTTGGTTGATTGTTGGTTCTGAATGTGAAATATATTCTTTCATAAACACAATAAGAGGAGCAAATTCGAATTAAGCTACAACCAATTATGTATAAGTCTATTTATTTTTTGTTTTGGTTGCCTTATAATTGCATTATCATTTTATGATAGTTTATATATTATGCAGGAATTTCGTTTGACGGGGACCAAGAGATAGCAATTATACATGGTAAGTTTTATGGAAATAGTTGCATATTAGTTTTATAATTGTTACAAAGAAGATTTGATTCAAACAGAACTGATGAAAAACACAGGGTTCACAATTGGCAACAACTGAATCAAAATAACGAAAAGATAAGGAGCTCCCAATCAATCCTAATCAGGTATAAACAATACAGATAAGGTATATTCAGTTTCATAGTAGTTTTTTTATGATTTCAAAATAGAATCAAGCTACAACCATGTTAATTGGAGTTAAGTTCCAAGTTTTTTCAAATTTATTTATAGTTGCATCATCATTTCATTATGATTTTATTCAATATTGAAGGAATTTATTTTGACAGAGGAAAAAGAGAAAACACTTGGACAAATGGTTAATTTGTTTAATAAATTTAAAATGTTTCGTAATAGTTGCATTTCAGTTTTTCCATAGTTTCATAAATGTATTAAAAACAAAAAACAAAAAATTGAAAAAAAACAGGGTTCAGGATGTGAAATACAAGACTTGAACAGAAGAAAGGAAATAGAAGTAAGTTTCTTCTCTATTTCATAAAGATCATTTTATTTTTTGTTATAAAAATCAATATCCAAAATGTTCGGAACATTATTAACATTAGCAATAACAGAATCAAAACAGTTTCAAAATAGTTGTCTTACACTAATAATAATTTCAAAATCACAAATATACAAGGACAAAGAAACACTTCAAAGTGTGCTTGGTTTCTATGCAATTAGAAACCAACTTCCAATTCAAAGTGAAAAAGTCTTGCGCAAGAACATACAAATTTGTTGCTTGGATCCAAAATGCAAGTGGGCACTAACGGCATCTAGAAACGGACCAACCAAGTCATTCATAATTCAAAAATATGACAGAAAGGTGATTCACACTTGTGATCTAAACATAGATTTGCAGAAAAAAGATAAGCTACACCGAAGTTGATTAAAAACTACATCAAGCCAAGGTTTGCCAACATAAAAACAACTCAAATGCCACAAGACATCAAAGGAGAAATGAAACATAAGTATGGGGTGAGAATAAACTACATGAAAGCATGGAGAAGCAAAGAGCACGCGCAAGAAGAATTACGAGGAAAAATAAACAAATCATACAAGTTGTTGCCTGTTGGGATTTTATAACCTAAATAAAACTCATTTCAATCTAATCTAATTTGTTATCAATAGAAAATTAGAAGTCATTTATGTTTACATGTAGTTTTCATGTTTATGGTTTAACGTATATAATTTCTATAAATCCAGAACATATAGTTATTCACAATTACAGTGATGTCAACACAATAGAAGGTAATTGTGATTATATGCTTCAAAAGTTAATGTCCCTTGATTCATCAGTGCACTGGATTTACACTGATGTGATAATCAGCGATAAAGCTTACTTACACCTTGGATAAGTGTTATGTTCTTTCTATAACATTGGCAAAGTATGCTAGTATCGGATGTATGGAGTATACATTGGACTGGGATCGATATTGATCTTGGTAAAGATATTATAATCTTACCATAGTATCTTTCTAAGTCAATATCACTTCTTGATCTTAGATCAAAAGATCTTAATCCTGACATGGTTAGGTTCGATCTCAAGAGTGTTATTTATGTTCTTTGATTTGTTAGTTAAAGCCTACCATTTGGTTCGGGTTGAACGTACATTTGGGGAACATGATAGTACAATTGAGTAGGAGCACTACACATAGATATAAAATCTATAGCTTCTATTTGGACATAGAAGTGAAATGATGATTTCCTTCGAGCTTGGCTTACTAGAGATAAATAGAAGAGCTCTTATTTCAATGATTATATTAGTTTACTTAAATATCAATTTATAGGAAGCTAAGTGTTTTAAGGATAAATACATTGAGGGGTAAAATGGTAAATTTGTCCCTACTCGGTGTAAATCATCTCTAGAGTATCTTTGATTATTGGGATTAGAAGGATGGTTAAATTTTCATAGCACGTATCTATATCGTGGAACATATAGAGCATTCTATATAATTGAGAGTGCAATTCCAAATGTATAGTGGTGCAAGGAGGAATTAATAAGTTAGAGAATTTACTTGGTAAATTCTAGATCTGCTTATTGGAAGCTCGGTTATATAAGCATATGGTCCCCATACTAGTTGAGACAATACTGCTTGTAAGACTCAGTTAATTGATTTTAATTAATCAATTATAATTCTAAAATTAGACTGTCTTTTTTATGAATTTTCACAAAGCTAGGGCTTAATTGTGAAGAAAAGAGATTCTAGGGTTTATTTGTTAGTTAAGAGACTTTATTAAGTCTAATTAATAAATATGTTAAATGGCAATTTTATTTGATAATTAATTTTAATTATTAAATAGATAGTTTTGGCATTTAAGTGGTTGAACTGGAAAATATGGCATTTGTAAAAAAAAATAAGATAAATAGTTGAAAAATGGCAAAATTACAAAATTACAAGTGGTGGGCCCACATCCTATGGCCGGCCACTATTGCATGATTTTACCATTTATTTATTAATTTTTAATGCCAAATAATTCAAACCTAAACCTAGAAGTATTCCTATAAATAGATAGTGATGGACTCAAATTGAATGACGATGAAAGCTTAAGCATTCACTTGCCTTCAGTCAAAATTTGAGCCTTCACTCTTCTCTCTCTATTTTCGAATCCTTCCTCTCTCTTTATCTCTTCAATTTGAACCCTTATAGTGATAGAATACATGCCTACGCATAGCAAGTTGGTACTCAATCATAGTATGTAAGACTGTGAAGAATCCATTCAACTGAAGAACAATCGGGCTCAGATCTTGGTGATACTCTGCTACAGAAAGGATACAAGGGTTAGAGATCTAAGCGAAAGGAGTCATTTAATTCCGCTACAACCAATGTAAGGTTTCTTGAACTTTATATGTGTTTAAATTCCATTGTTTTAGAAATTCATATTTAGGATGTTAAATAACATACATGGTAGTAAATCTAGATCTTGGTAAAATAATCCCCAACACTGCCAAGTTTTTTGCACATGCTGCAAAAAACTAATCCCGGAACAATTGTATGTTGGGTTTTATGCCCTCAATAAAACTACATTTCAATGTAATCCATATTATTCAACATCAATAAAGAAACAGAAGTATTTTTCACTCATTTGTGTATGTTTTGGTTCACCTTATCAATTATTTGTCTATTTGATTTATAAATTCATCCAAACCCTTTTCACATATTTGATCCTGTTTATTGTGTTGTCAGCACAGTGGAAAGTAAACATGACTATGTGATTAAAGATTCCTAGATTTATCAGAACACTGGGGTTTTACTGATATGACAATCTACAACAGAGTTTACTTACATTTGGAGAAATGCTATGTTCTTTCCAGAGCATTGGTTAAAGTAAAGCTTGGGTTAGATGCATGGAGTATGCATCGGAAGGGACCGATATTGAACTTTGACATAGATTTATTAAACTTACCGTAATATCTATTCAATTCAATATCCCCTAGTTGATCCTAGATCAAATGATCTTAATCCTGATATGATTAGGTTCAATCTCAAGAGTGTTATTCCTGTTCTTTGATTTGTTAGTTAAGCCTACTTTTGGGTCAGGATGATACGTACATTTTGGGAACACGGTAGTGCAATTGAGTGGGAGCGCTAACATAAATATGGAATCTATAGCTTCTATCTGGCAAATAGAAAGTAAAAGATGATTTCCTTCGAGCTTAACCAAACGAAAATGAATGGTGCAGTACTCATTTCACTTAGCTCAAATATCATTTATACGGGGTTAAGTGTTTTAAGGATAAAATACATTGTAGGGTGTTACGGTAATTTAATCCCTTTACAGTGTAGATCATCTATATAGAGGATCATTGATCAAATTAGGATTATAACAATGGATAATTAATGACGTGTCTATATGGTGGAACATATAGAGCGTTCTATATAGCTGAGAGTGCAATTCTAAGTCTATGCGTAGATTCAACGAAGAATTAATAAGTCAGTGAATTTAAGATATAAATTCTTGATCTGCTTATTGGAAGCTCGGATATATAGACCCATGGTCCCCACACTAGTTGAGACAATACTACTTGTAAGACTCATTTAATTGGTTTTGATTAATCAATTATAATTCTCAAATTAGACTATGTCTATTTGTGAATTTTTCACTAAGCAAGGGCGAAACTGTAAAGAAAGAGTTTCTAGGGTATATTTGTTAATTAAGATACTTTGGTTGGTCTAATTAATAAATATAATAAATGACAATATTATTTAATAATTAATTATAGTTATTAAATAGTTGAAATTGACATTTAAATGGTTGGATTTGAAAGGATACAAGGGTTAGAGATCTGAGTGGAAGGAGACATATTATTCCGCTGCACCCAATGTAAGGTTTCTCATACTTTATATGTGTTTATTTATAATCGTTTTAGAAGTTCATATTTAGGATGTTAATCAACATACTTGTGAGTAGATCTAAGATCTTGGTAAAATAATTTCCAACATTGTACACATGCAAACAGAGGAAGACAACAGCTTCAAGTACTTGTTTGTGGCACTAGATGCTTCAGTAAAAGGATGGAAGAAGTGAAAACCCATTATAGTTGTTGATGGAACTTTCCTTTAATCCACATATGGAGGGACATTGCTCTCTGCTTGTACACAAGATGCAAATGGACACATTTTTCCCCTAGCTTTTTCTGTTGTGGATTCAAAAAACAATAACTCATGGCAATGATTTTTCACAAAACTAAGGGAAACATATGGGATCAGAGAAGAACAGTGCTTGATCTCAGACAGACATGAGAGCATAATTAAGGCAGATGCTCATATATTTCCAGAAATAGTGCATGGCTATTGTGTATATGGCCTGTTAAGCAACCTTCAAGAAAAATGCAAGCAAGCTCGTTAAACCATTCTTCGCAGTAGCAAGAGCATACACAAAGAGGAAATTTGAATACCATATGAGCGAGCTTGACAGCTTGGACATTCGTGTTAGACCATATTTACAACAAGTTGGATACCATAAATGGTCAAGATACCACAGCAGACACAACAGGTATTCAACTATGACTTCTAACATTGCTGAATCTCTAAACGCAGCAAACTTAGCAGCTAGAGAACTAAGAGCTTTGATACAACAATGGACATACACAAACAGGAAAAAAGCATCGAAAACCACAACATTTTTTACACCTACAGCAGAGAAAAAGCTAGTAAACAACTTTGTGGACTCATTGACAAAAAATGTAAAATCTCTTTCAATTATAAGTTGCATTATAGTTTCCTTATAGTTTTTTTTTCAGTTTGCTACACAGTTTGACAATTGATTATATTTACCTAATTTGCAGGTAAAGCCAATAAACGAGAGCATGTTCGAAGTGGTAGAACTAACAAGATCATGGGTGATCAATTTAAAGGAGAAAATATGCAGTTGCAACAGATTCCAAATTGACGAATTACCGTGTGCTCATGCGCTTGTTGTGATAAAAGAGATGAACTTAAATGTTTACAACTAATTTTAACATTATTATACGACAAGAATATGGCTTGAAACATACAGCGGATCAACATATCCGGTACACAATCCCACAACATGGGATGTACCAATCAATCCAAATCAGGTATAAACAATACAGATAAGGTATATTCATTTGCATTGTAGTTTTTTTATGATTTCAAAATATAATCAAGCTACAACCATGTTAATTGGAGTTAAGTTCCAAGTTTTTTCAAGTTGATTTATAGTTCCATCATCATTTCATTATGGGTTATTCAATATTACAGGAATTTATTTTGACAGAGAAAAAAGAGAAAATACTTGGACAAATGGTTAGTTTATTTAATAAATTTCAAATGTTTCGTAATAGATGCATTTAAGTTTATTTATAGTTTCATAACAGTATTAAAAACAAAAAAAGGAAAAAAAAAAAAAAAAAAAAAAAAAACAGGGTTCAGAATTGGAAATACAAAATTTGAACAGAACAAAGGCAATAGAAGTAAGTTTCTTTTCTATTTCATAAAGATCATTTTATTTTTTGTTATAAAAATCAGTATCCAAAATGTTCGAAAACATTATTAACATTAGCAATAACAGAATCAAAACAGTTTCAAAATAGTTGTCTTACACTAATAATAATTTCAAAATCACAGGAAAAAGAAGACATTCCATTCCTAGTCTTTTGCAATGGACAATTTGATGATCGAATGAATTATGAAAATTATGAAGCTAGTGGACAATACATCTCAATCAATTTTCTGAAATGAAAATCAACCAAGAACAACAAAGTTGCCCTTAAAAATGACCCTACTTTTTCTATTTAGAAGCCTTGGCTATTGTGTATTTCCAAAAATAACGCATGGCTATTGTGTATTTCCTTTGACCGTACGAGAACAAGAAGGCAGCAAGTCGAGTGTACTTCAATGTTAAAGTCACCGGGGACATCTTTCCCATGGATGAAGAACTTTGCAAATGCAACCACAAATGTTCTGCAATCATTATTTCCAAAAAAAAGGAAAACAAAACAGTTAAACAACTATTATACAACATAAAAAAACTTAAAAACAACAACTCACTTTTTCTGCTGAGATGGAAGACTAGCAATCTCCACAACTCTTAGAGGAGCTTTAGGGTCAGAACCTAAATCAGGAACATGGGACCTATTCTTCCAAAATCCAAGGAGATCAAAAAACAAAGGGAGTAACAATTGTAAGGCCTAAATCAAAAAACAATATTGAATTCAAATAATTGGCAAAATAAAAAGAAATGCAAATAAAAAAAATAAAGAAAATAATCACCTAGGATATTTTAGCAATCCTTTGCCAATCCAAGCATCAAACTTTGCCTCAATTTCAGGAGAGACGGGATCAGAAAATGTATCGTTAAGAGCGTAAAGGCCCTTCACATACGTAACCATCTTAAAATCCCTCTCATCTCCTCCAGATTGAGAACCTAAGGACATTACCTCCATTGGAGTGCTGCTCACATCAGCCGACCCAAAATCAATAAAAGGTGATTTCAATGTCAGGGTACGCTTTCTTTTATCCAAAAGAGGAGTATAAGTAACAGTGTCATCAGCTTCTTCATCCAAAGCAATGGCATCTGCCTTTTCAACAACAACATTTGGATTGGAATCTAGAACCTGAAATAGAAAATTTGAAAATAAAAAAAAAAAAAAAAAAAAAAAAAAAAAGCAAAAGTTACAAAACTAACATAAAACTGTCAAGCAACTAAAAAATACTAACATGCTTACACAACCTAACAAAGCATATAAACTACACAATGGCTATTGATTTTAGTAACAGCCTCTAAACCATCCAACACAACTTGCTCATCATCAATTTCAAGCTGGCTTGAACCATTGAAAAAATCATCTCCCTTTACACCAGACTCTTTGGCCTTAACATTTTCAACATCTTTAGCCCTCTCTTCACTGCCTGCAATAGCCTCAGTTTGAATCACATCAACAGCAGGAACATCACCAACAACTTATCAACTCCAGAAGCATCACCACCATCTTTACCCAACTCATCACCATCATCAGAATCAGTATCAATATTCTCTGGATCAGGTTATCCTTTGTCATCATCCTCATCAGCATTAGCATCATCATCATCAGAATCTTGGGTGACACATTCATCAGATGACTTAACCTGGTTAAAACAATAGTGCAATTGAAATAAAACATGAAAACAACTAACAATAACAGGAGAAAAAATATGAAACAAAAACTGTGAAAATAAATACCTCATGAGAAGGTCGACCATGAATGATATTAACTTTTTCTTGAATATCCTTAATTACAGTCATGACCAACTTGAATTTAAGGTCAATAAAACACCTCAAAGAAATAAAATCTTTGGCCAAGGATTCTTGATTGGAAATGACCAACTCTAACTTAGATTTCAACATTTCTATGTCCTCTGAATCAGACTTTTTAAAAGATGAACCACTTTCGAATGTTTGCTTAGTGGTACCACGATCATCAATAGATTCATCTAAAAATAAGCCTTCCAATTGCAACTTCTGCTTCTCCTCATCAGATGGACGAATGTTCTTAATCTTCAACTGAAAAATAGAAACAAAAAAACAAAACATGACACAAAAAAATTAAAAAAAAAACAAAGATTAATAAACTGGCACAAAACAAATATAAAATAGTAAAGAAACTAAAAAATCACCTTGTTTAACGGCAAATCAAAAATCATGCCTTTCAAGTCTCTAAAAGTTAGTTTTTTGTCCCAACATCATTGGTCCAATTCAGAATTCTTGAAATCCTGGATGCAACTCTTTTGCAAAAGGTGTTTACCATCTCAAGACAACATTCATAAAACCAAACTATGAACACCCAAGGACAGCCCAACGCTCTATACCAACCATCATAGGACTGACCTCCCTTCTCCTCTTTTTTATTTTTCATTTATTACCATGCTCTATTCTGCCTTTAAAAGAATCAATAGTCAACTCAAACGACTCCCTACCCCAACAATACTCATCCCATCGACCGCTGTCAACAACATCTAAATCAAACCTAGAAACTTCCTTATCTGGAGTATTGCTAAGAAGGAAATATTGGATGAAATACAACACAGAGAGTTTCAAACCTATGGATTCATCCTGTCCCCACCTACTATCCAAGAAAGCATCCTCTATAGCCTTATGATCAATGGTTTTTATGCCAGGGAAACAAACCTCAATTAACTGGTTTGATTCTTGGGAAAACAAAAGTTTATTGCAATCCCCAAAGCAATCAAGACAAGTAATCAAGTAATACTCTTCGGCACTGAACCGTATACAACGGTCAGCAACCTTAGCCCAAAATTCTTTGGGATTGGGCTAGTAAACCTCTCTCAAAAGTAGGCCGTGAACAACTTGGGGTGAAAAATAAAGTCAAAAATATCTAAAAAAATTCCCGAATTGGGTGTCTCAGAACATTGTTAACAAATTCACAGACAAAGTATTCTTAATGTTATTAATAACAGAGAAATTAATCATACATACACACTGTTGGGATTTAATGCCCTAAATAAAACCCATTACAATCTAATCTGATTTGTTATCAATAAGAGAATTAGAAGTGATTTATGTTAACATATAGTTTTCATGCTTATGGTTTAATATATGCACAAAATCAGTTAAGTCCAGAACATATATTCATTCACAATTACAGTGATGGCAACAAAGTGGAATGTGATTGTGATTATATGATTCAAAAGACTAAGTCCCTATTTCATCAGTGTTTTGGATTTACACTGATGTGATAATCAGCGATGAAGTATACTTACACTTTGCACAAGTGTTATGTTCTTTCCAGAACATTGGCAAAGTATACTGGTTTCGAATGTATGGAGTATACATTGGACTGGACCGATATTGATCTTAGTTAAGATATTATAATACTTACCGTTGTATCTTTCCAAGTCAATATCACTAGTTGATCTTAGATCAAAAGATCCAGATCCTGATATACTTGGGCTCAATCTCAGGAGTGTTATTCATGTTCTTTGATTTGTTAGTTAAGCCTACTTTTGGGTCAGGGTGATACGTACATTTTGGGAACATGATAGTATGATTGAGTGGGAGCGCTAAACATAAATATGGAATCTATAGCTTCTATAGGTGTTTAGAAGTCAAGTGATGATTTCCTTCAAGCTTAGTTAAATGGAAGTAAATGGAAGAGCTCTTATTTCAGTGATTATATTTTAGTTCACTAAAACATCATTTATAGGTAGCTAAGTGTTTTAAGGGGCAAAATACATTGAGGGGTGAAACGGTACATTTATCCCTACTCGGTGTAAATCATCTATATGGAGGATCTTTGATCAAATTAAGATTATAACGATGGTTAAATGTGATAGTGTATCTATATGGTGGAACATATAGAGCACTTTATATAACTGAGAGTGCAATTCCAAGTTCTAAAAGTGGATTCAACAAGGAATTAATAAGTTAGGGAATTTACTTAATAAAATCGGTTCAGCTTATTGGAAGCTAAGTAATATGGGTCCATGGTCCCCATTCTAGTTGAGACCATACTGCTTGTAAGACTCAGATAATTGATTATTATTAATCAATTATTATTCGAGAATTAGACTATGTCTAGTTTATGAATTTTCACTAAACAAAGGCAAAATTGTGAAAAAAAGAGATTCTAGGATCTACTTATTAATTAAGAGACTCTATATGTCTAATTAATAATTATGTTAAATGACAATATTATTTAATAATTTATTTTAGTTATTAAATAATTAGTTTTGGCATTTAAATGGTTAGAATTGGAAAATCGACGTTTTTGAGAAAATAGAAATTAAAATTGTTAAAATTGCAAAATTCTAAGTTGGGCCCATTAACACCATGGCCGGCCACTTGGATAGTTTTTTTCCAATTAATATTTTCATTATTTTAATGCCAAATAATTACTAACCTAAACCTAGTGGGTACCTATAAATAGATAGTGATGGCTCACCAAATAATAAGAGTTTTTCAGTTTTTCAAGAGATTGTCTTCAGAAAATTGAGCACCTCACTATCCTTCTATAGCCGACCCCTCTCTCTCTCTTTTCTTCTTCTAATTTCGAATACCTTGAGTGATAGAGTAGTGCCCACACACATCGAGTGGTACCTCAATCATAGTCTGGAAGATCGTGAAGAATCCAAATTGAAGAGAAGGACATTCGGACTCAGATGTTGGTGATACTTTGCGACAGAAAGGATACAAGAGTTAGAAATCTGAGTGGAAGGAGACATATTATTCTGCTGCAACCAATGTAAGGTTCCCTAAACTTTATATGTGTTTATTATCGTTTTAGAAGTTCATATTTAGGATGTTAAACAACATACTTGTGAGTAGATCTAAGATCCTGGTCAAATAAATTCCAACACACACTTCGATCTGTAGAAATCATTGGGACTGTATTTGTTAACCCAATCCTGCATTTTACAAAGAAAGCAAATATTATGAAATAGCATAGGCAAGTAGCAAAACTATAATAAAACTACAAAATAACTGTAAACAAACTAACATATAGGAAAAACTCCTTGAACATCAACATTCATGATAAATTTAATTTTTACCCATTGATGATATAGAAATAGACAGAAAACAACTAGAAAAACACATACAGTAAGGCGTTGAAACTATTAAAAAACTATAAAAACAACAATTAAAAAATGAGAAATGATCAAATGAAGTAACTAAAATGAAAAACAATCACATTTGGAAAAACAAAAACAGGAAAAAAAAATAACAATATGAAACAGAAATTAAAACTAAACAAACGAAAAATGAAAAACCCATAAAAATAACACATAAATCAAATTAATAAAATATAAGCCCTAAAAAGCCAAACAAAATAAAAAAAATGCTAAAATAAATAACCTAAAATAATGAAATCGATTAACACAAAACCCACAAAGGTCGAATACGAAAAATTTTCAAAAATGGGGGAAAAAAAAGAAACCGAGAAACAAACCTGAGATCGAAGACCAGCACCATCTTGATCAATTTTTTGAGCATTATCATGAGGAATTTTTTCCTGGGCAGCAACATTTGATTTCTTCTTTTGAGGAACTCGCTCACGTTTCGACAAGGGAGGAGTAAAATCAGAGTCATCTTCCTGAACAACAAGATGTTTGCCCTTGTTCCTATTAGCTAAGATTTCAACCCTATTTTAGAACTATTCTTTTGCACAGGGGAAGGAGTGGATGAAGAACGAGTAATAGTCATATTTATAAATAGATTAAGAGAAAAGAAAAAGAGGAAAAACGGTTATCGGAATCGGTTAATGTGAGTTGAAAATAAAATTGAAGAACATAAAGAAGAGGGAAAACGAGTTGGGATCGTGGAGGGGGAAGAGTTTAGCTATGGAGGTTATGATTTAAAAAAAAAAAAAAAAAAAAAAAAAAAAAAAAAAAACTGAAAATAAATAGAAAATAATAAAGAAAAAGAAAAGAAAATAATGTAATGAAAGATTGATAGAAGACATCAATCAATAACGTGTAAGCTGCATGTATTGTGTGTGCATGTGGTAAAAATATAATAAAGTAAAGATGAAAAGTATAAATGTTGCTTTAACAGTGTAGTGGTATTTTAGTAATAAAATGTGCATTTTGTACTTTTTGTGTAAAAACTTCTAATATCAGGTTACAGGTCATTTTTTATTTATTTTTATTTAATTTCTAAATTAATCACAACCATTTAATAGTTTTCCAATGGCTAAAAAAATGTAAGATAGTTACAATAAAATCTAACCATTGAAACTTCCTTTATATATATAATATTTAAAAACCCTTTATTTCCTATTTATACATATGGGTTTTGAGATTTTAATATGGGCTTCAGCCCTCCCTCAGCTCGGGTTGAGATGCAAAATGGGCCTCAATGTGGTAACTAAGTTAGTAAATGTCCACTTTTTTAAAAAATTAAAAAAATGGCCAAATCTAATAAATTAGATAATAAAAATTATAAAAATAGATTTATCACATATTTTTTTAAAAAAAATATATATAATAACAAAATTAAGTTACATAATTTTTTTTAGTATTGCATATTATGACATTGTAACAAAAATAAATAAATATATTAGATCATTTAAATATATACAGCAGTATTAGATAAATCGTAATACAGATTATTAATATACCGTAGTAATAAAATTATATACCACAAAAAAATTATAACAATACTAAATTAATACTCAAAAAATATATATATCATGCTAACAAAATTATATATACCACCATTAAAATATGAATACATACCAAAAAATTTATATATAATAAAATAGAAACTAAATATCATATTAAATAAATAATATATTATAGACAACAAAAATCATATACCATACAATAAAACGTATATACCTACAATAAAAAATAAAACAAAATAATATAATATTATTAAAAAAATTATATATATCATATATATTAACAAAATTATATATCACCTTTATGTATACTAAAAGAAAAACTAAACATGCATTATCTAAAATAAAATGATATACTATACAATAAAACGTATATACCATATAACATAAAATATATACCTTACAATAAAAATATATATAATAATAACAACAAATAAAAATAAAAATATATAGGATGCTAATAAAATTATATATCATGTCAGCAAAAGTACAATAGAAATAAAACTTAAATATTATTTAAAAAAAATTATATACCGTATAACAAAAAATACATATATCATACACCAAAACATATATACAAATAATAATAATAATAAAAATATAGATTACTAATACATATATATGTATACTATACTAACTAAATTATATATCATAATTAAAATATATATACCATGACTATTGTATATAATAAAATAAAAACAAATTAAATATTATTTAAATAAATAATCATACAATCAAAAAATATAAAAATAATAATTAAATATAGGTAGCATGGCAATAAAATTATATACATACAATAAAATATTTTTATTATGCTAATAAAATTATATACCACTATTATACATATCATAATAAAAAATAAATATCATCTAAGAATAATAATATACCATACAACAAAATAGAAATATATCGTACAACAAAATCTATATACCAACAACCCAAAACAACTCATAAAAAATTAAAAAAATTGACATAACTTTAAAATAAAAAAGATTTTAACAAAACTAATATAGATATACCATAATGTTTAAATAATTTGCTTCTAATTCTAAAAAAAAAATAATAATAATAATTGAAATGAGGACATTTACTAACATAGTCTTATGATTTAGGGTCATTTGCTATATTTTTTTGAAATGAGGACATAAACTAACATACTCCTATGATTTGGGGCTATTTACTATAATTTTCCCCCTCAGCTCCATGTTGGTCTGACAGTGACTGTGGGCGTCTGAATTTATGAAGACCCCAACAAAAGAGGGAGCAAGAAAGCAGAGATTGAAGGAGTGAAAACTTGAGTAGTCTTAGGGGTGTTCATCCAATCCAATTCGCAATATTTTGCTCATAGTACATCCGATCCGCACTAAGTGCAGATTTTATTTTTGGATCCAATCCAATCCGCACTATAACTCAAATCCAATCCAATCCGTAAAAGCGCGAATTGGATCAGTTATGTTGGATTGATTATATTTTAATATTATATTATTTAATATTTATGAAAAAAAAAATTCACATAACTAGCAACAAAATAAAATAAATTATAGTTATTTTATTTCTCCAACAATACATTAAAATAAATAAAATAACAAATTCAAAGGAAGAAAAAAAATTGTATGTATAAAAAAAATTCTAATTTTATTTTAAATTGTATGTAAAAAAAATATATATAAGAATAATAGAATATACATTTGATCTATTAAATTTTATAATATAATTATATTTTATGTATTAGCCTTTTAAATTACTATTTTCTTTATATTAAAATATTATTTGTATATATAATTTTTTTAATTTTTTTATTATAAATATGTGTGGATTGGATTGAATCGGTTACTTTTACATGTCAATTAACATCTAATCCGCACAAGTGCAGATTTTGAATTTTTCAATTTAATCCAATCCGTACAAGTACGAATATCCGCACTTTACAGATTAGATTGGATTGGATCGAATCGTGCAGATTGAATTGGATCGACTATTTTATGAACACTCCTAAATAGTCTCAAGGGTGCCGTCCGAGCTAACTGCTTCACAAAGATTGTCAAATACTAACACACTTTCACAGTAACTAAATCAATCTCACTTTAAGAAAACGTCGGCCCTTGTTGGACAAATTTTCTAGATCGATATTCGAGAATAAAAAGCCTAAATTCAACAAGTTTCTCATTGGGAACAAGTATTGTTGGGAGAATTTTACTAATCATCACCTGTATTTTAAAATATAATATAATCTAAATTGTATAATTACTTGCTCTAATTTTACTTTGAAAGAAGTTTACTACATTCAATAATTACAGTACTTAGTAATACTCATTCTCAGGGGTCACAAAAAAGTAAGAGTATTGAGACATTTCAGTTACATCCAACTACATAATTTTTTTTTTTTTTTTTTTTTTTGATAGATCCAATTACATAATTATTTTGCTATTACATAACCAAACAAACATATTAAACTCAATAATTACACTCCGAAAATATACTCACTTCCAATGTTACTCCAATTTCAATTATAGGGAAACTTTCCAAACACAACACAATCTAAATGAAGTTGTAAATTCATAAATAATGTAACAAGCAAATCCGAAAAACAACGGACCTTTCAGAATGAAATAAAACAACTAACTCACCACCAATATGGCCTTCGTGGTTGTTTTATCAACCGTAAAGTCCGTTATCACACAAGGTGCATTTTGAAGATAACACTTCGCTGCTGAATATAATCAATAAAGATACACTTGTGTACTTTGCAACCTGCATTATGGCAAAGCCCAAGCACCATCCCTGGAGACCCCTCCACAATCGAGGGGCGACCCCAAAAAAAATGTGAAGAAAATATATCCGAAAAGATTTTTGAGATGCCCAATTGGAAGAGGTAAAAAAAAAAGCGCAATTGGGAAGGGGATTATCGGCTCTGTTATTCTTCTCGGAGCCTAGTGAAAAATATAAATCAGCCTATATTATATGAAAATAATAATAATAACGTAAAGAAAAAGGAAAGGATCAAAAAATAAACCACCCAAATAAATGGGTCGCACAAATCTAGTTGGAAGAAAATTTGAATACCCCAACAAAACACTGGGAATGGCGGGACCCCAATTGCCTTCTAAGCTGCAAACAGCAATTGAATAAATGTAATGCATAATGATTTCCATGTAAGCTTCTAGTTCCAACTAAACAATCATGGCTCAACAGTTGGGTAGAGACCTTGCATGGTAGAGTGTCCACCACCGTTAGAATCTGCAACACCATAAAAGGGAGAGTGAAGCTCCCCAGAGTGTGATGATTTTCTAGACTTTGTGTGTTTCGGAGATGCTGTATAAGAATCATTAGAACTGCTAGCAGCAGAAAACATTGATGAGGTGGGCAGTGCACTCCTTGGCAACCCTGTTGTATCACCACCACCCAAGCTGTAACCCTTCTCAACTGTTTCCGCTTCCAAAGGCAACTCATCCAATGTCTGCCCAAAAACGTAAAACGTTAATATCATGCTATGATGGGAATTCAGTGAGACAGAACATCAGTGTACAGACCAAGTCAGAGAATTCTGGCCAAAACAAAAATGCTAGAGAAAAAGAAACAGTTAAAAAAGCTGTAGAAACATTGAAAATAGTTGAGAAAAAAAAATAGACAAAAAAGGTAGATAAAATATGGCATGCCACAGATTGAATATAGAACATTCAAGGTAGCTGTGATCAAAGAGTTGATGATGGATGCAAAGCAGTATATAAATAGATATTGTAATTAAGTTCCTAATACACTGGAACTGTAGATATAATTAGATCAGAAAACTACCCGAAATGCTTGCTGAAGAGCCCGGAGTGTATCCCTAGTGCGCTTTCTCTTCGATGCTACTTCATCAGGTTCTCGCAACATCTCTTCAAACAGATTCTCTCTGTTCAGGATAAAAAACAATTAAAAGTCGAAAACAGCACAAATTAACGTTAAAGACGTGTTAAGAGTAGTTTCTTTAAAATATAGTAAGATTTGAAATATTGCTTTCTTATTTTAAATGTAAAATGGTACCTGTAAAGCTTCCTAATGAAGACATTGTGCAGCTCACGCTTTGTATGGTTTACCTAGAGATATAAAAATCAAGAAAGTCAATATTAGGGATGTATGGAATTCAGGCAACTTTATTGTATGCAACCCTTGTGAAGACAGTTGTTGAGACTACAACACACACCCACACGATAGAATAAAATAAGTCATGAATTATACACATAAAAAATGCAACATAATTATGTTGAAAATATTCAAGAAATGAAACTACAATGTCCAAAATAGTTTGATACAAACAGCATTTTTTAAAGTCAATAATTACTCGAATCCAATGCATATGCAAGCATGGATCTAAAATTATGGATACAGCAAGAAACACAAGGTTGCATAAGAATGCTTGAAGGATTTAAGCAAAACAAATATCACTATCAAGATACATGGCAAAAACTTCTACACATTAAAAGCTGATTGGAATCCAAGTCATATGATTGACAAAAAAGGAAATCAAATAGCTCTATCTAGACGCATTGCGAAAATACATAAAAATATAATGTTACCAGGAAATGCATGATTGCTTTAGGTACAAAGTCTTCAACATTCTTCCTAACGATGTCATAGTACGACCTCAACAGCAGTTTCGTGACTGTTATTTCTATACTCTCCTGCTCAGAATGGGTTTCTGAAGGCCTCAAGACGGTTGGGGGCTTAACAGGGAAAAAGAAGATGAAATTAACGTTAATAGAGAAAGAAAGAAAAAAAAAATTATAAAAGAATGTTAGAATATTAGCTGTATATTAGGTGTAAAAGAATTAGGGTAACTTGTATTTATTAGTTTCCTATTTTGTTGGTAGTTTCCTATTTCCTAGTCTCCTAGCTTTGTATATAAATATGTACTATTCTATGAAATATATAGACAATTCGAATCACTATTTTCTACATGGTATCAGAGCATTGTGATTCAAAATTCGAAAGTCGAAATTAGGGTTCTGAAAAAAAAAAAAAAAAAAAAAAAAAAAAAATTAGGGTTTGAGTTTAGGGTTGTTTTTTCGAAAATCCTATTTGGAGTGAACATTGTTTCTCACCGCCCACATAGGAGGACTGCCCAGCCGCCGATCTACCAACCCCCGAAGTCCGGTCGCCGGATTCCTCGCGCGTGGGGCTCACGCGCCGCCTGAAGCTTCTGCGCGTGGGGCTCACGCGCCGGCGCGTGGAGGCGCGTGTGACGGCGCCTTCGACGGCGTTCTGTTGCCGATTCTTCACTGGGTTCTTCTAAGCCCACTCGCATCTGTTCTAGGTTGTAATTCGGTATTTGTTTGTCTTCTTCGTGTTTGGGTGTTCATTCTTTGGTGTTCTTTTGTTCTTTTTCTCTGTCTTTGTGTTTGTTTTTGAGATTATGGCAGAGATAAGATCAGATTCAAAATCAGTTGTTGTTTCTGATGTTGTTCCCGTAATGTCTAAAATCACGGATCATAAGTTGATTGGTTCGAATTATTTGGAATGGAGTAAGACGATTCGGCTGTATTTGAGGAGTATTGACAAAGATGATCACTTGATCGACGATCCTCCGAAGAAACAAACGATTCAAGGAAAATATGGCTCCGTGAGGATGCTCGCTTGTTCCTTCAAATTCGAAATTCTATCGATATTGAGGTAATTAGTTTGATTAATCATTGTGAATTGGTTAAAGAACTAATGGGTTACTTGGAGTTTTTGTATTCTGGCAAAGACAACATATCTCGCATATATGATGTTTGCAAAGCTTTTTATCGCGCGGAGAAACAAGATAAGTCTCTTATGAATTATTTTATGGCTTTCAAGAAAACATATGAAGAACTTAATGTGCTATTACCGTTTAGTCCTGATGTAAAAGTTCAACAGCGCCAACGAGAACGGATGGCTATTATGAGTTTTCTTGCGGGACTCTCATCCGAATTTGACTCGCAAAGTCACAAGTTCTCTCCGGTTACGATGTCTCCTCTTTACAAGATGTGTTTACTCGTGTTCTTCGCACGAGACTACCTCTTCAACTCCTCCGAATAGCGCCTTGGTGAGTCGTAATAATTTCCGCACCGAAAGAAACTCTACTCCAAGTGGATTTAAAGGAGGTAATTCACAAGGACCCGATAACCGCACACCAAATTCAGGAGCATCATGTGCAATTATTGTAAGAAACCGAGGCCACACCAAGTTTGAGTGTAGGAAGTTACAATTTAAGAATCGACAACAACACTGCGCCAATATTGCAAGCACTAGTGATGCATCCGACAAATCGGTCCTTATTTCGCCGATGAATTTGCCAAGTTCTCAAGGTATCGGGAAACACTTAAGTCTTCATCTTCTTCTCACATCGCGATTGCCGATTCGGGTAACTCTAATGCCCGCCTTCTTTCCAAATCCTCAAAATGGGTCATTGATTCGGTGCCACGTATCATATGACGGAGTAATTCCGTCTCTTTTCCACTTTTCGGTCTCACGTCCCACTTCGTTGTCACCTTAGCCGATGGGTCAACGGCTTCTGTACTTGGATCTGGCACTATTGTTCCTACACCTATGCTATCTTTGTCATCAGTCTTACATTTACCTGATTTGTCCTTTAATTTGCTTTCTGTTAGTCAACTCACTCGTAATCTAAATTGTTGCATCTCATTCTTTCCTGATCATTGTTTGTTTCAGGATCTTATGACGAAGAAGATTATTGGTAAAGGACATGAATCTGGTGGCTTGTATGTTCTTGACCCACTTCCGCCAACCGCTATTGCTTGTTCGAGTGTTGCTTCCGCTTTTGAGGCTCATTGTCGTTTAGGTCATCCATCCCTTCCTTTGCTCAAGAAACTGTGTCCCCAATATAGTAGTTTATCTTCGTTAGAATGTGAGTCATGTCAGTTTGCCAAACATCATCGTGTTAGTTTGAGTCCACGTGTCAATAAACGTGCTAGTGTTCCTTTTGAGTTAGTTCATTCTGATGTTTGGGGTCCTTCTCCTATTTTGTCTCAACCTCGGATCTCGGGTATTTTGTTACTTTTGTGGATGATCATTCTCGTTTAACTTGGTTATATTTAATGAAAAATCGTTCTGAGTTGTTTTCTATATTCTGTGCTTTTTGTCTTTGAGATTCAAACTCAATTTAATGTATCTATTCGTACTTTGAGAAGTGATAATGCCAAAGAGTACATGTCTGCTCAATTTCAATCTTATATGACCTCTAATGGCATGCTTCATGAAACTTCTTGTGTTGATACGGCACCTCAGAATGGTGTTGCAGAACGTAAAAATAGACATCTTCTTGAAACTGCACGTGCTCTCTTGTTTCAAATGAAAGTCCCTAAACCTTTTTGGGCCGATGCAGTTTCCACGGCATGCTTTCTTATTAATCGCATGCCCTCTTCTGTTCTTAATGGTGAAATTCCATTTAAAATTCTTTTTCCTAATAAGTCATTATTTCCAGTTGCTCCGCGAGTATTTGGTAGTGTTTGTTTTGCTCGCGATGTCCGTCCATCTGTCACCAAATTAGACCCTAAGGCACTAAAGTGTGTCTTTCTTGGTTATTCTCGTCTTCAGAAAGGGTATAGGTGTTATTGTCCTGATCTCAACAAATATCTTGTGTCTATTGATGTTACTTTTGTAGAAAATACACCTTATTTTTCATCTTCCACTACTTCTACTAGTCAGGGGGAGGATGATGATTTGTTGGTTTATTCTGTCACATCCTATGCGCCTGCTCCATGTTCTGGCGGGTCTCTTGTTCCTTCACCTGCCTCGGTCGTCACCCCCACAATGTCTACACCTCCACCACCTCCACCACCTCTACCACCTCCACCACTCCCTCGGCCTCCTATAGTGTACACCAGGCGCCCCCCTCCTCCACCTCCTGTTTCATGTCCTGCACCTGCATCTTCGTCATCAGATCTGGACATCTCAGATGATCTTCCCATTGCACTACGTAAAGGTAAACGTCAATGTACTTTTCCTATTACTTCTTTTGTGTCTTATAATCATCTCTCCTCTTCTTCTTGTTCTTTTATTGCTTCTCTTGATTCTATCACTATTCCTAAAACTGTTCGAGAAGCGATGTCTCATCCTGGTTGGCTTCTTAATGATGATAGAAGAGATGAATGCTTTGGTTGCGAATGGTACTTGGGTCTTGGTTGATTTACCTTCCGGAAAACGGCCATCGGGTGTAAATGGGTGTTCACGGTTAAATTCAATCCAGACGGCACAGTTGCTCGCTTAAAGGCCCGTCTTGTTGCCAAGGGTTATGCTCAAACCTATGGAGTGGACTATTGTGATACTTTTTCTCCTGTTGCTAAACTCACATCTGTTCGACTGTTCATTTCCATGGCAACTACTCATCATTGGCCTTTGCATCAGCTTGATATTAAAAATGCTTTTCTTCATGGAGATCTTGAGGAAGAAGTATATATGGAGCAACCTCCTGGGTTTGTTGCTCAGGGGGAGTTAGGGCGAGTTTGTCATCTTCGCAAATCTTTATATGGATTGAAACAAAGCCCTCGTGCTTGGTTTGGTAAATTTAGTCGAGTTTGTTGAGAAGTTTGGTTTGTTGAAAAGTAAGTCGGATCATTACGTGTTTTATAAAAGATCAACTCGTTGGTATCATTTTGTTAGTGGTGTATGTTGATGACATCGTTATTACCGGGAAATGATGCGAAGGCATCTCATCCCTTAAGTCTTTCATTCACACCCAGTTTAACACGAAAGATTTAGGGGAACTCGAAGTATTTCTTGGGGATTGAAGTTACTCGGAGTAAACAAGGTATTTTTCTCGTCTCAAAGAAAGTATGTACTTGATTTGCTAACTGAGACAGGGAAATTGGGATCAAAACCTTGCAATGCTCCAATGAATCCAGCTGTGCATCTTACACGTGATGGGAAACCATTTGAAGATCCTGAGAAATATCGCAGGTTAGTTGGAAAGTTGAATTATTTAACTGTGACTCGTCCAGATATTGCATTTCCAGTTAGTGTTATCAGTCAGTTCATGTCTTCCTCAACAATTCATCATTGGGCAGCATTAGAACAAATTTTATGTTACTTAAAAGGAGCACCAGGACGAGGTATAGTTTACAAGGATCATGGACATACCCGTATTGAGTGTTTTTCGATGCGGATTGGGCGAGGCTCCAAGGTAGATAGACGATCCACTTCGGGATATTGTGTATTTGTTGGGGGCAATGCGGTCTCTTGGAAGAGTAAGAAACAAAATGTTGTATCTAGATCCAAAGGATCTTTGAATCGAATATAGAGCTATGGCCCAGTCCGTGTGTGAGGTAATATGGATTTATCAGCTTTTGACTGAATTCGGGTTTAAGACTTCTATTCCAGCAAAATTATGGTGTGATAATCAAGCTGCTCTTCATATTGCCTCGAATCCCGTATTCCACGAGCGAACTAAGCACATTGAGATCGATTGTCATTTTGTTCGTGAGAAAATTCAACAAGGTCTGATCTCCACAGGATATGTGAAAACCGGAGAACAACTAGGAGATATTTTTACAAAAGCTTTGAATGGGGTGCGGATAGACTATCTTTGTAACAAGCTGGGCATGATTAACATCTATGCTCCAGCTTGAGGGGGAGTGTTAGAATATTAGCTGTATATTAGGTGTAAAAGAATTAGGGTAACTTGTATTTATTAGTTTCCTATTTTGTTGGTAGTTTCCTATTTCCTAGTCTCCTAGCTTTGTATATAAATATGTACTATTCTATGAAATATATAGACAATTCGAATCACTATTTTCTACAAAGAACATTAGTGTAGACAAATTGAAAGCTAATGACAATACCTCTCTCAGGTGGATCATTGATACAGCTTGCTCAATGTTGTGAATAGGCTCATTGAATGGTTTATTTGTTGTGTTCTCTCTAACAAGTGCACTACGGCTTTCACCTCCACCAAAAATGGATGAAATACCCCAAGTTGAACTGCTAGCATTTCCTGAAATATCAATAGAAACATCAGATACTACTAGTCTACTACGATCCCAGTGTCACTGATGTACAATTTATGCGCAAACGAAAGATGAGACAAAACTGCCTATACAATAAAAAAGAAAGAAATTTTTACATAATACACCAAAGATTAAAAAATCACAAAAATACGTTAACACGGACAAATTTTTATTTTTACGGTTAGAACTTTTTTATTTACAAGAATACATTCTTCAGTTAAAACAATAAACTGTTCGATATTCTTTTTTGGTTATTTTATAGTTTATTTATAGTTGTGAGTTGATTTCTCGTTTTTTTAGTTGTTTTCTTACGCATTTTATTTTTTGCTGAGAAAGTCGTATTTTTGTAATTTTGAAAAATTAGCTTCGTAAAACTATAAATAAAAAATTTAGGTAGTAAAACTGTAAATAAAACATAAAAAAATATATATTAAAGAAAAAACCCCAAAAAAGAAATCCATAGAGAGCAAGGATAAATATCCATTACAAGACTGCCAACACTGTTTTTAATATATTCTAATTACAGAAACATGTCAGGTAAACAAAGTAACGGCCACTAAAAAATATCCCATTTGACATTTATCAACATATAATACTACATCTTCGGTAAATCGTTGATAAAAAATAAAAAAGAAATTTAGAGAAATTCTTTTGTACAACAATTGTTGACACTATACTGCTGCTTGACACAATGTAGAGCGTTTAACATTCCCGCCTAAAAGTTACTTTTAAGTTTTAAGTGACTTATTTTCAAAAGTGATTTATATGCAAAACTCTTCTAATGAAAATAAGTGTCTCAAAGAAAGACCTTTCATAAGAACAACAAAAGACACCGTTTCAAGTTACTTTTAACAAAATTTTAATATTTCCTAAAATTTGTTTCTAAACTTTTCATTTCATACTCATTCGAATCAAAGAAATATTTTTGTAATGATCAAAAAATAGACTATCCATATATTAACCCAAAAAGAAACTAAAATCATATACTTCTCTACTTCAACTGCGTAAAGGATAATATACATACATTTAAAAAAAAAATACCAAATCATAATGTAAAATCTTACCGGCTGCAACTTTTTCACTATCAGGTGCTGGTCGAACACCCTGTTAGGCCATCCAAATAGAATAAAACATAAATAAGACTTAGGGGAGACTAATAGCAAATTAATCTGATAACCAACTCGAGATATGTATCATGCTAATTGGGGAGAGAGATACTACAATTCTGTCTACCAACAGAAAAAACTACCTGATCAGACACAATCCCGTTTGCTTGTCTGGCAAGAATTGCTCGAGATTTCAGAGTTCTTTCAGATGCCGGTGCCTTATCAGGTTCCACACCATCCTGATTGATGAAAAGTGCATGAAGAGGTAGAAAAACTCTAAAAAACTGTACATGCAAACACAAATTGCTCATAACTACTATGAATACGGGATGCATATACCTTCGGCCTACCAACAGGCAGTGTTACCCGAGAGGACTTGACTTGTTGTGAGGCAACCTCAACGGCCTTACTCCCACCAATAAAGTTTGGATGTGAAGTATTTATGTAGTCCATCTGCAAATTAGTTACTAATAGCATCAACAGCCAAATTTTTAGCGGTATGGATGAGAATGGAATGCATAAATTTTCTAAAAGCCGTACAACATCAAACAGCATTAATATCAAAACTTTAAGAGTATCTAGGAGATAGCATCAGATCCCTTACAAAGAAGGTTGACTAATATCACAAATGTAACTCTTTTAATACTATAATTGTGAAGCTAATAACCCATAAGAAAAACTGAAAGAAGATCATAACAAACTAATTGCAAAACGAACACACAATTCAAATATAACAAAAAGGTCAGGTCAAGCCAAAGACTGTACAAAACATAAGGAAAGCCATATAAACTAATTGACACTATTCACTAAAACATTTGCAGTAGATTTTAAATATAATATTCTCAAAATCCCATACTTATACAGGTGAAAAATTTATTGCATTCACAAAATCAGGTTTTTTTTCACTAAAAACAACAAAGTTTTAAGTAACTAGAAACCAATAACTAAGAAACTATAGCAGCTGCAACTATAAAGATGGACTATGACAAAGGTCTTGCAGTATGGTAGACATAATACAAGCAACCCCATAATAAAAATGAAAGATGACCAATCCTGTCTGAAATAGTAGGAGTTAGTAAATGATACAATTGCCATTAGAAGGCCAACAAGGATTATATTTTACCTTCCCTTTTCAGAAGAATCCAAATTTAATGCTTAATTTATATATATATATATGTACCATTAGCATGCACCCAACAGGCATGCAGTCAAACAATTCAAAATATGTTTATGTCGCATAAAACTAATAAAAACATACCTCCATCTCAATTATGTGTCCAATCATTGACTCTGAAGGCTCTAGGCCTTCTCGCAAAAAGTTACCTATAACTTCATCCATGTGCTTTCTCAAAATAGGGAATCGTTGCAACTCATTTACTAAGCAACGATGACTAATCTGGAAAAAAGATTGTTAGTTGAGAGTCAAACCAAAGATGTACAGAAGTACAGACTACAGAGACATTTGGGTGGGAGTAGATAACCTTCATCAACTCATCAAATATGAACCTGGCACACTGAAGGCTTGGATCTAATAAACGAGCAATTTGCCTCCTAATCAGTACTTCAAAAGGAACCTAGAAGAAGGCAACATTAACAAAATTTTCAAAACCCAACTAATATCTTAATTTAGAGGAAGGCAAAGAAAATAAAAGAGATTTTAAATTACTAAAGAAGTACAAACAGAAGAGGGACAAAAAGAAGACATACTTCTGGTACAAACAATGCAGATTTGGGGCCAGTTGCATTTTGAATGGCAGTCCGAATGTCATCATCAGTCAAATCCTCACATGGATCCACCTCCTGCAAAAAAGGGCAAATCATGTCAAGAAAATTTGTCATTTGCACATCAGTTTTATACACCCAACAAATTAAAAACCAGAATCCTAGAGTTGTTTTGTTCTGTAAAGCACATGTATTATAAGCAAAGGTAACTAGGTCCTAGCATTAGTTATTCTGCTGAAAGCCCACAAATGAAAGCTCCATGTTGGAACCTCTGATTACGTTTAAAAGTTGTTTAAATAATATCTAGTAAAATAAATACTGTATACAAAAAATTGTTCTAGAAACCCTGTATGATGAACTGCACCATACAATAATGGAAATAAAATCCAATAGAATGCAATCAATTCAACAAACAGTATAATTGTGCAGGAATTGTAGAGTATACTAACCTCTAAACTTCTAACAAATATTGACTGAAAAATATAATGAATTCTTGCTCCACCTGACAGCTCAGATGTTGACATTTCCTCATTTTTACCTTCCACCATTGAAGAAAATGCTGTAGTCAACAGGAAAGAATGAGACATCATTCATGAACTTAAGACGGAGAGCAGACAATACAGAGTCGTGAATAAGATACAGGACTCATTAGGCCGCTAAAAGTAAGAATAAGTAATTAAAGTCAACCTACCTTCAGAATACTTTGAAAGAATGTTCAGGAGAAGAGCTCCCTGACCAGCCTATCAACAACAATAAACTGATAAGTGCAATATAAAGCAAATAATCAAATCTCTTTTCAGCCTATCAACAACAATACAGAGATAAATAAAATATAAGCAAATAATTACATCTCTTTAGATTAGTTAAATAATAAAAACTTTAAACAAAAAAAAAAATTCCAACTTGTAGAAGTAGGAGACAAAAATGAAAACAAGCAAGTAAAGCAACAAAAGCTGAAGCTACTACAACCACATAATACCAAATCAAGACACAGCACCCTAAATCACAGAGGTAAAACTGAATATGGTGGATCATGCAAAGATCTCAACGACATACTCTAGATTCTGTGATTTCTCCATAGCTGGCATGTTCTTTGGCAACTGCAACCAGCGCAGAGCTGATGCGTGACTTGAGTTCAGGGAGTACTTTCTTAATATGTTGCACTAGGATCTGCAAACAAATTATGAAGCTAGTTTAGAGTAAGAGAATGGTGTCGGCAAAGGAACTAAAAAATCTAGAAAATAAGGCTGGTTCATGATTATGAAAATAAGTTATCAATGAAGGTCATGCTTATAATTAAATATAAATAATGGAATTGTTTTGTTAATATAAACTCCTGAAACAACAGCAGCGGCAGGCCATATATGCTACTAATAATTTAGTTGTTCCACAAGACTTAACAATGACTAGCAGCTGCCACGATCTTCTACCTGGTTCAACTTCTTTGCCAACTGAGGGACACCACAACGATCAGCTAGACCATTATATACCTGCATAAGAGCGATATAAAATACCATATGTGAGACTTTTCAAAATATTTATGCAAAGACATTATCATAATTTCAGAAAATTATAGGTATAACCATACAGGACGGCTGCGGAAAAACTTTTCTTCAGCTACAAGTGCATCCTTAATACTCCTGTTAAGCAAAATATCCTGTTTTAAAAAGTAAATTTAAGAACTCAATTCAAATCTTAACAACTTAACAGCTACTAATATAATAGCAACTTTGCAATTAATAAGTAGCAAGATACATTAATAAAATGTATGGGATTCAAAACCTCAGAGAGAAAGGAAGAAAGATCAGCAAAAGTCTTCCTAACAATAAAAAAAATCGAACTCTTTTTTGTTCCGATTTCCAATGAAGATAAAGATTACCTCCTGACTGCGATTCACAACCCCTACATAACCAAGTTTTAGGGGTATCACTTTTCCCAGCAACAGATTCCTGGCATCAGTACCTCTGTCCATGATGTCCAACTGTCATCAAAAAGGAAAGAAAAAAAGAAAGTCAGAACCTTTATAGTTTCCAAACATTAAGAGCACATTACAATTTGAAAAGGAAATACGTGAAAACACACACCTTTGTGATTACTCCTATGGTTCTCAAACCTGCCAAAAGAAAAAGGCAAAATAATAATAATAATGAGATAGCTATCATCAAATATCCATCTACAGTTCTGTCATTTAAATCAACACTTACCATCAGGGTCAGCCATTCCAGCAACCTGAAGAGCATCTGAATTTGCCAAATCTGAATTCGCAGGTGTCACAGCTAAAATTAAACAGGTATCAATTTTGATATAAGACATAATCATTGTTCTGATTCGTGCTTCAATGTCAGTCGGCTGGTCACCAACAGGAACCTTTGTTATACCAGGCAGATCCACCAGTGTAATATCAAGAACATTCGGCGAAAATATTTTCAGGCGAATCTGTTTGTCTGATACACCTTTGTTTCCTCCTGCTTCCCTATCTGTCTCAGCCTGTACCCAAAAATTCATGTTCATACATGAAGAAAAAAAAAGGTAAGCCAACCATTGAGACACTTATATTATGATGACAATAAGATCACTAAACCGTTGTATAAATCAGAAAGTCACTCAGATAGAAATCAAAGACCAGGAATGCTGAAGTTGGTAGCACTGTAGTTTTACTTTGATAAAAGATGAGGGTTTGACTGATTGCTGAATCAAAGAAGTAAAAGTTTCATCTTTTTCCTCAGCTTTTTCTTCTTCCTCTCCAAATTTACAAGCTAAGGAAGTTATTACTTATAAAATACTTCCAGTTTCAGGGTATTGATATCCCACAGTTACACTTCAACTTTATGGATAATCATTTCTATATAAGGAACATTTCAAAGTTTAATACCAAGGCCATCAACAGGCCATGCCAAAGCAAATTTTCAAAAGCAAATTACTTGAAAAAATAAATGACCAGCAGTTTGTTACAATAGGTGTTATTTGTTAGAAGCTTTTTTTTTTTAAGGTAAGCATATCGTTTTTAGTAGTGATTATTATTATAGACAAATATGGTCGTAAAATTCAATAAAAAATGGTAGATGAGAAACAAAGCAAATATATAAATAATATATATACATCAAAATTCTATAGAAGGGCACCATTTTTTGTAAGCAGGTTTGAAAATTCAGTTACACGTATGTCTGTTTGTTTTTTTTCTTCCTCATTCGTAGAGACGCCCAGAAAAGTGACACCCTACTGCAGTTGCACTTATAAATAAATAAAAAGCTTAACTAGGCTATGGTTGTTCGACATATCAAACAAAACATTTATCAATGAATATGTAAATAAACTATGCAAATGAAACTCTACTTGAATATGTAATGAAGTACTAGTACAAATGTCAAATGCACATTAAGTAACTATCACGATGACATTATCTTTAATCCCCAAAGAACATGTTTTTCCATCAGAGAAACTCTGATAACATTTCTACACAAGAATAAACACTGGTTCAAGAAAAAAAAAAAACGATTCCAAACCTGAATTTCCCTCCGAATTTCAGAGAAATCGTGAAAACGTCTCCCAGGCAAGTGAAGGAACTCCCCATACTCGTCATCGGTTCCATCAGCATTCTTCTTTGTCTGCAGAAGCTGAAGCACGAGAGGTCGGCGCGTACATATATCAGACCCCCTGGGAAGAAAGTCCCGGCCAACAAGAGCCTCGAGAACGCTCGACTTTCCACTACTTTGGCTTCCGACAACAGCAACCTGGGGGAGCTGGATGCTGGATTGGCTCCCAAGCTGAGCGAAGATATCCTGAAGCTTGTTCACTATAGGGATCACGGAGTTTCCTAAAGGCGACGACGACGGCTGATGCGATGTCGCGGCTTCGTCCGCCATGGATGGATCACAGAGAAGCTCCTTAGGGTTTTTGAATCGTAGGGAGAAAAACTAGGAGAGATAGAGAAGAGATGAGTTTTGGGGTTCAATTGATCGAATGAGATGACGGACTTGGGTGCGCAGAATGGTTAAAGTACGAACCGGAGCTGAGGAAAAAAGAAAAAGCTTATTTGCACCCAAAAAAAAAAATTTATTTCAATACATATTTTTTAAATAAATGAATTTTTTTTTTTTTTTTTTGAAAGCAAAATACTTTATTCAGCAAACAAAAGAACTACAAATGGCCAGGCTTCTCTACATTTTAAAAGGCAGCAGCAAGAGGGTAACACCTCTGACCAAAAAGAATTACATCTTTGAGTAATAACCCACTTAGTTAAAGAGTGAGCAACCTTATTATAATCTCTATTAACAAACTTTATACCAACACACACATCTAAAAGGTTAGTAGAGAAAATTTCCAACAAAGGCACCCCCAATCTGCCCAAGGAACTCTGTCTGACGGCAACTGATTAATAGCAGTTTGGCTATCAGAGTTAACAAAAAAAAGGTCTAGAATTCATTCGCTGAACTAGATTCAATCCTAATCTGATAGCCAAACACTCAGCCAACATAACTGAAACACAGCCGGTCTAAAAGCAAGCTTTAGCAGCTATCAAACGACCTGTATCATTCTTGATAACAGCAGCCATTCCACTTCCCTTTTGATCGTTACACAGCACAGCATCACAGTTCAACAAATAGGTGCCAGTCGCCATCTTCTAATCCTTTTATCTTTCTTCACTGCTCTACTCTCATTAGACTTTTCCAGAGCATGGTCAATGTAATCAAGAGCCCACGGAGTCCAGCTCTTCAAAGGAGTAATTTTATTTTGGAAAATTCGATTATTCCTTTGATTCCAAACCAGCCAACTCAAACCCAAAAAGGATTCAAACTCCTGTTTAGTGCATTTTTCTCTCATGAACATTAGAAAGTCCAGCAGATCCGTCATCAAACCAAGGCCTTCAGGAAAGAGGTGTGAGAACCCTACTGCTTTCCACACAGTTTTCAACCGAGGGCAGTTCCATAAGGCGTGACCAATAGTCTCAACTTGGCTCCAACTGTTGGAATTTATTTTACCAGGATCTTAGATCTACTCACAAGTATGTTGTTTAACATCCTAAATATGAACTTCTAAAACGATAATAAACACATATAAAGTTTAAGAAACCTTACATTGGTTGCAGCAAAATACTATGTCTCCTTCCACTCAGATCTCTAACCCTTGTATCCTTTCTGTCGCAGAGTATCACCAAGATCTGAGTCTGAATGTCCTTCTCTTTGATTTGGATTCTTCACGATCTTCCAGACTATGATTGAGGTACCACTTGTTGTGTGTGGGCACTACTCTATCACTCAAGGTATTTCGAAATTTGGAAGAAGAAAAGAGAGAATGAGAGGGTCGGCTATCGAGAGAAAGTGGATGGCTCAATTTTCTGAAAGGCAATCTTTTGAATTACTGAATAACTCTTTTTTTGGTGTGAGTCATCACTTTTTATTTATAGGCAACCACTAGGTTTAGGTTAGTAATTATTTGGCATTAAAATAATGAAAATATTAATTGGAAAAACTCTCTTCAAGTGGTCGGCCATGGTGTTAATGGGCCCCACTTGGAATTTTGTAGTTTTAAGAATTTTAATTTCTATTTTCTCAAAAACGCCAATTTTTCAATTCTAACCATTTAAATGTCAAAACTAATTATTTATAACTAAAATAGATTATTAAATAATATTGTCATTTAACATAATTATTAATTAGACATATAGAGTCTCTTAATTAATAAATAAACCTAGAATCTCTTTTCTTTACAATTTCGCCCTTACTTAGTGAAAATTCACAAACTAGACATAGTCTAATTCTAGAATTATAATTGATAAATCATAAATCAATTATTGAGTCTTACAAGCAGTATGGTCTCAACTAGAATGTGGACCATGGACCTATATTACTGAGCTTCCAATAAGCTGAACCGAATTTACCAAGTAAATTCCCTAACTTATTAATTCCTTGTTGAATCCACTCTTAGAACTTGGAATTGCACTCTCATATATATAGAGCGCTCTATATGTTCCATGATATAGATACGCTATCACATTTAACCATCGTTATAATCTTAATTTGATCAAAGATCACTATATAGATGATTTACACCGAGAAGGGATAAATTTATCGTTTCACCCCTCAATGTATTTGGCCCCTTAAAACACTTAGCTACCTGTAAATGATGTTTTAGTGAACTAAGATATAATCACTGAAACAAGAGCTTATCCATTTACTTCTATTTAGCGAAGCTCGAAGGGAATCATCACTTGACTTCTAAACACCTGTAGAAGCTATAGATTCCATATTTATGTTCAACGCTCCCACTCAATCATACTATCATGTTCCCAAAATATACGTATCACCCTGACCCAAAAGTAGGCTTAACTAATAAATCAAAGAACATGAATAGCACTCCTGAGATTGAGCCTAAGCATATCAGGATTTAGATTCTTTTGATCTAAGATCAACTAGTGATATTGACTTGGAAAGACACAACGGTAAGTATTATAATATCTTAACTAAGTTCAATATCAGTCCAGTCCAATGTATACTCCATACATTCGAAACTAGTATACTTTACCAATGTTCTAGAAAGAACATAACACTTACTCCAAGTGTAAGTATACTTCATCGTTGATTCACCATTAGTGTAAATTCAAAAGACTAATGAAACAGGGACTTAGTCTTTTGAATCATATAATCACAATCACATTCCACTATGTTGACATTACTGTAAATTGTGAATAAATATATGTTCTGGACTTAATTGATTTTGTGCATATATTAAACCATAAGAATGAAAAATACATGTTAACATAAATCACTTCAAATCTCTTAAATTGATAACTAATCAGATTAGATTGTAATGGGTTTTATTTAGGGCACAAAACCCAACAAACTCCCACTTGCACTAACATAAAACAAGTTGTGCATTCCAATCAATCTGTTGTCTTGATCTTCAGATCAAGTGTAGTATATTTGACTCTGTTAGAACTATTATTTTCTATAGTGACAAATTATGTCCAGTAGCATTCCAGTTGCGTCTGGGTCTCGTAGTGTTTTGTCTGGGGTTCGTACTGTTAGTGTTAGTCCACGTCAGCAAAGATATTTTAGGTTTTAATTGTTCAGATGGTAACAGCTGTCTATTTCGGGTTTCTTGGTTTAGCTGGGTATAAATACGATTTTTGGGTATTTTGTTGACGAACTTTTTGATCGGAGATTTGGGGATTACGTTCGTTTCTTTTCGTCTTGTTTCTTCTGTATGTTCCATGGCAGGTCAGATCTTGGAGCTTGAGAGTGTTCATCAATGGCGGAATGATCTGAATCTGGAATTGCTGAGTTCAAACTGAAGGGAGTTCAGTGTCATCTTCATCATCAGATCTGAAGGGATTTCAGGTTGAAGACATGTTGAAGAAGAGCTCAATTGCAGCACAAGGGATTGTGCATTAACAATAAGTGTTCTTGATTGTTGTTGGTAATTCATTACTAATTGCTGTTAAGGTTGTATTTGATTCTTTTAGAGAGAATTGGAAATTGTAATATGAACCTTTGAGAATTAGTGGATGAATTTACCCTGGTTCGGGGAACCCAAGCACTAGTCGGCTGAGATGTGTTCTCAGTGCAGATGAAGCTTGTAAAATTCTGGTGTTGAATCTTTGATTTTGTTCTTTTTATATTCAAGCTTAAATCAAGATAAAATCAATCTAAATATGAAAAAGATAGGTTAGACAAGAACTTGGGCTTACATTTGGTATCAGAGCCAGCTATTTCTGTTAGAAATATTGATCCTTAGGGTTCTTGCAAGATTCGTTATTCTGAAATTTATTGTTGCTGCAATTCTTGATTTTTCTGCATTTTTTCTTTCTGCAACACCCAGTTGGAACTAACCCCCTCTCCAGACACGACTCTGGGAGTATATTGCTCTCTATCTTTGTTTTGTTTTTCCTTGTTAGTACAGGAATGGAGATGTTTAGAGAAGGAGGGTCCACATCACGACCCCCAATGCTGGAAGGTGCTAATTACCCATACTGGAAAACCAAAATGCGAGCATTCTTGAGGGCGGAGAATGAAAGAGTTTGGATGGCCATAGAAGATGGTTGGACATGCCCAACGATGATGGATAACGGTGTCACCAAACCAAAACCTACGAGCTTGTGGACTCCAGATGAGATGGAGAGGGCCAATTTTAATTCGAAGGCCATGCATGCTTTGTTCAATGCAGTGTCCACAAATCAATTGAAGGTCATTGCAAACTGTGAGATGGCCAAAGAGGCTTGGGAAAAACTACGAATTAAAAATGAAGGAACGGATGCTGTAAAGAAATCCCGTCTTCGTGCTTTGGCAAAAGCGTTTGAAGATTTATCAATGGAGGAAGAAGAAACGGTGGCTGAGTTCCATGCTAAATTGTGTGACATATCAAATGAATCTTATGCTTTGGGAAAGACTTATTCTAATGCAAAGCTGGTTCGTAAAGTCCTTGGAGCTCTACCTAGGAGATTTATGTCTAAAGTAACCTCCATTGAAGAAATGAGAAACGTGGAGGAACTGGATCTTGATGAACTGATTGGATCCTTGCAGAATTATGAAATGTCATTAACAAGGTGGAAGAAAGAAAAAAAGAAGATGGATGTGAACAAAGAAAAAGGCGACAACAATATTGCGTTCATTCACAAAGAAGAAAATAAGTCTATCCCAGATTTGTCTGCTGGTTTCTCAGATGAAGTTGTAGATTTGTTGACCAAGAACTATGCAAAATTCTTGAAAAAGAAGTACAAGAAACAGTGTTCTGAAGGTAAGGAAAATGCTTCCAAAAGAAATCCTCTTGGGAACTTCTGGCATGGTCAGCAACCCAGTGACAATAAGAGCATGGGCATTCAGTGTAGAGAATGTGATGGGTTCGGACACATTCAGGCCGAGTGTGCTAACACTCTCAAAAAGAAGAAAGCCCTTGTTACCACCTGGAGCGATAATGACGAAGAAAAAGACTCTATTGCAAGCAAAAGTTCTAATGAGGATAAACAGGTAGTGGCTTTCATGGCTCAAAGTCATCAGTCTGTTGAATCTGAGGATGATGGAGTCTCCACTGTGTCTGAAGTCGACAGTAATGGAAGACAAAATGCATATGAAGAGATGTTTGCTCAATGGGAATATATGACCAAGTAGATTATAGGTCTGAATAGTGCCAAGGAGCAAATAGAGTTTGAAAAAGTCAAGCTGGAGGACACTGTTAAGAATCTCAACAAACTTCTTGATGAGAAGGACAATGAGATCTACAAGCTTTCAGCTGAACTCATAAGAGCTAAACAGGCTTTAGAGTTTATCCCTCCAGGAACGGCTGCCATCAATCAAACTCTTCAACTTCAAAAACCTTATGGTGATCGAACCTCTATCGGATACAAGATGTTGTATAAGCAAGGAGATAACTTGGGGGTAGAAGAGTCCATTACACCAGTGATCAACCTAGACAAAAAGGATGACAATCAATCATCATTTTCCTCGACACCTCAGTCCTCAGACCCCACTAGAAAATTCCATGTTCCATCTGGACCTACCAAGGTGAAGTTAGAAGGAAGAAGAATTTCCCCGGAGAATATATCTCAGATGGAGAGATTCATCCCAGTGTGTCACTTCTGTAACAGGAGGGGTCATATTAGACCCAGATGCTATAAGCTGCAGAACTACTTGAAAGCTATGATCAATCGACCTATGAGTTTTCAAAAACCCAATAAAACTCGAAAGGAAGGATCTCAATGTGAGTGGAGATTGAGGGCTGATCGTGAATCGAATGTTGGGTTGGTAGCTCAAGTTTCACTATCTGCATTTCTGGAAGGACAGTGGTACTTGGATAGTGGTTGCTCTCGACACATGACGGGCAACAAGAAATTGTTAGTCAATTACAAAGAAGCAAAGGAGGGAGTTGTCACTTTTGGTGATGGAAATAAGGGCCATATTATTGGAAAAGGCGACTTGGTGATGAGTAGAGCTGCACCTCTTACTGAAGTACTGTATGTGAAAGGACTCAAGGCAAATCTGATAAGCATCGGTCAACTTTGTGATGCAAATTACACTGTAAGTTTTTCTAAAACTCATTGTTTAGTTTCATTTGATGGGTGCTCAGTCTTAACAGGGAAGAGATCTAGTGATGGTAGTTATTTGTTGGACAATGTTGTCCTATGTAATAGTGCATCATTGGATAAATCAGATATTGGAGACTTTACTGCTATTCCAAAAGTTTTAACCAAAAGAAATAAGAGTGTTAAATCATCACCTCGTCTTTCAAGAGCTCATTCACTATTATTAGTGCTATGGTATGGTCTTCTAAACCTTATACTGTTGAATCTTGGGTTTAAACAAAGAAATGATGATGTTTTTGTCCTAGTGTATGCTGGTTTTGATCATGTTGTACATCGTACTCCCTTGCTTCAAAAGAATATGATACACACATGATATGTTGTCTAGTGTTCCTCATTACTTGTTTATGTGTCTTCATGTGTGATGATGAAAGTTCCACAAACATTTCTCAAAATGCACGTTGACTCAAAATATATAGATAACGGATATCATTTTTTAGAATTGGTTGAGTAAAAATACATTGGATAATCACATATTATTCTTGATGCTCTCTTGGATTTTTGTTTAATAAAGCCTTGAATTCTCATATTAATGTGTGCAACTTGGGAAGTTTATTTATGTGTTCTCTCTGATTAATTCGTTGTGGTATATGATCATTATCTTTCTCTGTTTGTTCAGCTAAGCCTTGATTGCTATCATTTTTTTTCTATGAGGCACTTCATGTCCCATCTACAGGTTCTCCAGTTCTATCGAGGAAGCTCTAAATAGGTGAATTTTTCAGGATCTTTTGAACCTTTATTTTTCCCAGCTAAAAAGGCTACCTCTTTTAGATGCAATGGGAAGAGCTTTCTTTAGTCCATTTACTAATAAGTAGTATGCTCCTTCTATATTAGTATTTCTGATTAAAAGAGGACGGCTACATCTCTGAGGGAGAGTGAAAGCCGTAGCTGGTTGCAAAAGAAAGAGCCGGAGTGTCTAAAGATAAAAAAAAACTGGGCAGCTTAATAAAAATTTTGAGAGAGTGAGCCAATGTTCTCACATGAGGTCACTTGCACACACTAAAGAAAAATCCTGGTTCAAAATCCTGTAAAAAATTCCTTGTTTATTGTCTTTCTCAAGTGTGTGTGAATATGTGGATTGGTAGAAGTTGTCTCATCTTTTTATTAAGTATGGCTCATTGTGAAGTTGAATGAATTTGTTCTTTGCTCAAATGACCATTGCTCACTTGTTAATTGAATAGGCCACTCATTGTGTTTCCTCTTTACAAGTTGAACATGTTAATTCTTGAGATATATCATTTGGCATGTTTTTGATTGAAATAAAATTAAATCTCATTTGTAGCATCATTCGTAATATTGTGGTGATCTGATTGTTTTGCTTAGTCAATCTCTCATTTTTTTTATATCTAATATCCATATGTTTTAGGTCATGTTGTGAGATGGTTTGTCTTTCTTCTTTAATGTTGTAATAGATACTTTGGAATTTCTTTGCAATGAGGAGTCTATGTTGCATTTTCTGTCGCCATTCAGGGGGAGCTCGTTGATAAACTTCTTATTTTCTTAGGGGGACAATTTGACATGGATTATGCTCAATGAAGGGGGAGAAATACTTATCCTTTGTGTGTAAAGTGGTAGTGGTGCATTTGTTGTTTGGTTGTTTTAAGTGTTTGATTTTCTGTTTGTTTAGACTCTGTTATATTTTGATGGTTGCTTTGTTTCGCACTGGTATTGTTGTCATTGACCATAATTTGTCAAGGGGGAGATTGTTAGAACTATTATTTTCTATAGTGACAAATTATGTCCAGTAGCATTCCAGTTGCGTCTGGGTCTCGTAGTGTTTTGTACGGGGTTAAATCTTGTTAGTGTTAGTCCACGTCAGTAAAGATAATTTAGGTTTTAATTGTTCAGATGGTAACAGCTGTCTATTTCGGGTTTCTTGGTTTAGCTGGGTATAAATACGATTTCTGGGTATTTTGTTGACGAACTTTTTGATCGGAGATTTGGGGATTACGTTCGTTTCTTTTCGTCTTGTTTCTTCTGTATGTTCCATGGCAGGTCAGATCTTGGAGCTTGAGAGTGTTCATCAATGGCGGAATGATCTGAATCTGGAATTGCTGAGTTCAAACTGAAGGGAGTTCAGTGTCATCTTCATCATCAGATCTGAAGGGATTTCAGGTTGAAGACATGTTGAAGAAGAGCTCAGTTGCAGCACAAGGGATTGTGCATTAACAATCAGTGTTCTTGATTGTTGTTGGTAATTCATTACTAATTCTTTATAAGGTTGTATTTGATTCCTTTAGAGAGAATTGGAAATTGTAATATGAACCTTTGAGAATTAGTGGATGAATTTACCCTGGTTCGGGGAACCCAAGCACTAGTCGGCTGAGATGTGTTCTCAGTGCAGATGAAGCTTGTAAAATTCTGGTGTTGAATCTTTGATTTTGTTCTTTTTATATTCAAGCTTAAATCAAGATAAAATCAATCTAAATATGAAAAAGATAGGTTAGACAAGAACTTGGGCTTACAGACTCCAACAAATTTCTGGAACCAAGTTCATAAAACATTATGAAACATCCTTTACTATATGCTTTACTCATCAAGGGATACTGAAATCCTTACTGCTTATTAAGTACATCTGAATAAACAGAAGACATTTCTCTCATACTTTAAAGGTTGGAATTGAGATAATATAGTGTAGAATTTTCTTCAGTAGAATAACTTTCTGGTAATTTCGAATTTACAAAGTTATATATCTTCACTGATGGAGCTTGAATTATTATAGACGGGTTTTAACATTCTTCTAGAATAACTCCTCCACCCCCAGAGTGACCACCATCTCAAATTCTTAATGAGTTGGTGTAGAGATGAGGATTACTAATATATAGTTCCTTAATATCTAACATATAGGTCACTTTCATAAATCTTTCTTGATTGTACCCTAATGCCCCTTATTTGATTACATCTCAGATGGCTCCCACTCAACAGTAGGTGTCTGGTTAAATTATACTTTTAACCTCTTACTATTGTTTTGAGGGATATCTAGTTGTGACTTATTATCTTAGTCTGAAACTATAAGTTTCTTTAAGACTAAGTCATCAACATATCAATTTAGTGTTTGAAGTGTAAAATACTTGCTAGAGATTAAGCAATCAAATTGAGATACCATAAAATGTTATGAGGATTAAAAAATCTTTGCTCAAGTCATTCGAATAGACTTATGCAAGAATTCTTCTATCTTATTCTCATAATTCTGATAAGTTCTTTCTATCCACATGAATGGTTAGATTTACTTTCTCAGTAGTGTTCTTAAGTTCCTATCACAAGTGTCAACCGAATGAAGATGGGTAAAGGATTTTAAAATTCTCCCACTCAATTAAGGTAGATACATTATCAAAGAACTTTATTGCTATCAATTTCTATTACAATAGTAAATATAAACTGGAACATATAATCAAGATCAAGAATTTATTTTGATAATAGCTAATTCATTATATTACTTCCATGTTTAAAATTATGTGTCATAAACAGTACTGTGGTATATAGTCCACCCCTAAGTATATAGAGATTATGATCCACCCCTAAGGAATATAGAGATCACGGTTCTCTAAGTGTTATAGAGATTATGTGGAGTTTCGAATATAATCCAGAGTTCAATAGATATAAAAGATCGTTGAACTGCATATTATTCTAAACTTTTTCTCCACCCCTATCAGATCAAAAGATCTTTTTATGGAACAAAATCTTAATAATTGTTTTTAGAATTAACAATTATTCGTAAACATAGAAAATAATTTCTAGTGTTTATGTAGTAATAACTCTATGAAAAGTTTAAGATACTATAGAATTTGTATCGATAAAAAACACATACACATACAAACATATAAATATAATTGGTAATTGATGCATAAGATAAAGAAGATGAAGCTCAACTCATAAATTGCAATTTATTTTGAAAATAGAAAACTTTATTATAAAATCTTAAAAAAAATGTTTGCAATAATATGAAAGGAAATAGGGAATAAAATCCCAAATTAATAATTGAAATCCAAATTGTTCTAAAACTGAAACAATTAATTTAAAAAAATAAAAAAATAAAATGAGCTTCATCTTTATCTTGGACGAACTCCACCCCTTGTCCAGCTTTCCGATTCAACTCGCTAACATAGCAACTGAGTTCAAGCAGCTTGGGCTATAATAAGAAGAAAAACAAATAAACATGGTTAGTAGGTCCAGAATTAATAATCCAAATGGATAATAATTCACTAAAACTCATCAGTTTATAATAAAAGAAACACCTTGTTTCTTTGCAAGAAGTTTAGGACATTAAGGTTTCCAATGGCCTTTCTCATTGCAGTAGAAACACTTTCCTTTTAGTGAGTCACCAGAAGTAGCAGCCTTTTCTTTTTAACTGTTTTCACAGCTTGAGCAGGCTTCTTGGTATTTTTCCACTTCTTCTTTGTCTTAGGTCTGGAAGTAGAGGCAACGTGTGCCTCAGCTTTAATCGTCCCATTACCATTTCCAGAATTATGAGGTTTACTCCCTTTCTTCTTGGGTCCTCCAATCAAATTTTCATATGTCTGAAGGTCCCATTGACTAACGTGTGAAAGTCTTGTTCCTTCTTATTCATGACATAATTTGATGTATAGGGCAGAAAAGCTGGAGTCAGACTATTCAAGATAAGACTCACTTGAGTTGTCTGATCCATTTCAGCACCATGATTCTGGGCTTCTTGGAAATAACTTGTCATTTGGAGAAGGTGATCACGCACATTCTGATGGGGTTCCATCCGTGCATTAAATTTCTTAGTCGCGTCAAAACGAGACTGAATTGATGCCATTCTGAATAGCTCAGTTAACTTTGTCATTATTTCTGCAGCCGTGACAGTGTTTGCAAACCTTGTTTTCAAGGTGTCAACCATGCTGGAAAGCATGAAGTATCGAGCTTTGTTGTTAGCATTCTGCCAACGCTCGAACTTCTCTTTAACAACTTTAGTTGCATTGTCACCCGGTTGTTCAGGAGACGGCTCAGTTAACACAAACAGGGCACTTTCACCTATGAGAGCCATATTAATGTTCTCTTTCCGTTTAGGAAAGTTAGATCCATTTAGCTTATTTTCAGTCAACAGTGATAAAATGGGATTTGACATGGTTATACAGGATACTACAAAATAATAAATAGAAATCAATTATGGTTTAACACAAAATCTTATTCAGAAATTTTTAGCACATAGCAAGTAGGAATGACAAGAGAAAATACTAAAACATACAATCCTAAATAATTTCCAAGGTTTTCAACAAAGTGATATCGGTGTCCCGTTTAGGCGAGAGTCAAAGCTACCATCCATTGAATAGAGTTGTAAGCTCATCTAAAATGTTAAACATTCTAGCAACCTTTTATTTGATCGAAAAGAGAATCCGACGTTGTCCCGTTTAGGCGAGAGTCAATGTAACACCCTAACTAGCATAGGCGTATTACGTGGTTTTTAAACGTACTGTGCAACTCGTTGCTAATCAACGAGGTTTATGGAAATCGTGATTAATTAAAAAATTTTCCTTTTAAGTAAACTTATAAAATATTTTATACAAAAATACTTGGGATCCCGATTACAAAACACTTTACAAAAGTTTACTGTCTAATACAAAATACTTGTCGCCTAGCGACTAATTACAAAAAAGCACTGCTGTCCCGAGGATCGTACGCTCCAAGCCTAAACGCCCCGACATGTACAATCTTCACCGGCTCGTCCTCACGGTTCCTCAGCCTTGGCCTTGCCCTTACCTACACATAAACATAGCACTGTGAGTCCACAGACTCAGTAAGAAAAGCATAAACATAATCATACATAAATCCCGGGTCATGATCAGACGCCCATACCCCTGACCATAACCCTGTTGGAAATTATTTTACCAGGATCTATTTACTATCATGTATGTTGGATTAACAACCTAATATGAATTCTAAAACAATGAAAATAAACAAATATAAAGTTAGAAAACCTTACAGTGGGTGCAGCAGAATATTATGACTCCTTCCGTTCAGATCTCTAGCCCTTGATTCCTTTCTGTAGCAGAGCATCACCAAGATCTGAACCTGGATCTTCTTTTCTCCTTCTTTGATGCAGAATTTCCATAGTCTTACATACTATGATTGAGGTACCACTTGATGTGTGTGGGCACTACTCATCACTCAAGAGAATTCGAAAAACAGAGAAGAAAGAAAGAGAGAGAGTGGCGGTTTCATAGTGTTTGAGAGAATAAACTGTAAAGTGTGTGTGTCTCAAACCTGAAGCCTTTATCTTCTATTTATAGAATACCACATAGGGTTAAAGTTAAATTATTTGGCATTTAAAAATTGAAAAATAAAATGAGAAATAGGGGTAAAGGTGGCCGGCCATGTATTGAGGTAACACAAATCCTTCAACTTTTCCAACTTTCCTATTTCATCATTTCTAGTTTCTCATTTTCTCAAAATTGCCAATTCTCTCTTTCAACTTCATAAATATCAAATCTAATTATTTAATAACTATAATTAATTATTAAATAATATATTGTCATTTATTTTATTTATTAATAAAAACTAATCAAAGTTTCCCAATTAATAAATATACCCTTTAAACTCTCTATTTACTGTTTTACCCTTGCTTAGTGAAAATTCATAAAGTAGACATAGTCTAACTTTTAGAATTTTAATTGATTAATTAAAATCAATTAACTGAGTCTTACAAGCAGTATGGTTTCAACTAGTATGGGGACCATGGGTCTATATAACCGAGCGTCCAATAAGTCGAACCGAATTTACCAAGTAAATTCCCTAACTTATTAATTCCTCATTGAATCCACACTTAGAACTTGGAATTGCACTCTCAGTCATATAGAACGCTCTATATGTTCCACGATATAGACACGTCATTAGTTATCCATTGTTATAACCCTAATGTGATCAATGATCCTCTATATAGATGATCTACATTGAAAAGGCACTACTGTTACCGCTACACCTTCAATGTATTTTATCCTTAAAACACTTAACCCTGTATAAATGATATTTCACCTAAGTGACATGAGATCTCCACCATTTATCTTCGTTTGGTTAAGCTCGAAGGAAATCATCCTTTACTTCTATTTGCCAGATAGAAGCTATAGATTCCATATTTATGTTAGCGCTCCCACTCAATTGCATTACCGTGTTCCCAAAATGTACGTATCACCCTGACTGTCAAAAGTAGGCTTAACTAACAAATCAAAGAACACGGATAACACTCTTGAGATTGAACCTAACCATATCAGGATTAAGATCATTTGATCTACGATCAACAGGTGATATTGAATTGAATAGATATTACGGTAAGTTTTAATATATCTAATCAAAGTTCAATATCGGTCCCTTCCGATGTATACTCCATACATCCGATACTGGTAAACTTTGCCAATGTCCTGGAAAGGACATAACACTTTTCCAAGGTGTAAGAATACCTATCGCTGATTATACCATGTCAGTCTAAATCCAGTGTTCTGACAAATCAGGGAATAAACTTTTGAACATATAATAAAGATTATATTCCACTGTGCTGACAACACTATAATCTTTAACAAACTCATATGTTCTGGACTTAAAAAGAATTCATACATTATATACATATAATCACGAAATAAATCATGTGAACCATGCAACATAAAATGTTTATTTCTGATTTTTATTAATAAGTAAATCTAATTATATGAAATGAGTTTTATTTAGGGCATAAAACCCAACAAACCCTAACTGCCGTGTCCCACACGATACTGAGTCCCAAACGTTCGTACGACGGTACTATTGACAAGTAACAGCCTATACTCGGTACATTGGTCATACTCCAGCTGCTAGTCATACTCTAGCCTGTACCGATGTGTTACAGTATCAGCCTATACTCGGTTTGTTGGAAATTATTTTACTAGGATCTTAGATCTACTCACAAGTATGTTTATTAACATCCTAAATAAGAACTTTCTAAAACGATAAATTAAACACATATAAAGTTTAAGAAACCTTACATTGGGTGCAGCGGAATATAAATGACTCCTTCCGTTCAGATATCTAGCCCTTGATTCCTTTCTGTAGCAGAGCATTATCAATATCTGAACCTGGATCTCTTTCTCTGAATCCTTGATGCTGAATCTCCTTTGCTGATGATCTTTCTTCACGATCTTCCTCACTATGATTGAGGTATCACTTGATGTGTGTGGGCACTACTCAAATCACTAAGGATTTCGAAATATTGAAGAAGAGGAGAGAGAGTGGTCAGCTAAAGATAGGGAGAGAGAAGGCTCAGTTTTTCTGAATAGAAAAAGTCTGAAAAAAAGTGTTATTTTCCTGAAGCCTTCACTATCTATTTATAGCATTCCACTAGGGTTAGATTTGAATTATATGGCATTAAAATAATGAAAAAATCAATTTAAAAAAGCTACAAAGGTGGTCGGCCATGCCTTTAATGGATTGGGCCTTGGGCTTTGCAATTTTGCAATTTTAACACCTTTTGTATCTGATTTTCTCAAAAATGCCAATTTCCTAATTCAACCATTTAAATGCCAATTCTAACTATTTAATAACTATAAATAATTATTAAATAATATTGTCATTTATCATATTTATTAATTGAACCATACAAAGTATCATAATTAACAAATATGCCCCTATAAACTCTTTCTTTACAATTTCGCCCTTACTTAGTGAAAAATTCACAAATAGACATAGTCTAATTTGAGAATTATAATTGATTAATCAAAACCAATTACATGAGTCTTACAAGCAATATTATCTCAACTAGTGGGGGGACCATGGGTCTATATAACCGAGCTTCCAATAAGTAGATCAAGAATTTAGCACTAAAATTCACTAACTTATTAATTCTTCGTTGAATCCACGCATAGAACTTAGAATTGCACTCTCAGTATATAGAATGCTCTATATGTTCCACCATATAGACACATCATTAGTTATCCATTGTTATAATCCTAATGTGATCAATGATCCTCTATATGAATGATCTACACTGTAAAGGGATTACATTACCGTTACACCCTACAATGTATTTATTCCTTAAAACACTTGACCCCGTATAAATGATATTTCAGCTTATGTGAAATGAGTACTCCACCATTTATGTTCGTTTGGTCAAGCTCGAAGGAGATCATCCTTTGCTTACTATTCGCCAGATAGAAGCTATAGATTCCATGTTTATGATAGCGCTCCCACTCAATTACACTACCGTGTTCCCAAAAAGTACGTATCACCCTGACCAAAAGGTAGGCTTAACTAACAATTCAAGGAACATGAATAGCCTTTCAAGATTGAGCCTAATCATAACAGGATTAAGATCATTTGATCTAGGATCAACTAGGCGATATTAACTTGAATAGATTTTACGGTAAGTTTAATTAAATCTAAGTCAAAGTTCAATATCGGTCCCTTCCGATGCATACTCCATGCATCCAACACGAGCTTTACTTTAACCAATGTTGGAAAGAACATAGTATTTCTCCAAATACAAGTAAACTCTTGTTGTAGATTATCATATCAGTAAAACCCCGTGTCTGATAAATCTAGGAAACTTTATTCACATAGTCATGTTTACTTTCCAATGTGTTGACGGCACAATAAACAGGATCAAGTATGTGAAAAGGGTTTCAGATGAATTTATACATTATGTACATATAATCATGAAATAAATCAAGTGAACCATGCAACATTAAATGTTATTTCTGATCTATATTAATAAGTAAATCTGATTATATTGAAATGAGTTTTATTTAGGGCATAAAACCCAACAAACTCCCACTTGCACTAATATAAAACAAAAAGTGCGTTTCAAATAATCTCAACACCTTGATATACAAATCAAGTGTAGTAGTAGTAAACTCCTCGTAATAGGATCTGAAAGGTTGAATTAAACACAACCTTTTCTCCACCATTACTCTTCCTTTAATCACAAAATCATTGATAATGTGAAATTCCTCTCTATATGTCTACTCTCTTGGGATACTGGATTCTATACCTTTGGCAACTACTTTTGGTTAATCAGGAAATTAACACTAGTAGTTTAAGGCAATTTGGAATGGTGCCAAAGATGTATAGAACTTTCCTTAGACTGAATAAGTACCTTTCCCTGACTTAAACATTCAGTATCTCTCTGGTAGACCTAGAGACTTCAGATAGGTTTTTACACTTCTCCAAAATCACTATTCCACCCCCAGAGTAACCACCATCTTATCAGAAATATTTACTAGCACATAGGCAAATTTCGAAATCTGATATGGTGTAGTCTAAGAGTTTTAAACACACCCTTATAGACTAACATATAGTTCCTCTTCTTAATCTTAAAATTTACTTGATTGTCTTCCAATGTTCTTCTCCTGGATTAATCTGATACCTACTCATTACTCCCACTCAACAGCAGGTGTCTGGTCTAAGGCATACAAAAGCATATCTAAGACCTCTCACTGTTGATATAAGAAATTCTTTCATGGCTTTATCTTTTCTGGAATAGTTGAAACTTTTCCTTAGATAAATAAAATCTATACCTTAGAAGTTGTGAAGCTTCTATAGATTGCCATTAGAAAGAAAATGCTTCAGCATCTTACTAAAGTAAGTTGCTTGCATTAGAGTAAGTAATTACCAGGTATACCACAAGCCATAGGTTTAGATAAACTCAAACCTATAATACTAGGAACAGGAAGTTTTGTTAAGTCCATTGAATAGACTTATAAACGAAATTTCCTTTTATGTCCTTGTAATAGAAAACTTTAGGTTATTCCATGTGAATGGATTAAACCATAGTTCTATTGGCTTTTCTTCTTAGTTTCTTATCTTGACAATCCATTACTTGTTTAAACTCACAATGGATTTTAATCACTAGTGTCTCCCAAGTCATAAGAAGGTGAATTCCTAGAAACTCTCCCACTACGACAAGGCACCGTGAATTATGTCTAAGAAAACTAAATGGTATTAACCTCTTTGGTTGTGACAAGACAACAGAGGCAGTGGGATCATCATACGTTATATAAGATGATAGAACACTTTTGGAATCAAGAATTAAATATCTCCTTTATTTGCTACTTGTTTTTCAGACTTAGTCATTTTCTTAGAAAAGTAGTATTTGTTTGAACAAACACTTTCTTATCTATTGACTATGGGATGGTCCACCCCTAATCACTTAGAATAGCTAACAAACCATGGTTAACAGTTCTAGCCTTTGTTAAGATTTTGATTAGGTCATCCATGAATCTAGTAATGATTTACACGAAGTATACAACCATTACATCATTCTGAAATTGTATTACCATAGAAGGATTTAGGCAACGACTAGTAACTAATCATCAACATGCAACTCGAAATTTCTGGGGAGGTAAGTTTGGATATAATTCAAAAATCAATTTAATGATCTTTGAACTGCATATCTACTAACTATTTCTCCACCCCTATCAGTTCGCAAGATCTTTAACCACTTACCTTAATGGTTTTAACCATTGCTAGAAATTAATGAAATTTTTCAAACATTTCAAATTTCTTTGCTAAAAGGTATAATCTAGAGTGATCGTTTTAAGAATACAACGAAAAACTCATATCCACCCCTGAATGTACATCCATCTGCGAATGAGATGAACTACTTTCAGTGGATATAGGCATATTAACTCTTTGCAGAGATTGATCTTGTCAAATCCACTATGAACAAGATACAAATGCCATAGATTAAGAAAAATGTGGTTGTGTCGTTTTGATGACTTAGGTATAGTTACATCAAAGAGTTCTTAGAATACTGCAAGTGGATCCCGGTCACGAATACCTAACTCATATTCCATACGGTTTAATCCATTAATAAAAGATGGATATTAAACACTTGAGAAAGTGTAACTGTATTGTATTCTGGAATTAGAAATATAATAAAATTTCTGTTTGGATTCTAAAATTAAAGTCAAAGACTTAAATTTATACCAAATATTATGAGTAATTCTATCTTGGACCACCACTACTAATACAAACTCTAAGTCAGATTTGCCCATACAAGTAGGAGATTTTAAGATTGAGGATTTCTATCAATTGGGAATAGAATTTCGGGATTATAATCATAAGCGTCATTTAATTTCTTAAGAGAAAATATAATGACATGAAATGATTTATAGACCATTCATCCAATGATATATTATGGAGCTAATTCGAAATGAATAAGCTAAGAGGAATTAGGATAATTTCGTTTATAAATAAGAATCCAACGATGCTTCGATTAGCGAAAGACAAAGTAATCTTATTTATTTAATCTTCTTGTTTCATATTGTAAAAATACTAGTCTAAGGTGTCATCAATTGATGAACAGCTAGATGTTGCATATAAAATATTTATCTTTCGAGATCTTACACTATTATGTATGTCTAATGGTGAAAATCCATTAGGGATTTATCTCATTAGAAAAACAAACATGTTAGACCAACAATGAAGATTCGAAATTAAACTACAACTTAATAACAGAAAATAACATGGTTCAATATAAATTCATACACAATTCAGAAATTATAAGCATATAGCAAGTAGGAATGACAAGTGAAAATACTAAAACATACAATCCTAAATAATTTCCAAGGTTTTTCAACAAACTGATACAGTGTCCCGTTTAGGCGAGAGTCAAAGCATCATCCATTGAATAGAGTTGTCAGCTCATCTAAAATGATAACCATTCTAGCAACCTTTTATTCGATCAAGATTGGAACTAGCGTTGTCCCGTTTAGGCGAGAGTCAAGGCAATTCTATCTTATGAGCTTCCACCATTGTTTCATAATTTGCAAGTCAAGTATGGTCGCCACCATTAGGGTGATCCATACCATACAAAACACTTACAAACTACTTATCATGCGAGGTTAAACGGTGCGAAATTGCTAATGAACGTTCCTCCATTAGGGAGGATTACTCACTAAAACAAACGCGGTGTAAAACCCACAATGGAGATCGAATATCTTAATAATAATCAAGCTCATTATTTAAAGTGAGTTGTATTTTCTTTGATTCTCTTTATTTATTCTATTTATTTTAAATATATATTTATTTAATTAAAATTTCCAATTTAGAATGAAAAATTCTAAATATAAATTTTAATTTAATATTTATAAATTTTACTTAGATGGATATGAAAATAACATGAATTATTTCCATCTTAGTAATAATTTTCAATAAATATTTAGAAAAAATATTTAAGTTGTTACAAAATTAATTTAAATTAATTTACAACTCAAATTTAATTTTCTATAAATATATATTGCATTTCGAAAAATTAAAGTATTCAAGGATACAATTTTCAAAAATGCATGTTAAAAATAAAAATAAATCCTGGAAAAATTATTCTAATTTAATGTTGGCCCAAAATTAATTAATAAAATTAATTTACAACAAAAAATATAATTTTCCTATTTAATTAAATATATAAGAAAAATATCAAATATTTAAGTATGATGATGAAAATCAACTTAAATATTAATTTTCTATTTAATTAAATACACTAGAAAAATACTTCAAGCAAAAATATCATCTATCTAGATTTTCCTTTGACTAATTAATTCAATTTCTAATAATATACTTTAATTCAATTTATTTTAAATTAATCAATAAATGAAAAAATCATTGATTTAAGTTGATCCAAGAATTAATTAAAATAAATAATTAATTTACAACTTAATCTATTTTTCAAGATAAAATTCGAAATTCTAGCATTTAAGAAATGCAATTTCGAAAATTGATTAATAAAATAAAGAAAAAATAATATATTTTGAAAATTATTTAAATTTAGTTGAAAAAATAAATTTCAACTAAAAATAATTTTCTATTTAATTAAATGTCATGAAAAAGAAATATTTAAGTATCATGATGAAAATCAACTTAGATATTTAATTTTTCAAATTAATTAAATGTATTAAATTCAAGAAATAAATAATTAAGTGTAGAGAAGGCTTAATTATTAATCTCTAGTTTAATACTAGGAAAAATATACTTCAAATAAATTGTACCAAAATTAATTATTTAAATAATTAATTTCACAATGTATAATATTTTCCTATTTAATATTAGAAATAATAAGTAGTCTAGGAATAACTATCTAGAAAATATCTTATTTGACTAAGTATCTTTTCCACAAAATTTGAAAAAATGTCTAATTTAAGTTGTACTAGAAAAAAAAAACTAGAACTTAAATATTTTCAAATTTAAATTTAATTAAATATCAAAAATTAAGTTGTAACCACTTAATTCAAAAATATTCGATTTTAAGTTAATATTTGAAAAGATATTAACTTAAAAAATATCTAAAGAATCTTAATAACCAATGCCTAAAATTCCTCAACTTAATTTTGAAATTTGAAATTCAAAAGATATTCAGATTTAAGTTGGTTAGTTGTAGATAACTAAATATCAACTTAAATAGGAATATTTAATGAAAAATTTAAATTAAGCTCCAGAAAGAATCTAGATGGTTATAATTCTATATTTAATTAAAATACAAGAAAATACATATAGTTTAGCTTAGAATAAAAAATTCTTTAAACTATATTTTTCTTAAATTAATTTCAAAATAAATGAAATTAATTATGTTGCTAATCAATTTTATTAGGTTAAACTAGTGTAATTAACCTAGTACACTCATTCAAATCAGGCAAATGGGCCTTCACAATTGGGGTGGTTTGTGTGAGGGAGTCTTTGAGTTCGGTATGTCGTACCCACTTCTATGGCTCCCAACTCTCACACAAGGCCCAAAAGAGAGGAATTTAACCTTAATAAGAACAACTGTTATTAATTGAATAAGCCCAATAACTAAATGGGCCTAAATAAATTCTATCAAGAACTATGATAATTTATTTTAGCAACAACAACCTATATGTATCTATAATCAAATTAAACACATAGGCTCGCACAGGCACACTTTGGATGGGTCCTATCATGTTGCTAGGTCATCCACAGATGAAAGAAGATTGTAAATATACCTGTTACAAATTATTATCTTGACCAAGGGAGCCATCAGATCATTAGATCTGGCAAAAAGTAACCATGGCTATTTGCAATCAAGTAATAATAGGTTTTGAAAACTTACACATAAGCTAAAACACATACTCCTGCAACAAGGTTAGTTGGATAGTTGGATGTAGGATTTATTTAATTTTAAATTAAATATTTAATTTCGAAAATATTTAATTAAATAATAATAATAAAAAAATTTCGAAAAATTTAAAAAAAATTGAAAAATTCGAAATTTAAAAAAATAATTTAAAATTAAACCTACAATTTTTGAAAAATTAGGTTTCAACCAACCTAAATATCATTTCAAAAATTTGCTAACTACTTTTAAATTTTAAATGTTATTTTATAAATAAAAATTAAATAAAAAATTAGAAAAGATAAATAAATATCTTTTTCAAATTTTAAATGTAATTTAAATAAATAAAATAACAAAATTTAAAAAATTAGCAAAATATCTTACATCTATTTAAAATTACATGATTATAAATATCTTATTTTAAATTTAAATAAGGTCAAAATATCTAAAAAGATTTTAAAAAAAAATCTTAAAAGATAAGATATTATTAAAAAAAAATATCTTAAAAGATAAGATATTTTTAAAATATCTTAAAAGATATTATAAATATCTTAAAAGATATTATAAATATCTTATAAAATCTGACCTTAAATTTAAAAAAAATATAATCAAATTTAAAAATAAGATAGATTTTTAAGCAAAAAGATAAATACTAATTCTATTCAAATTCAAATTACACTAATATCTTGAATTAAATTAAAAAAAATTAAATTAATTATAATTAGAATTGAATTAGGAATAGTAATAGTATATATACAAAACCATACAAAAAATTGGAAGTTAATTCCATGAAAAAGTATGAAAAATTGAAGAAAAAAGAAAAAATTCGAAACTGTACGGACAGTTCTGCGATCGCAGGAAAATATCAGCACAGCCCCGATTTTGTCAAATCTTCAAAAAATCATAACTAATTCAAATAAAATCCAAATTGAGTTCTGTAAAAGGCTAACTTGCTTAATTTTTTCCATAATATCCAATAAAAATAATTCCAGAAACGAAATCACAATTATTTTTCACGAAAATTTCACAAACATCAATCAATCATCAAATAACACTCAATACAACATGATACCATCCAAAGAACATACAAACAATCGTTTTAAAGTCCAAATTTCTTGCAAGTAAATCAATTACCATGGCTCTGAGGCCAGTTGTTGGAAATTATTTTACCAGGATCTTAGATTTACTCACAAGTATGTTTATTAACATCCTAAATAAGAACTTTCTCAAACGATAAATTAAACACATATAAAGTTTAAGAAACCTTACATTGGGTGCAGCGGAATATAAATGACTCCTTCCGTTCAGATATCTAGCCCTTGATTCCTTTCTGTAGCAGAGCATTATCAATATCTGAACCTGGATCTCTTTCTCTGAATCCTTGATGCTGAATCTCCTTTGCTGATGATCTTTCTTCACGATCTTCCTCACTATGATTGAGGTATCACTTGATGTGTGTGGGCACTACTCAAATCACTAAGGATTTCGAAATATTGAAGAAGAAGAGAGAGAGTGGTCAGCTAAAGATAGGGAGAGAGAAGGCTCAGTTTTTCTGAATAGAAAAAGTCTGAAAAAAAGTGTTATTTTCCTGAAGCCTTCACTATCTATTTATAGCATTCCACTAGGGTTAGATTTGAATTATATGGCATTAAAATAATGAAAAAATCAATTTAAAAAAGCTACAAAGGTGGTCGGCCATGCCTTTAATGGATTGGGCCTTGGGCTTTGCAATTTTGCAATTTTAACACCTTTTGTATCTGATTTTCTCAAAAATGCCAATTTCCTAATTCAACCATTTAAATGCCAATTCTAACTATTTAATAACTATAAATAATTATTAAATAATATTGTCATTTATCATATTTATTAATTGAACCATACAAAGTATCATAATTAACAAATATGCCCCTATAAACTCTTTCTTTACAATTTCGCCCTTACGTAGTGAAAAATTCACAAATAGACATAGTCTAATTTGAGAATTATAATTGATTAATCAAAACCAATTACATGAGTCTTACAAGCAATATTATCTCAACTAGTGGGGGGACCATGGGTCTATATAACCGAGCTTCCAATAAGTAGATCAAGAATTTAGCACTAAAATTCACTAACTTATTAATTCTTCGTTGAATCCACGCATAGAACTTAGAATTGCACTCTCAGTATATAGAATGCTCTATATGTTCCACCATATAGACACATCATTAGTTATCCATTGTTATAATCCTAATGTGATCAATGATCCTCTATATGAATGATCTACACTGTAAAGGGATTAAATTACCGTTACACCCTACAATGTATTTATTCCTTAAAACACTTGACCCCGTATAAATGATATTTCAGCTTATGTGAAATGAGTACTCCACCATTTATGTTCGTTTGGTCAAGCTCGAAGGAGATCATCCTTTGCTTACTATTCGCCAGATAGAAGCTATAGATTCCATGTTTATGATAGCGCTCCCACTCAATTACACTACCGTGTTCCCAAAAAGTACGTATCACCCTGACCAAAAGGTAGGCTTAACTAACAATTCAAGGAACATGAATAGCCTTTCAAGATTGAGCCTAATCATAACAGGATTAAGATCATTTGATCTAGGATCAACTAGGCGATATTAACTTGAATAGATTTTACGGTAAGTTTAATTAAATCTAAGTCAAAGTTCAATATCGGTCCCTTCCGATGCATACTCCATGCATCCAACCTGAGCTTTACTTTAACCAATGTTCTGGAAAGAACATAGTATTTCTCCAAATACAAGTAAACTCTTGTTGTAGATTATCATATCAGTAAAACCCCGTGTCTGATAAATCTAGGAAACTTTATTCACATAGTCATGTTTACTTTCCAATGTGTTGACGGCACAATAAACAGGATCAAGTATGTGAAAAGGGTTTCAGATGAATTTATACATTATGTACATATAATCATGAAATAAATCATGTGAACCATGCAACATTAAATGTTATTTCTGATCTATATTAATAAGTAAATCTGATTATATTGAAATGAGTTTTATTTAGGGCATAAAACCCAACACGGTTCACTGGTCATACTCCAGCTGCTAGTCATACTCTAGCCTAACCGATGTGATACGGTCAAATAGCACAGTACCACCAACCCTAGAATCAGCCTGTACTCGGTTCACTGGTCATACTCCAGCTGCTAGTCATATTCTAGCCTAACCGATGTGATATGGTCGGATGGTACGAAGCCAACATACATATCTAATGTAATCTAACAGGCTTCCTTACATGCACGCTAAACATGTAATATATATGCATACTGTTAAACTAATCTTAACACAAGGCCCAAAAGAGAGGAATTTAACCTTAAAATGAACAACTGTTATTAATTGAATAGGCCCAAAACTAAATGGGCCTAAATAAAATCTATCAAAAACTATGATATTTTATTTAGCAACAACAACCTATATGCATCTATAATAAAATTAAACACATAGGCTCACACAGGCACACAATTTGGATGGCTCCTATCATGTTGCTAGGTCATACACAGATGAAAGAAGATTGTGAAAATATACCTGTTACAGATTATTTACTTGACCAAGGGAGCCATGAGTTAAAATCAGATCATTGGATCTGTCAACAAGTTAACCATGGCTATTTGCAACTAAGCAATAATAGGTTTTAAAAACTTACAAACAAGCTAAAACACATACTCCTGCAACAAGGTTAGCTGAATAGTTGGATGTAGGATTTATTTAATATTAAATAAATAATTTCGAAAAATTAATTAAAAAAAAATATTTTCGAAAATAATAAAATAAAATAAAATTTAAATATTTTTCGAAATTAATAAAATAATATTTAAAATTAAACCTACAATTTTGAAAAATTAGGTTTCAACCAACCTAAATATCATTTAAAAATTTGCTAACTACTTTTAAAAATTTAATGTTATTTTATAAATAAAAATTAAATAAAAAATTGAAAAAAGATAAATGAATATCTTTTTCAAATTTTAAATGTAATTTAAATAAATAAAATAACAAAATTTAAAAGTTAGCAAAATATCTTACATCTATTTAAAATTACATGATTATAGTTATCTTATTTTAAATTTAAATAAGGTCAATTTTTTTTAAAAAAAGATTTAATTTAAAAATTTAAAATCTGACCTTAAATTTAAAAATAAGATAAGATATAATAAAATTTAAAAATAAGATAGATAATTAAGCAAAAAAGATAGATATTGACTATTTCAAATTCAAATTACACTAATATCATGAATTAAATTTAAAAAATATTAAAAATTTTAATTATGATAATTAGAGTTGAATTAGGAATAGTAAATGTATAAATACAGAACTACACAAAAAATCGGAAGTTAATTCCATGAAAAAGCATGAAAAAACAAAGAAAAACGAAAAAATTGCGAGCTGTACGGACAGTATGCTTGGCATACTGTCCATGGGCGCGCAAGGGGCTGCATGGGCGTGTAACCTCGGCGCAGGGAGCTGCTAGCAGCCTCTTCGCGCGCGCACGTGCCCTGTTGCTCAACCCCGATTTTTTCGAAACTTCAAAAAATCATAACTTGGTTAATTTTTTTCATACTATCCAATAAAAATAATTTCAGAAACAGATATTCAATTATTTTTCACGAAAATTCACAAACATCAATCAATCATCATATAAAACTCAATACAACATGATACCATCCAAAACATCATACAATTGTTTTAAATTCCGAATTTCTTGCAAGCAAATCAATTACCATGGCTTTGAGGCCAGTTGTTGGAAATTATTTTACCAGGATCTTAGATCTACTCACAAGTATGTTGATTAACACCCTAAATATGAACTTTCTAAAACGATGAAATAAACACATATAAAGTTTAGGAAATCTTACATTGGGTGCAGCGGAATATAATGACTCCTTCCGTTCAGATATCTAGCCCTTGATTCCTTTCTGTAGCAGAGCATTATCAATATCTGAACCTGGATCTCTTTCTCTGAATCTTTGATGCTAAAACTCCTTCTTGCTGAAAGTCTTTCTTCACGATCTTTCTCACTATGGTTGAGGTATCACTTGCTGTGTGTGGGCACTATTCTCACACTAAGAATTTCGAAATCTTTAGGAAGAAGAGAGAGAGGGAGTGGTTGGCCAAAGATAGGGAGAGAGAGAGGCTCAATTTTTCTGAATGAAAAAGTAGAAAATTTAAGTGTAAATTTCCTGAAGCCTTCACTATCTATTTATAGCATTCCACTAGGGTTATGTTTGAATTATTTGACATTAAAATAATGAAACTATCATAGGATAATTCCTATAAAAGTGGCCGGCCATACAAAGTGGATTTGGGCCTCACTTTTTGCAATTTTGCAGTTTTATCTTTTCTGCATCTGATTTTCTCAAAAACGCCAATTTTCTAATTTAACAATTTAAATGCCAATTATAACTATTTAATAAATATAAATAATTATTAAATAATATTGTCATTTATCATATTTATTAATTAAACCATACAAAGTATCATAATTAACAAATATGCCCCTAAAACTCTTTCTTTACAATCTTGCCCTTACTTAGTGAAAAATTCACAAATAGACATAGTCTAATTTGAGAATTATAATTGATTAATCAAAACCAATTATATGAGTCTTACAAGCAATATTATCTCAACTAGTAGGGGGACCATGGGTCTATATAACCGAGCTTCCAATAAGCAGATCAAGAATTTATAACCTAAATTCACTTACTTATTAATTCTTCGTTGAATCCACGCATAGAACTTAGAATTGCACTCTCAGTATATAGAATGCTCTATATGTTCCACCATATAGACACATCATTAGTTATCCATTGTTATAATCCTAATTTGATCAATGATCCTCTATATGAATGATCTACACTGTAAAGGGATTAGATTACCGTTACCCCCTACAATGTATTTAATCCTTAAAACACTTAACCCCGTATAAATGATATTTCAGCTTATGTGAAATGAGATCTCCACCATTTATTTTCGTTTAGTCAAGCTTGAAGGAGATCATCCTTTACTTACTATTTGCCAGATAGAAGCTATAGATTCCATGTTTATGTTAGCGCTCCCACTCAATTGCACTACCGTGTTCCCAAAATGTACGTATCACCCTGACCCAAAAGTAGGCTTAACTAACAAATCAAAGAACACGAATAGCCTCTTGAGATTGAGCCTAATCATAACAGGATTAAGATCATTTGATCTAGGATCAACTAGGCGATATTGACTTGAATAGATATTACGGTAAGTTTAATAAATCTAAGTCAAAGTTCAATATCGGTCCCTTCCGATGCATACTCCATGCATCCAACCTGAGCTTTACTTTAACCAATGCTCTGGAAAGAACGTAGCACTTCTCCAAATGCAAGTAAACTCTGTTGTAGATTATCATATTAGTAAAACCCTGTGTCTGATAAATCTAGGAAACTTTATTCACATAGTCATGTTTAGTTTCCAATGTGTTGACAACACAATAAACATGATCAAGTATGTGAAAAGGGTTTCAGAAGAATTCATACATTATGTACATATAATCATGAAATAAATCATGTGAACCATGCAACATTAAATGTTATTTCTGATCTATATTAATAAGTAAATCTGATTATATTGAAATGAGTTTTATTTAGGGCATAAAACCCAACAAACTCCCACTTGCACTAATATAAAACAAAATGTGCATTTCAAATAATCTCAACACCTTGATATACAAATCAAGTGTAGTAGTAGTAAACTCCCGTAATAGGATCTGAAAGGTTGAATTAAACACAACCTTTTCTCCACCATTACTCTTCCTTAATCACAAAATCATTGATAATGTGAAATTCCTCTCTATATGTCTACTCTCTTGGGATACTGGATTCTATACCTTTGGCAACTGCTACTTGGTTATTCAGGAAGTAACACTAGTAGTTAAGGCAATTTGGAATGGTGCCAAAGATATATAGAACTTTCCTTAGACTGAATAAGTACCTTTCCTGCAACTTTAACATTCAGTCCCTTTCTGGTAGACCTAGAGACTTCAGATAGGTTTTTACACTTCTCCAAAATCACTATTCCACCCCCAGAGTAATCACCATCTTATCAGAAAGATTTTCTAGCACAAAGGCAAATTTCGAAATCTGATGTGGTGTAGTCTAAGAGTTTTAAACACACCCTTGTAGACTAACATATATTTCCTCTTCTTTATCTTAAGATTTACTTGATTGTCTTCCAATGTTCTTCTCTTGGATTAATCTGAGACCTACTCATTACTCCCACTCAACAGCAGGTGTCTGGTCTAAGGCATACAAAAGCATATCTAAGACCTCTCATTGTTGATTTAAGAAATTCTTTCATGGCTTTATCTTTTCTGGAATAGTTGAGACTTTTCCTTAGATAAATAAAATCTATGCCTAAGAAGTTGTGAAGCTTCTATAGATTACCATTAGAAAGAAAATGCTTCAGCATCTTACTAAAGTAAGTTGCTTGCATTAGAGTAAGTAATTACCAGGTATACCATAAGCCATAGGTTTAGATAAACTCAAACCTATAATACTAGGAACAGGAAGTTTTGTTAAGTCCATTGAATAGACTTATAAACAAAATTTCCTTTTATGTCCTTGTAATAGAAAACTTTAGGTTACTCCATGTGAATGGATTAAACCTTAGTTCTATTGGCTTTTCTTCTTAGTTTGTTATCTTGACAATCCATTACTTGTTTAAACTTACAATGGATTTTAATCACTAGTGTCTTCCAAGTCATAAGAAGGTGAGTTCCTATAAACTCTCCCACTACGACAAGGTACCGTGAATTATGTCTAAGAAAACTAAATGGTATTAACCTCTTTGGTTGTGACAAGACAACAGAGGCCGTGGGATCATCATTTGTCATATAAGATGATTGAACACTTTTGGAATCAAGAAAAAAAATCTCCTTGTTTTGCTACTTGATTTTTCAGACTTAGTCTTTTTCTTAGAAAAGTAGTATTTGTTTGAACAAACACTTTCTTATCTATTGACAATGGGATGGTCCACCCTTAATCACTTAGAATAGCTAACAAACCATGGTTAACAGTTCTAGCTTTTCTTAAGATTTTGATTAGGTCATCCATGAATCTAGTAATGATTTACATTAAGTATACAACCATTACATCATTCTGAAATTGTATTACCATAGAAGGATTTAGGCAACGACTAATTTAACTCTAAGTCAGATTTGCCCATACAAGTAGGAGATTTCTAAGATTGAGGATTTATATCAATTGGGAATAGAATTTTGGGATTATAATCATATGCGTCATTTAATTTCTTAAGAGAAAATATAGAATAACATGAAATGATTTATAGACCATTCATCCAATGATATGTTATTGAGCTAATTCGCAATGAATAAACTAAGAGGAATTAGGATAATTTCGTTGTTTAAATAAGAATCCAACGATGCTTCGATTAGCGAAAGTCAAAGAAATCTTATTTGTATAATCTTCTTGTTTCATATCGTAAAAATGCTAGTCTAAGGTGTCATCAATTGATGAACAGCTAGATGTCGCATATACAATATTTATCTTTCGAGATCTAACACTATTATGTATGTCTAATGGTGAAAATCCACTAGGGATTTATCTCATTAGATAAACAAACCAAGTTAGACCAACAATGAAGATTTGAATTAAACTACAATTTAATAACAGAAAATAACATGGTTCAATATAAATTCATACACAATTCAGAAATTATTAAACATATAGCAAGTAGGAATGACAAGTGAAAATACTAAAACATACAATCCTAAATAATTTCCAAGGTTTTCAACAAACTGATATCAGTGTCCCGTTTAGTCGAGAGTCAAAGCTACCATCCATTGAATAGAGTTGTCAACTCATCTAAAATGTTAAACATTCTAGCAACCTTTTATTCGATCAAGATTGGAATTCAGCGTTGTCCCGTTTAGGCGAGAGTCAAGGCAATTCTATCTTATGAGCTTCCACCATTGTTTCATAATTTGTAAGTCAAATATGGTCGCCACCATTAGGGTGATCCATACCATATAAAACACTTACAAACTACTTATCTTTCGAGATTAAACGGTGCAAAATTGCTAATGAACGTTCCTCCATTTGGGAGGATTACTCACTAAAACAAACGCGATGTAAAACCAACAATGGAGATCGAATATCTTAATAATAAAGCTCATTATTTAAAGAGAGTTGTATTTTCTTTAATCTATTTATTTTAAATATATATTTATTTAATTAAAATTTCCAATTTAGAATGAAAAATTCTAAATATAAATTTTAATTTAATATTTATAAATTTTACTTAGATGGATATGAAAATAATATGAATTATTTCCATCTTAGTAATAATTTCCAATAAATATTTAGAAAAATATTCAATTTAAGTTGTTACAAAATTAATTTAAATTAATTTACAACTCAAATTTAATTATCTATAAATATATATTGCATTTCGAAAAATTAAAGTATTTAAGAATACAATTTTCGAAAATGCATGTTAAAATAAAAAATAAATCTTGGAAAAATTATTCTAATTTAATGTTAGCCCAAAATTAATTAATATAATTAATTTACAACAAAAAATATAATTTTCCTATTAATTAAATATATATAAGAAAAATTTCAAATATTTAAGTATGATGGTGAAAATCAACTTAAATATTAATTTTCTATTTAATTAAATACACTAAAAATATACTTCAAGCAAAAATATCACCTATCTAGATTTTCCTTTGACTAATTAATTCAATTTCTAATAATATACTTTAATTCATTTATTTTAAATTAATCAATAAATGAAAAAATCATTGATTTAAGTTGGTCAAAGAATTAATTAAAATAAATAATTTATTTACAACTTAATCTATTTTTCAAATAAAATTCGAAATTCCAGCATTTAAGAAATGCAATTTCGAAATTTGATTAATAAAATAAAGAAAAAAAAAATATTTTGAAAATTATTTAAATTTAGTTGAAAACTTAAATTTCAACTAAAAATAATTTTCTATTTAATTAAGTGTTATGAAAAAGAAATATTTAAGTATCATGATGAAAATCAACTTAGATATTTAATTTTCAATTTAATTAAATGTATTAAATTCAAGAAATAAATAATTAAGTGTAGAGAAGGCTCAATTATTAATATCTAGTTTAATACTAGGAAAAATATACTTAAAATAAATTGTACCAAAATTAATTATTTAAATAATTAATTTCACAATGTATAATATTTTCCTATTTAATATTAGAAATAATAAGTAGTCTAGAAATAACTATCTAGAAAATATCTTATTTGACTAAGTATCTTTCCCTCAAAATTTGAAAAGATATCTAATTTAAGTTGTATTAGAAAAAATTTAGAAATTAAATATTTTTCAAATTAAATTTAATTAAATATCAAAAATTAAGTTGTAACCACTTAATTTGAAAATATTCCATTTTAAGTTAATATTCGAAAAGATATCAACTTAAAAAAATATCTAAAGAATCTTAATAACCAATTCCTAAAATTCCTCAACTTAATTTTGAAATTTGAAATTTAAAAGATATTCAGATTTAAGTTGATTAGTTAGTGATAACTAATTTTTAACTTAAATAGGAATATTTAATGAATAATTTAAATTAAGCTTCAGAAAGAATCTAGATGGTTATAATTCTATATTTAATTAAATACAAGAAAATACATATAGTTTAGCTTAGAATAAAATTCTTTAAACTATGATTTTCTTAAATGAATTTCAAAATAAATGAAATTAATTATGTTGCTAATCAATTTTATTAGGTTAAACTAGTTTAATTAACCTAGTACAGTTATTCAAATCAGGCAAATGGGCCTTCACAATTGGGGTAGTTCATGTGAGGGGGTGCTGGGTTCAGTATGTCGTACCCACTACTATGGCTCCCAACTCTCACACAAGGCCCAAAAGAGAGGAATTTAACCTTAAAATGAACAACTGTTATTGTTGTCCCTGATTTTGCCTAATGTACGTGGACCAACCAGACAAGGACACGTGGATCAAGCAAGTTACAAAATCTGCTAAGTCTTTGTGCTGTAAGGCAGCGTCCAGGATGTAGCTCCCGGAGAAGGCGTATGGAACCCTCATATGCTCCCGGAAGCTCGAGTAATGCTAAGGCATCTCCGCGAGGTGTCAGGTTTCTCCTGAGCAATCAAGTCGCATTAAATGCCGCATAGGAGGAAGCGTGTTGGGATTGCTACATGCAATAAAGTCTGACGGCACAACCTCCAACCAGCAGCTACAAAGTAATGATCATATAAGTCTAGCGACGGCTACACTGTGAAGAGTCACATCAGTCAAAAGGCAATAAGGACATTCCACATAAAAACCCTACAACACCTAGGGATTTGACCATGCATTACCCATGGTATATTCATTGGGAATGCCCAACTTTATGGATACTTACAGATACACTTGTAAGGGTAATTTTGGGGATCTCCCCACCAAAAACACTATAAATACCCCCTCAAAGCTCATTAAATGGGATCGAGAATCTTGGGCTGCATATGAGCAAGTAGAGTAAATACTCACCAAGAACATTCTCTGTATTTATAAGAGTGAAACACTCCCCAAATACATTCTCTGTATTAAAGACATCCATAAATAACAAAGACCCGTGGACTAAGGCTCATTAACGCCCCAACCACGTAAAAATCCTTCTCTTAATTTCTTACAGCTCACTAACTTTACAATATTTTAGTAGTTGCCGAAAACCTCCATTTTGGTGCTTTCATTGAGAGCTGAAGAAAGCTACTGTAAACGAACACTTGACTTCACAAACATGGTGGAGACTAGAAGTACTCGTCAGCCTCGCCCTCTAGAAGATGCTCAAGACCCGAATGAGGAAGATGTAGCCTCAAGAGCAGCTGAGGGTTCTGAGGAAGAAGAAGGAATTCCAGATGATGACTACGAGGGAAACCTCGATGAGTATGCCTACGACGAAGGTAGTTACTCGGAATTGGTGCTTCTCAGACAAAAAGCTATCGATCACGAAGCCGAGATCGAAGCTCAGAAAGCACAAAACCAGAGAATGCAAGAAGTAATGCTGGCCATGCAAAAAGCCATGGAGGCGGCTGACATTCACGTGCACCCCAAGGCAATGACTGCTAGACTTAGCAAGGAACAAGAGACGTCCTCGCCTGGCTCCCAACAGCAGAAGTCTAGGGAGCCTAGCCCTATAAGGTACCCTGCTGAAGGGAACCAAACAAAAAACCCTACCTCTACCCCAGGGCAAAAGAAAAAGGCGCAGGATCCGCGAAAGGTCCGCTCAGATTTCCCTAAAGGGAAAGGTCCGCAGAGGGGCAAGCCCCAAAAAGGGAGCTTTGGCCTTCAGGATCGAGAGGACCGAAAAAGCGTTTCCGTGCACCAAGAGCCCGGGGGAAGAGGGAGAAGAGGACAGAGGTGTCCTCCCGTTGATCTGAGAAATCAAATCAATGGGAACCAAGGTGATCTCCGAGATCACCTTGACCAAAAAAGATACGGACCCGCGGTCTCCACGGGTACGTTAAATGAAGGGATTATGGCGGAACTCGCCATACTTCGAAAAGACATTGCCCGAGTCTCCCGGAGACAGAAAGGAGACGACTCCAACTCAAACAGCGAGGACCGAGAGCCATGTGCTAAGCACATCCTAGAGGCGGAACTCCCTAAGAACTTCAAGATGCCCGAAATGGCAGCTTACACCGGAAACTCCGATCCTAGCGACCACTTGTCACGGTTCAACCGCGTCATGACGGTCATGAGAGTCAGCAATGACGCCAAATGTCTGAGCTTCCCGCTTACCCTAAGTGGGTCCGCGGAGGAATGGTTCAAAAAACTGGAACCGGGATCCGTGGGCTGTTGGAACAAGCTACAGACCAACTTCCGGAGACAGTTTGTCGCCGCAAGAAAGGTCAACCTGGAGGTCAGTGCCTTGACTAATATCAAGCAACTGCCCACCGAGACCTTGAAGAATTATAGAAAGAGGTTCCGAGAGGAAGCCTCAAAAACCAAGAAAGTTGACGACGGACAACAGCTTGCGCTTTTCCAAGCAGGCATCCGCACTGGGACTCCTTTCTGGAATGAACTACAGCAAGAAGGAGCTGCTAGCCTTTAGGACTTCCAGAAGAGAGTCCAAAAATATATCAACCTCGAAGAAGCCCAAATCGTGGCTTACGGAGGATACTACCCCACCGGGATAGCGGGGTACATGCCCGGAGTATCGCCCTCGGGTACTACCCCGACCGCAACTCCACAAACAAGTGACATACAATTCTCTGCTACCCCCGGATATAGTCAGGGCCAGGCCTTGGCACCAGCATCATCCCATTTCGGTAACCCGTCCGGAATGAATGGACAAACTCCTTCGCACTCTCCTCCGGCTGCTAGCCTTGCAGGCCCTTCCCAGGGTTCGAGGAGTAAAAAGTCCTCCAAAGGTAGCACCCGGACGGGGGAGAAGCGCCAAAAAAGGGGGTACACCCCCCAGTACACTCAATACACGGAACTGTCAGACTCCCAAGAGCGTGTGTACTTTGCTACTAGGCAAAATACACACTAACGGAGGCCACAGCCGTTGTACAAGGATAGCTCCCGGAGAGATCCGAGCAAAAGATGCGAGTACCACAACGACATCGGTCATAGCACCAATGAATGCAAGAATCTCAAGGACGACATTGAAAACCTAATCCGGTTAGGCCACCTCTAATAGTGGATCAAAAATAGGTTGCCCCACCTTAATCCGGGCCAGGCGACTATGGGTGTGCCTTAGGGAACACCGGGGAGTACAGCAGGAGCATTAGCTCCAGCTGCTCCCACGGGCGACGCCCAGCACATCCCCTGTCTGCCGCCCAGGCCTAATGGGAGGGTAGCCATGATCTCCGGAGGTCCCCATATCGGAGGAACTACTCGCAAGGAGCTTAAACGATACGCAGGGGCCGTAAAACACAATGAGGTTTGGGAGGTTACTCAACTCCCATCTCAAAGGCCCCGGCTGATGGACCAACCCATCACGTTCACGGAAGAAGACGCCAAGACAGTACGCTTCCCTCCTCATGATCCATTGGTCATAGAGACCCCCATCGCGAATAAAGTGGTGGCCAGAGTCTTAATTGACAATGGAAGTTCCGTGAACCTACTCTTCAAAGAAGCTTTCACCGCAATAGGCTTGACGGACCGAGACCTCTCGCCCAGTGGGTCCCAACTCACAGGGTTTAATGGGACGACACTTATCCCAATGGGAAAAGTAAGGCTCCCAGTCACCTTGTGCCCGGACACCCCCCAAAGCACATTTAAATACTGCACTTTCGTGGTGGTGGACTGTCCGACAGCTTACAACGCGATCCTAGGCCGACCGGCCTTGGTAGATTTTGGCGCAGTCACATCGATTCGGCACCTGTGCCTAAAGTTCCCCACCCAGGAATCCGGGATCGGGACGGTGAGGGGAAACCAGGGGGAAGCAAGACAATGTTACAATGTCGCAACCCACTTGCCCGTATTAATGGTCCGGGAATCAGTTGAGCCAGAAGTGGCTGAAGAAGATGAATTAGACCCCTGTGTGGGGTCTGAAAAAATTGTGGAACCGATGGAGGATGTTGAGGAATTATCAGTGTGCGACCTCGACTCCACTAAAATACTCCGGCTGGGGAAGAACCTAGATCCGGAGGAAAAAGAGAAAATAATAAAAACACTGAAGGGCGCCATCGACATCTTTGCATGGCGCCAAGAAGACATGACTGGCATAAGCCCTCATATCATCACCCACGTACTCAACGTCAATCCGGACATGCCCCCCGTCCAGCAAAAGCGACGCCCGCTCGACTCGGTGAAAGCCAAGGCTCTGGAGAAAGAGGTGGACAAACTTTTGACTAACGGCATGATCCGCGACGTATACTATCCGGAGTGGCTAGCCAATCCGGTCCTGTGCCCAAGTCGAACGGAACTTGGCGAGTTTGTATAGATTTTACTGATCTAAACAAAGCTTGTCCGAAGGACTGCTTCCCGCTGCCCAGGATCGACCAGATGGTAGACGCCACTTCTGGATTCAAACTACTATCCTTCATGGACGCCTATGCTGGGTACAATCAAATAAAGATGCATACGGCAGACCAGGAGTGCACTAGCTTCAGGATCGATAAGAGGGTATACTGTTACCTAGTCATGCCCTTCGGACTGAAAAAGCCGGAGCAACCTACCAGAGAATGGTCAACCGGATGTTCAAAGGCCTCCTGGGACGAAATATGGAGGTTTATGTAGATGACATGCTCGTCAAGTCCAAAGCATGCAACAGCCATGTAAGCGACTTAGAGGAATGCTTAGTAGTGGTCCGGAGATACGGCATGAAGCTCAACCCAAAGAAATGCACCTTTGGGGTCAAGTCAGGAAAGTTTCTGGGCTTCATCGTCAGTCAAAGGGGAATTGAGGCAAATCCAGAAAAAATCCAGGCTCTCCTGAGCATGCCATCCCCCAAAAAGCATAAAGATGTGCAGAGCCTGACCGGAAAGGTAGCTGCCCTAAGCCGCTTCATCTCACGGTCCACGGACAAGTGCATACCCTTCTTCAACATATTGAAGAAGTGTCAAAAGTTTGAATGGTCAGACGAGTGCGAGGAGGCATTCAAAAAACTAAAAGAGCACATGGCCAAGCCTCCTATCTTATCAAAACCCGTTCTCGGAGAAGACCTATTTCTATATTTGGCTGTCTCCGAACACGCGGTCAGTGCTGCCCTAGTCCGGGAAGAAGAGAAAACTCAGCATCCTGTGTACTATGTCAGTAAGCGCATGATAGGAGCCGAAGCAAGGTACCCAATCATTGAAAAGCTGGTTTTTTGCCTCCTGATGGCATCAAGGAAATTGAGGCCATACTTCCAAGCACATCCGATCAAGATACTGACCAACCACCCGCTCCAGCAAGTCCTCCAAAAACCTGAAGCATCCGGAAGGCTCCTCAAGTGGGCAATGAAGCTAAGTCAATTTGACTTGCACTACATACCCCGAATTTCTATAAAAGGCCAAGCCTTGGCAGACTTCATTACTGAATGCAACGAAGCCGAGGCTACTGCGAATATGCCGGTACCGCCAATCCCTACATGGAGAGTATTTGTAGACGGAGCCTCCAATGAAAATGGTTCCGGAGCCGGAGTGGCGATGATATCACCAACTGGACTGCGGCTCCAGGCGGCCCTACGGTTCGACTTCGTAGCTTCAAACAATGAGGCCGAATATGAAGCCCTAATAGCAGGACTAAAATTAGCAAAAGCCGTAGGAGCCAAAAGAGTGGAAGTCTATAGTGATTCCCAACAGGTCGTAAACCAGATATCAAGAGAATACCAAACACGCGGCGAGCGAATGGCCGCGTACGTAACAATAGTCCGGGAGCTACTCCACGAGTTCACGGACTACAAAATAGAAAGAATCCCCCGGGAAAAGAACGCTCACGCGAACTGTATGGCTAAGTTAGCCTCAGATAGCAAAATCGAAGAGTTGGGGGTAGTACCAGTGGAACGCTTGGCAGAGCCAAGCATCAAAATAAAAGAGACCACAATAATGGTTGGGCAAGAACCCAGCTGGATGGTCCCCATCATAAAATACATAACAAAAGGTGAGTTGCCCCAAGAAAGGGCACTGTCTCGGAAGATTCAGTATCAGGCTCATCGTTATGTAATGATGGATCAAATTCTCTACCGAAGAGGACTCAGCATGCCTTATTTAAGGTGTGTATCGGACCCTGAAGCTAGACAAATCATGCTAGAGGTCCACGAAGGGTTCTGTGGAGATCATACGGGAGGACCCAGTCTCTCAAAGAAAATATTGAGACAGGGGTACTTCTGGCCAACAATGAAAAAAGATTGCATAGACTACGTCCAAAAGTGTGATTCGTGTCAAAGGTTCGCGAACATACTGAGAGCTCCTCCAAATGAAATCACCCTGATGACTAGTCCTTGGCCCTTCGCGGTATGGGGAATAGATCTTATTGGGCCCCTGCCAACAGGAAAAGGAGGAGTAAAGTATGCAATAGTAGCAGTAGACTACTTTACCAAATGGACGGAGGCTGAGCCCATGAAGACCATAACTGCTAAAAAAGCACTAGACTTTGTTATCAAAAACATAGTGTGTCGATATGGCTTGCCTCACAAAATAGTCTCTGACAATGGAAAGCAATTCGATTGCGAGGAATTTACTGACTTCTGCAACCAACACGGAATAGTGAAAAGCTTCTCCGCGGTGGCCAGACCTCAAACAAACGGTCAAGCGGAAGCAGTCAACGAAATCCTAAAGGTCACCTTGAAGAAAAAGCTGCTGGCCTGCAAAAACAATTGGCCTGAAGAGTTGCCAAGAGTGTTATGGGCCTACCGGACGACCCCCAGGACCACGACCGGTCACTCGCCTTTTTCAATGGCGTACGGTTGTGAAGCGATGGTCCCGGTAGAAACGTTATTCCCGTCCCACAGGAGAACGACTTACGATCCAGCCACGAATCAGGCTTTGCTTCAAGAAGCCTTGGATCAAGTTGAAGAACTCTGGGACGAGTCTCAAATACGGATGGCAGCTTATCAAAAGAAGGTGACCAAGTATTTTAACTCTAAAGTTAAAAACAGAAAATTTGCTATTGGGGATATGGTCCTAAGAAGAGTCTTCCCAGCCACCCAAGAACCCGGAGTGGGGGTACTTGGGCCAAATTGGGAAGCACCATATGAAATCGAGGACGAAATCGGCTCAGGCACTTACAAGCTAAAAAGAATGGATGAAACCATTGTGCCAAGGGCCTGGAATGCCGATCACCTCAGAAAATATTACCAATAGCCAAGAATGTAACTTAGACTTTGTTTAAAGAGTTTGTACCGTCTAAATGTATACATCCTCCACATGTTGAATAAAACTGAGTGCCTTAAGAACAAAGTTTCTATGCCACTCAGGGGGGTACTAGGGTATACCGCACGGACAGACAGAAAACAAACTAAGTAAAATATCCTGACCCAAAGGGCAGGTCAAAAAGAGTATGCACAAAAATAAAAAAGCATAAGTATAAAAATCCTGATCCAAAGGACAGGTCAAAAAGAGAAATATGTGCATCAAAAAAGATCACGTATAAATATCCTATCCCTAAAGGGCAGGTCAAAATATATACAACTGGCCCGGGGACAGGCCTTAGAAATTATCTCCCCTTTAAATAAAAACAGCTATATAAATATTGTCTCAAAATAGCTATATATAAACAAATATATATAAAGAAAAAAAAAAGAGAAGTGGGTGAAATCCTGGTTGTACTGGGTTAATCTCGGAGCGGCCTAATCAATGCGCGGAGGGAGACGAGGTCCGATGCATGCCTCCACCATGGCATCAAGCTTTTTCTTCTTCTCCCGGAATTTGGCGATCATCTCCTCAGGTTTGGGGTAGAAGGTAAGCTTGATATTCTGGTCATTGGTAGACCAAGCCATGAAGACGCCATCATCAAAACGCTTGGTGCACCGGCTGTAGGAAACGGGAGAAAGAAGCTCAGCCCTTTTTGCCTTCTTAGAGGCTTGTTCCTTGAAGTCCTTGAGCTCCTTCAGCTCCGCGGCCAGAGTGGCCATGGATTCTAAGTTTGCCTGGTGAGTTTCCTCTAAGGATCTCACCTTGGCAGCCATCTCATCCAAGGCTTCCCTGGCCTCCCGAAGCTCTCGCCGGGCCTTTTCAGGGGCCTCACCTTCCGCCCTCAGCTCCTCCTAGTGCCTGGCCTCCAGCCTGTCTCTCCGCAGGGCCTCATCCCGGATCATCGCCTCCGCCTGGGCTTCCCTCCGCTTAGCCTCTTCCTCATTAGCTTTGGCAGCGGCCTCCCGGCGCTCAGCAGCTTCTTGATTAATCCACCTCTCGGCAGCAAGATCCTGAAGAATCTTCCTGACTTCGTCCATGTCCCCAAAATCAGACAGGACGAAGCCATGGTTGATTATGTTCTTGGAGAGACGGCCGGCCTCAGCAGCAAGCTAAAAAACAATGCAAGTATAAGAAAGAATCTCCAAAAAAGAAAACAATAAGGGGAAAAGCAAACTACAAAATACTTACCATGGTGAGGGAGTGGCTAAGATCCTGGACTTGGTAGATGGAGTTCAAGGATGCACAAGTAGCGAACCGCTTAGGTGCACACCGGGTAAGCTGAGACGCAAACTCGCCAGTCATCTCCGCAGCAAAGGGAGCTAAGGTGGGCCCAAGGAAGCGACGGAACCAGTCCGACAGGGGGTCCAAATTTAGGTCCCACGGATTCTGGTATTCCGGGTTGTTGATGGTGTCTTGCATCTCAACCCGCAAGACCCTCCTAAGGGCTTCCACCTCAGCATACCCCCGGGAGTATTCGTCGATGGCGTAGTTGTGTTTAGCTATCCGGAGCTCCTGTCTCGCCTCATCTCCAGGAACCGGAGTCAGCACAATATTGGGAGGGGCAGTATGTTCTTCCATAGGAGAGACCCCACCATCGAGACCGTGGGCCGGAGTATCAGCTCTCCGAGGCCGCTTGGGCTCCTCCTGGGCAATCATTTTGCCTTTACGTTTGCGAATCAGAGTAATTTCTTGCTCTTCTTCACTTTTTTTCAGCTTCCTCAGGAAGAGCCCGGAGCCCTCCTGCACCTTCTTCAACTTCCTCAGAAAAGCCCCATTGCTTTTCTTGACCTTCTCCCGGCAGCACCTCCTCGTCATCCACTAAATCAATAGTGTTTGGAGGAGCACTGGAAGAAATCTTTAAAGCTGGGGCCATCGGGGAAGAAGTAAAGGGAGGAGGAGCCTAGGAGTGTGAACCCCGGCAAGTTCGGCCAAAATGGCGTCCATAGAAGCACCTGCTACGACAAAAGAAAGCAAGTGTTAGAACACCCGTGGGAAACCACCAACACAAGATATGACAAGCAAGCTAGTCCTACCCTGACTCTCTAATTCGGCCCTAGCAAAGTTCCGAATTTTGATGCTGGTAGCATCATCTCCGAGATAGCTGTCCGAAGGCCGGAACCAGCTGGATGTAATATAAGCTGAAGGGCCTAAGGGAACGGGCCCTGGAGGACCAGGACCCATACGGGACCGACCTAGGAAATCTCCTAAGTTGGAAAAATAAAACTCCTTCAAATGATCTCCCCACCGGGTCCAGGGCATCCTAAACCTATATAGACGCTCGTCGAACCCTACGGGCCTAAGACTGGCATACTCGCCAACAGAAGGGACATAATGAACTACTAAAGGAGACTTACTGCCGGCGCCGGAAGTGCTGGCACCAGGAGCCCCAGTGTTCGGCTCCTGAGCCGAAGGCTGTGGCCTGGGAACCCTTCTCTCCGCCGAGTCCCCAATACGAAGGGGCTTCCCGGCGATCGCCTGGCTCCTTCTCTCAACCGGGCTCCCCACGCGAAGTGACCTCCTGGAAGCCGCCTGGGCCTTAGAGTATGCCTTCTCCTGAGCCTTCCGGTAGAGATACTCCTGATACTTCTTCTCTGCAGTGGCAATGATCTCATCCTGGAAGGTCTTCTCCGCGACCGGCGCCCTCACGTTGGGACAGATAACCCGGGAAAGGTTAGAGTCCTCCACGGATTGGTGCGGAAGGATGAGTTTTGCCTTCCTGCAGTTCTCCGTAGTGACCAAGCCCCCGACGTCAAGATCAGCCCAGTCGTAAGAGGCAAAGGCCTGGGCTCTCCGAAGAAAGATCTGAGTAGGTGTAGTCCGTTCGTAAGGAGGAATCCTGACCCAGTCAGTGAGGAGCTCCGGATGGTCCACTGCCCAGAACCCGGAGGAGAAGAAAAAACGATGGCGATACTCCTTAACATGAGTTTGCCTATTATACGGGACCACCCCCTCATTAGCAGGGCGGGCCCGGAACCCGTAAAAACCGTCCTTAAGTTTGTCCCCCTTCTTGGGGACGGAAACAAGTTCATAAAAATACAATATTTCCGCCGGGCGGGGAGATCCCCATCCCCGGGCGGAATAAAAAATAAATAAGCCTGAAAGCAGGCGGTATGCTTGGGGAATGAGTTGGTATGGCGCAAGGCCAACAAAAACTAAGAAATTAACAAAGTAATCTTGAAGAGGAAGCATGGCCCCGGCCATCAGGTGCGTCTGGCTCCAGGCCCCGAAGTGGCCGATGGTAGGTCGCTGATGTGGAGGGCTTGATTCCAGCTACCTCCACGATGTTCTCCAACTGATGAGGACAGGTTAGAGTGGAGTGAAGCTCGGCCGCCTCCCATCCGGTCGCCCGAGACTTGTACCCCTCCTGGGCAACAGGACCCAGGGAGACCTCCTCGAAGGTAGCCAGGCGCTTACCGCTCTTCTTTGATGATTTTGAGCCAGAAGCAGACATTTTTCGATTCTGTAAAAAGAGTAAGATTCCAGCAGTTAGGCCCCATACCAAACCGTAAACCAAGAAAAAGGGAATGGGGGTCCCCTAACTGCTGGAAAGAAGCCCCCTCTAGACACCTATCATACAGGAAACCCTAGGAGGATTTCCTGGACAAGAGTCGGGTGCAATAAATTCACAGAAGACGACCTTGCACACTAAAGAAAAAGAAAAGGTAGAAAATAGAAAGAAAACAGTCTGTCCTATGCCCTAAGCAACCATTGTACGAAGAACGTACGGTCTTCTACCAAAAAAAAAAATACAAAATAACAACAAACGCGTGACAACAGTAATCCTATCACTAGAGCAGTAAACTCAGACCGATTATATGAAGGATGTAAACACTTGCATTCCCAGAAACTTCGAATGCAAACCCAGAAAAGAACAAACAGATAAGTAACAGCATGCCATAATAAAGCAAAAGGTGCAAAGAACTTACGATGAAGTGTTGAAACTGGGGGTCCTGCTGCGAATCGAATAGAGACAAGAAGGACTGATAGTCACAAACGAAGAAGAACTAGAGAAAATTGCAAAGTGTTTAAAGGCGTTGTTTTGGATCTGAGAATTTTCTCTCTGGGAAATTTGAGCAAAGTTGGAAAGAAATGGGAAGTAACCGAAATGAAGGAAAGGTGGTGGCTTTTATAGGCAAAGCTGCATGAGGAACATGCGTCATCACCTACCAATCAAACGGTGGGGGAAGCACACGATTCGAATTCTCAAAGATCAACGGACCAGATTGATTTGCAATTAAGGCGGTGGAAACGTTTGAGTATCTGTCTGACACCATTAATGCGTCGTATCAATCAATGGGCGTGAAACGAATAGACCTCTGCAAAAAGTGAATCGCTGCATTAAAAGCCATCATTAAATGCACCCTCACGCGCTCAAAGCTCGTGCCGGGAAACCGAAGAGTCAACCGGAAGCGCTGGAACAAGCCTTGTTATATTTTTCAAACAAACAAGGCTTGGGGGTAAATGTTGTCCCTGATTTCGCCCAATGTACGTGGACCAACCAGACAAGGACACGTGGATAAAGCAAGTTACAAAATCTGCTAAGTCTTTGTGCCGTAAGGCAGCGTCCAGGATGTAGCTCCTAGAGAAGGCGTATGGAACCCTCATATGCTCCCGGAAGCTCGAGTAATGCTAAGGCATCTCCGCGAGGTGTCAGGTTTCTCCTGAGCAATCAAGTCGCATTAAGTGCCGCATGGGAGGAAGCGTGTTGGGACTGCTACACGCAATAAAGTCTGACGGCACAACCTCCAACCAGCAGCTACAAAGTAATGATCATTTAAGTCTAGTGATGGCTACACTATGAAGAGTCACATCAGTCAAAAGGCAATAAGGACATTCCACATAAAAACCCTACAGCACCTAGGGATTTGACCATGCATTACCCATGGTATATTCATTGGGAATGCCCAACTTTATGGATACTTACAGATACACTTGTAAGGGTAATTCTGGGGATCTCCCCACACAAAACACTATAAATACCCCCTCAAAGGTCATTAAATGGAATCGAGAATCTTGGGCTGCATATGAGCAAGTAGGGTAAATACTCACCAAGAACATTCTCTGTAGTTATAAGAGTGAAACACTCCCCAAATACATTCTCTGTATTAAAGACATCCATAAATAACAAAGACTCGTGGACTAAGGCTCATTAACGCCCCAACCACGTAAAAATCCTTCTCTTAATTTCTTACAGCTCACTAACTTTACAATATCGGTCAACAGTTATTAATTGAATAGGCCCAAAACTAAATGGGCCTAAATAAAATCTATCAAAAACTATGATATTTTATTTAGCAACAACAACCTATATGCATCTATAATAAAATTAAACACATAGGCTCACACAGGCACACAATTTGGATAGATCCTATCATGTTGCTAGGTCATACACAGATGAAAGAAGATTGTGAAAATATACCTGTTACAGATTATTTACTTGACCAAGGGAGCCATGAGTTAAAATCAGATCATTGGATCTGTCAATAAGTTAACCATGGCTATTTGCAACTAAGCAATAATAGGTTTTAAAAACTTACAAACAAGCTAAAACACATACTCCTGCAACAAGGTTAGCTAGATAGTTGGATGTAGGATTTATTTAATTTTAAATAAATAATTTCAAAAAATTAATTAAAAAAAAATATTTTCGAAAATGATAAAATAAAATAAAATTTAAATATTTTCGAAATTAATAAAATAATATTTAAAATTAAACCTACAATTTTGAAAAATTAGATTTCAACCAACCTAAATATCATTTCAAAATTTGCTAACTACTTTTAAAAGTTTAATGTTATTTTATAAATAAAAATTAAATAAAAAATTAAAAAAAGATAAATGAATATCTTTTTCAGATTTTAAATGTAATTTAAATAAATAAAATAACAAAATTTAAAAGTTAGCAAAATATCTTACATCTATTTAAAATTACATGATTATAGTTATCTTATTTTAAATTTAAATAAGGTCAAATTTTTTTAAAAAAAGATTTAATTTAAAAATTTAAAATCTGACCTTAAATTTAAAAATAAGATAAGATATAATAAAATTTAAAAATAAGATAGATAATTAAGCAAAAAAGATAGATATTGACTATTTCAAATTCAAATTACACTAATATCATGAATTAAATTTAAAAAATATTAAAAAATTTAATTATGATAATTAGAGTTGAATTAGGAATAGTAAATGTACAAATACAGAACTACACAAAAAATCGGAAGTTAATTCCATGAAAAAGCATGAAAAAACGAACAAAAACGAAAAAATTGCGACCTGTACGGACAGTATGCCAAGCATACTATCCATGGGCGCGCAAGGGGTTGCATGGGCGTGTAACCTCGGTGCAGGGGGCTGCTAGCAGCCTCTCCGCGCGCGCACGTGCCCTGTTGCTCAATCCCGATTTTTTCGAAACTTCAAAAAATCATAACTTGCTTAATTTTTTTCATACTATCCAATAAAAATAATTCCAGAAACAGATATTCAATTATTTTTCACGAAAATTCACAAACATCAATCAATCATCATATAACACTCAATACAACATGATACCATCCAAAACATCAAACAATCGTTTTAAAGTCCAAATTTCTTGCAAGCAAATCAATTACCATGGCTCTGAGGCCAGTTGTTGGAAATTATTTTACCAGGATCTTAGATCTACTCACAAGTATGTTGATTAACACCCTAAATATGAACTTTCTAAAACGATGAAATAAACACATATAAAGTTTAGAAAATCTTACATTGGGTGCAGCGGAATATAATGACTCCTTCCGTTCAGATATCTAGCCCTTGATTCCTTTCTGTAGCAGAGCATTATCAATATCTGAACCTGGATCTCTTTCTCTGAATCTTTGATGCTTAAACTCCTTCTTGCTGAAAGTCTTTCTTCACGATCTTCCTCACTATGGTTGAGGTATCACTTGCTGTGTGTGGGCACTATTCTCACACTAAGAATTTCGAAATCTTTAGGAAGAAGAGAGAGAGGGAGTGGTTGGCCAAAGATAGGGAGAGAGAGAGGCTCAATTTTTCTGAATGAAAAAGTAGAAAATTTAAGTGTAAATTTCCTGAAGCCTTCACTATCTATTTATAGCATTCCACTAGGGTTAGGTTTGAATTATTTGGCATTAAAATAATGAAAATATCATATGATAATTCCTATAAAAGTGGCCGGCCATACAAAGTGGATTTGGGCCTCACTTTTTGCAATTTTGCAGTTTTATCTTTTCTGCATCTGATTTTCTCAAAAACGCCAATTTTCTAATTCAACCATTTAAATGCCAATTCTAACTATTTAATAACTATAAATAATTATTAAATAATATTGTCATTTATCATATTTATTAATTGAACCATACAAAGTATCATAATTAACAAATATGCCCCTAAAACTCTTTCTTTACAATCTTGCCCTTACTTAGTGAAAAATTCACAAATAGACATAGTCTAATTTGAGAATTATAATTGATTAATCAAAACCAATTATATGAGTCTTACAAGCAATATTATCTCAACTAGTGGGGGGACCATGGGTCTATATAACCGAGCTTCCAATAAGCAGATCAAGAATTTATAACCTAAATTCACTGACTTATTAATTCTTCGTTGAATCCACGCATAGAACTTAGAATTGCACTCTCAGTATATAGAATGCTCTATATGTTCCACCATATAGACACATCATTAGTTATCCATTTTTATAATCCTAATTTGATCAATGATCCTCTATATGAATGATCTACACTGTAAAGGGATTAGATTACCGTTACACCCTACAATGTATTTAATCCTTAAAACAGTTAACCCCGTATAAATGATATTTCAGCTTATGTGAAATGAGATCTCCACCATTTATTTTTGTTTAGTCAAGCTCGAAGGAGATCATCCTTTACTTACTATTTGCCAGATAGAAGCTATAGATTCCATGTTTATGTTAGCGCTCCCACTCAATTGCACTACCGTGTTCCCAAAATGTACGTATCACCCTGACCCAAAAATAGGCTTAACTAACAAATCAAAGAACACGAATAGCCTCTTGAGATTGAGCCTAATCATAACAGGATTAAGATCATTTGATCTAGGATCAACTAGGCGATATTGACTTGAATAGATATTACGGTAAGTTTAATAAATCTAAGTCAAAGTTCAATATCGGTCCCTTCCGATGCATACTCCATGCATCCAACCTGAGCTTTACTTTAACCAATGCTCTGGAAAGAACGTAGCACTTCTCCAAATGCAAGTAAACTCTGTTGTAGATTATCATATCAGTAAAACCCTATGTCTGATAAATCTAGGAAACTTTATTCACATAGTCATGTTTAGTTTCCAATGTGTTGACAACACAATAAACATGATCAAGTATGTGAAAAGGGTTTCAGAAGAATTCATACATTATGTACATATAATCATGAAATAAATCATGTGAACCATGCAACATTAAATGTTATTTCTGATCTATATTAATAAGTAAATCTAATTATATTGAAATGAGTTTTATTTAGGGCATAAAACCCAACAAACTCCCACTTGCACTAATATAAAACAAAATGTGCATTTCAAATAATCTCAACACCTTGATATACAAATCAAGTGTAGTAGTAGTAAACTCCTCGTAATAGGATCTGAAAGGTTGAATTAAACACAATCTTTTCTCCACCATTACTCTTCCTTAATCACAAAATCATTGATAATGTGAAATTCCTCTCTATATGTCTACTCTCTTGGGATACTGGATTCCATACCTTTGGCAACTACTACTTGGTTATTCAGGAAGTAACACTAGTAGTTAAGGCAATTTGGAATGGTGCCAAAGATATATAGAACTTTCCTTAGACTGAATAAGTACCTTTCCTGCAACTTTAACATTCAGTCCCTTTCTGGTAGACCTAGAGACTTCAGATAGGTTTTTACACTTCTCTAAAATCACTATTCCACCCCCAGAGTAATCACCATCTTATCAGAAAGATTTTCTAGTACAAAGGCAAATTTCGAAATCTGATGTGGTGTAGTCTAAGAGTTTTAAACACACCCTTATAGACTAACATATAGTTCCTCTTCTTTATCTTAAGATTTACTTGATTGTCTTCCAATGTTCTTCTCTTGGATTAATCTGATACCTACTCATTACTCCCACTCAACAGCAGGTGTCTGGTCTAAGGCATACAAAAGCATATTTAAGACCTCTCACTGTTGATTTAAGAAATTCTTTCATGGCTTTATCTTTTCTGGAATAGTTGAGACTTTTTCTTAGATAAATAAAATCTATGCCTAAGAAGTTGTGAAGCTTCTATAGATTACCATTAGAAAGAAAATGCTTCAGCATCTTACTAAAGTAAGTTGCTTGCATTAGAGTAAGTAATTACCAGGTATACCATAAGCCATAGGTTTAGATAAACTCAAACCTATAATACTAGGAACAGGAAGTTTTGTTAAGTCCATTGAATAGACTTATAAACAAAATTTCCTTTTATGTCCTTGTAATAGAAAACTTTAGGTTACTACATGTGAATGGATTAAACTATAGTTCTATTGGCTTTTCTTCTTAGTTTCTTATCTTGACAATCCATTACTTGTTTAAACTTACAATGGATTTTAATCACTAGTGTCTTCCAAGTCATAAGAAGGTGAGTTCCTAAAAACTCTCCCACTACGACAAGGTACCGTGAAATATGGAATATTAGTTTTTGTTTGAGGTATAGTTATATTTCACTAGGAAATATTGTCTTTATTTTCATTAGTATATCATGAAGGAAAGAAAAAGAAAAAAAAACATGTGGAATATTAAATTAAGTTTTTAGTATATATATATTTTCCACTATATTGGTGGTATATTAATTTTTCATTATAGTATTTTTGCTTATGATTGCAGAATATAGTTTTTATATGCTATTATATATCGTGAAAAAAATCATTTAATAATATATTAGTTTAAGTTTATGGTATATTTATATTGGTCTAAGGTATATCGTTTGTATGTGATATGTATATCGTGAAAGATATAAAGAAAAAAAACTATTAAATATTAATTTAAGTATGAGGTATTGATGTCGCCCAATTAGTTACACTGCGGTCGCAGTAGTAAACAGGCTATATGTCGTATCACAGGGAGACAAATTACCACTAAAGATTAGTTAAGTAAATAGAAAATGATAAAATGTGAATGAATTAAAAATAAAAAAATGGTGAGTGAAAGGGGATGATCTGATAAAGAGCTTAGTAAGGTAGAGATGTAGTTATATAAATCCTATTCTACACTATTAATTACAACCAGAAGATATATATGTTATGCGCACAAATTAAATAATCTTGAATAAATTGAATCTCACCTCAAACTTAATAGCATATCATATTATATATCATAAATCGACAAAATACCACTGTTGGCAGAATGCAGTAAACGACATACAATATAATAAATATACCAAAATAATTAATAACCTAACTTACATAAGAAAAGCATGACTGAACTTATATAAAAGATACTATTATATTTGGAAGAAAAATTAGAAGATGAAGAATAATTTAATAAATGAGATATGGAGATGAAGCACAAAAGAATCAATATCAATAATAGAAATAAGAATTACAAAAGCTACACTCTAATCTCACCAATATTACTATTCTAATACACTCATTTTTTGTCACTAAAATAAGTATAGATAAAATAGTAATAAGAGAGAAAAATAAAATAACAAAGTAATTTTCTACTCTCTTTAAAATCTGATTCCCTTCACATTGGTCTTGGGGTCCTATATATATACTAATTTCATAACCCAATAATCTAATAATAATGGTGTCTAAGTGGGTGAATGGCTCCTAATTTATGTGCACTACAAGAGAAGTAGGTAATCATATTGGGCCGTGTGCGCACGAATCTGACTTTGTTGAGGAATTGATTGCAGCTTCATTGTAGGAAGAACGTGGGTCAGTTACTAAGGAGCAAGTTGATATGTGTAATGTCATGTCTTCATAGTATGAAGATGTGTATAGTTAACTTGATTGGAGAGAGAGTGTGTGTTTAAATTTGCCACCAAAGTTGTTGATTTGAAGATATTAAATGGATTGTTGAGTTGGTCCATTTTGTGATAATTTGGGCTTCTCCAAGAATTGGGCTCCATTCATATTGGCTTTCAAGCTTTCAAAAATATTACTATTTTATTAATACTATTTTGCTCAAATCTAAAAATAACATAAAATCAAAATAAATTAAATATTTCAGATAAAAATAAATTAACCATTAAAACTATAAAATATTTAATTTATATTAATTTAATATGCATAATTAATGACTAAAAATATACCAATTTGAGTCTTAATCAGGTATAGTTATATTTGATTGAGGTATATTGATTTTATGTTCATTGGTATTTCATGAAGGAAAAAACAAGAGAAGAAAAACTTATGGAATATTAAATTAAGTTTTTTGTATAATTTTTTTTTCACTATGCTGGTGGTATATTAATTTTTGACTATGGTATATCTACTTATGATTGTGATATATAATTTTTGTATGCTACTGTATATTGTGGAAAACAATTCATTTAATAGTATATTAGTTTAAGTGTGTGATATATGTATATTAGTTTAAGGTATATTGTTTGTATATCATACGATATATTAATAAAAAATTAATTATATGGTTAAATAACATATTAGACAACAACAATAGTAGCAAAATGTAAAAGAATAAAATATATAATATCTTTTACATAATGAAAAAATAGTTGACAAAAATTCAATAGAGAGGTTTTGATTTATTGTTTTTCGTAATTTCTATTAAAGGAATAAAACATATATTACATTTTATATAATGAAGGGTATTTTATGTATTAAAAAGTAAAAAAGGACATTTGCTTTATTATTTTAAAAAAGGGACATTAACTATCTATAGAGTTAAAAATATTACCATTTACTTACATTTCTCTAAAATCTATCATGGTGTGACATTTTATTTAGCAACAACCTATATGCATCTATAACAAAAAAGTAAACATATAGGCTCACACAGGCACACAGATTTGGATGGATCCTATCATGTTACTAGGTCATACACAGATAAAAGAAGAATGTAAAATTTACCTGTTACAAATTATTTACTTGACCTATTGACAATTGAACCATGGGTTAAAATCAGATCATTGGATCTGTCAAGAAGTTAACTATGGCAATTTAGATCAAGCAATAATAGGTTTTATAAAACTTACACATAAACTAAAACACATACTCCTGCAATAAGTTGAATTGGATAGTTGGATGTAGGATTTATTTAATTTAAAATTAATTAATTAAAATTTCAAAAATAATTAAATAATAAAACAATATTTTTCAGATTTTTAAATAAGTTTAAATAAAATAAATTAATAGTTAAAATTAAACCTACAATTTGAAAAATTAGGTTTCAACTAACCTAAATATCATTTCAAAAATTTGCTGACCATCTTTTAAATTTTCATGTTATTTTATAAATTAAATATTCAATAAAATAAAATGATAATAAATATCTTTTTGTGATTTTATATTTTAATTTAAATAAAAATAACAAAATTTAAAAGTTAGCAAAATATGTTACTTCTATTCAAAATATCATGATTATAGTAATCTTATTTTAAATTTAAATAAGGTCAAATTATTTTAAAAATAGAATAATTTAAAAAAAAATTAATATCTGACCTTAAATTTAAAAATAAGATAAAATAATCAAATTTTAAAAATAATATAAAAAAAAAATAAGCAAAAAGATAGATTTTTACCTATTTTTAAGTTCAAATTACACTAATATCTTAAATTAATTTTAAAAATTCAAATTAATTTATTTCTGATAATTAGATTTGAAATATGAAAAGTAAAAATTAAAATACAAAACTACACAAAAAATCGGAAATTAATTCCATGAAACAGCATGAAAAAACGAAGAAAACGAAAAAAAAAAATGTGAGCTGTACGAATGGTATGCAGTTGCATACCATCCGCGCGCACCCATTAGGAGATTTGCCGAGAAAACTCGGTGCAAGGCTTCCCTTGCATGATTTCTACGCGCGGATAAGGGGTTTAAGACACCCCTGGGTGTGTCGCTCGGACAAGACCCTGTCCGAACACGCAGCAGATCGAGGGACACTCGGTTCTGCGCGCGTGGGGTTGGGTAATCAACCTACCTTTTTTCAAATCTTCAAAAAATCATAACTAATTCAAATAAAATCGAAATTGAGTTCTGTAAAAAATTAAATTGCTTAATTTTTTTCAAACTATCCAATAAAAATAATTCTAGAAACGAAAATTCAATAATTTTTCACGAAATCTCAGAAACATCAATCAATCATCATATAATACACAGATCAACATGAAACCATCCAAATCACACACAAATCGTTTTAAGTCCAAATTTCTTGCAAGCAAATCAATTACCATGGCTCTGATGCCAGTTGTTGGAATTTATTTTACCAGGATCTTAGATCTACTCACAAGTATGTTGTTTAACATCCTAAATATGAACTTCTAAAACGATAATAAACACATATAAAGTTTAAGAAACCTTACATTGGTTCAGCGGGATAATATGTCCTTTCTGTCGCAGAGTATCACCAAGATCTGAGTCCGAATGTCCTTCTCTTTGATTTGGATTCTTCACGATCTTCCAGACTATGATTGAGGTACCACTTGCTGTGTGTGGGCACTACTCTATCACTCAAGGTATTTCGAAATTTTGAAGAAGAAATGAGAGAATGAGAGGGTCGGCTATAGAGAGAAAGTGGATGGCTCAATGAACTGCAATCTTTTGAATTACTGAATAACTCTTTTTTTGGTGTGAGCTATCACTTTCTATTTATAGGCAACCACTAGGTTTAGGTTAGTAATTAATTGGCATAAAAATAATGAAAATATTAATTGGAAAAACTCTCTTCAAGTGGCCGGCCATGGTGTTAATGGGCCCCACTTGGAATTTTGCAATTTTAACAATTTTCATTTCTATTTTCTCAAAAATGCCAATTTTCCAATTCTAACCATTTAAATGCCAAAACTAATTATTTAATAACTAAAATAGATTATTAAATTTGCTAAAAAAAAATAGATTATTAAATAATATTTTCTTTTAACATAATTATTAATTAGACATATAGAGTCTCTTAATTAATAAATAAACCTAGAATCTCTTTTCTTTACAATTTCGCCCTTGCTTAGTGAAAATTCACAAACTAGACATAGTCTAATTCTAGAATTATAATTGATAAATCATAAATCAATTATTGAGTCTTACAAGCAGTATGGTCTCAATTGGAATGGGGACCATGGACCTATATTACTGAGCTTCTAATAAGCTGAACCGAATTTACTAAGTAAATTCCCTAACTTATTAATTCCTTGTTGAATCCACTCTTAGAACTTGGAATTGCACTCTCAGATATATAGAGCGCTCTATATGTTCCACGATATAGATACGCTATCACATTTAACCATCGTTAGAATCTTAATTTGATCAAAGATCCTCTATATAGATGATTTACACCGAGAAGGGATAAATTTACCGCTTCACCCCTCAATGTATTTGGCCCCTTAAAACACTTAGCTACCTGTAAATGATGTTTTAGTGAACTAAGATATAATCACTGAAATAAGAGCTCATCCATTTACTTCTATTTCGCTAAGCTCGAAGGGAATCATCACTTGACTTCTAAACACATGTAGAAGCTATAGATTCCATATTTATGTTCAGCGCTCCCACTCAATCATACTATCATGTTCCCAAAATATACGTATCACCCTGACCCAAAAGTAGGCTTAACTAATAAATCAAAGAACATGAATAGCACTCCTGAGATTGAGCCTAAGCATATCAGGATTTAGATTCTTTTGATCTAAGATCAACTAGTGATATTGACTTGGAAAGACACAACGGTAAGTATTATAATATCTTAACTAAGTTCAATATCAGTCCAGTCCAATGTATACTCCATACATTCGAAACTAGTATACTTTACCAATGTTTTAGAAAGAACATAACACTTACTCCAAGTGTAAGTATACTTCATTGCTGATTATCACATCAGTGTAAATCCAAAACATTGATGAAACAGAGACTTAGTCTTTTGAATCATATAATCACAATCACATTCCACTGTGTTGACATTACTATAATTGTGAATAAATATATGTTCTGGACTTAACTAATTTTGTGCATATATTAAACCATAAGCATGAAAAATACATGTTAACATAAATCACTTCAAATCTCTTAAATTGATAACTAATCAGATTAGATTGTAATGCGTTTTATTTAGGCCACAAAACCGAACACCAACAACCCGAACAGATCCTATCTAACTTGATGCCTCTCTTAACCAGCTCGTTCTTCGTAGGAACCCAATTGTGACAAACTCGCCAAACAAAATTTTTCATTTTCGGAGTTAAGTTCGAGTGCCAGATCTCTTTCCACCACTTTCTCAAAATCCTTTTATTGGATGTCTCCGCACCATGTTTCTCCATTTGTGACAGGATATATCCACTAGCAACCGTGTATTCTCCATTCACAGTGTAGTGCCAAATGAGTTCATCTTCACCACAACTGCTCTTAGTTTGAATCCCCAAAATCCAAGGAATATCATCAATATGCATCTTCTCCTCAAGAGTTGTGAGAAGGAAAGGAGCTCCTCTAGGAATCCATTGATCCTCATTTATTCTAACTTTGGTACCATCAGTCACACGCCATCGTAACCCCTTTAAAAGAAGCTCCCTGCCCCATATAATGCCTCTCCAAACATTAGAGCACCAAGAACCATGTCTTGCCTCCAAGAATTCAGAATTCGGAAAATAAAGGGCCTTTAACACTTGGGCAAACAAACTATCTGGATTTGTAACAAGTTTCTAACCTTGTTTCACCAAAAGAGCTTGGTTGAAGTCTTCCAAGTCCCTAAACCCCATGGCCCCAGTCCATTTATCTTTGCATAACTTCTCCTAGTTACCCTCAATGAATTTGATGCTTCGCTGTTGTAGAACCCCACCAGAAACGAGCTATAAGGGCTTGAATCTCACGAATCAAACCCTTTGTTAATCTAAAACAGCTCATGATATAAACCGGGATAGCTTGGATAACTGATTTTATCAATACTTCTTGACCAGCCTGGGAGAAAAGACCCATCTTCCATCCTTGAAGTTTATCCCAAACCTTGTTACGAATCAGACCAAAAGCTTCCTTCTTATTTCTTCCTACAAAGGCAGGGAGACTAAGATACTTTGTATGGTTTTCTATAAAAGTAACCCCCATAGAAGCATCAAGTCTCTGGCCCTCTGTCCTTGTAATCTTCCGAGCAACACATAAGTTAGATTTACTAAAATTAATGCACTGACCCGACAAGGAAGAATATACCTGAAGCACCTCTAAAATAGCTTTCCCCTCCTCAACTGAAGCATTCATAAAGATCAGACTATCATCGGCAAATAGGAGATGTGTCAACCTACTCTCAAGGTGACCAAACTGGAGCCCATGAATTTTGTTGGCTCGGCTAGCTTCATTAATCAGACAAGACAGCCCCTCCAAGCAAATAAGAAACAAGAACGGAGATAGAGGGTCCCCTTGCCTCAAACCTCTCTCCGGAATGATGTGACCCCTAGCCTCTCCATTTAGCAGAACAGAGAAAGTAACCGTCTTCACACAACCCATAATCTTAGTAATCCATCGTTCATCATAACCCAAGCACTTCATCATCTCCTCAAGAAAACCCCACTCAACTCGGTCATATGCTTTAGACATGTCCAGTTTAAGAGCCATCTTCCTACCATTCCCAAACCGACCCTTCTTCATACAATGGACAATTTCAAAACCTAGAATGGCATTATCTTGAATCTGTCTCCCCTTAATGAATGCACTCTGATTTTCAGAGATTACCTTATCCATGCTCCGTTCATCCTATTTGCAAGGCATTTAGAGATCACCTTATAGACTACATTACATAGACTTAAGGGCCTGTAGTCTCCCACCATAGTCGGATCCTTTACTTTGGGAATAAGACATAATAAAGTGTCGTTTAGACAGCCACAATCCATATTGTTATTTAAGACCTCCAAGCAAGTAGCAATAACCTCATGTCCCACATCCTCCCAATGATTATGGTAAAATAACCCCGAGAGGCCATCTTTCCCCGGAGCTTTGAGAGGATGAATTTGATCAATAGCATCTTTAACTTCTTCCTTCGAGAACTCTTCCAGGAGTATAATGTTGTCGTGATAAGATAGCCGGTTAGGAACACACCGATTTAGGATGTCAGCCATATTAATATTAGACCCTGAAGAAGAAAAAAGATTCGAGTAAAAGCGAACCATGATGTCCTCAATCTCGCTGTCCGAATTGCACCACCTCATTTGTTCATCATATAATCCCTTAATTGTGCTTTTCTTCTTCCGTTGGGAGGCCTTGTGATGGAAGTACTTAGTATTACGATCCCCGTGAGCGAGCCATAGAGCCCGACTTCTTTATTTCCATAAAATCTCCTCCTTAGCCTCAACAACATTAAGATCTCTTTCAATCCTTCTTCGGTTCTTCCAATCCGTTTCTCCAACAGAAGAAGAGAGATTTTTTAGTTCCTCTTTTAGTTTCTTAGTTCTAGCCCCCAAGTCAGCCTTTTTATCTTTATTCCATTCATGAAGGATCTCTCCACATTGATTAATTCTCCCCCTCAGCCCCTGAGGAGAGCCCCAATTGGAACCATCAAGCCAAACCGACTCCACTATCTTACCACAATCCTCTTCCCCAGCCCAAGCTTGTTCATAATGAAACCTAGATCTCCATTTTGGAGCCTTGGTTGAAAGCTTCTTATTCTTGCTAGAGCTAAGAAGCAAGGGACGGTGGTCCGAGTTCCACCAAGGAAGGAGGGTGACTTTTGACATACAAAATCTTCTAAACCAATCCAGGTTAGCCAACACCCTATCCAACTTCTCAAAAACCAGATTGTTGTGACGCCCATTACACCACGTAAACTCGCCACCTTCCATCCTAATTTCCTTGAAGTTGCAATAAGAAATGGCCTTTTTGAAGTCCCGCATCTGGGAGTCTTGTTTCAAACACCCCCTCTTTTTTCGTTTACCTTAATTATCTCGTTATAGTCTCCTCCACAAATCCACGCTCCCTAAATCAAATCTCGAAGTCTCTCCAGCAGTTGCCAGGAGTTTTTCCTACCACCCGGATCAGGATTTCCATAGAACCCAGTAAATCTCCAAGCAAAACCCAGACCATTCTCCACAATAGCATCAATGTGAGAAATAGTAAACGCTTTCACACTAACCTCAAAGGGCTCCTTCCACAAGAGGGCCAACCCACCACTTTTACCCTTGGCAGCCACCACAAAACAGCTATCAAACCCCCCTTTCCATCGCAAGTTCATTAAGTCTAGTTTCGGACAAGAAAATCATCCCGGGATGATGATCTTTCACATGGGAGCAAAGGGTCTTCAATCTCCAGGGGTTCCCAAGCCCCTAAACATTCCAAAACAAGATATTCATGGCTCTCAGCGACCCAGTTCCACCAGGTGCGCCGCTTCCAAGTTCACTCCAGAGACCAAATTAGAAAAGTTAGAAAAGCCCCCTAGTACCATCACCTCCCCAGTTCTCTCTTCGCCTTCTGCCGAGACCTCTTTTGTTGCCAAAGATTGAGGGTTTGTCTTAGTGGCATTCTTTTTATTCTTCTGGGCCACTACTTTCTTTCTCCTGTCACCCTTCAGGCCTGAGATGTCACCCCCAACTTCATTTTTGAATGTGATTGGAATCTCAATCCACTCACCCCAACTTCAGGAATACCCAACTTCGGATTCTTTTGAAAACCAGGACCTTCCCTATGAATTCTCTTCCCCAAATTCTGCTCCATGTCAACATCCTTATTCAGGAAAACCCCTCAGTCCGCCCTTCTCTTAGAACCCGAGCCTCCATTTCCCTTAAAATCACATTCAATCCGGTGGTCATCAATCCTATCCATCAGATTCACACACTCATAAGACAAAAGAGAGTTAGAAACCTGTACCTTCATTTTTCAAAGAATTCTGGTTGGTGATTCTTGGCAAAAGATCGTGTTGGAAATATTTTACCAAGATCTAGATTTACTACCATGTATGTTTCATTAACATCCTAATATGAATTCTAAAACAATGAAATAAACACATATAAAATTTAGGAAACCTTACATTGGGTGCATCGGAATATAATGACTCCTTCCATTCAGATCTCTAGCCCTTGATTCCTTTCTGTAGCAGAGCATTATCAAAATCTGAATCTGGATCTCTTTCTCTCCTTCCTTTGATGCTGATTATCCTTCTTGTTGATTGGATTCTACACAATCTTCCACACTATGATTGATACAACTTGATGTGTGTGGGCACTACTCTATCACTAGGGTATTTTGAAATTGAAGAGAAGAAAAGAGAAGAAGAGTGGCGGCTTGAAGGCTCAGGTTTTCTCTGAAAAAGAATAAGATGCATTACATTACTTCCTGAAGCCATCACTTTCTATATACAAAATGCCATCTAGGTTTAGGTTAGAATTGTATGGCATAAATATAATGAAAAATATAAATGGTAAACCCTATACAAAGTGGCCGGCCATATTAGTGGATAATGGGCCTCACTTTGCAATTTTGCCATTTTGTCATTTCTCAATCCCATTTTCTCAAAAATGCCAATTTTCCAATTCAACCATTTAAATGCCAATTCTAATTATTTAATAACTAAAAATTAATTATTAAATAATATTGTCATTTAATATATTTATTAATTAGACATATAAAGTCTCTTAATTAACAAATAAAACCTAGAATCTCTTTTCTTTACAATTTCACCCTTGCTTAGGGAAAATTCATAAACTAGACATAGTCTAACTTTAGAATTATAATTGATTAATTAAAATCAATTATGTAAAGCTCGCTTAGTTAATTTGGAAATTATCAGTTAATTATGATTAATTATGAAATTATTTATAGCTATTTAAATAATTTATTATACTGTTATTTATGTTATTCAGTAGCTGGCATATTTTGTAATTCCGGTGCCCGGTATTTTGGAACTCGGCGTTTGGCTCAGTAGAAATCACAACTTAGTATGTTAGTAGTTTGGGGACGGGTTTTAGACATTGGGAATGTCGGGAATGGCCGGGAATTTAGAATTTCCCAAGAATACCCCTTTAGTATGATTTTCATGATTTTATGGTGGAGGGGCAAAATGGTCTTTTTGCCCCATTAGTATTTTGTCTTTTGTGATTTTATGAAATGGAAAATAAGTGTTTATTTGATTATTTGTTGGCTGAAATGAGTACATGTTAAGTGGCTTTATTCATTAATTTATTTTACAAAACATTTCACTTAGAAAACAATTACAAAACTTTCAAACTCTCTCTCTCTTTTCCTCTCTCTCTCTCGGCTGTGCATGTGGGTGCAAAGGGGTGGATTTTGCTCTGATTTTCTAGTGGATTCTCATCCAAAGCTAAGCATTCTTCAAGCTAGGTTACCTTCTTTTGTTGTCTCTTGAAATTTATTGAAATTTTGATGAAAATATGATGATTCTTGCATGAATTTGTAGTTGCTGTTGCTGCTGTGATTTTGTGTTAATTTATGTGGTTTAAAGCATGTTAATTGAAGTTGAATGAGCTGTGTTGAAAGCATGATTAGATAGGTTGTGCAAAGCTTTAAGTTTTCTATGTAAAAATATGTGATTTTTGAGAGAAAAGGTTATATTTTGTTGCTGTGATGTTGAGGATGTTTGCTTGAGTTTCCAGAGGTTATTCTGAGCTTGATTATGTAGAATTAAGTTGGTTTGATTGCTTGTTAGGTGGATTTGCTCAAGTTTGAGTTTAGAACTCAAAGCTTGAGCTTCAATGGTGATTTTTGTTTCTGTGATTTCTGGGTTAGTTTGTTGCCTTAGATTTGTTCTTTGGGGTATTTAGAGCAGGTCTGGAAGGTTTGGAATCATTTGGGTTTGATTTGGTTGAGTTAGGAATTTTTGAAAAATTCCTGCGAGGAACCGGAATTCCGGTTGTGCAACCGGAATTCCGGATGAGGGTCCAGTAATTCCCAGAACCGGAATTCTGGTTGGGCAACCGGTCTACCGGTTGGGGAATTTTCAGAACCCGTGTTTTTCCTCGTTTTTATGTTTTTAGGGGTATTGCCATGCTTTTTATCGATAGGGAAACTTTTAGTTCCTAGTTTTAGTCCCCGGGAAGTGATTTAGCGTGTCACTTATAGCGTTGTGATTTTTATGGTTTAGGAGCCGATGTCCGCCGTCGGCTTCGGTTCCGGTCGGGTTGGCCAAGACACCCGAATTCGTAATCCGGTAAGATTAGTATAACAAGATGCATATGTAGATTACATGTTTAGCGTGCATGTAGGAAGCCCGCTAGATTACATTAGTTATGTATATAGGCTTCGGACCATCCAACCCTGTCACGTCGGGACAGTGGAGTATGACCAAGCGGAGTATGACCGGCTCGACCGATCAGCCGACATTTGGTTGGTGGTTCCGTGCTATTGACCTATCCCGTCGGCACGACAGCCGAGTATGACCAAGAATGGAGTATGACCGGTTTGACCGATCGGGAGGATACTTGTCAATAGTACCGTCCCCGTGAACGTTCAAAACTCGGTACCATGTTGGACATGGCAAGAAGTGGCTCGGCACCATGTTGGACATGGCAAGAGCGGGACTCAGTATCGTGTTGGACACGGCAGTTAGAATTATGTATGAGTATTATTATGCTTTTCTTACTGAGTCTGTCGACTCACAGATCTACGTTTATGTGTAGGTAAAGGCAAGGCTATAGCTGATGGACCGTGAGCGAGCTTATGAGATTGTACATGTCGGGGCGGTTAGGCCTGGAGCGTACGATCCTCGGGACAGCAAGGCTGAAATTTTGTAACTGGTCGTTAGATGACTTTTATTTTATGTAATAGTTAAACAGTTAAATCTTTTTGTAAATGATTTTATAATCGGGATCCCGAGTCTTTTGTAATATGGTTTATAAGTTTAATTAAAAAGCAAAATTTTTATTAATCACGTTTTTCCATAAACCTCGTTGATTAGCATCGAGCTGCACAGTACGTTTGAAAATCACGTAATACGCCTAAGTTAGTTAGGGTGTTACAATTTGGTATCAGAGCCGCCAGGTTGTCTTCCGAAGATCGTCACGACATGTACAATCATCATCAGCAGTTAGCTCGTTTCACGGTTCAGTAAGCCTTTATTGCTTTAGTAGTTTATTTTATTCAGTTATGAAAAAGAAAAGCCTGTTAGGAAGCATATTAGTAGCCTGATAGTAGAATAGGCGCATGTTTCGTTTTTAATTTCCAAATTAAGCGGCATTAGTAAGCTCTCCTTGAATACGACCTGATATGCCAACTCTTGGTTTCGCAGGCGGTTCTAATCAGATGGACGCCAGGCGGACTACCAGGAGTCAGGGCAACTCCGTAGGGTCGAATCAAGGTCAGGGAGCTAAGTTTCCCCCACCTGCTAGGGGCCGTGGTAGAGGTCCCCGAGGCAGGGCTCGTGGCCGGGGTGATGAGAACCCGCCACAGGCTGCCCAGGCTCCCCCAGCCGATCAGGGAGCTCAGAACTGGGAGTTACGGTTTGCGGAGATGCAAGCCCGGATCGAAGAACAAGACCTCGAGATTCAGAGGTTGAGGCAGCAGGGTGCTCGTGCAGTTCCAGTGCCCGTAGTTCCAGTGGCACCTGCCCCTGCTGCCCAGGCCGAGATAGTGGTGGCGGCCCATAGATTGGAACCATTGTATGAGCGGTTCCGGAAGCAAGCACCTCCGGTTTTCCTGGGAGGTCCGGATGTAATGAAAGCCGAGCAATGGCTGACGGTGATCACCAAGATTCTGAATTTTATGGGTGTCACCGGTAACGACAGAGTGGTGTGCGCCATGTTTCAGTTCCAGGATGACGCCCTGGTATGGTGGGACATGGTGTCTCAGATCCATGACGTCACCACCATGACCTGGGAAAGGTTCCAGGAACTCTTTAATGCAAAGTACTACAACGAGGCGGTCAGAAGCGCCAAGAGGAAAGAGTTCGCTCACCTGACCCAGCGGGAGAACATGAGCGTCACTGAGTATACTACTCAGTTTGATCGGTTGGCGAGGTTAGCCTCGGGAATTGTGCCGACCGACTTCAGCAAGAAGGAGAAGTATCTAGACGGGTTGAATGCCAGGATCAGGCATGACTTGATGATCACCACCTATGCTCAGATGGTGGAGAAGGCACTGCGAGCTGAGGGCGCAGTTGGGTGCATGTCAGAATCAGCCAGTACTCCGGTGAGTGGCGGAGCTCCTACCCCTCCTGCATCAGGCTATAGCAGGGGGAGTAGTGGTTCGGCCATTGATCAGAGGAAGAGGGCACCCACTGCTTCTGGTGGCTCGAGTCAGAATAAGAGGTTCCGGGGGAACCAGAATAGAGGGAGTCGTCCTGGTGGTACTGAGACCCAATTCTCCTATCCTGAGTGCCCTAGCTGCAAGAGGCACCATCGGGGTGAGTGCAAAGGTCAGGGATGCTTTCATTGTGGCATGCCCGAACACTTCAAGAGGGACTGTCCCCAGCTCCGACCAGAGGCACCGAGAGCTCCAGCGATACCCACTCCAGCCAGGGTATTTGCTATCACGCAGGCTGATGCAGATGCCAGCCCATCAGTAGTCACAGGTCAGCTTTCTATTAACAACTCGCTATATTCAGTGCTGTTTTGATCTGGGGGCTACACATTCTTATGTGGCGGCAGAGTCTTTAGTAAATTGGGTAGACCCTATGATAGATATGAATCAGGGTTTGGAACCCTGTTACCTGGCGGAGAATTGGTTATCTCCAATAGGTGGATTAGGTCTATGCCGATCAGGATAGATGGTAGAGAGTTAAGCGCTGATCTGATAGAGATGAGTTTAGTCGAATTCGATATTATTTTAGGAATGGATTTCCTATCTAAATATTCGGCGAGCATTGACTGTAAAAGAAAGATGGTGGTCTTCCAACCGGAAAGTGAAGAACTGTTTGTATTTGTTGGTTCAGTTCAGGGATCTCGGATCCCGGTGATCTCGGCTATGTCAGCGAGAGAATTGTTGCACGGCGGTTGCTTAGGGTTTCTGGCCGTGGTGGTGGACACCACTCGGCCAGATACCATTCGGCCAGAAGACATCAGAGTGGTTCGAGAATTTTTAGATGTTTTTCCCGAAGAACTTCCAGGGTTACCACCTCAGCGGGAGATTGATTTTGTGATTGACTTGGCACCAGGGGTGGAACCGGTTTTCAAAGCCCCGTATAGGATGGCTCCAGCTGAACTTAAGGAATTAAAGATTCAGCTCCAAGGGTTGCTTGACATAGGGTTCATTCGGCCCAGTGTGTCACCCTGGGGAGCCCCGGTCTTATTCGTCAAGAAGAAGGATGGATCTATGAGGATGTGCATCGACTACAGGGAGTTGAACAAGCTGACGGTGAAGAATAAATATCCATTACCTAGGATCGATGACTTGTTCGATCAGCTTCAAGGGAAGACGGTCTTTTCTAAGATTGATCTCCGTTCGGGTTATCATCAGTTGAGAATCCGAGAGGAGGACATTCCGAAGACGGCTTTCCGCACTAGGTATGGACATTACGAGTTTCTGGTTATGTCATTCGGACTAACCAATGCTCCTACAACATTCATGGACCTAATGAATAGAGTATTCAAGGATTTCCTCGATATCTGTGTGATTGTGTTTATCGACGACATCCTCGTGTACTCTCAATCAGAAGAGGAGCATGAGTTACATCTTCAGATGGTACTGCAACGACTTCGAGAACATAAGCTTTACGCCAAGTTCAAGAAATGTGAGTTCTGGTTGTCTCAGGTGTCCTTCCTAGGGCACATTGTGAGTAAAGATGGGATCAAGGTGGATCCCGGGAAGATTGAATCCGTCAGGGATTGGCCGAGACCGAAGACAGTGACAGAGATCAGAAGCTTCTTGGGTTTAGCTGGGTACTACCGTAGGTTTGTGGAGGGGTTCTCCAAAATTTCAATGCCCCTAACTGAGCTTACAAAGAAGAATCAGCGGTTTATCTGGTCAGATAAATGTGAAGCTAGTTTTCAGGAGCTGAAATAGAGGTTGATTACTGCTCCGGTGCTAGCTTTGCCTTCGGACAAGGAGAAGTTCATAGTCTACTGTGACGCATCCAAACAGGGTTTGGGGTGTGTATTGATGCAAGCCGACCGGGTTATCGCTTATGCCTCCCGTCAGTTAAAGGATTATGAACAGCGATACCCGACTCGTGATTTAGAATTAGCCGCAGTGGTTTTTGCACTGAAGATTTGGCGGCATTACCTCTACGGGGAGAAGTGTGAGATCTATACCGACCATAAAAGTCTCAAGTATTTCTTTACTCAGAAAGATTTGAACATGAGACAAAGGCGTTGGTTGGAATTAGTGAAGGATTACGATTGTGAGATCCTCTATCATCCCGGAAAAGCCAATGTAGTGGCCGATGCCCTGAGCAGAAAGGGTCCCGGGCAAGTAGCTAGTATGGTTCAGATCTCACCTCAGCTAGCAGAGGATATGGTTAGATCCAGCATTGAGTTTGTGGTAGGTCAGCTTCACAACTTAACGCTGCAATCTGATCTGTTGGAAAGAATAAAAGTCGCTCAGATGACAGATCCGGAGTTAGTGAAGATCCGAGATGAGGTGTTGGCTAGTCAAGCCAAGGACTTTTAAGTATCAGATAGTGGGATGCTTTTGTATAAAGCCAGGGTTTGTGTTCCGAACAGTGTGGAACTTAGAAATGAGATCTTTGAGGAGGCTCATTCTACCCCGTATTCTCTGCATCCCAGCACCACTAAGATGTACGAAGATTTGAAACCGTACTTCTAGTGGAGCGGTATGAAGAAGAATTTGGTAGAATTCGTATCGAGGTGCCTCACTTGTCAGCAGATTAAGGCTGAACATCAGAGACCAGCAGGGTTGTTGCAGCCTCTAACCCTACCAGAATGGAAATGGGAAGATATTACGATGGATTTTGTGGTCGGGTTACCTAGGACCACGGGTTTATTTGATTCCATCTGGGTAGTGGTGGACCGATTTACGAAATCTGCTCATTTTCTGCTGGTTAGAACAACATTTTCAGTGGATCAGTTGGCAGAGTTATATGTCAGAGAGATAGTGAGACTTCACGGGGTACCGAAGTCTATAGTTTCGGACAGGGATCCGAAGTTCACCTCCAAATTTTGGCAAAGTTTGCAACGGGCAATGGGTACAAAGCTGAAATTTAGTACAGCATTCCATCCTCAGACAGATGGTCAGTCCGAAAGGACAATTCAGATATTGGAGGATATGTTGAGAGCCTGTGTTATGGACTTTGAAGGCTCATGGAATAAATATCTACCGTTGGTAGAATTTGCGTACAACAACAGTTATCAAAGTACGATAGGGATGGCTCCCTATGAACTGTTGTACGGAAGGAAATGTAGATCCCCTATCCACTGGGATGAGACAAGGGAGAGGAAATACCTAGGTCCAGAGTCAGTTCAGCGGACCAATGAGGCGATAGAGAAGATAAAAGCTAGAATGCTTGCCTCACAGAGCAGACAGAAGAGTTACGGAGATCCGAAACGCAGAGATGTTGAGTTCCAAGTAGGGGAACATGTGTTTTTACGGGTATCTCCGATGAAGGGGATTAAACGTTTCGGGAAAAGAGGCAAGTTATGCCCTAGATTTACAGGACCTTTCGAGATTCTCGAGAAGATAGGTCAAGTGGCATATCGGTTAGCATTGCCTCCAGCCTTATCGGCGATTCACAACGTATTTCATGTCTCGATGTTGAGAAAATACGTTTCAGACCACTCTCATATACTCATTTATGAGAGCCTTCAGCTACGACGGACATGACTTATGAGGAACAGCCAGTGCAGATCCTGGATAGAAAGGATAAAGTCCTTCGGAATAAGACCATAGCATTGGTCAAGGTTCTCTGGAGAAACAGTAAGGTGGAAGAAGCCACCTGGGAGCTAGAGTCAGATATGAGAGCTCAATATCCAGAGTTATTCATGTTAGATTTCGGGGATGAAATCCTTTTAAGGGGGGGATAGTTGTAAAGCCCGCTTAGTTAATTTGGAAATTATCAGTTAATTATGATTAATTATGAAATTATTTATAGCTATTTAAATAATTTATTATACTGTTATTTATGTTATTCAGTAGCTGGCATATTTTGTAATTCCGGTGCCCGGTATTTTGGAACTCGGCGTTTGGCTCAGTAGAAATCACAACTTAGTATGTTAGTAGTTTGGGGACGGGTTTTAGACATTGGGAATGTCGGGAATGGCCGGTAATTTAGAATTTCCCAAGAATACCCCTTTAGTATGATTTTCATGATTTTATGGTGGAGGGGCAAAATGGTCTTTTTGCCCCATTAGTATTTTGTCTTTTGTGATTTTATGAAATGGAAAATAAGTGTTTATTTGATTATTTGTTGGCTGAAATGAGTACATGTTAAGTGGCTTTATTCATTAATTTATTTTACAAAACATTTCACTTAGAAAAAAATTACAAAACTTTCAAACTCTCTCTCTCTTTTCCTCTCTCTCTCTCGGCTGTGCATGTGGGTGCAAAGGGGTGGATTTTGCTCTGATTTTCTAGTGGATTCTCATCCAAAGCTAAGCATTCTTCAAGCTAGGTTAGCTTCTTTTGTTGTCTCTTGAAATTTGTTGAAATTTTGATGAAAATATGATGATTCTTGCATGAATTTGTAGTTGCTGTTGCTGCTGTGATTTTGTGTTAATTTATGTGGTTTAAAGCATGTTAATTGAAGTTGAATGAGCTGTGTTGAAAGCATGATTAGATAGGTTGTGCAAAGCTTTAAGTTTTCTATGTAAAAATATGTGATTTTTGAGAGAAAAGGTTATATTTTGTTGCTGTGATGTTGAGGATGTTTGCTTGAGTTTCCAGAGGTTATTCTGAGCTTGATTATGTAGAATTAAGTTGGTTTGATTGCTTGTTAGGTGGATTTGCTCAAGTTTGAGTTTAGAACTCAAAGCTTGAGCTCCAATGGTGATTTTTATTTCTGTGATTTCTGGGTTAGTTTGTTGTCTTAGATTTGTTCTTTGGGGTATTTAGAGCAGGTCTGGAAGGTTTGGAATCATTTGGGTTTGATTTGGTTGAGTTAGGAATTTTTGAAAAATTCCTGCGAGGAACCGAAATTCCGGTTGTGCAACCGGAATTCCGGATGAGGGTCCAGTAATTCCCAGAACCGGAATTCTGGTTGGGCAACCGGTCTACCGGTTGGGGAATTTTCAGAACCCGTGTTTTTCCTCGTTTTTATGTTTTTAGGGGTATTGCCATGCTTTTTATCGATAGGAAAACTTTTAGTTCCTAGTTTTAGTCCCCGGGAAGTGATTTAGCGTGTCACTTATAGCGTTGTGATTTTTATGGTTTAGGAGCCGATGTCCGCGCTCGGCTTCGGTTCCGGTCGGGTTGTGGCACACCTGAATTCAGAATCCAGGTAAGATAAGTATAACAGTATGCATATGTAGATTACATGTTTAGCGTGCATGTAGGAAGCCTGCTAGATTACATTAGTTATGTATATAGGCTTCGGACCATCCAACCCTGTCACGTTGGTACAGGCTGGAGTATGACCAGCAGTCGGAGTATGACCGGTTCGACCGATCAGGCTGACATTTGGTTGGTGGTTCCGTGCTATTGACCTATCCCGTCGGTACAGGCTGGAGTATGACCAGCAGCCGGAGTATGACCGGTTTGACCGATCAGGAGGATACTTGTCAATAGTACCGTCCCTGTGAACGTTCAAAACTCAGTACCATGTTGGACATGGCAGTAGTGGCTCAGTACCATGTTGGACATGGCAGTAGCGGGACTCAGTATCGTGTTGGACACGGCAGTTAGAATTATGTATGAGTATTATTATGCTTTTCTTACTGAGTCTGTCGACTCACAGTTTACGTTTATGTGTAGGTAAAGGCAAGGCTATAGCTGATGGACCGTGAGCGAGCTTATGAGATTGTACATGTCGGGGCGGTTAGGCCTGGAGCGTACGATCCTCGGGACAGCAAGGCTGAAATTTTGTAACTGGTCGTTAGACGACTTTTATTTTATGTAACAGTTAAACAGTTAAATCTTTTTGTAAATGATTTTATAATCGGGATCCCGAGTCTTTTGTAATATGGTTTATAAGTTTAATTAAAAAGCAAAATTTTTATTAATCACGTTTTTCCATAAACCTAGTTGATTAGCATCGAGCTGCACAGTACGTTTGAAAATCACGTAATACGCCTAAGTTAGTTAGGGTGTTACAAATTAACTGAGTCTTACAAGCAGTATGGTCTCAACTAGTATGGGGACCATGGGCCTATACAACCGAGCTTCCAATAAGTCGAACCGAATTTACCAAGTAAATTCCCTAACTTATTAATTCCTTATTGAATCCACACTTAGAACTTGGAATTGCACTCTCAGTCATATAAAACGCTCTATATGTTCCACGATATAGATACGCTATTAATTATCCATTGTTATAAGCCTAATTTGATCAATGACCCTCTAATAGATGATCTACATTGAATAGGAACTAAATTACCGTTACACCTTCATTGTATTTTATCCTTAAAACACTTAGCTCCGTATAAATAATATTTCAGCGAAGTGAAATGAGATCTCCACCATTTATCTCTGTTTAGCCAAGCTCAAAGGATATCATTGTTTCACTTCTAAATTCTTATAGAAGTTATAGACTCCATATTTATGTTAGCGCTCCCACTCAATTATACTATCATGTTCCCAAAATGTACGTATCACCCTGACCCAAAAGTAGGCTTAACTAACAAATCAAAGAACATGTATAATACTCTTGAGATCGAACCTAACCATATCAGGATTAAGATCATTTGATCTACGATCAACATGTGATATTGAATTGAATAGATATTACGGTAAATTTTAATATATCTAATCAAAGTTCAATATCGGTCCTTTCCGATGTATACTCCATACATCCGATACTGGTAAAGTTTGCCAATGCCCTGGAAAGGACATAACACTTATCCAAGGTGTAAGAATACCTATCCCTGATTATCATGTCAGTCTAAATCCAGTGAACTGACAAATCAAGGAATAAACTTTCGAACATATAATTAAGATTATATTCCACTGTGCTAACAACACTATAATCATTAACAAATTCATATGTTCTGGACTTAAATAGAATTCATACATTATATATATAATAATGAAATAAATCATGTGAACCATGCAACATAAAATGTTATTTCTAATCTTTATTAATAAGTAAATCTGATTATATTGAAATGGGTTTTATTTAGGGCACAAAACCCTACAAACTCCCACTTGCACTAATATAAAACAAAATGTGCATTTCAAATAATCTCAACACCTTGATATACAAATCAAGTGTAGTAGTAGTATATTCCTCGTAATAGGATCTGACAGGTTGTATTAAACACAATCTTTTCTCCACCATTACTCTTCCTTAATCACAAAATCCTTGATATTGTGAAATTTCTCTCTATATGTCTACTCTCTTGGGATACTGGATTCTATACTTTTGGCAACTACTTTTTGGTTTATCAGGAAATAACACTTGTAGTTAAGATAAGTTGGAACGGTGCCACAAATGTATAGAACTTTCCTTAGACTGAATAAGTACCTTTCCTGCAACTTTAACATTCAGTCTCTCTCTGGTAGACCTAGAGACTTCAGATAGGTTTTTACACTTCTCCAAAATCACTACTCCACCCCCAGAGTAATCACCATCTTATCAGTAGACTTTCTAGCACAAAGGCAAGTCTCAAAATCTGATGTGGTGTAGTCTAAGAGTTTTAAACACACCCTTATCGACTAACATATAGTTCCTCTTCTTAATCTTAAGATTTACTTGATTGTCTTCCAATGTTCCTCTCCTGGATTAATCTGATACCTACTCATTACTCCCACTCAACAGCAGGTGTCTGGTCTAAGGCATACTAAAGCATATCTGAGACCTCTCACTGTTGATTTAAGAAATTCTTTCATGGCTTTATCTTTTCTGGAATAGTTGAGACTTTTCCTAAGATAAATAAAATCTATGTCTAGAAGTAGAGAAACTTCTATAGATTGCCATTAGAAAAGAAAATGCTTCAGCATCTTACTAAAGTAAGCTGCTTGCACTAGAGTAAGTAATTAACCAGGCATACCATATGCCATAGGTTTAGATAAACTCAAACCTATAATACTAGGAACAGGAAATTTTGTTAAGTCCATTAAATAGACTTACAAACGAAAATTTCCTTTCATGTCCTTATAATAGAAAACTTATAGGTTACTCCATGTGAATGGATTAAACCATAGTTTTCTTGGCTTTTCTTCTTAGCTTCTTATTTTGACAATCCATTACTTGTTTAAACTTACAATGGATTTTAATCACTATTCACTAGTGTCTTCCAAGTCATAAGAAGGTGAATTCCTAGAAACCCTCCCACTACGACAAGGTACCGTGAATTATGTCTAAGAAAATTAAATTGTATTGACCTCTTCGGTTGTGTCAAGACAACAGAGGCAGTGGGATCATCTTGTATCGAATAAGATGATAGAACACTTATGGAATCAAGAAAATAAATATCTCCTTTATTTGCTAATTTGTTTTTCAGACTTAGTCATTTTCTTGGAAAATTAGTATTTATTTAAACAAACACTTTCTTATCTAATGACTATGGGATGGTCCACCCCTAATCACTTAGAATAGCTAACAAATATGCAAACCATGGTTAACAGTTCTAGCTTTTCTTAAGATTTTGATTAGGTCATCTGTAAAGACCGCTTAGTTTAATTTGGAAATTAGCAGTTAATTATGATTAATTATGAAATTATTTATAGATATTTAAATAATTATTTATGATGTTTTATTCGATTCCTGAATGCATTTTTATGTCATATAGTGAGATTTCATATTTTTGCATTTTCGGTGCCCGGCAACATGGAACTCGGTGTTTGGCTCAGTAGAATCACAATTTAGTATGTTAGTATAGCGGGACAGTTTATTAGACATTGGAAATGTCGGGATTAGTCGGGAATTTAGAATTTCCCAAAAATACCCTTTAGTACCCTTGTATGTTATTTTAGTGTGGAGGGGCAAAATGGTCATTTTGCCCAATGATATTTTGTCCTTTAGTGGACTTAGTGTAATGTGAATATGTGATTTATGGTGGATATTTGTTGGCTGAAATAAGATTAATTATATGTATTTTCATCATTTATTCAAAGTAAGAAATTGAGAGAAAAATCAAGAAAACTAAACCATTTCCTCTCTACCTCTCCTTCGGCCACACTTAGAACCAGCTGAGGTTCTTGTTTCTTCCTCATCAATTCTGTATTTTGCTTCAATTCCTAGTTCATAGCAAGCTAAGGTATCTCTTGTGTAACCCTTTCTTTAGTTTTTGAAATTTTATGAAGTAGAACTTTTGCATGCTTGATGAGTTTGGTTTTATAGCTGCTGTATATGTTTGTTATTGTTTTCTTGGGCTTGATTATGTTTAGATGAATGGTTTAGAGCTGGTTGTGGTGATCCTTAGTTGTGTTTATTCAAAGTTTGGAATTTTGGCTCAAAAAAATTATGATTTTCAAAGTAAATTGAGGAACTAGTTGCTATAGTAGTTGCTTGTGCATGGGTTTGATTTCTGGGGTTATATTATGATTAATTATGGTGAATTAAAGCAAGTTTGATGCATGTTTGTTAGATTTAATCAAGTTTGAGTTTTGAACTCAAAGCTTGGAGTTTTAATGGTGGATTTTGATTTTATGCACGAAGCTCAGTTTTGATGCTTTGGAAATGTTCCTTAGGGTCTAAATAGCTGGTTTGGAAGTTTTGGTGTGATTTGGGGTTGATTGGAGTGAGTTATGAATTTTTGGTCATTTCCTGCTCTGATCCGGAATTCCGGTTCAGCAACCGGTCTACCGGTTGGGTTCCAGGAATTCCCAGAACTGGAATTCCGGTTGTAGAACCGGTCTACCGGTTGGGGAAAAATTGGGAACCCTAGTTCTTCCCATTTTTATGTTGTTTAGGGTATTGCCATGCTTTTTATCGATAGGGAAACTTCTAGTTTCTAGTGTAAGTCCTCAGGAAGTGATTTAGTGTATCACTTATCAGTGTTGTGATTGTTATGGTTTAGGAGCCTGTAAATCGCCGTCCAGTTCGTTCCACTCAGGTTGACCGGCACACCTGAATTCAGAATCGAGGTAAGATTAGTATAATAGTATGCATATGTATTACATGTTTAGCGTGCATGTTAGGCTAGAGTATGACTAGCAGCTGGAGTATGACCAGTGAACCGAGTATAGGCTGATACTAGGGTTGGTGGTACTGTACTGTTTGACCATATCACATCAATTAGGCTAGAGTATGACTAGCAGCTAGAGTATGACCAGTGAACATCGGTAAAGCTAGAGTATGACTAGCAGCTGGAGTATGACCAGTGTACCGAGTATAGGCTGTTACTTTGTCAAAAGTACCGTCGTACGAACGTTTGGGACTCAGTATCGTGTGGGACACGGCAGTTAGGGTTATGGTCAGGGGTATGGGCGTCTGATCATAACCCAGGATTTATGTATGATTATGATTATGCTTTTCTTACCGAGTCTGTTGACTCACAGTGCTATGTTTATGTGTAGGTAAGAGCAAGGCCAAGGCTGAGGAGCCGTGAGGACGAGCCGATGAAGATTGTACATGTCGAGGCGGTTAGGCCTGGAGCGTACGATCCTCGGGACAGCAGTGCTTTTGAAGTTAGTCGCTGGGCGACAAGTATTTTGTAATAGACAGTAAACTTTTTATAAAGTATTTTGTAAATGGGATCTCAAAGTATTTTGTATGGATTATTATATAAGTTTAATTAAAAGCAAAATTTTTAATTAATCACGATTTCCATAAACCTCGTTGATTAGCAACGAGCTGCACAGTACGTTTAAAAATCACGTAAAACGCCTATGCTAGTTAGGGTGTTACATCATCCATGAATCTAGTAATGATTTACATTAAGTATACAACCATTGCATCATTCTGAAATTGTATTACCATAAAAGGACTTAGGCAACGACTAGTAACTAATCAATATGCAACTTGAATTTCTGGGAAGGTAAGTTTGGATATAATTCAAAATCAACTTAATGATCTTTGAACTGTATATCTACTAACTATTTCTCCACCCCTATCAGTTCGCAAGATCTTTAACAACTTACCTTAATGGTTTTTCACCATTGCTAAAAATTCATGAAATTTTTCAAACATTTCAAATTTCTTTTGCATAAGGTAATATCTAGAGTAATCCTTTTAAGAATACAACGAAAACTCATATCCACCCCTGAATGTACATCCATCTGCGAATGAGATGAACTTACTTTATGTGGATATAGGCATATTAACTCTTTGCAGAGAATGATCTTGTCAAAACAACTATGAACAAGATACAAATGCCATAGATTTAAAAAATATGTGGTTGTATCTTTTGATGACTTAGGTTTAGTTACATCAAAGAGTTCTTAGAATAGTGCAAGTGGATTCTGGTCACAGAATACTAAACTCATATTCCATACTAACATACAGTTTGAATCCATTGATAGAAAATGGTTATTAAACACTTGTGAAAGTGTAACTGTATAATGAGCAATTCTTTCTTGGACCACCACTACTAATTTAACTCTAAGTCTGATTTGCCCATACAAGTAGGAGATTTTTAAGATTGAGGATTTATATCATTTAGGATAGAATTTCGGGAATATAATCTTATGCGTCATTAAATTTCTTAAGAGAAAATATAGAATGACATGAAATGATTTATAGACCATTCATCCAATGATATGTTATTGAGCTAATTCGAAATGAATAAGCTAAGAGGAATTAGAATAATTTCGTATTTAAATAAGAATCCAACGATGCTCCGATTAGCGAGAGTCAAAGTAATCTTATTTATACAATCTTCTTGTTTCATATTGTAAATACTAGTCTAAGGTGTCATCAATTGATGAACAACTAGATGTTGCATTTATAATATTTATCATTCGAGATCTAACACTATTATGTTTGTCTAATGTTGACAATCCATTAGGGATTTGTCCCATTAGAACAACAAACCAAGTTAGACCACCAATGAAGATTCGAAATTAAACTACAATTTAATAACAGAAAATAACATGGTTCAATATAAATTCATACACAATTCAGAAATTATTAAACACATAGCAAGTAGGAATGACAAGTGAAAATACTAAAACATACAATCCTAAATAATTTCTAAGGTCTTCAACAAACTGATATCAGTGTCCCGTTTAGGCGAGAGTCAGTGATACCATCCATTGAATAGAGTTGTCAGCTCATCTAAAATGATAAACATTCTAGCAACCTTTTATTCGATCAAGATTGGAATCCAGCGTTATCCCGTTTAGGCGAGAGTCAAGGCTATTCTATCTTATGAGCTTCCACCATTGTTTCATACTCTTGCAAGTCTTATACAGTCGCCACCATTAGGGTGATCAATACTATATAAAAAACTTACAAAAATACTTATCTTTCGAGATTAAAAGGTGCTAACTTGCTAATGAACGTTCCTCCATTAGGGAGGATTACTCACTAAAACAATAGCTATGTAAAACCAAAAATGGATATTGAATATCCTAATAATAATAAAGCTCATTATTTAAAGTGTATTTTCTTCTATTATTTATTTTAAATATATATTTATTTAACTGATATATATATATTTATAAATTATACTTAGATGGATATGAAAATAACGTGAATTATTTTCATCTTAGTAATAATTTCCAATAAATATTTAGAAAATTATTCAATTTAAGTTGTTTCATAATTAATTTAAATTAATTTACATCTCAAATTTAATTTTCTATAAATATATATTGCATTTCGAAAAATTGAAGTATATAAGAATACTATTTTCAACATTGCTTGTTAAAATAAAATAAAATAAATCTTGGAAAAATTATCTTAATTTTAACAAAAATATAATTTTCCTATTTATTTATATATTTAAGATAAATTTCAAATATTTAAGTATCATGATTAAGAATCAACTTAAATATTAATTTTCTATTTAATTAAATATCACTAGAAAAATACTTCAAGCAAAACAGATAATAACTATCTAGACTTTCATTGACTAATTAATTCAATTTCTAATTATAATATATTTTTGTTCATTTATTTTAATTAATCATTAAATGAAAAGAATCATTGATTTAAGTTGGTCCAAAATAAATAATTTTCAACTTCAATCTATTTTTCAAATAAAATTTGAAATTTCTGCATTTAAGAAATGCAATTTTCAAATTGTGGGAAAAAGATTAATAAAATAAAATAAAATATATTTTGAAAATTATTCAAATTTAAGTTGTTATAAAAAAAAATTCCAACTTAAAATAATTTTCTATTTAATTAAATGTCATGAAAATAACAATATTTAAGTATCATGATGAAAATCAACTTAGATATTTAATTTTTAATTTAATTAAATGTGTTAAATTCAAGAAATAAATAATTAAGTATAGAGAATGCTTTATTATTAATTTCTAGTTTAATACTAGAAAAAAATATTCTTAATTTGAATTGTACCAAAATTAATTATTAAACAACTAATTTCACAATCAATGATATTTTCCTATTTTAATATTAGAAATAATAACTAGTATAGAAATAACTATCTAGAAAATATCTCAATTTAATTAAGTATCTTTTCAAAATTTGGAAAATATCTAATTTAAGTTGTTATAGAAAGAATCTAAAATAACCAACTTAAAAAATTTCCAAATAAAATTTAATTAAATATCAAAATTAAGCGGTAACTACTTAATTTAAGAATATTCCATTTTAAGTTTAACAACTTAAAAAACATCTCTAGAATCTTCAATAACCAACTCATAGAATTCCTCAGCTTAATTTTAAATTCAAAAGATCGATATTCAAATTTAAGTTAATAAGAAAAAAAATTAGTTAGTAATAACTAATTTATAACTTAAATAGGAATATTTAATGAAATAATTAAAATATGCTTAAGAAAGAATCTAGTTAGTTAAAATTTTTTATTTAATTAAATACAAGAAAAATACAAATAGTTTATCTAGAAATAAATTCATTAAACTAAGTGTGTTTTTCTTAAATTAATTTCAAAAAATTTAAAATTAATTATGTTGCTAATCAATTTTATTAGGTTAAACTAATTTAATTAACTTAGTACAGTTATCCAAATCATGCAAATGAGTCTTCACAGTTGGGGTAGTTCATGTGAGGGGGAGCTGGGTTCAGTATGTCGTACCCACTTCTATTGGCCCCCAACTCTCACACAAGGCCCAAAAGAGAGGAATTTAACCTTAAAATAAATAACTGTTATTAATTGAATAGGCCCAAAAACTGGTGTGACATTTTATTTAGGAACAACCTATATGCATCTAAACATAAAGTAAACATATAGGCTCACACAGGCACACAGATTTGGATGGACCCTATCATGTTACTAGGTCAAACACAGATGAAAGAAGAATGTAAAATTTACCTGTTACAAATTATTTACTTGACCTATTGACAATTGAACCATGGGTTAAAATCAGATCATTGGATCTGTTAACAAGTTAACCATGACAATTTAGATCAAGCAATAATAGGTTTTAGAAAACTTACAAACAAGCTAAAACACATACTCCTGCAACAAGTTGAATTTGGATAGTTGGATGTAGGATTTATTTAATTTTAAATTAATTAATAAAAAAAAAAATTCGAAAATAATATTTAAATAAATAAAAAAATTCTGTTTTTTTTTTAAAAAAAATAAAATAAAATTAAACCTATAATTTTGAAAAATTAGGTTTCAACTAACCTAAATATCATTTCAAAAAAAATTTGCTAACCACCTTTTAAATTTCATGTTATTTTATAAATTAAATATTCAATAAAATAAAATAATAAATACATACCATTTTCTTATTTTATAATTTAATTTAAGTAAAAATAACAAAATTTAAAAGTTAGCAAAAATATATTATTTTTATTTAAAATACCATGATTATAGTAATCTTATTTTAAATCTAAATAAGGTCAAATTACTTAAAATAGAATATTTTATAAAAGGAATTTAATATCTGACCTTAGATTTAAAAAATAAGATAAAATAATCAAATTTTAAAAAATAAGAAAAGAAGTAAGCGAAAATAGATTTTTACCTATTTTTAAATTCAAATTACACTAATATCTAAAATTAATTTTTAATTTTTTTAAAAAAATTACTTTATTTCTGATAATTAGATTTGAAATATGAAAAGTAAAAATCAAAATACAAAACTACACAAAAAATCGGAAGTTGATTCCATGAAATAGCATGAAAAATCGAAGAAAAACGAAAAAACTTTGAGCTGTACGGACGGTGTGCAATCCAGGTGCACATCCTTGGGCACAAGGGGCTGCTTGGGCGCACAAAGGGTGCTACCAGCAGCCAGTCACACGCACAAGGGTGTGTCACCACCCCCGATTTTTCCAAAACTTCAAAAAATCATAACTAATTCAAATAAAATCGAAATTGAGTTCTATAAAAAAGGAAATTGCTTAATTTTTTCGAAACTATCCAATAAAAATAATTCCAGAAACGAAAATTTAATTATTTTTCATAAAATTTCACAAGCAACAATCAATCATCATATAACACACAGATCAACATGAAACCATCCAAATCATTACATATCATCGTTTTAATTCATATTTCATGAAAGTAAATCATTACCATGGCTCTGGTGCCAGTTGTTGGAAATATCTTACCAGGATCTAGATTTACTACCATGTATGTTTCATTACATCCTAATATGAATTCTAAAACAATGAAATAAACACATAAGAGTTTAAGAAAACCTTACATTGGGTGCAGCGGAATATAATGACTCCTTCCATTCGGATCTCTAGCCCTTGATTCCTTTCTGCAGCAAAGCATTATCAAGATCTGAACCTGGATTTCTTTCTCTACTTCCTTTGATGCTGATTCTCCTTCTTGATTGGATTCTACACAATCTTCCACACTATGATTGAGATACCACTTGATGTGTGTGGGCACTACTCTATCACTCAAGGTTCGAAATTCAAGAGAAGAAGAAGAAGAAGAGAGGGGCGGCTATGGCTTTTCTCTGAAAGGAACAATATGCAAGTCATAGTTTCCTAAAGCCAACACTTTCTATTTATAGAATGCCATCTAGGTTTAGGTTAGAATTGTATGACATTAAAATAATGAAAAATATAAATGGTACAAAGTGGCCGGCCATATAAGGGATAATGGGCCTCACTTTGCAATTTTGCCATTTTGTTATTTTTCAATCCTATTTTCTCAAAAATGCCAATTTTCTAATTTTAACCATTTAAATGTCAATTTTAATTATTTAATAACTAAAAATTAATTATTAAATAATATTGTCATTTAATATATTTATTAATTTAGACATATAAAGTATCTTAATTAATAAATAAACCTAGAATCTCTTTTCTTTACAATTTCGCCCTTGCTTAGTGAAAATTCATAAAATAGACATAGTCTAACTTTAGAATTATAATTGATTAATCAAAATCAATTAACAGAGTCTTACAAGCAGTATGGTCTCAACTAGTATGGGGACCATGGGCCTATATAACCGAGCTTCCAATAAGTCGAACCGAATTTACTAAGTAAACTCTGTAACGCCCTAATGCTAAGGCACGCTACAGTGCTTTTTCAATAATTGTGCAATCTTTGCTAACCAAAGAAATTTCTCGAAAAACGTGTCAAATTAAAACTTTTACATTAAATACTAAACTTTGTAATTTAATAAAATATTTACAAGTGCCGGGATCCCGATTTTTAAAACTTTACAAACTTTACTTTTCAAGCATACAATCCAAAATATACAGATTTACAGGTCGCACAGCGACTTTCAAAATACAACTCCCAGATGTCCCGAGACCGAACACTCCAGGTCGCGCTGTTTGACATGTACAATCTCACCCAAGCTCAGATTCACTCCTGTTCAGCTTTCGCCTTTCCTTTACCTACACATGGAAGCAAAAACTGTGAGTCAACAGACTCAGTAAGAAATGCATATAACATACCATATAATTTCTGACCTTTGAATAGGCGCCCATACACCTATTTACAGAGCTTAACAGATGAGTATGAACGTTCAATACCAGAGTACGACCACTATACCACATACACATCGTACCTCACTGTACGAGTGTTGGTAGGGTTTATCCCGATCACTGAGTAACACTGAGTGATGTACCACACACCTTAGCATTTTCCTATGCTTGTGTTGGTATCACTGTATCGTACTCAAATCAACAACAATCACTGTACCAATACACTCTATAACTTAATCATACAAGTGTTGGTAGTGTTTAACATAATTCAAGCATGCATATATAAACACTTATACACACATTCAGATAATCACATCATACATTATACACAGTTCTTACCTGTTTTCCGAATTCAAGTGTGCTGGCCGACCTGAACGGAATTCACGTGCTAGATGGATGCCCTAATCACAATAATGGTAAAACAGATGAGTGACTCGCTAAATCACTATCCGGGACTTAAAACTAGAAACTAAAGTTTCCCTATCAATAAACCTCATGGCAATACCCTAAATATCTCAAAATTGGCCAAAACTAGGGTTCTGGAAAATCCCCCAACAGGTAGACCGGTTCCCAACCGGCATCCCGGTTCTGGGTCACCAACCGGTCGACCGGTTGGTACAGACCACCCAGAACCGGAATTCCGGTTCATCTGCTGGGAACCAAAAATTATCCCCCTCGATTCAATTCAATCCCAAACTTTACCAAACTCTCTAGTATACCTATACAATGCATACACAATGATTTCCAGGCAGTAATTCACAGAATAAACCATTACAACTCAAGTTGCCATTAATGAGTAAAGCTTTGAACTTAAAACCTAAAATTGCATAAAAACCATCTACACCATTAAAACCAGCAGCTAGGACTTAGAATCAACTCAACTAAACCCTAAAATTCGAACCTTAAACACTTTGAAACCTACAGCCACTTACTCCCAAAATCACATGCTCAAACTAAGTAAAAAGCTCAAAATTTACATAAGCAAGAGTTCTAGGGCTTACCTTAGATAAAACCACTTTGAATCCTAGCTTAGATTCAAGGAAATGGAAGAAAAATTCAGGTTTGATCCTTGGTTTGCCTCAGCCAAATAGAAAGAGAGAGAGAGTTCAAGAGGAAATGCTTTCTTCTAATTTCTTTTCTTTGATTTTCCAAATTGGGAAAAGGATTAACTAACCCTTGGCTGAAAATTAAAATGCTAGGTGTCACACACTCATGGCAGCCACCTAATCCACCATTAACAAAAGACTAAAATGCCCTTAGACTTAAACTAGGGTATTTCTTTGAAACTAGGGGCAAAATGGTCAATTTCCATAACCCCGCTCAATCCCGATAATTTATTTCTCTAAAATATTTCCCACTATGAAATAGGGTTCTAAACTTACCCATATGATCAATCTAGCCATCCATCGCATTTCCGTTGTCGCCGAGCAAAAATTACAAAATTAACATATTTCACATATAAACAAAATAATACCCCTAGAGTTTAATAAAATCTCCGGAATTGAGAAATTATAACTCTAATATTATTTCTAAATATTGGGGTCCACATTCAAAATTAATTCACAAATAATAATAAAATAATAAAATAATAAAAATTAGTGTTAATTGCCTTTTCTAATCCACATTACTAGAGCGGTCATTACAATTATCCCCCCGTTAATAGGATTTCGTCCCCGAAATCTAACCTGAATAGTTCTGGATGTTGAGTCCTCATATCTGACTCCAATTCCCAGGTGGCTTCTTCCACCTTACTGTTCCTCCAGAGCACCTTAACCAGTGCAATAGTCTTGTTGCGAAGAACTTTTTCTTTCCTATCCAAAATCTGAACTGGTTGCTCTTCATAGGATAAGTCTGGTTGTAGTTCAAGGGCTTCATAACTCAAGACATGAGTCGGGTCTGACACGTATTTCCTTAACATAGAGATGTGAAATACGTCATGAACAGCTGATAATGCTGGTGGTAAGGCTAGCCGATACGCTACCTGCCCGACCTTCTCGAGTATCTGAAATGGCCCAATGAACCTAGGGCTTAACTTACCCTTCTTCCCGAAGCGCCGAATACCCTTCATGGGTGAAACTCGCAGGAAAACATGTTCCCCTGCCTGAAATGTGACATCTCTGCGCTTCGGATCAACATAACTTTTCTGCCTGCTTTGGGAAGCAAGCATCCGAGCTTTGATCTTATCAATAGCTTCATTGGTCCTTTGCACTAATTCTGGACCCAGGTACTTCCTTTCTCCTGTCTCGTCCCAATGAATAGGAGAACGACATTTTCTACCATATAACATCTCATAGGGAGCCATCCCTATTGTACTTTGGTAGCTGTTGTTATAGGAGAACTCAATTAAAGGCAAGTACTTACTCCATGAAACCTCAAAGTCCATGACACAGGCTCTCAGTAGGTCTTCCAAAATCTGGATAGTTCTTTCTGACTGACCATCAGTCTGAGGGTGAAAGGATGTACTAAACTTTAACTTGGTACCCATAGCCTTCTGAAGACTCACCCAAAACTTCGATGTGAACTTTGGATCCCTATCTGACACAATAGATTTAGGGGCTCCATGGAGACGAACTATCTCCTTCACATACAATTCAGCATACTGTTCCACTGAATAGGTAACTTTCACTGGTAGAAAGTGAGCCGACTTTGTAAATCTATCCACAATGACCCATACAGAATCATACATCCCTCTAGTTCTAGGTAACCCAGTTACAAAGTCCATTGCGATGTCCTCCCACTTCCATTCTGGAAGGATTAAAGGTTGCAATAACCCTGCCGGTCTCTGATGTTCAGCCTTAATCTGGCCGGGAGTTAAACACTTGGACACATAGTCCACTACATCTCTTTTCATCCCATACCACCAGAAGTAGGGTTTCAAATCTTGATACATCTTGGTGGTTCCCGGATGCAACGAATAAGGCGTGGTGTGAGCTTCATCAAGTATCTCTTTCTTAAGCTCATCAACACTAGGAACACAAACTCGAGCTTTATATAACAACATTCCACTGCTCGAGATTGAAAAGCCTCTAGGCCGACCAGCCACCACTTCATCTCGAACTTTAACTAGCTCGGGATCTTCCAGTTGTGCCTTTCTGATTCTCTCCAACAGATCAGATTGGAGTGTTAAATTATGCAATTTCCCGACCACAAACTCAATTCCTGCACTAACCATTTCCGAGGCTAGTTGAGGAGCTATCATAATCGTAGTACACACTTGACCGGGACCTTTTCATCTTAGAGCATCGGCCACCACATTGGCTTTCCCGGGGTGATACAGTATTTCGCAATCGTAGTCTTTAACTAACTCCAACCACCTTCTCTGCCTCATATTTAAATCTTTCTGGGTGAAAAAGTATTTAAGACTTTTATGATCAGTATAAATCTCACACTTTTCACCATAAAGATAATGTCGCCAAATCTTTAAAGCAAAAACCACAGCAGGGAGTTCCAAATCATGAGTTGGGTAACGCTGCTCATAATCCTTCAGTTGACGAGAGGCATAAGCTATGACTCTGTCAGCTTGCATCAGAACACATCCCAGACCCTGTCTGGATGCATCACAATAAACAATAAATTTCTCTTGATCTGATGGCAAAGCTAACACCGGAGCTGTTATCAAACGCTGCTTCAACTCCTGAAAGCTTGACTCACACTTATCTGACCACACAAATCTCTGATTTTTCTTGGTCAATTCGGTTAGGGGCATAGAAAGTTTAGAAAATCCTTCGACGAAACGTCGATAATACCCTGCTAACCCGAGAAAACTTCGAATTTCTGTCACAGACTTGGGCCTCGGCCAATTCTTCACTGATTCTATCTTGTTTGGATCAACCATAATTCCATTTTTCCCGACAATATGACCCAGAAAGGACACCTCGGACAACCAGAATTCACACTTTTTGAACTTGGCATACAGCTTGTGATCCCTAAGTCGTTGTAACACCATTCGAAGATGATGCTCGTGCTCCTCTTCTGATTGAGAGTATACAAGAATGTCATCGATAAACACTATAACGCAGTTATCGAGGAAATCCTTGAACACCCTATTCATGAGATCCATAAAGGCTGCAGGAGCATTGGTCAATCCGAACGACATTACCAGAAACTCATAGTGCCCATATCTGGTTCTAAAAGCAGTCTTCGGTATGTCCTCCTCCTGAATTCTGAGTTGGTGATAACCCGACCGTAAATCAATCTTTGAAAACACAGTCTTTCCCTGAAGCTGATCGAACAAATCGTCGATTCTGGGCAACGGGTACTTATTCTTAATCGTCAGCTTGTTAAGTTCCCGATAATCAATACACATTCTGAGGGAACCATCTTTCTTTTTCACAAAAAGAACCGGAGCTCCCCAGGGCGATACACTGGGTCGAATAAACCCAATATCAAGCATCCCCTGAAGTTGTAACTTAAGCTCCTTGAGTTCCGTTGGAGCCATCCTATATGGAGCTTTAGAAACAGGTTCGACTCCAGGTGCCGAATCAATTACAAAATCAATCTCTCGCTGTGGCGGCAATCCCGGCAATTCCTCGGGAAACACATCAAGAAAATCTTTCACCACCCGGACTGCCTCAGGCCCAAATGTTTCAGGTCTGCTGGAGTCAAATACTACCGCTAGAAATCCTACACAACCATTGTATAGTAAATCCCTAGCTCTCAACACAGAAATAACTGGGATCCGAGACCCCTGAACCGACCCAACATAAACAAATGGATCTTCACCTTCCGGCTGAAAAGTCACCATTTTACGCCTACAATCTATACTGGCCGAATACTTGGATAGAAAATCCATTCCCAGTATAATATCAAACTCAGTTAATTTCAATTCTATAAGGTCAGTACTCAATTCCCTATCCTCGATCCTAATCGGCATAGACCTAATGCGCCTATTAGAGATAACCAATTCCCCGCTAGGCATTAGGGTTCCAAACCCTCTTTCTAAAATTTCACAAGGCCTACCCAAAAGATCAATCACCCTTGTAGCCACATATGAACGAGTAGCTCCCGAGTCAAATAATACTGTAAATAACAAGTTGTTGACGGGAAGCTGACCTGTCACAACAGAAGGACTGGCTACAGCATCAGCTTGGGTAATGGCAAACACACGAGCAGGAACCGGTTTCACCTCAGTTTTCGGCTCCTCTTTCTTTGCCTGGGGGCAATCTTTCTTGAAATGCCCCACCATGCCACACAGGAAGCATGTCTTCCGGTTACACTCTCCCGGATGATGTTTCTTGCACCTTGGACACTCAGGATAAGAGTAACCCTGACGTCCTCCTCTGCCTTGGTTCCCACGGAACCGCTTGCTTTGCCCCGAGCCACCAGAAACTGGAACAACTTTTCTTTTCTGCTCAGTGGTGGAGTCACCACCATCCCTACCATAAACAGGAGTAGGAACAGTGGGGATTCCACCAACACTCGGAGTCACCTGGGGCTCCTGAAGAAATTTTACTACACCCTCGGCTCTCAAAGCCTTCTCAACCATATCTGCATACGTGGTTGCTTCAGTAGTGGTAATAACCAGATCATGTCGGATTTTTGCACTCAAACCCGCTAAGTATTTTTCCTTCTTACTGAAATCCGTGGGCACAATTCCTGCTGCCAATTTAGCCAACCGATCAAATTTCGTTGTGTACTCGGATCGACATACCCTCGCCCGAACTAGATCAGTGAACTCTTTCCGCTTTGCACTGCGGACCGCTTCATTGTAATACTTGGAGTTAAATAACTCCCTAAATTCCTCCCAGGTCATTAGCGTGACGTCCCGAGTGAGGGTTATCAATTCCCACCACACGAGGGCATCTTCCTGAAACTGGAAAGTGGCGCAGGTCACCCGATCATTTCTAACCACTCCCATGAAGTTGAGAATACGCTCAATCATTGAAAGCCATTGCTCGGCCTTCATCACATCAGGGCCTCCCAGAAACACTGGAGGTGCCTGTTTTCGAAATCTTTCGTACAACGGTTCCATACGGTTGCCAACAACAGGTTGTTCTGCTGGCACCGCTGGAACTGCAACGGCCTGAACTTCTTGAGGAGGCACGGCAGAAGGACCCTGCTGCCTCAACCTCTGAATCTCTTCATCTAGCTGGCGGATTCTATCCTGCATCTCCGCAAATCTTTGCTCCCAATCAGGAGGAGCTTGAGGTGGATTTACAGGGCGACCACCCTGAGCTCTGCCACGGCCACGGCCGCGGCCACGAGGATTTTGAGGATTCCCCTGACCGCCTCCTGTCTCAACCATGCCACCCTGACTTCTTGTATTTCGCGGGGCGTCCATTTAATAGGACTTAGCCTGCGAATCCATAAGCCGAAGCGGGGAGTGAACGACGATCAAAATTAACACCGCTCTTAATAACTTAAAGGCAACACACTTTCTTTTCTTTTAAAGAAATATAGTTAATTCAAATCTAATATGCTTCCTAACATGCTTTCACATCACACTTATTTAAAATACTAAACAAGTACAGGCTTACTGAACCGTGAACCGAGCTTTCTCTGATGAAGATTGTACATGTCATAGCAAGCTTCGGTAGACAAACTCGGCGCTTCGATACCAAAATTGTAACGCCCTAATGCTAAGGCACGCTACAGTGCTTTTTCAATAATTGTGCAATCTTTGCTAACCAAAGAAATTTCTCGAAAAACGTGTCAAATTAAAACTTTTACATTAAATACTAAACTTTGTAATTTAATAAAATATTTACAAGTGCCGGGATCCCGATTTTTAAAACTTTACAAACTTTACTTTTCAAGCATACAATCCAAAATATACAGATTTACAGGTCGCACAGCGACTTTCAAAATACAACTCCCAGATGTCCCGAGACCGAACACTCCAGGTCGCGCTGTTTGACATGTACAATCTCACCCAAGCTCAGATTCACTCCTGTTCAGCTTTCGCCTTTCATTTTCCTATGCTTGTGTTGGTATCACTGTATCGTACTCAAATCAACAACAATCACTGTACCAATACACTCTATAACTTAATCATACAAGTTTTGGTAGTGTTTAACATAATTCAAGCATGCATATATAAACACTTATACACACATTCAGATAATCACATCATACATTATACACAGTTCTTACCTGTTTTCCGAATTCAAGTGTGCTGGCCGACCTGAACGGAATTCACGTGCTAGATGGATGCCCTAATCACAATAATGGTAAAACAGATGAGTGACTCACTAAATCACTATCCGGGACTTAAAACTAGAAACTAAAGTTTCCCTATCAATAAACCTCATGGCAATACCCTAAATATCTCAAAATTGGCCAAAACTAGGGTTCTGGAAAATCCCCCAACGAATTGAATAGGTTCCCAACCGGCATCCCGGTTCTGGGTCACCAACCGGTCGACCGATTGGTACAGACCACCCAGAACCGGAATTCCGGTTCATCTGCTGGGAACCAAAAATTATCCCCCTCGATTCAATTCAATCCCAAACTTTACCAAACTCTCCAGTATACCTATACAATGCATACACAATGATTTCCAGGCAGTAATTCACAGAATAAACCATTACAACTCAAGTTGCCATTAATGAGTAAAGCTTTGAACTTAAAACCTAAAATTGCATAAAAACCATCTACACCATTAAAACCAGCAGCTAGGACTTAGAATCAACTCAACTAAACCCTAAAATTCGAACCTTAAACAATTTGAAACCTACAGCCACTTACTCCCAAAATCACATGCTCAAACTAAGTAAAAAGCTCAAAATTTACATAAGCAAGAGTTCTAGGGCTTACCTTAGATAAAACCACTTTGAATCCTAGCTTAGATTCAAGGAAATGGAAGAAAAATTCAGGTTTGATCCTTGGTTTGCCTCAGCCGAATAGAAAGAGAGAGAGAGTTCAAGAGGAAATGCTTTCTTCTAATTTCTTTTCTTTGATTTTCCAAATTGGGAAAAGGATTAACTAACCCTTGGCTGAAAATTAAAATGCTAGGTGTCACACACTCATGGCAGCCACCTAATCCACCATTAACAAAAGACTAAAATGCCCTTAGACTTAAACTAGGGTATTTCTTTGAAACTAGGGGCAAAATGGTCAATTTCCATAACCCCGCTCAATCCCGATAATTTATTTCTCTAAAATATTTCCCACTATGAAATAGGGTTCTAAACTTACCCATATGATCAATCTAGCCATCCATTGCATTTCCGTTGTCGCCGAGCAAAAATTACAAAATTAACATATTTCACATATAAACAAAATAATACCCCTAGAGTTTAATAAAATCTCCGGAATTGAGAAATTATAACTCTAATATTTATTTCTAAATATTGGGGTCCACATTCAAAATTAATTCACAAATAATAATAAAATAATAAAATAATAAAAATTAGTGTTAATTGCCTTTTCTAATCCACATTACTAGAGCGGTCATTACAAACTCCCTAACTTATTAATTCCTTATTGAATCCACACTTAGAACTTGGAATTGCACTCTCAGTCATATAGAACGCTCTATATGTTCCACGATATAGATACGCTATTAGTTATCCATTGTTACAATCCTAATTTGATCAATGGCCCTTTAATAGATGATCTACATTGAATAGGCACTAAATTACCGTTACACCTTCAATGTATTTTATCCTTAAAACACTTAGCTCCGTATAAATGATATTTCAGCGAAGTGAAATGAGATCTCCACCATTTATCTCTGTTTAGCCAAGCTCGAAGGATATCATCGTTTCACTTCTAAATTCCTATAGAAGTTATAGACTCCATATTTATGTTAGCGCTCCCACTCAATTATACTATCATGTTCCCAAAATATACGTATCACCCTGACCCAAAAGTAGGCTTAACTAACAAATCAAAGAACATATATAATACTCTTGAGATCGAACCTAACCATATTAGGATTAAGATCATTTGATCTAGGATCAACAGGTGATATTGAATTGAATAGATATTACGGTAAATTTTAACAAATTTAGTCAAAGTTCAATATCGGTCCCCTCCAATGTATACTCCATACATCCGATATTGGTAAAGTTTGCCAATGCCCTCGAAAGGACATAACACTTATCCAAGGTTTAAGAATACCTATCGCTGATTATCATGTCAGTCTAAATCCAGTGAACTGAAAAATCAGGGAATAAACTTTCGAACATATAATTAAGATTATATTCCACTGTGCTGACAACACTATAATCATTAACAAATTCATATGTTCTGGACTTAAATAGAATTCATACATTATATATATATAATCATGAAGTAAATCATGTGAACTATGCAACATAAAATGTTATTTTAGATCTTTATTAATAAGTAAATCTGATTATATTGAAATGGGTTTTATTTAGGGCACAAAACCCAACACTAAAACACATACTCCTGCAACAAGTTGAATTGGATAGTTGGATGTAGGATTTATTTAATTTTAAATTAATTAATTAAAAAAAATTGAAAAAATAAATAAATAAATAAAAATATTTTTTTCGGTTTTTAAATAATTTTAAATTAAAATAATTAATATTTAAAATTAAACCTACAATTTTTGAAAAATTAGGTTTAAACTAACCTAAATATCATTTCAAAAAAAATTTGCTAACTACCTTTTAAATTTCATGTTATTTTATAAATTAATATTAAAAAAAATATCATTTTCTGATTTATAATTTAATTTAAATTAAAAAAATAACAAAATTTAAAAGTTAGCAAAATATCTTATATCTATTTAAAATATCATGATTATAGTAATCTTATTTTAAATTTAAATAAGGTCAAATAATTTTAAAAAATAGAATAATTAAAAAAATTAATATCTAACCTTAAATTTAAAAAATAAGATAAAATAATCAAATTTAAAAATAAGATAGATAATTAAGCCACAAATTAGATATTTACCTATTTTCAAGTTCAAATTACACTAATATCATAAATTAATTTTTAAAAAATCCAATGAATTTAATTCTTATAATTAGAATTGAAATAGGAATAGTAAATATCTAAATACAAAACTATACAAAAAATCAGAAGTTAATTCCATGAAATAGTATGAAAAAACGAAGAAAAACGAAAAATTTGTGGGCTGTACGGATGGTATGTTGTTGCTGTTGGGTTTTATGCCCTAAATAAAACTCATTTCAATATAATCAGATTTACTTATTAATATAGATCAGAAATAACATTTAATGTTGCATGGTTCACATGATTTATTTCATGATTATATGTACATAATGTATGAATTCATCTGAAACCCTTTTCACATACTTGATCCTGTTTATTGTGCTGTCAACACATTGCAAAGTAAACATGACTATGTGAATAAAGTTTCCTAGATTTATCAGACACAGGATTTTACTGATATGATAATCTACAACAGAGTTTACTTGCATGTGGAGAAATGCTATGTTCTTTCCAGAACATTGGTTAAAGTAAAGCTCAGGTTGGATGCATGGAGTATGCATCGGAAGGGACCGATATTGAACTTTGACTTAGATTTATTAAACTTACCATAATATCTATTCAAGTCAATATCGCCTAGTTGATCCTAGATCAAACGATCTTAATCCTGTTATGATTAGGCTCGATCTCGAGAGGCTATTCGTGTTCTTTGATTTGTTAGTTAAGCCTACTTTTAGGTCAGGGTGATACGTACATTTTGGGAACACGGTAGTGCAATTGAGTGGGAGCGCTAACATAAACATGAAATCTATAGCTTCTATCTGGCGAATAGTAAGTAAAGGATGATCTCCTTCGAGCTTGACCAAACGAAAATAAATGGTGGAGATATCATTTCACATAAGCTGAAATATCATTTATACGGGGTTAAGTGTTTTAAGGATAAAATACATTGTAGGGTGTAACGGTAATCTAATCCCTTTACAGTGTAGATCATTCATATAGAGGATCATTGATCAAATTAGGATTATAACAATGGATAACTAATGATGTGTCTATATGGTGGAACATATAGAGCATTCTATATACTGAGAGTGCAATTCTAAGTTCTATGCGTGGATTCAACGAAGAATTAATAAGTCAGTGAATTTAGGTAATAAATTCTTGATCTGCTTATTGGAAGCTCGGTTATATAGACCCATGGTCCCCCCACTAGTTGATATAATATTGCATATTTGCTAATTATGATACTTTGTATGGTTCAATTAATAAATACGATAAATGACAATATTATTTAATAATTATTTATAGTTATTAAATAGTTAGAATTGGCATTTAAATGGTTGAATTAGAAAATTGGCGTTTTTGAGAAAATCAGATGCAGAATTGAGAAAACTGCAAAATCCAAGTAAGGCCCATTACACTACATGGCCGGCCACTTGGAATGATTTTTCAAACTGATATTTTCATTATTTTAATGCCAAATAATTCAAACCTAACCCTAGTGGAATGCTATAAATAGATAGTGAAGGCTTCAGGAAATACACACTAAATTTTCTACTTTTCATTCAGAAAAAAAAGTGAGCCTCTCTCTCTCTCTCCCTATCTTTGGCCGACCACTCCCTCTCTCTCTTCCTCCTTGAGATTTCGAAATACTTAGTGTTAGAGTAGTGCCCACACACAGCAAGTGATACCTCAATCATAGTGAGGAAGCTCGTGAAGAAAGACTTTCAGCACCAAAGAATCAGAGAAAGAGATCCAGGTTCAGATATTGATAATGCTCTGCTACAGAAAGGGATCAAGGGCTAGATATCTGAACGGAAGGAGTCATATTATTCCACTGCACCCAATGTAAGGTTTACTAAACTTTATATGTGTTTATTTCATTGTTTTAGAAAGTTCATATTTAGGGTGTTAATCAACATACTTGTGAGTAGATCTAAGATCTTGGTAAAATAATTTCCAACAGTTGCATACACATCCGCGCGCGCCACAAGGAGATCTGGCCGAGAAAACTCGGCGCTGGAGTGTCCCAGCAGGATTTCCGCGCGCGGAATGGGGTATGAGACACCCCTATGCGTGTTGCTCGGACAAAATCTTGTCCGAACACGCATCTGGCCGAGGGAATGGGCCATCTGCGTGCGCGGGATAGGTGATCACCTTATCTTTTTTCAAATCTTCAAAAAATCATAGCTAATTCAAATAAAATCGAAATTGAGTTCTGTAAAAAAGTAAATTGCTTAATTTTTTCCAAACTATCCAATAAAAATAATTCATGAAACGAAAATTCAATTATTTTCACAAAATCTCACAAACATCAATCAATTATCATATAACACACAAAACAACATGAAACCATCTAAATCACACAAAAATCGTTTTAAGTCCAAATTTCTTGCAAGAAAATCAATTACCATGGCTCTGAGGCAAGTTGTTGGAATTATTTTACCAGGATCTTAGATCTACTCACAATTATGTTGTTTAACATCCTAAATATGAACTTCTAAAACGATTATGAATAAACACATATAAAGTATGAGAAACCTTACATTGGGTGCATTAGAATAATATGTATCCTTCCACTCAGATCTCTAACCCTTGTATCATTTCTGTCGCAGAGTATCACGAAGATCTGAGTCCGAATGTCCTTTTGTTGAATCTGGATTCTTCACGATGCTCCACACTATGATTGAGCTACCACTTGCTGTGTGTGGGTACTACTCTATCACTCAAGGGGTTCGAATGAACTATGAAGAAGAGGGAAAGATAGGTGGCAGCTAGGGTAGGCAGAAGGCACTTAAGTTTTCTCTGAAAGGAATAAGATGCATCATTTTTTCCTGAAGCCATCACTACCTACTTATAGTATGCCACCTAGGGTTAGGTTTGAATTATTTGGCATTAAAATAATGAAAATATTAAATGATAAATCCTACATAAGTGGCCGGCCAAGGCTTATGGATATGGGCCCTACTTTTGCAATTTGCTATTTTATCATTTCTACATCTCATTTTCTCAAAAACGCCAATTTTCAAATTCAACCATTTAAATGCCAATTTCAACTATTTAATAAATAAAATGAATTATTAAATAATATTGTCATTTAATATATTTATTAATTAGACTGACCAAAGTCTCTTAATTAACAAATATACCCTAGAACCTCTTTCTCTATAGTTTTGCCCTTGCTTAGTGAAACAATTCATAAACTAGACATAGTCTATTTTAGAATTATAATTGATTAATTAAAATTTAATTAACTGAGTCTTATAAGTATTATTGTCTCAACTAGTGTGGGGACCATGGGCCTATATATCCGAGCTTCCAATAAGCAGACCAAGAACATACCAAGTAAATTCACTGACTTATTAATTCTTTGTTGAATCCACGCATATAATTTAGAATTGCACTCACTACTACAATGTAAGCCTTTAGCTTCCCTTTTTTCAACCCAATTTATAAAAAGGGAAGCTAAAGGGTGTGAAAATATCTGCATTGACATTTAGAGGCGGTTTTTTGGTAAAAACCGTACGTATAGAATGTATATATATCTATGCCGTCGGTTGGGGGTTGGGGAAAATCAGGGTTTTGTGAATAACCCTATGGCATCGGTTATTGGGTATTAACCGACGCCATAGGTGCTGCCTTTATTCGACACGTGGCACCTATGGCGTCGGTTAATACCCAATAACCGATGCCATAGGGTTATATATCAGACCCTTTGAGCATCGTCTTCCTCACTTCCTCATTTCACACCTTGCTGAACACGAAGAACAGCCACCCACAGTAGGCCCAAACCCACGAAAAAACCCTCGCCAACCACCACTAAAACAACCTTATTCTCCCTCATTTCTTAACCATTTTACCCCATTTTTGTGTTAAAATCTTCTATTTTCTATACCTGAACCTATACTGTAAAAAAGTTTAGTTTTTTTCCCCTCTATATACCAAAGCGAACCTATTATAAAGAAAGGTGGGGGGTATAACTCCGGCCACCGATTTTAGCAGAGAAAACGTTGAGTCTCAACGTCCACTAAGGTATAAATATGCTTTCTATTCATTTTATTTATGTACATTGGTATTATTTCGTTTTTTTAAATTTTTTTAGAATTTTTTTATTTTATTAATATTATATTGTGCGTGTTCTAGAGGTGGTCGGATTTTTGTTGCATTTTATCGCAGGATTGCATTTATAAGGTAAATATTTATTAACTTGATATATAATATATATGTATATATTTTGTGTTTTATTATTGAATATGTGTTTATATATATGTTTTGTGTATATACTATTTGTGTATTTGTATTGTATAATTATTTGTTGTGAATGAGAATGAGAGGTAGTAGGAATTTAATTAGTTTAGAGATAAAGTTTTTAAAATAATGGTAGTGTGATATATAATTGATTATATATGTATATATATATTTATATGTTATTTTTAAAAAAATTAACTATGGAAATTAGTAACTAGCTAGTAACTTACTACTTTGTTTAATAACTAGTAAGTAATTTAATAATTAAAATTTTAATTTGGTTGTATATTGCATTATGTTATAGGTTGTGTGCTAATATTTGAGGGTCGACATATTTCGGTGTTGATCAGATTTGCAATAGGTATATCCATCCGCTAACCTTTTGTTAGTATAATTAATTATCAATGCATGCTTAGTTGAGTTTGAATATCATAAATATTTATCCGTAGTGAAGTAGGTTCTGCGAATACATGTACTGCAGTTGGATGGCTGGATAAATTTTGTATTGTTTATGTTAGTTTCTTTGTTCTGTATTGTTATATTTGTTTTGTTTGTTACTTTAGGCACTTTTAAAATTTTTGGGAACGTCCAATTACAGCTGTTATGCTGCCAAAATTTCGGTAGAATTTGGATCAAATTTTATTATAAAAAAACATAAATGTTAAAGGAAAAGTACATAACATAAATAACTAGGTTATTACTCGCTAGTTGTAAGAAATTAGGTGACATAACACATTCATATTTGACTCAAAATATGTTTGTGTTAGTAGGTCTTTATATTTAACTCAAAACAAGTTCGTGTTAGTAGCATGATTATCAATGTCAAAGTTCATACACAGCTTTAACAAAACGACCAAGAACCAAGGTCGTTTATCCCTGCACGACAAATCATTTAACCAAAACAATTTGTCGTTCTTCCTTGAACAAAACAAGGCAAGTGAGCTAACCCTAGCTCAGATCTTGCAACAAAACCTTTGAGAGTTCAAACAATTCTCTCTCTCTCTTTGGTTCTCAAACCCTAGAACCAGAGATCCTTCTCGATCAACCAAATCGATCTTCCCGGAAACCTTCCCCAGAAAAACCACAAACACAAACACACACATATCATAACCAAAACAGTAAAGAGAGATTAAAACAAACACAAGAGTTATAGAGGTTCGCCCTAAATCAGGGGTACGTCCTCTTTCGAGCTCGCCATGAAGAACAATCTCAGATCTGCATTATTGATTTTCTCTCGATTTTTCTTTTTCTGTGTTTTCTTTTGATTCTCACTAACTCTCTTTCTCTTTTCTTTGCATGTACACCTGGAACAACAACTATGAGAGCTCCTCTCTCAAATCTGGGTCTTCGGCTTTCTGCTATCTCTCAACATGAGAGATTGGTAAGTCTCTTCCCTCCTTTTATAGCTCCTGATTTAGTTGTAAGGTGTGTAACCGAATTTTTGTTTAAATTCAGTTACACCAAGTTGTTAAGTCTTTGTGTCTGGTGAGTGGGTAAAGCCACGAGCCAATTTAATTGTATTTCCTTCTTCTGGTAAAACTGTAAACAAGTGGTCCAGGGGAGATCTAATTTAACAGTTCATTTCTATATTATGACTTCAAATTATTTTTATACTATCTTACTTATATTCCAATATAATTTTGTAGTGCGCATTGGACGCTAGAGGTCGTTATGCCAAAGAAAGAACGATTGATGGCGGTGATTCACGGTGACGATTGAGGTTGTGTAGTCCAAGACAACCTAAAAGCCAAGTGGATAGAACGATTGATGGCGGTGATTCACGGTGACGATTGAGGTTGAAAGGTCTAAGAATTTTTCCTCCTTATGTAATTTTTTTAGATTAACTTGTAGTTAGATTTATTAACTTATTAATATTTTGGACTAATTTTACATTAATGTTTGTGTAATATTTAATTACTTTTATGAAATGAAATTATGTATTTTAGCCAATTTTAAAATTAATATAAATAATATTTAATTTACCTTTTATAAAATAAATATGTAATTTAAATTAAATAAAATAATATATAAATTAATAAATATATAATTAAAATAAATTATATAAAATTAAAAAAACTGGAAAATGCTTGCTTTTGGCGTCGGTTCCTTCGCCACATATGGCGTCAGTTATTAGCTAGGAACTGACGCCGTATGTACTCTATGGCGTCGTTTCCTAGCTAATAATCGATGCCATAGGGTACATACGGCGTCGGTTGTTTATAACCCCTTTAGCGTCGCCCTGATCAGCGTCGGTAGCGAATTTTGCCAAAACCGACGCTGAAAGGGCTTAAAAACCGCCTCTAACGGAGGTTTTTGTAGTAGTGACTCTCAGCTATATAGAACGCTCTATATGTTCCACCATATAGACACACTATTAATTATCCATTGTTATAATCCTAATTTGATCAATGATCCTCTATATAGATGATTTACATTGTATAGGGATTAAATTACCGTAACACCCTACAATGTATTTTATCCTTAAAACACTTAGCCCCGTATAAATGATATTTTAGCGAAGTGAAATGAGTACTCAACCATTTATCTTTAGCCAAGCTTGAAGGAAATCATCATTTACTTTCTATTCGCCAGATAGAAGCTATAGATTCCATATCTATGTTTAGCGCTCCCACTCAATTGCACTATCGTGTTCCCAAAATGTACGTATCACCCTGACCAAAAGTAAGCTTAACTAACAAATCAAAGAACACGAATAACACTCTTAAGATTGAACCTAATCATATTAGGATTAAGATCATTTGATCTAGGATCAACTAGGTGATATTGAATTGAATAGATATTACGGTAAGTTTAATAAATCTATATCAAAGTTCAATATCGGTCCCTTCCGATGCATACTCCATGCATGCAACCCAAGCTTTACTTTAACCAATGCTCAGGAAAGAACATAGCATTTATCCAAGATGCAAGTAAACTATGTTGTAGATTGTCATATCAGTAAAACCCAGTGTTCTGATAAATCTAGGAATATCTTTAATCACATAGTCTTGATTACTTTCCACTGTGTTGACGACACAGTAAACAAGAACATAAGTGTGATAAGAGTTTGGATGAATTTATAAATCAAATAGATATGTAATTGATAATATGAACTAAATAATACAAATGAATGAAAAATACTTCTGTTTCTTTATTGATATCGAATAATAGAGCTTACATTGAAATGGAGTTTTATTTAGGGCATAAAACCCAACATCTAGATCCTAGTTTTATAATTCCAACAATTAGGTAGGAAAGAATTGAGTAACCAGACTTACCATCTTTACCTTAATTTCCATAAATTGGAAAGTTAGACAACTTTCCTTCCAACGATAGATTGCTTAATATTCAATTCACATATAAAATAAGAAAACCAATATTTATACACAGCCGAAATTAAACAATAAATTAATAAATTATATTTATCAATTAAATATGCCAAAAATAGAATTAACAAGAACATCATTACTAGTCCTTAATCTTTTTAATCATCATCGAGAGGTAATAATAGAGGAGAAGCCACACCAGCATTGTATAAAAGCTTAACAAAGTGCAACATTAAACATGTCTATATATTTGTACATATTTTAGAAGTAATGTATCCTTAAATATTTACTTTACTATAAGATAACAAGTTGTCACTAATGATGATGGAGATGGCCAGGGATATAGGTGTTCAACTTTTAAATATAGATCATGATCTATATATGGGATTTGATCAAGCATAAAGTTTATTCAAGATGAGCTTAGATTGAAAGGTTAATATGGCAAATTAGCAATTATTGAGTCTTGAAAAACAGGCAGAGGCAGAGGCATAGGCAGTGTAGTAATGGGTGTTGGAGGATTGTTCCATTGAGGAAGAGGGGCAATAAGAAGTGTTTGAAGCAATGGCCCAGCTTCAACCACAGCCTGCAAAAGCCTCCCTTTCTTGGGCAATGGTTTATCATAAATCCCTTCTTCTATAAGACTATTACACACAAAAGATTCATTATCACTCATTCTCTTCCTCATTTTACTCCTTCTGCTCCTGTTGTTGCTTATAATTTCCATGCCCACCACCTGAGGCTGTTTTTCCAACCTTGTAGTGCTGGAACTGCTGCTTGTTAAAGTAGGGGCTTCTGTTGTTGCTGCAGCAGCATAGTACGGTTGGGTGTGTGCGGTGTTGATTGATATGTTGTCATAATCTGATGATGTGCTAGCTTTTATTAGGATATGCAACTGGTTTCTTACTTCATCCCTTTGTTTTTGTGCTTCATATTTTTCTTGCAAAGCTACTTTATTGAGATGAAGAAATTTCCTTGCTACCTTTTGGGTTTTCTCTTTCTCCTGTTTTAGCTCCTTTTTTGCTGATTCCAATTCCAACATGGTACACACAAGCTTGTCTTTCAGCGATTCAATAATTCTCTATCGAAGGTAACCAATTATCCAAATATTAACATATTTTTCATGAAAAATAATATGTTAATTATATTTATATAAGAAACTTTTTTGGTAGATTGATCGCCATCCAAAAGAACTCCCTATATATTATATATACCACAAACAAATCTTTTATATTATTCGTAAAATCTTTATAATAAGTCAATTATGTCTAAGCTAGTAAAAGTTTATAGTTTGATATTGTTGTGAAAAGTAACAGCGTAACTATTTGTTTATCTCCAAAAGTTGAACATATCTTCTCAAAAGACAAAAACAATAAAGAAAAACAAAAGATTGCACACATTTTTATATATATATGATTACTAAAAACACCAAAGGGCATTAAAAAATACTTAAAAAATACAAATTCATCACTTTATTAGTTTATATATATAAATCTATATATTAATGAGTGAGAACAATAGAAGCCAATCTATGCAGAAAAAAAAAGAAATAGATTCTTACCTCTTGACTATCAGAACTCAATGGGCAAGAATACATGATATGTTATTTATTTTCTCTCACTAAACATGTGTGAAATTAGTATAAATGAGAGCACATAATATAAGGCTAAATCATAAGGACAGAAAGGAGAATAGGATTAAGATGATGTTGACTTCTATCGAAACTTACATAATATAAGAAAATATTTTTTAATGGGTATACAAGGAAAGAACATTACTATTAGACAATGTCAATACATTAATATGATCATGTAGTGCATTATGAATAATTAGAAATTTTTTATATTATTTATTAAATAATAAAATATGAGACTCGATATTAAATTGTACCAATAATTTAATATTTTTTTTATGCTATTTAGCATCATGTCTTTTAGTATTTATAATTAAAAAATGTTAAATATAATTTAATACATATCTATTTATATATTTTGAAAATTTTTGATATATTTCAATTTAATAATTATTATAAAAAATGTTCATCACACTTGTAAGGTGTTATCACACTGATATTATTAATAAACAATGTAATATATACATTATCTAAAATACGAAGAGTATAAGCTTTTTTAAAATAAATAAATAAAGAGGAAGAGTATAAGTTAAGTCAAGATAAAGTTGATATGTTTTAGATGTATAAAACTCATGCACGCGTTTATGTATGTAATTAAAAGGACATATTTTTTTTTTTTCTATTCTTGTAGGGATTTGTTTTCTTATCTCTCATTTATCTCTTAAATATATATATATTTATTTATTGATGAATTAAATCAGCCATGATCCCATGAGTATATATTTTTCTCACATATTTAGGGATGAATTTTTTTCATTACAAATTTTAATAATAGTATGTAAATAAAGAAGACGTATAATTTCAAAATTATAATTTTTTTTATTATATTTGGTTGCGCTCGACAATAAATTCTACTAGGACTATTATAAATGGTTAAATAGTTAAATTAATCAAATAGCTTTAGTTATTGAACAAATATAAGTATAAAGTAAATGGATAAATTCAAATATAATTATTGAACAATGTTACCGGCATGGTAGAGATATCTACTATATCTGTTGGTCTAACTTGAATTTTATTTATAAACGCATTTTTTTTAAAAGTAAATTAAATTTACAGTTAAATATATAAAATTGAACATAAAATACACCACCACCAATACGAGTGGGAAAGGGTGGGATCAAATCTTGAGCCAATCATCAGATCTAATATATCTATAAGCTGTCCTATCCTAGTGGTCACACATAAAGTTAAATTAGCTGTAGTAAAATTGAATCGTGAGGCATCTTTTGATATTATAAGTATAAAAATATAATTAAGTTGAATATAACTTAATTATTTATTATATAGTATAAACAAGAGTCAATATAATATATGTTTTATATGTAATATATATAGTTATATGCTGATAATTCGAAGACATAAAACAAGAGCTTTCATCATCAGATACGATTTTCTCATCGATCCAAAATAGTTTTATATATATATACCTTGATACAACAAGCAAAAAATTCTCTTTTACTTAATAATATTAATTATCATTTCAAATTATATTGTAAATTAATCCTCAATGTCATGACAAACTTAATGTCATCATCATATATTGATAATATAGTAGTCTTTTATATAGATCTATGTGATCAGGGGCGGATCTGTTGGGATTTTATGCCCTAAATAAAACTTATTTCAATCTAATATGATATGTTATCAATATAAAATTAGAACTCATTTATGTTTACATGTAGTTTTCATATTTATGGTTTAAAATGTACAAAATCTGTTAAGTCCAGAACATATAGTCATTCACAATTACATTCATGTAAACACAGGGGAATGTGATTGTGATTATATGCTTCAAAAGACAATGTCCCTGATTCATCATGCACTGGATTTACATTGATGTGATAATCAGCGATGAAGTGTACTTACACATTGGATGAGTGTTATGTTCTTTTCAGAACATTGGCAAAGTATTCTAGTTTTGGATGTATGGAGTACTATACATTGGACTGTGACCGATATTGAACTTGGTAAGGATATTATAATCTTACTGTTGTATCTTTCTAAGTCAATATCACTGGTTGATCTTAGATCAAAAGATCTTAATCCTGATATGCTCAGGTTCAATCTCAGCAATCTTATTCATGTTCTTTGATTTGTTAGTTAAGCCTACTTTTTGGTCAGGGTGATACGTACATTTTGGGAACATGATAGTGCAATTGAGTGGGAGCGCTAAACATAGATATGGAATCTATAGCTTCTATCAAGACATAGAAGTGAAACGATGATTTCCTTCGAGCTTTGCTTAATACAGATAAATGGAAGAGCTCTTGTTTCAGTGATTATATTAGCTCACTGAAACATCATTTATAGGAAGCTAAGTGTTTTAAGGATAAAATACATTGAGGGTTAAAACGGTAAATTTATCCCTACTCGGTGTAAATTATCTATATAGAATCTTTGATTATTGAGATTAGAACGATTGTTAAATGTTTATAGTGTATCTATATCGTGGAACATATAGAGCGTTCTATATGACTGAGAGTGCAATTCCATGTTCTATGGTGGATGCAATAAGGAATTAATAAGTCAGGGAATTTACTTGGTAAATTCTAGTTCTGCTTATTGGAAGCTCAGTTGTATAGGCCCATGGTCCCCATACTAGTTGAGACCATACTGCTTGTAAGACTCAGTTAATTTATTTTAATTAATCAATTATAATTCTAAAATTAGACTATGTCTAGTTTATGAATTTTCACTAAGCAAGGGCTTGATTGTGAAGAAAAGAGATTCTAGGTCTTATTTATTAATTAAGAGACTTTATTAAGTTTAATTAATAAATATATTAAATGGAAATTTTATTTAATAATTAATTTTAATTATTAAATAAATAGTTTTGGCATTTAAGTGGTTAGAATTGGAAAAATGACATTTTTGAGAAAATAAGAAAAAATTGTCAAAAGTAGAAAAATTCCCAAGTGGGGCCCACTTACTATGGCCGGCCACTTGCAAGGGATTTTCCATTTAATTTTTTCAATATTTTAATGCCTAATAAATCCTAACCTAAATCTAGGTGGTTGCCTATAAATAGATAGTGATGGCTCACACTTAAAGATGATGAAAATTCACCTTCAGTAAAAAAATTTCCTGAGCTTTCTTCTTCTATTATTTTCGAACCAGCCCTTCTCTTTCTCTCTTCATATTTTCATACCTTGAGTGATAGAGTGAGTGCCCATATAAATCAAGTGGTTTCTCAATCATAGTGTGTAAGGCTGTGAAGAATCCAGAATCAAGAGAAGGACATTCGGGCTTAGATCTTGGTGATACCCTGCTACAGACAGGATACAAGGGTTAGAGATCTGAGTGGAAGGAGCCATGAATATTCCGCTGCACCCACTGTAAGGTTTCCTAAACTTTATATGTGTTTATTTACATTGTTTTAGAAATTCATATGTAGGAGGTTAAATAACATACATGGTAGTAAATCTAGATCCTGGTAAAATATATTCCAATAGGATCTACATAGAAGCGAGATGGGACAGTCACTCTCTGAAAAAAAAAAATCGAAAAAAATGTATATATATTTTAACTAATTACAATATATATTTCTAAATAAAAGTGACATTTATGAACATAATACAAATTTTAGTATAATGATAAAGCTATTTCATGCACATAGTGAAAGTCAAGACTTCTAATTCCTATAAAAATATGTTTACTTTAGTATTTAAATTTTAATTTTTGAACCTCCTCCGATAAGACTTGTATTTAGTATCTTAATTGTTGAACTTAATATTTTTATTTTTACTTTTTTTTGCTCTATACTATATTTAATACTAAAATACAAATTTGTATTAATTTTTAACCTATTATACAATGTAGAAAGAAAAAAAAAAAGAAGCCCCCCTCACTTACAAAAAAAAAAAAAAATGTGTTGTCCCTCTTAATTTAAATTTTGGATTTGTTATTGTCTGTGATTAATTTATAACTCAAACTTTTTTTTTTTAAAAAAAAAAAAAGAAATTAAAATTTCATTGAAGATAGATAAGAAAAAAGCTCAATCCATAAAGTGAAAATAAAGTTGTACAAATCTCAACAAAAAAAAAAATCAATCATAAAATAAACCACACCGATTGCAAAGTAGATAAAAAAACATAAACCTAGCTGTAGAAAAATGAAGGGACAAACCCCACAAAATGAGCATCAAAAACCAACATCACAAAGGACAACAGAGAGTCCACAATTACTATAAAAAAAATAAAAAAAAATATACACAACCTCAGTCTAAATTCAAAAGCATATTGAACACAAATAAAGGAGTACTGCCACATCATATAGACAATAGGAGTCTACACTCAAATTTTTTTTATTATATAAATTGATCGCGACCTTATTACAATTTGTGAGATGTCACTTATTAACCAAATAACTTTGTATTTTGTGACATTGGATTTTGAGAAGAAAGAAAAATATTTGAAATAATTTAATATAAAGATTGATAAGATTCTGCAAGATCATAGCATTGTTATATTATTATTTAATTTATATAACAAGGACGAGAACATGCACGTTAACGCATGCATGAGGTATAGATTATGTAATATTATACATTAAGAAAATAATAAGACTAAACTAATTATATTTGAGATATTTGGACAATAGTACTCAAACTTTACTTCATTTTTGTTTTTGGGTTGATGTTAGTGAGTAGCTGTTACATATTAAATAGACTTGCCATTACATTAGTCTGCATCACTTTAATCATTTATATTATATTATGTTAGATAAATTAACAATAAACCTAAAATCTATTTGTATATAATATAGAACACGATAATAATATATGATAATTAAGTATATGCGTACCTGATTGATCCATAGTGATTACCGTAATTTGATAGTGCAATATTATCAACTAAGTCTTCCTCCCTAGATCTCTAAATCAGAACTAGTTATTTATCTGATTTTCAAAAGGTATACAATTGTGATGAGACAATATGTATTTATAGAGTTAGGGAGAGGACTTAGCTACAAAACCCTAGTTGGATTGGGCCTGCTCATCAAAGGCTTCAGTTAACTAGAAAAGCCCACACTTCTGCTTCACCTGGACTTTACACACAGATGCTAAGCCCACTAACAATTTATCACCAACAATATGGGCTAACACAACAAAGAACTATCCAATCAACCCAAGTTTTAATAAAACCAATAAAATTTAATGTAAGCCCAAATAAAAAGTCTAAAATTCTCTCACTTGGGCTACATTAATTTTCATACATATATATATTATATTAAATAATTTTGTTTGAAAACGACTCATGGTTTAAACAACAGGAAAACACTTGTGGCCACTTTAAAAATGATAGTTCTCTGATAGCATCTCAACATACCAGTCGAATTTCACATTTGATAATGAACTATGACAATCATATTGTTTTTAACTCAACAAAAGACATTCTATAACACCCTAACTAGCATAGACGTGTTGACGCGATTTTAAACGTACTGTGCAGCTCGTTGCTAATCAACGACGTTTATGGAAATCGTGATTAATTAAAATTTTACTTTTTAATTAGAACTTATAACATAGTATACAAAATACTTTGGGATCCCATTTACAAAACACTTTACAAAAGTTTACTAGTTCTTTACAAAATATTTGTCGCCCATCGACTAACTACAAAAGCACTGTTGTCCCGAGAATCGTACGCTCCAGGCCTAACCGCCCTGACATGTACAATCTTCATCGGCTCATCCTCACGGTTCCTTAGCTTTGGCCTTGCCCTTACCTACACATAAACATAGCACTGTGAGTCGACAGACTCAGTAAGAAAAGCATAATATTATAAACATACTAAATTCCGGGTTATAACCAAGTGCCCATAGACCTGATCATAACCCTAACTGAATCAGGGACGTCCATGACAACGTATGATTAACCGCAAATCTAGCCTATACTCGGTACTATAGTCGTACCGATGTGGTAGTAGTTAATCCATACTAACTGATAGCCTAGCATATATCTGTTGGCATCTCGGTGCAACTCTATGTACACCTCACTGTTGCCCTGATATGCTAATCTGACGGCTATATAAAATTTGCCTAACATATATCTAATATGTTAATCTGAAGGCAACTGACATGTACGCTAAACATGTATAAGCATATGCATAACATTATACTAATCTTACCTCGATTCCGAATTCAGGTGTGTCGGTCAACCTGGGTGGAACGAACTGCTCGGCGAATTACAGGCTCCTAAACCATAATAATCACAACACTGATAAGTGACACGCTAAATCACTTCCCGAGGATTTAAACTTGAAACTAAAAGTTTCCCTATCGATAACTAGCATGGAAATACTCTAAATAACACAAAAATGGAAAGAACTAGGGTTCCCAAATTTTCCCCAACCAGTAGACCGGTTCCTCAACTGGAATTCCGGTTCTGGGAAAAATTCCTGGAAGCCAACTGGTCGACCGGTTCCTACTGGCCTCCCTGAACCTGAATTCTGGTTCAGTGCATGAATTTTTCGAAAAAACCATAACTCAACCAATTCAACCCCAATCCTCCCCAAACTTTCCAGACCTGTTCTAAACTTCCTAAAGGTCAATAACAAAGCAACAAAACACAGCTTCATGCACCATAACAAAAATCACCATTGATGAGTCAAGCTTGAGTTCAAAAACTCAAAGCTTGCTCATCCAACTAATTGGCTAACAAAACCTGCTTAAATCACCTTAAATAATCATGATATAACTACAGAAAAGATACCCAAACTCAAACAGCAACTACAGCAGCTAAATCACCATTTCATTCATAAAAACCAAAGTTTTGAGTTAAAAATTCCAAACTTGCTTCAATCCAACCAACATTCATCAAAACCTATTCTAATCCACTAAATTAAACATACTTTAACTACAGAAAATAACAACAAACATACACAGTAGCTACCACTATCAAAATCATCAAGCATGCAAATTTTCTCAACTCATAAATTTCAAGAAAACAAAGAACAAGTTACAAAAAGCTTACCAAGAACTTGAGCTTACTAAAATCTTGAGAAAACAGTTTGAATTACCAAAGAAAACACCAAAATTCTTGCTGCTAAAAGAGGGGCCGAAAGAAAGAGAGTTTAAGAGAAAAATGGATTTTGCTTCTTTTCTTATCTTTTTTCCAATTTTGTAAAATGAAAGATAAAATGATTTTATTTACTTATTTCAGCCAAAACTAATTAATCAAAATCAATAACGCTTCATTTAATTGATCCACATAAAACACTAAAAGGGTAAAAGACTAAAATGCCCTTGCCCACACAAAACTAATTTAAAGGATACTAAGGGTATTTTGGGAAATTCTAAATTTCCGACTAATCCCGACATTCCCAATGTCTAAATAAACTGCCCCACTATACTAAAATACTAACATGTGATTCTACTGAGCCATACACCGCGTTCCATGTTGTCGGGCACCGAAAATGCAAAATTATGAGATTTCACTATAAGACATAAAAATGCATTCTGAATTCAAATAAATCAACATAAATAATTATTTAAATATCAATAAATAATTTTCATAATTAAACCCTAAATATCTGCTAATTTCCAAATTAAACTAAGCGGTCTTTACACATTCATAATCACAAATACCAAAGTATTAAATCGACATGGTCAATAAGTCTAGTAGTGTGGTAAGGAATTATGTTCAACATCTGATCAATTTAAAATAACATAATATCCTTATCAGTCTTCAATTTCACTGATACCGTGATGCTTAATAAATAAGCCAGTGAAATTAATCATACACCACTTAAAATAAGTTAGTGTCACTAAATATGCTTAAAAAAATTAAGCCAACAAAATATCATTGTCATTAAGCAAATAAATTTAAAAGACAATGATCACAACAATATGAACCACATGCTTTCAATTCAATCATTCTCGAGAATATAACAAAATATAATTGAAAACATATCCATTCAATAATAAAATATTGAAACATAAAATGCAGTTCATAACTTTATTTAGAAAATTATAAATAATAATTTCTAAAAACAAACAGAAAACAAAACTCCCACTAACCCAAAAGATCAAAAGATTCTAAAATGCCCATATTAACAACATGTTTATTAAACAACACGGCACTTAACCCTTTGGTTAGAGGATCTGCTAACATCGACTCGGTCTTGCAATTTTCAATGACAATGTCTCCTTTCTTGACCAAGTCCCTAACAGTGAGATACTTTATTTCCATATGTTTAGAAGCACTACTAATCTTATTATTCTTTGAAAAGAAAACAGTAGCATTATTATCACAATAGATTAGCATAGGTGTCGAAATAGAATCAACCACTCGTATCTCCAAAATAAAATTCTTCAGCCACAAAGCTTGCAAAGATGCCCCATAACAAGCAACAAACTCAGCATACATAGTAGATGATGTGATCAAAGTCTGTTTAACACTCTTCCAAGAAATAGCAGCACCAGCCAAGGTGAAAATATAGCCAGATGTTAACTTTAAATCATCTACACAACCACCAAAATCTGAATAACCAACAACTCGAAGATTGTCAACATGCTTATACACAAGCATAAAACTCTTCGTTCTTTGCAAATATCTCAAAACTTTCTTGGCTGCAACCCAATGATCATGGCCAAGATCAGATAAATATCTCCCAAGAATATTGACTACGAAAGCTATGTCAGGTCGAGTGCAAACCTGAGCATACATCAAACTCCCTCCTACACTTGCATAAGGGATGTTCTTCATTGCTCCTCTTTCTAAGCCGTTTTTAGGACATTGTTGCTTAGTGAACTTGTCCCCTTTCAGAATAGGAACAGAACCATCTTTACATAAATCCATGTTGAACCTTTTGAGCACAAGATTAATGTAAGCTTCTTGAGATAAGCCACGAACTTTTCGATTCCTGTCACGATGGATCTTTCATATCAAAATTGGAAGACAGAAATTTTTTGGTCTCATTTAGTAATGACAAATCACTGTTGGCAAGTAAAATGTCGTCTACATAAAGAACAAGAAAAATATAACGACTGTTGGAATTTATTTTACCAGGATCTTAGATCTACTCACAAGTATGTTGTTTAACACCCTAAATATGAACTTTCTAAAACGATAAATAAACACATATAAAGTTAAGAAAACCTTACATTGATGGCAGCGAAATTAATGTCTCCTTCCACTCAGATCTCTAACCCTTGTATCCTTTCTGTCGCAGAGTATTATCAAGATCTGAGCCCGAATGTCCTTCTTCTTTGTGTGTGATCCTTCACAGTCTTCCAATCTATGATTGAGGTACCACTTGCTGTGTGTGGGCACTTAATCTATCACTAAGGTTCGAAATTTATGAAGAGGAAAAGAGAGAGGGTAGGTTCGGCTATAGAAGAGAAATGGAAGGCTCAGTTTTTCTGAAGAGAGAATTTTGTGACAGAAAGCTTATGAAAACTTATGATTTGACTGAGCCATCACTTTCTATTTATAGGCAACTACTAGGTTTAGGTTAGGGATTATTTGGCATTAAAATAATGAAAATATCAATTTGAAAAACCTATCCAAGTGGCCGGCCATGGTGTGTAATGGGCCTTTACTTGGATTTTGCAGTTTTCACAAATTTTATTTCTATTTTCTCAAAAACGCCAATTTTCCAATTCTACCCATTTAAATGCCAAAACTAATTATTTAATAACTAAAATAGATTATTAAATAATATTTTCATTTAATTTAATTATTAATTAGACATATAAAGTCTATTAATAAATAAACAAACCTAGAATTTCTTTTCTTTACAATTTCGCCCCTGCTTAGTGAAAATTCACAAATTAGACATAGTCTAACTTTAGAATTATAATTGATTAATCAGAAATGAATTATTGAGTCTTACAAGCAGTATAGTCTCAACTAGAATGGGGACCATGGATCTATATGCTGAGCTTCCAATAAGTGAACCGAATTTACTAAGTAAATCCCTACTTATTAATTCTTCGTTGAATACATTCTTAAAACTTAGAATTGCACTCTCAGACTTATATAGAGCATACTAAATGTTCCACGATATAGATATGCTATCTCATTTAACCATTGTTATGATCTTATTCTGATCAAAGATCCTCTATATAGATGATTTACATCGAGATGGGATAATTTTACCGTTCTCACCCCTCAACGTATTTTGCCCCTTAAAACACTTAGCTACCTGTAAATGATGTTTAGTGATCTAAGAATTAGTCACTTAAACAAGAGCTCATCCATTTACCTCTATTTAGCTAAGCTCGAAGGGAATCATCACTTGACTTCTATACACCAGTAGAAGCTATAGATTCCATATTGATGTTCAGCACTCCCACTCAATCATACTATCATGTTCCCAAAATATACGTATCACCGTGACCCAAAAGTAGGCTTAACTAATAAATCATAGAACATGAATAGCACTCCTGAGTTGAGCCAATGCATATCAGGATTTAGATTCTTTTAATCTTAAGATCAACTACTGATATTGACTTGGAAAGATATGACGGTAAGTTTATAATATCTTAACTAAGTTGCAATATCGGTCCAGTCCAATGTATACTCAATACATTCGAAACTAGTATACTTTACCAATGTCCTGGAAAGAACATAACACTTACTCCAAGTGTAAGTACACATCATCGCTGATTATCACATCAGTGTAAATCCAAAACACTAATGAAACAGGGACTTAGTCTTTTGATTCATATGATCACAATCACATTCCACTGTGTTGACAATACTGTAATTGTGAATAAACATATGATCTGGACTTAACTGATTTTGTGTGTAAATATAATAAACATATTAAACCATTAGCCTGTAAAATTCATGCAAACATAAATCACTTCAAATTTCTTATATTGATAACTAATCAGATTGTAAAGGGTTTTATTTAGGGCACAAAACCCAACAAACTCCCACTTGCACTAACATAAAACAAACTGTGCAAATAAATCAATCTGTTGTCTTGATCTTCAGATCAACTGTAGTATATTTGAATCCACCCAAACTTCTGGAAACTAGTTAATAAATACATTTATGAAACATCCTTTACTATATGCTTTACTCATCAAGGGATAATGAAATCTTTACTGTTTTGAAGTACATCTGAATAAACAGAAGACATATCTCTCATATTTTAAAATATGGAATTGAGATAATACAGCGTAGACTTTTCTTCAGTAAAATAACCTTCTGATAATTTTGAATTTACAAAGTTATAATTCTTCTCTGGTAGAGCTTGAGTTATTATAGAATAACTCATCCACCCCCAAAGTAACCACCATCTCATAATTTCGAATGAGTTGGTGAAGATACAAGGATAACTGATATACAGTTCCTTAATATCTAACATATATATCACTTTCATAAATCTTTCTTGAATATCTTCTAATGTTCCTTATTTGATTACATCTCAGATAGCTCCCACTCAATAGCAGATGTCCGGTTAAATAATTCTTTTAACCTCTTATTGTTTGGAGAGTTATCTAGTTGTGACTTTTGTACTAGTCTGAAACTTTAAGTTTCTTTTAAGACTGAATCATCAACATAGCAAACTAGTATTTGAAGTAAAAAATACATGCGAGAGATTAAGTAATCAAAATTAAGATACCATACAAAGTTATGAGGATTAAGAATTCTTAGTTCAAGTCATTCGAATAGACTGAACTAGAATTCTTTTATCTTATTCTCATAATTCTGATAAGTTATATCTATCCACATGAATGGTTAGATTTGCTTTTCAGTAGTGTTCTTAAGTTCGTATCACAAGTGTCAACCTAATGAAGATGGGTAAAGAATTTTAAAATTCTCCCACTCAATTAAGGTAGTGTGAAACATTATCAAAGAACTTTTATAGGTATCAATTTTTACTACAACAGTAAAACTAAATTGGAACATACAATCAAGATCAAGGATTTATATTGATAATAGCTAATTCATTATATTACTTCCATGTTTAAAGAAAATATGTGTTACATAGGGTATTGTTGATAAACTTCACCCCTAAGTATATAGAGATTATGATCCACCCCTAAAGGTTGTAAATACAATCCAGAGTTCATTAGATATAAAGGATCGTTGAACTGCATAGTTTTCTTAACTTTTCTCCACCCCTATCAGATCAAAAGATCATTTTATTAAACAAATTCTTAATAATTGTATTAGAATTAACAATTATTAATAAACATAGAAATAATTTCTAGTGTTTATTTAATATAACTCTATGAAGAGTTGTAAATATTATAGAATTTGCATCAATAATAAAAATACTTACACATACAAACATACAAATATAATGTGGTAATTGTTGTTTAAGATAAAGTAAATGAAGCTCAATCTCATAAATTGCAATTTGTTTGAATAGTAAATAAAATAAACTTTATTAATTAAAAAAAATGTATTGCAACAATATGAGAAAAACAGGGATAAAAATCCCTAACTAAAATTCGAAATCCAAATTGTCTTTAAACTAAAACAATTAATTCAAAAATAGATAAATGAGCTTCATCTTCATCTTGGACGATCTTCACCCTTTGTCCTGCTTTCCAATCCAACTCATGAAGATAGCATCTGAGTTCAAGTAGCTTGGCCTATAAGAAGAAGAAACAAATAAACAAAGTTAGTCCAGAATTAATAATCCAATTGGATAATAATTCACTAAAACTCTTAAAGTTTATAGAAAGAAATACCTTGTTTCTTTGCAAGAAGTTTAGGACATTGGGGTTTCCAATGACCTTTCTCATTGCAGTAGAAACACTTTCATTTGAGTGCATCACCAGAAGCAGCAGCCTTTTTGTTTTTCATGGCTTTGGCACGCTTCTTGGTGTTTCTCCACTTCTTCTTAGATTTGGGTTTAGAAGCAGAGGCAACATTTGCCTCAGGTTTGAGCGTCCCATTACCATTCCCAGAATTTTGAGGATTACTCCCTTTCTTCTTGGGTCCTCCAATCAAATTTTCAGATGTCTGAAGGTCATTGACTTACTCATGAAAGTCTATGTCCTTTTTATTCATGACATAATTTGATGTATAGGGCAGAAATGCTGGAGTCAGACTATTCAAAATAAGGCTTACTTGAGTAGTGTGATCCATTTCAGCACCATGATCCTGGGCTTCTTGGAAATAACTTGCCATGAGGAGAACATGATCACGGATTGGAAATATTTTACCAGGATCTAGATTTACTACCAAGTATGTTTGATTAACATCCTAATATGAATTCTAAAACAATGAAATAAACACATAAGAGTTTAAGAAACCTTACAGTGGGTGCAGCGGAATATTATGACTCCTTCCATTCAGATCTCTAGCCCTTGATTCCTTTCTGTAGCAGAGCATAATGAAGATCTGAATCTGGATCTTCTTTTCTCCTTCTTTGATGCAGATTTTTCATAGTCTTACATACTATGATTGAGGTACCATTTGATGTGTGTGGGCACTACTCATTCACTCAAGGAATTTTTGAAATTTAGAAGAGAAGAAAAGAGAGAGGAAAGTGGTGGCTCAGGAATTCACTCTGAAAAGAATGAGATTCAATTGTGTGTAGTTTCCTGAAGCCATTACCTTCTATTTATAGAATGCCCTCTAGGTTTAGGTTAGAATTATGTGGCATTAAAATAATGAAAAAATAAAAAATGGTAAACCTCTTGCATAGTGGGCGGCCCATATAAGGAAATTGGGCCTCACTTTGCAACTTTCCCATTTTGTTATTTTTCATTCCTATTTTCTCAAAAATGTCAATTTTCCAATTTAACCATTTAAATGCCAATTCTAATTATTTAATAACTTAAAAATAATTATTAAATAATATTGCCATTTAATATATTTATTAATTTAGACATATAAAGTCTCTTAATCAATAAATGAACCTAGGATCTCTTTTCTTTACAATTTCGCCCTTGCTTAGTGAAAATTCATAAAGTAGACATAATCTAACTTTAGAATTTTAATTGATTAATTAAAATCAATTAACTGAGTCTTACAAGCAGTATGGTCTCAACTAGTATGGGGACCATGGGTCGATATAACCGAGCTTCCAATAAGTCGAACCGAATTTACCAAGTAAATTCCCTAACTTATTAATTGCTCATTGAATCCACACTTAGAACTTGGAATTGCACTCTCAGTCAAATAGAACGCTCTATATGTTCCACGATATAGACACGTCATTAGTTATCCATTATTATAACCCTAATGTGATCAATGATCCTCTATATAGATGATTTACACTGTAAAGGGATTAAATTACTGTAACACCCTACAATGTATTTTATCCTTAAAACAATTAACCCTGTATAAATGATATTTCAGCTAAGTGAAATGAGATCTCCACCATTTATCTTCGTTTGGTTAAGCTCGAAGGAAATCATCCTTTACTTTCTATTTGCCAAATAGAAGCTATAGATTCCATATTTATGTTAACGCTCCCACTCAATTGCATTACCGTGTTCCCAAAATGTACGTATCACCCTGACCCAAAAGTAGGCTTAACTAACAAATCAAAGAACACGAATAACACTCTTGAGATTGAACCTAACCATATCAGGATTAAGATCATTTGATCTAGGATCAACAGGTGATATTGAATTGAATAGATATTACGGTAAGTTTTAATATATCTAATCAAAGTTCAATATCGGTCCCTTCCGATGTATACTCCATACATCCGATACTGGTAAACTTTGCCAATGTCCTGGAAAGGACATAACACTTTTCCAAGGTGTAAGAATACCTATCGCTGATTATACCATGTCAGTCTAAATCCAGTGTTCTGACAAATCAGGGAATAAACTTTTGAACATATAATTAAGATTATATTCCACTGTGCTGACAACATATAATCATGAAATAAATCATGTAAACCATGCAACATAAAATGTTATTTCTGATCTTTATTAATAAGTAAATCTGTTTATATTGAAATGAGTTTTATTTAGGGCATAAAACCCAACAAACTCCCACTTGCACTAATATAAAACAAAAAGTGCATTTCAAATAATCATTAACACCTTGATATACCAATCAAGTGTAATAGTAGTAAACTCCTCGTAATAGGATCTGACAGGTTGAATTAAACACAACCTCTTCTCCACCATTTCTCTTCCTTAATCACAAAATCCTTGATAATGTGAAATTCCTCTCTATATGTCTACTCTCTTGGGATACTGGATTCTATAATTTATGCAACTACTTCTTGGTTATTCAGGAAATAACCCTAGTAGTTAAGGCAATTTGGAACAGTGCCACAAATGTATAGAACTTTCCTTAGACTGAATAAGTATCTTTCCTGCAACTTTTAACATTCAGTCTCTTTCTGGTAGACCAAGAGATTTCAGATAGGTTTTTACACTTCTCCAAAATCACTACTCCGCCCTTAGAGTAATCACCATCCTATCAGCAGACTTTCTAGCACAAAGGCAAGTCTCGAAATCTGATGTGGTGTAGTCTAAGAGTTTTAAACACACCCTTATCGACTAACATATAGCCTCTTCTTAATCTTAAGATTTACTTGATTGTCTTCTAATGTTCTTCTCCTGGATTAATCTGATACCTACTCATTACTCCCACTCAACAGCAGGTGTCTGGTCTAAGGCATACAAAAGCATACCTGAGACCTCTCACTGTTGATTCAAGAAATTCTTTCATGGCTTTATCTTCTCTGGAATAGTTGAGACTTTTCCTTAGATAAATAAAATCTATATCTAAGAAGTTGTGAAGCTTCTATAGATTTCCATTGGAAGGAAAATGCATCAGCATCTCATGCTTGCATTAGAGTAAGTAATTACCAGGTATACCACAAGCCATAGGTTTAGATAAACTCAAACCTATAATACTAGGAACAGGAAGTTTTGTTAAGTCCATTGAATAGACTTATTAACGAAAATTTCCTTTCATGTCCTTGTAACAGAAAACTTTAGGGTACTCCATGTGAATGGATCAAACCATGATTCTCTTGGCTTTCTTCTTAGTTTCTTATCTTGACAATCCATTACTAGTTTAAACTCACAATGGATTTTAATCACTAGTGTCTTCCAAAGTCATAAGGAGGTAAAGTTCCTTGAAACTCTCCCACTACGACAAGATACCGTGAACTATGTCTAAGAAAACTAAATGGTATAGACCTCTTCAGTTGTGTTAAGACAACAGAGGCAGTGGGATCATCTTGTAAAATAAGATGATAGAACACTTTTTGAATCAAGAAAAAATATCTCCTTTATTTGCTACTTTATTTTCAGACTTAGTCATTTTCTTAGAAAAGTAGTATTTGTTTAAACAAACACTTTCTTATCTAATGACTATGGGATGCTCCACCTCTAATCACTTAGAATAGCTAACAAACATGCAAACCAAGGTTAGCAGTTCTAGCTTTTCTTAAGATTTCGATTAGGTCATCCATGAATCTAGTAATGATTTACATTAAGTATACAACCATTGCATCATTCTGAAATTTTATTACCATAGAAGGATTTAGGCAACAACTAGTAACTAATCATCAATATGCAACTCGAATTTCTGGGGAGGTAAGTTTGGATATAATTCAAAATCAAATTAATGATCTTTGAACTGCATATCTACTAACTTTTTCTCCACCCCTATCAGTTCGCAAGATCTTTAACCACTTTCCATTGCTAGAAATTCATGAAATTTTTCAAACATTTCAAATTTCTTTTGCGTAAGGTAAAATCTAGAGTGATCGTTTTAAGAATACAACAAAGACTCATATCCACCCCTGAATGTACATCCATCTGCGAATGAGATGAACTTAATTTCAGTGGATATAGGCATATTAACTCTTTGCAGAGAATGATCTTGTCAAAACCACTATGAACAAGATACAAATGCCATAGATTTATAAAATATGTGGTTGTATCTTTTAGTTACAACAAAGAGTTCTTAGAATAGTGCAAGTGGATTTTGGTCACCGAATACTAAACTCATACAGTTTAAGTCCATTCAAAAAATGATTATGAAACACTTGTGAAAGTGTAACTGTATAATGAGTAATTCTTTCTTAGACCACCACTACTAATCTAACTCTATGATTTGCCTATACAAGTAGGAGATTTCTAAGATTGAGGATTTATATCATTTTGGGATAAAATTTCGGGAATATAATCATATGCGTCATCTAATTTCTTAGGAGAAAATAATACTTTATATGATTTATTGACCATTCATCCAATGATATGTCGTTAAGGTAATTCGAAATGAATAAGCTAAGAGGAATTAGGATAATTTCGTTTTAAATAAGAATCCAACGATGCTCCGATTAGCGAGAGTCAAAGTAATCTTATTTATACAATCTTCTTGTTTCATATTGTAAAATACTAGTCTAAGGTGTCATCAATTGATGAACAGCTAGATGTTGCATATACAATATTTATCTTTCGAGATCTAACACTACTATGTTAGTCTAATGGTGAAAATCCATTAGGGATTTATCTCATTAGAAAAACAAGCTAGGTTAGACCAACAATGAAGATTCGAAATTAAACTACAATTTAATAACAGAAAATAACATGGTTCAATACAAATTCATACACAAGTCAGAAATTATGAAAGCATATAGCAAATAGGAATGACAAGTGAAAATACTAAAACATACAATCCTAAATAATTTCCAAGGTTTTCAACAAACTGATATCAGTGTCCCGTTTAGGCGAGAGTCAAAGCTACCATTCATTGAATAGATTTGTCAGCTCATCTAAAATGTCAAACATTCTAGCAACCTTTTATTCGATCAAGATGTGAATCCGCATTGTCCCGTTTAGGCGAGAGTCAAGGCTATTCTATCTTATGAGCTTCCACCATTGTTTCATATTCTTGCAAGTCTTATACAGTCGCCACCATTAGGGTGATCATAAACTATATAAAAAACTTACAAGATTACTTATCTTTCGAGATTAAACGGTGCTAACTTGCTAATGAACGTTCCCCCATTAGGGAGGATTACTCACTAAAACAATAGCTATGTAAAACCAACAATGGAGATCGAATATCCTTATAATAATAAAGCTCATTATTTTAATGAGGGTCGTATTTTCTCCTAATATTTATTTTAAATATATATTTAATTAAAATTTCCAATTTAGAATGAAAAATTCCAAATATAAATTTTAATTTAAAATTTATAAATTATACTTAGATGGATATTAAAATAACGTGAATTATTTTCATCTTAGTAATAATTTCCATAAATATTTAGAAAATTATTCAATTCAAGTTGTTTCAAAATTAATTTACAACTCAAATTTAATTTTCTATAAATATATATTCCATTTCGAAAAAGCAGTGTATAAGAATACTATTTTCGAAAATGCTTTAAAATAAAATAAAAATAAATCCTGGAAAATTACTCTAATTTTATGTTGTCCCAAAATTAATTAAAAATTAATTTTCAACAAAAAATATAATTTTCCTGTTTAATTAAATATCTAAGAAAAATTTCAAATATTTAAGTATCATGATTAAAAATCAACTTAAATATTAATTTTCCATTTAATTAAATACACTAGAAAAATACTTCAAGCAAAACAGATAATAACTATCTAGACTTTCATTGACTAATTAATCCAATTTCTAATTATAATATATTTTAGTTCATTTATTTTAATTAATCATTAAATGAAAAAATTATTGATTTAAGTTGGTCCAAAATTAAATAAATAATTTTCAACTTTAATCTATTTTTCAAATAAAATTCGAAATTTCTGCATTAAAGAAATGTAATTTCGAAATTTTGGGAAATGATTAATAAAATAAAAATAAAATATATTTTGAAAATTATTCAGCTTTAAGTTATTCTGAATTAAAATTCCAATCTTAAGATAATTTTCAACTTTAATTAAATAACATGAAAATAACAATATTTAAGTATCATGATTAAAAAAAAATCAACTTAGATATTGAAATTTTCAATTTAATTAAATGTATTACATTCAAGAAATGAATAATTAAGTAAAGATGAAACTTAATTATTAATTCTAGTTTAATACTAGGAAAATAAACTAAACTTAGATTGTACCAAAATTAATTATGAAACAATTAATTTTACAATTTATGATATTTTCCTAATTAAAATTAGAAATAATAATTAGTACTAGAAATAACTATCTAGAATATATATCATTAACTAAGTGTTTTTCTAAAATTAACTTTAAAATATTACATGAAAAATAAATTTCATATATTTTAAAAGTTAATTATGTTGCTAATTCAATTTTAGTTAGGTTAGACTAATATAATTAACCTAATACAATTATTTAAATAAGGTAAATGGGCCTTCACAATTGGGGTAGTTCATGTGAGGGGGAGCTGGGTTCAGTATGTCGTACCCACTTCTATTGGCCCCCAACTCTCACACAAGGCCCAAAAGAGAAGAATTTAACCTTAAATAAATAATTGTTATTCATTGAATAAGCCCAAATCTAATTGGGCCTAAATAAATTTACTTATGTCAAAATTTATTTTAGCAACCTAGTCCATTTACTTAGTAAAAACTTAAATGGGCTTCCTATATGCATCTAAGCCCAATAGCAAACATATAGGCTCACACAGGTCAAATGATTTGGATGGGCCCTATCATGTTGCTAGGTTTACACAGATGAAAGAAGTACAAAATTTACCTGTTACAAATTATTTATAAGATCTATTGACAATTGGACTATGATTAAAATCAGATCATTGGATCTGTCAACAAGTTAATCATAGCAATTTAGATCAGATAAATAATAGGTTTGTTAAAAAATTTTGAATAAACAATATAAAATTAAATAAACAAACATTGTCCATGTAACAGATGTGAAATAAGATATTAATATAATTAAATTATTATTCTTAAACTAACCAAATAAAAGAAACTAATTTTAAAATATCTAGGTTTATTTGAATCAAATTAAATTAAATATCTAATAAGATCAATGATTTGAAAGGAAAGAATCTTCAATATCACTTTCAGATCTTATAATTTAATAAAATAAACCAATTTTAAAATAGATTTGGTTAGATAATTAATATTTTAGGAATAAAATAATAAATGAATAATAATTACCATAATTATATGTCAAAATATCTCAAATTAAGCAATATTCAAATCTCTACAAAAATATCTATGTTATTTATATATTTAAGATATGATTTATAAATTTCCAATAAGAAAAAAATGATATATATATAGAAAAAATATTATTTTAAAACTTATAATTTATATTTAACAAAATAATAAATTTTGAATTTGAAAATATTATGGTAAGTATATCTATAAAAATATCTATGTTAATTTCAAATTTATTAATTATTTAATTTGTCATATAAGATAATTTTAATATAATATTTTAAATAAAAAGACAAAGTTATCTTTTAATTTAAAATATGTTAAATATCAAAATATCTAATCTTATAATTAAATAATATATAAATATTAAAGAAGTTAACAAATTTTAAATCTCACCATAATAGAAAATATTTAAAATTGGAAATATTCCAAAATAGAAATATTTAAAATTGAAAAAATTCCAAATTAAAAATATTTTAAAATTAGAAATATTTCAATTTAGAAATATTTAAAAAAGAAAAAATGAATTTTGGGAAACAATCCCATGAAAAAATTGGATTTTTGGGGAAAAAACCCACAAAATTCGCAATTTGTAGGGGTTGCCAGGATAGACTGCATGCAGAACCCATGATTTCCAATCTTCCAAAATTCATATCTTTTTCGTTTTTCATCGGAATTAAGTTCCGTAAAATCAAAAATTGCTTAATTTTTCACAAGGAATCCAAATAAAAAAATTTTCATGGAAAAAATTCATACAACATAGACATTCATCATAAAATCACATAAACTAACATGAAACCATCTGTAACACCCTAACTAACATAGGCGTATTACGTGATTTTAAACATGCTGTGCAGCTCGTTGCTAATCAACGAGGTTTATGGAAAAACGTGATTAATTAAAATTTTTGCTTTTTAATTAAACTTAGAAAATAATATTACAAAAGACTCGGGATCCCGATTACAAAATCATTTACAAAAAAGATTTAACTGTTTATACAAAATAATGTCGCCTAGCGACTAGTTACGAAATCAGCCTCGCTGTCCCAATGATCGTACGCTCCAGGCCTAACCGCCCCGACATGTACAATCTTCTTAAGCTCGCTCACGGTCCATCAGCTTTAGCCTTGCCTTTACCTACACATCAACGTAAACCTGTGAGTCGACAGACTCAGTAAGAAAAGCATAATAATATTCATACATAATCCCGATCATGATCAGACGCCCATACCCCTGATCATAACCCTAACTGCCGTGTCCAACACGATACTGAGTCCCGCTACTGCCGTGTCCAACACGGTACTGAGCCACTACTGTCGTGTCCAACACGCATCGAGTTCCGAACGTTCATAGGGACGGTACTATTGACACGTAATGCTGATCGGCCGAACCGGTCATACTCCGACCGCCGGTCATACTCCAAACTGTACCGACGTGTTACTATATCCACCCGATCGGCCGAACCGGTCATACTCCGGCTGCTGGTCATACTCCAGCCTGTACCGACGGGATACGTCAATAGTACGGAACCACCAACCAAGTGTCAGCCTGATCGGTCGAACTGGTCATACTCCGGCTGCTGGTCATACTCCAGCCTGTACCGACGTGACAGGGTTGGATGGTTCGAAGCCAACATACAACTAATGTAATATAACAGGCTTCCTACATGCTCGCTAAACATGTAATCTACATATGCATACTGTTATACTAATCTTACCTGGATTCCGAATTCAGGTGTGCCGGTCAACCTGACTGGAACTTTAACTGCGCGGCTGACATGTGCTCCTAAACCATAAAAATCACAACACTATAAGTGACACGCTAAATCACTTCCCGGGGACTTAAACTAGGAACTAAAAGTTTCCCTATCGATAAAAAGCATGGCAATACCCCCTAAAACATAAAAACGAGGAAAACACGGGTTCTGAAAATTCCCCAACCGGTAGACCGGTTCTGCAACCGGAATTCCGTTTCTGGGAATTACTGGACCCTCATCCGGAATTCCAGTTGCACAACCGGAATTCCGGTTCCTCGCAGGAATTATTCAAAAATTCATAACTAGATCAATTCCAACCCAAATCACACAAGATCTTCCAGAACTGTTCTAAATGACCCAAATAACCATTCAAAGGCAACAAGACTACCCAGAACTCACAGATTCACAAAACACCATTAAAGCTCAAGCTTTGAGTTCTAAACTCAAACTTGAGTAAAATCACCTAACATGCATTCAATCTATGCTTCAAACTCATAATCAAGCTAATAACAACTTCAGAAACTAGAATCAAACTCATGCAAACATAACAGCCACCAAAACCTCCATTTTTCTTTGAAAACCCAGGCTTTTTACATAAAAATCTATCCAACTAGAACAAGGAACTCAAGCATGCAATTCAATCTACTTAAACCTACTTAATTCAACATTTTAATCAAGGAAACAACAACAACAATAAACAGCAGCAACATCACCAAAATCATCATGCATTACTCAACTTAATTCATCAAAACTCAACAATTTTTAAAGAAGCAATGAAGAGAAGCTAACCTAGCTTGAAGAATGCTTAGATTGGAAGAGAAATTACTTGAAAATCAAAGCAAGAACCCAGCTCCTTGCACCCACACACTCAGCCGAGAGAGAGAGAGTGTTTTGAATTTCTAACTTTGTGATTTTTTTGTAAAATGAAAAAATAAAATAAAATAAACATATATCATTCATTTCAGCCATTTATTAATAAAATAAACATTTATTTTCCATTTAATAAACTCACTAAAAGACAAAACATCATTGGGACAAAAAGACCAATTTGCCCCTCCACACTAAAATCACATATTAATCACTAAAGGGGTATTTTTGGGAAAATCTAAATTCCCGGCCGTTCCCGACATTCCCAATGTCTAATAAACCGTCCCAAACTACTAACATGCTAAGTTGTGATTTCTACTGAGCCAAACACCGAGTTCCAAAATACCGGGCACCGGAAATACAAAATATGAAAACTACTGAATGACATAGCAATGCATTTCTGAATTCAATAAATAACAGCATAATAAATTATTTAAATGGCTATAAATAATTTTCATTATTAATCATAATTAACTGCTAATTTCCAAATTAAACCAAGCGGGCTTTACAACTATCCCCCCTTAAAAGGATTTCGTCCCCGAAATCTAACCTGAATAACTCTGGATATTGAGCTCTCATATCTGACTCAAGCTCCCAGGTGGCTTCCTCCACCTTGCTGTTTCTCCAGAGAACTTTGACCAACGCTATGGTCTTATTCCGAAGGACTTTATCCTTTCTATCCAGGATCTGCACTGGCTGTTCCTCATAAGTGATGTCTGGCTGTAGCTCAAGGCTCTCATAACTGAGTATGTGAGAGGGATCTGAAACGTATTTTCTCAACATCGAGACATGGAATACGTTGTGAACTGCTGATAAAGCTGGAGGCAATGCTAACCGGTATGCCACTTGACCTATCTTCTCGAGAATCTCGAAAGGTCCTGTAAATCTAGGGCATAACTTGCCTCTTTTCTCGAAACGTTTAATCCCCTTCATCGGAGATACCCGTAAAAACACATGGTCCCCTACTTGGAACTGAACATCTCTGCGTTTCGGATCTGCGTAACTCTTCTGTCTGCTCTGTGAGGCAAGCATTCTAGCTTTTATCTTCTCTATCGCCTCATTGGTCCGCTGCACTGACTCTGGACCTAGGTACTTCCTCTCCCCTGTCTCATCCCAGTGGATAGGAGATCTACATTTCCTACCGTATAACAATTCTTAGGGAGCCATCCCTATCGTACTCTGATAACTGTTGTTGTAAGAAAATTCTATTAACGGTAGATACTTATTCCATGAGCCTTCGAAATCCATAACACAGGCTCGCAACATGTCCTCCAATATCTGAATTGTCCTTTCGGACTGACCATCCGTCTGAGGATGGAATGCTGTACTAAATTTCAGCTTTGTACCCATTGCTCGTTGCAAACTTTGCCAAAATTTGGAGGTGAATTTCGGATCCCTGTCCGAAACAATAGACTTCGGTACCCCGTGAAGTCTTACGATCTCTCTAACATACAATTCTGCCAACTGATCCACTGAAAATGTTGTTCTAACCGACAGAAAATGAGCAGATTTCGTAAATCGGTCCACCACTACCCAGATGGAATCATACAAACCCGTGGTCCTAGGTAACCCGACCACAAAATCCATCGTGATATCCTCCCACTTCCATTCTGGTAGGGTTAGAGGCTGCAACAACCCTGCTGGTCTCTGATGTTCAGCCTTAATCTGCTGACAAGTGAGGCATCTCGATACGAATTCTACCAAATTCTTCTTCATACCGCTCGACCAGAAGTACGATTTCAAATCTTGGTACATCTTAGTTGTGCCGGGATGCAGCGAATACGGGGTAGAATGAGCCTCCTCAAAGATCTCATTCCTAAGTTCCACACTATTCGGAACACAAACCCTGGCTTTATACAAAAGCATCCCACTGTCTGACACTGAAAAGTCCTTGCCTTGACCAGCCAATACCTCATCTTTGATCTTTCCTAAATCTGGATCCGTCATCTGAGCGACTTTTATTCTTTCCAACAGGTCAGATTGCAGCGTTAAGTTGTGAAGCTGACCTACCACAAACTCAATGCTAGATCTAACCATATCCTCTGCTAGCTGAGGTGAGATCTGAACCATACTAGCTACTTGCCCGGGACCCTTTCTGCTCAGGGCATCAGCCACTACATTGGCCTTTCCGGGATGATAGAGGATCTCACAATCGTAATCTTTCACTAATTCTAACCAACGCCTTTGTCTCATATTCAAATCCTTCTGAGTAAAGAAATATTTGAGACTTTTATGGTCGGTATAGATTTCACACTTTTCCCCGTAAAGATAATGCCGCCAAATCTTCAATGCGAAAACCACCGCGGCCAACTCTAGATCATGAGTCGGGTATCGCTGCTCATAATCCTTTAACTGACGGGAGGCATAAGCGATAACCCGATCGGCTTGCATCAATACACACCCCAAACCCTGTTTGGATGCGTCACAATAAACTACGAACTTCTCCTTGTCCGAAGGCAAAGCTAGCACTGGAGCGGTAATCAACCTCTGTTTTAGCTCCTGAAAACTAGCTTCGCACTTATCTGACCAAATAAATCGCTGATTCTTCTTTGTAAGCTCGGTTAGGGGCATTGAAATTTTTGAAAACCCTTCCACGAACCTACGGTAGTACCCAGCTAAACCCAAGAAGCTTATGATTTCTGTCACTGTCTTCGGTCTCGGCCAATCCCTGACGGATTCAATCTTCCCAGGATCCACCTTGATCCCATCTTTGCTTACAATGTGCCCTAGGAAGGACACCTGAGATAGCCAGAACTCACATTTCTTGAACTTGGCATAAAGCTTATGTTCTCGAAGTCGTTGCAGTACCATCTGAAGATGTAACTCATGCTCCTCTTCTGATTGAGAGTACACGAGGATGTTGTCGATAAACACAATCACACAGATATCGAGGAAATCCTTGAATACTCTATTCGTCAAGTCCATAAATGCTGCAGGAGCATTGGTTAGTCCGAATGACATAACCAGAAATTCGTAATGTCCATACCTAGTGCGGAAAGCCGTCTTCGGAATGTCCTCCTCTCGGATTCTCAACTGATGATAACCCGAACGGAGATCAATCTTAGAAAAGACTGTCTTCTCTTGAAGCTGATCGAACAAATCATCGATCCTAGGTAATGGATATTTATTCTTCACCGTCAGCTTGTTCAATTCCCTGTAGTCAATGCACATCCTCATAGATCCATCCTTCTTCTTGACGAATAAAACCGGGGCTCCCCAGGGTGACACACTGGGCCGAATAAACCCTATGTCAAGCAACCCTTGGAGCTGAATCTTTAATTCCTTAAGTTCAGCTGGAGCCATTCTATACGGGGCTTTGGAAACCGGTTCCACCCCTAGTGCCAAGTCTATCACAAAGTCAATCTCCCGCTGAGGTGGTAACCCTGGAAGTTCTTCGGGAAAAACATCCAAAAATTCCCGAACCACCTTGATGTCCTCTGGCCGAATGGTATCTGGCCGAGTGGTGTCCATTACCACGACCAGAAACCCTAAGCATCCGCCATGTAATAAATCTCTAGCTGACATGGCCGAAATCACCGGGATCCGGGATCCCTGAACTGAACCAACAAACACAAATGGTTCTTCACTCTCCGGTTGGAAGATCACCATCTTCCTTTTACAATCTATACTCGCCGAATATTTAGATAGGAAATCCATTCCTAAAATAATGTCGAACTCTACTAAACTCATCTCTATCAAGTCAGCACTTAACTCTCTACCATCTATCCTGATCGGCATAGACCTAATCCACCTATTGGAGATAACCAATTCTCCGCCAGGTAATAGGGTTCCAAACCCTGATTCATATCTATCGTACGGTCTATCCAATTTACTAAAGACTCTGGCCGCCACATAAGAATGTGTAGCCCCAGAATCAAACAGCACTGAATATAGCGAGTTATTAATAGAAAGCTGACCTGTGACAACTGATGTGCTGGCATCTGCATCAGCCTGAGTGATGGCGAACACCCTGGCTGGAGTGGGTATCGCCGGAGCTCTCGGGGCCTCTGATCGGAGCTGGGGACAGTCCCTCTTGAAGTGTCCGGGCATGCCACAGTGAAGCATCCCTGACCTTTGCACTCACCCCGATGGTGCCTCTTGCAGCTAGGGCACTCGGGATAGGAGAATCGGGTCTCAGTACCACCAGGACGACTCCCTCTGTTCTGGTTCCCCCTAAACCTCTTGTTCTGACTCGAGCCACCGGAAACAGTGGGTGCTCTCTTCCTCTGATCAATGGCCGAACCACTACTCCCCCTGCTAAAGCCTGATGCAGGAGGGGTAGGAGCCCCGCCACTCGCCGGAGTGCTAGCTGACTCCGACATACACCCAACTGCGCCCTCAGCTCGCAGTGCCTTCTCCACCATCTGAGCATAGGTGGTGCTGTCGTCCGTGGTGATCATCAAATCATGCTTGATTTGGCATTCAAACCGTCCAGATACTTCTCTTTCTTGCTGAAGTCGGTCGGCACAATTCCCGAGGCTGACCTCGCCAACTGATCAAACTGAGTAGTATACTCAGTGACGCTCATATTCTCACGCTGGGTCAGGTGAGCGAACTCTTTCCTCTTGGCGCTTCTGACCGCCTCATTGTAGTACTTCGCGTTGAAGAGTTCCTGGAACCTTTCCCAGGTCATGGTGGTGACGTCGTGAATCTGAGACACCATGTCCCACAAGACCAGAGCGTCCTCCTGGAACTGGAAAGTGGCACACACGACTCTGTCATTACCGGTGACACCCATGAAGTTCAGGATCTTGGTAATCACCGTCAGCCACTGCTCGACTTTCATCACGTCCGGACCTCCCAGGAAAACCGGAGGTGCTTGCTTCCGGAACCGTTCGTACAGAGGTTCCAATCTATTGGCCGCCACAACTATCTCGACCTGGGCAGCAGGGGCAGGTGCCACTGGAACTATGGGCACTGGAACTGCAGGAGCACCCTGCTATCTCAACCTCTGAATCTCGAGGTCTTGCTCTTCAATCCGGGCTTGCATCTCAGCAAACCGAACCTCCCACCCCGGGCTCCCCGATCGACTGGGGAGCCTGGGCAGCCTGTGACGGGTTCTCATCACCCCGGCCACGAGCCCTGCCTCGGGGACCTCTACCTCGGCCCCTAACAGGTGGGGGAAACTGAGCTCCCTGTCCTTGGTTCGACCCTACGGAGTTGCCCTGACTCCTGGTAGTTCGCATGGCGTCCATCTGATTAGAACCGCCTGCGAAACCAAGAGTTGGCATATCAGGTCGTATTCAAGGAGAGCTTACTAATGCCGCTTAATTTAGAAATTAAAACGAAACATGCGCCTATTCTACTATCAGGCTACTAACATGCTTCCTATCAGGCTTTTCTTTTTCATAACTGAATAAAATAAACTACTAAAGCAATAAAGGCTTACTGAACCGTGAAACGAGCTAACTGCTGATGATGATTGTACATGTCGTGACGATCTTCGGAAGACAACACTCGCGCTCGATACCAAATTGTAACACCCTAACTAACATAGGCGTATTACGTGATTTTAAACATGTTGTGCAGCTCGTTGCTAATCAACGAGGTTTATGGAAAAACGTGATTAATTAAAATTTTTGCTTTTTAATTACACTTAGAAAATAATATTACAAAAGACTCGGGATCCCGATTACAAAATCATTTACAAAAAAGATTTAACTGTTTATACAAAATAATGTCGCCTAGCGACTAGTTACAAAATCAGCCTCGCTGTCCCGATGATCGTACGCTCCAGGCCTAACCGCCCCGACATGTACAATCTTCATAAGCTCGCTCACGGTCCATCAGCTTTAGCCTTGCCTTTACCTACACATCAACGTAAAACTGTGAGTCGATAGACTCAGTAAGAAAAGCATAATAATATTCATACATAATCCCGGTCATGATCAGACGCCCATATCCCTGATCATAACCCTAACTGCCGTGTCCAACACGATACTGAGTCCCGCTACTGCCGTGTCCAACACCTGCATCGAGCCACTACCGCCGTGTCCAACACGCATCGAATTCCGAACGTTCATAGGGACGGTACTATTGACATGTAACGGCTGATCGGTCGAGCCGGTCATACTCCACTTGGTCATACTCCACTGTACCGACGTGTTACTATATCCACCGATCGGTCGAACCGGTCATACTCCACCGCCGGTCATACTCCAGCCCGTACCGACAGATACGTCAATAGTACGGAACCACCAACCAAGTGTCACTGATCGGTCGAACCGGTCATACTCCGCCGTCGGTCATACTCCACCCGTACCGACGTGACAGGTTGGATGGTTCGAAGCCAACATACAACTAATGTAATCTAACAGGCTTCCTACATGCTCGCTAAACATGTAATCTACATATGCATACTGTTATACTAATCTTACCTGGATTCCGAATTCAGTGTGCCGTCAACCCGACCGGAACTTTAACTGCGTGCGGATTACATGTGCTCCTAAACCATAAAAATCACAACACTATAAGTGACACGCTAAATCACTTCCCGGGGACTTAAACTAGGAACTAAAAGTTTCCCTATCGATAAAAAGCATGGCAATACCCCCTAAAACATAAAAACGAGGAAAACACGGGTTCTGAAAATTCCCCAACCTAAGAGACGGGTTCGCAACCGAATTCCGATTCGGGAATGATCGGACCCTCATCCGAATTCGGTTGCACAACCGAATTCGGTTCCTCAGAATTTTTCAAAAATTCATAACTAGATCAATTCCAACCCAAATCACACAAGATCTTCCAGACCTGTTCTAAATGACCCAAATAACCATTCAAAGGCAACAAGACTACCCAGAACTCACAGATTCACAAAACACCATTAAAGCTCAAGCTTTGAGTTCTAAACTCAAACTTGAGTAAAATCACCTAACATGCATTCAATCTATGCTTCAAACTCATAATCAAGCTAATAACAACTTCAGAAACTAGAATCAAACTCATGCAAACATAACAGCCACCAAAACCTCCATTTTTCTTTGAAAACCAAGGCTTTTTACATAAAAATCTATCCAACTAGAACAAGGAACTCAAGCATGCAATTCAATCTACTTAAACCTACTTAATTCAACATTTTAATCAAGGAAACAACAACAACAATAAACAGCAGCAACATCACCAAAATCATCATGCATTACTCAACTTAATTCATCAAAACTCAACAATTTTTAAAGAAGCAATGAAGAGAAGCTAACCTAGCTTGAAGAATGCTTAGATTGGAAGAGAAATTACTTGAAAATCAAAGCAAGAACCCAGCTCCTTGCACCCACACACTCAGTCGAGAGAGAGAGAGGAAAAGAGAGAGAGTGTTTTGAATTTCTAACTTTGTGATTTTTTTGTAAAATGAAAAAATGAAATAAAATAAACATATATCATTCATTTCAGCCATTTATTAATAAAATAAACATTTATTTTCCATTTAATAAACTCAATAAAAGACAAAACATCATTGGGACAAAAAGACTAATTTGCCCCTCCACACTAAAACCACATATTAATCACTAAAGGGGTATTTTTGGGAAAATCTAAATTCCCGGCCGTTCCCGACATTCCCAATGTCTAATAAACCGTCCCAAACTACTAACATGCTAAGTTGTGATTTCTACTGAGCCAAACACCGAGTTCCAAAATACCGGGCACCGGAAATGCAAAATATGAAAACTACTGAATGACATAGCAATGCATAATTGAATTCAATAAATAACAGCATAATAAATTATTTAAATGGGTATAAATAATTTTCATAATTAATCATAATTAACTGCTAATTTCCAAATTAAACCAAGCGGGCTTTACACCATCCAAATCAACACAAAACATATAAAACATCGTTTTAATTCAGATTACATGAAAGTAAATCATTACCATGGCTCTGGTGCCAGTTGTTGGAAATATTTTACCAGGATCTAGATTTACTACCAAGTATGTTTGATTAACATCCTAATATGAATTCTAAAACAATGAAATAAACACATAAGAGTTTAAGAAACCTTACAGTGGGTGCAGCAGAATATTATGACTCCTTCCATTCAGATCTCTAGCCTTTGATTCCTTTCTGTATCAGAGCATAATCAAGATCTGAATCTGGATCTTCTTTTCTCCTTCTTTGATCCAGATTTTCCATAGTCTTACACACTAGGATTGAGGTACCACTTGATGTGTGTGGGCACTACTCATTCACTCAAGGAATTTTTGAAATTTAGAAGAGAAGAAAAGAGAGAGGAAAGTGGTGGCTCAGGAATTCACTCTGAAAAGAATGAGATGCAATTGTGTGTAGTTTCCTGAAGCCATTACCTTCTATTTATAGAATGCCCTCTAGGTTTAGGTTAGAATTATGTGGCATTAAAATAATGAAAAAATAAAAATGGTAAACCTCTTGCATAGTGGGCGGCCCATATAAGGAAATTGGGCCTCACTTTGCAACTTTCCCATTTTGTTATTTTTCATTCCTATTTTTTCAAAAATGCCAATTTTCCAATTTAACCATTTAAATGCCAATTCTAATTATTTAATAACTTAAAAATAATTATTAAATAATATTGCCATTTAATATATTTATTAATTTAGACATATAAAGTCTCTTAATCAATAAATGAACCTAGAATCTCTTTTCTTTAAAATTTCGCCCTTGCTTAGTGAAAATTCATAAAGTAGACATAATCTAACTTTAGAATTTTAATTGATTAATTAAAATCAATTAACTGAGTCTTACAAGCAGTATGGTCTCAACTAGTATGGGGACCATGGGTCTAGATAACCGAGCTTCCAATAAGTCGAACCGAATTTACCAAGTAAATTCCCTAACTTATTAATTCCTCGTTGAATCCACACTTAGAACTTGGAATTGCACTCTCAGTCATATAGAACGCTCTATATGTTCCACGATATAGACACGTCATTAGATATCCATTGTTATAACCCTAATGTGATCAATGATCCTCTATATAGATGATTTACACTGTAAAGGGATTAAATTACCGTAACACCCTACAATGTATTTTATCCTTAAAACACTTAACCCTTTATAAATGATATTTCAGCTAAGTGAAATGAGATCTCCACCATTTATCTTCGTTCGGTTAAGCTCGAAGGAAATCATCCTTTACTTTCTATTTGCCAAATAGAAGCTATAGATTCCATATTTATGTTAGCGCTCCCACTCAATTGCATTACCGTGTTCCCAAAATGTACGTATCACCCTGACCCAAAAGTAGGCTTAACTAACAAATCAAAGAACACGAATAACACTCTTGAGATTGAACCTAACCATATCAGGATTAAGATCATTTGATCTAGGATCAACAGGCGATATTGAATTGAATAGATATTACGGTAAGTTTTAATATATCTAATCAAAGTTCAATATCGGTCCCTTCCGATGTATACTCCATACATCCGATACTGGTAAACTTTGCCAATGTCCTGGAAAGGACATAACACTTTTCCAAGGTGTAAGAATACCTATCGCTGATTATACCATGTCAGTCTAAATCCAGTGTTCTGACAAATCAGGGAATAAACTTTTGAACATATAATTAAGATTATATTCCACTGTGCTGACAACACTATAATCTTAACAAATTCATATGTTCTGGACTTAAAAAGAATTCATACATTATATACATATAATCATGAAATAAATCATGTGAACCATGCAACATAAAATGTTATTTCTGATCTTTATTTATAAGTAAATCTGATTATATTGAAATGAGTTTTATTTAGGGCATAAAACCCAACAGTTCCATCCGTGTATTGATATATTTCTTAGTCGCATCAAAGCGAGACTGAAGAGATGCCCTACCGAATAGCTCAGTTAACTTCGTCATAACTTCAGCAGCCTTTTCGGTTTTAGAAAACCGAGTTTTAAGGGTGTCAACCATGCTGGAAAGCATAAAGTATAGAGCTTTGTCATTTGCTTTCTGCCAACGCTCATACTTTTCTTTCACAGCTTTGGATGCATTATCCCCCGGCACTTCTGGAGATGGCTCAGTTAACACAAACAAGGCACTTTCTCCTATGAGAGCAATATTAATGTTCTCATTCCATTTGGGAAAGTTAGATCCATTTAGCTTATTTTCGGTCAAGAGTGATAACATGGAATTCATCATGGTTATACAGGATACTACAAAATAATAAATAGAAATCAATAATGGTTTAACACAAAATCCAATTCAGAAATTATAAGCACCTAGCATGTAGGAATGATAAGAGAAAATACTAAAAAATACAATCCTAAATAATTTTCAAGGTTTTTCAACAAACTGATATCAGTGTCCCGTTTAGTCGAGAGTCAAAGCTACCATCTATTGAATAGAGTTGTCAGCTCTTTTAAAATGTTAAAACATTCTAGCAACCTTTTATTCGATCAAGATTGGAATTCAGCGTTGTCCCGTTAAGGCGAGAGTCAAGGCTATTCTATCTTATGAGCTTCTACCATTGTTTCATATTTTGTAAGTCAAATATGGTCGCCACCATTAGGGAGATCCATACCATATAAAACACTTACAAAGCTACTTATCTTTCGAGATTAAACGGTGCGAACTTGCTAATGAACGTTCCTCCATTAGGGAGGATTACTCACTAAAACAAACGCTATGTAAAACCAACAATGGAGATAGAATATCATAATAATAATAAAGCTCATTCTTTAAAATGTATTTTTTTTTATTATTTATAATAAAATATACTCATTAAACACGAATTTAGAATTAAAATTCTAAATAAGAATTTAATTTAATATTTATAAAATTATACTTAGATGGTGATTGAAATAAATTGAATTATTTCCATCTTAGTAGTAATTATATATATATAAATATTAAGAAAATTAATTAAGTTGTATTAATTTAAATTAATTTGCAACTCAAATAAATTTTCATGAGAATATATTTATTGTATTTTGAAAAAGAAAGTATAAAACTTTATTTTTGAAATACTTTAAGTAATAAATACTTAGGAAAAAATACTTCAAACAAAAATATCACCTATCTAGATTTTTCTTTGACTAATTAATTCAATTTCTAATAATATATTTAATTCATTTACTTTAAATTAGTCAATAAATGAAAAAATCATTGATTTAAGTTGGTCCAAGAATTAATTAAAATAAATAATTAATTTACAACTTAATCTATTTTTCAAGATAAATTCAAAAACATCTAGCATAATTAAAATGCAATTTCGAAATTGATTAATAAAATAAAGAAAAAAAAATATATTTTGAAAATTATTTAAATTTAAGTTGAAAAATTAAATTTCAGCCTAAAAATAATTTTCTATTTAATTAAGTGTCATGAAAAATAAATATTTAAGCATCATGATGAAAATCAACTTAGATATTTAATTTTTCAAATTTAATTAAATGTATTAAATTCAAGAAATAAATAATTAAGTGTAGAGAAGGCTTAATTATTAATCTCTAGTTTAATACTAGGAAAAAAAATATACTTAAAATAAATTGTACCAAAATTAATTATTTAAATAATTAATTTCACAATGTATAATATTTTCCTATTGAATATTAGAAATAATAAGTAGTCTAGAAATAACTATCTAGAAAATATCTTATTTAACTAAGTATCTTTTCAACAAAAATTTGAAAAAGTATCTAATTGAAGTTGTTAGAAAAAATCTAGAACTTAAATATTTTCAAATTTAGATTTAATTAAATATCAAAAATTAAGTTGTAACCACTTAATTTAAAAAAATATTCCATTTTAAGTTTAAAACTAACTTAAAAAATATCTTAAGAATCTTTAATAACTAATGCCTAGAATTCCTTAACTTAATTTTAAATTTAAATAAAATATTCAAATTTAAGTTAGATACGAAAAATCAGTTGATATAACTAATTTTTAACTTAAATAGGAATATTTAATTAAATAAGTTCCAGAAAGAATCTAGTTAGTTAAAATTCTTTATTTAATTAAATACAAGAAAAATACAAATAGTTTGTCCAGAAATAATATCTAAAGCTAAAAGTGTTTTTCTTAAAATTAACTTTAAAATATTAAAATGAAAATAAATTTCATATATTTTAAAAGTTAATTATGTTGCTAATCAATTTTATTAGGTTAAACTAATTTAATTAACCTAGCACAGTTATTCAAATCAGGAAAATGGGCCTTCACAATTGGGGTAGTTCATGTGAGGGGGAGCTGGGTTCAGTATGTCGTACCCACTTCCATGGGCCCCCAACTCTCACACAAGGCCCAAAAGAGAGGAATTTAACCTTAAAATAAATAACTGTTATTAATTGAATAGGTCCAAAAACTAAATGGACCTAAATAAAATCTATCATGGTGTGACATTTTATTTAGCAACAACCTATATGCATCTATATAATAAAATAAACATATAGGCTCACACAGGCACACATTTGGATGGATCCTATCATGTTGCTAGGTCCTACACAGATGAAAGAAGATTGTAAAATTTACCTGTTACAAATTATTCACTTGACCAATGGAACCATGAGTTAAAATCAGATCATTGGATCTGTCAACAAGTTAACCATTGCTATTTGCAATCAAGCAATAATAGGTTTTATAAAACTTACAAACAAGCTAAAACACATACTTCTGCAACAAGGTTAGCTAGATAGTTGGATGTAGGATTTATTTAATTTTAAATAATTAAATTTCGAAAAAATAATTAAATAATAAAAAAATATTAATTTTCGAATTAAAAAAATAAAATTTATATATATTTTCGAAATTAATAAAATAATATTTAAAATTAAACTTATAATTTTGAAAAATTAGGTTTCAACTAACCTAAATATCATTTCAAAATTTGCTAACTATTAAAATTTAATGTTATTTTATAAATTAAATATTCAATAAAAATTAAAAAAGATAAATGAATATCTTTTTCAGTTTTTATGATTTAATTTAAATAAATAAAATAACAAAATTTAAAAGTTAGCAAAATATCTTACTTCTATTTAAAATATCATTATTATAGTTATCTTATTTTAAATTTAAATAAAGTCAAATTATTTAAAAAAAAAATATTTAATTTAAAAAATTAATATCTGACCTTAAATTTAAAAAATAAGATAAGATATAATCAAATTTAAAAATAAGATAGATAATTAAGCAAAAAAGATAGATATTTACTATTTTCAAATTCAAATTACACTAATATCATGAATTAAAAAAAATTAATTTAATTATGATATTTAGAATTGAAATAGGAATAGTAAATGTCTAAATACAAAACTACACAAAAAATCGGAAGTTAAATCCATGAAATAGCATGAAAAATCGAAGAAAAACGAAAAAAATACGAGCTGTACGGACAGTATGCTGAGCATACTGGCCCCGCGCGCGTATGGGGTTGCTTGGGCGAGGAAACACGGCGCAGCAAGGGTGCTGCATGATTTCCGCGCGCGGATGGGCGTGATTCAGACAGGCGCTCGGTCGAGCAGCTGTCTGAACGCGTGCTGTCCGAGGGTGTCACCCTCGTCCGCGCCCGTGGCCCTGTTGCACGACCCTGATTTTTTCCGAAACTTCAAAAAATCATAACTAATTCAAATTAAATCAAAATTGAGTTTTGTAAAAAAGTAGATTGCTTAATTTTTTCCATACTATCCAATCAAAATAATTCCAGAAACAAAATTTCAATTATTTTTCACAAAAATTCACAAACATCAATCAATCATCATATAACACTCAATACAGCATGAAACCATCCAAATAACAAACAATCGTTTTAAAGTCTAAATTTCTTGCAAGCAAATCAATTACCATGGCTCTGATACCAGTTGTTGGAATTTATTTTACCAGGATCTTAGATCTACTCACAAGTATGTTGTTTAACACCCTAAATATGAACTTTCTAAAACGAAAAATAAACACATATAAAGTTAAGAAAACCTTACATTGATGGCAGCGGAATTAATGTCTCCTTCCACTCAGATCTCTAACCCCTGTATCCTTTCTGTCGTAGAGTATTATCAAGATCTGAGCCCGAATGTCCTTCTTCTTTGTGTGTGATCCTTCATAGTCTTCCAATCTATGATTGAGGTACCACTTGCTGTGTGTGGGCACTTACTCTATCACTAAGGCTCGAAATTTATGAAGAGGAAAAGAGAGAGAGTTGGTTCGGCTATAGAAGAGAAAGGGAAGGCTCAGTTTTTCTGAAGAGAGAATTTTCTGACAGAAAGCTTATGAAAACTTATGATTTGACTGAGCCATCACTTTCTATTTATAGGCAATTACTAGGTTTAGGTTAGGGATTATTTGGCATTAAAATAATGAAAATATCAATTTAAAAAACCTATTCAAGTGGCCGGCCATGGTGTGTAATGGGCCTTTACTTGGATTTTGCAGTTTTCACAAATTTTATTTCTATTTTCTCAAAAACGCCAATTTTCCAATTCTAACCATTTAAATGCCAAAACTAATTATTTAATAACTAAAATAGATTATTAAATAATATTGTCATTTAATTTAATTATTAATTAGACATATAAAGTCTATTAATAAATAAACAAACCTAGAATCTCTTTTCTTTACAATTTCGCCATTGCCTAGTGAAAATTCACAAATTAGACATAGTCTAACTTTAGAATTATAATTGATTAATCACAAAACAATTATTGAGTCTTACAAGCAGTATAGTCTCAACTAGAATGGGGACCATGGATCTATATGCTGAGCTTCCAATAAGTGAACCGAATTTACTAAGTAAATCCCTACTTATTAATTCTTCGTTGAATCCACTCTTAGAACTTAGAATCGCACTCTCAGACTTATATAGAGCATACTATATGTTCCACGATATAGATATGCTATCTCATTTAACCATTGTTATAATCTTATGGTGATCAAAGATCCTCTATATAGATAACTTACATCGAGATGGGATAATTTTACCGTTCTCACCCCTCAACGTATTTTGCCCCTTAAAACACTTAGCTACCTGTAACTGATGTTTAGTGATCTAAGAATTAGTCACTTAAACAAGAGCTCATCCATTTACTTCTATTTAGCTAAGCTCGAAGGGAATCATCACTTGACTTCTATACACCAGTAGAAGCTATAGATTCCATATTTATGTTCAGCACTCCCACTCAATCATACTATCATGTTCCCAAAATATACGTATCACCCTGACCCAAAAGTAGGCTTAACTAATAAATCAAAGAACATGAATAGCACTCCTAAGTTGAGCCTAAGCATATCAGGATTTAGATTCTTTTAATCTTAAGACCAACTACTGATATTGACTTGGAAAGATATGACGGTAAGTTTATAATATCTTAACTAAGTTGCAATATCGGTCCAGTCCAATGTATACTCCATACATTCGAAACTAGTATACTTTACCAATGTCCTGGAAAGAACATAACACTTACTCCAAGTGTAAGTACACATCATCGTTGATTATCACATTAGTGTAAATCTAAAACACTGATAAAACACGAACTTAGTCTTTTGATTCATATGATCACAATCACATTCCACTGTGTTGACAATACTGTAATTGTGAATAAACATATGATCTGGACTTAACTGATTTTGTGTGTAAATGTAATAAACATATTAAACCATTAGCATGTAAAATTCATGCAAACATAAATCACTTCAAATTTCTTATATTGATAACTAATCAGATTGTAAAGGGTTTAATTTAGGGCACAAAACCCAACAACGACTCCCACTGATCTTCATATAAATACATTGGTCAAACTTGTTCTCTACGAAACCAAACGATGTCACAACCTTGTCAAACTTCAAGTACCACTGGCGAGATGCCTGTTTGAGACCATAAATGGATCGTTTTAACTTGCAAACCAAATTTTCTTTTCCATTCTCCTTGTAGCCTTCAGGTTGAGACATATAGACTTCCTCATTCAATTCTCCATTCAGAAAAGCAGTTTTAACATCCGTTTGATGCAACTCTAAATCAAAATGCGCAACTAAGGCCATAATAATTCTAAATGAATCTTTAGTGGAAACATGTGAGAAAGTTTCAGTGTAATCAATACCTTCTCTTTGAGTAAAGCCTTTAGCCACTAAACGTGCTTTAAACCTTTCACTCTGTCCCTTTTTATCCCTTTTAGTTTTTAAAATCCACTTACAACCTACTGGTTTAAAACGATCAAGTAATAAAACTAGCTCCCATACACCATTTTTCTTCGTGGAGTCGATCTCATCATCCGTAGCTACTAACCATTTTGAAGATTGTGGACTATTAAGTGCTTCACTAAAAGTGACAGGATCCACAAAATGATCAATATCACATTCTCCTTCTCCAAGATAAACAAAATTATCATGACACTTTGTTGATTTCTTTTGTCTCTGAGATCTTCTTAGAGGAGGTACTTCTGGAATAACTTCTATTTGTTGATCATTATTTTGAATAACATCTTCCACAACTAGAATTTCTTCAATAACAGGATCCTCATTAATAACAGGAGCTTCTTCATTAATAGGCCCTTCATCAATAATAGGACCCTCATCATCTTCGATATCGGGAGCAATATATTCATCAACAATGGGAGCATTACCAACTGGAGTAGGATTAAGACTACTATTACCATCTCTTGAAAATGACATAGGAATAAAAATTTCTTTAGATGACTCCCCCATTTAAGAGATGTTGAAGGAATACTTTCAGCAACATCAAATTCCAAAAATTTAGCAGTCTGAGATTCAACAATTCGCGTACCACGAGTAGGACAGTAAAAGTGATATCCTTTTGAGTGCATTGGATAACCAATGAAATAACAGTGATTTGTTCTCGGATCTAACTTTTCAAATTAGGATCATAAATCTTTACTTCAGCTAGACAACCCCATACACGAAGATGATTCGAACTAGGCTTCCTCCCAGTCCACAACTCAAAAGGGGTTTTGGGAACAGATTTACTAGGAACACGATTTAAAATATAAGTTGCAGTCATGAGTGCTTCACCCCATAAAAACTCTGGAAGATTTGATCTACTCATCATGCTTCTAACCATATCCATGAGAGTGCGATTTCTCCTTTCAGCAACGCCATTTTGCTCAGGTGAACCGGGCATAGTGTATTGAGCAACTATACTATTTTCTTGTAAGTACTCTACAAAAGGCCTCATGTGTTGTCCGGATCTGTATAACGACCATAATATTCTCCTCCACGATCAAAATGAACAACTTTAATGACTCTTCCTAATTGTTTCTCAACCTCATTTCGAAAAATTTTGAGTTTATCAAGGGCGTTAGATTTTTCTTTAATTAAATAGGTGAATCCATAACGAGAAAAATCATCAATAAAAGTGATAAAATACTTGTTTCTGCACAACGTGGTGGAATAAGGTCCACAGATGTCGGTGTGGATAATTTCCAATAAAGATTGACTGCGGTTTGCAGTCTTCTTTCTTGTTTTAGTCAATTTTCCACGAGTACAATCAACACAAGTGTCCCAACCAGAAGAATCAAGAGGAGGAAGAATTTTAGATTTAATTAAACGATCAACGCTTTCTTTAGAAATATGACCCAATCTTTTGTTCCATAACAATAAGGATGTTTCTTTAATATGAGGTCTTTTACCCACAGTATTCACAGCATTAAAAGAGGAATCTAAAGGAGCCAACGACAACTTGTAAAGACCATCAGAATAAAAGCAATTTCCAATAATTCGAGAGTCAAGCATAATGTGAACATTATCATTTGCAAAATGAAAAGAATATCCTTGTTTAACCAAAAGCATAAGCGAAACTAAATTCCTCTTAAAAGTAGGAACATAAAAAGTATTCTTCAAAATAATCTTAACAAGAGACTGTAATTCAAGAATAAATGTTCCAATATAGATAACGTCAACTCTAACATCATTGCCCACTTTAAGCTTGGACTCCCTCTCACTTGGCTTCCTGAGATCCCTTAGCCCCTGTAAGGAAGCAGAAACATGAACAGTAGCACCACTGTCTAACCACCAAGAATCAATAGGAACATCAACTAGATTAGATTCAAAACAAACACATGTTAATGGATTACCTGATTGTGCTTGCTTCTTTTCTAACCAAGTCTTAAATTTGTGAGAGTCCGTTCTCCGATGCCCCAATTTTTCACAAAGCAACACTTCACATTAGAGTGTTTGGACTTTCTATTATTATTCTTCTGTTTATTCTTATGCTCCTTACCATTAACATTCTGTTTAGTAGCACCATCATTTTTATTCTTGAACTTTCTTTTTCCTTTGTTGGACTTGAGGTGAGAAACATAGTGAGCAAATTCATTCTTCTCCCTTTTTAGCTTGCTTTATTCAGCTACACACTTAGAAATTAGGTCCCTGATAGTCCATGTTTTATTGTAAGTGTTGTAGGCTATCTTGATAAGACTAAAAGAGGCAGGAAATGCATGAGAGCTCGATGAATAATGGAAGAGTCAGTAAGAAAAATATTATGATCTTTCAACTTGGACTGAACATTCACCGATTTCAAAATAAAATCTCGCACTGCTTTTAATTCATCATACTGAATGGTTGTCATTTCATCCATAAGATGTCCAGCTTCAGCGTTTTCACCAGTGTCATATAGTTTTTCTACAACATTGAAAAACTCTTTGGCATTTGTAGTTTCTGGCAAACCACTCAATCGATGTTCAGGAATGGATCTTTTCATAGTAAAAAGACTAAGACGACTTGACCTTTCCCATTGTGCATGAAGAGTTCTCTGGGCAGCTGTACTGGTGTCAGTAAGATCAGCAGGTTTTTCTTTTCGTAGGCACAAGTCCAAATCCATTATCCATAAAGTAAATTTCACATCTCGTTTCCATATATTATAGTTGGACGCATTCAAAATATGGATGGAAGCATTATTGTTGTTCACAGAAAAAGAGACTAAAAAATTCGAAAAATTAAAACTTGATTAAGCAATATGAGCAATGCATTAAAAAATATTGTAGAATCAACTGGTCATTATAAACTCCCCTTTGGGGTGAGAATATAACACACACATGATCTACCTTCATGAAGTTAACAATAAAGAAAAAAATGCATATAGTCACTTCATGGAATGTGAACTAATATATGTAAATACTACCTTTGGGCAAGTAATTACACATATAGTCAACCAAAAGATATAATATTTTCTTCAACATATGAAATTTGGTGATAAAATAATCCTTGAAAATTAATAATTTTCAGCTAAATTTCCAAAAGAGATACAAAATTGCTTTTTATATATTGATAATCAAAAAACAAAGTGTCCACCATAACACATTATTTCTGTATCAAACAATCAAGTTTTATAATTTTAGAACAATAAATAATAGAAAGATGTGAATGTAAGAATATTGGTGGAGACTACATTGTCAAGATAAATCAAATAAGAGAGCGACTATGTCATATAGAACGAGAAGAGACCCAAAAAAAATTCTATGATCGACAGATTTCGAAAAATCAACAAAAATTAGTTTTAATAATTTTTTAACTACATAATTATCATTAAAATAATAATAATTATTAAACGGAGTCAAAAAAATTATTAAAAATCATAGAAAAATTAGAAATTTAATTTTAAGCACGCTGAAAAAAAAACGTCGAAAAACGACTCCCGGAGGTGCTGCACGCGCCCCCAGGCGCCGAGGCTGAGAGTGGGCTTCGCGGCTGGAAGTCTTCTTCTTCCTCCAGCGGGTCTGAAAGAGGGTCGAGCACGACCCGGTTGCAGGCGGTCGGGTCGGAGAATCAAAAACAACCAAAAATGCGACGAAATGAACGGGAAAAGTAGGGGTTTTGCTCGTGATTGGATTTCTAGTCGATCTACACTACTAATTTCGAGTATTAAAGGCTAAATGTCTAGATCTCATGGCAAAAACAATCCGAAAGTTAAAAACATAAAAGAAAATAATTGTAATACCAATCTCGGCCAAAATACAAAATTAATTATGTAAGAACATTCATAAATAATTGATAATGAGATATTGATGATCAATTTCAGATAAAAAACAATAAAATCAAAAATCACAAAATTTAATTTCATAAAAACCCTAAAACTTTAAACTTAAAATTCTCATCATATACTCAATGATTTTATACATATAATATATCAACAAAACGAGAATTTAACAATAAATAAAACCCCTACAATTTTAAGATTTAATAACGAAATTTTATCATTAATTTATGACGAAAATTAATATGTAATTATGGATAATTAACATATAAAAATTAATTATACAAATTATAGGTCCTAAATCACATACAAAAGGCAATCTGATACCACATGTTAGATAATTTAACTATATACCCAAAATCTATTTGTGTATAATATAGAACACGATAATAATATATGATAATTAAGTATATGCGTACCTGATTGATCCATAGTGATTACCGCAATTTGATAGTGCAATACTATCAACTAAGTCTTCCTCCCTAGATCTCTAAATCAAAAGCAGTTATTTATCTGATTTTCAAAAGGTATACAATTGTGATGAGACAATATGTAATTATAGAGTTAGGGAGGGGACTTAGCTACAAAATCCTAGCTGGATTGGGCTTGCTCATCAAAGGCTACAGTTAACTAAAAAAGCTCACACTTCTGCTTCACCTAGACTTTACACACAGATGCTAAGCCCATTAACAATTGATCACCAACAATATGGACTAACACAACAAAGAACTATCCAATCAACCCAAGTTTTAATAAAACGAATAAAATTGAATGTAAGCCCAAATAAAAAGTCTAACATATTAAAGATATTTAAAATCTTTTTAAAATTTTAAAAATTAAAAAAAATCTTCCTTCTTATCTTCTTCCAAGCCTACTAGATGTCCTCATCACAAGTACTGTCATACCACAACCACCACACAACTATAGTAATTCCAGCTTCCATTATCACCAAAATCGTCACAACAGCCGTCGTTATAACCACCACCATCACACCATCCACCGTTATCGTCACCATTATCACAAATTAAATATAATAATAAAAAAAATGCCCCAAATAAAATACTAACCTAAAAATAAATTCAGATTTTTTTTTTCTAATATCACAAACTACCATCACCTAATTACAAAAAATAAAAAAACTAAAGATATGGGCTTTGGATAATGGGTCTCACTTATGCAATTTTGCTGTTTTATCATTTCTGCATCTCATTTTCTCAAAAACGTCAATATTCAAATTCAACCATTTAAATGCCAATTCTAATTATTTAATAACTAAAAATTAATTATTAAATAATATTGTCATTTAATATATTTATTAATTAGACATATAAAGTCTCTTAATTAATAAATAAACCTAGAATCTCTTTTCTTTACAATTTCGCCTTTGCTTAGTGAAAATTCACAAAGTAGATATAGTCTAACTTTAGAATTATAATTGATTAATTAAAATCAATTAACTGAGTCTTACAAGCAGTATGGTTTCAACTAGTATGGGGACCATGGGCCTATATTTCTGAGCTTCCAATAAGTCGAACTGAATTTACCAAGTAAATTCCCTAACTTATTAATTCCTTATTGAATTCACACTTAGAACTTGGAATTGCACTCTCAGTCATATAGAATGCTCTACATGTTCCACGATATAGATACGTCATTAGTTATCCATTGTTATAATCCTAATTTGATCAATGACCCTCTAATAGATGATCTACATTGAATAGGCACTAAGTTACCGTTACACCTTCAATGTATTTTATCCTTAAAACACTTAGCTCCGTATAAATGATATTTCAGCGAAGTGAAATGAGATCTCCACCATTTATCTCTATTTAGCCAAGCTCGAAGGATATCATCGTTTCACTTCTAAATTCCTATAGAAGTTATAGATTCCATATTTATGTTAGCGCTCCCACTCAATTATACTATCATGTTCCCAAAATGTACGTATCACCCTAACCCAAAAGTAGGCTTAACTAACAAATCAAAGAACATGTATAATACTCTTAAGATCGAACCTAATCATATCAGGATTAAGATCATTTGATCTAGGGTCAACGGGTGATATTGAATTGAATAGATATTACGGTAAATTTTAATATAACTAATCAAAGTTCAATATCGGTCACTTTCGATGTATACTCCATACATCCGATACTGGTAAACTTTGCCAATGCCCTGAAAAGGACATAACACTTATCCAAGGTGTAAGAATACCTATCGCTGATTATATCATGCTAGTCTAAATCCAGTGTTCTGAAAAATCAGGGAATAAACTTTCGAACATATAATTAAGATTATATTCCACTGTCCTGACAACACTATAATCATTAACAAATTAATATGTTCTGGACTTAAATAGAATTCATACATTATGTATATATATAATCATGAAATAAATCATGTGAACCATGCAACATAAAATGTTATTTCTGATCTTTATTAATAAGTAAATCTGATTATATTGAAATGAGTTTTATTTAGGGCATAAAATCCAAAAAACTCCCAACTGGCCTCAGAGCCATGATAATAATTTACTTTCATGAAATATGAATTAAAACGATGTTATGTGCTGATTTGGATGGTTTCATGTGGTTTATGTGCTTATTTGATGATAGTTTAGAAATCGCAATATATGTTACTGAAATATTTTTTATTTCGATCTGGAATTATTTTTTTTTTTGGAAATTAGAAAAAAAAATAAGAAATTTAAGTTTTTACAGAACCTAATTTGGATTTTTTATGAATTAGTTATGATTTTTTGAAGTCGAACGAAAATATGAGGGTTTGAAAGCACACTCGCGCGCGCGCATGGGACAAAATCCCTTCAGACAAAGCCTTGTCCGAAGCTTCCCCTGTGTCACGCCCATGTTTCTCGACCACGGAGGGTGCATGCAGCCTGCTGTCTCGGTCAGATGGGCCATTCCGTGCGCGCAGGGGTATGCAATGCAAACCACTGTGCACCAAACTTGTTTTCTTCATAACTTTTGATTCAAAAATCGTTTTTCATTGAAACAAAAGCCAATTTTTGGTAGAATTTTGTGTAGAATCTGAATTTTCAATTAAAAAATCTAATTTTCAGAATAAAAGTAATATTTTTTAATTAATTAAAATTAGTTTCTGATATTAGTAGGGTTTAAATTTTGAAAATTTGATTTCTCAAAAAGAAGCCTTATGGTTAATTTTGAAATTTTAGATTATTTTATTTATTTTAATTATAAGATCAGATTTTTTTTTTTATTAAATTTGAATGATCTTACTTTGATATTAAAATATTATCTTTTAAAATAATCTTGTTCAAATTTTAAAGTTTGCTAACCATATCATATTTTTTTCAAATTTTTGATTTTTGAAATATATTTTATTAATTAAAATTATAAGATTAGGAATATGTTAGGTTTAACATTTTATCTTATTAGACTTTTTTTTTTATTAAAATTATATTTTGGCAAAAATAACATGAAATTTGAAAAATTGGTAGTTTAGTTTGAATAGATATTTTAGGGTTTCAAACCATAAATTTTTTCAAACTTATTACTTTGTTTTTTTTTAAATATTCTAACCATATTAAATATCTTATTTTTCAATTAGTTTATTTATGTAAAATTTAAATTTATTAAATTATAAGACTTAGAATATAATAATGAAATATCTAAATTTAAAATTCAAGATATTTTATAATATTATCTTATTAGAAATTTTAAATAAATTTAAATTTTGAATAAACTTGATATTTAAAAAATTGGTTAGATATTTCTGATTTTTTGTTAGAATTTAGGAAATTTAGGAGTTTGTTGAATTTTGAATTTTTTCAAATATTCTCTAACAACCTAAATTTGAATTCTATTTAAGATATTTATTTTAAAATTTAATTTTATTTTAAATTTTAAAATTGAGATATTTTAACTTACTTTCCAAATATTCCAGATCAGTTATTTGTTTGTATTGTTTGTTTATATATTAATATACAAAAAATTTTTTACAAACGTATTATTTATTTGATTTAAATTGCTATGATTAACTTGTTGACAGATCCAATGATCTGATTTTAATCATAGTCCAATTGTCAATAGATCTTATAAATAATTTGTAACAGGTAATTTTTGCTATTTCTTTCATCTGTGTAAACCTAGTAATATCATAGGGCCCATCCAAATCATTTGACCTGTGTGAGCCTATATGTTTGCTATTGGGCTTAGATGCATATAGGAAGCCCATTTAAGTTTAACTAAGTAAATGGACTAGGTTGCTAAAATAAATTTTGACATAAGTAAATTTATTTAGGCCCAATTAGATTTGGGCTTATTCAAGGGAAATTTACATATATACTGTTTTTGGACCAAAACTTTACAAAAATACTGGGACACGGCAAAAACAACTTTTTTACTGCCCCAGCCCATTTTCTTTACTTTTGTACTGCCCAAGCCCAACAACTTAACATTTATACTGTGAACAGTAAAAAACACGGGAAAACGACCTGCTTCGTGTGTGGGGAGTCGCCGGAGTCGGACATCACCAAGAAAAAACCATTAAATCCGGGGAAGAGTTTTTGGTAAAAGAAAGCAGAATTGAAGAACAAGAACTACAGAACACTGTCCCCCCAAAATAACAGAGGTAAACACAACAAAACCCAAAAAATAATTTAATTCTTAAGAAACCAAAAAAAAAAAAAACAACCCCAGATTTAGATCTGAAGTTTAAAAAAAAACGAAAACACAAATGTGATATTCTTTAATTTATTATGCAAAAAGATAAATGAGGGTTGTTCTATTGTTAATTTGACGTTTGTAACACAAAATGATTCGAAAAAAATAGTTGATAAATTAGTACAATTATTCATACAAAAAATTAGGGTTGTTCTAATATTGTTTTGCGGTTAGTAATACAAAAACATTCCTACATATATGTATCAGACAAATATAATAATAAAAACTAACAAAAAATATAATGAGTATTTGTATTTGGTTGTGTTTTGTGTTGTTTTATTGTTGTTGTATTATTTTTTTTGTTGATTTTTTTTTTTTTGTTTTGCTATTGTTTTACTGTTGTTGTACTATTGTTTTTACACACCTCAGACAACCATTTTCCTAATTATGTCTTCGAACAGATCAGTTGATTTTGGGAATATGAATAATAAGTAGGCAACCAAATCATAACAGGACCACAAAAAACAAAAGAAGAAACGACGAGTTGTTTTCTACTATTTTTTTGATGTTGTTGTATGTCAATTAAAATGTTTAATTACTGATATTCTGTAAAAATATTTCAAACAACTGTACTTGGGAGTCCAATCCTATAGAAGGAACATAAAAACTACTAAAAACAACACTAAAACAACACGAAAACAACCCCAAAACAAATGAAGCATAAATAACCAGCAACACAAAAATTAAAAAACAACACACCTCTACAACCTTTTTTACAGTGACATTGTCAAAAATATCATCTGATTCAACATTTTTAATTGGGATTTACCCTTCCTCTACATATAAACAAAACAATAATAAACAACACAAAAACAACTGTTAAACAACAAAATACTACATTCAAACAAAACAAACACACAAAGACAAGATAAAAAGAAGAAAAAAGACATATTACATATGAAAGTAATACATCCCATAGAAATATAGGAGTAAGTAAGATAAATTACAAGAAAACCCCTAAAACAACACAAAAACAACTAAAAAATACCTTATCATTTCAAAAAAGCTTGGACACATGTAAAAATTCATTGTCCAACTCAAAATCTGAGTCTGAATTTCAACCACAGGACAAGGACGTTTGGACATCCTCCTCTTCGAAGTTTCACCAAGAAATTTACGTTTGCTTGGAACTGGTGAGGTAAGGCTTGGGGTGTTCCTTAAAATTCCTCTTACCCATTAAGGATCGACACAAGTTTTTCTGAGGCATTTTTGGGGGATTTTTTACAACTGGAAAAGAAGATTTTGATAGAGTAATAGCCATAGATAATGAACAAGCAAAGTATTTATATAAAAAACCAACAAATAAATAGGGAAAAATATAGAGAGAAAATTATAATTTGAAAACAACAACAACAAAAAAAAAATTGTATAAAGTAACCACCAAAAATTTGACCATAAGACAATAACTGGATGTGTTTTTTTTTTTTTTTTTTTTAAAAAAAAAAAAAAAGAACATAAGAAGAAGAAGATGAATAATTAAATGGGATAGTAGGTATAACTATAAACTACCAAAACGTGGTGGGAAAGAGTGAGTAATTGTATTGAAATGATGATTAAATTGAATTAAAAGAAAAGAAAAAAAAAAAAAGCTGCCACAAATGTGACAATACCCAGTCACATCAACTTTTTATCACTTAAAATACAAAAAAAATAAATAAATAAAAATAAGTAAACACATCAAAACTCTAGGCTGACACAAAGAATAATTTTTTAAAAAGTGGGAATGAATGGGATGAGTTGGCTGCCTCAAAACAAAAAAACTATGGTATATTAAACTTTCCAAAGGCAGTATACTGCCAAAAAAAATTAAAATTCAAAAATAGTATAAAAGTAAACTTGAGCGTGTAACAGTATAAACGAAAAAAATTGGGAAAAAACAGTAATGAGTGTAAATTTCCCCTTATTCAATGAATAATAATTGTTTATTTAAAGGTTAAATTCCTCTCTTTTGGGCCTTGTGTGAGAGTTTGGGGCCAATAGAAGTGGGTACAACATACTGAACCCAGCTCTCCCTCACATGAACTACCCCAATTGTGAAGGCCCATTTTCCTTATTTAAATAATTGTATTAGGTTAATTATATTAGTCTAACCTAATTAAAATTGAATTAGCAACATAATTAACTTTTAAAATATATGAAATTTATTTTTCATTTAATATTTTAAAGTTAATTTTAGAAAAACACTTAGTTCATGATATATATTCTAGATAGTTATTTCTAGTACTAATTATATTTCTAATATTTAATTAGGAAAATATCATAGATTGTGAAATTAATTGTTTAATAATTAATTTTGGTAAAATCTAAGTTAAGTATATTTTTCCTAGTATTAAATTAGAATTAATAATTAAGTCTTCTCTATACTTAATTATTCATTTCTTTAATTTAATACATTTAATTAAATTAAAATTTAAATATTTAAGGTTGATTTTCATCATGATACTTAAATATTGTTATTTTTCATGATATTTAATTAAATAGAAAATTATTTTAAGTTGGAAATTTTCTTTAAAGTTTCATAACAACTTAAATTTGAATAATTTTTCAAATTTATTTTATTAATCTTTTTCCCACAAATTTCGAAATTGCATTTATTTAATGCAAAAATTTCAAATTTTATTTGAAAGATAGATTAAAGTTGAAAATTATTTATTTTAATTTTGGACCAACTTAAATCAATGATTTTTTCATTTAATGATTAACTAAAATAAATGAATTAAAATATATTATAATTAAAAAAATGAATTAATTAGTCAATGAAAGTTTAGATAGACATTATCTGTTTTGCTTGAAGTATTTTTCTAGTGATATTTAATTAAATAGAAAATTAATATTTAAGTTGATTTTAATCATGATACTTAAATATTTGAATTTTTTTTTTAATATTTAACTAAATAGGAAAATTATATTTTTGTTGTAAATTAATTTTTATTAATTAATTTTTGGCCAACATAAAATTAGAATAATTTTTTCCTGGATTTATTTTTATTTTATTTTAACAAGCAATTTTGAAAATTGTATTCTTAAATACTGTAATTTTTCAAAATGCAATATATATTTATAGAAAATTAAATTTGTGTTGTAAATTAATTTAAATTAATTTTGAAACAACTTAAATTGAATATTTTTCTAAATATTTATTGGAAATTATTACTAAGATGGAAATATTTATTTTCATATCCATCTAAGTATAATTTTATAAATATTAAATTAAAATTTATATTTAGAATTTTTCATTATAAATTGGAAATTTTAATTAAATAAATATATATTTAAAATAAATTGATTAAAATAAATATTAAAAGAAAATACATTTTTTTAAAAAAAAAAATAATGAGCTTTACTATTATTAGGACATTCGATCTCCATTGTAGGTCTTACAATAGTTAAATGTTTTCAATATAACCTCGACACGCTAGACTTCGTCCCCCTTATGGATGGTTATTCGTTGAACGCATTTAACACCGTAAGATCTTATTTGATAAGTGTTTTGTAAGTTTTCGTCTCTATTAGACTCTCCCCTACGGTGACAACTTAGAGATAAATTTACGAAATATGAAACAATGGTGGAAGCTCATAAAATAAGAATAACCTTGTCTCTCGCCTACCGGGACAACGTTGGATTCTTATTTTGATCGAATAAAAGGTTGCTAGAATGGTTTGCATTTTAGATGAGCTGACAACTCTATTCAATGAATGATACTTTGACTCTCGCCTACCGGGACACTGTATCAGTTTGTTGGAAACCTTAAAAATTATTTAAGATGTGCCTGTTTTTTATTTTCACATTTCTTTGTTATTTGCTATATGTTTGATAATTTCTGAATTGTGTATGAATTTATATTGAACCATGTTATTTTCTGCTATTAAGTTGTAGTTTAATTTCGAATCTTCATTGTTGGTCTAACTTGGTTTGTTGTTCTAATGGGATAAATCCCTAATGGATTGCCACCATTAGACAAACATAATTGTGTTAGATCTCGAAAGATAAATATTGTAAATGCAACATCTAGTTGTTCATCAATTGATGACACCTTAGACTAGTATTTACAATATGAAACAAGAAGATTGTATAGATAAGATTACTTTGACTCTCGCTAATCGGAGCATCGTTGGATTCTTATTTAAATACGAAATTATCCTAATCCCTCTTAGCTTATTCATTTCGATTTAGCTCAATACCATATCATTGGATGAATGGTCTATAAATCATTTCATGTCATTCTATATTTTCTCTTAAGAAATTAAAATGACACATATGATTATATTCCTGAAATTCTATCCCAAAATGATATAAATCCTCAATCTTAGAAATCTCCGACTTGTATGGGCAAATAAGACTTAGAGTTAAATTAGTAGTGGTGGTCCAAGAAAGAATTACTCATGTATATTTGGTATAAATTTAAGTCTTTGACTTTAAATTTTAGATTCTAAATAATTTTTTTTAATACAATACAGTTTCACTTTCACAAGTGTTTAATAACCATTTTCTATCAATGGATTCAAACTGTATGGAATATGAGTTTAGTATTCTGTGACCAGGATCCACTTGCACTATTCTAAGAACTCTTTGATGTAACTAAACCTCAGTCACCAAAAGACACAACCATATTTTATAAATCTATGGCATTGTATCTTGTTCATAGTGGTTTTGACAAGATCAATCTCTGCAAAGAGTTAATATGCCTATATCCACTGAAAGTAAGTTCATCTCATTCCCAGATGGATGTATATTCAGAGGTGGATATGAGTTTATCGTTATATTCTTAAAACGATCACTCTAGATTTTACCTTATACAAAAGAAATTTGAAATGTTTGAAATTTCATGAATTTCTAGCAATGGTGAAAAACCATTAAGGTAAGTGGTTAAAGATCTTGCGAACTGATAGGGGTGGAGAAATAGTTAGTAGATATGCAGTTCAAAGATCATTAAGTTGATTTTAAATTATAACCAAACTTACCTCCCCAGAAATTCAAGTTGCATATTGATTAGTTACTAGTCGTTGCCTAAGTCCTTCTATGGTATTACAATTTCAGAATGATGCAATGGTTGGGTACTTAGTGTAAACCATTACTAGATTCATGGATGACCTAATCAAAATCTTAAGAAAAACTGGAACTGTTAACCATAGTTTGCATGTTTGTTAGCTATTCTAAGTGATTAGGGGTGGAATATCCCATAGTCAATAGATAAGAAAGTGTTTGTTTAAACAAACACTACTTTGACTAAGTCTGAAAATAAAGTAGCAAATATAGGAGAGATCTTTTTCTTGATTCCAAAAGTGTTCTATCATCATATTTGACAAGATGATCCCACTGTCTCTGTTGTCTTGACACAACTAAAGAGGTCAATACCATTTAGTTTTCTTAGACACAATTCACGATACCTTGTCGTAGTAGGAGGGTTTCTAGGAACTCACCTTCTTATGACTTGGAAGACACTAGTGATTAAAATCCATTGCGAGTTTAAACAAGTAATGGATTGTCAAACTAAGAAACTTAGAAGAAAAGCCAATAGAACTATGGTTTGATCCATTCACATGGAGTAACCTAAAGTTTTCTATTACAAGGACATAAGAGGAAATTTTCGTTAATAAGTCTATTCAATGGACTTAACAAAACTTCCTGTTCCTAGGTTTGAGTTTATCTAAACCTATGGTTTGTGGTATACCTAGTAATTACTTACTCTAATGCAAGCAACTTACTTTAGTAAGATGTTGAAGCATCTCCTTTCTAATGACAATCTATAGAAGCTTCTCGACTTCTAGGCATAGATTTTATTTATCTAAGGAAAAGTCTCAACTATTCCAGAAAAGATAAAGCCATGAAAGAATTTCTTAAATCAACAGTGAGAGGTCTCAGATATGCTTTAGTATGCCTTAGACCAGACACCTGCTGTTGAGTGGGAGTAATGAGTAGGTATCAGATTAATCCAGGAGAGGAACATTGGAAGACAATCAAGTAAATTTTAAGATTAAGAAGAGGAACTATATGTTAGTCGATAAGGGTGTGTTTAAAACTCTTAGACTACACCACATCAGATTTCAAGACTTGCCTTTGTGCAATAAAGTCTACTGATAAGATGGTGATTACTCTGGGGGTGGAGTAGTGATTTTGGAGAAGTATAAAAACCTATCTAAAGTCTCTTGGTCTACCAGAGAGAGACTGAATGTTAAAGTTGGAAGAAAGGTACTTATTCAGTCTAAGGAAAGTTCTATACATTTGTGGAACCGTTCCAACTTGTCTTAACTACTAGTGTTATTTCCTGATTAACCAAAAAGTAGTTGCCAAAAGTATAGAATCCAGTATCCCAAGAGAGTAGATATATAGAGAGGAATTTCACAATATCAAGGATTTTGTGATTAAGGAAGAGTAATGGTGGAGAAAAGGTTATGGTTAATTCAACCTGCCAGATCCTATTACGAGGAGTATACTACTACTACACTTGATTTGTATATCAAGGTGTTGAGATTATTTGTAATGCACATTTTGTTTTATATTAGTGCAAGTGGGAGTTTGTTGGGTTTTATGCCCTAAATAAAACTCATTTCAATATAATCAGATTTACTTATTAATAAAGATCATAAATAACATTTTATGTTGCATGGTTCACATGATTTATTTCATGATTATATATACATAATGTATGAATTCTATTTAAGTCCAGAACATATGAATTTGTTAATGATTATAGTGTTGTCAACATCGTGGAATATAATCTTAATTATATGTTCGAAAGTTTATTCCCTGATTTGTCAGAACACTGGATTTAGACTGGCATGATATAATCAGCCATAGGTATTCTTACACCTTGGATAAGTGTTATGTCCTTTCCAGGGCATTGGCAAAGTTTACCAGTATCAGATGTATGGAGTATATATCGGAAGTGACCGATATTGAACTTTGATTAGATATATTAAAATTTACCGTAATATCTATTCAATTCAATATCACCCGTTGATCCTAGAGCAAATGATCTTAATCCTGATATGATTAGGTTCGATCTCAAGAGTATTATACATGTTCTTTGATTTGTTAGTTAAGCCTACTTTTGGGTCAGGGTGATACGTACATTTTGGGAACATGATAGTATAATTGAGTGGGAGCGCTAACGTAAATATGAAATCTATAACTTCTATAGGAATTTAGAAGTGAAACGATGATATCCTTCGAGCTTGGCTAAATAGAGATAAATTGTGGAGATCTCATTTCACTTTGATGAAATATCATTTATACGGAGCTAAGTGTTTTAAGGATAAAATACATTGAAGGTGTAACGGTAACTTAGTGCCTATTCAATGTAGATCATCTATTAGAGGGTCATTGATAAAATTAGGATTATAACAATGGATAACTAATGACGTATCTATATCGTGGAACATATAGAGCGTTCTATATGACTGAGAGTGCAATTCCAAGTTCTAAGTGTGGATTCAATAAGGAATTAATAAGTTAGGGAATTTACTTGGTAAATTTAGTTCGACTTATTGGAAGCTCGGAAATATAGGCCCATGGTCCCCATACTAGTTGAGACCATACTACTTGTAAGACTCAGTTAATTGATTTTAATTAATCAATTATAATTCTAAAGTTAGACTATATCTACTTTGTGAATTTTCACTAAGCAAGGGCGAAATTGTAAAGAAAAGAGATTCTAGGTTTATTTATTAATTAAGAGACTTTATATGTCTAATTAATAAATATATTAAATGACAATATTATTTAATAATTAATTTTTAGTTATTAAATAATTAGAATTGGCATTTAAATGGTTGAATTTGAAAATCGGCGTTTTTGAGAAAATGAGATGCAGAAATGATAAAACAGCAAAATTGCATAAGTGAGGCCCATTATCCAAAGCCCATTGCCGGCCACTCTTATAGGCTTTTATCATTTATTTTTTCATTATTTTAATGCCAAATAATTCTAACTTAAACCTAGGTGGCTACCGATAAATAGGTAGTGATGGCTTCAGGAAAAAGATGATGCATCTCATTCCTTCAGAGAAAATCTTCGAGCCGCCACCTTCTCTCTTCTTTTCTTCTTCAATTTCGAAATCCTTGAGTGATAGAGTAGTGCCCACACACATCAAGTGGTATCTCAATCATAGTGTGTAAGACTGTAGGAGATTCTAAACAACAAGAAGGAGAATCAGCATCAAAGGAAGGAGAGAAAGAGATCTAGGTTCAGATCTTGATTATGTTCTGCTACAGAAAGGAATCAAAGGCTAGAGATCTGAACGGAAGGAGTCATTATATTCTGATGCACCCAATGTAAGGTTTCCTAAACTTTATATGTGTTTATTTCATTGTTTTAGAATTCATATAAGAATGTTAATGAAACATACTGTTGAAATTTATTTTACCAGGATCTTAGATCTACTCACAAGTATGTTGTTTAACACCCTAAATATGAACTTTCTAAAACGATAAATTAAACACATATAAAGTTAAGAAAACCTTACATTGATGCAACGGAATTAATGTCTCCTTCCACTCAGATCTCTAACCCTTGTATCCTTTCTGTAGCAGAGTATAATCAAGATCTGAGCCCGAATGTCCTTCTTCTTTAAGTTTGATCCTTCACAGTCTTCCAATCTATGATTGAGTTACTGCTTGCTGTGTGTGGGCACTCACTCTTGCACTAGGGTCACGAAATATAGAAGAAGAAAAGAGAAGAGAGGGTTTCGGCCAGGTATAGAAAATAGGGAAGGCTCAGTTTTTCTGAAGAGAGAAATTTTTGTCAGAAGATGTTATGAAAGACTTATGATTTGACTGAGCCATCACTTTCTATTTATAGGCAACTACTAGGTTTAGGTTAGGAATTATTTGGCATTTAAATAATGAAAATATTAATTTGAAAATCCACAAATAGTGGCCGGCCATGGGGTAGTTTATGGGCCCCACTTGCAGTTTTATCAAATTTTATTTCTATTTTCTCAAAAATGCCAATTATCCAATTCTAACCTTTAAAATGCCAAAACTAATTATTTAATAACTAAAATAGATTATTAAATAATATTGTCATTTAATTTAATTATTAACTAGACATATAAAGTCAATTAATAAATAAATAAACTTAGAATCTCTTTTCTTTACAATTTCACCCCTGCTTTGTGAAAATTCACAAATTAGACATAGTCTAACTTTAGAATTATAATTGATCAATCACGAATCAATTAATGAGTCTTACAAGCAGAATGTTCTCAACTAGAATGGGGACCATGGATCTATATGCTGAGCTTCCAATAAGTGAACCAAATTTACCAAGTAAATTCCTACTTATTAATTCTTCGTTGAATCCACTCTTAAAACTTAGAATTGCACTCTCAGACTTATATAGAGCATATTATATGTTTCACGATATCAATATGCTATCTCATTTTACCATTGTTATAATCTTATTGTGATTTACAGATCCTCTATATAGATGATTTACATCGAGATGGGATTTCTTTACCGTTCTCACCCCTCAATGTATTTTGCCCCTTAAAACACTTAGCTACCTGTAAATGGTGTTTAGTGATCTAATAATTAGTCAGTTAAACAAGAGCTCACCCATTTACTTCTATTTGCTAAGCTCGAAGGGAATCATCACTTGACTTCTATACACCAGTAGAAGCTATAGATTCCATATTTATGTTCAGCACTCCCACTCAATCATACTATCATGTTCCCAAAATATACGTATCACCCTGACCTAAAAGTAGGCTTAACTAATAAATCAAAGAACATGAATAGCACTCCTGAGTTGAGCCTAAGCATATCAGGATTTAGATTCTTTTAATCTTAAGATCAACTACTGATATTGACTTAGAAAGATATATAACAGTAAGTTTGTAATATCTTAACTTAGTTGCAATATCGGTCCAGTCCAATGTATACTCCATACATTCGAAACTAGTATACTTTACTAATGTCCTGGAAAGAACATAACACTTACTCCAAGTGTAAGTACACATCATCTCTGATTATCACATTAGTGTAAATCCAATAACACTGATGAAACAGGGACCGAGTCTTTTAATTCATATGATCACAATCACATTCCACTGTGTTGACGATACTGTAATTGTGAATAAACATATGATCTGGATTTAACTGATTTTGTGTATAAAAGTAATAAACATATTAAACCATTAGCATGCAAAATTCATGCAAACATTAATCACTTCAAATTTCTTATATTGATAACTAATCAGATTGTAATGAGTTTTATTTAGGGCATAAAACCCAACACATACATGGTAGTAAATCTAGATCCTGGTAAAATATTTCCAACACTAACTATATTGCCACATTAACCACAACATTCATGTCCAAAGAAAAAAAAATGAAGATCAACCCTCAAGAGAAGAACGAGGTGAAGCTGACAAGAAGAGTACAAGACTGAGTAGATCTAAGAGGGGGATAGAGAGATAGCATATCTAAGAAGGAGAGGTAGAGAGAGTAAATCGAGATAGTAGAGAAATTAGATTTGAAGAAAAGGGTGGTAGTGATCGAAAACAACACTAGTCTGATGGTGGTGAGGCGAACAAAGAGAGAATCATGAGAGGAGAGAAGGCACAAAAGGATCCTTTCCTCTCAGGGTTCTTAGGGTCTAGGTGTTGGTTTTTATAGTCCATATCAAAGTATAAAAGCTCAAGCAGATTTGAGAAAATATACTAGTTTTTATGTATGAACCATAAGCCAAAGAATCTCAACATAATATATATATATATATATCAAATCTAGACTACTAAAAGAAAGAAAATATGTCTTGAAGCCTATCAGGGTATCCTTGGTATCTTTAATTACATTTAACGATAATTCAATCCAAGAACTTTTGTTCAAGAATTAACATCTTAATCTTCCAAACCAGGCTCAATACCGAGGAGTAGAGTGGGCTATTAGATCTTAATTGATGAATCAATGTAGTTATTAGTACTCAACTCATAAGACACTGCAATTGAGATAGGGTTGTTCAATCTTGCACACACCTTAACTAGTGTGGGCATGTGAGACTAGAGAGAGAGAGAGAGAAGGGTAGGCGTGAGAGAGAAAATAGGAGTGAAAAATAATTCTATTTTCTCAATTTTTGTTACGGCATATCTCAGGTTATTTTAATATTTTTTAATTTGTAATACTATATATCCTATATAAAGTGTTACAAATAAACTGTTATCCCAAATTTTGTCCACTTGACGTGGCATGTCCACGTAAGCTAAAGACAGAGTACATGTATAGTACAACCCTACCAGTAGCAGAATAGGGTCTCCACACAAGATATATCAAAACTGTCAAGTAACAACCGAATAGAGTGAAGCGAGCCCTCAAGGAGCTGTACTAACATCCTTAGTCAACCAAGAGAAGCCTATAGGCCGCCCAAGGTGAGCATATAGGCCGGCCAAGATCTAGGCAAAAGCTAGCCAGCCAAAAAGTGACTTTCGAACCAAGGGAGCTTTTGTTCGACCAAGAAAACCTGACCTCTACAAGGAGACGGTGTACAAAAATGTCTTCAACTTGCAAAAGGTTGGCCTCCACATACAAAGATTGGCCTCCTCTTGGTAAAGCTATATAGGAACCTGCAAGATCCTGGCAGACACATGACCTGCCAGGTTCTGGCAAGAGCATGGCCGGCCAAACCTCAACCTACATGCCTTGGCTGGCCAGACCTCAACCTATAGGCCTTAGCCGGCCAGACCTTCCTTGCAGGTCTATGGGCGGCCAGGATTAACCTGGCAAGACTCTATGTACAACCTAAAATGTGGACAACAAGCTACCTGTAAATTGGGCCATTAACAGCCCAACAAACTAATGGAAAATTGTTGGAAATTTATTTTACCAGGATCTTAGATCTACTCACAAGTATGTTTAATAACACCCTAAATATGAACTTTCTAAAACGATGAAATAAACACGTATAAAGTTAAAGAAACCTTACATTGGGTGCAGCGGAATACTATGACTCCTTCCGTTCAGATATCTAGCCCTTGATTCCTTTCTGTAGCAGAGCATTATCAATATCTGAACCTGGATCTCTTTCTCTGAATCTTTGATGCTGAAACTCCTTTTGCTGAATGTCTTTCTTCACGATCTTCCTCACTATGATTGAGGTATCACTTGCTGTGTGTGGGCACTACTCTTACACTAAGAATTTCGAAATCTCAATGAGGAAGAGAGAGAGAGTGGGTTCGGCCAAAGATAGGGAGAGAGAAGGCTCAGTTTTTTCTGAATGAAAAAGTAGAAAATTTCAGTGTCATTTTCCTGAAGCCTTCACTATCTATTTATAGCATTCCACTAGGGTTAGGTTTGAATTATTTGACATTAAAATAATGAAAATATCAGTTTAAAAATTCAAACCAAGTGGCCGGCCATGTACAGTAATGGGCCTTACTTGGATTTTGCAGTTTTCTCAATTCTGCATCTGATTTTCTCAAAAATGCTAATTTTCAAATTCAACCATTTAAATGCCAATTCTAACTATTTAATAATTATTAAATAATATTTTCATTTATCATATTTATTAATTGAACCATACAAAGTATCATAATTAACAAATATGCACCTAAAACTCTTTCTTTACAATTTCGCCCTTACTTAGTGAAAAATTCACAAATAGACATAGTCTAATTTGAGAATTATAATTGATTAATCAAAACCAATTACATGAGTCTTACAAGCAATATTATCTCAACTAGTGCGGCGACCATGGGTCTATATAACCGAGCTTCCAATAAGTAGATCAAGAATTTAGCACTAAAATTCACTAACTTATTAATTCTTTGTTGAATCCACGCATAGAACTTAGAATTTCACTCTCAGTATAATAGAATGCTCTATATGTTCCACCATATAGACGCATCATCAGTTATCCATTGTTATAATCCTAATGTGATCAATGATCCTCTATATGAATGATCTACACTGTAAAGGGATTAGATTACCGTAACACCCTACTATGTATTTTATCCTTAAAACACTTGACCCCGTATAAATGATATTTCAGCTTATGTGAAATGAGTACTCCACCATTTATGTTCGTTTGGTCAAGCTCGAAGGAGATCATCCTTTGCTTACTATTCGCCAGATAGAAGCTATAGATTCCATGTTTATGCTAGCGATCCCACTCAATTGCACTACCGTGTTCCCAAAATGTACGTATCACCCTGACCTAAAAGTAGGCTTAACTAACAAATCAAAGAACACGAATGTTAGGTTATTTTTAGTATTAATTTTAGATTAAGTTTAGTATATTTTTAATTAAGTTTTAATCGTGTTTGGAGCATTTTTACGCTTGTTATCTTTTATTTTTACAGATTTAAAATAGAGGAAGATTAGAAAAATATCAGAGAAAAAGATGGGAAAAAGATAAAAAAATATCATGATATTTAAAATAGAGAAAATTGTGGAAGCCGAAACTTCAAGCCTGAATTCGACGGTTTTCTGATTGGATTTTGGAAAAAGTAAAAACATGAAAGTTCTAGATCTCTCTTTTATCTTTCCGGAACATCTTGAATCGTCCGATTTCGAGCAATATTGAGAGAGTTATGGCCAAAATACTATCAGTCAACGCAGCAGAAAAAAAATATCTCGTTTGAGGTTTCCCAAAAATTTAAATCCGAATGAGAATTTAAATATTGCGTTTTTTTTCCATATTTTTAGGCCTTCAATGCCTATATAAAGGGAAGAATGGAGTTGATTTCAGCAAGCAATGTCAGAGAGAAAAAAAGTGAGAGTTCAGATACAGAGTAGAGAGATCAACTGCAATACTGGAGACATACTGCTCAGGGTTTTCAGCATTCTTCTTTTCTTCACTTCTCTATTTTTCATCTCTTTTCTATCAGTTAATATGTGTATTTGTGCTTCATTGAACATGAGTAACTAAACACTTTATTAGGGTTAGATGGATATTGTTTGATATTGTTTATGGTTTTAATATGATTAATTTTCCCCCAAATTTCTATGTATTCTATTTTATTTGTGCTTAATTACTTTTAATTGCCTGATCACCAATTAACTGTCTATGATTTTGATGCGAGATCTGAGAAGTGAGTGTCAAATATGCTATAGTAGAATAGAACTGAATTTCGATATAGGACGAGAGTACCTATATGGTTTAGATAGCTTATAGGGTTTCTGTGTTTAATGCCTGTTGCATGTTAAATTTATCACGAGAGTAGAAAGTTTGCATGTAATTGAGGTTTATATATCTGAGAAGACTATAAATTACCTTAGTAAACCTACTATTGCATAGAAATTAACATTAGAAAAATAATCATATTAGGCCATAATCAATAGAAACAATTGAAATCGACACCCTAGTATATTAACTATCAATTTTCTCGAATCGTTGCTTCCAACTATTTTTCTTATACTTCATTGTTTTTTTTCCTATCTTTTATTTAATCAAATAGAAGTAAAAGTTTAATTTCAACGTACTTAACTACACTCCCTGTGGGATCGACCTCACTCCTAGTGAGTCTACTACTTTAAACGATACGTACACTTGCGTGTGCAAAAATATCGCAACAACGAATAGCCTTTTAAGATTGAGCCTAATCATAACAGGATTAAGAACATTTGATCTAGGATCAACTTGGCGATATTGACTTGAATAGATATTACGGTAAGTTTAATTAAATCTAAGTCAAAGTTCAATATCGGTCCCTTCCGATGCATACTCCATGCATCCAACCTGAGCTTTACTTTAACCAATGCTCTAGAAAGAACATAACACTTCTCCAAATGCAAGTAAACTCTGTTGTAGATTATCATATCAGTAAAACCCTATGTCTGATAAATCTAGGAAACTTTATTCACATAGTCATGTTTACTTTCCAATGTGTTGACGGCACAATAAACAGGATCAAGTATGTGAAAAGGGTTTCAGATGAATTTATACATTATGTACATATAATCATGAAATAAATCATGTGAACCATGCAACATTAAATGTTATTTTTGATCTATATTAATAAGTAAATCTGATTATATTGAAATGAGTTTTATTTAGGGCATAAAATCCAACAAACTCCCACTTGCACTAATATAAAACAAAAAGTGTGTTTCAAATAATCTCAACACCTTGATATACAAATCAAGTGTAGTAGTAGTAAACTCCTCGTAATAGGATCTGAAAGGTTGAATTAACCACAACCTTTTCTCCACCATTACTCTTCCTTTAATCACAAAATCATTGATAATGTGAAATTCCTCTCTATATGTCTACTCTCTTGGGATACTGGATTCTATATCTTTGGCAACTACTTTTAGTTAATCAGGAAATTAACACTAGTAGTTTAAGGCAATTTGGAATGATGCCAAAAATGTATAGAACTTTCCTTAGACTGAATAAGTACCTTTCCTGCAACCTTAACATTCAGTCCCTCTTTAGTAGACCTAGAGACTTCAGATAGGTTATTACACTTCTCCAAAATCACTATTCCACCCCTAGAGTAACCACCATCTTATCAGAAAGATTTACTAGCACAAAGGCAAATTTCGAAATCTGATATGGTGTAGTCTAAGAGTTTTAAACACACCCTTATAGACTAACATATAGTTCCTCTTCTTTATCTTAAGATTTACTTGATTGTCTTCCAATGTTCTTCTCCTGGATTAATCTGATATCTACTCATTACTCCCACTCAACAGCAGGTGTCTGGTCTAAGGCATACAAAAGCATATCTAAGACCGCTCACTGTTGATATAAGAAATTCTTTCATGGCTTTATCTTTTCTGGAATAGTTGAGACTTTTCCTTAAATAAAATCTATGTCTAAGAAGTTGTGAAGCTTCTATAGATTGCCATTAGAAAGAAAATGCTTCAGCATCTTACTAAAGTAAGTTGCTTGCATTAGAGTAAGTAATTACCAGGTATACCACAAGCCATAGGTTTAGATAAACTCAAACCTATAATACTAGGACCAAGAAGTTTGTTAAGTCCATTGAATAGACTTATAAACGAAAATTTCCTTTTATGTCCTTGTAATAGAAAACTTTAGGTTACTCCATGTGAATGGATTAAACCATAGTTCTATTGGCTTTTCTTCTTAGTTTCTTATCTTGACAATCCATTACTTGTTTAAACTCACAATGGATTCTAATCACTAGTGTCTTCCAAGTCATAAGAAGGTGAGTTCCTAGAAACTCTCCCACTACGACAAGGTACCGTGAATTATGTCGAAGAAAACTAAATGGTATTGATCTCTTCGGTTGTGACAAGACAACAGAGGCAGTGGGATCATCATATGTTATATAAGATGATAGAATAGTTTTGGAATCAAGAAAAATATCTCCTTTATTTGATACTTGTTTTCAGACTTAGTCATTATCTTAGAAAAGTGGTATTTGTTTGAACAAATACTTTCTTATCTATTGACAATGGGATGGTCAACCCCTAATCACTTAGAATAGCTAACAAACCATGATTAACAGTTCTATATTTTCTTAAGATTTTGATTAGGTCATCCATGAATCTAGTAATGATTTACATTTAGTATAGAACCATTACATCATTCTGAAATTGTATTACCAAAGAAGGAATTAGGCAACGACTAGTAACTAATCATCAATATGCAACTCGAAATTTCTAGGGAGGTATGTTTGGATATAATTCAAAAATCAATTTAATGATCTTTGAACTGCATATCTACTAACTATTTCTCCACCCCTATCAGTTCGCAAGATCTTTAACCACTTACCTTAATGGTTTTAACCATTGCTAGAAATTAATGAAATGTTTCAAACATTTCAAATTTCTTGCTAAAAGGTATATCTAGAGTTATCGTTTTAAGAATACAACGAAAAACTCATATCCACCCCTGAATGTACATCCATCTGCGAATGAGATGAACTACTTTCAGTGGATATAGGCATATTAACTCTTTGCAGAGATTGATCTTGTCAAATCCACTATGAACAAGATACAAATGCCATAGATTAAAAAAAAATGTGGTAGTGTCTTTTGATGACTTAGGTTTATAAAAGAATTCTTAGAATAGTGCAAGTGGATCCTGGTCACAGAATACCTAACTCATATTCCATACAGTTTGAATCCATTAATAGAAGATGGATATTAAACACTTGAGAAAGTGTAACTGTATTGTATTCTGGAATTAGAAATATAAGAAAATTTCTATTTGGAATTTAAAATTAAAGTCAAAGACTTAAATTTATACCAAATATAATGAGTAATTCTATCTTGGACCAGCACTACTAATACAAACTCTAAGTCAGATTTGCCCATACAAGTAGGAGATTTCTAAGATTGAGGATTTATATCAATTGGGAATAGAATTTCGGGATTATAATCATATGCGTCATTTAATTTCTTAAGAGAAAATATAAGAATGACATGAAATGATTTATAGACCATTCATCAAATGATATATTTTGAAGCTAATTCGAAATGAATAAGCTAAGAGGAATTAGGATAATTTCATTTATAAATAAGAATCCAACGATGCTTCGATTAGCGAATGTCAAAGTAATCTTATTTATACAATCTTCTTGTTTCATATCGTAAAAATACTAGTCTAAGGTGTCATCAATTGATGAACAGCTAGATGTCGCATATACAATATTTATCTTTCGAGATCTAACACTATTATGTATGTCTAATGGTGAAAATCCACTAGGGATTTATCTCATTAGATAAACAAGCCAAGTTAGACCAACAATGAAGATTCGAAATTAAACTACAACTTAATAAGAGAAAATAACATGGTTCAATATAAATTCATTACACAATTCAGAAATTATAAACATATAGCAAGTAGGAATGACAAGTGAAAATACTAAAACTTACAATCCTAAATAATTTCTAAGGTTTTTCAACAAACTGATACAGTGTCCCGTTTAGGCGAGAGTCAAAGCATCATCCATTGAATAGAGTTGTCAGCTCATCTAAAATGATAACCATTCTAGCAACCTTTTATTCGATCGAGATTGGAATTCAGCGTTGTCCCGTTTAGGCGAGAGTCAATGCAATTCTATCTTATGAGCTTCCACCATTGTTTCATAATTTACAAGTCAAGTATGGTCGCCACCATTAGGGTGATCTATACCATACAAAACACTTACAAACTACTTATCATTCGAGATTAAACGGTGCGAAATTGCTAATGAACGTTCCTCCATTAGGGAGGATTACTCACTAAAACAAACGCGGTGTAAAACCCACAATGGAGATCGAATGTCTCTTGATTAAAAGCTCATTATTTAAAGAGAGTTGTATTTTCTTTGATTCTCTTTATTTAATCTATTTATTTTAAATATATATTTATTAAAATTTCCAATTTAGAATGAAAAATTCTAACTATAAATTTTAATTTAATATTTATAAATTTTACTTAGATGGATATGAAAATAACATGAATTATTTCCATCTTAGTAATAATTTCCAATAAATATTTAGAAAAATATTCAATTTAAGTTGTTACAAAATTAATTTAAATTAATTTACAACTCAAATTTAATTTTCTATAAATATATATTGCATTTCGAATAATTAAAGTATTCAAGGATACAATTTTCGAAAATGCATGTTAAAATAAAAAATTAATCCTAAAAAAATTATTCTAATTTAATGTTGGCCCAAAATTAATTAATAAAATTAATTTACAACAAAAAATATAATTTTCCTATTTAATTAAATATATATAAGAAAAATTTCAAATATTTAAGTATGATGATGAAAATCAACTTAAATATTAATTTTCCATTTAATTAAATACACTAGAAAAATACTTCAAGCAAAAATATCACCTATCTAGATTTTCCTTTGACTAATTAATTAAATTTCTAATAAAATATATTTTAATTCAATTTATTTTAAATTAATCAATAATTGAAAAAATCATTGATTTAAGTTGATCCAAAATTAAAATAAATAATTTACAACTTTAATCTATTTTTCAATTAAAATTCGAAATTCCAACATTTAAGAAATGCAATTTCGAAATTTGATTAATAAAATAACGAAAAATATATTTTGAAAATTATTTAAATTTAGTTGAAAAAATAAATTTCAACTAAAAATAATTTTCTATTTAATTAAGTGTCATGAAAAAGAAATATTTAAGTATCATGGTGAAAATCAACTTAGATATTTAATTTTCAAATTAATTAAATGTATTAAATTCAAGAAATAAATAATTAAGTGTAAAGAAGGCTTAATTATTAATCTCTAGTTTAATACTAGGAAAAATATAGTTAAAATAAATTATACCAAAATTAATTATTTAAACAATTAATTTCACAATTTATAATATTTTCCTATTTAATATTAGAAATAATAAGTAGTCTAGAAATAACTATCTAGAAAATATCTTATTTGACTAAGTATCTTTTCTACAAAATTTGAAAAAATATCTAATTTAAGTTGTATTAGAAAAAATCTAGAACTTAAATATTTTCAAATTTAAATTTAATTAAATATCAAAAATTAAGTTGTAACCACTTAATTTGAAAATATTCCACTTTAAGTTAATATTCGAAAAGATATTAACTTAAAAAAATATCTAAAATATTCCATTTTAAGTTAATATTCGAAAAGATATTAACTTAAAAAATATCTAAAGAACCTTAATAACCAATGCCTAAAATTCCTCAACTTAATTTTGAAATTTGAAATTCAAAAGATATTCAGATTTAAGTTGATTAGTTATAGATAACTAAATATCAACTTAAATAGGAATATTTAATGAAAAATTTAAATTAAGCTTCAGAAAGAATCTAGATGGTTATAATTATATATTTAATTAAATACAAGAAAATACATATAGTTTAGCTTAGAATAAAAATTCTTTAAACTATATTTTTCTTAAATTAATTTCAAAATAAATGAAATTAATTATGTTGCTAATCAATTTTATTAGGTTAAACTAGTGTAATTAACCTAGTACAGTTTATTCAAATCAGGCAAATGGGCCTTCACAATTGGGGTGGTTCATGTGAGGGGGTGTAGGGTACAGTATGTCGTATCCACTACTATGGCTCCCAACTCTCACACAAGGCCCAAAAGAGAAGAATTTAACCTTAATAAGAACAACTGTTATTAATTGAATAGGCCCAAAAACTAAATGGGCCTAAATAAATTCTATCAAGAACTATGATAATTTATTTTAGCAACAACAACCTATCTGCATCTATAATAAAATTGAACACATAGGCTCGCACAGGCACACTTTGGATGGGTCCTATCATGTTGCTAGGTCATACACAGATGAAAGAAGATTGTAAATATACCTGTTACAAATTATTATCTTGACCAAGGGAGCCATCAGATCATTAGATCTGGCAAAAAGTAACCATGGCTATTTGCAATCAAGTAATAATAGGTTTTGAAAACTTACACACAAGCTAAAACACATACTCCTGCAACAAGGTTAGTTGGATAGTTGGATGTAGGATTTATTTAATTTTAAATTAAATAATTAATTAAATAAAAAAAATAATTTTTGAAAATTTAAAAATAATTTGAAAAATTCGAAATTTTTAAAAAAATTAAATTTAAAATTAAACCTACAATTTTGAAAAATTAGGTTTCAACCAACCTAAATATCATTTCAAAATTTGCTAACTACTTTTAAAATTTAAATGTTATTTTATAAATAAAAATTAAATAAAAAATTAAAAAAGATAAATGAATATCTTTTTCAGATTTTAAATGTAATTTAAATAAATAAAATAACAAAATTTAAAAGTTAGCAAAATATCTTACATCCTTTTAAAATTACATGATTATAGTTATCTTATTTTAAATTTAAATAAAGACAAATTATTTTTTTAAAAAAAAATTAAAATATTAAAAATCTAACCTTAAATTTAAAAATAAGATAAGATATAATCAAATTTAAAAATAAGATAGATTATTAAGCAAATAAGATAGATACTAACTATTTTTAAATTCAAATTACACTAATATCTTGAATTAAATTTAAAAAATATTAAATTAATTCATAATGATAATTAGAATTGAATTAGGAATAGTAATAGTATAAATACAGAACTACACAAAAAATCGGAAGTTAATTCCATGAAAAAGCATGAAAAATCGAAGAAAAACGAAAAAATTGTGAGCTGTACGGACAGTTTTCGCGATCGCAGGAAAATTTCACCACAACTCCGATTTTTTCGAATCTTCAAAAAATCATAACTAATTCAAATTAAATCGAAATTGAGTTCTGTAAAAAAAGTAACTTGCTTAATTTTTTCCATACTATCCAATAAAAATAATTCCAGAAACAGATATTCAATTATTTTTAACAAAAATTCACAAACACCAATCAATCATCAAATAACACTCAATACAACATGATACCATCCAAAAACAAACAAACAATCGTTTTAAAGTCCAAATTTCTTGCAAGTAAATCAATTACCATGGCTCTGAGGCCAGTTGTTGGAAATTTATTTTACCAGGATCTTAGATCTACTCACAAGTATGTTTATTAACATCCTAAATATGAACTTTCTAAAACGATGAAATAAACACGTATAAAGTTAAAGAAACCTTACATTGAGTGCAGCAGAATAATATGACTCCTTCCGTTCAGATATCTAGCCCTTGATTCCTTTATGTAGCAGAGCATTATCAATATCTGAACCTGGATCTCTTTCTCTGAATCTTTGATGCTGAAACTCCTTTTGCTAAATGTCTTTCTTCACGATCTTCCTCACTATGATTGAGGTATCACTTGCTGTGTGTGGGCACTACTCTTACACTAAGAATTTCGAAATCTCAATGAGGAAGAGAGAGAGAGTGGGTTCGGCCAAAGATAGGGAGAGAGAAGGCTCAGTTTTTTCTGAATGAAAAAGTAGAAAATTTAAGTGTCATTTTCCTGAAGCCTTCACTATCTATTTATAGCATTCCACTAGGGTTAAGTTTGAATTATTTGGCATTAAAATAATGAAAATATCAGTTTAATAATTCAAACCAAGTGGCCGGCCATGTACAGTAATGGGCCTTACTTGGATTTTGCAGTTTTCTCAATTCTGCATCTGATTTTCTCAAAAACGCCAATTTTCAAATTCAACCATTTAAATGCCAATTCTAACTATTTAATAATTATAAATAATTATTAAATAATATTTTCATTTATCATATTTATTAATTGAACCATACAAAGTATCATAATTAACAAATATGCCCGTAAAACTCTTTCTTTACAATTTCGCCCTTACTTAGTGAAAAATTCACAAATAGACATAGTCTAATTTGAGAATTATAATTGATTAATCAAAACCAATTACATGATTCTTACAAGCAATATTATCTCAACTAGTGCGGGGACCATGGGTCTATATAACCGAGCTTCCAATAAGTAGATCAAGAATTTAGCACTAAAATTCACTAACTTATTAATTCTTTGTTGAATCCACGCATAGAACTTAGAATTGCACTCTCAGTATAATAGAATGCTCTATATGTTCCACCATATAGACGCATCATCAGTTATCCATTGTTATAATCCTAATGTGATCAATGATCTTCTATATGAATGATCTACACTGTAAAGGGATTAGATTACCATTACACCCTACAATGTATTTTATCCTTAAAACACTTGACCCTGTATAAATGATATTTCAGCTTGTGTGAAATGAGTACTCCACCATTTACGTTCGTTTGGTCAAGCTCGAAGGAGATCATCCTTTGCTTACTATTCGTCAGATAGAAGCTATAGATTCCATGTTTATGATAGCGCTCCCACTCAATTGCACTACCGTGTTCCCAAAATGTACGCATCACCCTGACCTAAAAGTAGGCTTAACTAACAAATCAAAGAACACGAATAGCCTCTCGAGATTGAGCCTAATCATATCAGGATTAAGATCATTTGATCTAGGATCAACTAGGCGATATTGACTTGAATAGATATTACGGTAAGTTTAATAAATCTAAGTCAAAGTTCAATATCGGTCCCTTCCGATGCATACTCCATGCATCCAACCTGAGCTTTACTTTAACCAATGCTCTGGAAAGAACATAGCACTTCTCCAAATGCAAGTAAACTCTGTTGTAGATTATCATATCAGTAAAACCCTATGTCTGATAAATCTAGGAAACTTTATTCACGTAGTCATGTTTACTTTCCAATGTGTTGACAGCACAATAAACAGGATCACGTATGTGAAAAGGGTTTCAGATGAATTTATACATTATGTACATATAATCATGAAATAAATCATGTGAACCATGCAACATTAAATGTTATTTCTGATCTATATTAATAAGTAAATCTGATTATATTGAAATGTGTTTTATTTAGGGCATAAAACCCAACAAAAATATCTACTTTCAAGGGGCAATTTAGTCCTTTGTATTTAATAAATTTAATATGAAATATCTAAGGATTTCATTGTAAATTAGGGTTTTCGGCTTCCTATACAAAGGCCTTAACTCTAACTAAAAAAAGTAAGTCTCTAAGCCTAATTCTAGCCTCCTAACCAATCTAAGTCTAAAACCCTAGCCTCTCTTCTCTCTCTCTCTCTCTCTCTCTCTCTCTCTCTCTCTCTCTCTCTCTCTCTCTCTCTCTCTCTCTCTCTCTCTCTCTCTCTCTCTCTCTCTCTCTCTCTCTCTCTCTCTCTCTCTCTCTCTCTCTCTCTCTCTCTCTCTCTCTCTCTCTCTCTCTCTGTTGTTGATGTGGTTGTTGTTGTTGTTGTTGTTGTTGGTGGTGGTGGTGGTGTTGTCGTTGTGATTGTGGCAATGACGGATCAACCCAATAGTAATTGTATATATAAATTTATAAAATTTTATAGAAATGTGTGTGAACTGGATTGGACTGGTTACTTTTACATGTCAATCAACATCCAATTAGCACAAGTGGAGATTTTGGATTTTTAATCCAATCCAATCCGCACGCACTTTGCAGATTGAATAGGATTAGCTGTTTTATAAAGGGCTATTTACAAAAATATGGTAAATGAAAGATAAGTTTTGATATATATGGCATAAAAACTTAATTGTACTAAATATGGCATTTTTTTTAAAAAAAAAAAAAAACTTAAAAATATGGGAAAAGTTCATTTTATTTAAAAAAGAATGCCATAAAAATTTTTAAAATTGTCTTTCTTTTTTTTTTTCTTTTTCTTTTTCTTTTTTATCTTTTAAAAAATGAAACAGTAAAAAAATTCTCAGTTGAAGCTATTTTTTGTTACTGAAGCAATTTTTTTAAACTACCATTTTTTTTTGTTTTTTTGTTTTTGTTTTTGTTTTTTTATAGAAATTGATGCAATACCAAAATAATTTTATCAAGGCAATAAATTAATAAACTAATTAATTCTATATATTAAAATGAACTAATTATTTCAATAAAAGTAGTAGAAAAAAATCAATTCATCAACACCATAATGAACAAAAAAAAACACAATATAAAAAATTATAATCTAAAAATGATATAAACTTAAAAACCAGTTTCATCAACATTAAAAAAAATTAATAATTTCATTAAAAGAAGCAAAAAAATAGTTTCATCAATAAAATAATGAAAAAAAATATAATCTAAAAACGATACTAACTTTAAAAACCAGTTTCATCGATATTAAAAGAAACTAATTATTTCATTAAAAGAAACAAAAAAAAACCAGTTTCATCAATATTAAAAGAAACTAATTATTTCATTAAAAGAAGCGAAAAAAAAAAACCAGTTTCATCAACAACACAATGAAAAATACACAATGCCTAATAACTAAACTTTTAAAAACGATACTAAATTTAAAAACCAGTTTCGAACATATAAATTTTATGTTAAAGAGACAAAAACGCAATAAAAACCATAAAAGAATAACAAAAAAATAGTGAGAGGAGAAACCAGTTATTAATAAAGCAACCATAATAAAAATTAACTGATAAAACTAGTTTCTTAGAATTACCAAATAAAAAACTAAAACTTAAAAATCATTTATAAACAATAATAATTAAAAAAAAAACAGTTACAAAAATAATAACATAATAAGTGTGTCAGAAACTGGTTATTTAAAATAAAGCAGACATTTTTGTTCAAACATTAGACAATAATAAAACTAGTTTTATACAAACTAAAACATATACAATAACATCATAAAAATAGAACAACTCCATTACAGAACACTTAAAACCTGTGAAACCAGTTTTGACGTTGAAAAATCATAACAAAATATAAATGTTAAATAATAAAGCTAACTGAAACCAGTTTCATCAAACAGCCAAATAAAAAAAACACACACAAAAATACAAAAAAAAAATACTAATCAAACAAAATCAAAACAACACACAATACATACCAATAATTTAAAAACTAAATATAAGTGTAAGTTCTTAACCTAGAAACAAAATAATAAAAAGTAACTTAAAATTAAAAATATGCAATAACATAATAAAATAGAGCAACCCCATTGCAGAACTCTCAAAACATGTGAAACCAGTTTCGAACCTGTAAACCCGGTGAAACCAGTTTCGACTCTATAAAAATCATAGAACACCTTTTAAATCTAAACAATTTTTAAACATAAGAGGCTAGGCCTGGCTCATTTTCTAAACAAATAAGTCACTAAAGATACAGACATATTCTACTATATGCTACAAGCATAAGTAAATATATATAAGTCTTAAAAATAAACTGTTGTTTTACAGTTCATGATACTCATGATATACTTTAACAGTTTGACTAGCTCAATCAATGGTACTCATGATATACTTTAATAGTTTGACTAGCTCAATCAATTAGTTAATAAGTTAAAATAAATATTTTAAAATGAGAAAGATATTATGCACTCAAAAATTTTTGGAGTAAGAATTGAAATTCTCTAAAGATTTTTCTAACTTTGTTCTAAAACTATCATTATAAGAAGATAATGTAGATTAATATGAGTTAACACAATGAAACTTTATCCTGTCGCCCACTTTACATTGATCTAGAACTCTATAAAAGTCACTGCCACTAGATACATTTTGCCCGTTCACAGATGGAATTTGATATCATCTAATAAGAGTCTTCCATAGTACACACTTCATCAGCTCCACTGAATCGATGGAATGGTTTTAGTCCCTGCAGAACACACTTCATCAGCTCCACTGAATGATGTAACTTTTGACTCAGAGAATTTCTAAAAGAAAATCCAATTTTCTCAAAAAAGAGAAAGCAAAAAAAGATTTACTGCTTAGAACGAGCACCCCACTAACCCCAAATTAATATTCAACTAAACATTTCAATTCAATTCAATCAACGAGCACCCCACTAACCCCCAAATTAATATCCACAGCTTTGGCACACTGTGTAGGAAGGTGTCTTAAGATTATTCTAAGTTTCAGCACATGATAATTTATTACAACATAATACAGAGATTAAAAATTAAATCAAAAGCAAATATCATCAAATATATGCAGAAGCAAATTAAGTTAATATTATACTCAATCTATCAATCAACAATATTTAAAAAGAAATGAAGAAAAGGCCTCAAAAATCTTGGTAGAAAACCATCATCAAATAGGTGAAAATCTATCAAGAGTAGCAAATATTTTGATACATCATTTGGTTTTTTTTTTTTCTTATATATGCATATATATACATACATAAATTAAATTAAAAAGTAAAGAAAAAATGTAAAGATGAGATTAAGAATAGTTATTATAAAAGGTGAGAAGTAACTGGTTGGAATATCATAATAGAAAATTAATCATTGGGAATCCGAATGATTTTTTTATTAATCCAACATTCATTCTTTGATCTGCTTGGACCCTGGCAAAATAGTGTGAATAAGTTGGGAGAGAAGCTCCAGGCATGGTAATCGCTGGCATTGCCGTTACCTCTTTTGGTATTGTCTGCACTTTTTGCACTTTTCTCTTGATGCATAATTATTGTTAGTGCAACCTATTGATCCATTTGCCATACAAATCCAACCCAGAAAATGAAGCCAGGAAGCCCAAGTACACGCATTACGCACACCAACCAGTCCATCCCAACCAAAACACAATATAAAAAATATAAACATAAACCACTCAAGCTAATTGATAGCAAGTTTCTAAACTCAACAACAAATATCATAGACGTACACTACACATTCAAACAACTCACAAAAGACAAATGTAAATAGAGTTGAATTGAATTGATTTTATCACCTTGTTACAACAACATATCATCTGCCTAAAACCAAGAAGAGCATGCTCACAAGTCTGTTTGTCCTTAGAGATACCAGTTTCAAAACTACCAATAGTGAAATCAATGATGATAACAACACAGCCAACCAAAAAGCACCAAAAATGTTTTTTTAGTTTTATTTGTAAACAAAAAAAAAATATTGTATCGCACCTTGGCTTTTGAAATCGACCGGCCAACACCTTCACTTGCTCCCGGACATTGACAGAACAAGTTTGGAGCAGCCCTTTTGAAGATCTCCCATGGTCATTGCAGTATGAAGAAGTCATTTTGATCTTGTGAATGAGAACCTCGGTCCGTCTTGTCTGTCAACGGTAAAAATAGTTTCGTCGGAACTAGTAGCGGTCGTACGAGGGACTAGATTGGTCACTGGAACTAGCAAAGATTAGTCACCGGAGAGAGAAGAAAATGAGAGAGGCAGCCGACTAAAGAGAAAGAAGTTAGAAAAAATTAGGGCTTAATACACAAACTTAGAATATGGAATTTGAAAATTAAATTTACAAAAAAGTGGCAAATAAAATACCATAAAAAAACATTAACTTTGAACAAATGCCATATAAGGGTGATAAAGTTTAAAATACCATATTTATGAAACTTTTTTATAAAATCCCATATTTGGTGTAATTTTCATTTTTATAAACACCCCTCGTTAAGACTAAGACAAAGAAAGGAAACTAGTGATCATGTGTTTATTGTGTTCGAAGAGCTTTATTGTACGTGTTAAAGAGTCGTTCTTTTTCTTGTATCTCAGTAGTGTACACAACTCAGTTGGAGCTTGTAATCTCATTGATCATAGTGGAGAAACTTCTTGTGGGAAAAGTTAGATTAGGCCTTGATTTCAAGGGTGAACCGAGATAAATTTTGTGTTCTCTTGCTTTTCTGTTATTATACTTGTTGGTTTGGTCCTTTAATCAGGTTGAATTTGTCTTGTTTAATCACAAGGACATGCCCATTTCAATATAATAATACTGCCTATAAAAGGAAATAGATTTCCAATAAAAAAAAATATATATACAGTAAAAAAAAAAAAATATACTCATGTAGTACCTTGTGTTTTTATGAAAAACATATTTAGTACCCTATATTTTCAATAATATTTAACTAGTACCTCATATTTTTAAATTATGCATATTTAGTACTCTAAAATAAAATTTAATCAATACAATTTATAAATTTAACCAAACAGTTCTCAGTTATACGTAAACAAATAATTAAATTTGGATTTAGAATGTATAAAATTTTAAACAATTTGATTGTCTTGATAAAATTTTATCAAAAAAATTTAAATTTAAAGTACCAAATATGTATGATTTTAAAATATAGGATACCAAATAAACATTATTGGAAACACAAAGTACCTAACTTGTATTTAGATAAAACACAAATACCAAATGTGTGAACAACCTAAAAAAAAATATATAGATAGTAAAAAAAAAGAGCCTTATCTTTTATTCAACCAAAGTTTCGTACACTTTTACCATAGCTAATTACAATTAAAGTTTACAGAACACCGTGTGATAGAAAAGATCTCAGGGCATTCATATAAAGGGAGATATGCAGCAAAAGGTTGACATGAACTTGAGGACTTTGTAGCAGGTTACTATGTATATGATCTATACTGGTTAATTTTATGGTGTAAAATTTACCAATGTACTAAGAAGATTAGCTCAATTTGGAGATGTTCTTTTGCTAAAGGAAGGTGATGAGTTGAAAATTTCCTGACCAAGCTCCTTTATCTTGTTCAGCAGAAGCATTTGCTCGGTCTCGAGTTGAACCATGTAATCATCTTGCATGTCCTCAAGGCTTTCCAACTCGCTCAAGGCTGTTGACAATTCTTCAAGATTGCCATTGTTGGATAAAGACCGACACTTGATCATCATTTGTTTCATCTGACCAGAGAGCATCATTCGACAAAACATATGTTAACCGGATTGAAGAATAATGAAGTTATTTTAGTAAAGTTGTAATGCTAGAATCATATCTGGGAACAGGCATATAAATTTAGGTGCATGGGGAGAGGAATCCTTAAGCTTACATATGGTTTGGGATTGCTTAGATTATTGATTGGAATCAATAAGAAAGGCTGTATGACTCAAATGCTAGCATTACTAAGATCCTACATACACTTCAAGAAAAAAAAAGTTACCGAAAGCAAATCCGCATCTTACCTGACTAGAAATGTCATGTGCTTTAGCTAACGAAGGTTCGGAATCTAAACTGCTTGTCTTCAGTAAGTCTGGAACTTTTCTTGTGACCTGAATATGAATCTCTCCCCTTGTCACCCCTTGGAGGGGTATCCACTTGTCACACATCTCATTCGGAGGCAATCTATCATATTCGACAACACAGTCACCTATACTTGATGTAGGCAGCACAGCGTTGTGGTCTTTAACATACAAAATTAGGCGGCTGCCATTATCTGGAAACTCCAAAGTCTGATTCCACTTTGGGTTCAAAGTTTTATACATAACCTGTAATGTATATTCAAGTATAGCATGAAAAGAATGCAAAATACTACTTGGTTAGTTTTCAAAATCATCAATAAAAGAGAGCATGGTTATTTCTTAGCCACTTCAATAATATGATAATTGCTATCAAAACAACGAAGAACAACAATAATTTGACGGTTAAGAGTAAAGACTTGTGCTCAGATGCCTAGATATAAGCTCTTGAGTTACCAATTGTAGCTGATAAAACTTTGTTCCACAATCATAATACTTAATGTTGATTGAAAAGTACAGTCATGGCTTTACTGCTAAAGATAAATTCAAATATTAATAAAAAGGCAGAAGGGGGTCATCATTGTATTATGCAACATGTTCAAACCTTGGTTCTTTTCTTTAAGTTCCCATATTGAACTCTTACGTATGGGTCACTTGTTCCTCTAAGATCAGCTGCAATAAGGTCTTTTGCTTCAATGAGAGAAAGTTCAATCCATCCATTTCCTGATCCCATTGATGAACCCTGACATACAGAAACAAAAAAAAAAGTACAAATAAAAATTGGAGATAGCCGCATCCAAATAATTGTTTACCAGCATAGAATATCAGAAATAACAAAGTTAAAAGATTAACCAGGCTCACTAGAATTTGTTAGACATTTGAATCAGCATGACTTATAAGGTTTCCCGTATCTTTTTGGTATTATTCCAATTAAATAAATGCAAACCTTATTCATATATATTTAATACTTCCATACCCTTGACCCTTCAGGGTCTTCAACTTTGACTGCTTCTATTTGAAGCCTTAGTTCTCCAGAACTGACTTTTTCAAGAGGGATCCAAATGTCCCTGAGTGACCCTTCAACAAGTCCTTCCAAGTTCACACGTGCGGTACCAATGCTTTCATCCCCAAAGATTTCCTCATTACAACATTTTATTTTTAGGTAGTCACCATCTCCTATCTCATCAAAGTCAAACTTCTGATTCCAAACAGGATTGAAAGAATGAGCTGTTTTTGTTTTCTGAATAGCCTGAACATAAGTGTTAAGAGCATACATGGTGTTATGCAATTCAGATGTTTTTTTTAAAAAAAAAAATTGAAATCATTCTGATACATAAGGAATTGTTACATAGGAAAAAGATATGTACCTTTCCATATTGCAATTTAACATATGGATCACACTTTCCAGATCTGTCTTTCATACTAAGATGCTTCCCTTCCATCACCGTTATGTAGATTTTCCTTCCAGTTCTTGGCAGAAAATTTGAGGAGCCATTTAGTGATTGTCGGGAGTTAACACGAAAATTGTTCAAGCTGTGTGAACCGTCAGAGAATTGCCATTCTTTTAAAACAAGCTTTACTGTCAACTGCAAGATCCATGAAATAAGTGGTTAAAATGTATAAAGCTGGGAAAGAAATTACAATATACAAACATTAAATTTTTAAATTAAGTTTATACTTGACGGCAGACATGAACACGTTTCTGTAGTAATTGACATTGACACCGTATTGTAGAGAAAATCTATCCTTTTAGTTTTTCCTTTTCTGTTTTATGTGTCATTTTTGTCAAATAAAGAACCAAGCAGAAATTTCAATCTGAAGACATGCATGCTGAAAACTGGTGTTCTAACTTAGATAACAAAAGCAAGAAGTAACAGTAAATATTAAGAGTTAGTCCCACATTGCTAAAGTGTAGAAATAAATTGTGATATATAAGATGAAAGGGCTACTCCTCCCATTGCCAATTGGTTTTGGGATGGAACCTCATTCATCTTATCCCCAAATTCTAACAGTAAAAGCTTTCAATTTCCTACTCTAAAATGGTGCACATAGAATTTCACAAGATGCACATCTATTTTAATAAGCATAACTTCCATGAAGATTTTAAATAAGTTACCTCCCCCGAACTGACTCCCTCAAATGGAACAATCATTTCAACTTCTTTTCCACAAACTTCAGCCTGCTTGGCTATCACGCTGGAGTCTGTTCCTGTAGCCCAAAATATTGTGGAGTCGTCTTTCACATACATTACCTTCTCAAAGTGGAAAAATTGCCAATTTAGTTGGAAGTAATATAATGACAAAGGAAAATAAATAATACATGTATCAATAGTTAATAGATCATTTGTGGAAGTACTAAAATAAAGGTTTAGTCCAGAGAAAGCTTATGAAAATGAAAAGCATTGATCCAACTTTTCAACTTCCTCTAGTGCTGTGCTAGAAAATTGAATATCACATGCATAACATGGAGTGCAGGCATATGCCTTTTTTGAAACTAGTGCACCAAATATGTAAAAATTTAAACCCACTTTTTTTTAAATATTTACACATATATATAATAAATCTTGTGAAAAGTCTTAACAGAATACCTTAATTTCACAACTACCCAAATAGTCATACTTCACATTTTCTGGTGTACACTCGTAAAGATGGAACCGTAAAGTTCCATATTCTTCATGTAAAACCATATTAAACGTCGAATCCCATCTAGGAGATGACCCAGATCTTGCACTGGTTCTCCTTGTCAAATCTTCAAGCTCTACCTCAACAAATGTCTGCAAATCTCGATTAACTAATTGCTCTTCTGAACTTTTATCATGACAATTATCTTGCTTTTTTGAGGGGCTTCCTCTCAAGCTACTTCTTAAAAGTCTATTTCCTGAAATAACTGTTACATAAATAATTCCACCAACAGCCTTCTTCTGTAAGTCCACTGCTGGCAATGAGAAACAACGACGGCGAGGTTCAACCATTGTTTTCACTAAGGTTTCAGTAAAAATCTTAACCTAAAAGAGAAAGAAAGAAAGTGTTTAAATGTTTAGTGAGATATGCTATATGAGAAGCTAGATTTGCAAGTTGATAATCAAAATATGGAAACACTGGAGAAAAATATGAAAGCACGATCATTTTTGAAGGCAGGTGCACCACCATGGTGATGCATAGCAAAAACTAGTAAGAATAAGTGGTAAGTTACAAACATGAATAATACATCGGGCTGAGATTATTTGAATTTTTGTTGACAAATTTTTCTTAAAGGTATTTTAAAAAATTATAACCTAAATTTAAAAATAATTAGCTGCTTTATCATCATTTCTAATAAAGTATTTCTGAACTAGCAGCTAATCATATAGCCTTTATAGCATGTTCTTAATTTCTATATGCTTAAGAATCATACCAGCCAAGAATTGACACCAGGGAGCTCAGTTGCAGGTAATGATTGGCTTCCACCACTCCCAAAGGCAACTCCAATTCTCACTTCAGGAGCTGCTATAAATGAGTACAAAACTGCTTTCCCATCAAGAATTGGGATCAGGAGAAGCTGTAAGATCAATTTTGAAATAAGTAACAAATTGGAAATAATATTAACAGCTTCAAGTAATACACAGCTACTAATGCCATTGAAACACCAAACCATCTTTACAATTAAAGATGCTAAGGTGCATGTGAGAAACTACAAAAGTAAAGGTAAATTGCTATTGATGTTTTTCAAAGAAAGCAGAATTAATTGAATTAAACTAAACACAAAGATCATCCGTATATAAATTGCATCAATGCTTTAACTAATACAAGAAACAAACATCTGACGGAAAGGAAAAATTCTATACTTATTTATGATATAAAATGCAGTCCTAAATGTGGCATTATAGGAAAAGAAAATTTATTTGTTTGCCTTTGATGGTGAGAAAGTATCCCCACTACAATTAATATACCAAATGAAATGATCACATCCAAAAACAAAGAAGCTTATGGCTGAATATCTGCATGTAATTTCCATCATAAGAAAGAAAAGTGAATCGCCAACTAATATGCAACAAGCAGCAAATACAGCAGTCAGTACCCAATTAGCAAGTTCAAGAACAGTGAATGAATGTCTTGTATCTATGAAGATAATCAATACTTGTAAGGAAACAACTTTACATACATCACCCTTAATATGTAGACTATTTATAACAATCCGAGCAGTCCCCATGAATGGCTTGGCCAGCTTAGCAAGCAACAAAATACTCATGTCATTTGTGTCCCAGTCAAATCCTAAACGCATGAATCTCTGTCAATAGGCACACACAAAACTATATGAAGATCGAAGAAAACAAGAACAAATCATTACATTTAAGACAGCATAAATATAACTGAGAAAATAATAGCAAGATACACGTACATAATAAGTATACAAAGACTTAAATGTTTAAAATAAAGCAAGAGAGGAAAACAAAAGCAAACCTGATCATTTGAAGTCAGCCAACGAGTCCCTTGAAGACCTAAGCTAGGTGGACATGAACCCAATGAAAATTCCTGCAGCTCTATTCTTTCCTACATAAATTAAGTAAAATGCATCACTTAGTTAAAAAGAAGAAGAGCTCAAATCATTCAAATAAGATTTTCTTTAAACATATCAGTTTAAAGATCAAGTACATATGCATTACTTACAATAAGCATTGATTTCCTGTGCTTAAGACGTTTCTGCAGGAAGAAACAAAATGTTATTCTAACAAATCAAGTGCAGCATAAGCAGAGTGCAACTCTTTGACATATGAATTGACAGTACAGTTAGCAAAACTTTGCTAAAGTACCTTTAAGTAAGTTCCAGATGAGATACAAAAAAGAAAATAGATATACGAAGAAATATTTCCGGAGTTAAATGATATTTACTCGAAGACCAATGATCAAAACTCGGAAGAAATGGAAGCAGCATGTAATGCAACAGAAATTCGTTTTGTTATAAACATGTTTTCTGCTAAACTACTACATAGAAGAGGAGATCTTCACATGAACATGCTCCTAGTCTCCTATACTATAACTAAGCAATATTGTTATGATTTTATAAATCCAGTGCAGGGGAACACACGTTACCTCAATAATAGTATGGAACCTTGTTGAAAGTTTTGGACTAATGAAGTTGGGCCATACTTCAGTTACCATTCTATTCAGCCACTCACAATGCTCTAATGGGGTTACAGGCTATATACAGAAATAGAAAAATTAGCTCATTAAATTACAAATTTGATTAAGAAAAATAAAAAAGTAAAAAGACTAGATTAAGTTAGGTACCGAGGTATTTAGTACGATTCGTTTCCATTTCTTGGTCAAGTCTTCAACAAGGATTCGACGTTGATAACTTCCATACTGAAGAAAGAACAAATGGTAACTCACATTAATACATTGTATAGTCTCAAATCTGTCACAGATTTATCCTTTAGAGATAGAAAAAAAACACAAATTAAAATTGTAGTGAAATGTACAAATACTAAGCCCTCATCAGGAAAATACTTTATGTAACAGTTATCTTCCTCAGGACTTGCTAAGGGAAGAGAAAAAAAAATCCAAATTAATGTAATCGAAGGAAAAACTAAATCACAGTGAGGTGAAGAAAGAAATCAAAGTTTTCATCCAAATCAGTAGAAACAAAGAAAGCAGGCATTAGTTTAAGACTTGACAATTAAGATTTAGAGTGATGATAAAACAAAAGCAAAAACGTTCAGTATGGAACTGATGAGATGCCTAAAACTCAAAAATCCATCAGACCAGGACAGAGAGAGAGAGAGAGAGAGAGAGAGAGAGAGAGAGAGAGAGAGAAGTATTCAGGGAAAAAGTGATGGGGAAGCAAAATCTATTCAACATAAAGAAGAAAATAACAAACAGATCACATTCACAGAGAGCTCAACCTGAATAGTTGCCCAAACGGCAATAACAATAGGAACCCAATTAGAGAAAGAGAATATCCATCTTTCAATACACCAAGCAAAAAAAATCAAAGCAACCAGAAATGGAAGATAAGGCTTTTCCTCCATTAAATGGTTAAAAAACTCCAGAGCCTCTTCAACATTCGAGCCTCTCCTCTTTCTCCTACTCATTTTATCAAAAACCCAAAAGCAAAAACTATCTCTAAATTCACTTTCCTGTCTCAAACTCTTAATTTCTCATCCATATTTAACTCAGAATCCAAAAAGAATCAGTACCCGGAAAAGTAAAAAAGGATAAAATTCGGGAGAATTGTAATAGAAGGAAACCCAGAATTTAAATCCCAACAAAGTGGGCAATCTTGGAGACCAAAATCAGAATAATTTTTTTTTACTTGATCGTCTTAAATAACTAAAAATAAAAATGGAGGAAGGAGTCGAAAGGAAAGAGTAATAGGGGAAGAACATAAGTCGAGAAAAGTCAATGCAAAAGTACGACAAAATTTAGTTAAGTACAATGACTAATGAGGGAGACGAACCGGTTTGTGAAACGGTTGGTTTTACTTGTCCTATGACTAGAAGTCTTTTTTTCACAAAAAATAACTAGAAGCTTTTAAAGAAAAAAATAAAAATTGAGAACAAAAAACATTAGGTGTTTCAAGGGGTGTTTATAAAATAGTCCATTCAATCAAATTTGTACATCTAATCTAATCTGCAAAGTGCATATATTCGCGTCTTTTCTCAAAAAAAAAAAAAAAAAAAAAAAAAAAAAGTGCATATATTCGCATTTGTGCCAAAAGTAATCGATCTAATCTAATCTACGGATATTATAAAAAAAATTAAAGAATTATATATACAAATAACATTTTAATATAAAGAAAATAGTAATTTAAAACTCTAATACATATAATAGAATTATATTTCAAAACTTAATAGATTAAGTGTATATTCTATTCTTATATACATATTTCTACATGTAATTTAAAATAAAATTAAATATTTCTTTATACATACAATTTTTTTTTCTTTCTTTAAATTTGTTATTTTATTTATTTTAATTTGTTGTTGGAGACATAAAATAACTATAATTTATTTTATTTTATTACTAGTTATGTGAAAAAAAAAATCATAAATATTAAATAATTTAATATTAAAAAGTAATCGATCTAAAATAACCGATCCAATCCGCACTTTTACGGATTGGATTGGATTTGAGCTATTGTGTGGATGGGCTTGGATCCAAAAAATAAAATTTGCACTTAGTGCGGATATGATGCACTGTGAGTAAAATAATACAGATTAAATTGGATGAACACCCCTAGCTATTTGGCAAATTCACATTTATTGCAAACGTTTTAGTTTTGAGAAATGCTAAAAGACTTAGTACATTTTATGTGTCAATATTGCTATTAGTCCAACTAAGTATCGTTATTGGTCCAACTAAGTATCGGGTCTCATATACTTTAATGTAATAACTTTTAAAGAGCATTTCTAGCTAATTACAAGATAACACATCTAGAATAGCAATACACTTTAATCTTACACCTTGCAGTGCCTAATTCGTTAAAATTTTTGTCTATTAATACAAAAGTCTTTCATTATTGTGGTCTTTTTTCTTTTTATTATTAAAAGAAAACATTTACCTATTCATGATACTTCTTAAATTTGATTTATTTAGGAATTAAACCAGATTTTATAAATTAAAAACTTATTTATACTGTAGGCAGGGCCGGCCCTGAAAAAAAATGGGCCCAAGACGGTTTTAGCAAATTAAAAAAAATGGGCCCTTTTGTATATGTATTTTTTTCTATGTATGTAATTTTAAATAAAATTAAACTAATATTTAGTAATATAAATACATTCCAAACCAATAAATCATCACATAAACTTTTCAATGTATTACTTAAATATTATGCGTCTTGCATTTTTAGATGCAAAAGTATTAATTAAATTTGCATAATCAAGTTTTGCAACTAAATCATTTTCAATGGATAACATAGCTAAACCGCTTAATCTTTCTTGAGACATGGTTGAACGAAGATAAGATTTGATCAAGGTCAATTTGGAAAAACTCCGTTCTGCATGGGCAACGGTGACCGGAATAGTTAGAAAAATCCTATAAGTAATCCAAGCATTTGGATAACTACCATCCACTTCTTTTATATAGCTCAACACATCGATAGCTCTTTTGGTTTCTTTTGGTAGACTTTGACGCAACATATATAACTCTTGGTATAGGTCATCATTGTCAAGGTCTGAAATCTCACCATGCTTCATTAAGTTTGTAAGATTGATACAAAAATTCCTCAAAGTGTCATCATCTGCAGACTTTAATTTCTCAAAATCAAACAATAGTCCAAAATTCTCCTCAAAATTCTGAAATTGTTCGAACCTAGTTGAACAATAATTATTTTTATTAGCTATTATGGTAGGAAGTGAAATATAATTTTAAATAAAACACTATAATAGTATGCATACCTGGTTTTAAATGATGAAATAGCTTGATCGATTATGCAAAGAAAATAGTCAATTTTAAATGACTCTGCTGCTGATTGTGTCACCCCCTCATTGACACTTTCATCAAATTGCTTTTTCCTGTAAACTTTTCGTTTTTCAATAAACACAGGTTCAACTTCCATCATACTTGCAATCTCAGTAGCTTTAGTCAAAGCATTCTCAAAACCAGTTTCTCTATACTTTTGAAGAAATGAAAGTAGAATCTTTAACTCTTTGATAGCAACATCAATTTGCATATCTTCATTTTGTAGGATCTTGCTAGCAATATTAACAGCAAACAACAAATCATACCAAATAACCATGCTCACCAAGAACTCAAAATTATGAATATTATATGTTGCTAAAGTCTCAGCATCACTTCTTGTTTTGGCATCTTCATTACTCTCTGCCAAGTAATCTAAAGCTTCTTTTATTTGTGGAGCTTGGAATCTTATTGCTTTAACACTGTCAACACGACTTTCCCAACGCGTTTCTGATAATGGCTTAACAGTGAGACCAGGTACATGATCTGTAAATACTTTCCATCTTTTTGTAGAAGCTGAAAATAATGAGTATATTCGTTGTACCACACCAAAAAAAGATACAGCCTTGGGACAACAATGAGCCATATCAGAAAGTAAAAGATTTAGAGAATGACAGGCACAAGGAGTGTAAAATGCTCTAGGATTCATTTCAAGTAGCCTAGTTTGTACACCTTTATTCTTTCCTCTCATATTAGATCCATTGTCATATCCTTGTCCTCTTATATTATCAACATCAAGTCCAAGAATATTCAACGCATCTAAAAGTTCATTAAGCAAACCAAGCCCTGATGTGTCATGAACTTTTATGAATCCTAGAAAATACTCATCAACAAATATTGGACTTTCTGAAACATTCACACATCTTAAAACAAGAGACATCTGTTCATCATTACTTGCATCTGGAGTACAATCTAGTATGACTGAAAAATATTTTGCTTCTTTAATTCTACTAATTATCGAGCTTTTCACCTCAGTTGCCAGAAGTTGTATCATTTCATTTTGAATCTTGTGACTCAAATAATGATAATGAGTCTCACCTCTTAAAATACGACGAACATGTTCTTGCATAGTTGAATCAAATTCAGCAAGTAATTCTATAATTTGTAAGAAATTCCCATTGTTTTTCTCATATAGTTTTTCACGATCTCCTCGAAATGCCAAATTATTTTGCCCAAATCTTTTTACAATAGCCAGAATTCTCTCTAACACTTGTTTCCAATGTTTTTTCTCTTGATTAATTTGTTCTTCTAAACTTGCATCAATTGTTAACTTCATTTTCAGTCGTTTTTCTAATTCCACCCAACTAGCAATTGACTCAATATGTTGTGTACTTCGTTCATGACTTTTTAATCGATCAGAAATATTATGCCAGTCATTAAAACCTCCCTCAGCTAAAAAACCCACAAGATGCTTCTTTGTTGCAAACAATTTACAACAAAAACAAAATACTTTATCTAAAGAAACTGAATAAATCAACCACTTCCTATCTTGTTTCTCTCCATTTGGTAATTCTCTAATATAATGCCACGAAGAAAAATTCCTACCGAAAGCATCCCTAGTAAACTCATCCTTAATGACTCTTTTTGGACCTCTTTCAACTATAAAATTTGTCATATTAATATGACCAATCCTATCCCAATTTCCTGGATCATCAATATCAAAAGGAAAGTTGAATACACCACTTGAAGTTTTCTCATTCTCATTCACTGTTTGATTCAGTTCTTCATTTTCATTCACATCACTTGAACTTTTCTCATTCTCATTAACAGTTTGATTCAATTCTTCATTTTCATTCACAGTACTTGAAGTTTTCTCATTCTCATTACTTTCAATATCAAATTGATTCTCAATGTCATTCACGACAAAATTGTCTACATTATTTGTATTAAAATACTTATTAAGAGAACCAACCTGACTTTTTTGCAAGACTTCTGTAATGACCGCTCTAGTTTATGGATTAGTAAAGGCAATTAGCACTAATTTTTATTATTTTATTATTATTTGTGAATTAAATTTAAATGTGGACCCCAATATTTAGAAATAAATATTAGAGTTATAATTTCTCAATTTCGGAGATTTTATTAAACTCTAGGGGTATTATCTAGTTTATATGTGCAATATGTTATTTTTGTAATTTTTGCTTGGCGACAACGGAAAATGCGATGGATGGCTAGATTGATCACATGGGTAAGTTTAGAACCTTATTTCATAGTGGGAAATATTTTGGAGAAAATAAATTATCGGGATTGAGCGGGGTTATGGAATTTGACCATTTTACCCCTAGTTTCAAAATTACCCTAAGTTTGATTTAAAGGGCATTTTAGTCTTTTAAGGGGGGATTAGGTGGCTGATTGTGAGGATGACACCTAGTCATTATTTGGGCAGCAAGGGATTTAATCAAATCCTTTTCCAATTTAGGAAAGTTAAAAAAAAAAAAGAAAAGAAAAAGGAAAAAGCCATTTTCTCTTGAACTCTCTCTCTTTCTTTCGGCTGGGACCAACCAAGGGCAAGAATCAATTTTCTTTTCCATTTCTCTGAGTTTTCAGCAAGGATTCAAGGGGGGGAAATCAACCTAAGGTAAGCCCTAATGATCCTCTTCTCTAATTTTCAAGTTTTAAGTTAGTTGAAGTAGTGAAATTGTGTTATAGGAGCTGTTAGGGTTTGATATTTGTTTGGTTCGAATTCTAGGGTTAGTATGAATTGAGTTTAGCCCATAGCAGCTGGTTTTGAGGTTTATGGTTGGTTTTATGCAACTTTGAACATTAAGTTCAAAGCTTTAAGCTTTAATGGCAAGTTGATATTTATTGTGTTTTTCTGTGAAATACTGGCTGGGATTTATTGTGTATGCTTTGTTTAGGAGCTCTGGAAAGTTTGGTATCATTTGGTGGAAAATTGAGCAAAGAAGGAAGTGATTTGGGATTACTGGTGCAAACCGGCAAACCGGTTTGCCATGCCCCAAAAACCGGTTTGCCGGTTTTGGCAGGATTCCCGAACACTTCGTTTTCTCAATTTTTGTCCATTTCAGTACCTCGGTTGGGTGTTTCCCCATTTCCAGAGTTGGTTTAACCCCTTTAGAGTATAGCAGAACCTAGGGTTTTGGTTTTGGGATTCCCGGGATTAGGGTTTTAATCATGTGACTTACCCGGTTTCAAAATGTGATTAGGGCATCCATCTAGCACAGAAATTCCGTTCAGGTCGGCTAGCACACTTGAATTCGGAAAACAGGTAAGAACTGTGTATAATGTATGATGTGGTTATCTGAATGTATGTATGTGTTAATATGTATACATGCTTATTTATTGTGATTCATACACTACCAACACTTGTACGGTTGTGGTACGGAGTGCATTGGTGAGGTGTGTGATGTTTGGAAGTACATCTTGGTGTTACCAGCACTTGTACGGGAAGGTACAAGGTGGTTGTGGTACAACACTAGATAGTACTCAGGGTGCGGTCATACCTTACCTATACTAATACGAAGGTATAATAAGGGTATGTGGTACATGGTACATGGTCGTGTCCCAGTTAGAACGTTCATACTCATCTGTTAAGCTCTGTAAATAGGTGTATGGGCGCCTATTTACAGGTCGGAAATTATATGATATGTTATATGCATTTCTTGCGAGTACGGTGACTCACGGTTTCGCTTCCATGTGTAGGTAAAGGAAAGGCGAAAGGCCGAACAGAGTGAACCCGAGCTCGGGTGAGATTGTACATGTCAAGCGGCGCGACACAGGTGTTCGGTCTCGGGACATCTGGGAGTTGTATTTTGAAAGTCGCTGTGCGACCTGTAAATCTGTATATTTTGGAATGTATATTTAAAAAGTAAAGTTTGTAAAGTTTTAAAAATCGGGATCCCGGCACTTGTAAATATTTTATTAAATTTCAAAGTTTAATGTTTAATGCAAAAGTTTTAATTTGACACGTTTTTCGAGAAATTTCTTTGATTAGCAAAGATTGCACAATTATTGAAAAAGCACTGTAGCGTGCCTTAGCATTAGGGCGTTACAATTTTGGTATCAGAGCCGCCAGGTTTGTCTACCGAAGCTTGCTATGACATGTACAATCTTGATCAGAGAAAGCTCAGTTCACGGTTCAGTAAGCCTGTACTTGTTTAGTATCTTAAATAAATGTGAATGTGAAAGCATGTTAGGAAGCATACTAGATTTAATTAAATATATTTTCTTAAAAGAAAAGAAAGTGTGTTGCCTTTAAGTTATTAAGAGCGGTGTTAATTTTGACCGCTGTCTAACCTGCCTGGCTTATGGATTCGCAGGCTAAGTCCTATTAAATGGACGCCCCGCGAAATACAAGAAGTCAGGGTGGCATGGTTGAGACCGGAGGCGGTCAGAGGAATCCTCAAAATCCTCGTGGTCGCGGCCGTGGCCGTGGCAGAGCTCAGGGTGGTCGCCCTGTAAATCCACCTCAAGCTCCTCCTGATTGGGAGCAAAGATTTGCGGAGATGCAAGATAGAATCCGCCAGCAAGATGAAGAGATCCAAAGGTTGAGGCAGCAGGGTCCTCCTGCCGTGCCTCCTCAAGAAGTTCAGGCCGTTGCAGTTCCTGCGGTGCCAGCAGAACAACCTGTTGTTGGCAACCGTATGGAACCGTTGTACGAAAGATTTCGAAAACAGGCATCTCCAGTGTTTCTGGGAGGCCCTGATGTGATGAAGGCCGAGCAGTGGCTTTCGGTAATAGAACGCATCCTCAATTTTATGGGAGTGGTTGGAAATGACTGGGTAACCTGTGCCACTTTCCAGTTTCAGGAAGACGCTCTCGTGTGGTGGGAGTTAATAACCCTCACTCGAGACGTCACGCTGATGACCTGGGAAGAATTCAAGGAGTTGTTTAACTCCAAGTATTACAATGAAGCAGTCCGCAGTGCAAAGCGAAAAGAGTTCACTGATCTGGTTCAAACTGAGGGGATGTCGGTTACTGAATATACGACGAAGTTTGACCGGTTGGCCAAGTTGGCAGCGGGAATTGTGCCAACCGACTTCAGTAAAAAGGAAAAATACTTGGCGAGTTTGAGTGCAAAAATTAAACATGATTTGGTTATTACTACTACTGAGGCAACCACTTATGCGGAGATGGTTGAAAAGGCTTTGAGAGCCGAGGGTGCGGTAAAGTTCCTTCAGGAGGCCCGGGTGACTCCGAGTGTTGGTGGAACCCCCACTATTCCTACTCCTGTTTATGGTAGGGATGGTGGTGACTCCACCACCGAGCAGAAAAGAAAAGTTGTTCCAGCTTCTGGTGGCTCGGGGCAAAGCAAGCGGTTCCGTGGGAACCAAGGCAGAGGGGGACGCCAGGGTTACTCTTATCCTGAGTGTCCAAGATGCAAGAAACATCATCCGGGAGAGTGTAACCGGAAGACGTGCTTCCTTTGTGGCATGGTGGGGCATTTCAAAAAAGATTGCCCCCAGGCAAAGAAAGAGGAGCCGAAAGCTGAGGTGAAACCGGTTCCTGCTCGTGTGTTTGCCATTACCCAAGCTGACGCTGCAGCCAGTCCTTCTGTTGTGACAGGTCAGCTTCCCGTCAACAACTTGTTATTTACAGTATTATTTGATTCGGGAGCTACACGTTCATATGTGGCTACAAGAGTGATTGATCTTTTGGGTAGGCCTTGTGAAATTTTAGAAAGGGGGTTCGGAACCCTAATGCCTAGCGGGGAATTGGTTATCTCTAATAGGCGCATTAGGTCTATGCCGATTAGGATCGAAGATAGGGAATTGAGTATTGATCTCATAGAATTGAAACTAACTGAGTTTGATATTATACTGGGAATGGATTTCTTATCCAAGTATTCGGCCAGTATAGATTGTAGGTGTAAAATGGTGACTTTTCAGCCGGAAGGTGAAGATCCATTTGTTTATGTTGGATCGGTTCAGGGGTCTCGGATCCCGGTTATTTCTGTGTTGAGAGCTAGGGATTTACTATGCAATGGTTGTGTAGGATTTCTAGCGGTAGTATTTGACTCCAGCAGACCTGAAACATTTGGGCCTGAGGTAGTTCGGGTAGTGAAAGATTTTCTTGATGTGTTTCCCGAGGAGTTGCCGGGATTGCCGCCACAACGAGAGATTGACTTTGTTATTGATTTGGCACCTGGAGTCGAACCTGTATCTAAGGCTCCATATAGGATGGCTCCAGCAGAACTCAAGGAGCTTAAGTTGCAACTTCAGGGGATGCTGGATATTGGGTTTATTCGACCCAGTGTATCGCCCTGGGGAGCTCCGGTTCTCTTTGTAAAAAAGAAAGATGGTTCCCTCAGAATGTGTATTGATTATCGGGAACTTAACAAGCTGACGATTAAGAATAAGTACCCGTTGCCCAGAATCGACGATTTGTTCGATCAGCTTCAGGGAAAGACTGTGTTTTCAAAGATTGATTTACGGTCGGGTTATCACCAACTCAGAATTCGGGAGGAGGACATATCGAAGACTGCTTTTAGAACCAGATATGGGCACTATGAGTTTCTGGTAATGTCATTCGGATTGACTAATGCTCCTGCGGCCTTTATGGATCTTATGAATAGAGTATTCAAGGATTTCCTCGATAACTGCGTTATAGTGTTTATCGATGACATTCTTGTATACTCTCGGTCAGATGAGGAGCACGAGCATCATCTTCGAATGGTGTTACAGCGACTTAGGGATCACAAGCTGTATGCCAAGTTCAAAAAGTGTGAATTCTGGTTGTCCGAGGTATCCTTTCTGGGACATATTGTGGGGAAGAATGGAATTATGGTCGATCCAAACAAGGTGGAATCAGTGAAGAATTGGCCGAGGCCTAGGTCTGTGACGGAAATTCGAAGTTTTCTCGGGTTAGCAGGGTATTATCGACGTTTCGTCGAAGGATTTTCTAAACTTTCTATGCCCCTAACCGAATTGACTAAGAAAAATCAGAGATTTGTGTGGTCAGATAAATGTGAATCAAGCTTTCAAGAGTTGAAGCAGCGTTTGATAACAGCTCCGGTGTTAGCTTTGCCATCAGATCAAGAGAAATTTGTTGTGTATTGTGATGCATCCAGACGAGTCCGGATGTGTTCTGATGCAAGCTGACAGAGTTATAGCCTATGCCTCTCGTCAACTGAAGGATTATGAGCAGCGTTATCCAACTCATGATTTAGAGCTCGCTGCTGTGGTTTTTGCTTTGAAGATATGGCGACATTATCTTTACGGTGAAAAGTGTGAAATTTATACTGATCATAAAAGTCTTAAATACTTTTTCACCCAAAAAGATCTGAATATGAGGCAGAGAAGGTGGTTGGAGTTGGTTAAGGACTACGATTGTGAAATACTGTATCACCCCGGGAAAGCCAATGTCGTGGCCGATGCTTTAAGCCGAAAAGGTCCCGGTCAAATGTGTACTACGGTTATGATAGCTCCTCAACTAGCCTCGGAAATGGTTAGTGCAGGAATTGAGTTCGTGGTCGGGAAATTACATAATTTAACACTCCAATCTGATCTGTTGGAGAGAATCAGAAAGGCACAATTGGAAGATCCCGAGCTAGTTAAAGTTCGAGATGAAGTGATAGCTGGTCGGCCTAAAGGTTTTACAGTCTCGAGCAGTGGAATGTTGCTATATAAAGCTCGAGTTTGTGTTCCTAGTGTGGATGAGCTTAAGAAAGAGATACTTGATGAAGCTCACACCACACCTTATTCGTTGCATCCGGGAACCACCAAGATGTATCAGGATTTGAAACCCTACTTCTGGTGGTATGGAATGAAAAGAGATGTGGTGGACTATGTGTCCAAGTGTTTAACCTGCCAGTAGATTAAGGCTGAACATCAGAGGCCGGCAGGATTATTGCAACCTTTAGTCCTTCCTGAATGGAAGTGGGAGGACATTGCAATGGACTTTGTAACTGGTTTGCCTAGAACTACAGGAATGTATGATTCTGTTTGGGTTATCGTGGACAGATTCACAAAGTTAGCTCACTTCTTACCAGTGAAAGTTACATATTCAGTGGATCAATATGCTGAACTGTATGTGAAGGAGATAGTTCGTCTCCATGGAGCCCCTAAATCTATTGTATCAGACAGGGATCCAAAGTTCACATCGAAGTTTTGGGTGAGTCTTCAGAAGGCTATGGGTACCAAGTTAAAGTTTAGTACAGCCTTTCACCCTCAGACTGATGGTCAATCAGAACGAACTATCCAGATTTTAGAAGACCTATTGCGAGCCTGTGTCATGGACTTTGAGGGTTCATGGATTAAGTACTTGCCTCTAATTGAATTCTCCTACAACAACAGCTACCAAAGTACAATAGGGATGGCTCCCTATGAGATGTTATATGGTAGAAAATGTCGTTCTCCTATTCATTGGGACGAGACAGGAGAAAGGAAGTACCTTGGTCCTGAGTTAGTGCAGAGGACCAATGAAGCTATTGATAAGATCAAGGCTCGGATGCTTGCTTCTCAAAGCAGGCAGAAAAGTTATGCTGATCCGAAGCGCAGAGATGTTACATTTCAGGCAGGGGAACATGTTTTCCTGCGGGTTTCACCAATGAAGGGTATTAGACGCTTCGGGAGGAAGGGTAAGTTAAGCCCTAGGTTCATTGGGCCATTTCAGATACTTGAGAAGGTCGGGCAGGTAGCGTATCGGCTAGCCTTACCACCAGCATTGTCAGCTGTTCATGACGTATTTCACATTTCTATGTTAAGGAAATACGTGTCAGACCCGACTCATGTCTTGAGTTATGAAGCCCTTGAACTTCAACCAGATTTATCCTATGAAGAGCAACCTGTTCAGATTTTGGATAGAAAAGAAAAAGTTCTTCGGAACAAGACTATTGCACTGGTTAAGGTGCTCTGGAGGAATAGTAAGGTGGAAGAAGCCACCTGGGAGTTGGAGTCAGATATGAGGACTCAATATCCAGAGCTATTCAGGTTAGATTTCGGGGACGAAATCCTATTAACGGGGGGATAATTGTAATGACCGCTCTAGTTTATGGATTAGTAAAGGCAATTAGCACTAATTTTTATTATTTTATTATTATTTGTGAATTAAATTTAAATGTGGACCCCAATATTTAGAAATAAATATTAGAGTTATAATTTCTCAATTTCGGAGATTTTATTAAACTCTAGGGGTATTATCTAGTTTATATGTGCAATATGTTATTTTTGTAATTTTTGCTTGGCGACAACGGAAAATGCGATGGATGGCTAGATTGATCACATGGGTAAGTTTAGAACCTTATTTCATAGTGGGAAATATTTTGGAGAAAATAAATTATCGGGATTGAGCGGGGTTATGGAATTTGACCATTTTACCCCTAGTTTCAAAATTACCCTAAGTTTGATTTAAAGGGCATTTTAGTCTTTTAAGGGGGGATTAGGTGGCTGATTGTGAGGATGACACCTAGTCATTATTTGGGCAGCAAGGGATTTAATCAAATCCTTTTCCAATTTAGGAAAGTTAAAAAAAAAAAAGAAAAGAAAAAGGAAAAAGCCATTTTCTCTTGAACTCTCTCTCTTTCTTTCGGCTGGGACCAACCAAGGGCAAGAATCAATTTTCTTTTCCATTTCTCTGAGTTTTCAGCAAGGATTCAAGGGGGGGAAATCAACCTAAGGTAAGCCCTAATGATCCTCTTCTCTAATTTTCAAGTTTTAAGTTAGTTGAAGTAGTGAAATTGTGTTATAGGAGCTGTTAGGGTTTGATATTTGTTTGGTTCGAATTCTAGGGTTAGTATGAATTGAGTTTAGCCCATAGCAAAGGTTTTGAGGTTTATGGTTGGTTTTATGCAACTTTGAACATTAAGTTCAAAGCTTTAAGCTTTAATGGCAAGTTGATATTTATTGTGTTTTTCTGTGAAATACCGGGCCGGGATTTATTGTGTATGCTTTGTTTAGGAGCTCTGGAAAGTTTGGTATCATTTGGTGGAAAATTGAGCAAAGAAGGAAGTGATTTGGGATTACTGGTGCAAACCGGCAAACCGGTTTGCCATGCCCCAAAAACCGGTTTGCCGGTTTTGGCAGGATTCCCGAACACTTCGTTTTCTCAATTTTTGTCCATTTCAGTACCTCGGTTGGGTGTTTCCCCATTTCCAGAGTTGGTTTAACCCCTTTAGAGTATAGCAGAACCTAGGGTTTTGGTTTTGGGATTCCCGGGATTAGGGTTTTAATCATGTGACTTACCCGGTTTCAAAATGTGATTAGGGCATCCATCTAGCACAGAAATTCCGTTCAGGTCGGCTAGCACACTTGAATTCGGAAAACAGGTAAGAACTGTGTATAATGTATGATGTGGTTATCTGAATGTATGTATGTGTTAATATGTATACATGCTTATTTATTGTGATTCATACACTACCAACACTTGTACGGTTGTGGTACGGAGTGCATTGGTGAGGTGTGTGATGTTTGGAAGTACATCTTGGTGTTACCAGCACTTGTACGGGAAGGTACAAGGTGGTTGTGGTACAACACTAGATAGTACTCAGGGTGCGGTCATACCTTACCTATACTAATACGAAGGTATAATAAGGGTATGTGGTACATGGTACATGGTCGTGTCCCAGTTAGAACGTTCATACTCATCTGTTAAGCTCTGTAAATAGGTGTATGGGCGCCTATTTACAGGTCGGAAATTATATGATATGTTATATGCATTTCTTACTGAGTCTGTTGACTCACAGTTTCTGCTTCCATGTGTAGGTAAAGGAAAGGCGAAAGCTGAACAGGAGTGAACCTGAGCTCGGGTGAGATTGTACATGTCAAGGCGGCGCGACACGGAGTGTTCGGTCTCGGGACATCCGGGAGTTGTATTTTGAAAACAGGCCGTGCGACACGTAAATCTGTATATTTTGGAATGTATATTTAAAAAGTAAAGTTTGTAAAGTTTTAAAAATCGGGATCCCGGCACTTGTAAATATTTTATTAAATTTCAAAGTTTAATGTTTAATGCAAAAGTTTTAATTTGACACGTTTTTCGAGAAATTTCTTTGATTAGCAAAGATTGCACAATTATTGAAAAAGCACTGTAGCGTGCCTTAGCATTAGGGCGTTACAACTTCTTTCCTTAATTTCTCCTTTCTTTTTTGAGCTCCTGATTTGTATTTGTAATTTCTAATAGGACCCTATAAAAATTGCAAACAAAATTAATGATATGAGTACAATAATATGATATAGACAAGACAATGTTTATCTTATTATTACAAAATATATGATATAGCAAAATATATGGTATATCAAAATTATAAAAAAAAAAAATACAAGACATAAGTCACATAACTTTAGAAATAAAAGGGAACCACTAAAAAGGAGTTTTTTTTTTTCTTTTGCAAATAAAATAAAATATGTATATCAATATATGAGCAATGCAATGAAAATCAAATGGTGATTATTTTTTATGTGAATTGATTTGTGACTATGAGCTAATCAATAGTGAAAAAAAAAATATGTTATGTATAAATGAATATAAACATACAACAAACAAATAATATATTATTATATATGATTAATTAGACATTCTAACTATTTTTTTTTTCTTTTCCAATGGTCTATTTCAAGCACTTTATCAACTCTCAACATAAGGGGCAATTCAACATTTAATAGAATAATCAAGTCAAAATAAGTTAGGAAAATAAAATTCAATATTCATTTTAGTTTCTCTATTATCTATACAACATCAACAACAACAATAACAACATATAAATACTAAACTAAAATTTCAAAGCAAACAAAATAATAATTAAAAAGGAAAGGAATTAATTAAATATAGCAATTGATCATAAAAATTAATAAAATATTAACTTTAAAAAATGAAAAACTTACCATTATAATACAAAGAGATAGAAATTGAAAAGAGATGAGTGATGAGGATTGAGGATTTAGGATGAGGAGGATAGTTGGTAAATTGTAAATTGTAAAGGTGATTTTTTTTTTTGAGAGAGATTAGAAATTTAGAAAAGAAAGAATGTTAGAGAAAAAAATTGGGGGGAAAGAATGGAAGATTGAGAATTTGAGATTGAGACTTGAGAGAGAGAGAGAGAGAGAGAGAGAGAGAGAGAGAGAGAGAGAGAGAGAGAGAGAGAGAGAGAGAGAGAGAGAGAGAGAGAGAGAGAGAGAGAGAGAGATGAGTCATGAGTGACTTTTCAGTTTTTTTTTTTTTTTTTTTTTTTTCTACACGTGAAGAATGGAGAGGGTTGGTTGGTGGGTGGTGGGCTGGAATGGACTGGGCCGAAAACAAAGTGATGTTGGGCCTCTCTTTTATTTTTATTTTTTTTTTAAAGGTATTATATGGCTGGTTTTGGGCCCTAGGTTGGAGTGGGCCCTAGGCACGGGCCTAGTCCGCCTAGGCCCAGGGCCGGCCCTGACTGTAGGTCTATTGCAAGTTATTCTCCAAACTTTATTTTTTAGCATATTGATCTCAAAACTATATAAATTTTGGCAAGCTAATCCTCAAATTTTATGTTTTAACAAATCGGTCTCCAAACTTTTATTTTCTTACAAATATAAAGTCATCACTCTTAAATAATAGTATTTTATTTATTTATTTTGTATTAATTTTAAATATATTTATATTAATATACGTTATCAAATTAAAAAAAAAGTACATGTTTTTTTATTCATATGTATTTTTTTTTTTAAATATGTCAAAATAAAAAAAAAAAAAACTCAAAACATTTTTTTAAATATGTTGAAATAAGAAGAAAAGATATATTTTTTATTTATATGTATTTTTTAATCAGATCAAGACATATTTTGAACATTATAAAACTATACATACATGTGAACCAACAATTTATCTTTTTATGAACAACACTTACACAAAATATTTCTGCTAACGAATCATTCATCTACACGTCAAGCAAATATTCATTCTCATCAAATAGTTAATGTGCATGCACAAAAAATACAACTATATATAAGTTAATAAAAATTTTTAGAGGCTCTAATTGTTTTCCTTAAGATCATTTCATAAACATACAAAAGAACTTAATGTAAACTCTATTTATCTTTGTAGTAAAATATTATTTTGTAGCCAAAATAGTTTTTTTTTTAATAAACTACCTAAGTAAATTATATTATAAAAAAATTAATTGTTTACCAATATTTTTAGAAGCTAATTAAATTAGTGCTTAAGAAATAGTAAAACAATAAATAAAATAGATGGAGAGCTTTACGTAGTTCGGATATTAATGATCCCTAGTCCACAAGCTAGTATATTGACTTTCGAAGGCTTCTTTAATGTATTACAATAGTATTTACAGTAGGAAACCCTAACTGTATTCTCTTGGTTTCTCTTGAAGAAGAAGAAAGCTTAGAGAGATTTTCACAGAGCTTCGCCCATCACCTTTTTTGATCCCCCCTTTTGTGTGAAAATAAAGGTGTAATTTATAGGCTAAAGTACAAGCATGGGCATACCCATGACCCATCTAGGATTTCTGAAAAAAGCCCACTATTGGGGTAAAATACATTAAATATGGGAAACTTGCAAAAATACTAGGCTTTAAACAAATGTTTATAATTTTACTATTACACGGTGAAAATTACTTTTATACTGTCCTGAACCTTTTTTTTCTTTTATACTATAGACACTGAATATCAAGAATAATGCCTCCATCTTCTATACCCACGCACAGAACTACCATAAAAATACGAACACACCTGAAAAATAACCATTAATTGTGGTAAGGTTGAACAAAAACAGAGAAAAATAAATAATCATGGCAAAACAACGGTAAAACAACACTAAAACAAATAAAAAAACAAAAAAAGATTAAAAAAAAACTAAACATCTTCTGCACAACATTAATACCATATGCAATAACGGCTATATTTACAAGCTTAGTCCTGAAAAAATTAGAATAAAAAAAATACTAAAACAAACCTAAACCAACACAAAACAAATATAAAACATTGAAGCAAAAATAATCACTTAGAAAAACATAAAAGAACCACACACCTCAAAACCTTTTTGCCAATGAGTTCGTCAAATGTATTTATAGGAGAATCAAAGTAAAAAAAAATCACAAAAATAACCACAGAAAAAGAAGAAGAAATGTATTTATAGCCTCCATCTTCCACACCTACGGAAAAATTCACCACAGCAAAACGAGAATAACTGGAAAATAACCATTAATTCTGGCGACATAAAGCAAGAACAGTTAAATTGACGTCAAATAAATAAATTATGACAAAACAACCGTAAAACAACACTAAAACAAATAAAAAAAACAAAAGAAAAAAAAATTAAAAAAAAAACTAATTATCTTCTGCACAACCTCACACTAGATGCAATAGATGTTAAATTTACAAGCCAAGTTCTGGAAAATCAGAATAAGAAAATAATACTCTTATTTTTCTCAAAAACGTGACCGAAAATTTTAAAAATTAAAGAAAAAAATGAAAACAAGATGAAGAAGAAGAACTAGACAAAGAAATCAAATAAAAAAACATATATGTTGAAAAACCGTGTTTTTGCAAAATGTCAGTTATATATAAGAAAATATAAAACTATAAGCGTTTGCAGAAGCAGAAAGTAATTCTGCTACAGCAAAACAAAACAGGCAGAATATAAAATATTAGCAGAAAAATAAATAACTTGACACAAGAGATTTATACGTGGTATCAGTGTTCTCACGAACACTCCTAGTCCACGGGACCACGCCCAGAGAATGAAATCAATTAATAAAGTATCAAAATTACAAGGACAATTGACTTAAACAAGTTTAGAATCCCTCTAAAGTATTGCCGCAATCCTTTGTAATCCACTTTATGAATCTGACTTCTTGAAACACCTTCAAGCCCGAACTCCCTTCGTCTTTGAAGTGTGAGTGCTTACTACCTCCCGAAGTAAGGCTTCAACAAGTCTTCTCCCGAAGACCAAGTGCTTACTTCCTCCCGAAGTAAGGCTTTACCAAGTCTTCTCCCGAAGACCAATCTCTTGTTCAGTCAAGTAGTTCTTCACAACCTCTAGGACAGAGTATGAACAGAAATAAAACAACTAGAACCTAGATGAACAACTAGGCTCTCACAAAACAAAGAAAAACTCTCTTCTCTCAAATAATATAAGTGCAAAAAATGATTAATGGAAGAGCTAATTCGAATGACTGCTCTATAGGCTCTATTTATAAATGTAGAAAATAGTGATTTGAATTGTGTATCGATTTCATAGAATAATACATATTTATATACAAAGCTAGGAGACTAAATATCTACTAAATATCTAATTCTTTTACAGCTAATATACATTTAATATCTAACACTCCCCCTCAAGCTGGAGCATAGATGTTAATCATGCCCAGCTTGTTACAAAGATAATCAACCCGCACCCCATTCAAAGCCTTTGTAAAAATATCTCCTAGTTGTTCTCCGGTCTTCACATATCCTGTGGAGATCAGACCTTGTTGAATTTTCTCACGAACAAAATGACAATCAATCTCAATGTGCTTAGTTCGCTCATGGAATACGGGATTTGAGGCAATATGAAGAGCAGCTTGATTATCACACCATAATTTTGCTGGAATAGAAGTCTTAAACCCGAATTCAGTCAAAAGCTGATAAATCCACCTTACCTCACACACAGACTGGGCCATAGCTCTATATTCTGATTCAGCACTGGATCTAGATACAACATTTTGTTTCTTACTCTACCAAGAGACCAGATTGCCCCCAACAAATACACAATATCCTGAAGTGGATCGTCTATCTACCTTGGAGCACACTTGTCTGCATCAGAAAAACACTCAATCTGGGTATGTCCATGATCCTTGTAAACTATACCTCGTCTTGGTGCTCCTTTCAAGTAACATAAAATTTGCTCTAATGCTGCCCAATGATGAATTGTTGGAGAAGACATGAACTGACTGATAACACTAACCGGGAATGCAATATCTGGACGAGTCACAGTTAAATAATTCAACTTTCCAACTAACCTGCGATATTTCTCAGGATCTTCAAATGGTTTCCCATCACGTGTAAGATGCACAGCTGGATTCGTTGGAGCATTACAAGGTTTTGCTCCCAATTTTCCTGTCTCAGTTAGCAAATCAAGTACATACTTTCTTTGAGATAGAAAAATACCTTGTTTCTCCGAGTAACTTCAATCCCCAAGAAATACTTGAGCTCCCCTAAATCTTTCGTGTTAAACTGGGTGTGAATGAAAGACTTAAGGGATGAGATGCCTTCAGTATCATTTCCAGTAATAACAATGTCATCAACATACACCACTAACAAAATGATAACAACAACTGATCTTTTATAAAACACAGAATGATCTGACTTACTTTTCAACAAACCAAACTTCTCAACAGCCTGACTAAATTTACCAAACCAAGCACGAGGGCTTTGTTTCAATCCATATAAAGATTTGCGAAGATGACAAACTCGCCCTAACTCCCCCTGAGCAACAAACCCAGGAGGTTGCTCCATATATACTTCTTCCTCAAGATCTCCATGAAGAAAAGCATTTTTAATATCAAGCTGATGCAAAGGCCAATGATGAGTAGCTGCCATGGAAATGAACAATCGAACAGATGTGAGTTTAGCAACAGGAGAAAAAGTATCACAATAGTCCACTCCATAGGTTTGAGCATGGCAACAAGACGGGCCTTTAAGCGAGCAACTGTGCCGTCTGGATTGAATTTAACCGTGAACACCCATTTACACCCGATGGCCTGTTTTCCAGAAGGTAAATCAACCAAGACCCAAGTACCATTCGTAACCAAAGCATTCATCTCTTCTATCATTGCAGCAAGCCAACCAGGATGAGACATCGCTTCTCGAACAGTTTTAGGAATAGTGATAGAATCAAGAGAAGCAATAAAAGAACAAGAAGAAGAGGAGAGATGATTATAAGATACAAAAGAAGTAATAGGAAAAGTACATTGGCGTTTACCTTTACGTAGTGCAATGGGAAGATCATCTGAGATTTCCGGATCTGATGACGAAGATGCAGGTGCAGGACATGAAACAGGAGGTGGAGGAGGGGGGCACCTGGTGTACACTATAGGAGGCCGAGGGAGTGGTGGAGGTGGTAGAGGTGGTGGAGGTGGTGGAGGTGTAGACATTGTGGGGGTGACGACCGAGGCAGGTGAAGGAACAAGAGACCCGCCAGAACATGTATCAGGCGCATAGGATGTGACAGAATAAACCAACAAATCATCATCCTCCCCCTGACTAGTAGAAGTAGTGGAAGGATGAAAAATAAGGTGTATTTTCTACAAAGGTAACATCAATAGAAACAAGATATTTGTTGAGATCAGGACAATAACACCTATACCCTTTCTGAAGAAAGACACACTTTAGTGCCTTAGGGTCTAATTTGGTGACAGATGGACGGACATCGCGAGCAAAACAAACACTGCCAAATACTCGCGGAGCAACTGGAAATAATGACTTATTAGGAAAAAGAATTTTAAATGGAATTTCACCATTAAGAACAGAGGATGGCATGCGATTAATAAGAAAGCATGCCGTGGAAACTGCATCGGCCCAAAAAGGTTTAGGAACTTTCATTTGAAACAAGAGAGCACGTGCAGTTTCAAGAAGATGTCTGTTTTTACGTTCTGCAACACCATTCTGAGGTGTCGTATCAACACAAGAAGTTTCATGAAGCATGCCATTAGAGGTCATATAAGATTGAAATTGAGCAGACGTGTACTCTTTGGCATTATCATTTCTCAAAGTACGAATAGAGACATCAAATTGAGTTTGAATCTCAGCACAAAAAGCACAGAATATAGAAAACAACTCAGAACGATTTTTCATTAAATATAACTAAGTTACACGAGAATAATCATCCACAGAAGTAACAAAATACCTGAATCCAGGTTCAGACAAAATAGGAGAAGGACCCCAAACATCAGAATGAACTAACTCAAAAGGAACACTAGCACGTTTATTGACACGAGGACTCAAACTAACACGATGATGTTTGGCAAACTGACATGACTCACAATCTAACGAAGATAAACTACTATATTAGGGACACAGTTTCTTGAGCAAAGTAAGGGATGGATGACCTAAACGACAATGAGCCTCAAAAGCGGAAGCAACACTCGAACAAGCAATAGAGGTTGGCAGAAGTGGGTCAAGAACATACAAGCCACCAGATTCATGTCCTTTACCAATAATCTTCTTCGTAATAAGATCCTGAAACAAACAATGATCAGGAAAGAATGAGATGCAACAATTTAAATTACGAGTGAGTTGACTAAAAGAAAGCAAATTAAAGGACAAATCAGGTAAATGTAAGACTGATGACAAAGATAGCATAGGTGTAGGAACAATAGTGCCAGATCCAAGAACAGAAGCTGTTGACCCATCAGCTAAGGTGACAACAGAAGTGGGACTGTGAGAATGAAAAGTGGAAAAGAGACGAAAATTACCTGTCATATGATCTGTGGCACAAGAATCAATGACCCATTTTGAGGATTTGGAAAGAAGGCATGCATTAGAGTTACCTGAATCAGCAATCGCAGTGACAGAAGAAGATGAAGACTTAAGTGTTTCCTGATACCTTGAGAACTTGGCAAATTCATCAGCAGAAATAAGGACCGATTTGTCAGATGCATCACTAGTGCTTGCAATATTGGCAGAGTGTTGTTGTCGATTCTTAAACTGTAACTTCCTACACTCAAACTTGGTGTGGCCTGGTTTCTTACAATAATTGCACATGATGCTCCCAGAATTTGGTGTGCGGTTATCAGGTCCTTGTGAATTACCTCCTTTAAATCCACTTGGAGTAGAGTTTCTTTCCAGTGCAGAATTATTACGACTCACCAAGGTGCTATTAAGAGGAGTTGAAGAGGTAGTCTCTGTGCGAAGAACACGAGTAAACACATCTTGTAAAGAGGAGACATCAGAACCAGAGAGGACTTGTGACTTTCCAGAGTCAAATTCAGATGAGAGTCCTGCAAGAAAACTCATAATAGCCATCTGTTCTCGTTGGCGCTGGTGAACTTTTAAATCAGGACTAAAGGGTAATAGCACATTAAGTTCTTCATATGTTTTCTTGAAAGCCATAAAATAATTCATAAGAGACTTATCTTGTTTCTCCGCGCGATAAAAAGCTTTGCAAACATCATATATGCGAGATATGTTGTCTTTGCCAGAATACAAAAACTCCAAGTAACCCATTAGTTCTTTAACCAATTCACAATGATTAATCAAACTAATTACCTCATTATCGATAGAATTTGGAATTTGAAGGAACAAGCGAGCATCCTCACGGAGCCATATTTTCCTTGAATCGTTTGTTTCTTCAGGAGGATCGTCAGTCAAGTGATCATCTTTGTCAATACTCCTCAAATACAGTCGAATCGTCTTACTCCATTCCAAATAATTCGAACCAATCAACTTATGGTCCGTGATTTTAGACATCACGGGAACAACATCAGAAACAACAACTGATTTTGAATCTGATCTTATCTCTGCCATAATCTCAAAAGCAAACAAAAAGGTCAGAGAAAAAGAACAAAAGAACACCAAAGAATGAACATCCAAACACGAAGAAGACAAACAAATACCGAATTACAACCTAGAACAGATGCGAGTGGGCTTAGAAGAACCCAGTAAAGAATCGGCAAAAGAACGCCGTCGAAGGCGCCGTCACACGCGCCTCCACGCGCCGGCGCGTGAGCCCCACGCGCAGAAACTTCAGGCAGCGCGTGAGCCCCACGCGCGAGGAATCCGGCGACCGGACTTCGGGGTTTCGTAGATCGGCGGCTGGGCAACACGGCTGAGTGGGCAGTGAGAATAAATTCGCACTCCAAATTGGGTTTCCGAAAAATAACCCTAAACTCGAACCCTATTTTTTTTTTTAAACCCTAATTTCGAATTTCAAATTTTGAATCAGAATGCTCTGATACCATGTAGAAAATAGTGATTCGAATTGTGTATCGATTTCATAGAATAATACATATTTATATACAAAGCTAGGAGACTAAATATCTAATTCTTTTACAGGTAATATACATCTAATATCTAACAATAAAATATAGAAATCTTAGAGACAGTCACAAGTTCGAATCTACAGCTGTACAAAAACTTTCCTAAAGAAACACGATCTGCTACATCAAATTCGGATGCTGACGCAGCAGATCAGACTAGAAATGGGAAACTTGCTAAAATTGGATCCGATCCTCTATCAATGCTTGATTCCTGCCAAAAACAGATTAGATATTCTGATTGTATCAAGATACAATCGAAATCAATAGGAAAAGACAATAATCAAAGTTTTCCTAAAAAAGACAACTTTTCAAAAGAGAATTGCTTCCCTTTTAAGAAGTTTCTAACAAAGGAAAGTTCAGCTGAAAGTGCAACTTTCCTAACAAGGAAAAGAGCAACTATAAACCGAATTTATAAGGTAAAAAATCAGGTATGAATGCACAACAATCTTACCATAAAAGGAAAAATTATTTTGTCAACTTACTTGCCAAAAAAGGACTTTACAATCTCCCCCTTTGGCACTTTAGATGAACAAAATAATTTTTAACAAAAAGTACCTGCAAGTTAAAGTTAGCAAGAGCAAATAACTACTCCCCCTGAGTAACACAATCGAATATCACAAATAACACAATAAGCAAGCTAACTTTTAACAAAAGATGTTCACAAGTACTAACCACAACTCCCCCTGGAAAAAGGGTCCAGAGTTGGACAAAACAAAAAATGCAGTTTAAAAATCAATTATTTCTCCCCTTTTTGTTTATCGGAGTGCCAAAGTAAACCAAGAACGATAAATAGAAACAAGTTCAATCAAAAGCAAAGAAAACAACAACTTAGTCTCGGTAGAGTTTAACCAAAGAGGTTAACTGCTTGGACATCTCGTGCTGAAGTTCTTCCATTGCAGCAAGACGATTGTTCACATTCTGAACTTCATTCTTGACTTCCTGGAGTTCTGCAGCAGCAGAACTTGAACTTGCAGCAGCGGCAGCAGCAGCAACAGCAGCTCCAGCCTTAGGCCGTTTTTGAAACACACCATCAAAGTATTCCGACGGTTGGAATGTAGGACCAGTGACAGGGGGCTCAAGTGTTTCATGTGATTGGGCCACATTCTTCTGTGAGGATAAAACCTTAAAGATTAGATTAGGAAAGACAAGTTTAAAGGTTGGCTTTTTACCTCTTCGGAATGAAACAATCTGGTTCAGAATGTGTGAGGCCAAATCAATTGAAGCTCCAGAGGTGATGCGGTATACGAATGATCCCACATCTTGAGACACTACGGTCTTGTTGGAGTTGGGAACCCAATTGGTTAGTGCAAACTGCATAAGAGATGCATGAGCAAAAGTAAGATGGGTTATTCGAAGACTCTCTCCTGGTTTCAATTCAAATCGTCCACCCGTGAGTTCAGAGAGCATCAATTCACGATCCATAGACATCACTGCATTGGAGAAATTCTCGGGTAGTTGCAAAGCTTGAGCAATGTCCTTTTCAGAAAACGAAAACCAATGTCCCCTGACAAATACTCTCCGATATAGTCTAGAATTCTCATCAAGAAAATCATCAGTGAGATTAGCATAGAAATCCTTAACAATGTTTGCAATGAACCCATTGAAACTAGTGAGAGTGTTTTCCCATTGATGAAATTGAATAAACTTTACAATCCCATAAACCCGATGAGCATGCAAATCATAGTTCCTCTCACATTCAAACTTACGGGTTGCATATAAATTCCAGTCACGTTCATTATCACGATAATAAAATCGAGGGCAGTGAGAAAGAGTTGAAGGAACATTACCAGAAGAAGGCTCTTCCATAGGCTGCTTGCCCTTGGCAGCAGCAGAAGCCTTTGCTGCAGAAGCAGATTTTGTCAATTGAGGCTCTAGCTCGAGTTCTGTGTCCTCACTGTCAGAAGAATCACCCATGTCCTCTGGATTCTCCTTCTCTGAATGGAGAGAAACTGATTTTTCTGAGGAGACTTCCATTGGATCTTCTTCTTCGGAACTTGAAGAAACCGAGGGAGGATTGGACTTAAGTTTCTTCTTGGTTGGAGGGACTGCCTTATCACGACTTCGAGAAGCTCGAAGTTCCTTCTCAGCAGAGGCTTGCTGGGCTCGAGTTCGAGTAGAAGGACCGGTTGGAGTGGTAGCAGGGACTATGCAGCAGGAGGAGGAACTGCTAACGGAGGAGGAGATTCCTTTGAAGATTCAGACGAAGAAGTCCAGGTTCGAAGAGGTCTTACCGATTTGCGAGCCACTTGCTTGGGGATGCGTTTTGGCTTCTCGGGTTGAGATTCACGTTGGGGAAGCGATAAATCTCTAGACTTTGAAACAGCAGGAGGAGGGACTGAAGCAGCAGGGGGTGCATTGGAAGGAGTTGCAACGGTTTCCACCAACTTTTTGGTGTGCCCTAGATTCTTAGTTCTCACCATTTTTGATCTGAAAGAGAAGATGAACAGAAACAACATAAGGAACAAGAAACTAGGTTCGGGTAGGTGGTGAGTTAAATGACAAAAATTGGTTTATATAAACTTGAAAGCAAGAGAAGAAAAGGAAACCAAATTTGAAATTTTGAATGTAACCGCCAGCCCATGAACAAATTAAGGAAACCGCCCACTCTCTTGCAACTCCTTTCCCTTTTTTTTTTTTTAAAAAAAGGAAACTAGAATTACCAACAATATTTCCAAAAATAAGTCAATCTTTCAAGATTAAAGACACATTACCATATAAAAGATTAATCTTTAAATGGAAACATATCAAAATAAATCAAAGAAGAATAAATGTTGATACTTACCATTTAAGCACAAAATTTCCTTAGCCCATGAATCAAGTCACACGCCTCCCTCTCCTTTTTATTATTATTATTATTTTTTAAAAAAAAATGAAAAATAAACTAAAATGTGTACAATAAATATATGAAATTCTAAACAAGCAATGTAATCAAATATCATTGAAAATTGACAAAATAAAATACATGTTATGCTTTTAAAGAAAATAACTAATTAGTATCTCAGGAACAAATCATACTTAATTGATGTTGAGGAAAAAGATATGCATGTTATGAAAAATTGTGAACCAGGATTATCAATTTAATTTAGAAGATGAGACTTACAAATTTGAACACACTTGTCAGATAAAAGTGTGTGCCGTGAAAATAGGATCATTGTCCTTGGCAAGATTTTTCATTTTCGCCTTTTTCAATTTGATCCCGCAACTGGATGCTATCACACCATACTGAAGGTAGCCCTTTTCTATGGTAGTGCATCCTCATCATAGTTGCTAATTACAATGTTCCAGCTTACTCAAAAGATGGCTTTCACACCTCAGTATGGGTAGCTCTATTCCAGCAAGGGGCCTGACAAGTCTGAAACAAAAATTGCTCAACTTTGTATAAGTACATTATTTAATCCTAGACACAAATAAAGAGTAACATGAACCTTTTAACACAACATCACAAAGTATGATAAGAATGAGATCCTAACTAATTATAATCCAAAAGCATAAACATGATTTGTCAAATTACAATGAAAGAAGATTAAATGCTAGAGAAGAATTACTTAACAATATTGTACAAAAATGTGAACAAGAGAGATTTAAACAATGCAAGCTCCTAAAGACTTTCTGAGGGAGTCAAAGCGACTTGAATCTAGGGCCTTTGTGAAAATATCAGCTAATTGTTTTTCAGTATCAACATATTCTAATTGCAAAGATTTATTTTCAACAAGTTCCCTGATAAAATGATGCCTTATATCAATGTGCTTTGTTCTAGAATGTTGAACAGGATTTCTGGAAATATTTATGGCACTAGTGTTATCACAAAAGTGTTGGAAATTATTTTACCAGGATCTTAGATCTACTCACAAGTATGTTTATTAACATCCTAAATAAGAACTTTCTAAAACGATAAATTAAACACATATAAAGTTTAAGAAACCTTACATTGGGTGCAGCGGAATTAAATGACTCCTTCCGTTCAGATCTCTAACCCTTGAATCCTTTCTGTAGCAGAGTATTATCAAGATCTGAACCTGGATCTCTTTCTCTGAATCCTTGATGCTGAATCTCCTTTGCTGATGATCTTTCTTCACGATCTTCCTCACTATGATTGAGGTATTGCTTGATGTGTGTGGGCACTACTCTAATCACTAAGGTAATTTCGAAATTCAAAGGAAGAAGCAAGAGAGAGAGTGGCGGCTAGAGAAGAGAGAGTGGAGGCTCAGGTTTTTCTGATTCAGAAAGTGTAATTTTCCTGAAGCCTTCACTATCTATTTATAGCATTCCACTAGGGTTAGATTTGAATTATATGGAATTAAAATAATGAAAAAATCAACTTAAAATACCTATAAAGGTGGCCGGCCATGGCTTAGTGGACTGGGCCTTGCTTTTTGCAATTTTGCAATTTTAACACCTTTTGTATCTGATTTTCTCAAAAATGCCAATTTCCTAATTCAATCATTTAAATGCCAATTCTAACTATTTAATAACTATAAATAATTATTAAATAATATTGTCATTTATCATATTTATTAATTGAACCATACAAAGTATCATAAGTAACAAATATGCCCCTATTAACTCTTTCTTTACAATTTCGCCCTTACTTAGTGAAAATTTCACAAATAGACATAGTCTAATTCGTGAATTATAATTGATTAATCAAAACCAATTACATGAGTCTTACAAACAATATTATCTCAACTAGTGGGGGGACCATGGGTCTATATAACCGAGCTTCCAATAAGTAGATCAAGAATTTAGCACTAAAATTCACTAACTTATTAATTCTTCGTTGAATCCACGCATAGAACTTAGAATTGCACTCTCAGTATATAGAATGCTCTATATGTTCCACCATATAGACACATCATTAGTTATCCATTGTTATAATCCTAATGTGATCAATGATCCTCTATATGAATGATCTACACAGTAAAGGGATTAGATTACCGTAACACCCTACTATGTATTTTATCCTTAATACACTTAACCCCGTATAAATGATATTTCAGCTTATGTTAAATGAGATCTCCACCATTTATTTTCTTTTGGTCAAGCTCGAAGGAGATCATCCTTTACTTACTATTCGCCAGATAGAAGCTATAGATTCCATGTTTATGCTAGCGCTCCCACTCAATTGCACTACCGTGTTCCCAAAAAGTACGTATCACCCTGACCTAAAAGTAGGCTTAACTAACAATTCAAGGAACACGAATAGCCTTTCAAGATTGAGCCTAATCATAACAGGATTAAGATCATTTGATCTAGGATCAACTTGGCGATATTGACTTGAATAGATTCTACGGTAAGTTTAATTAAATCTAAGTCAAAGTTCAATATCGGTCCCTTCCGATGCATACTCCATGCATCCAGCCTGAGCTTTACTTTAACCAATGTTCTGGAAAGAACATAGTATTTCTCCAAATACAAGTAAACTCTTGTTGTAGATTATCATATCAGTAAAACCCTGTGTCTGATAAATCTAGGAAACTTTATTCACATAGTCATGTTTACTTTCCAATGTGATGATAGCACAATAAACATGATCAAGTATGTGAAAAGGGTTTAAGATGAATTTATAAATCAAATAGACAAGCATTTGATAAAGTGAACCAAAACATAGACAAATGAATGAAAAATACTTCTGTTTCTTTATTGATGTTGAATAAAATAGATTACATTGAAATGGAGTTTTATTTAGGGCATAAAACTTAACAAACTCCCACTTGCACTAATATAAAACTAATTAGTACATATCAATTAATCCTAAATTCTGACGGTGCTTTTCAAAGGCTGTCACGGCCAGGACTTTGGTAAATGGATCAGCTAGGTTGTTCTCTGTGTCAACTTTCTCAACTAGTACATCCCCTCTTGCCACGTATTCTCTGATAATGTGATACTTCCTTTCAATGTGTTTGCTTCTCTTGTGGCTTCAAGGTTCTTTACTGTTTGCTATTGCTCCATTGTTATCACAGAGTAGTACCAGAGGCTTTTCCATTCCAGGAACAACTCCTATGCTGGTGAAGAACTTTCTTAGCCAGACAAGTTCTTTAGCAGCTTCGCCGCTATGTATTCGCCTTCCATAGTTGAGTCCGATATCGCGGTTTGTTTAGCACTTCTCCAAACCACTCGCTCCACCCCCAAGAGTAAACACCATCCCGTATGTAGATTTCCCGTCTTCAAGACTTGCTCGGAAATCCGAATCGGTGTAGCCTATGGGATTTAAAGCACCACCCTTGTAGACTAACTCAAGATTCCTTGTACTCTTTAAGTATTTCAGAATATACTTAACTGCATTCCAATGTTCTTGTCCCGGATTAGACTCGATACCGCTCACGATTCCAACAAAGATAACGTATGTCGTGTCTAGTGCATAACATTGCATACATTAGACTTCCAACTGAGAGGCATAGGGAATATTCGCCATGTCCTCTATCTCGAGGATCACGGTGGATCGTTCCTTAGATAGACGAATACCATATCTAGAGGGCATGTTTGCCCCATTGGCATTGTTCATGAAGAATCTCTCTAAGACTTTGTCTATGTAGGTTGTTTGAGAGAGAGCAAGAGATCTGTTCTTCCGGTTTCTGATAATCTGAATACCAAGAACATAGGTCGCTTCACCCAAATCTTTCATATCGAATTGAGTGTTGAGCCATTCCTTAATGTGAGTCATTTTCTTGACATTGTTTCCAATGATCAAAATGTCATCAACATAAAGGACCAGGAATACTACGATTTGGTCTTCCTTGAGTTGGTAAACACAAGGTTCATCTTCATTCTGAAGAAAGCCGTAGGTCTTGATGATTTCATCAAACCTCTTGTTCCATGAGCGAGAAGCTTGCTTAAGTCCATAGATAGACCTGTTTAACTTGCAAACTTTCTTTTCCTGCCCCGAAAGAACATAACCTTCTGGTTGCTCCATATAGATGGTTTCTTCAAGTACCCCATTAAGGAAGGCAGTCTTGACATCCATTTGCCAGATTTCATAATCGAAAGTAGCAGCTATGGAGAGAAGAATTCGGATGGATTTGAGCATGGCAACAGGACTAAAAGTTTCCTCATAGTCCACGCCTTCTCTTTGGGCATAACCCTTGGCTACAAGTCTAGCTTTAAAAGTTTCGACTTCGCCTCCAGCTCCTCTTTTCTTCTTGTAAACCCACTTGCATCCTATCGGATGATAGTCGTCAGGTGCGTCTACATATTCCCAGACTTTGTTCTTTTTCATGGAATCCATTTCTGAATCCATGCCGGCTGACCATCGTTTCCGTTGCGGACTAGCCATTGCCTGTTTATAGGTTAATGGATCGTCATCAATACCGTCACCTATGACCATATTGATTTCACCATCCAAGCCATAACGAGCAGGTTTTGTTGAAACCCTCCCACTACGACGAGGTACGGTTGTCTTCTGAACAGAAACTTTAGTAGTAGATTTCTCAGTTTGTTCAACTGAGGGAGTGGGATCGTCTTCTTCACGAGTGGAAGAGGACGGAACATTGGAAGGACTTATATCTGATAGCAATTCCTCTAGAACAACTTTACTTTTCGGTTTGTAGTCTTTAATATAGTTCTCTTCAAGGAAAGTAGCATTTGTAGAAACAAACACTTTTTATCCTTGTGACTATAAAATAGTCCACCCCTAGTCTCTTTTGAATTTCCGACAAACATGCATACTTCGGTACGTGATTCAAGTTTGCTTCTTTCTTTCTTAAGACATGAGCAGGGCACCCCCAAATTCTGTAATGGCGTAAACTAGGTGTTCGACCATTCCAAAGTTCGACGGGTGTCTTAGGGACTGCTTTAGATGGAACAACATTTAGAATGTCATTTGCCATCTGTATAGCATATCCCCAGAAGGACGTAGACAGAGTTGAATAACTCAGCATAGACCTAACCATTTCCAAAAGAGTGCGATTTCTTCTTTCTGCAACTCCATTTTGTTGTGGAGTGGCTGGGGCAGTGTATTGGGATTCAATTCCAAGTTCAATCTTTGAACTGCATATCCATATATTCTCCACCCCTATCAGTTCGCAAGATCTTTAATGATTTACCTAATTGGTTTTGGGCCAAAGCATGAAACTCCTGAAACTTTTCAAACGTTTCAGATTTCTTTTGCATTAGGTAAAGAAAACTATATCTAGAGAAATCGTCAATGAAAGTGACAAAATACTCATAACCACCTCGGGCTTTGACATTCAAAGGTCCGCAGACATCGGAATGCACTAACCCTAGAGGGATTTTGGCACGTTCTCCCTTTGCAGAGAAAGAACGTTTAATCATTTTTCCTTCTAGGCAGGACTCGCATACTGGCAGTTCACCTAAGACGACATTTTTCAATGGACCGTCTTTGGTGAGCCTATTGAGTCTATCAAAGCCTATATGACCTAAACGTAAATGCCATAGATAAGTTTGATCATCATTATCAATCTCTTTTCTTTTTAGGTTTCTAGGTCTAGCTACACTGAAAAGTTCACTATTTAGTGAGATTTGAGTACTTGGTCTTAAAATATAAAGCCCTTGTTCCATTATAGCAACACATATTTGAAATCCATTACGAGAAATTGAACAATTTGTACTCGAAAAATTCAATATATAAGATTGTGTTTGCAAACATGAGACACTAATCAAGTTTCTACTAAAGTTTGGAATAAATAAAACATTTTCTAAAATTAAAAATCTTTGTTGAAACTTGATGCGGGCTTTTCCTCTAGCTTTGACCGATACTAATTCGCCATTGCCAACTTTAAGCTGTAACTCTCCGGAAGCGTATTTTCCCAAGTTTCAAGCAACTGCAGTGAAGAACATACATGGTTAGTAGACCCAGAATCAACAATCCAGATGGATTTGTCGTTCTCTAAAACACATGATTCAAAGACAAAAGCATTACCTTCGTTTGAATTATTTAGAAGCCTGGGACATCGTTCTTCATGATGACCCTTTCCATTACAATTCGAACATAGAAGATTATGTCTGATAATTGTTCTTGAAGAAGCAGTTTTGCTAGATCCTTCATACCTAGTCCTTTTCCTTCGATTATTGATTGGAAACCCAGGGGGACCCATTGCAATCAAGTTCCGTTCATGGGCTCGTAATTCTGCTTCGAGCTTGTCCATGTCGGAGGAGTTAGAATTGTTGATCATGTAAGAGATAACAAATTCATTATACTCCGGAGGAAGACTATTAAGGATAAGTTGGACCCATTGTTCTCTTGATAAATCAATTCCTAGTAGATTTGCCTTTTGGAACTTCGTATTCATCATCAACAAAGTGCGAGTTAATGCAACTACCAGGATGCATTTTCACACTATAGAGTTCTTTTGCTAAGATAGTAACTAAGAGAGGATCGGGGTGAGGGTTATTCATAATGACACTACAACACATCAATAAAACAAAAGTAAGGTTTTGGCTCATAAATTCATACATAATTTAGAAAATAACAAGTAATGACATATGTTATAGAAATACTAAATCTAACATAGTTTATTTTCTAAGGTATTTCAACAAACTGATACAGTGTCCCGTTTAGGCGAGAGTCAAAGCATCATCCATTGAATAGAGTTGTCAGCTCATCTAAAATGATAACCATTCTAGCAACCTTTTATTCGATCAAGATTGGAATTCAGCGTTGTCCCGTTTAGGCGAGAGTCAAGGCAATTCTATCTTATGAGCTTCCACCATTGTTTCATAACTTGCAAGTCAAGTATGGTCGCCACCATTAGGGTGATCTATACCATACAAAACACTTACAAACTACTTATCATGCGAGGTTAAACGGTGCGAAATTGCTAATGAACGTTCCTCCATTAGGGAGGATTACTCACTAAAACAAACGCGGTGTAAAACCCACAATGGAGATCGAATGTCTCTTGATTAAAAGCTCATTATTTAAAAAATATTATATGTATTTTGTATAATCATTTAAATTCGATATTATAATAATGAAAAATTACAAACTAAAGTTTGTTTAAATAAAAAATCAACTTTAATTAATTTTCAATTATTATTTAAATTTGAAAAATTAATTCAAATAAATATCGAACAAGTTCCATAATATAATAATGAAAAATTACAAATCAAAATTGATTTAAATAAAAAATCAACTTTAATTAATTTTCAATTATTAATTAAATTCAAAAAATAAATTTGAATATAAAATGGAACAAATTTGAAAATATCTTGTTTAAGTTGTTTCAGAAGAATCTAAAAAATCAACTTAAATATCTTTCAAATCAGATTTAATTAAATTTGAAATTAAGTTGTAACCACTTAATTTGAAGATATTCCATTTTAAGTTAATATTTGAAAAGATATTAACCTAAAAAAAATATCTAAAGAATCTTAATAACCAATGCCTAAAATTCCTCAACTTAATTTTAAAATTTTAAATTCAAAAGATATTCAGATTTAAGTTGGTTAGTTGTAAACAACTAAATATCAACTTAAATAGGAATATTTAATGAAAAATTTAAATTAAGCTTCAGAAAGAATCTAGATGGTTATAATTCTATATTTAATTAAATACAAGAAAATACATATAGTTTAGCTTAGAATATAAAATTCTTTAAACTATGATTTTCTAAATTAATTTCAAAATAAATGAAATTAATTATGTTGCTAATCAATTTTAATTAGGTTAAACTAGTGTAATTAACCTAGTACAGTCATTCAAATCAGGCAAATGGGCCTTCACAATTGGGGTGGTTCATGTGAGGGGGTGCTGGGTTCAGTATGTCGTACCCACTTCTATGGCTCCCAACTCTCACACAAGGCCCAAAAGAGAGGAATTTAACCTTAATAAGAACAACTGATTAATTGAATAGGCCCAAAAACTAAATGGGCCTAAATAAATTCTATCAAAAAACTATAATAATTTATTTTAGCAACAACAACCTATATGCATCTATAATAAAATTAAACACATAGGCTCACACAGGCACACTTTGGATGGGTCCTATCATGTTGCTAGGTCATACACAGATGAAAGAAGATTGTAAATATACCTGTTACAAATTATTATCTTGACCAAGGGAGCCATCAGATCATTAGATCTGGCAAAAAGTAACCATGGCTATTTGCAATCAAGTAATAATAGGTTTTGAAAACTTACACATAAGCTAAAACACATACTCCTGCAACAAGGTTAGTTGGATAGTTGGATGTAGGATTTATTTAATTTTATATTAAATAATTAATTTCGAAAATAATTAATTAAAAAAAAAAAAAATTTTCGATAAAAATTAAAAAAAAATAAAAAAATTTCGAAAATTATTTAAATATTTAAATTTAAAATTAAACCTACAATTTTGAAAAATTAGGTTTCAACCAACCTAAATATCATTTCAAAAATTTGCTAATTACTTTTAAATTTTAAATGTTATTTTATAAATAAAAATTAAATTAAAAATTAGAAAAGATAAATGAATATCTTTTTAAATTTTAAATGTAATTTAAATAAATAAAATAACAAAATTTAAAAAATTAGCAAAATATCTTATATCATTTAAAAATTACATGATTATAATTATCTTATTTTAAATTTAAAATAAGATAAGATATAATCAAATTTTAAAATAAGATAGATTTTTAAGCAAGAAGATAGATACTAATTCTATTCAAATTTAAATTACACTAATATCTTGAATTAATTTTAAAAAATATTAAATTAATTCAAAATGATAATTAGAATATAATTAGGAATAGTAATAGTATAAATACAAAACTATACAAAAAATCAGAAGTTAATTCCATGAAAAAGCATGAAAAATCGAAGAAAAACGAAAAAATTGTGAACTGTACGGACAGTTTCGCGATCGCAGGAAAATTTCAGCACAGCCCCGATTTTTTCAAATCTTCAAAAATTCATAACTAATTCAAATAAAATCGAAATTGAGTTTTGTAAAAGGCTAACTTGCTTAATTTCTTCCATACTGTCCAATAAAAATAATTCCAGAAACAAAATCGCAATTATTTTTCACAAAAATTTACAAACATCAATCAATCATCAAATGACACTCAATACAACATGGTACCATCCAAAAACATACAAACAATCGTTTTAAAGTCCAAATTTCATGCAAGTAAATCAATTACCATGGCTCTGAGGCAAGTTGTTGGAAATTATTTTACCAGGATCTTAGATCTACTCACAAGTATGTTTATTAACATCCTAAATAAGAACTTTCTAAAACGATAAATTAAACACATATAAAGTTTAAGAAACCTTACATTGGGTGCAGCGGAATTAAATGACTCCTTCCGTTCAGATCTCTAACCCTTGAATCCTTTTTGTAGCAGAGTATTATCAAGATCTGAACCTGGATCTCTTTCTCTGAATCCTTGATGCTGAATCTCCTTTGCTGATGATCTTTCTTCACGATCTTCCTCACTATGATTGAGGTATTGCTTGATGTGTGTGGGCACTACTCTAATCACTAAGGTAATTTCGAAATTCAAAGGAAGAAGCAAGAGAGAGAGTGGCGGCTAGAGAAGAGAGAGTGGAGGCTCAGGTTTTTCTGATTCAGAAAGTGTAATTTTCCTGAAGCCTTCACTATCTATTTATAGCATTCCACTAGGGTTAGATTTGAATTATATGGCATTAAAATAATGAAAAAATCAACTTAAAATACCTATAAAGGTGGCCGGCCATGGCTTAGTGGACTGGGCCTTGCTTTTTGCAATTTTGCAATTTTAACACCTTTTGTATCTGATTTTCTCAAAAATGCCAATTTCCTAATTCAATCATTTAAATGCCAATTCTAACTATTTAATAACTATAAATAATTATTAAATAATATTGTCATTTATCATATTTATTAATTGAACCATACAAAGTATCATAATTAACAAATATGCCCCTATTAACTCTTTCTTTACAATTTCGCCCTTACTTAGTGAAAATTTCACAAATAGACATAGTCTAATTCGTGAATTATAATTGATTAATCAAAACCAATTACATGAGTCTTACAAACAATATTATCTCAACTAGTGGGGGGACCATGGGTCTATATAACCGAGCTTCCAATAAGTAGATCAAGAATTTAGCACTAAAATTCACTAACTTATTAATTCTTCGTTGAATCCACGCATAGAACTTAAAATTGCACTCTCAGTATATAGAATGCTCTATATGTTCCACCATATAGACACATCATTAGTTATCCATTGTTATAATCCTAATGTGATCAATGATCCTCTATATGAATGATCTACACAGTAAAGGGATTAGATTACCGTAACACCCTACTATGTATTTTATCCTTAAAACACTTGACCCCGTATAAATGATATTTCAACTTATGTGAAATGAGTTCTCCACCATTTATTTTCGTTTGGTCAAGCTCGAAGGAGATCATCCTTTACTTACTATTTGCCAGATAGAAGCTATAGATTCCATGTTTATGCTAGCGCTCCCACTCAATTGCACTACCGTGTTCCCAAAAAGTACGTATCACCCTGACCTAAAAGTAGGCTTAACTTACAATTCAAGGAACACGAATAGCCTTTCAAGATTGAGCCTAATCATAACAGGATTAAGATCATTTGATCTAGGATCAACTTGGCGATATTGACTTGAATAGATTCTACGGTAAGTTTAATTAAATCTAAGTCAAAGTTCAATATCGGTCCCTTCCGATGCATACTCCATGCATCCAACCTGAGCTTTACTTTAACCAATGTTCTGGAAAGAACATAGTATTTCTCCAAATACAAGTAAACTCTTGTTGTAGATTATCATATCAGTAAAACCCTGTGTCTGATAAATCTAGGAAACTTTATTCACATAGTCATGTTTACTTTCCAATGTGATGACAGCACAATAAACATGATCAAGTATGTGAAAAGGGTTTAAGATGAATTTATAAATCAAATAGACAAGCATTTGATGAAGTGAACCAAAACATACACAAATGAATGAAAAATACTTCTGTTTCTTTATTAATGTTGAATAAAGTAGATTACATTGAAATGGAGTTTTATTTAGGGCATAAAACCTAACAAAAAGATAGTCAAAACACCCAATTCTAATCCATAATCAATCAACATTTGTTTCAACCATAATAGTTGAGTACAACAACTGCCAGCAGCTATATACTCATCTTCGACAGTGGACAAAGAAATGGAATTTTGTTTCTTGCTATGCCAAGATACTAGATTATTCCCAAGAAAGAAACACCCTCCACTTGTGCTCTTTCGATCATCAGCATTGCCTGCCCAATCTGCATCACTAAAACAAGAGATTAGAATTAGTATCTTTCGAGTACCAAATTCCTTAATCAAGAGTGCTCTTAACATATCGAATAATCCTTTTTACAGCTGATACATGAGATTCCATAGGATTACTTTGATATCTTGCACAAACTCCCACACTGTAACAAATATTAGGACGACTAGCAGTTAAATACAAGAGACTTCGAATCATGCTACGATAAAGTGTAGTGTCTACCTTTACTCCATTCTCATCTTTTGTCAATTTCAATGTGGTGCTCATTGGAGTGCTTACCTGCTTAGCCGATTCAAGACCAAATTTCTTGACAAGGTTCTTAGCATACTTACTCTGAGATACAAATGTACCTCCTTCCATTTGTCTCACTTGAAGACCCAAAAAGAAAGTAAGCTCACCAACCATGCTCAGTTCAAATTCATTCTTCATTTGATCAACAAAAACTTGCACTTCATGGTTAGATGTAGAACCAAAAACTATATCATCAACATAAATTTGAGCAATGATAAAATCATATTTTATATGCTTGATGAAAAGAGTTTTATCAACACTACCTCTTTGATAATCATGAGAAAGTAAAAATTGAGTCAACCTTTCATACCAAGCTCGTGGGGCTTGTTTCAGACCATACAAAGCTTTTTCAAGTTTGTACACATGGTCTGGAAATTGAGGATCTTCAAATCCTTTTGGTTGCTCAACATAAACTTCCTCATTTAAAATACCATTGGAAAGGTAGATTTTACATCCATTTGAAACAATTTAATATCCAAAATACAAGCAATACACAAAAGTAAACGAATTGATTCTAATCTTGCAACAGGAGCAAAAGTTTCATCAAAATCAATTCCTTCTACCTGTGTGTATCCTTGTGCCACCAATCTGGCCTTGTTTCTCACAATTGTACCGAACTCATCACTTTTATTTTTAAAAATCCACTTTGTTCCAATTATATTTATACCTTTTGGTCTTCGGACCAAAATCCATACCTTGTTGCGAACAAATTGGTTGAGTTCCTCTTGCATTGCATTACGCCATTCCTCAAAGGTCATGGCTTCCTTCACATTTTTCGGTTCATATTGAGAAACAAAACAAAGAAAGCTGATCAGATTAACATACCTTCTGCGAGTTACCATGCTTTCTTCAGGATTTCCAAGAATGAGATCTTTTGGATGATTCAATTTGACTTTGGTGCTTGGTTCTTTCTGGATAGAATTAGTGATGATGTTTGGATGAGTCAAGATAGACGTTTCTAGTTCTCTAGTCTCAGTTGCAGCAGCAGATTCGTCATTTGTAGCATCAGAAATGGGTTCTGCTGCATCAGGATCTGCTTTTGCTGCTTCTGGAGGAGCATCCATGAGACTATCTATCTTGGCTTCTGTGGAAAACTCTGAAAAATCTTTAAAATCATCAACAACCACATTAGGTGATTCCAAAACAGTTTGAGTTCTCATGTTATAAACACGATAAGCTCTACTATTTAAGGAATATCCAATAAACACACCAACATCACTTTTAGCATCAAACTTACCAATATGCTCACGATCTCTATAAACATAACACACACATCCAAAAACATGAAAATGACTTACATTGGGGCGTTTACCTTTCCAGATTTCATAAGATGTTTTTGAGGTACCTGTACGAATAAACACTCTATTTATTATATAGCAAGCTGTGTTAATAGCTTCAACCCATAAGCGCTTTGTCAACTTCTTGCTATTTAACATCACCCTTGCCGTTTCCTGCAATGTTCGATTCTTCCTCTTAACAACTCCATTTTGTTGAGGAGTTTTGGGAGCTGAAAATTCATGAGTTATACCTGTAGACTTGCAAAAATCATCATACACAGAATTTTCAAACTCCTTACCATGATCACTTCGAATTCGAACAATTTTCCCAATATTACAACCTTTCTCAACTCTTAATCTCAAACAAAGAGTTTTAAAGGCATCAAAAGTGTCAGACTTTTCTCTTAAGAAATCTACCCAAGTAAAACGAGAGAAATCATCAACACAAACAAAGATATATCGTTTACCATTCAAACGTTCAACTTGGATTGGACCCATAAGATCCATGTGAAGCAATTCCAATACTTTTGAGGTATTGATATCAGACACAGGCTTGTGAGTGATTTATAATTGCTTCCCAAGTTGACACGTTCACACTTACCAACACTTTCTTTACCAAGCTTTGGAAGTCCTCGAACAATACCTGCATTTGACAATTTTTTCAGGTTTTTATAATTAATATGCCCAAGCTTGGCATGCCACAAATCTGTGGTGTTGTTGATGGCTGAAATGACAACTAAACACAGGGGTTAGAGTATAACAGTTATCATTGGATCGAAATCATTGCAAGATACATTCATTATCATCATTAAGAACATAGCAATGATCACTATCAAATGAAACAGTATACCCTTGGTCACAAATTTGACTAATGCTAAGTAAATTAGCCCTTAGTCCTTCAACTAACATCACATTTTTCAGTCTAGGTAACCCTTCAAAATTTAGAGTTCCCATAACAACAACTTCTCCACATTGCATAGGCCGAATATTAGTCAAAAAGTCCTTGTCACCTGTCATATGTCTAGAACAACCACTGTCAAAATACTACATTTGAGATGCAACACTTTTATCAGAAAAACCAGCTAGACAATTTTTCTTTACCCATATTTATCTCAAACCTTTATGTTTCTTTTGAGATTTTTCCAAATTACCAAAATAATTTGTTTTAAACAAATTTTTCAACGTGAAACATTTAGGTCTGATATGTCCTTTTTTACCACAAAAATGACAAGTGGGAACAAATCTTTTTACCTGAGATCTTACTCTTTTCGAAAATCCTGGAGATTTTGCGACATCAGAAACAGCTTCTGCTACAATAGGCTGAAAAACTGTTGCAGCAGACTTCACATTTGTAGCCTCAGAAAGATTCGTTGGAACACTAGATTTTACAAACTTCGTGACTCCAGAACTTTCCATCCCATTTGATCCAATGCCTGCGAAACACCTTTGACCTGCATTCTGTGCTTTTTCAAAAATAGAAGATCCAGGGTTAAGCATTTGAACATTTTTCTTAAAATTTTCAAGTTCCTTCTTTAAGAGAGTGATTTTTTCATCTTTATCACAAACATTTGTCTCATACTCTTTTATTTTCAGTTCACACATTTCAATTTGATGAGACAATTTTTTTATTCAATTTATTCAACTCTCTATTTTCAGAAGCAACCTGAATCCATTTTTCATACATGACTTTGTATGATTCAGCAAGAGACTCTTCACAGATTTCAGACTCATCTGTGTAAAGACCGCTTAGTTTAATTTAGAAATTAGCAGTTAATCATGTTTAATTATGGAAAATTATTTATAGATATTTAAATAATTATTTATACTGTTATTGTTGAATTCTGAAATGCATTTTATGTCATTTAGTGATTTTCATAATTTTGCATTTCCGGTGTCCGGTAACATGGAACTCGGTGTTTGGCTCAGTAAAATCACAACTTAGTATGTTAGTATTGTGGGACGGTTTATTAGACATTGGGAATGTCAGGATTGGCCGGGAATTTAGAATTTCCCAAAAATACCCCTTTAGTGCTCTTTATGCTATTTTAGTGTGAAGGGGCAAAATGGTCATTTTGCCCCATTTATGTTTTGTCCTTTAGTGGACTTAGAAATAGGAAATTTAAATGTTAATTGATTTATTTTTGGCTGAAACAAAAGGTTTAATGTTGCATGTTCTCTCATTTTCATTCAAAGTTACAAAGTTAGAAAAAAAAATTAGAATTTCAAGCTCTTTCTCTCTCTCTCTCTCTCTCTCTCTCTCTCTCTCTCTCTCTCTCTCTCTCTCTCTCTCTCTCTCTCTCTCTCTCTCTCTCTCTCTCTCTCTCTCTCTCTTTTCGGCCAAGCTTGGGGGGCTGCTAGGGCTGTGATTCCTTGCTAAATTCAAGTGTTTTTCTCAAGTTCATAGTAATTCTAGTAGAGGTAATCCTTGTTTAGCTTCTCTTCTTTTAGTTTCTTTAATTTTGATGAAAAAATGATGTTTGCATGCTTGTTTGAGTTGTTCTTGCTGCTGTGTTTTGATGTTGTTTTTGAAGTTAAAGCATGATTAATTGAGGTTAATTAAGATGCTTGTGATGCATGATTGTTAGGTTGTTTAGAGTTGTGGAATTTTTAGCTCAAAGTTATAGTTTTCAAAGTGAAAGTTGAGAAATTTGTTGCTGTGATTGTTGCATGAGTTTGTGTATGTTTTCTGCAGTTTCTAAATGCATGAATATGTAATTTTAATCAAGGTTTGATGCATGATAGGGTTGTTTAACCAAGTTTGAGTTTTGAACTCAAAGCTTGGAGCTTTAATGGCATTGTTGATATCTTTGTGTTCTGGACTGTGTAGATGCTTTAGAAATGTTATTTGGGGTATTTAGAACAGGTCTGGAAGGTTTGGGGTGAATTGGATTTGATTTGAGCAATATATGAATTTTTGAATGTTTCCTGTGAGGAACCGGAATTCCGGTTGTGCATCCGGAATTCCGGATGGGGTTCTGAAATTTTCAGAACCAGAATTTCGGTTGGGTGATTTTCAGAAACCCTAGATTTTCTCGTTTTTATGTTATTTGGGGTATTTCCATGCTTTTTATCGATAGGGAAACTTTTAGTTCCTAGTTTAAGTCCCCAGGAAGTGATTTAGCGTATCACTTATAGTGTTGTGATTGTTATGATTTAGGAGCCTGTAAACCCCCGTGCAGTTCGTTCCAGTCAGGTTGACCCACTCACCTGAATTCGGAATTGAGGTAAGATTAGTATAACAGTATGCATATGTAATACATATCTAGCGTGCATGTAGGAAGCCTGTTAGATTACATTAGTTATGTATGTTGGCTTCGAACCATCCGACTGTGTCACATCGGTACAGGCTAGAGTATGACTAGCAGCTGGAGTATGACCAGTGTACCGAGTATAGCCTGATACTAGGGTTGGTGGTTCTTTACTATTTGACGTATCACATCAGTACAGGCTAGAGTATGACTAGCAGCTGGAGTATGACCAGTGTACCGAGTATAGGCTGATACTGTAACACATCGGTACAGGCTAGAGTATGACTAGCAGCTGGAGTATGACCAGTGTACCGAGTATAAGCTGTTACTTGTCAATAGTACCGTCTTATGAACGTTCAGGACTTAGTATCGTGCGGGACACGGCAGTTAGGGTTATGGTCAGGGGTATGGGCGTCTGACCATAACTCGGGATTTATGTATGATATTTGATTATGCTTTTCTTACTGAGTCTGTCGACTCACAGTGCTATGTTTATGTGTAGGTAAGGGCAAGGCTAAGGCTGAAGGACCGTGAGAGCGAGCCGGTGAAGATTTTTCATGTCGGGGCGGTTAGGCCTGGAGCGTACGATCCTCGGGACAGCAAGGCTATTTTTGTAATTAGTCCCTAGGCGACAAGTATTTTGTATAGTCAGTGAACTTTTGTAAAATGTTTTGTAATCGGTATCCCGAGTATTTTTGTATAAATATTTTATAAGTTTAATTAAAAAGCAAAAATTTTAATTAATCACGATTTCCATAAACCTCGTTGATTAGTAACGAGCTGCACAGTATGTTTAAAAATCACGTAATACGCCTATGCTAGTTAGGGTGTTACAATTTGGTATCAGAGCCACCAGGTTGTCTTCCGAAGATCGTCACGACATGTACAATCATCATCAGCAGTTAGCTCGTTCTACGGTTCAGTAAGCTTTTATTGCTTTAGTAGCTTATTATTTATTTTGAAATAAGAAAAGCCTGGTAGGAAGCATGTTAGTAACCTGATAGTAGAATAGGCGCATGTTTTGTTTTTAATTTCCAAATTAAGCGGCATTAGTAAGCTCTCTTTGATCATGACCTGACGTGCCAACTCTTGGTTTCGCAGGCTGTTCAGACTAGATGGATGCCAGGCGGAATACCAGGAGCCAGGGCAACTCAGTAGGGTCAAATCAGGGTCAGGGAGCCCAGTTTCCCCCGCATGCTAGGGGTCGTGGTAGAGGTCGCAAGGGCAGGGCTCGTGGTCGGGGTGCTGATAACCCGCCACAGGCTGCCTAGGCTGCCCAAGCCGAGCAAGAAGCCCAGAATTGGGAAGCTAGGTTTGCTGAAATGCAAGCCAGGATAGAGGAATAAGATCTTGAGATACAGAGATTGAGGCATCAGGGGGCTCCTTTAGTGCCCGTGCCAGAAGTTCCAGTGGCACCCGCCCCTGCTGCTCAGGCCGAAATAGTAGTAGCGGCAAACAGAATGGAACCCTTGTATGAAAGGTTCCGAAAGCAAGCACCTCCGATTTTTCTGGGAGGTCTAGATGTTATGAAAGTCGAACAGTGGCTAACAGTGATTACTAAGATTCTGAACTTTATGGGTGTCACCAGAAATGATAGAGTGGTGTGTGCCTCCTTCCAGTTCTAAGAAGACGCTCTAGTCTGGTGGGACATGGTGTCTCAGATTCATGATGTCACCACCATGACCTGGGAGAGGTTCCAGGAACTCTTCAACGCCAAGTATTATAATGAGGCAGTTAGAAGTGCCAAGAGAAAGGAGTTCACCCACCTGACCCAGCGGGAAAACATGAGCGTGACAGAGTATACCACCCAGTTCGATCGGTTGGCGAGGTTGGCCTCGAGAATAGTGCCAACTGATTTCAGCAAGAAGGAAAAGTAACTGGATGGACTTAATGCGAAGATTCGACATGACCTTATGATCACCACCGACGACAAGACCACCTTTGCTGAGATGGTGGAGAAGGCACTACGAGCTGAGGGCGCAGTTGGATGTATGTCAGAGTCGGCTAGTACTCCAGGGAGTGGCGGGGCTCCTACTCCTCCTGCATCAGGATTTAGTAGGGGAAGTAGTGGTTCGGCCATGGACCAGAAGAAGAGAACATCCACTGCATCCGGTGGCTCAGGACAGAACAAGAGGTTCCGGGGGAACCAGAGTAGAGGCAGCCGTCAGGGTGGTGCTGAGACCCGGTTTTCATACCCAGAGTGCCCCAGTTGCAAAAGGCACCATCTGGGTGAGTGCAGAGGTCAGGGATGCTTTCAGTGTGGCATGCCCGGACACTACAAGAGGGATTGTCCCCAGCTACGACCAGAGGCACCTAGGGCTCCGGCGAGACCCACTCCAGCTAGGGTGTTTGCCATCACGCAGGCTGATGCAGATGCCAGCCCCTCAGTTGTAACAGGTTAGCTCTCAGTTAATAACTCGTATTACTCAGTACTGTTTGATTTGGGGCCACACATTCCTATGTGGCAGCCAGAATCTTTTGTAAGTTGGGTAGACCGTTTGATAGTTATGAATCAGGGTTTGGAACCCTATTACCTGGCGGAGAGTTAGTTATCTCCAAAAGGTGGATTAGGTCTATACCGATCAGAATAGATGGTAGAGAGTTAAGCGCTGACTTGATAGAGATGAGCCTAGTAGATTTTGATATTATTTTAGGAATGGATTTCCTATCGAAATACTCAGCCAGTATTGATTGCAAGAGGAAGATGGTGATCTTCCAACCAGAAAGTGAAGAACCATTTGTGTTTGTCGGTTCGGTTCAGGGATTTGGAATCCCGGTGATTTCAGCCATGTCAGCTAAGGAATTACTACATGGCGGTTGTTTAGGGTTTCTGGCCGTGGTGATGGACACCACTCGGCCAGATACCATTCGGCCAGAGGACATCAAGGTGGTTCGGGAATTTCTAGATGTTTTTCCCGAATAACTTCTAGGGTTACCACCTCAGCGGGAGATTGATTTCGTGATAGATTTGGCACCAGGAGTGGAACCGGTTTCCAAGGCTCCGTATAGGATGGCTCCAGCTGAGCTTAAGGAATTAAAGATTCAGGGGTTGCTTGACATAGGGTTTATTCGACCTAGTGTGTCACCCTGGGGAGCCCCGGTTTTGTTCGTCAAGAAGAAGGATGGAACTATGAGGATGTGTATCGATTACAGAGAATTGAACAAGCTAACAGTGAAGAATAAATATCCATTACCTAGGATCGATGATCTGTTCGATCAGCTTCAGGGGAAGACGGTCTTTTCCAAGATTGATCTCCGATCGAGTTATCATCAGTTGAAAATCCGAGAGGAGGACATTTCGAAGACGGCCTTCCGTACTAGGTATGGACATTATGAATTCCTATTTATGTCGTTTGGACTAACCAATGCTCCTGCAGCGTTTATGGATTTGATGAATAGAGTATTAAAGGATTTCCTCGATATCTGTGTGATTGTGTTTATCGACGACATCCTTGTGTACTCTCAGTCAGAAGAGGAGCATGAGTTACATCTTCAGATGGTTTTGCAACGGTTTCGGGAACATAAGCTTTACGCTAAATTCAAGAAATGTGAATTCTGGCTATCCCAGGTGTCCTTCTTAGGGCACATCGTTAGCAAAGATGGGATCAAGGTGGATCCCGGGAAGATAGAATCCGTCAGGGATTGGCCGAGATCGAAGACAGTGACAGAAATTAGAAGCTTCTTGGGTTTAGCCGGGTATTATCGTAGGTTCGTGGAAGGGTTTTCTAAAATTTCAACACCCTTAACCGAACTTACAAAGAAGAATCAGCGGTTTGTCTGGTCAGACAAGTGCGAAGCTAGTTTTCAGGAGTTGAAACAGAGATTGATTACTGCTCTAGTGCTAGCTTTGCCTTCAGACAACGAGAAATTTGTAGTTTATTGTGACGCATCCAAACAGGGTCTGGGGTGTGTGCTGATGCAAGCCGATCGGGTTATTGCTTATGCCTCCCGTCAGTTAAAGGATTATGAACAGCGATACCCGACTCATGATCTACAGTTGGCCGCGGTGGTTTTTGCATTGAAGATCTAGCGGCATTACCTTTACGGAGAAAGGTGTGAAATCTATACCGACCATAAAAGTCTCAAATATTTCTTTACTCAGAAAGATTTGAATATGAGACAGAGGCGTTTGTTGGAATTAGTGAAAGATTATGATTGTGAGATTCTCTATCACCCTAGGAAGGCCAATGTAGTGGTCGATGCCCTGAGCAGGAAGGGTCCCGGGCAGGTAGCTAGCATGAGTCAGATCTCACCTCAGTTAGCTGAAGACATGGTTAGATCCAACATTGAGTTTGTGGTGGGTCAGCTTCACAACTTGACGCTGCAATCTGATCTGTTGGAAAGAATTAAAGCCGCTCAGATGCATGATCCAGAGTTAGTGAAAATGAAAGATGAGGTTTTGGCTGGTCAAGTCAAGGATTTTTCAGTGTCAGACAACAAGATGCTTCTGTATAAAGCTAGGGTTTGTGTTCCGAGTAGTGTGGAACTCAGGAATGAGATCTTTGAAGAGGCTCATTCTACCCCTTATTCTCTGCATCCCGGCACCACTAAGATGTACCAAGATCTTAAACCGTACTTCTGGTGGAGCGGTATGAAGAAGAATTTGGTAGAATTCATATCGAGATGCCTCACTTGTCAGCAGATTAAGGCTGAACATCAGAGACCAGTAGGGTTGTTGCAGCCTTTAACCCTACCTGAATGGAAGTGGGAACATATCACGATGGATTTCGTGGTTGGGTTACCTAGAACCACGGGCATATTTGATTCCATATGGGTAGTGGTGGATCGATTCATGAAATCTGCTCATTTTCTGCCTGTTAGAACAACCTTTACAGTGGATCAGTTGGCAGAATTGTATGTTAGAGAGATTGTACGACTTCACGGGGTACCGAAGTCTATAGTTTCGGATAGAGATCTGAAGTTCACCTCCAAGTTTTGGCAGAGTTTGCAACGAGCAATGGGTACAAAACTAAAATTTAGTACAGCATTCCATCCTCAGACAGATGGGCAGTCCGAGAGGACAATTCAAATATTGGAGGACATGTTGCCAGCCTGTGTTATGGATTTTGAGGGCTCTTGGAATAAATATCTACCGTTGATAGAATTTTCTTACAACAACAGTTATCAGAGTACGATAGGGATGGCTCCCTATGAACTGTTATACGGTAGGAAGTGTAGATCTCCCATCCACTGGGATGAGACAGGGGAGAGAAAATACCTAGGTCCGGAGTCAGTGTAGCGGACCAATGAGGCAATAGAGAAAATAAAAGCTAGAATGCTTGCCTCACAGAGTAGACAGAAAAGTTACGCAGATTCGAAACGCAGAGATGTTGAGTTTCAAGTAGGGGACCATGTGTTTTTACGGGTATCTCCAATGAAGGGGATCAAACGTTTCGGGAAAAGAGGCAAGTTATGCCCTAGATTTACAGGACCTTTTGAGATTCTCGAGAAGATAGGTCAAGTGGCATACCGGTTAGCATTGCCTCCAGCTTTATCAGCAGTTCACAACGTATTTCATGTCTCTATGTTGAGAAAATATGTTTCAGATCCCTCTCATATACTCAGTTATGAGAGCCTTGAACTGCAGCCAGATATGTCTTACGAAGAACAGCCAGTGCAGATCCTGGATAAAAATGATAAATTCCTTCGAAATAAGACCATAGCATTGGTCAAAGTACTCTGGAGAAACAGTAAGGTGGAGGAAGCCACTTGGGACCTAGAGTCAGATATGAGAGCTCAATATCCAGAGTTATTCAGGTTACATTTCGGGGACGAAATCCTTTTAAGGGGGGGGGGGGAAAGTTGTAAAGACCGCTTAGTTTAATTTGGAAATTAGCAGTTAATCATGTTTAATTATGGAAAATTATTTATAGATATTTAAATAATTATTTATACTGTTATTGTTGAATTCTGAAATGCATTTTATGTCATTTAGTGATTTTCATAATTTTGCATTTCCGGTGCCCGGTAACATGGAACTCGGTGTTTGGCTCAGTAAAATCACAACTTAGTATGTTAGTATTGTGGGACGGTTTATTAGACATTGGGAATGTCAGGATTGGCCGGGAATTTAGAATTTCCCAAAAATACCCCCTTAGTGCTCTTTATGCTATTTTAGTGTGAAGGGGCAAAATGGTCATTTTGCCCCATTTATGTTTTGTCCTTTAGTGGACTTAGAAATTGGAAATTTAAATGTTAATTGATTTATTTTTGGCTGAAACAAAAGGTTTAATGTTGCATGTTCTCTCATTTTCATTCAAAGTTAAAAAGTTAGAAAAAAAAAATTAGAATTTCAAGCTCTTTCTCTCTCTCTCTCTCTCTCTCTCTCTCTCTCTCTCTCTCTCTCTCTCTCTCTCTCTCTCTTTTCGGCCAAGCTTGGGGGGCTGCTAGGGCTGTGATTCCTTGCTAAATTCAAGTGTTTTTCTCAAGTTCATAGTAATTCTAGTAGAGGTAATCCTTGTTTAGCTTCTCTTCTTTTAGTTTCTTTAATTTTGATGAAAAGATGATGTTTGCATGCTTGTTTGAGTTGTTCTTGCTGCTGTGTTTTGATGTTGTTTCTGAAGTTAAAGCATGATTAATTGAGGTTAATTAAGCTGCTTGTGATGCATGATAGTTAGGTTGTTTAGAGTTGTGGAATTTTTAGCTCAAAGTTATAGTTTTCAAAGTGAAAGTTGAGAAATTAGTTGATGTGATTGTTGCATGAGTTTGTGTATGTTTTCTGCAGTTTCTAAAGGCATGAATATGTAATTTTAATCAAGGTTTGATGCATGATAGGGTTGTTTAACCAAGTTTGAGTTTTGAACTCAAAGCTTGGAGCTTTAATGGCATTGTTGATATTTGTGTGTTCTGGACTGTGTAGATGCTTTAGAAATGTTATTTGGGGTATTTAGAATAGGTCTGGAAGGTTTGGGGTGAATTGGATTTGATTTGAGCAATATATGAATTTTTGAATGTTTCCTGCCAGGAACCGGAATTCCGGTTGTGCATCCGGAATTCCGGATGGGGTTCTGAAATTCCAGAACCGGAATTCCGGTTGTGCAACCGGTCTGCCGGTTGGGTGATTTTCAGAAACCCTAGATTTTCTCGTTTTTATGTTATTTGGGGTATTGCCATGCTTTTTATCGATAGGGAAACTTTTAGTTCCTAGTTTAAGTCCCCAGGAAGTGATTTAGCGTATCACTTATAGTGTTGTGATTGTTATGATTTAGGAGCCTATAAACCGCCGTGCAGTTCGTTCCAGTCAGGTTGACCGGCACACCTGAATTTAGAATTGAGGTAAGATTAGTATAACAGTATGCATATGTAATACATGTCTAGCGTGCATGTAGGAAGCCTGTCAGATTACATTAGTTATGCATGTTGGCTTCGAACCATCCGACTGTGTCACATCGGTACAGGCTAGAGTATGACTAGCAGCTGGAGTATGACCAGTGTACCGAGTATAGCCTGATACTAGGGTTGGTGGTTCTGTAATATTTGACGTATCACATCAGTACAGGCTAGAGTATGACTAGCAGCTGGAGTATGACCAGTGTACCGAGTATAGGTTGATACTGTAACACATCGGTACAGGCTAGAGTATGACTAGCAGCTGGAGTATGACTAGCAGCTGGAGTATGACCAGTGTACCGAGTATAGGCTGTTACTTGTCAACAGTACCGTCTTATGAACGTTCAGGACTCAGTATCGTGTGGGACACGGCAGTTAGGGTTATGGTCAGGGGTATGGGCGTCTGACCATAACTCGGGATTTATGTATGATATTTGATTATGCTTTTCTTACTGAGTCTGTCGACTCACAGTGCTATGTTTATGTGTAGGTAAGGGCAAGGCTAAGGCTGAAGGACCGTGAGAGCGAGCCGGTGAAGATTGTACATGTCGGGGCGGTTAGGCCTGGAGCGTACGATCCTTGGGACAGCAAGGCTATTTTTGTAATTAGTCCCTAGGCGACAAGTATTTTGTATAGTCAGTGAACTTTTGTAAAATGTTTTGTAATCGGGATCCCGAGTATTTTTGTATAAATATTTTATAAGTTTAATTAAAAAGCAAAAATTTTAATTAATCACGATTTCCATAAACCTCGTTGATTAGCAACGAGCTGCACAGTATGTTTAAAAATCACGTAATACGCCTATGCTAGTTAGGGTGTTACAATCTGAATCTGATTCCTCTTGTTTGGTGGTATTATTCAAACATACCAATCTAGCTTTTGCCTGTGAATCACACAACACATTAGTCATAACAGAAGTTAGGGCAACATTTTCAGAATTATCTTCATCACTTTCGGTTTCATCATCACTCCAAGTGACATTGAAACTTTTCTTATTCTTTTTCAAAGTGTTTGCACACTCAGATTGAATATGCCCAAAACCTTCACATTCCCTACACTGAATTCCCTTTTTGTTAGAGACAGATGGTTTAATAAAAGTATTACCTTTTGAAACTTTCGAAATATTCTTTTTATTTCCCATCTTTTTCATATATTTCTAAAAATTCTTTGTTAATAAAGCAATCTCATCATCACATTCACTATTAGAATTTTCATTATTAGCAACTTTCAAAGTAATACTTTTACCTTTATCAGCAATGGATTTGGGTTTGTCCTTTTGTTTAATCTGTTGATTTAATTCAAAAGTACGTAAGGAACCCATCAATTCTTCCACCTTCATTGTGCTAAAATCTTTAGCTTCCTCCATTGCCAAAAGTTTAGTATCGAACCTCTCTGGAAGAACTCTAACAATTTTTCTCACAAGAACAGAATCATCAAGTTTTTCACCAAGAGCAAAGTATTCATTAGCAATATCAGATAATTTTTCATAGAATTTAGTTAAGGTTTCATTATCCAACATTCTAAGCTCATCAAATTTAGTTTGAAGCATGATAAATCTAGAGCGCTTCACATAAGAAGTTCCCTCAAACTGAGTTTGAAGGATCTCGCAAGCTTCCTTGGCAGAAACACAAGATGATATAAGTTTAATGTAACCTTCACCTACATCGTTAAAAATCGCATGCAGGGCTTTGCTATTGTAGGCAGAAAATTTATCATCTTCAATAGACCATTCCAGTTCAGATTTTATAGTAGTATTACCTGAAGAATCTGTCTCAACTGGAAGAGACCAACCTGATAGAACCATTCTCCAAGCTTTCTCCTCTTGAGATTTGATGAAGGCCCTCATTCTAACTTTCCAATAAGGATAGTTAGAGTCATTAAGCAATGGTGGTCTAGAAATAGAACTTCCTTCTGCAAAAAATGACATTTTAACACAAAAACGTTATAGGACCACACTAAGAGTTTAGTGTCCCGCTCTGATACCAATTGAAAAATCGTGTTTTTGCAAAATGTCAGTTATATATAAGAAAATATAAAACTGTAAGCGTTTGCAGAAGCAGAAAGTAATTCTGCTACAGCAAAACAAAACAGGCAGGATATAAAATATTAGCAGAAAAATAAATAACTTGACACAAGAGATTTATACGTGGTATCAGTGTTCTCACGAACACTCCTAGTCCACGGGGCCACGCCCAGAGAATGAAATCAATTAATAAAGAATCAAAATTACAAAGACAATTGACTTAAACAAGTTTAGACTCCCTCTAAGGTATTGCCGCAATCCTTTGTAATCCACTTTATGAATCTGACTTCTTGAAACACCTTCAAGCCCGAACTCCTTTCGTCTTTGAAGTGTGAGTGCTTACTTCCTCCTGAAGTAAGGCTTCAACAAGTCTTCTCCCGAAGACAAAGTGCTTACTTCCTCCCGAAGTAAGGCTTTACCAAGTCTTCTCTCGAAGACCAATCTCTTGTTCAGTCAAGTAGTTCTTCACAACCTCTAGGACAGAGTATGAACAGAAATAAAACAACTAGAACCTAGATGAACAACTAGGCTCTCACAAAACAAAGAAAAACTCTCTTCTCTCAAATAATATAAGTGCAAAAAATGATTAATGGAAGAGCTAATTCGAATGCCTGCTCTCTAGGCTCTATTTATAAAATTTAGAAACCTTAGAGACAGTCACAACTTCGAATCTACAGCTGTACAAAAACTTGTTGGGTTTTATGCCCTAAATAAAACTCTTTACAATCTGATTAGTTATCAATATAAGAAATTTGAAGTGATTGATGTTTGCATGAATTTTACATGCTAATGGTTTAATATGTTTATTACATTCATACACACAAAATCAGTTAAATCCAGATCATATGTTTATTCACAATTACAGTATCGTCAACACAGTGGAATGTGATTGTGATCATATGTATCAAAAGTTTTGGTCCCTGTTTCATCAGTGTTATTGGATTTACACTAATGTGATAATCAGCGATGATGTGTACTTACACTTTGAGTAAGTGTTATGTTCTTTCCAAGACATTAGTAAAGTATACTAGTTTCGAATGTATGGAGTATACATTAGACTGGACCGATATTGCAACTAAGTTAAGATATTACAAACTTACCGTTATACATATCTTTCCAAGTCAATATCAGTAGTTGATCTTAAGATTAAAAGAATCTAAATCCTGATATGCTTAGGCTCAACTCAGGAATGCTATTCATGTTCTTAGATTTATTAGTTAAGCCTACTTTTGGGTCAGGGTGATACGTATATTTTGGGAACATGATAGTATGATTGAGTGGGAGTGCTGAACATAAATATGGAATCTATAGCTTCTACTGATGTATAGAAGTCAAGTGATGATTCCCTTCCAGCTTAGCAAATAGAAGTAAATGGACGAGCTCTTGTTTAACTGACTAATTATTAGATCACTAAACACCATTTACAGGTAGCTAAGTGTTTTAAGGGGCAAAATACATTGAGGGGTGAGAACGGTAAAGAAATCCCATCTCGATGTAGATCATCTATATAGAGGATCTTTAAATCACAATAAGATTATAACAATGGTTAAATGAGATAGTATATTGATATCGTGGAACATACAATATGCTCTATATAAGTCTGAGAGTGCAATTCTAAGTTCTAAGAGTGGATTCAACGAAGAATTAATAAGTAGGAATTTACTTGGTAAATTTGGTTCACTTATTGGAAGCTCAGCATATAGATCCATGGTCCCCATTCTAGTTGAGAACATTCTGCTTGTAAGACTCATTAATTGATTCGTGATTGATCAATTATAATTCTAAAGTTAGACTATGTCTAATTTTATGAATTTTCACTAAGCAGGGGTAAATTTGTAAAGAAAAGAGTTTTCTAGGTTTATTTATTTATTAATGGACTTTATATGTCTAATTAATAATTAAATTAAATGACAATATTATTTAATAATCTATTTTAGTTATTAAATAATTAGTTTTGGCATTTAAAAGGTTAGAATTGGAAAATTGGCGTTTTTGAGAAAATAGAGATAAAATTGCAAAATTAAGTGAGGCCCATTACTACATCATGGCCGGCCACTTAATGTGCTTTTTCAAATTAACATTTTCATTATTTTAATGCCAAATAATTCCTAACCTAGACCTAGTAGTTGCCTATAAATAGAAAGTGATGGCTCAGTCAAAACACAAGTTTTCAGATCATCTTTCTGACAGAAATTTCTCTCTTCAGAAAAACTAAGCCTTCCCCACTTTCTATACCTGGCCGAAATCCCTTTCTCTTTTCTCCTTCATCAATTTCGTGACCCTAGTGAAAGAGTATGTAACACCCTAACTAACTTAGGCGTATTACGTGATTTTCAAACGTACTGTGCAGCTCGTTGCTAATCAACGAGGTTTATGGAAAAACGTGATTAATTAAAATTTTGCTTTTTAATTAAACTTATAAACCATATTACAAAAGACTCGGGATCCCGATTATAAAATCATTTACAAAAATATTTAACTGTTTAACTGTTACAAAAATAAAAGTCGTCTAACGACCAGTTACAAAAATTCAGCCTTGCTGTCCCGAGGATCGTACGCTCCAGGCCTAACCGCCCCGACATGTACAATCTCATAAGCTCGCTCACGGTCCATCAGCTTTAGCCTTGCCTTTACCTACACATCAACGTAGAACTGTGAGTCGACAGACTCAGTAAGAAAAGCATAATAATACTCATACATAAAACTAACTGCCGTGTCCAACACGATACTGAGTCCCGCTACTGCCATGTCCAACATGGTACTGAGCCACTACTGCCATGTCCAACATGGTACTGAGTTCTGAACGTTCATAGGGACGGTACTATTGACACGTAACAACCTGATCGGTCGAACCGGTCATACTCCGCTGGTCATACTCCAGCTGTACCGACGTGTTACTATATCCTCCCGATCGGTCAAACCGGTCATACTCCATTCTTGGTCATACTCCGGCTGTACCGACGGATACGTCAATAGCACGGAACCACCAACCAAGTGTCGGCTGATCGGTCAAACCGGTCATACTCATTATTGGTCATACTCCGGCTGTCTACCGACGTGACGGGGTTGGATGGTTCGAAGCCTATATACATAACTAATGTAATCTAGCGGGCTTCCTACATGCACGATAAACATGTAATCTACATATGCATACTGTTATACTAATCTTACCTGGATTCCGAATTCAGTGTGCCGGCCAACTCGACCGGAACTGAAGCTGAGCGGCGAATTACTGGCTCCTAAACCATAAAAATCACAACGCTATAAGTGACACGCTAAATCACTTCCCGGGGACTAAAACTAGGAACTAAAAGTTTCCCTATCGATAAAAAGCATGGCAATACCCCTAAAAACATAAAAACGAGGAAAACTAGGGTCCCTGAATTTTTCCCAACCGGTAGACCGGTTGCCCAACCGGAATTCCGGTTCTGGAAAATTCAGAACCCTCATCCGGAATTCCGGATGCACAACCGGAATTCCGGTCCCTCGCAGGCAGCAAACCCAAATTTTCATAACTCGACCAATTCAACCCCAAATTGATTCAAACTTTCCAGACCTGTTCTATACCTTCCCTAGAACATTTCTAAGGCCTCAAAACAACCCAGAAAACACATAAACAAAAATCACCATTGGAGCTCAAGCTTTGAGTTCAAAACTCAAACTTGAGCAAATCTAAACAACATGCATACCAAGCAGCTTAATTCTACTTAAACATGCTTAAAATAGCTTCTGAAATCAAGTAAAAACATACACAACAACCCAGCAACAGATTCACAATAATTTCACCAAAATCACATATTTAAGCTTAAAAATTCCAAACCTTGAACAACACAACTAGCATGCATTAAAACCTATATAATCCATCCATTTAAAATCTAATTAAGCTACTGAAAACAACAATTAAACACAGCAACATGCAGCTATACAAACTAACATGCAACCTACCATTTTCACCTCAAAAACATCAAGAACAAAAAGGAAGAGTTGAGAACCACTTACTAGTAACTAAGGATCACAAAATCAACACAACAAGGACTTGAATCACCAAGGAAAACTCCTCCTCCTTGCTGCTCAAAGAGGGCCGAAAAGAGAGAGGCTTGAGAGAGTTTCTTTTTCAAAGTTTTCTAATTTCTACACTTAGCATTTTTTTGTAAAATTTTGAGAATAAAATAAAGGCACTTATCTCATTTACTTCAGCCAATAAAATAAACAAATAACACTTATTTTTCAAATAAACAAGTCACTAAAAGACAAAAAGTCATTGGGGCAAAAAGACCATTTTGCCCCTCCATTCTAAAATCACATAAAAATCACTAAAGGGGTATTTTTGGGACATTCTAAATTCCCGGCCATTCCCGACATTCCCAATGTCTAAAACCCGTCCCCAAACTACTAACATACTAAGTTGTGATTTCTACTGAGCCAAACGCCGAGTTCCAAAATACCAGGCACCGAAATTACATAATATGCAAGTTACTGAATAACATAAATAACAGTATAATAAATTATTTAAATAGCTATAAATAATTTCATAATTAATCATAAACAACTGCTAATTTCCAAATTAACTAAGCGGGCTTTACAACTATTCCCCCCTTAAAAGGATTTCGTCCCCGAAATCTAACCTGAATAACTCTGGATATTGAGCTCTCATATCTGACTCTAGCTCCCAAGTGGCTTCTTCCACCTTACTGTTTCTCCAGAGAACCTTGACCAATGCTATGGTCTTATTCCGAAGGACTTTATCCTTTCTATCCAGGATTTGCACTGGCTGTTCTTCATAAGTCATGTCTGGCTGAAGCTGAAGACTCTCATAACTGAGTATATGAGAGGGGTCTGAAACGTATTTTCTCAACATCGAGACATGGAATACGTTGTGCACTGCTGATAAGGCTGGAGGCAATGCTAACCGATATGCCACTTGACCTATCTTCTCGAGAATCTCGAAAGGTCCTGTAAATCTAGGGCATAACTTGCCTCTTTTCCCGAAACGTTTAATCCCCTTCATCGGAGATACCCGTAAAAACACATGTTCCCCTACTTGGAACTCAACGTCTCTGCGTTTCGGATCTGCGTAACTCTTCTGTCTGCTCTGTGAGGGAAGCATTCTAGCTTTTATCTTCTCTATCGCCTCATTGGTCCGCTGAACTGACTCTGGACCCAGGTATTTCCTCTCCCCTGTCTCATCCCAGTGGATAGGGGATCTACACTTTCTACCGTACAACAGTTCATAGGGAGCCATCCCAATCGTACTCTGATAACTGTTGTTGTACGAAAATTCTATCAACGGTAGATATTTATTCCATGAGCCTTCAAAGTCCATAACACAGGCTCTCAACATATCGTCCAATATCTGAATTGTCCTTTCGGACTGACCATCTGTCTGAGGATGGAATGCTGTACTGAATTTTAGCTTTGTACCCATTGCCCGTTGCAAACTTTGCCAAAATTTGGAGGTAAACTTCGGATCCCTGTCCGAAACTATAGACTTCGGTACCCCGTGAAGTCTCACTATCTCTCTGACATATAACTCTGCCAACTGATCCACTGAAAATGTTGTTCTAACCGGCAGAAAATGAGCAGATTTCGTAAATCGGTCCACCACTACCCAGATGGAATCAAATAAGCCCGTGGTCCTAGGTAACCCGACCACAAAATCCATCGTAATATCCTCCCATTTCCATTCTGGTAGGGTTAGAGGCTGCAACAACCCTGCTGGTCTCTGATGTTCAGCCTTAATCTGCTGACAAGTGAGGCATCTCGATACGAATTCTACCAAATTCTTCTTCATACCGCTCCACCAGAAGTACGGTTTCAAATCTTGGTACATCTTAGTGGTGCCGGGATGCAGAGAATATGGGGTAGAATGAGCCTCCTCAAAGATCTCATTCCTCAGTTCCACACTGTTCGGAACACAAACTCTGGCTTTATACAAAAGCATCCCACTATCTGACACTGAAAAGTCCTTGGCTTGACCAGCCAACACCTCATCTCGGATTTTCACTAACTCCGGATCTGTCATCTGAGCGACTTTTATTCTTTTCAACAGATCAGATTGCAGCGTCAAGTTGTGAAGCTGACCTACCACAAACTCAATGCTGGATCTAACCATATCCTCTGCTAGCTGAGGTGAGATCTGAACCATACTAGCTACTTGCCCGGGACCCTTTCTGCTCAGGGCATCGGCCACTACATTGGCTTTTCCGGGATGATAGAGGATCTCACAATCGTAATCCTTCACTAATTCCAACCAACGCCTTTGTCTCATGTTCAAATCTTTCTGAGTAAAGAAATACTTGAGACTTTTATGGTCGGTATAGATCTCACACTTCTCCCCATAAAGGTAATGCCGCCAAATCTTCAGTGCAAAAACCACTGCGGCCAATTCTAGATCATGAGTCGGGTATCGCTGTTCATAATCCTTTAACTGTCGGGAGGCATAAGCGATGACCCGGTCGGCTTGCATCAATACACACCCCAAACCCTGTTTGGATGCGTCACAGTATACTACGAACTTCTCCTTGTCCGAAGGCAAAGCTAGCACTGGAGCAGTAATCAACCTCTGCTTTAGCTCCTGAAAGCTAGCTTCACATTTATCTGACCAGATAAACCGCTGATTCTTCTTTGTAAGCTCGGTTAGGGGCATTGAAATTTTGGAGAACCCTTCAACGAACCTACGGTAGTACCCAGCTAAACCCAAAAAGCTTCTGATCTCTGTCACTGTCTTCGGTCTCGGCCAATCCCTGACGGATTCAATCTTCCCGGGATCCACCTTGATCCCATCTTTGCTCACAATGTGCCCTAGGAAGGACACCTGAGATAGCCAGAACTCACATTTCTTGAACTTGGCGTAGAGCTTATGTTCTCGAAGCCGTTGCAGTACCATCTGAAGATGTAACTCATGCTCCTCTTCTGACTGAGAGTACACGAGGATGTCGTCGATAAACACAATCACACAGATATCGAGGAAATCCTTGAATACTCTATTCATCAGGTCCATGAATGCTGCAGGAGCATTGGTTAGTCCAAATGACATAACCAGAAACTCGTAATGTCCATACCTAGTGCGGAAAGCCGTCTTTGGAATGTCCTCCGCTCGAATTCTCAACTGATGATAACCCGAACGGAGATCAATCTTAGAAAAGACCGTCTTCCCCTGAAGCTGATCGAACAAGTCATCGATCCTAGGTAATGGATATTTATTCTTCACCGTCAGCTTGTTCAACTCCCTGTAGTCAATGCACATCCTCATAGATCCATCCTTCTTCTTGACGAATAAAACTGGGGCTCCCCAGGGTGACACACTGGGCTGAATGAACCCTATGTCAAGCAACCCTTGGAGCTGAATCTTTAATTCCTTAAGTTCAGCTGGAGCCATCCTATACGGGGCTTTGGAAACCGGTTCCACCCCTGGTGCCAAGTCTATCACGAAATCAATCTCCCGCTGAGGTGGTAACCCTGGAAGTTCTTCGGGAAAAACGTCCAAAAATTCCCGAACCACTCTGATGTCCTCTGGCCGAATGGTATCTGGCCGAGTGGTGTCCACCACCACGGCCAGAAACCCTAAGCAACCGCCGTGCAACAATTCTCTCGCTGACATAGCCGAGATCACCGGGATCCGAGATCCCTGAACTGAACCAACAAATACAAATGGTTCTTCACTTTCCGGTTGGAAGATCACCATCTTCCTTTTACAGTCAATGCTCGCCGAATATTTAGATAGGAAATCCATTCCTAAAATAGTATCGAATTCGACTAAACTTATCTCTATCAGATCATCACTTAACTCTCTACTATCTATCCTGATCGGCATAGACCTAATCCACCTATTGGAGATAACCAATTCTCCGCCAGGTAACAGGGTTCCAAACCCTGATTCATAACTATCATAGGGTCTACCCAATTTACTAAAGACTCTGGCCGCCACATAAGAATGTGTAGCCCCAGAATCAAACAGCACTGAAAATAGCGAGTTGTTAATAAAAAGCTGACCTGTGACAACTGATGGGCTGGCATCCGCATCAGCCTGCGTGATAGCGAACACCCTGGCTGGAGTGGGTATCGCTGGAGCTCGCGGTGCCTCTGGTCGGAGCTGGGGACATTCCCTCTTGAAGTGTCCGGGCATGCCACAATGAAAGCATCCCTGACCTTTGCAATCACCCCGATGGTGCCTCTTGCAGCTAGGGCACTCGGGATAGGAGAATCGGGTCTCAGTGCCACCAGGACGACTCCCTCTGTTCTGGTTCCCCCGGAACCTCTTGTTCTGACTCGAGCCACCGGAAGCAGTGGGTGCTCTCTTCCTTTGATCAATGGCCGAACCACTACTCCCCCTGCTATAGCCTGATGCAGGAGGGGTAGGAGCCCCGCCACTAACCGGAGTACTGGCTGATTCTGACATGCACCCCACTGCGCCCTCAGCTCGCAGTGCCTTCTCCACCATCTGAGCATAGGTGGTGCTGTCGTCGGTGGTGATCATCAGGTCATGCCTGATCTTGGGATTCAACCCGTCCAGATACTTCTCCTTCTTACTGAAGTCGGTCGGCACAATTCCCAAGGCTAACCTCGCCAACCGATCAAACTGAGTAGTATACTCAGTGACGCTCATGTTCTCCCGCTGGGTCAGGTGAGCGAACTCTTTTCTCTTGGCGCTTCTGACCGCCTCGTTGTAGTACTTTGCATTAAAGAGTTCCTGGAACCTTTCCCAGGTCATGGTGGTGACGTCATGGATCTGAGACACCATGTCCCACCAGACCAAAGCGTCCTCCTGGAACTGAAACGTGGCGCACACCACTCTGTCGTTACCGGTGACACCCATGAAGTTCAAAATCTTGGTGATCACCGTCAGCCACTGCTCGGCTTTCATTACATCCGGACCTCCCAGGAATACCGGAGGTGCTTGCTTCCGGAACCGCTCATACAATGGTTCCAATCTATGGGCCGCCACCACTATCTCGGCACAGGCGGCGAGGGCGGTGCCACCGGAACTACGGCACTTTGGAACCGCAGAGCACCCCGCTGTCTCAACCTGCGAATCTCGAGGTATTGTTCTTCGATCCGGCTTGCATCTCTCGCAAACCGTAACTCCCGCCCTGGGCTCCCCGATCGGCCGGGGAGCTCGGCGCCTGTGGCGGGTTCACATCACCCCGGCCACAAGCCCTGCCTCGGGGACCTCTACCTCGGCCCCTAACAGGCGGGGGAAACTGAGCTCCCTGACCTTGATTCGACCCCACTGAGTTGCCCTGACTCCTGGTGGTCCGCCGGGCGTCCATCTAGTTAGAACCGCCTGCGAAACCAAGAGTTGGCATATCAGGTCGTATTCAAGGAGAGCTTACTAATGCCGCTTAATTTGGAAATTAAAACGAAACATGCGCCTATTCTACTATCAGGCTACTAACATGCTTCCTAACAGGCTTTTCATTTTCATGACTGAATAAAATAAACTACTAAAGCAATAAAGGCTTACTGAACCGTGAAACGGGCTAACTGCTGATGATGATTGTACATGTCGTGACGATCTTCGGAAGACAACCTGGCGGCTCTGATACCAAATTGTAACACCCTAACTAACTTAGGCGTATTACGTGATTTTCAAACGTACTGTGCAGCTCGTTGCTAATCAACGAGGTTTATGGAAAAACGTGATTAATTAAAATTTTGCTTTTTAATTAAACTTATAAACCATATTACAAAAGACTCGGGATCCCGATTATAAAATCATTTACAAAAAGATTTAACTGTTTAACTGTTACAAAAATAAAAGTCGTCTAACGACCAGTTACAAAAATTCAGCCTTGCTGTCCCGAGGATCGTACGCTCCAGGCCTAACCGCCCCGACATGTACAATCTCATAAGCTCGCTCACGGTCCATCAGCTTTAGCCTTGCCTTTACCTACACATCAACGTAGAACTGTGAGTCGACAGACTCAGTAAGAAAAGCATAATAATACTCATACATAAAACTAACTGCCGTGTCCAACACGATACTGAGTCCCGCTACTGCCATGTCCAACATGGTACTGAGCCACTACTGCCATGTCCAACATGGTACTGAGTTCTGAACGTTCATAGGGACGGTACTATTGACACGTAACAACCTGATCAGTCGAACCGGTCATACTCCGCCGTCGGTCATACTCCAGCCTGTACCGACGTGTTACTATATCCTCCTGATCGGTCAAACCAGTCATACTCCGGCTGCTGGTCATACTCCAGCCTGTACCGACGGGATACGTCAATAGCACGGAACCACCAACCAAGTGTCAGCCTGATCGGTCAAACCGGTCATACTCCGGCTGCTGGTCATACTCCACTCGTACCGACGTGACAGGGTTGGATGGTTCGAAGCCTATATACATAACTAATGTAATCTAGCAGGCTTCCTACATGCACGCTAAACATGTAATCTACATATGCATACTGTTATACTAATCTTACCTGGATTCCGAATTCAGGTGTGCCGGTCAACCTGACTGGAACTGAAGCTGAGCGGCGAATTACTGGCTCCTAAACCATAAAAATCACAACGCTATAAGTGACACGCTAAATTACTTCCCGGGGACTAAAACTAGGAACTAAAAGTTTACCTATCGATAAAAAGCATGGCAATACCCCTAAAAACATAAAAACGAGGAAAACTAGGGTCCCTGAATTTTCCCCAACCGGTAGACCGGTTGCCCAACCGGAATTCCGGTTCTGGAAAATTCAGAACCCTCATCCGGAATTCCGGATGCACAACCGGAATTGCGGTTCCTCGCAGGCAGCAAACCCAAATTTTCATAACTCGACCAATTCAACCCCAAATTGATTCAAACTTTCCAGACCTGTTCTATACCTTCCCTAGAACATTTCTAAGGCCTCAAAACAACCCAGAAAACACATAAACAAAAATCACCATTGGAGCTCAAGCTTTGAGTTCAAAACTCAAACTTGAGCAAATCTAAACAACATGCATACCAAGCAGCTTAATTCTACTTAAACATGCTTAAAATAGCTTCTGAAATCAAGTAAAAACATACACAACAACCCAGCAACAGATTCACAATAATTTCACCAAAATCACATATTTAAGCTTAAAAATTCCAAACCTTGAACAACACAACTAGCATGCATTAAGACCTATATAATCCATCCATTTAAAATCTAATTAAGCTACTGAAAATAACAATTAAACACAGCAACATGCAGCTATACAAACTAACATGCAACCTACCATTTTCACCTCAAAAACATCAAGAACAAAAAGGAAGAGTTGAGAACCACTTACTAGTAACTAAGGATCACAAAATCAACACAACAAGGACATGAATCACCAAGGAAAACTCCTCCTCCTTGCTGCTCAAAGAGGGCCGAAAAGAGAGAGGCTTGAGAGAGTTTCTTTTTCAAAGTTTTCTAATTTCTACACTTAGCATTTTTTTGTAAAAATTTGAGAATAAAATAAAGGCACTTATCTCATTTACTTCAGCCAATAAAATAAACAAATAACACTTATTTTTCAAATAAACAAGTCACTAAAAGACAAAAAGTCATTGGGGCAAAAAGACCATTTTGCCCCTCCATTCTAAAATCACATAAAAATCACTAAAGGGGTATTTTTGGGACATTCTAAATTCCCGGCCATTCTCGACATTCCCAATGTCTAAAACCCGTTCCCAAACTACTAAAATACTAAGTTGTGATTTCTACTGAGCCAAACGCCGAGTTCCAAAATACCAGGCACCGGAATTACAAAATATGCAAGTTACTGAATAACATAAATAACAGTATAATAAATTATTTAAATAGCTATAAGTAATTTCATAATTAATCATAAACAACTGCTAATTTCCAGATTAACTAAGTGGGCTTTACAGAGTAAGTGCCCACACACAGCAAGCAGTAACTCAATCATAGATTGGAAGACTGTGAAGGATCAAACTTGAAGAAGAAGGACATTCGGGCTCAGATCTTGATTATACTCTGCTACAGAAAGGATTGGAGGGTTAGAGATCTGAGTGGAAGGAGACATTAATTCCACTGCATCAATGTAAGGTTTTCTTAACTTTATATGTGTTTATTTTATCGTTATAGAAAGTTCATATTTAGGGTGTTTAAACAACATACTTGTGAGTAGATCTAAGATCCTGGTAAAATAATTTCCAACAATTGGCCTCAGAGTCATGGTAATTGATTTACTTACATGAAATTTGGACTTTAAAACGATTGTTTGTTTGTTTTTGGATGGTATCATGTTATATTGAGTGTTATTTGATGATTGATTGATGTTTTGTAAATTTTCGTACAAAATAATTGCGATTCTGTTTCTGGAATTATTTTTATTGGATAGTATGGAAAAAATTAAGCAAGTTAGCCTTTTACAGAACTCAATTTCGATTTTATTTGAATTAGTTATGAATTTTTGAAGATTTGAAAAAATTGGGACTGTGCTGAAATTTTCCTCCGATCGCGAAACTGTCCGTACAGTTCACAATTTTTTCGTTTTTCTTCGTTTTTTCATGCTTTTTCATGGAATTAACTTCCGATTTTTGGTATAGTTTTGTATATATACTATTACTATTCCTAATTCAATTCTAATTATGATTTTGAATTAATTTAATATTTTTTTAAATTTAATTCAAGATATTAATGTAATTTGAATTTGAATAGAATTAGTATCTATCTTCTTGCTTAAAAATCTATCTTATTTTTAAATTTAATTATATCTTATCTTATATTTAAATTTAAAGGTCAGATTTTATCTTATCTTATCAAATTTTTTTTAGATATTTTGACCTTATTTAAATTTAAAATAAGATAACTATAATCATGTAATTTTAAATAGATGTAAGATATTTTGCTAACTTTTAAATTTTGTTATTTTATTTATTTAAATTAAATTTAAAATCTGAAAAGTTATTTCATTTATCTTTTCTAATTTTTTATTTAATTTTTATTTTTTAAAAATAACATTTAATTTTTAAAAGTAGTTAGCAAATTTTGAAATGATATTTAGGTTGGTTGAAACCTAATTTTCAAAAAGTAGGTTTAATTTTAAATATTTTTTTTTTTTAAATTTTGAAATTTAAATTTTTTTATTTCCGAAATTAAAATATTTTTATTTTTATTTTTTCGAAAATTAAAATATTTATTATTTAATTATTTATTTTTCGAAATATTTATTTAAAATTAAATAAATCCTACTTCCAACTATCCAGCTAACCTTGTTGCAGGAGTATGTGGTTTTAGCTTGTATGTAAGTTTTCAAAACCTATTATTACTTGATTGCAAATAGCCATGGTTACTTTTTGCCAGATCTAATGATCTGATGGCTCCCTTGGTCAAGATAATAATTTGTAACAGGTAAATTTTACAATCTTCTTTCATCTGTGTATGACCTAGCAACATGATAGGATCCATCCAAAGTGTGCCTGTGTGAGCCTATGTGTTTATTTTATTATATCGATGCATATAGGTTGTTGCTAAATAAAATATCACACCATGATAGATTTTATTTAGGTCCATCTAGTTATTGGGCCTATTCAATTAATAACAGTTATTTATTTTAAGGTTAAATTCCTCTCTTTTGGGCCTTGTGTGAGAGTTGGGAGCCATAGAAGTGGGTACGACATACTGAACCCAGCACCCCCTCACATGAACTACCCCAATTGTGAAGGCCCATTTGCCTGATTTGAATAACTGTACTAGGTTAATTATATTAGTTTGACCTAATAAAATTGAATTAGCAACATAATTAACTTTTAAAATATATGAAATTTATTTTCATTTTAATATTTTAAAGTTAATTTTAAGAAAAATACTTTTAGTTTAGATATTATTTCTAGACAAACTATTTGTATTTTTCTTGTATTTAATTAAATATAGAATTTTAACTAACTAAGATTCTTTCTGGAGCTTATTTAATTAAATATTCCTATTTAAGTTATAAATTAGTTGTATCAACTGATTTTTCTTATCTAACTTAAATTTGAATATTTGATTTAAATTTTAAATCAAGTTGAGGAATCCTAGGCATTAGTTATTAAAGATTCTTAAGATATTTTTTAAGTTAATATATTTTCAAATATTAACTTAAAATGGAATATTTTAGATATTTTTTGGTTAATATCTTTTCAAATATTAACTTTAAAAAGATATCTTCAAATTAAGTGGTTACAACTTAATTTTTGATATTTAATTAAATCTAAATTTGAAATTATTTAAGTTTTAGATTTTTTCTATCTAACTTAAATTAGATATTTTTCAAATTTTTGAAAAGATACTTAGTCAAATAAGATATTTTCTAGATAGTAACTTCTAGACTACTTATTATTTCTAATATTTAAATAGGAAAATATTATACTTTGTGAAATTAATTATTTAAATAATTAATTTTGGTACCATTTTATTAAGTATATTTTTCCTAGTATTAAATAGAAATTAATAATTAAGCCTTCTCTACACTTAATTATTTATTTCTTGAATTTAATACATTTAATTAACTTGAAGAATCTAAATATCTAAGTTGATTTTCATCATGATACTTAAATATTTATTGATTTTTCATGACACTTAATTAAATAGAAAATTATTTTTAGGTTGAAATTTAATTTTTCAACTTAAATTTAAATAATTTTCAATATATATTTTCCTTGATTTTATTAATCAATTTCGAAATTTGCATTTTATTTATGCAATATTTTCGAATTTTTTATTTTGAAAAATAGATTGAGTTGTAAATTAATTATTTATTTTAATTAATTCTTGGACCAACTACAATCAATGATTTTTTCATTTAATTGATTAATTTAAAAATATATATATTATTAGAAATTGAATTAACTAGTCAAAAGAATATCTAGATAGGTGATATTTTTGCTTGAAGTATTTCTTTTCTATTTTTATTATTTTCGAAAATTGTATATTTTTATTATATACTTTAAATTTTCGAACTCAATAAATATATTCTCAAAGGAAATTTTTAAGTTGCTAATTATTTAATTTAATTCAACTTAAATTAATTTCCTTAATATTTATATTTAAGATTATTACTAAGATGGAAATAATTAATTTTATTTCAATCACCATCTAAGTATAATTTTATAAATATTATATTAAATTCTTAATTTAGAATTTAATGAGATTTATTTATTAGAATAATAAAGAAAATACATTTTAAATAATGAGCTTTATTATTATTAAGATATTCGATCTCCATTGTGGGTTTTACACCGCGTTTGTTTTAGTGAGTAATCCTCCCTAATGGAGCAACGTTCATTAGCAATTTCGCACCGTTTAATCTCGCATGATAAGTGGTTTGTAAGTGTTTTATATGGTATAGATCACCCTAATGGTGGCGACCATATTTGACTTGCAAATTGCGAAACAATGGTAGAAGCTCATAAGATAGAATAGCCTTGACTCTCGCCTAAACGGGACAACGCTGGATTCCAATCTTGATCGAATAAAAGGTTGCTAGAATGTTTAACATTTTAGATGAGCTGACAACTCTATTCAATGGATGGTAGCTTTGACTCTCGCCTAAACGGGACAACCGATATCGGTTGTTGAAAACCTTGGAAATTATTTAGGATTGAATTTTTTAAGTATTTTCTCATATCATTCCTACTTGCTATGTGCTTATAATTTCTGAATTGATTTTGTGTGTTAAACCATTATTAATTTCTATTTGTTGATTTCTATTATTTTGTAGTATCCTGTTTACCAAAATGAATCCCATGTTATCACTGTTGACTGAAAATAAGCTGAATGGATCTAACTTTAATAAATGGAATGAGAACATTAATATTGCTCTCATAGGAGAAAGTGCCTTGTTTGTTTTAACTGAGCCGTCACCTGAAGTGCCTGGGGACAATGCTTCCAAAGCTGTGAAAGAAAAGTATGAGCGTTGGCAGAAAGCAAATGACAAAGCTCTATACTTTATGCTTTCTAGCATGGTTGACACACTCAAAACTCGGTTTTCTAAACCGAGAAGGTCTTCGAAGTTATGACGAAGTTAAATGAGCTATTCGGTAAGGCATCACTTCAGTCACGCTTTGACGCGACTAAGAAGTACATTAATGCACGGATGGAACCTCATCAAAACGTGCGTGACCATGTTCTCCTCATGTCAAGTTATTTCCAAGAAGCCTAGGATCATGGTGCTGAAATGGACAGTGCTACTCAAGTTAGTCTTATCTTGAATAGCCTGACTCCAGCATTTCTACCATACACATCAAATTATGTCATGAATAAGAAGGAAATTGACTTTCATGAATTAGTCAATGACCTTCAAACTTATGAAAATTTGATTGGAGGACCCAAGAAGAAAGGGAGTAAACCTCATAATCCTGGAAATGGTAATGGGACGATAAAACCTAAAGCAAATGTTGCCACTGCTTCAAAGCCCAAATCGAAGAGGAAGTGGAACAACACCAAGAAGCGAACTAAAGCCATGAAGAATAAAAAGGCTGCTCCTTCTGGTGATGCTACACTTAAAGGAAAGTGTTTCTACTGCAATGAGAAAGGTCATTGGAAACCCCAGTGTCCTAAACTTCTTGCAAAGAAACAAGGTATTTCCATTAATAAACTTTAAAAGGTTTAGTGAATTATTATCCAATTGGATTTATGATTCTGGACTAACTTTGTTTATTTGTTTTCTTCTTCTTATAGGCCAAGCTACTTGAACTCAATTGAGTTGGATCAGCAAGCTGGACCAAGGGTGAAATCGTCCAGATGAAGATGAAGCTCTTCAATTTTTTGAATTAATTGTTTTAGTTTAAAGACAATTTTGATTTCAAATTTTAGTTAGGGATATTTATCCCTGTTTCTCTCATATTGTTGCAATATTTTTTTTTTATTATTAATAAAGTTTTATTTTCGAAATTCACTATGGCAATTTATGAGATTGAGCTTCATTTAATTTTATCTTCATCAATTATTACCACATTATATTTGTATGTTTGTATGTGTAAGTGTTTTTATTATTGATGCAAATTCTATAATATTTACAACTCTTCATAGAGTTATATTATATAAACACTAGAAATTATTTCTATGTTTATCAATAATTGTTAATTCTAATACAATTATTAAGAATTTGTTTAATAAAAGGATCTTATGATCTGATAGGGGTGGAGAAAAGTTAAGAAAACTATGTAGTTCAACGATCTTTTATATCTAATGAACTCTGGATAGTATTCAACTCCACATAAACTCTATCACACTATGAGAATCATGATCTTTACAACCTTCAAAGGTGGATCATAATCTCTATATACTTAGGGGTAGAGGTTATCCATAGTACCCTATATGTATATTCTTAGGGGTGGAGTCTATTCCACAATTCCCTATGAAACACATATCTTGTTTAAACATAGAAATAATATAATGAGTCAGCTATTGTCAATATAAATTCTTGATCTTGATTGTATGTTCCATCTCGATTTTACTGTTGTAAGTAAAAGTTTGATACCTTTGAAAGTTCTTTGTTAAAGTTTCACACGACCTTAATTGAGTGGGAGAATTTTAAAGTTCTATACCCATCTTAATTAGGTTGATACTTGTGATAGATACTTAAGAACACTACTGAAAAGCAAATCTAACCATTCACATGGATAGGTATAGCTTATCAGAATTATGAGAATAAGATAAAGAACTCTAGTTCAGTCCATTTGAATGACTTGAACTTAGAATTCTTAATCCTCATAAAATTTTATGGTATCTTAATTTTGATTACTTTATCTCTGGCATGTATTTTTCACTTCAAAATACTAGTCTGCTATGTTGATGACTTAGTCTTAACTTAAAGTTTTAAGACTAATACAAAAGTCACAACTAGGTAACTCTCTAAACAATCAGAGGTTAAAAGTATTATTTAACCAGACATCTGCTATTGAGTGGGAGCTATCTGAGATGTAATCAAATAGGGAACATTAGAAGATATTCAAGAAGGATTTATGAAAGTGATCTATATGTTAGATATTAAGGAACTGTGTATCAGTTGTCTTTGTATCTCACCATCTAATTTCGAAATTCTATGAGATGGTGCTTACTTTGGGGGTGGAGGAATTATTGAATAATAATTCAAGCTCTACCAGAGAAGAATTGTAACTTGGTCTATTCGAAAATACCAGAAAGTTATATCACCGAAGAAAAGTCTACACTGTATTATCTCAATTACATATTTTAAAATATGAGAGATATGTCTTCTGTTAATTCAGATGTACTTTTAAAACAGTAAAGATTTCAGTATCCCTTGATGAGTAAAGCATATAGTAAAGGATGTTTCATAAGAGTATTTATGAACTAGTTTCCAGAAGTTTGGGTGGATTCAAATATACTACACTTGATCTGAAGATCAAGACATCAGATTGACCTATTTGCACAGTTTGTTTTATATTAGTGCAAGTGGGAGTTTGTTGGGTTTTATGCCCTAAATAAAACTCTTTACAATCTGATTAGTTATCAATATAAGAAATTTGAAGTGATTGATGTTTGCATGAATTTTACATGCTAATGGTTTAATATGTTTAATATGTTTATTACATTCATACACACAAAATCAGTTAAATCCAGATCATATGTTTATTCACAATTACAGTATCGTCAACACAGTGGAATGTGATTGTGATCATATGTATCAAAAGTTTTGGTCCCTGTTTCATCAGTGTTATTGGATTTACACTAATGTGATAATCAACGATGATGTGTACTTACACTTTGAGTAAGTGTTATGTTCTTTCCAAGACATTAGTAAAGTATACTAGTTTCGAATGTATGGAGTATACATTGGACTGGACCAATATTGCAACTAAGTTAAGATATTACAAACTTACCGTTATACATATCTTTCCAAGTCAATATCAGTAGTTGATCTTAAGATTAAAAGAATCTAAATCCTGATATGCTTAGGCTCAACTCAGGAATGCTATTCATGTTCTTAGATTTATTAGTTAAGCCTACTTTTGGGTCAGGGTGATACGTATATTTTGGGAACATGATAGTATGATTGAGTGGGAGTGCTGAACATAAATATGGAATCTATAGCTTCTACTGGTGTATAGAAGTCAAGTGATGATTCCCTTCGAGCTTAGCAAATAGAAGTAAATGGACGAGCTCTTGTTTAACTCACTAATTATTAGATCACTAAACACCATTTACAGGTAGCTAAGTGGTTTAAGGGGCAAAATACATTGAGGGGTGAGAACGGTAAAGAAATCCCATCTCGATGTAGATCATCTATATAGAGGATCTTTAAATCACAATAAGATTATAACAATGGTTAAATGAGATAGTATATTGATATCGTGGAACATACAATATGCTCTATATAAGTCTGAGAGTGCAATTCTAAGTTCTAAGAGTGGATTCAACGAAGAATTAATAAGTAGGAATTTACTTGGTAAATTTGGTTCACTTATTGGAAGCTCAGCATATAGATCCATGGTCCCCATTCTAGTTGAGAACATTCTGCTTGTAAGACTCATTAATTGATTCGTGATTGATCAATTATAATTCTAAAGTTAGACTATGTCTAATTTTATGAATTTTCACTAAGCAGGGGTGAAATTGTAAAGAAAAGAGTTTTCTAGGTTTATTTATTTATTAATGGACTTTATATGTCTAATTAATAATTAAATTAAATGACAATATTATTTAATAATCTATTTTAGTTATTAAATAATTAGTTTTGGCATTTAAAAGGTTAGAATTGGAAAATTGGCGTTTTTGAGAAAATAGAGATAAAATTTTATAAAATTGCAAAATTAAGTGAGGCCCATTACTACACCATGGCTGGCCACTTAATGTGCTTTTTCAAATTAATATTTTCATTATTTTAATGCCAAATAATTCCTAACCTAGACCTAGTAGTTGCCTATAAATAGAAAGTGATGGCTCAGTCAAAACACAAGTTTTCAGATCATCTTTCTGACAGAAATTTCTCTCTTCAGAAAAACTGAGCCTTCCCCACTTTCTATACCTGGCCGAAATCCCTTTCTCTTTTCCCCTTCATCAATTTCGTGACCCTAGTGAAAGAGTAAGTGCCCACACACAGCAAGCAGTAACTCAATCATAGATTGGAATACTGTGAAGGATCAAACTTGAAGAAGAAGGACATTCGGGCTCAGATCTTGATTATACTCTGCTACAGAAAGGATTCGAGGGTTAGAGATCTGAGTGGAAGGAGACATTAATTCCGCTGCATCAATGTAAGGTTTTCTTAACTTTATATGTGTTTATTTTATCGTTATAGAAAGTTCATATTTAGGGTGTTTAAACAACATACTTGTGAATAGATCTAAGATCCTGGTAAAATAATTTCCAACAAAACTTTCCTAAAGAAACACGATCTGCTACATCAGATTCAGATGCTGACGCAGCAGATCAGACCAGAAACGGGAAACTTGCTAAAATTGGATCCGATCCTCTATCAATGCTTGATTCCTGCCAAAAACAGATTAGATACTCTGATTGTATCAAGATACAATCGAAATCAATAGGAAAAGGCAATAATCAAAGTTTTCCTAAAAAAGACAACTTTCCAAAAGAGAATTGCTTCCCTTTTAAGAAGTTTCTAACAAAGGAAAGTTCAGCTGAAAGTGCAACTTTCCTAACAAGGAAAAGAGCAACTATAAACCGAATTTATAAGGTAAAAAATCGGGTATGAATGCACAACAATCTTACCATAAAAGGAAAAATTATTTTGTCAACTAACTTGCCAAAAAAGGACTTTACATATGTTAATGGAGAGAACAAGAGGGTTTTTGATGAAGAAGAGAGTGATAGATTATGACAAAACAACCGTGAAACAATACTAAAACAAATCAAAAAAACAAAAGAAAAAAAAAAGAATTAAAAACAACCTTAATACCATGAACAGTACATAAACTACTGTTTACTATAATCTCTATTAGTGTCAAAACTAAATATAAAATTAGTTAAATACCTAGTGGAAGAAGTACAAGAGTTAAGGCGCGGTAGTAAAAGATCAAAGTAAGATACTGAATCAAAGATGTAGTAGTGGAGAGGTTTGTTACCCTATATAAAAAATCATAACGGGTTCTTTTTTTATTTTCTGTAAGTTCCACGAATGAAGTCAAAATGATGGTAGAATGGAAGAAGAACTGGACAAAGAAATCAAATAAAAAAAACATATATGTTAATGGAGAGAAAGAAAGAGTTTTTGATGAAGAAGAGAGTGATAGATTTTGAAAAAAAAAAACTCTCAAAGAAGAAGATGAATAAGGAAAGACAATAATAAAAAGTAATAAAAAGCTAGGGTTTGATATACCTAACATCAAAATTAAATTAAAAGAAAAGAAAAAAAATTTTGTCACAAATGTGACAATACCAAGTCAAATCAAACTTTTTCTAAAAACTTGAAATATAATAAAAGAAAAGACATGCAAGCTAACACGTGTGTGTTAAAAATGAAACAAAATTTTTTAATTAAAAAAATAGTAAATTAATATAAAAATAAAATAGTAAAAATGTAGAAAAAATCAGATAACATTAAAATTGAAATAAAATTGGAAAAAACAGTATATGGTGTAAATTTCCCTTAAATATTTGACTATTGGGCCCCCAAGATGGTTCTTTCTCGTGTGGCGAATCGTCCGTACGGTGTTGGGTTTTGTGCCCTAAATAAAACCCATTTCAATATAATCAGATTTACTAATTAATAAGGATCAGAAATTGCATTTTATGTTGCATGGTTCACATGATTTATTTCATGATTATGTTTAATGTATAAATTCTATTAAGTCCAGAAAATATGTATTTGTTCATGATTATAGTGTCGTCAACGTAGTGGAATATAATCATGATTATATGTTCAAAGTTTAATTCCCATGATTTTTCAGTTCACTGGATTTAGACTGGCATGATAATCAGCGATAAGGTATACTTACACCTTGGATAAGTGTTATGTCATTTCCAGGGTATTGGTAAAGTTTACCAGTATCGAATTTATGAACTATACATTGGAAGGGACCGATATTGATCTTAGATAAGATATCATAAACTTACCGTTATATCTTTCTAAGTCAATATCAATGGTTGATCTTAGGTCTATGAATCTTAATCCTGATATGGTTAGGTTCAACTTAGTTGTATTATTTATGTTCTTTGACTTGTTCGTGGAAGCTAACTTTTGGTTCTGGTGGATACTTACATCTTGGGAAGATGGTAGTTCAATTTAGTGGGAGCGCTAAATATAGATATGGAATCTATATCTTCTATCTGGACATAGAAGTGAAACGATGATCTCTTTCGAGCTTGGCTGAATAGAGATAAATGATTGAGGCCTCAGTTCAGTAATTATATTAGTTTACTGAAGTATCATTTATAGGTAGCTAAGTGTTTTAAGGATAAAATACATTGACGGGTAGAACGGTAAATTTGTCCCTATTCTATGTAGATCATCTATAGAGGATCCTTGACTATTAGGATTGTAACAATGGATAATCATAACGTATCTATATCGTGGTAGATATAGAGCGTTCTATATAACTGAGAGTGTATTTAATTCCAAATCTATAGTGGAGCAAGGCGGAATTAATAAGTTGAGAATTTACTTGGTGAATTCCAGATCTAATCATTGAAAGCTCGGTTATATAGGTCCATGGTCCCCTCACTAGTTGAGATAATACTGCTTGCATACTCAGTCAATTGATTTTAATTAATCAATTATAATTCTAAAATTAGACTATGTCTTATTTATGAATTTTAACTAAGCAAGGGCTTAATTGTGAAGAAAAGAGGTTTTGGGGTCAATTTGTTAATTAAGAGAGTTTGTATGGTCTAATTAATAAATTACATAAATGGCAATTTTATTTAGTAATTAATTATAATTATTAAATAAATAGTTTTGGCATTTATAGGATTGAGTTGGAAAATATGGTATTATTGAAAAGAAGAATAAGTGGTTGAAATAAAGTGGCAAAAATCTAACTATAAAGAGGTCCACTATACGGCCATAGTTGATTTTTTGCCCAATATTTTATTCTTTTTTAATCCATATAATTCAACCTTAAGCCTACTTGAAACACTATAAAAGGAACATGATGCTCTCATCTCATCAACTTGACACTTTGTCAAATTAATGTCATCTTGAGTATTGCCTTCAACCTAGATGTGAGAGTTCCTTCCTTAGTGATTTTTCACCTCCTTCATTGTTCTTCACCTATTCAAACCCTTAGTGAATGAGTGTCATGCCCACACATAGCAAGTCAAGTACTCAATCATAGTGAGTAAGACGGTGGTAACCAAACCCGAAGGAGAGAAAGAGATCCAAGTTCAGATCTTGATAATTGTAACACCCTAGCTAGCATAGGCGTATTACGCGATTTTTTAAACATACTGTGCAGCTCGTTGCTAATCAACGAGGTTTATGGAAATCGTGATTAATTAAAATTTTTGCTTTTTAATTAGACTTATAAAATATTTTATACAAAAATACTCGGGATCCCGATTACAAAATACTTTCCAAAAGTTTACTGACTAATACAAAATACTTGTCGCCTAGCGACTAATTACATAAGCACTGTTGTCCCGAGGATCGTACGCTCCAGGCCTAACCGCCCCGATATGTACAATCTTCATAGGCTCGTCCTCACGGTTCCACAGCTTTGGCCTTGCCCTTACCTACACATGAACATAGCACTGTGAGTCGACAAACTCAGTACGAAAAGCATAAACATAATCATACATAAATCCCGGGTTATGATCACACGCCCATACCCCTAACCATAACCCTAACTGCCGTGTCCCACACGATACTGAGTCCTGAACGTTCATAAGACGGTACTATTGACAAGTAACAGCCTATACTCGGTACACTAGTCATACTCCAGCTGCTAGTCATACTCTAGCCTGTACCGATGTGTTACAGTATCAGCCTATACTCAGTACACTGGTCATACTCCAGCTGCTAGTCATACTCTAGCCTGTACTGATGTGATACGTCAAATAGTACATAACCACCAACCCTAGTATCAGCCTATACTCGGTACACTGGTCATACTCCAGCTGCTAGTCATACTCTAGCTTGTACCGATGTGATACAATGTCAGCCTATACTCGGTACACTGGTCATACTCCAGTTGCTAGTCATACTCTAGCCTGTACCGATGTGACACAGTCGGATGGTTCGAAGCCAACATACATATCTAATGTAAGCTAACAGGCTTCCTACATGCACGCTAAACATGTAATACATATGCATACTGTTATACTAATCTTACCTGGATTCCGAATTCAGGTGTCCGGTCAACCTGACTGGAACGAACTGCGCGGTGGTTCACAAGCTCCTAAACCATAATAATCACAACACCAATAAGTGATACGCTAAATCACTTCCCGATGACTTAAACTAGAAACTAAAAGTTTGACTATCGATAAAAAGCATGGCAATACCCCAAATAACACAAAAACGAGAAAATCTAGGGTTCCTAATAATTTCCCAACCGGCAGACCGGTTGCACAACAAGAATTCCATTTTTGGGAAATCCTGAACCCTCATCCAGAATTCCGGTTCCTCGCAGGCAACAATCAAAAATTCATAACTCTTTCAAATCAAATCCAATTCACCCTAAACCTTCCAGACCTGCTATTTAGACCCTAAGGAACATTTCTAAAGCATTAAAACCGAGCTTCATGCGAACAAACCAAAATCACTTTTAAAGCATCAAGCTTTGAGTTCCAAACTCAAACTTGATTAAACAGCACTATCATGCATTCAAATCAGTTCAAACCTACTTAAACATGCATAATATAACCTCTGAAAACTACAGCAATCATCAACAAAACAAGAGCAACAAATTTCAACAATTTCTTTTGAAAAATCATAGTTTTGAGCCAAAATTTCATATCTTGATAAAAACAAGTAATCACCAACACATTCATGCTTTAACCAACAAAAACATCATAATTAAACCTCTGACAACCTTTCACAAAATCACAGCAACAACATCACCTAAACTAAGAATGCAAAACATCATCTTTTTCATCATTTTCCACAAAAACCAAGAACAAGGTTAAGGATCTTACCAAGCACTTTGAACAACTCTTAGATTGAATGAAAAAGGCTTGAAAAATAAAAAGAAATCCCAGCCCTAGCACACCACACCAGCCGAGAGAGAGAGAGTGAAACTAGCTTTGAGTTTTTTTCTAAATTTCTAATTTTTACTTTGAATGAAAAATGAGAGAAACATGCAAATACTAAACCTTATTTCAGCCAACAATTATCATTTAAAATCAACTAATCTCATCACATAATGTCCACTAAAGGCCAAAATAACAATGGGGCAAAATGACCAATTTGCCCCCATGCTAAAATAACATAAAAGGCACTAAAGGGGTATTTTTGGGAAATTCTAAATTCCCGGCCAATCCCGACATTCCCAATGTCTAATAAACCGTCCCAAAATACTAACATACTAAGTTGTGATTTTACTGAGCCAAACACCGAGTTCCATGCTACCGGGCACCAGAAATGCAAAATTATGAAAATCACTAAATGACATAAAATGCATTTCAGAATTCAATAATAACAACATAAATAATTATTTAAATATCTATAAATAATTTTCCATAATTAAACATAATTAACTGCTAATTTCCAAATTAAACTAAGTGGTCTTTACAACTATTCCCCCCTTAAAAGGATTTCGTCCCCGAAATCTAACCTGAATAACTCTCAGTATTGAGCTCTCATATCTGACTTTAGCTCCCAGGTGGCTTCCTCCACCTTGTTGTTTCTCCAGAGTACTTTGACCAATGCTATGGTCTTATTCCGAAGGACTTTATCCTTCTTATCCAGGATCTGCACTGGCTGTTCTTCGTAAGACATATCTTGCTGCAGTTCAAGGCTCTCATAACTGAGTATATGAGAGGGATCTGAAACGTATTTTCTCAACATAGAGACATGGAATACGTTGTGAACTGCTGATAAAGCTGGAGGCAATGCTAACCGGTATGCCACTTGACCTATCTTCTCAAGAATCTCGAAAGGTCCTGTAAATCTAGGGCATAACTTGCCTCGTTTCCCGGAACGTTTGATCCCCTTCATTGGAGATACTTGTAAAAACACATGGTCCCCTACTTGGAACTCAACATCTCTGCGTTTCGGATCTGCGTAACTTTTCTGTCTACTCTGTGAGGCAAGCATTCTAGCTTTTATTTTCTCAATTGCCTCATTGGTCCGCTACACTGACTCCGGACCTAGGTATTTCCTCTCCCCTGTCTCATCCTAGTGGATGGGAGATCTTCACTTCCTACCGTATAACAGTTCATAGGGAGCCATCCCTATAGTACTCTGATAACTGTTGTTGTAAGAAAATTCTGTCAACGGTAGATATTTATTCCAAGAGCCTTCAAAATCCATAACACAGGCTTGTAACATGTCCTCCAATATCTGAATTGTCCTTTCGGACTGCCCATCTGTCTGAGGATGGAATGCTGTACTGAACTTCAGTTTTGTATCCATTGCTCGTTGCAAACTCTGCCAAAACTTGGAGGTGAACTTTGGATCTCTATCCGAAACTATAGACTTCGGTACCTCGTGAAGTCTTACAATCACTCTAACATACAATTCTGCCAACTGATCCACTGTAAAGGTTGTTCTAACAGGCAGAAAATGAGTATATTTCGTGAATCGATCCACCACAACCCAGATGGAATCGGACAAACTCGTGGTTCTAGGTAACCCGACCACGAAATCCATCATGATATCTTTCCACTTCCATTCAGGTAGGGTTAAAGGCTGCAACAATCCTGGTAGTCTCTGATGTTCAGCCTTAATCTGCTGACAGGTGAGGCATCTCGATACGAATTCTACCAAATTCTTCTTCATACCGCTCCACCAGAAGTACGGTTTAAGATCCTGGTACATCTTGGTGGTGCCGGGATGCAGAGAATAAGGGGTAGAATGAGCCTCCTCAAAGATCTCGTTCCTGAGTTCCACACTACTCGGAAGACAAACCCTAGCTTTATACAGAAGCATCCCGTTGTCCGACACTGAGAAATCCCTGGCTTGACCAGCCAAAACCTCATCTCTGATTTTCACTAACTCTGGATCAGTCATCTGAGCAATTTTAATTCTTTCCAACAGATCAGATTGCAGCGTTAAGTTGTGAAGCTGACCTACCACAAGCTCAATGCTGGATCTAATCATGTCCTCTGCTAACTGAGGTGAGATCTGAATCATGCTAGTTACCTGCACGGGACCCTTCCTGCTCAGGGCATCGGCCACTACATTGGCCTTCCCAGGATGATAGAGAATCTCACAGTCGTAATCTTTCACTAATTCCAACCAACGCCTTTGTCTCATATTCAAATCTTTCTGAGTAAAGAAATACTTGAAACTTTTATGGTCGGCATAGATTTCACACCTTTCTCCGTAAAGGTAATGTCGCCAGATCTTCAATGCAAAAACCACCGCGGCCAACTCTAGATTATCAGTCGGGTATCGCTGTTCATAATCCTTTAACTGACGGGAGGCATAAGCGATAACCCGATCGGCTTGCATCAGCACACACCCCAGACCCTGTTTGGATGCATCGCAATAAACTACAAATTTCTCTTTGTCTGAAGGCAAAGCTAGCACTGGAGCTGTAATCAACCTCTGTTTCAACTCCTGAAAACTAGCTTCGCACTTATCTGACTAGACAAACCGCTGATTCTTCTTTGTAAGTTCGGTTAAGGGTGTTGAAATCTTAGAAAACCCTTCCACGAACCTACGATAATACCCGGCTAAACCCAAGAAGCTTCTAATTTCTATCACTGTCTTCGGTCTCGGCCAATCCCTAACGGATTCTATTTTCCCGGGATCCACCTTGATCCCATCTTTGCTGACAATGTGCCCTAAGAAGGACACTTGAGATAACCAGAATTCACATTTCTTTAATTTGGCGTAAAGCTTTTGTTCCCGACGCCGCTGCAAAACCAACTGAAGATGTAACTCATGCTCCTCTTTTGACTGAGAGTACACAAGGATGTCGTCGATAAACACGATAACACAGATATCGAGGAAATCCTTGAATACCCTATTCATCAAATCCATAAATGCTGCAAGAGCATTGGTTAGTCCAACGACATAGCCAAGAATTCGTAATGTCCATACCTAGTACGGAAAGCCGTCTTCGGAATGTCCTTCTCTCGGATTCTCAACTGATGATAACCCGATCGGAGATCAATCTTGGAAAAGACCGTCTTCCCCTGAAGTTGATCAAAAAGATCATCGATCCTAGGTAGTGGATATTTATTCTTCACTGTTAGTTTGTTTAATTCTCTGTAATCGATACACATCCTCATAGTTCCATCTTTCTTCTTGACGAACAAAATCGGGGCTGCCCAAGGTGACACACTAGGCCGAATAAACCCTATGTCAAGCAATCCCTGAAGCTGAATCTTTAATTCCTTAAGCTCAGCTGGAGCCATTCTATACGGAGCCTTGGAAACCGGTTCCACTCCTGGTGCCAAATCTATAACAAAATTAATCTCCCGCTGAGGTGGTAACCCTGGAAGTTATTCGGGAAAAACATCTAGAAATTCCCGAACCACCTTGATGTCCTCTGGCCGAATGGTATCTGGCCGAGTGGGGTCCATCACCACGGCCAGAAACCCTAAACAACCACCATGCAATAACTCCCTAGCTGACATGGTCGAAATCAACATGATCCGAGATCCCCGAACCGAACCAACAAACACAAATGGTTCATCACCTTCCGGTTAGAAGATCACCATCTTCCTCTTGCAATCAATACTAGCTGAGTATTTAGATAGGAAATCCATTCCTAAAATAATATCGAAATCTACTAGGCTCATCTCTATCAAGTCAACACTTAACTCTCTACCATCTATGCTGATCGGCATAGACCTATTCCACCTTTTGGAGATAACTAACTCTCCGCCAGGTAATAGGGTTCCAAACCCTGATTCATAGCTATCACACGGTCTATCCAATTTACTAAAGATTCTGGCTGCCACATAAGAATGTGTGGCCCCAGAATCAAACAAAACTGAGTAAAAAGAGTTGTTAACTAAGAACTGACCTGTCACCACTGAAGGGCTGGCCTCTGCATCGGCCTGTGTGATGGCAAACACCCTAGCTGGAGCGGGTCTCGCCAGAGCCCTTGGTGCCTCTGTTCTGAGCTGGGGACAATCCCTCTTATAATGTCTGGGCATGTCACATTGAAAGCATCCATGACCTTTGCACTCACCCGAATGATGCCTTTTACAATTGGGGCACTCTGGGTAAGAAAGCCGGGTCTCAGCACCACCCTAACGACTGCCTCTACTCTGGTTCCCCCGGAACCTCTTGTTCTGCCCCGAGCCACCGGATGCAGTGGATGCTTTCCTCTTCTGGTCAATGGCCGAACCACTACCTCCCCTGCTGAAGCCTGATGCAGGAGGCGTAGGAGCCCCGCCACTCACTGGAGTCCTAACTGACTCCGACATACATCCAACTGCGCCCTCAGCTCACAGTGCTTTCTCCACCATCTCAGCATAGGTGGCCTTGTCGTCCGTAGTGATCATAAGGTCATGCTTGATCTTCACATTAAGTCCATCAAGATATTTTTCTTTCTTACTGAAATCGGTTGGCACAATTCCCGAGGCCAACCTCGCCAACCGATCAAACTGAGTTGTATACTCGGTCACACTGATAAAATTCAATATCCCCGTAATAACTGTTAGCCACTGCTCGGCTTCCATGACGTCCGGACCTGCCAGAAAAACCGGAGGTGCCTGCTTGCAGAACCTTTCATACAGGGGTTCCATTCTATTCGCTGCTACTCTGGTTCGGCCTGGACAACAGGGGTAGGTGCCACTGGAACTTCTTACACAGGCACTGTAGGAGCACCCTGTTGTCTCAATCTCTGAATCTCATTATCTTGCTCCTCTATTCTGGCTTGCATTTCAGCAAACCTAACTTCCCAATTTTGGGCTTCCTGATTGGCTTGGGCAGCCTGTGGCGGGTTAACATCACCCCGACCACGAGCCCTGCCCCTGGATCTCTACCTCGGCCCCTAACATTTGGGGGAAACTGAGCTCCCTGACCTTAATTTGAGCCGACCGAGTTGCCCTGACTCCTGATATTTTGTCTGGCGTCCATCTAGTCTGAACAGCTTCGAAACCCCGAGTTGGCACATCAGGTCAGGATCAACGAGAGCTTACTAATGCCGCTTAATTTGGAAATTAAAAACATGCGCCTATTCTACTATCAGGCTACTAACATGCTTCCTATCAGGCTTTCCTTATTTCATAATAATTAAATAAACTGCTAAAGCAATAAAAGCTTACTGAACCGTAGAACGAGCTAACTGTTGATGATGATTGTACATGTCGTGACGATCTTCGGAAGAAAACCTGGCGGCTCTGATACCAAATTGTAACACCCTAGCTAGCATAGGCATATTACGTGATTTTTTAAACATACTGTGAAGCTCGTTGCTAATCAACGAGGTTTATGGAAATCGTGATTAATTAAAATTTTTGCTTTTTAATTAGACTTATAAAATATTTTATACAAAAATACTCGGGATCCCGATTACAAAATACTTTCCAAAAGTTTACTGACTAATACAAAATACTTGTCGCCTAGCGACTAATTACATAAGCACTGTTGTCCCAAGGATCGTACGCTCCAGGCCTAACCGCCCCGACATGTACAATCTTCTTAGGCTCGTCCTCACGGTTCCACAGCTTTGGCCTTGCCCTTACCTACACATGAACATAGCACTGTGAGTCGACAGACTCAGTAAGAAAAGCATAAACATAATCATACATAAATCCCGGGTTATGATCAGACGCCCATACCCCTGACCATAACCCTAAATGCCGTGTCCCACACGATACTGAGTCCTGAACGTTCATAAGACGGTACTATTGACAAGTAACAGCCTATACTCGGTACACTGGTCATACTACAGCTGGTAGTCATACTCTAGCCTGTACCGATGTGTTACAGTATCAGCCTATACTCAGTACACTGGTCATACTCCAGCTGCTAGTCATACTCTAGCACATGCGATGTGATACGTCAAATAGTACAGAACCACCAACCCTAGTATCAGCCTATACTCGGTACACTGGTCATAGTCCATTCGCTAGTCATACTCTACCGCACCGATGTGATACAGTGTCAGCCTATACTCGGTACATTGGTCATACTCCAGCTGCTAGTCATACTCTAGCCTGTACCGATGTGACACAGTCGGATGGTTCGAAGCCAACATACATATCTAATGTAATCTAACAGGCTTCCTACATGCACGCTAAACATGTAATACATATGCATACTGTTATACTAATCTTACCTGGATTCTGAATTCAGGTGTGCCGGTCAACCTGACTGGAACAAACTGCGCGGCGGTTTACAGGCTCCTAAACCATAATAATCACAACACTAATAAGTGATACACTAAATAACTTCCCGGGGACTTAAGCTAGAAACTAAAAGTTTCCCTATCGATAAAAAGCATGGCAATACCCCAAATAACACAAAAACGAGAAAATCTAGGGTTCCTAAAAATTTCCCAGCCGGAATTCCGGTTCTGGGAAATCGTGAACCCTCACCCGGAATTCCGGATGCACAACTGGAATTCCGGTTCCTCGCAGGCAACAATCAAAAATTCATAACTCTTTCAAATCAAATCCAATTCACCCCAAACCTTCCAGACCTGCTATTTAGACCCTAAGGAACATTTCTAAAGCATCAAAACCGAGCTTCATGCTAACAAACAAAAATCACCATTAAAGCATCAAGCTTTGAGTTCCAAACTCAAACTTGATTAAACAGCACTATCATGCATTCAAATCAGTTCAAACCTACTTAAACATGCATAATATAACCTCTGAAAACTACAGCAATCATCAACAAAACAACAGCAACAGATTTCAACAATTTCTCTTGAAAAACCATAGTTTTGAGCCAAAATTTCATATCTTGATAAAACCAAGTAATCACCAACACATTCATGCTTGAACCAACAAAAACATCATAATTAAACCTCTGAAAACCTTTCACAAAATCACAGCAACAACATCACCTAAACTAAGCATGCAAAACATCATCTTTTTCGTCATTTTCCACAAAAACCAAGAACAAGATTAAGGATCTTACCAAGCACTTTGAAGAACTCTTAGATTGAATGAAAAAGGCTTGAAAAATCAAAAGAAATCCCAGCCCTAGCACACCACACCAGGCGAGAGAGAGAGAGAGGGAAAAGAGCTTTGAGTTTTTTCTAAATTTCTAATTTTTACTTTGAATGAAAAATGAGAGAAACATGCAAATACTAAACCTTATTTCAGCCAACAATTATCATTTAAAATCAAATAATCTCATCACATAATGTCCACTAAAGGACAAAATAACAATGGGGCAAAATGACCAATTTGCCCATCCATGCTAAAATAACATAAAAGGCACTAAAGGGGTATTTTTGGAAAATTCTAAATTCCCGGCCAATCCCGACATTCCCAATGTCTAATAAACCATCCCAAAATACTAACATACTAAGTTGTGATTTTACTGAGCCAAACACCGAGTTCCATGCTACCGGGCACCGGAAATACAAAATTATGAAAATCACTAAATGACATAAAATGCATTTCAGAATTCAATAATAACATCATAAATAATTATTTAAATACCTATAAATAATTTTCAATAATTAAACATAATTAACAGCTAATTTCCAAATTAAACTAAGCGGGCTTTACAAATCAATGGCTAGAGAAAAGAATCAAGGGCTAGAGATCTTGAACGGAAGGAGTCATTATATTCCGCTACAATCAATGTAAGGTTTTCTTAAAGCCTTATGTTTTTATTTTCATTGTTTTAGAGAATTCATATTTAGGATGTTAATTTAACATACTCATTAGTAAATCTAGATCCTGGTAAAATATTCCCAACAACTGGCCTCAGAGCCATGATAATGATTTAATTTCATGAAATATGGATTTAAAACAATGAATATTGTTTTTGTATTGATTTGGAGGTGTTCATATTGGTTTATGTGTTAATTTGATGATTGAATGTGATTTACGATTCCATGCACGTGATACTTTCAATTTTCAGTCCTTTAATTGATGATAGCCACAGAGTACATTCGTGACCCTGGTAATCACCACGTGTCGTAAACTTATCTCCGAGAGTTGGAAAAAGACTACAAGCTCCCGCAACTTGAAGAGTCCTAGAAGCTTGCTGGTAAATGTTATAAATGTTTCTAAACAGGTGACATGTAGCATGAGAAGGAAGAGATAATCCCATAATCTCACTAATTATAATCCCTTATCAAATCATAGTCACAAAAAGATTCATGGAACCAGGAACAAGTCAAGACTAAGAGATAAGCGAAAGTCTACCTTGCCTTATCTTCGCTTCCTGGACACGAAAGACATATTACCACTTTAGGACTCGGAGTGGTCCAAACTCAGTGTCTGCCCAACTGAGAGTCTTGAGACTTGGATGGGTACTCGAAGGGCCTATTGTGGACGCTAACTGCCCAAGAGTATCGCAGATGTCTACCTTGGATGCGATCTGAATCGTCCATAGACGGTTATGCTTTTTCTAGCATAGAATCAGATCTTATCCCCTATGCCAGAATATTGTAGTGCGTGCACCTCACACACCTTTCTGCCAGATGGTTATTCGAAGCCTCTACTTTTAAAGGTTAAACCTTTTGGTGACACGAGTCCACTATGTATAATGGTCCCTAATTGTCCAGCTTTTGCAATGCACGAGCACAATTCTTTCCAAGGGGTCCAATAGTCAGCTCACTTTTTGCATGTATTTTACCCCATTAGTGAACTTTTTATAGAAACCCTAGGCGGGTCATGGGCATGTCCATACCCATCCTTAGCCTATAAATACCCTTCTATTTCTATACAAAGGGGGGGGGGGGGGAGATCACAACCTAAATTACTTAAGTCCTGCCAATATTATTCTAAGCTTTCCTCTTCTTCAAGAGAAACTAAGAATACAGAGTTACGATTTCCTGCAAAATATTATAAACATATCAAATACACCCTAAAGAGGTTAATAGACTGACTCATGGATTAAGATTTAATAATATCTAAACCATATAAAAGTCCCAATCTCATTTATTTCTGTATTTTCTAACTTCTTTAGTTCTCAAATATTTAGTTTTAAAAATCTCAGTAAATAATTCTTATATAAAATATGTATTATTATTATTATAATATGTTCAATGCTCATTTAAAAATAAAAAAAAACAATATTTTTAAATTAAAAAAAAATATAATTGTATATACTACAGCCTTAATCAACCATAAATTAAGTTGTAAGAAGAAAGACATTATTTATAACACAAAATAAGAAATTATAGAGACTGCAAATTAAATGACAAGCATTGTTGATCAACCATGTTTAGAGCCATAATGATATATTGAAAAAGTTGATACTCTCAAGGCTTTTGTGATTTATATTTCTAATCTAACTCTAGTCTCACTCATCTTTATCATCATTGTTCAACCCGTTGATCAAGTTAGTTTCTATGAAAAATTGTTGCAAGTACTTGGACATGCTTATTATAAGTTATGCTAGAGAAGTATATTTTATTTTTTAAATATTAAGTTTTATAATAAATAAATTAAAAAAAAAATATGCTTTCTAATAAGAAGTAATGTGGTTAATATTTAACTCATTTAAAAAAAAAGAATAATCATATTATTTTATAATTTTTAGAAGTTTTTTCATTTTTACATTTTAAAACAGTTTTTTTTTCTTCGTATTTTTATGGAATTCTACATAGAAATCTCTATTGCAACTAGCGTTGCAACATAAATCGCAACAAAAAATTGTATAGCAACTCACATAGAAACTACCGGAGAAACCAGTTTAGAAATCCAAACTGTAAATTTGAAAAAAAAATAAAAAAAAAATAGTATATGGGGTAATTCACCTAATTTTTATCAAGTGGTACAACAATAGTGATAAGATTATTAATTTTAAGTATATATTTTTAATTATTATAAATAATTTCACGTGAAATTTAATTTTATATTTATTGTATTATGATTTATCATTGTATTTATGACACATGATATATATTTATTTTTTGTATTGTATAATCCATCATATTATTCCTAAGAAAAGAAAATCATAAGACAAAAAAATATTAAAAAAAGTAATTTGCGGCAAAAATACCTAAATTTTATCCTGAGTAGCAGATAAATACCTAAGTCATATTTTTGGCGGTAAAAATAACTTTCGTCACACTTCTGGAACTTCCGTAGGTACCTCTCCGTTTTCTTCCAAGTAAGTGTCCAGGTGTCACCCTTTTATTAGCCCACATCATTAATTTTTATTTTTTATTTTAAAATTCATTAAAACTTATTTAAAAATTATTTAAAAATAAAAAATATGTATTTAAAATGTATAAAAAAATAAAAATAAAAATATATTTTGAAACCTAAAAAATTATTCTAAACTTATATAATTAATTTTTTTTCTTTCATTTTTTTAAATGAATTTTTCTTTTATTTCTTGTTCCATTCTTTTCTCTTTGAATTAAAAAGGAATTCCAACATAAATTAAATTCAGATTTTGAAACAAAACTAAAATCAAAAGTCTGAAGCAAACTTAGATTTTGAACAAACAAAATAAAAAAGAATAAAAGAAACTCAAATCCAAATCTTCAATTATCCATCAACAATACAAAACTTATTTAATACCCTAAAACAAATCTAGAACTTTCCAATAACTCAAACAAACCCAGAAACAAACCCTAAAACAAAGCTCAGACCTGTAAACATGGAGGGGGCTGTTCGCAGGTCGACACTGATGAGGGTGCTGTTCGCAGGTCGACGCAGGGGCTATTCGCAGGTACTCGACGCCGATGAGGGTGCTATTCGCAGGTCTGACTTTGATCCCGTGGTCACTCACCGGTAGATCTTGAGTGATGAGAGATTTGGGGTTTTTTAATTTTTTACAATTTGGATACAAAGAGAAAAAGGAAGAATAAGAGGTTGAGATGTGGTGAAATAAGGCTGTTGATGGTGAGGAGGAAGAAGACGATGAAGATGGGGGTTGTTCGCAGGTACTCGACGCCGATGAGGATGAAGAGGGATGACCCTGGTTCGCATTCCTTATTCCCAGAAGACATTGGGTTAGATGAGAGAATTCCAGTCGTTGAGATAAACCCAAACGAAGCCAAGTTGTAGTGTCTTAAGTGGTTCTCCACAATCTTCGATATCAAAACCCAATCAACAGTCAAAGACCAAACCCCTCCTACTCCTCAATGAAAATCCTTTGTTTCATTTTGCTCTCCCTGCTTATTCACTCTCGCCTTTCTCTCTCATCTTCTTCTCCTTCTCTCTCTACATCCCAACTCTTCGAGTCCTGGTGTTAGAAACATGGCAAATCATATTCTTCAGATTGAGACTCTTGAATCGCAGAAGAGAAGGGGGAGAAGAATGAGATTTTAGTTTTGTAGGATTTTTAATATTAATCAGATTTTAGTTTTATGTGTTTTTTAATTTTGTAATTTTTTTAATTTAAAAAATAAGTTTTATTTTTATTTTTATACATTTTAAATATATTATTTTAATTTTAAAATGATTTTTAAATAAGTTTTAATTGAATTTTAAAATGAAAAATAAAAATTTATGATGTGGACTAATAAAAGGGTGACACCTGGACACTTACTTGGAAGAAAACGGAGAGGTACCTATGGAAGTTCCAGAAGTGTGACGGAAGGTATTTTTACCGCCAAAAATATGACTTAGGTATTTATCAGCTACTTGGGATAAAACTTAGGTATTTTTGCCGCAAATTACTCTATTAAAAAATTATATATAATTTAAAAGTTTACTGAAATTATGTGAAGTTTTAACAAAATAATATCTTTTAATTTAAAAAGAATAAAAATAATATTAAAAATGTTAAATTTATCGCTAAAAGTATCCATATCTATATCTGTACTAGCAAAAAGCTACGTGCGAGGCACGTATAATTTATGTTAATTTTTTTCTATGTTAGTTGAAAGTGATATTCAATTAAAAATTAAAGAAAAAATATTATTAGTTATTAGGTGAGATTATTATTATGTGTATCTAAATATTATGGTTTATAATGTTGTCAATTAAAAGTGACTACCGAATGCAATATATTAGTATTTAAGAAAGCTTGATGATTTAAATATGTTCTTGAGTTAATCCAAAAATAAATTAAAAATTGATGTTCCAATACTTAAAAAAAAACATTAATTAAAATGGATGTAAGATAAAAAGAAAATTAAAAATCAATCTCTAAATTATTGATAATTAAAGATAGCATTTGTCTAAAAATTATAGATAAGAAAACTAATGATAGTCATTTGTGGATTTCAATCTTCATTTGCTTCGATAGAGAATAGTGTAATTTTTATATTTTGCACTTTTCATTCTAGCCGGGTTCGCAAATATCTGGATTGTCCATTTTTTCGTTGATAAATTGAATATGGTAGTGTTGACAAAGCGGCGGTGTTCCTGCAAACCGTGATGTATTTTCATTTAAAATGATTAGATGGTGTGCATAGCTTATTTAATTAAAAAAAAAAATCAAATTATGAAAGGCATGTAAAACTATGTTATTTTTTTTTAAAATTACACCTATGCAGTATATTTCATTAGTTGGTAAATAGTACACAAAAATATTTTTTCCACAATATCTGCGAACATGACAGCAGATAGGCTCTTTGTATTGTCATCAAGTTCAACATATGCTATAGCACTGTAAAATGCATAATAAGATTGTTAGTATCTTTTTTTTTTAAAACTTAATTTCAATAACATCATATGTTTTTTGTAATATACCGTGGTGTAGGAAATCCTTTCTGGCCGCATGTTGGCTTGTCATATATAATTTTTTCATTGTAATAAAAACTATTTCTTTATGACATGTGTCACATGACATGTAATAAAAACTCTGGACAGTATTAGTTATTTTTATTGTCGCCTCAATCCAAATCAAATGGTGTTAATAATAGTAAGATATTGAAACAAAAGTTTTATAAAGTAAATATTGTAGTAGTCTTTACCTCATTCAGTTGCAGATTTCTCGTCAACTCTGAAATTTGGATGTTAGTCACTATTTTGCTAATATATTTAATTGTGCTTCTAATTTATGAGCACGTGATCAAAAACAGTGTTGTAATGTACTCTCTGATTTTTTTTTTTTTTGCATCTAATGCCTCAGGTTTAATTATGATAAGTTTTGGTGGGTTTTAGTAAATGTTTTTCTTTTTCAGGTTTGCATTAATAGCTAGAACATGGATAAATTAATAAGATTGGCATTCCTTTTTGTCGCAGCATGTACAAAGCAGCATAATTATAATAATGCTTTAAGTTGCTTTTATTTTTATTTAACAGAAGACGAAATTATAAATTTTATGGCTTCTTAATTATCTTGTATGTGCTAAAATATAACCTTTTCTTTTAATGAGTGTTTTTATAGGAAAATGGTAATTCTAAAAGAGAAGAAGAGAAGTAGAAGAGAAAAATCGTAGATGTACAACAGCAAAAATCCAATCGTATTTTTTTTTTTTTGGATTTAATGGAATTTATTATATTATATATAAATAAAAAGTGACCCATGAATTTCTCATAAACCCTTTTATTTTTAATAATAAATCATTTTATTTTTAATATAAATAAAAAGTCATCCATGAATTTCTCATAAACCAAGAATTCAGTTATATAGGCACACTTTATATATAATAGATATTTATATAAAGGAGAAGAATGAGGCGGTGACGTGGCGATCTAAAATCTCTCCAAAGTTATTTTTCTTTTTTCTCCTTAATTCTCTCAATTTTTAATATTTTATTAAAGCATAAATTTACAAATTAATATTTTACTATTATTTTAATAAATTTTCTATAAAAATATCTTTCTTAAATTAATATTTTTTTAAAACACATAATAATAAATATAAATTAAATTAATAATATTAATTTAAATAATTATTCAATTATTTATATATATATGTATTGATAACTATATATATGTGTGAAATTTTTGTTTTTACTTTACACAATATAAGAAAAGTATTTTTTTTATAGAAAAAATTTATTATGAATTGAAAAAAAAAAATAAAAAATAGGTGTGAAATTATAAATCAAATTTTTTAATAATGCATTATTTTTATATTCCAATCATATAAAGTTGATGTCATCATTGTAGTTCCTATTGATATCTTCATATTTCAAAACTTAACACTGAATTTATCGTTCTGTTAGTTGATCAATAAAGTATCACATGTAAATATAGTATTGGCCAAACAAATAATTATTTAAAAAAAATAATTTTAAAAAACAAAAATTAATTAAAATAAGTTCATATTATTAAAAAAAATTATATACATATTAAATGAACTAAAAATTAATTTTTCCATCGTCTTCTAGCCATATTATCTTTACAGATTAACAATAATTTTTTTTTTGTAAGGAGACTAACAATAAATTTTGATTCTCGATTCAAATGCTATTTTTCAATTCTATTTTCATATATTCAAAATTCTCATTCCATAAACATTCTACTAATATTTTTCAATTAATGAAATGAAAAGGTAAACTTTAATTTCCGTATGAAAAATCAAACTTTCAATCCCAATAATCAATATAAACAACATTAAATTTCAAGCTCTCAAAATCCATAAAAATAAATAAATAAATAAATAAAAACAGATTTCATAAACACAAACTCAAACATTAAAAACATAAAACACTAAAACTCAAACATTAAAAATACACTCAATAAAATTCGAACCTAGAACTTAACACACACATCAAAATAAAAATTAAACCAGAATTTATGTTATTATTTTTCGAATTTTAATATTTATTAGCGACAAATTTAATATTTTAAGTATTTATGTTATAAATTTTTTAATAATAAAATTAAAATTTAAATATAATTTTATTAAGTAATTATTATTAATTAAAATATACAATTTATTTTTTATATATAATTCAAAATATTTTATATATTCATCCTGAAACGCGAGATATTTACTAGTTTAAACATATAGAGATAAAAAATTTAATAATCTTCCCAATACAAAGTCATATTTACAAGAAATTTAAAAACTTGAATAAATAATAAATATTGTATTATATTAGTTTCCCACTATAAATATATATACATTAAAAAAACTAAATAAAATATATGGAATAGTTTCCATCAATAAAAAGATACATGGAATACTTATTAAAAAAAGTATTAATAATTTTTCTAAATAATAATAATTATACCAACAAAATAATAATGATAATAATTTGTGATGCCTTTTAGTTGAGCTAAATTTTGTGGGGCTCACCACGATGTGTAAATGGTGGCCTTATTTTCTTGGGAATTACCTGTAATGATCTAGCAATCGCAACAGGGCCACCAAAATGAATGAGAATTTCCACTTTTCTAGAAGGGTTACGTTGAAGTTTATTTAATGAAGTACTAATTCACTACTTTATCCCTATTTTAGCCTTCATGCAAACAGAAAGAAAAAACAATAAATAAGATTTGGTTGTTTAAATTTTCTTTTTGGGTATTTAAGATTTTTTAAGAAGTATAAAGTGATTATTCTTTCAAATTTTGCCAACATGTGACCAATAGAATGATAACATGAATATTTATATTATTGTCACATCAATGCCACATATATAATTTAAAATTAAAAAAAATATGTATATTTTTTTTAAAAAAAAAATCATTAAGCTAAAAATTTAAGTAAAATAAAATTACAAAATTTAGATTTTTTTTTTTCAAATTAATTGCACGTATAGTGCGATGACATCACAATAGTCTAAACTATCAAGTTATCATTGTGTTTATCATATGTGAAAAAATTTGACAAAAGACTACTTTACTATACTGCAAATAGTTCGGGAATTTAAACTATTATAAATATCCTTCTCTAATTAAATGCTGCTCGTTTCTTTAAATAGTGTATTGATGGAACACTAATACTATCCTAAACAAACTTATTTTTTAAAAAAATCAAGTTAAACTAACTTAGTTTAACAATCTTGACAAAAAATAAAGATATAAATAACAATCTAATAATAAATCATGAGAATATGTAAATATATTTTCAGACTAATATTTACATATTTAATGTGAATAAATTAAATTAGGGTGGCATAAATTTGTTAAATATAATTCACAGCTATATAAATAAATTATTTAAAAATAGTAAAATATAACTGAAGAAAGATATTTATGGTTTTTATACGTGGGAGAGAATTTTCGCAACAGAAACATGTTTAAGAGGCAACATTTACAAAGATCATTGTTTTAAGGAAAAATTCTTATTTACTCAAAGAAACAAAGTAGTAAGCACAAGGACACCAATACGGATTCGAAGGCTAGCAAGGCTACTAAATGAATGTAGGAGGAAGACAACCTTGTGGGATCCACTACAAAAACTGTTGTAATTATTTTACCAGGATCTAGATTTACTACCATATATGTTGTTTAACATCCTAATATGAATTTCTAAAACAATGAAAGAAACACATATAAATTTTAAGAAACCTTACAGTGGGTGCAGCGGAATTAAATGACTCCTTCAGCTCAGATCTCTAACCCTTGTATCCTTTCTGTAGCAGAGTATCACCAAGATCTGAGCCCGATTCTCCTTCTTGTTCCTTGTGTTTGGATTCTTCACACTCTTAAATTGAGGACCAACTTGATGTGTGTGGGCATTCACTCTATCACTCAAGGTGTGAAAATATGAAGAGAGAAAGAGAGAGATAGGGTTTCGGCTATGCTATAGGAAAGGAGGCTGAAAATTTTACTGAAGGAATGAGATGTATCATCATCTTTTCCCTTAAGCCATCACTTCCTATTTATAGGAAACCACTTAGGGTTAGGTTAGATTTAACTAGCATTAAAATATTAGAAAAATAAAGTGGCAAATCCCATACAAAGTGGCCAGCCATGAATTGGATTGGGCCCCACTTTGCAATTTTGCCATTTTCCCATTTTCCATCTTATTTTCTCAAAAATACCAATTTTCTAATTCTAACCATTTAAATGCCAAAATTATTTATTTAATAATTAAAATAATTATCAAATAAAATTGTCATTTAATATATTTATTAATTAGACTTAATAAAGTCTCTTAATTAATAAATAAGAGCTAGTATCTCTTTTCTTCACATATAAGTTGCAAGAAAGATACTTATTCAATCTAAGGAATGTTCTATACATTTTTGGCATTTGTTCCAACATTTATTAACTACTAGTGTTACTTCCTGACTAGCACAAAAGTAGTTGCCAAAAGGTAAATAATCCAGTATCCCTAGAGGAGTAGACATATAGAGAGGAATTTCACAATTTTAAGGATTTTCTGATTAAGGATATGTAATGGTGCAGGAAATCTAATTAATAAATATATTAAATGGAAATTTTATTTGATAATTAATTTTAATTATTAAATAAATAGTTTTGACATTTAAATGGTTAGAATTGGAAAAATGACATTTTTGAGAAAATAAAGGGAAATTTGTCAAAAGTGGAAAAATTCTAAAGTGGGGCCCATTACTCTGGCTGGCCACTTGGATGAGGATTTACACTTAATATTTCTATTATTTTAATGTCTAATAAACCCTAACCTAAACCTAGGTGGTTGCCTATAAATAGATAGTGTTGGCTCACTTAAAGAGGATGAAAATTCACCTTCAGTCAAATTTTCCTAAGCTCTATTCTATTATTTTCGAACCAGCCACTTCTCTTTCCTTCTTCATAATTTCATACCTTGAGTGATAGAGTGAGCGCCCGCACACATCAAGTGGTATCTCAATCATAGTGTGTAAGGCTGTGAAGAATCCAGAATCAAGAGAAGGACATTCGGGCTCTGATCTTGGTGATACTCTGATACAAACAGGATACAAGGGTTAGAGATTTGAGTTGAAGGAGCCATTAATATTCCGTTGCACCCAATGTAAATTTTTCTAAAACTTTATATGTGTTTATTTACATTGTTTTAGAAATTCATATTTAGGATGTTAAATAACATACATGGTAGTAAATCTAGATCCTAGTAAAACATATTCCAGCAACTAGCCTCCGAGCGATGGTAATGATTTACTTTCATGAAATATGAATTAAAACGATGTTTTGTGTTGATTTGGATGGTTTCATGAGGGTTTATGTGCTTATATGATGATCGTTTGGAAATTACTGCATATGTTGTAAAAATATTTTTTATTTCAATCTAGAAATATTTTTACTGGAAAGTAGAGGAAAAATTAATAAATTTTTGTTTTCACAAAACCTAATTTGGATTTTTTATGAATTAGTTATGATTTTTTAAATTTGGATGAAAATATCTGATTTTGGGTTGCACTCACGCGCGCGCATCTAAGGGACGCCGGCATTTCCACACGCCTTCGGACAGCCTGACTGAGGAAACTCGGACACGGGCTCTCTGAAGCCGTGTCACGCCGAGCTCCCTCGGCCAAGTAGGCTGCATGCAACCTCGTCTCTCGGCCAGACGCTCCATTCCGTGCGCGCAGGGGTATGCAATGCATACCCTTGTGCCTCAAACTTATTTTCTTCATATCTTTTGATTCAAAAATCGTTTTTCATTGAAACAAAAGTCAAATTTTGGTAGAATTTTGATTAGGATCTGAATTTTCAATTAAAAATATAATTGTCAGAATAAAATTAATTTTTATTAATTTTTTTAATTAATTAAAATTAGTATTAGATATTAGTAGGCTTTGAATTTTAAAAATTTGATTTCTCACAAAAATAGTCTTATGGTTAATTTAGATTATTTTATTTATTTTAATTATAAGATCAGATATTACATTTTTTTTTTATGAATCAGGGATTTCATTAATCAAACAAGTAACCAACACATCTAAAGGACATTAAAGACCAGAATATTTCTGTACATTTCCAATCTATAAGCTAATTACAAATTGCTCAATGATTCTTCCATACTGTAATCTAATTACAAATTACTAAACCATTCTTAATCTGTGTTTAAAACTTGCTTAGGCATCACATAGGTGATCCTAGTTTTGACTTGCCATTTGACTTCTTGAACAACCTGGTCTGGATCGATTGTGTTTGCTTGCCACAATTTGAGATTTCTTGCTTTCCAAATGTGGTAAACTAGAGCTGCAATTGTACCAGCAAAAATACCTCTTCTGAACTTGCTAGCCTTGGACCTGTTAATCCATCTCAATAGTCCTTGTAGTGAGACAGATACTACTCTCCAATTTAACCAGACTTTAATTTGACTTAAGCAACTCTGAGAGAACTTACAGTCAAAGAATAGGTGAGAAGTATTTTCATTTAGATCATTGCAGAGAATGCAAGTAGCCTCTGCTGCAACATTGAATCTAAATAGCCTCTCCCTGGTTTTCAGTCTGTCTTGAACTGCTAGCCATATCAAGAAGCTATGCTTGGGGATGTTTAGTCTCGACCAAACCTGCTTACTCCAGTGATAGCTTTCTGTAGGAGCTGTTAGTATTTTGTAGACTTCAGCAATTTTACATGTTTCAGCCATGAAATCCCGAGGGGTTATCTTGCATTTTAAATCATTTTTAAGCTCAATAATCTTCCTCCAACACCAGCTACTGTGCATAGGAGCGTCATACTCCCACCAATCTTCGTTGTTAATGCATACATTGTGCACCCACTTCACCCATAAATTGTCTTTCTTTGTTGCAAGCGCCCAAATATTTTTAATAACCGCTGCCTTGTTCTACTCCTGTATATTCATTAAGCCTATCCCACCTGCGTTTTTTGGTTTACAAATATTGCTCCAAGCTATACATCCAGAACCAATCATGAGACTTTTCCCTTTCCACAAGAAGCTCCTACAAATGCCTTCAATTTCATAGATGACTCTTTTAGGTAGTAGCATCACTTGACTCCAATATGCATGTATGGTTAGAAGTACAAAGTTTATTAGAACAGCCCTACCAGCATATGAGAGATGTCTGGTACTCCAAACTTTGATTCGGGCAGTCATTTTTTCCACCAGCAGCCTACAATCTTCTTTAGATATTCTCCTAGCACAAATAGGAAGGCCAAGATATTTAAAAGGAAGCTCAGCCCTGCTGAAACCAGACATGTCAACCACCCTTCTGATTTCACTTTCATTCATACGACTGCAGAAATTGCTGATTTGCTTTTGTTTGGTAGCAAACCAGAGGTATTTGAAAATAGCTTTAAGCCTTGAAGCAGTCGATATATGCTTTTAAAATCACCCCTGCAAAATAAAAGCATATCATCTGTGAAACTTAGGTGATTTAGTTTAAGCTCTATGCATCTTTCATGAAAAAAGAAATCATCCTTTTCCCCAACTTTTTCATGATTCTACTAAGGTATTCCATTCTAAGAACAAAGAGCAAAGGAGACATCGGGTCTCCTTGCCTTAGTCCTCGTCTTGATTGGAAATAACCATTCATAGAACCATTGAACATAAGGGAAAACCTTGGTGTTGTGACACATTTCATGATAATACTGATGAATTTTGTTGGAAAGCGAAATGCCCTCAAGACTTCCTCCAAAAATTCCCAACTCATAGTATCATAAGCTTTTTGTAAATCCAACTTGATCATACAATTAGCCTTGTTAGATTTCCTCCCATAGTGCCTTATGAGATCTTGACAGATCATTATGTTATGAGCAATGAATCTCTCTTTGATGAATTCTCCCTGATTTTGGGCTACTAAATCTGGTAAAATGCTTTTGAGCCTACTGCAAATAAGTTTAGTAGAAGTTTTATATAATACATTACAGCAAGCGATTTGTCGATAGTCACTCACCAAGTTGGGGCATTTGATTTTAGGAATAAGAGTGAGTACTGTGGAATTGATCTCCTTTAACAGGTTACCAGTATGTAGAAAGTCTATAATTGCTTCAGATACTTCATCACCAACAAGCTTCCAGTTATCTGGGAAAAAATAGCTGCTATATCCATCTGGACCTGGTGCTTTGCTCCCTGGGATGCTGAATACTGCCTGTTTCACTTCATCTTTTGTAAAATCAGCTAACAAGATTTCTTCCTGTGTTGTTGTGATAACTGGACCCCTGGCCATGATGCTTTTAGATACCTTTGTCCTCCCCTCCATGGTAGAACCCAATAAGTCGTGATAATAGGCAAGGAAGGCATCAGTGATACCCTTAGAATCATCAACTCGGACTCCATCATAATTGACAACTGACATGATTTTATTCTGGTTCCTCCTCTCGCGGATCCTGCAATGAAAGAGTGTTGAATTTTCATCCCCCTCTTTTATCCAGGCAACTCTTGATTTCTGATGCAGAAAAGAACAGTAATTTTTGTGTATTGCAGCATAATTTTCCCTGGGTTCAAACTCTTGCTTCTGTAGCAGGGCGTTCATGGGGTCCCGTTGAAGCTTTAGTTGGTTGTCAATTAGCTCCTGTCTAGCCTTGATATCTGCAGCATGTATATATGAAAAGTGATTCCTATTCAGCTTTTTAAAGATAGGCTTGAGAGCTTTTAATTTGGTCACTACTTGAAACATTTTTGTGCCTTGATTTTTTTGCTTCCAAACATCCGAAACCTTCAGCTGAAAACTGGGATGAGATGACCACATCCTAAACTATTTAAAGGGTTTTCTTCCACTTTCCATAGCAGGATGTATGGTTACAACTGCAGGAGTGTGGTTAAAAAGCCCTTCAGGTAAAAATATTGCTTCAGCAGAAGGAAATAATTCAACCCAAGCTTCATTCACCAATACTCTATCAATCTTAGAGTATATTCTATAAGCTGCACTTTGCTTATTGCACTAGGTAAAAAAACTTTCCGAGCATTTAATGTCCACCAGCTGACAACTTGCAACACAATCACTAAATGCAGTCGAGTTACCATGCTTAACTCTGTCCCCGATTCGCTCCTCTTTATTGAGTATGTCATTAAAGTCACCAAGTACTATCCACGGATCAGCACTAACATGATCTTGTAAACCTTGCCACAATTGTTTCCTTCCATTTTCATCATTAAATCCATAAACGAAGGTTGCAAAGAACTGATAATTGTTTTCAGTAGTTGTAACCCGAGTTTGAATGTATTGACTAGAGCAACTAATTATATTTACATTATATTGTATAGAATTCCAAACCAAAATTATTCTCCCTCCTTTATGCCATGCTAAATTTGTAGTAAAACACCATCCCAAAAACATGTTTAAGTATAAGGCCCCTAATTTTGAGGCCTTAACTCTCGTCTCAACGAGACCAACAAGCCCAGCCTTTTGACTAGCAATAAATTGCTTAACTTGATTCTTCTTTTGCTGGTTATTGATTCCTCGGACGTTCCAACAGAGAATCTTATCCATTTGAGAGAGGAGGATCTCCCTCTCCTCCTGTGTTCTTCACTTCTGTCTCCTGTCTTGATTCCACAAGCACTGTCATTGTCTCATTTGCTATAGAATTCATTGCTAAAGCTTTAAATGCATTAGAGGTAGATGGGCATGTTATAATCTTTTTTGCTTTCCCTTTCCAGCCCTTCGTGACCTGTTGAAATTCTCCTGGCGCTGTCACTATTTTTCATCAGTCTTCCTCTTATCATTTTTAATCACCCATTCTTGTTTCATTGTTTCCTTCTTACGACAGTCAGCTGAGGCATGCCCAATTCCTTTACAATTCCCACAACATATAGGTTTACATTCATAATAAACTTCCACAGGTATATTATTGCCATGTACATCTTCAAAGTAAATTTAATCTGGCAATTCTTGATGAATTGTAACTTGGATGACAATCCTCGGATAACTGAGCTTATCTCTCTCTCTCTCTAGTAGCATCATCAACCAAGAGTGGTTCACCTACTTGGCCAATGATTTTGAACAAAGCTTTTGGACCCCAATAATTCAGCTCCAAATCCGGTAATTGAACCCAGATAGGTACTGTTCTGATATCCTCCTTTTTGAAGTTAACGCTCGGATCCCAAGCCTTCATGATGACAGGCCTCTTGTTGAAGAAAATTTATCCTCCATTAAGGACTTCATCTCGATGCTCAAGTGTATCAAAACGAATTAAGAAAACTCCATAAGACAACATACCAACTTTGTTTATTTTCCACTCCAGATACGTCTCACAAACCCATCCAATACAGATAAAGGTGGGTTGGCTCCCAAGACATAACAGACTATAGACGACTTCCAATAATTGATCTCCTCTTCGATATCTTCCATAGTGATTTTGACTCTGTTATCCTTCTCAGATTTATCAAAAGTAGATTCTAAATTCCTCAACACAGTCCCAGATCTGAGAACAGGAGGGAGAGTCGAATTACCTTTAGCAATTGTAGCAGAGCATTTGCTGTTAGCCTCCATAAAGAACGCAAAATCTGATCGTATGTCTTGCTGCAAAATCGCCTGCATAGATGATTTCGGAGACAAAGGTGCTTGCAGTAAATCATAAATCACGCAATGGATCTGGTTCCTCTGCGTCTTCAGTTCCAGCAGCTACCACGCCATCTTCCTCATCAGTGAACTCCATGGGTTCAACACCCAGTATTTCCTCCATTGACTTAGTTTTCTTTGCATCAGCTGTAGAATTAGGACCTTTCTTCTTCTTCTTAGTTGACACTTGAATCTTCCCCTGAACTTTAGCCCTTGTTTTCGCCATAGCACCAGCTCAAAGAGAGCTGCAAGAGAGAGAGCGCAAAGGAAGATAACAATTTTATTTGTACTATTTAGTATTCTTATATTGTTTACATTTTTTTTATTAAATTTGAATGATCTTACTTTGATATTAAAATATTTTTTAAAAATAATCTTGTTCAAAAATCAAAATTTGCTAACCATGTCATTTTATTTAAATTTGTTATTTTTGAAATATATTTTATTAATTAAAATTATAAGATAGGAATATGTTAGTTTTAACATTTTATCTTATTAGACATTTTTTTTATTAAAATTATATTTTGGCAAAAATAACATGAAATTTAAAAAATTGGTTAGTTTAGGTTTGAATAGAAATTTTAGGGTTTGAAACCATAAATTTTTCAAACTTATTTTATTTTATTATTTTTAATAAAATTGGAAATATTCTAACCATATAAAAATGTCTTATTTTTCAAATAGTTTATTATGTAATATTTAAATTTATTAAATTATAAGACTTAGAATATAATATTAGGAATATCTAAATTTAAAATTCAAGATATTATATTATATTATCTTATTAGAAATTTAAATAATTTAAATTTTTGAATAAACTTGAAATTTAAAAAATTGGTTAGATATTTTTTTTTTTTTTGAATTTAGTTAGAATTTATGGAATTTAGGAGTTTGTTAGGTTTTCGAATTTTTTCAAATATTCTCTAACAACCTAAATTTAAATTCTAATTAAGATATATTTTTTTTAAAAAATTTTGAATTTTAAAATAGAGAAATTTCAGCCTACTTTCCAGATTTTCCAGATTATCTGTTACTAGTTTGTTTGTATTGTTTGATTATTTTATTATATATTCAATTTTTTTTTTACAAACCTATTATTTATTTGATCTAAATTGCTATGATTAACTTGTTGACAGATCCAATGATCTGATTTTAATCATAGTTCAATTGTCAATAGATCTTATAAATAATTTATAATAGGTAATTTTACAATTTCTTTCATCTGTGTAAATCTAGTAACATGATAGGGCCCATCCAAATCATTTCACCTGTGTGAGCCTATATGTTTACTTTTGGGCTTAGATACATATAGGAAGCCCATTTAAGTTTTAAGTAATTAAATGGACTAGGTTGCTAAAATAAAATTTCACATAAGTAATTTTATTTAGGCCCAAATAGAATTGGGCTTATTCAATGAATAACAATTATACATTTAATTGTTAAATTCCTCTCCTTTGGGCCTTGTGTGATAGTTAGGTGGCCAATAGTAGTGGGTACGACATACTGAACCCAGCCATCCCTCACATGAACCACTCCAATTGTGAAGGCCCATTTGCCTTATTTAAATAATTGTATTAGGTTAATTATATTAGTCTAACCTCATTTAAATTGAATTAGCAACATAATTAGCTTTAAAATATATGATTTTTTTTTTCATTGAATATTTTAAAGTTAATTTTAGGAACACACTTAGTTAATGAGATATATTCTAGATAGTTATTTCTGGTGACTAGTTATATTTTCTAATATTTAATTAGGAAAATATTTTAAGTTGAAAATTAATTATTTATAAATTAATTTAGGACCAACTTAAATTAAGAATATTTTTCCTAGTATTAAATTAGAATTAATAATTAAGTTTCTTTTATACTTGATTATTTAATTCTTGTATTTAATACATTTAATTAAATTGAAAATTAAATATTTAAGTTGATTTCATTCTTGATACTTAAATATTATTATTTTTCAGATTTTTTTTTTTTTTTGATAAATCAGGACATTATATTGCACACACATTATTTACAAACTAAAGGCACCCAAATCGGGCCCAATCAATCTATACATCACATCTTATCTACATTATAGTTCATTGAACCATTTTTTACTTGGTAATATCTAGTTCGGCTTATTGGAAGCTCGGTTGTATAGGCCCATGGTTCCCATACTAGTTGAGACCATACTGCTTGTAAGACTCAGATAATTAATTTTAATTAATCAATTATAATTCTAAAATTAGACTATGTCTCGTTTGTGAATTTTCACTAAGCAAGGGCTTAATTGTGAAGAAAAGAGATTCTAGGTCTTATTTATTAATTAAGAGACTTTATTATGTCTAATTAATAAATATTAAATGGCAATTTTATTTGATAATTAATTTTAATTATTAAATAAATAGTTTTGACATTTAAATGGTTAGAATTGGAAAAATCACATTTTTGAGAAAATGAAGGGGAATTTGTCAAAAGTGGAAAAATTCCAAAGTGGGGCCCATTACTATGGTCAGCCACTTGGATGAGGATTTACACTTAATATTTCTATTATTTTAATGCCTAATAAATCCTAACCTAAACCTAGGTGGTTGCCTATAAATAGATAGTGATGGCTCACACTTAAAGAGGATGAAAATTCAACTTCAGTTAAATTTTCCTGAGCCTTCTATTTTATTATTTTCGAACCATCCACTTCTCTTTCCTTCTTCATAATTTCATACCTTGAGTGATAGAGTGAGTGCCCACACACATCAAGTTGTATCTCAATCATAGTGTGTAAGTCTGTGAAGAATCCAGAGTCAAGAGAAGGACATTCGGGCTCAGATCTTGGTGATACTCTGCTACAGACAGGATACAAGGGTTAGAGATCTGAGTGGAATGAGCCATTAATATTCTGATGCACCCAATGTAAGTTTTTTAAAAACTTTATATGTGTTTATTTACATTGTTTTAGAAATTCATATTTAGGATGTTAAATAACATACATGGTAGTAAATCAAGATCCTGGTAAAACATATTCCAACAAAATGGAGATTTAGGGGGAGGAAGAAGATGCATTTTGACAACTTTGAGGTTATTGTATTTTACAACGAATACAAATGTAACTTGAATGCGAGACATTCAGATCACCATCAAGCAGTACCATTGGTGATTGACCATCTTATTAAGGGGAAGTACACCCAAGATGGAACTAAGTACAACGCTAAAGATATACAGAGGGACATGTTTGACGTTTATGGTATCCAGATGAGTTATGTGATGGCGGGGAGGTGCAGGGAGAAGACAGTTATGTATGCTAGGGGTACACCAGAGTTTTCATACATGAAGCTACATATATACTTGTTCATATGTTTGAATAGAAGAATCCAGGGAAGCAATTGGGGTGGTTGAGAACTTGATGTTTGTGTCAGATAGGCATCAAAGCATTGACCATGTTGTTGAACTTATTTTCCCCGAAGCAGTGCACTGTGCATGCTATCACCACATTGTTATGAACGGGAACTCCAAGTTCAAGACTGATACTTTTCACAACCAAATATATAATATTTCTTACTCATGGTCAAAAACTGAATGTGATAGACAGTTTGAGAAGCTTAGAAAGATGAATCATGTCGTTGCTGTATACGTGGAGAGTATAGGGTTTGAAAAGTGGGCTCACCCTTATTGTTTGGGCGATCGATACAACATCATGACCAACAATGCTGCCGAAAAGCTTCAACAATGTGACAAAAGAGTTTAGGAAATATCCAATTACTATTTTGGTTGAATTTATCAGATTCACACTGCAATTTTGGTTCGTTGATCACCTCAAAAATGCAGTTAAATGTACAACCCTTTTGAAAAAATCATGAAAATGGAAGGTTCAGGCACGTCCTAATTGAAAGAGGTGGTGATGTGAACCTAATTGAAAGGACATGCACCTGCAGCGTGTTTACGTTATTGAAACTCCCTTACCTTCATGCATGTGTCTCGGCATTGAAAATAAATACGAGTGTGTACACTCTTTTCTCACCTTTTTATTCGAAAGATACGTGGAGGAAGACTTACGATGATACCATCAATCTTACTGGTGACAAGGATGATTGAAGGCCCGTATTTGAGGCGTAGTCTACTATTAGTTGTAATAATATGTTTTTTGAACTGGATTTGTTATATAAAACTTCTTATTTTGTTCTGGTTTTCCTTTAAAATTAGGTTGTTAGAAGGTGGGTTTTTGATATGTTGAAAAACTAGTGTTTTTCTTTTATCGACAATTTATCGATGGTTTATCGACGATTTCTCAACATTTTTTAGATGTTAAAGTGTGTATTTGAAATTTTTGCATCTTGAATTTTGTTGACATATAATCGAAATATTGTTGATATTTTATTGATGTAATGGCCAGTATTTTGTGATTCTTGCATGTTGAGATCTGTCGATATGATGTCGATTTTAAGGTATTTAAGATTCATGCATCTTGAGATTTTTTCAACATATTATCGAAATATTGTCGATATTTTATTGATGTAATGGCCAGTATTTTGTGATTCTTGCATGCTGAGATCTGTCGGTATGATGTCGGTTTTAAGGTATTTAAGATTCATGCATCTTGAGATTTTGTCAACATAATATTATCAATATATTGTCGATATTTTATAGACACCTGTCGATTACATCACACATACTTAATACAATAATCGATCGATAATAATGAACCATCACAACAAAGAACACATAATTATTCCATTCTAAAATCAGTGGGCAATTTGTCAATAATTAGTCAATAATCAATCTATAATCAGTCATCAATAAGTCGACAATCAGTTGATAATCTGTCGAAAATAACCTATCACAAAAGATAAAGGCATCAGTCGATAATGACCTATCACAAAAGATAAAGGCATCACCCTATCGCAAAGCTATTGATAAACAATTGATAATGTTTTCGACAATAACTATGTGTAAACAATCACCAAAAAAATATACACCCAATGTTCTCTCAACTGAGGTTCTGATAGAATAGGTCCACACACTACCGATCTCAAAACAATTGTATGCTCTAATATGTGACATCATTTAGTGAATGTTTTATCATTAGATGTTCCACATACTCGATGGAATAAATGTTGGGTTTTATGCCCTGAATAAAACTCATTTCAATATAATACAATTTACTTATTAATATAGATTAGAAATAACATTTAATGTTGCATGGTTCACATGATTTATTTCATGATTATATGTACATAATTTATGAAATCATCTGAAACCCTTTTCACATACTTGATCCTGTTTATTGTGCTGTCAACACATTAGAAAGTAAACATGACTATGTGAATAAAGTTTCCTAGATTTATCAGACACAGGGTTTTACTGATATGATAATCTACAACAGAGTTTACTTGCATTTGGAGAAATGCTATGTTCTTTCCAGAGCATTGGTTAAAGTAAAGCTCAGGTTGGATGCATGGAGTATGCATCAGAAGGGACCGATATTGAACTTTGACTTAGATTTATTAAGCTTACCGTAATATCTATTCAAGTCAATATCACCTAGTTGATCCTAGATCAAATGATCTCAATCATGTTATGATTAGGCTCAATCTCAAGAAGCTATTCGTGTTTCTTGATTTATTAGTTAAGCCTACTTTTAGGTCAGGGTGATACGTACATTTTGGGAACACGTAGTGCAATTGAGTGGGAGCGCTATCATAAACATGGAATCTATAGCTTCTATCTGGCGAATAGTAAGCAAAGGATGATCTCCTTCGAGCTTGACCAGACGAAAATAAATGGTGGAGATCTCATTTCACATAAGTTGAAATATCATTTATACGTGGTTAAGTGTTTTAAGGATTAAATACATTGTAGGGTGTAACGGTAATCTAATCCCTTTACAGTGTAGATCATTCATATAGAGGATCATTGATCAAATTAGGATTATAACAATGGATAACTAATGATGTGTCTATATGGTGGAACATATAGAGCATTCTATATACTGAGAGTGCAATTCTAAGTTCTATGCGTGGATTCAATGAAGAATTAATAAGTTAATGAATTTTAGTAATAAATTCTTGATCTACTTATTGGAAGCTCGGTTATATAGACCCATGGTCCCCTCACTAGTTGAGATAATATTTCTTGTAAGACTCATATAATTGGTTTTGATTAATCAATTATAGTTCTCAAATTAGACATGTCTATTTGTGAATTTTTCACTAAGTAAGGGCGAAATTGTGAAGAAAGAGTTTTAGGGGCATGTTTGTTAATTATGATACTTTGTATGGTTCAATTAATAAATATGATAAATGACAATATTATTTAATAATTATTTATAGTTATTAAATAGTCAGAATTGACATTTAAATGGTTGAATTAGAAAATTGGCGTTTTTGAGAAAATCAGATGCAGAAAAGATAAAACTGCAAAATTGCAAAAAGTGAGGCCCAAATCCACTATGCATGGCCGACCACTTTTGTAGGGAATTTAAACTGATATTTTCATTATTTTAATGCCAAATAATTCAAACCTAACCCTAGTGGGATGCTATAAATAGATAGTGAAGGCTTCAGGAAAATTACACTTCTGATTCAAAAAAAACTGAGTCTCTCTCTCTCCCTATCTTTGGCCGACCTCTTCTCCTCTTTATTCTTCATTGAAATTTCGAAATTCTTAGTGTGAGAATAGTGCCCACACACAGCAAGTGATACCTCAACCATAGTGAGGAAGATCGTGAAGAAAGACTTTCAACAAGAAGGAGTTTCAGCACTAAAGATTCAGAGAAAGAGATCCAGGTTCAGATATTGATAATGCTCTGCTACAGAAAGGAATCAAGGGCTAGATATCTGAACGGAAGGAGTCATATTATTCCACTGCACCCAATGTAAGGTTTACTAAACTTTATATGTGTTTATTTCATCGTTTTAGAAAGTTCATATTTAGGGTGTTAATCAACATACTTGTGAGTAGATCTAAGATCCTGGTAAAATAATTTCCAACAACTGGCCTCAGAGCCACGGTAATTGATTTTCTTGCAAGAAATTTGGACTTTAAAACGATTGTTTGATGTTTTGGATGGTATCATGTCGTATTGAGTGTTATATGATGATTGTTCGATGTTTGTGAATTTTCGTGAAAAATAATTGAATATCTGTTTCTGGAATTATTTTTATTGGATAGTATGGAAATAATTAAGCAAGTTACTTTTTTACAGAACTCAATTTCGATTTAATTTGAATTAGTTATGATTTTTTGAAGTTTCGAAAAAAAATCGGGGTTGAGCATCAAAACCTGCGCGCGCGAAAATCATGCATTCCTTCCCTGCGCCGAGCTTGCACGCCCAAATCACCCATGCACGCGCGCGGACGGGTATGCACAGCATCCCGTCCGTACAGCTTACAATTTTTTCGTTTTTCTTCGTTTTTTCATGCTTTTTCATGGAATTAACTTCCGATTTTTTGTGCAGTTCTGTATTTATACATTTACTATTCCTAATTCAATTCTAATTATCATAATTAATTTAATTAATATTTTTTAAATTTAATTCATGATATTAGTGTAATTTGAATTTGAAAATAGTAAATATCTATCTTTTTTGCTTAATTATCTATCTTATTTTTAAATTTGATTATATCTTATCTTATTTTTAAATTTAAGGTCAGATTTTAAATTTTTAAATTAAATCTTTTTTTTAAATAATTTGACCTTATTTAAATTTAAAATAAGATAACTATAATCATGTAATTTTAAACAGATGTAAGATATTTTGCTAACTTTTAAATTTTGTTATTTCGTTTATTTAAATTACATTTAAAATCTGAAAAAGATATTCATTTATCTTTTTTAATTTTTTATTGAATTTTTATTTATAAAATAACATTAATTTTTTTTAAAAAAAATAGTTAGCAAATTTTGAAATGATATTTAGGTTGGTTGAAACCTAATTTTTCAAAATTGTAGGTTTAATTTAATTTTTTTTTTTTAAATTTTGAATTTTTTTTTTTAAATTTTCGAAAAATAATTTTTTTTATTTATTTACTTAATTATTTTTCGAAATTATTAATTTAAAATTAAATAAATCCTACATCCAACTATCCAGCTAACCTTATTGCAGGAGTATGTGTTTTAGCTTGTTTGTAAGTTTTCAAAACCTATTATTGCTTGATTGCAAATAGCCATGGTTAACTTTTTGCCAGATCTAATGATCTGATGGCTCCCTTGGTCAAGTAAATAATTTGTAACAGGTATATTTACAATCTTCTTTCATCTGTGTATGACCTAGCAACATGATAGGATCCATCCAAATTGTGTGCCTGTGTGAGCCTATGTGTTTAATTTCATTATAGATGCATATAGGTTGTTGTTGCTAAATAAAATGTCATAGTTCTTGATAGATTTTATTTAGGCCCATTTAGTTTTTGGGCCTATTCAATTAATAACAGTTGTTCATTTTAAGGTTGAATTCCTCTCTTTTGGGCCTTGTGTGAGAGTTGGGAGCCATAGTAGTGGGTACGACATACTGAACCCAGCACCCCCTCACATGAACTACCCCAATTGTGAAGGCCCATTTGCGTGATTTGAATAACTGTACTAGGTTAATTAATCTAGTTTAACCTAATAAAATTGATTAGCAACATAATTAATTTCATTTATTTTGAAATTAATTTAAGAAAATCATAGTTTAAAGAATTTTATTCTAAGCTAAACTATATGTATTTTTCTTGCATTTAATTAAATATAGAATTATAACCATCTAGATTCTTTCTGAAGCTTAATTTAAATTTTTCATTAAATATTCCTGTTTAAGTTGATATTTAGTTATCTCTAACTAATCAACTTAAATCTGAATATCTTTTGGATTTAAAATTTCAAAATTAAGTTGAGGAATTTTAGGAATTGGTTATTAAGATTCTTTAGATATTTTTTAAGTTGACATCTTTTCGAATATTAACTTAAAATGGAATATTTTCAAATTAAGTGGTTACAACTTAATTTTTGATATTTAATTAAATTTAAATTTGAAAAATATTTAAGTTCTAGATTTTTTTTACAACTTAAATTAGATATTTTTTCAAATTTTGTGGAAAAGATACTTAGTCAAATAAGATATTTTCTAGATAGTAATTTCTAGACTACTTATTATTTCTAATATTAAATAGGAAAATATTATACATTGTGAAATTAATTATTTAAATAATTAATTTTGGTACAATTTATTTTAAGTATATTTTTCCTAGTATTAAACTAGAGATTAATAATTAAGCCTTCTCTACACTTAATTATTTATTTCTTGAATTTAATAAATTTAATTAATTTGAAAATTAATATCTAAGTTGATTTTCATCATGATACTTAAATATTTCTTTTTCATGACACTTAATTAAATAGAAAATTATTTTTAGTTGAAATTTATTTTTTTAACTAAATTTAAATAATTTTCAAAATATTTTTTTTTTATTTTATTAATCAAATTTCGAAATTGCATTTCTTAAATGCTAGAATTTTGAATTTTATTTGAAAAATAGATTAAAGTTGTAAATTATTTATTTTAATTTTGGACCAACTTAAATCAATGACTTTTTCATTTAATGATTAATTAAAATAAATGAAGTAAAATATTTTTTATTAGAAATTTAATTAATTAGTCAAAGGAAAATCTAGATAGGTGATATTTTTCCTTGAAGTATTTTTCTAGTGTATTTAATTAAATAGAAAATTAATATTTAAGTTGATTTTCATCATCATACTTAAATATTTGAAAATTTTCTTATATATTTAATAAAATAGGAAAATTATATTTTTGTTGTAAATAAATTTTATTAAGTAATTTTGGGCCAACATTAAATTAGAATAATTTTTCGAGGATTTATTTTTTATTTTAACATGCATTTTCGAAGACTGTATCCTTAAATACTTTAATTTTTCGAAATGCAATATATATTTATAGAAAAATAAATTTGAGTTGTAAATTAATTTAAATTAATCTTGTTACAACTTAAATTGAATATTTTTCTAAATATTTATTGGAAATTATTACTAAGATGGAAATAATTCATATTATTTTCATATCCATCTAAGTAAAATTTATAAATATTAAATTGAAATTTATATTTAGAATTTTTCATTCTAAATTGGAAATTTTATTTAAATAAATATATATTTAAAATAAATAGATTAAATAATGAGATTTAAAGAAAATACAACTCTCTTTAAATAATGAGCTTTATTATTAAGATATTCGATCTCCATTGTTGGTTTTACATCGTGTTTGTTTTAGTGAGTAATCCTCCCTAATGGAGGAACGTTCATTAGCAATTTCGCACCGTTTATCTCAAAAGATAAGTGGTTTGTAAGTGTTTTATATGGTATGGATCACCCTAATGGTGGTGACCATATTTGACTTGCAAACTGCGAAACAATGGTGGAAGCTCATAAGATAGAATTGCCTTAACTCTCGCCTAAACGGGACAACGCTGAATTCCAATCTTGATCGAATAAAAGGTTGCTAGAATGTTTAACATTTTAGATGAGCTGAAAACTCTATTCAATGGATGGTAGCTTTGACTCTCGCCTAAACGGGACACTGATATCAGTTTGTTGAAAAACTTGGAAATTATTTAGGATTGTATGTTTTAGTATTTTCACTGGTCATTCCTACTTGCTATATGTTTAATAATTTCTGAATTGTGTATGAATTTATATTGAACCATGTTATTTTGTGTTATTAAGTTGTAGTTTAATTTCGAATCTTCATTGTTGGTCTAACTTGGTTTGTTTCTCTAATGAGATAAATCCCTAGTGGATTTTCACCATTAGACATACATAATAGTGTTAGATCTCGAAAGATAAATATTGTATACGCAACATCTAGCTGTTCATCAATTGATGACACCTTAGACTAGTATTTTTACAATATGAAACAAGAAGACTATATAAATAAGATTACTTTGTCTTTCGCTAATCGAAGCATCGTTGGATTCTTATTTAAACAACGAAATTATCCTTATTCCTCTTAGCTTATTCATTTCAAATTAGCTCAAAAACATATCATTGGATGAATGGTCTATAAATCATTTCATGTCATTCTATATTTTCTCTTAAGAAATTAAATGACGCATATGATTATAATCCCGAAATTCTATTCCCAATTGATATAAATCCTCAATCTTAGAAATCTCCTACTTGTATGTGCAAATCAGACTTAGAATTAAGTTAGTAGTGGTGGTCCAAGATAGAATTACTCATTATATTTGGTATAAATTTAAGTCTTTGACTTTAATTTTAGATTCCAAACAAAAATTTTCTTATATTTTTAATTCTAGGATGCAATACAGTTACACCTTCACAAGGGTTTAATATCCATCTTCTATTAATGGATTCAAACTGTATGGAATATGAGTTAGGTATTCTATGACCAGGATCCACTTGCACTATTCTAAGAATTCTTTGATGTAACTAAACCTAAGTCATCAAAAGACACTACCACATTTTTTTAATCTATGGCATTTGTATCTTGTTCATAGTGGATTTGACAAGATCAATCTCTGCAAAGAGTTAATATGCCTATATCCACTGAAGTAGTTCATCTCATTCGCAGATGGATGTACATTCAGGGGTGGATATGAATTTTTTGTTGTATTCTTAAAACGATAACTCTAGATTATACCTTTTAGCAAGAAATTTGAAATGTTTAAAAATTTCTTAAATTTCTAGCAATGGTTAAAACCATTAAGGTAAGTGGTTAAAGATCTTGCAAACTGATAGGGGTGGAGAAATAGTTAGTAGATATGCAGTTCAAAGATCATTAAATTGATTTTTGAATTATATCCAAACTTACCTCCCCAGAAATTTCGAGTTGCATATTGATGATTAGTGACTAGTCGTTGCCTAAATCCTTTTATGGTAATACAATTTTAGAATGATGTAATGGTTGTATACTTAATGTAAATCATTACTAGATTCATGGATGACCTAATCAAAATCTTAAGAAAAGCTAGAACTGTTAACCATGGTTTGTTAGCTATTCTAAGTGATGAGGGATGGACCATCCCATAGTCAATTGATAAGAAAGTGTTTGTTTAAACAAATACTACTTTCCTAAGAAAATGACTAAGTCTGAAAATAAAGTAGCAAATAAAGGAGATATTTTTTCTTGAATCCAAAAGTGTTCTATCATCTTATATGACATATGATGATCCCACTGCCTCTGTTGTCTTGTCACAACTAAAGAGGTTAATACCATTTAGTTTTCTTAGACATAATTCACGGTACCTTGTCGTAGTGGGAGAGTTTCTAGGAACTCACCTTCTTGGAAGACACTAGTGATTAAAATCCATTGTGAGTTTAAACAAGTAATGGATTGTCAAGATAAGAAACTAAGAAGAAAAGCCAACAGAACCATGGTTTAATCCATTCACATGGAGTAACCTAAATTTTTCTATTACAAGGACATAAAAGGAAATTTTCGTTTATAAGTCTATTCAATAGACTTAACAAACTTCCTGTTCCTAGTATTATAGGTTTGAGTTCATCTAAACATATGGCTTGTGGTATACCTGGTAAGCAATCTATAGAAGCTTCTCGACTTCTAGGCATAGATTTTATTTATCTAAGGAAAAGTCTCAACTATTCCAGAAAAAATAAACCCATGCAAGAATTTCTTATATCAACAGTGAGAGGTCTTAGATATGCTTTTGTATGCCTTAGACCAGACACCTGCTGTTGAGTGGGAGTAATGAGTAGGTATCAGATTGATCCAGGAGAAGAACATTGGAAGACAATCAAGTAAATCTTAAGATAAAGAAGTGGAACTATATGTTAGTCTATAAGGGTGTGTTTAAAACTCTTAGACTACACCACATCAGATTTCAAAATTTGCCTTTGTGCTAGAAAATCTTTCTGATAAGATGGTGATTACTCTGGGGCTGGAATAATGATTTTGGAGAAGTGTAAAAACCTATCTGAAGTCTCTAGGTCTACCAGAAGGGGACTGAATGTTAAAGTTGCAGGAAAGATACTTATTCAGTCTAAGGAAGGTTCTATACATTTTTGGCACCATTCCAAATTGCCTTAACTACTAATGTCAATTTCTTGATTAACCAAAAGTAGTTGCCAAACGTATGTATAGAATCCAGTATCCCAAGAGAGTAGACATATAAAGAGGAATTTCACATTATCAATGATTTTGTGATTAAAGGAAGAGTAATGGTGGAGAAAAAGGTTGTGTTTAATTCAACTTTTCAGATCCTATTACGAGGATTTTACTACTACTACACTTGATTTGTATATCAAGGTGTTGAGATTATTTGAAACGCACTTTTTGTTTTATATTAGTGCAAGTGGGAGTTTGTTGGGTTTTATGCCCTAAATAAAACTCATTTCAATATAATCAGATTTACTTATTAATATAGATCAGAAATAACATTTAATGTTGCATGGTTCACATGATTTATTTAATGATTATATGTACATAATGTATGAATTCATCTGAAACTCTTTTCACATACTTGATCCTGTTTATTGTGCTGTCAGCACAATGGAAAGTAAACATGACTATGTGAATAAAGTTTCTCAGACACAGGGTTTTACTGATATGATAATCTACAACAGAGTTTACTTGCATTTGAAGAAATGCTATGTTCTTTCCAGAGCATTGGTTAAAGTAAAGCTCAGGTTGGATGCATGGAGTATGCATCGGAAGGGACCGATATTGAACTTTGACTTAGATTTATGAGTATGCATCGGAAGGGACCGATATTGAACTTTGACTTAGATTTATTAAACTTACTGTAATATCTATTCATGTCAATATCGCCTAGTTGATCCTAGTTCAAATGATCTTAATCCTGTTATGATTAGGCTCAATCTCGAGAGGCTATTCGTGTTCTTTGATTTGTATAACTTATCAGAATTATGAGAATAAGATAAAGAACTCTAGTTCAGTCCATTCGAATGACTTGAACCAAGAATTCTTAATCCTCATAAAGTTTGATGGTATCTTAATTTTAATTACTTTATCTCTGGCATGTATTTTTCAATTCAAATGCTAGTCTGCTATGTTGATGACTTAGTCTTAACTTAAAGTTTTAGACTAATACAAAAGTCACAGCTAGGTAACTCTCTAAACAATCAGAGGTTAAAAGTATTATTTAACCAGACATCTGCTATTGAGTGGGAGCTATCTGAGATGTAATCAAATAGGGAACATTAGAAGATATTCAAGAAAGATTTATGAAAGTGATCTATATGATAGATATTAAGGAACTGTGTATCAGTTGTCCTTGTATCTCACCATCTAATTCTCGAAACCTATGAGATGGTATTTACTTTGGGGGTGGAGGAATTATTGTATAATAATTCAAGCTCTACCAGAGAAGAATTATAACTTTGTGTATTCGAAATCCAAGAAAGTTATATCACTGAAGAAAAGTCTACACTGTATTATCTCAATTACATATTTTAAAATATGAGAGATATGTCTTCTGTTTATTCAGATGTACTTTTAAAAACAGTAAAGATTTCAGTATCCCTTGATGAGTAAAGCATATAGTAAAGGATGTTTCATAAGTATTTATGAACTAGTTTCCAGAAGTTTGGGTGGATTCAAATATACTACACTTGATCTGAAGATCAAGACATCAGATTGATCTATTTGCACAGTTTGTTTTATATTAGTGCAAGTGGGAGTTTGTTGGGTTTTATGCCCTAAATAAAACTCTTTACAATCTGATTAGTTATCAATATAAGAAATTTGAAGTGATTGATGTTTGCATGAATTCTACATGCTAATGGTTTAAATATGTTTATTACATTTACACACAAAATCAGTTAAATCCAGATCATATGTTTATTTACAATTACAGTATCGTCAACACAGTGGAATGTGATTGTGATCATATGAATCAAAAGATTTGGTCCTTGTTTGATCAGTGTTATTGGGTTTACATTAATGTGATAATCAGCGATGATGTATACTTACACTTGGAGTAAGTGTTATGTTCTTTCCAGGACATTAGTAAAGTATACTAGTTTCGAATGTATGGAGTATACATTGGACTGGACCGATATTGCAACTAAGTTAAGATATTACAAACTTACCGTTATACATATCTTTCCAAGTCAATATCAGTGGTTGATCTTAAGATTAAAAGAATCTAAATCCTGATATGCTTAGGCTCAACTCAGGAGTGCTATTCATGTTCTCTTTCGATTTATTAGTTAAGCCTACTTTTAGGTCAGGGTGATACGTATATTTTGGGAACATGATAGTATGATTGAGTGGGAGTGCTGAACGTCACATAGATGGAGACAACTAAATGAGGACTTCTACCTCTCTTGTTTCTTCTGGTCCGTGGCATGTCTTTGCCATGTTGTTTCTGGTTTTAACCCCAGTCCCCTTTATTTCACATTTGAACTTTTCCCTGTGTTGTGGTAAATTCTGTGTGTTTTACTTTAGTCTTTGAGCCGTGCCCCTTTTGTTTGCCATCTCTTTTTCTTTTGTTGCTATTTGACTTTCCTTTCTTTTCCTCTCCTTTCCAGTTTCACTGTTTCAATTTCCTCCCCCCCCCCCCCTTTTTTGTTCCTTTGTTTCCTCCAATATCACTGTGTTTGCTTTCCTTTGTTTGTGGGATTTTGGTTTTTTTTCCCTTTTCTGTGGTGTGGTAAATCCTGTGTGGTTCTCATTTATTGTTTGGTATGGAGTTGGTGGGTAACTCTGGTTCAGTGGTTGGTAAAAATATGTCCCATGATGAGGCTACTTTGTCATTAACTCCCTGTGATTCCACTGTCAAAAGCTTAACTAATCTGTGTCTCTTTGGTAAAGTGCTATCCCTTGTGCACGTGAAGGAAAGCTTCATTATTGACCTTGTGAAAAACGTGTGGAAGCGCCCTGCTCGTGTGGTCCCGGTTCTTGCAACCACCATCAATAACAACTCCTTTGAACTGATTTTTGAAAAGGTGGATGATAGGAACTGGGCTCTTCTTAGGAGCCCGTGGAACATCCGTGGTAAGCTTCTTTTACTCAAATCTTGGGAACCGAGTGTGCAGATTGGTTCACTATTCTACCATACCCGCCTTTGGGTCCAGATTCATAAACTCCCCGTGGAATTTTTCTCTGTCACCAATGGTAATAAACTGGGAGCTCGGGTGGGCAACGTAGTGGTTGTGGATTTGGACGAGGAAAACCCCGCATCGTGGGCGAAATGGCTAAGAGTGTTGGTGGAGATTGACATTGAGAAGCCTCTTTTCTCAGGTTGCTTCATCAACGTAGGCGATGAGGAGAATGTGTGGGTTCAATTTAAATATGAAAAAGTTGGAGCTTTCTGTTACTTCTGTGGACGGTTGGGGCACCAACGTTCGGAGTGTACTCTTTCAGCCCCAAACACGGTTTCGGATATGCATGGTCGATCCTTCCACTTATTTGGACCTTGGTTAAATACTGATTCTCTGTATTTGGACTGCTTTGCTGGGAAATCCAAGAATTTGTCTGCTCCTTTGAGGGCTTCTTCATCCTCGGCCCATGGTCTTCGGTTGAGGCGGCGTGCTCCTCCTTTGATCGCACACCCAGCCGTCGGAATGGAAGTGGTTGCTGGTGCGTCTTCGTCGGCGGTGGCTCTGCGTAAGACGAAAGCGACTTCTCGTGGTCCTCGTTCAGTGCACCACCATGGTGCGGTTGCCGTTTGGGTCCCCAAGGCCGTGGATGGCGTGAAAGAGAAGGCGGGTTCAGGCGAGCGTGCTTCAGTTGTTGCCGTTAGTGGTAAAGAGGTTGATGTGAATTTGAATCTTAAGGGAAAGTTGTCTGAGTCCTTTCCCTGTTTAGAGTCCTCGAAATTAGTAGAATGTCCTGGAGAGCCGTTGGTCAATGGTGGGTTGTGTACTGATGTTGTAATATTGGAAGGTGGGCCGAGTAATGACAAGAGTGGGTTGGGCCTTGGGGTTGTTGGGCCGAGTAGAGAGGTTCACTTGAGTAAAAGGCTTGAAATGATAAGTAATGTGGGTTTTGCTAGTGAGGGTGTTATGGTTGGTGGGCCAGGCCGTGGGAAAGATTTGGAACATAAATGGACTGATGGGTCCATTAATTTAGTGAGGCCGATTGTCTTTAAGGATTTAATTGGTAAGGAAAGTTTTGAGGGTAATGTTGGGCCTCGTGGGAATGGGAGTGAATTGGTGGATTTGGTGAATAAAAATAATTCACAAGAGATTTTTGCTAGTGGAGCCGTGAACCAAGATGATGAGGAGAGAGCTTTATCTCATTTTCTTAAAGCACAAGAAGAGTTACTTTTTGATCTTAAGCATTTTGGGAAATTGGATTTGTATGAAATTAAGAAAATTGGAGGTGATATTGGAGTGAAGCCATCGTCGGAAACTAATGAGCGTACCACTCCTTTCAAGAAAAGGAAATTTGAGGGCTCCGCTTCACTCTACACCCGTCCTAACAAAATCGTTAGACGTCACCCGGATGTTGTTAGAGACTTTCCCTGGGACATTTGTGAGAGGGACCTTGGGTCGAAGGCAGAGTTTGATGATATTTCTGAAGAACCTACTGAGGTGTCGAGCTCGCCAAGCTGTAATAATGGAGTTAGGAGGAGCAATCTGATTGGCTCTTTTGTAATTGAAGAATCTGGTTCCAGTCTTTCCGTGCACTCGGTTAACCCTGTGGAGGAGAATGTCATATCTCCTCCACAGGAGCCATGAGAGGTGTAGCCTGGAACTGTAGAGGGTTGGGGCAGACCTCTACAGTTCGCGAGCTGAAGTCTCTGCTCAGATCGCGCTCTCCTGATTTTGTTTTTTTGACTGAGCTCAAGGTGGATGCTAATCCGCTGGTACGTATTCTAAAAGCCTCTCATTTTTACTTTAATGTTTTTGTGCCGCCTATTGGTATTGCGGGAGGTATTATATTAGCTTGGAAGTCTGGATTTTGTTTTGAATGTATTTCTTGCTCTCGTAACCATATTTCGGGGCTTGTCTATTCGGACCCCCCTTCCCACCCGTGGCTCCTCTCGTGTGTGTATGGTCCGCCTTATAATCATGCAAAAAAACACTTCTGCTCAGAGATTATGGCGCTAGGGGATAGATTTGGTGGTCCTTGGCTGATTTTTTGGGGATACTAATTTTGTTCTTAGTCCCTCGGAGCAGGAAGGATCTATGGGACGTGACCCTTTCATCCCTTTCATTTCTCAACTAGTGGAGTCTCGTGGCCTAATAAATATGCATATTCAAGGAGATATGATGACCTGGGATAATCATCGATCTGGGAAAAACCATGTGAAATCTGCTCTGGATAAAGGCATTGTGAATGGAGCGTGGCTTCAGCTGTTTCCAAAAACTGCTTTGTGGTCTGTTCAGACGAGTACTTCTGACCACAGACCTTTATGCTTGGACACGGGAGGAATTGGTCCTAAATTCTCCAGATGTTTCAAGTTTGAGGAAAGTTGGACGCGGGATTGCAGAAGCAACCTTATTGTTGCCAATGCCTGGGATTCGGTGGCCCATCCTTGGGCCCCTGCTCGAGTTTTTAAAAAGATTGGCGCTACTCGGGTAGCCCTCCTTCAATGGAATAGAACCCAATTTGGTAAAATCGACGGGGTCATTCGAGAGCTAGAACAAAATCTGGACCAAATGCAACAACTACCAGCTGGTTCCAGAAACTGGAATTCAGAGATTGAAGTTAGACGAAGATTGAATGAAGCCCGAGCCAAAAAAGCGATTTATTGGAAGCAAAGGGCTAGGATTTCGTGGCTTAAGGATGGTGATAAATGCTCTAAATTTTTCTTCCTTTCTGCTGCTATAAGAGGAAGAAGAAATGCCATTGAATGCATTCTGAATAAAAACAATGAATGGATTAATGACCGAACGCTGATAGGACACGAATTCCTGGACTTTTTCAATAACATTTTTTCTAGTTCTGATAGTAATCGACTGATGGACTGTGGTCATCTATTTCGAGAGAAGATTTCTATTGAGAATCAAGCTGATGTTGTTTGTTGTCCTTCCCGTGAAGAGATTAGAAGAACCTTGTTTGCCATGAGTAACCACAAGGCTCCCGGCCCTGATGGAATGTCAGTGCTTTTCTTCAAACACTACTGGGAGTCCGTTGGAGATGACTTTTGCGATGCTGTTGAAGATTTCTTTGTCAATGGTCGAATGCACAGGGGGTTAATTCGACGAATGTTGTTCTCATACCTAAAATGCAGAACCCGAAGAAACCAAACCATTTCAGACCTATCTCTCTCTACAATGTGCTGTATAAGGTTATATCGAAGATTATTGCAAATAGATTAAAACCTATTCTTCCTTCTCTAATATGCCCTACTCAAGCTACGTTTGTTCCAGGAAGGAATATCCAGGATAACAATGTTATGGTGCAAGAAATCATTCATTCCTTCAATAGGAAGAAAGGTAAAGAGGGTTTTTTTGCGATCAAGATTGACCTTGTTAAAGCTTATGATAGAGTGAGCTGGAAATTTATTGATCACGTTCTACAGAATTTCGGATTTCCACAACAATTCTGTAGTTGGGTTTCTCAATGTATTACCACTTCTTCCCTCAATATTTGCCTTAACGGTGGCCCTGTTGGTAAGATTCTTCCTTCTTGTGGCCTTCGTCAAGGGGACCCGTTATCTCCCTATCTGTTCATCTGTGCAGCGGAAGTGCTGTCTAGGCTGTTGGAGGAAGAGTTAGGAAAAGGAATTATTCATGGTATTAAATTAAGTAGAGGGGGCCCGGTGCTATCCCATGTTTTCTTTGCGGATGACCTAATTCTGGTTGGTCGTGCCAACTTACTTGAGGCCAAAGGCTTTTGGAATTGTCTTGAGAAGTTTTGCGAGTGGTCTGGGCAGAAGGTCAATAAGCTTAAGACTTCCATATTCTTTAGCAAGAATACCCCTGATGGCATGAGGAGAGGAATTAAAGAAGCTCTGGGTTTAGATTCTCCTGAAGGGGTTACTAAGTATTTGGGATTACCCCTCTTCAGATCTAGACAAAAAGATGCTGATTTTAACTTCATTCTTGACAATCTCACGTCAAAGTTACAAGGCTGGAAGGCCAAAACTCTATCAAAAGGCGGCCGGGCTACTCTTATTAAGTCGGTGGGCTTGTCTATGCCTATCTATGCCATGCAAACGACTAAATTGTCTAATCGCCTTGTGAATCGGATTGATGGTCTAATTCGTGATTTCTGGTGGGGTTTTGAGAAAGGAAACCATGGTCTTCATCTTAGAGCATGGGACAAACTTTGCCTTCCCAAATCGTTGGGAGGACTGGGTTTTCGGAAAACGAGGGAAATGAATCTTGCCTTTTTGGCTAAGTGGGGATGGAACTTATTATCAGGAAAGCAGTCGTTATGCTCTAAGATCCTGGAGGCCAAGTACCTGAGGGGGAGAGAGTTTCTCAACTGTAGTTATAAAGATTCTGACTCCTGGTTTTGGAAGAATGTAGTTAAAGCAAGCACAATCCTTCGGAAAGGAGCGTGTAAAAGGGTGGCAGATGGAAGAGATATTAGTATCTGGAGGGATCCTTGGATCCCTCACTTGAAAGGTTTTGTTCCGAAACCAAAAGAAGGTGTGGTGCAGGATAACAATTATGTTGCTGATCTCTTGACACCCGGGGGTGGGTGGGATATGGGAAAGCTTCATAATCTCTTTGACCACGAGACCATTTCAGCTATTCTTAAGGATGGATTTCCTCCAGGTAGTGGCAAGGATAGTTGGTTATGGACTTTGGAAAGTAATGGGCAATTCTCTTGCAAATCTGCTTACCTTGCCCAGGCTTTGGAGAGAGCCCCCTACTGCGATGTCGCTCCTTCTCTGTGGAATAAACTCTGGAATAGTAAAATTATGGAGCGCCAAAAGGTTCTTTGGTGGTGTATCCTCTCTAATGCCCTTCCGGTTAGAGCAGTCATTAGAAAAAGATTTCCGATTGATGATTCAAAATGTCCTCTCTGTGGAGGGGGGGAGGAAACCATGGAGCATCTCTTTCTTACTTGTGATGTGGCGATGCACTTGTGGCCTTCGTCTCCTTGGGGTATTTTTCCTATGTGTGATTCGGGCATTCGAGTCTGGGATTGGGTGAAGTTCATCTGGAGCCTTAATAATAGAGGTGTTAAGGCTGAGGATGTCTTTCTCTATGCGTCCATTGTTGTTGACAATATCTGGCGGATGCGAAATGATGCTGTTCACAACAACATCCCTCCGGATATTCTGAAATGCATTGACATTATTTGTTCTTCTTTTGCAGAGATACATACTACCTTTTTGCCGAGTCCTTCGCCGTTGGTGAGGGATAGCTGGATCCCACCACCTCTGGAGTGGATCAAATTTAATTGTAATGTTCGTGTGGGATTAGAGAGTATGTGTTTAGCTGTTGTTGCAAGGAATCATCTGGGAAGGGTGATGAGTGTTCACACGTCCCGGTTGGGTTTCTGTGATGCTCTTTGTGGAGAAGCTGCAGCCTGCTGCTTGGCGATAGAGCTCCAGCATAAGTTTATAATAGTGGAGAGTGACTCGAGGATAGTGATCAACGCCCTTAATGGGAAGGCGTCCCATTGGGCTCTAGAGAACTATGTCTCATTTTGCACTAAGTCTTCTCCTTTTTTCATTGGTTGTAATTTCTCTAACATTAGTAGGTCTTGTAATTTTATGGCCCATAATGTGGCTTATTGGGCTTTTAACAACCAGATGTACGGATCTATTCCGATCGACTCTTTACCGGAGAACATTTTGTGTAATGACCGAGAGGACTAGTTTCTTTTATATATAACTACGCTTATTTTCAAAAAAAAAAAAAAAAAAGAGTGGGAGTGCTGAACATAAATATGGAATCTATAGCTTCTACTGGTGTATAGAAGTCAAGTGATGATTCCCTTCGAGCATAGCAAATAGAAGTAAATGGATGAGCTCTTGTTTATCTGACTAATTATTAGATCACTAAACACCATTTACAAGTAGCTAAGTGTTTTAAGGGGAAAAATACATTGAGGGGTGAGAACGGTAAAGAAATCCCATCTCGATGTAGATCATCTATTTAGAGGATCTTTAAATCACAATAAGATTATAACAATGGTTAAATGAGATAGCATATTGATGTCATGGAACATATAATATGCTCTATATAAGTCTGAGAGTGCAATTCTAAGTTCTAAGAGTGGATTCAACGAAGAATTAATAAGTAGGAATTTACTTGGTAAATTTGGTTCACTTATTGGAAGCTCAGCATATAGATCCATGGTCCCCATTCTAGTTGAGAACATTCTGCTTGTACGACTCATTAATTCATTCGTGATTGATCAATTATAATTCTAAAGTTAGACTATGTCTAATTTTATGAATTTTCACGAAGCAGGGGTGAAATTGTAAAGAAAAGAGTTTCTAGGTTTATTTATTTATTAATGGACTTTATATGTCTAATTAATAATTAAATTAAATGACAATATTATGTAATAATCTATTTTAGTTATTAAATAATTAGTTTTGGCATTTAAAAGGTTAGAATTGGAAAATTGGCGTTTTTGAGAAAATAGAAATAAAACTGCAAAATTAAGTGGGGCCCACTACAACACCATGGCCGACCACTTATTGTGGATTTTCAAATTAATATTTTTATTATTTTAATGTCAAATAATTCCTAACCTAAACCTAGTCGTTGCCTATAAATAGAAAGTGATGGCTCAGTCAAATCACAAGTTTTCACAAGCCTTTCTGATAGAAATTTCTCTCTTCAGAAAAACTGAGCCTTCCCCACTTTCTATACCTGGCCAAAATCTCTCTTCTCTTGTCCCTTCATCAATTTCGAACCCTAGTGAGAGAGTAAGTGCCCACACACAGCAAGCAGTAACTCAATCATAGATTGGAAGACTGTGAAGGATCAAACTTGAAGAAGAAGGACATTCGGGCTCAGTTCTTGATTATACTCTGCTACAGAAAGGATACAAGGGTTAGAGATCTGAGTGGAATGAGACATTAATTCCGCTGCATCAATGTAAGGTTTTCTTAACTTTATATGTGTTTAATTTATCGATTTAGAAAGTTCATAGTTAGGGTGTTTAAACAACATACTTGTGAGTAGATCTAAGATCCTGGTAAAATAAATTTCAACAACTGGCCTCATAGCCATGGTAATTGATTTACTTACAAGAAATTTGGACTTTAAAACGATTGTTTGTTTATTTTTTGGATGGTATCATGTTGTATTGAGTGTTATTTGATGATTGATTGGTGTTTGTAAATTTTCGTGAAAAATAATTGCGATACTGTTTCTGGAATTATTTTTATTGGATAGTATGGAAAAAAATTAAGCAAGTTACTTTTTTAAAGAACTCAATTTCGATTTAATTTGAATTAGTTATGATTTTTTGAAGATTCGAAAAAATCGGAGTTGTGCTGAAATTTTCCTGCGATCGCGAAATTGTCCGTACAGCTCACAATTTTTTCGTTTTTCTTCGTTTTTTCATGCTTTTTCATGGAATTAACTTCTGATTTTTTTGTGTAGTTTTGTATTTATAGATTTACTATTCCTAATTCAACTCTAATTATCATAATGAATTAATTTAATATTTTTTGAATTTAATTCATGATAATAGTGTAATTTGAATTTGAAATTAGTAAATATCTATCTTTTTGCTTGATTATCTATCCTATTTTTAAATTTGATTATATCTTATCTTATTTTTAAATTTAAGGTCAGATTTTTAAATATTTTTAAACTAATTTTTTTTTTTAAATAATTTGACCTTATTTAAATTTAAACTAAGATAACTATAATCATGTAATTTTAAATGGATGTAAGATATTTTGCTAACTTTTAAATTTTGTTATTTTATTTATTCAAATTAAATTTAAAATCTGAAAAAGATATTTAATTTATCTTTTCTAATTTTTATTTAATTTTTTATTTATAAAATAACATTTAATTTTTAAAAAGTAGTTAGCAAGTTTTCGAAATGATATTTAGGTTGGTTGAAACCTAATTTTTCAAAATTGTAGGTTTGGTTTTAAATATTTATTTTTTATAATTTCGAAATTTAAATAAATATTTCCTTTTATTTTAAAAAATAATTACATTTTTTTAAATTTTTTTCAAAAATTAAATTTTATTTTTTATTTTTTTATTTAAATATTTATTTTCGAAATTTATTTATTTAAAATTAAATAAATCCTACTTCCAACTATCCAGCTAACCTTGTTGCAGGAGTATATGGTTTTAGCTTGTGTGTAAGTTTTCAAAACCTATTATTACTTGATTGCAAATAGCCATGGTTACTTTTTGCCAGATCTAATGATCTGATGGCTCCCTTGGTCAAGTTAATAATTTGTAACAGGTAAATTTTACAATCTTCTTTCATCTGTGTATGACCTAGCAACATGATAGGATCCATCCAAGTGTGTACCTGTGTGAGCCTATGTGTTTATTTTATTATATAGATGCATATAGGTTGTTGCTAAATAAAATGTCACACCATGATAGATTTTATTTAGGTCCATTTAGTTTTTGGACCTATTCAATTAATAACAGTTATTTATTTTAAGGTTAAATTCCTCTCTTTTGGGCCTTGTGTGAGAGTTGGGAGCCATAGAAGTGGGTACGACATACTGAATCCAGCACCCCCTCACATGAACTACCCCAATTGTGAAGGCCCATTTGCCTGATTTGAATAACTGTACTAGGTTAATTATATTAGTTTGACCTAATAAAATTGAATTAGCAACATAATTAACTTTTAAAATATATGAAATTTATTTTCATTTTAATATTTTAAAGTTAATTTTAAGAAAAACACTTTTAGTTTTAGATATTATTTCTAGACAAACTATTTGTATTTTTCTTGTATTTAATTAAATAAAGAATTTTAACTAACTAAGATTCTTTCTGGAGCTTATTTAATTAAATATTCCTATTTAAGTTATAAATTAGTTGTATCAACTGATTTTTCTTATCTAACTTAAATTTGAATATTTTATTTAAATTTAAATTAAGTTGAGGAATCCTAGGCATTAGTTATTAAAGATTCTTAAGATATTTTTTAAGTTAATATCTTTTCGAATATTAACTTAAAATGAAATATTTTAGATATTTTTTAGGTTAATATCTTTTCGAATATTAACTTAAAAAGATATCTTCAAATTAAGTGGTTACAACTTAATTTTTGATATTTAATTAAATCTAAATTTGAAATTATTTAAGTTTTAGATTTTTTCTATATAACTTAAATTAGATATTTTTCAAATTTTTGAAAGATACTTAGTCAAATAAGATATTTTCTAGATAGTAATTTTTAGACTACTTATTATTTCTAATATTTAAATAGGAAAATAATATACTTTGTGAAATTAATTATTTAAATAATTAATTTTGGTACAATTTTATTAAGTAAATTTTTCCTAGTATTAAATAGAAATTAATAATTAAGCCTTCTCTACACTTAATTATTTATTTCTTGAATTTAATACATTTAATTAACTTGAAAAATTTAAATATCTAAGTTGATTTTCATCATGATACTTAAATATTTATTTTTCATGACACTTAATTAAATAGAAAATTATTTTTAGGTTGAAATTTAATTTTTCAACTTATATTTACATAATTTTCAATATATATTTTTCTTTATTTTATTAATCAATTTCGAAAAATTGCATTTTAATTATGCAATATTTTCGAATTTTTGTCTTGAAAAATAGATTGAGTTGTAAATTAATTATTTATTTTAATTAATTCTTGGACCAACTCAAATCAATAATTTTTTTATTTAATTGATTAACTTAAAATAAATGAATTTAATATATATATATTATTAGAAATTGAATTAACTAGTCAAAAGAAAATCTAGATGGGTGATATTTTTGCTTGAAGTATTTCTTTTCTAATTTTTATTATTTTTTGAAATTTGTACATATTTTTTTTTTAATATATACTTAATTTTCGAATTCAATAATTATATTCTCAAAGGAAATTTTTAAGTTGCTAATTAATCTAATTTAATTCAAATTAAATTAATTTCCTTAATATTTATATTTAAGATTATTACTAAGATGGAAATAATTAATTTTATTTCAATCACCATCTAAGTGTAATTTTATAAATATTATATTAAATTCTTATTTTTGAATTTCAATTCTAAATTTTGAATTTAATGAGAATTTACTTATTAGAATAATAAAGAAAATACATTTTAAAGAATGAGCTTTATTATTATTAATATATTTGATCTCCATTGTGGGTTTTACACCGCGTTTGTTTTAGTGAGTTATCCTCCCTAATGGAGGAACGTTGATTAGCAATTTCGCACCGTTTAATCTCGAATGATAAGTAGTTTGTAAGTGTTTTATATGGTATAGATCACCCTAATGGTGGCGACCATATTTGACTTACAAATTGCGAAACAATAGTAGAAGCTCATAAGATAGAATAGCCTTGACTCTCGCCTAAACGGGACAACGCTGGATTCCAATCTTGATCGAATAAAAGGTTGCTAGAATGTTTAACATTTTAGATGAGCTGACAACTCTATTCAATGGATGGTAGCTTTGACTCTCGCCTAAACGGGACATTGATATCAGTTTGTTGAAAAACCTTGGAAATTATTTAGGATTGAATTTTTTAAGTATTTTCTCATATCATTCCTACTTGCTATGTGCTTATAATTTCTGAATTGATTTTGTGTTAAACCATTATTAATTTCTATTTGTTGATTTCTATTATTTTGTAGTATCCTGTATTATCAAAATGAATCCCATGTTATCACTGTTGACTGAAAATAAGCTGAATGGATCTAACTTTAATAAGTGGAATGAGAACATTAATATTGCTCTCATAGGAGAAAGTGCCTTGTTTGTTTTAACTGATCCATCACCTGAAGTGCCTGGGGACAATGCATCCAAAGCTGTGAAAGAAAAGTATGAGCGTTGGCAGAAAGCAATTGACAAAGCTCTATACTTTATGCTTTCTAGCATGGTTGACACCCTCAAAACTCGGTTTTCTAAAACCGAGAAGGCTGCTGAAGTTATGACGAAGTTAAATGAGCTATTCGGTAAGGCATCACTTCAGTCACGCTTTGACACGACTAAGAAGTACATTAATGCACGGATGGAACCTCATCAAAACGTGCGTGACCATGTTCTCCTTATGTCAAGTTATTTCCAAGAAGCCCATGATCATGGTGCTGAAATGGATAGTGCTACTGAAGTAAGTCTTATCTTGAATAGCCTAACTCCAGCATTTCTACCATACACTTCAAATTATGTCATGAATAAGAAGGAAATTGACTTTCATGAAATAGTCAATGACCTTCAAACTTATGAAAATTTGATTGGAAGACCCAAGAAGAAAGGGAGTAAACCTCACAATCCTGGGAATGGTAATGGGACGATAAAACCTGAAGCAAATGTTGCCTCTGCTTCGAAGCCCAAATCGAAGAAGAAGTGGAAGAACACCAAGAAGCGAACAAAAGCCATGAAGAATAAAAAGGTTGTTCCTTCTGGTGATGCTACACTTAATGGAAAGTGTTTCTACTGCAATGAGAAAGGTCATTGGAAACCCCAGTGTCCTAAACTTCTTGCAAAGAAACAAGGTATTTCTATTTATAAACTTTAAGAGTTTTAGTGAATTGTTATCCAATTGGATTTATGATTCTGGACTAACTTTGTTTATTTGTTTTCTTCTTCTTATAGGCCAAGCTACTTGAACTCAGATGAGTTGGATCAGAAAGCTGGACCAAAGGGTGAAATCGTCCAGATGAAGATGAAGCTCTTCAATTTATTTTTGAATTAATTGTTTTAGTTTAAAGACAATTTGGATTTCAAATTTTAGTTAGGGATATTTATCCATGTTTTTCTCATATTGTTGCAATACATTTTTTATTTTATTATTAATAAAGTATTCTTTATTTTCGAAATCATCATTGCAAATATGAGATTGAGCTTCATTCATTTTATCTTCATCAACAATTACCACATTATATTTGTATGTTTGTATGTGTAAGTGTTTTTATTATTGATGCAAATTCTATTATATTTACAACTCTTCGTAGAGTTATAATAAATAAACACTAGAAACTATTTCTATGTTTATCAATAATTGTTAATTCTCATACAATTATTAAGAATTTGTTTAATAAAAGGATCTTTTGATCTGATAGGGGTGGAGAAAAGTTAAGAAAACTATTCAGTTCAACGATCTTTTATATCTAATGAACTCTGGATAGTATTCAACTCCACATAAACTCTATCACACTAAGAGAATCATGATCTTTACAACCTTTAAGGGTGGATCATAATCTCTATATACTTAGGGGTGGAGGTTATCCACAAGTACCCTATATGTATATTCTTAGGGGTGGAGCATATTCCACAATTCCCTATGTAACACATATCTTCTTTAAACATGGAAGTAATATAATGAGTCAGCTATTATCAATATAAATTCTTGATCTTGATTGTATGTTCCATTTTGATTTTACTGTTGTAAGTAAAAGTTTGATACCTTTGAAAGTTCTTTGTTAAAGTTTCACACTACCTTAATTGAGTGGGAGAATTTTAAAATTCTATACCCATCTTCATTAGGTTGAACTTGTGATAGGTACTTAAGAACTCTACTGAAAAGCAAATCTAACTATTCACATGGATAGGTATAACTTATCAGAATTATGAGAATAAGATAAAGAACTCTAGTTCAGTCCATTCGAATAACTTGAACCAAGAATTCTTAATCCTCATAAAATTTGATGGCATCTTAATTTTGATTACTTTATCTCTGGCATGTATTTTTCAATTCAAATACTAGTCTGCTATGTTGATGACTTAGTCTTAACTTAAAGTTTTAGACTAATACAAAAGTCACAACTAGGTAACTCTCTAAACAATCAGAGGTTAAAAGTATTATTTAACCAGACATCTACTATTGAGTGGGAGCTATCTGAGATGTAATCAAATAGGGAACATTAGAAGATAGTCAAGAAAGATTTATGAAAGTGATCTATATGATAGATATTAAGGAACTGTGTATCAGTTGTCCTTGTATCTCACCATCTAATTCTCGAAACCTATGAGATGGTATTTACTTTGGGGGTGGAGGAATTATTGTATAATAATTCAAGCTCTACCAGAGAAGAATTATAACTTTGTGTATTCGAAATCCAAGAAAGTTATATCACTGAAGAAAAGTCTACACTGTATTATCTCAATTACATATTTTAAAATATGAGAGATATGTCTTCTGTTTATTCAGATGTACTTTTAAAAACAGTAAAGATTTCAGTATCCCTTGATGAGTAAAGCATATAGTAAAGGATGTTTCATAAGTATTTATGAACTAGTTTCCAGAAGTTTGGGTGGATTCAAATATACTACACTTGATCTGAAGATCAAGACATCAGATTGATCTATTTGCACAGTTTGTTTTATATTAGTGCAAGTGGGAGTTTGTTGGGTTTTATGCCCTAAATAAAACTCTTTACAATCTGATTAGTTATCAATATAAGAAATTTGAAGTGATTGATGTTTGCATGAATTCTACATGCTAATGGTTTAAATATATTTATTACATTTACACACAAAATCAGTTAAATCCAGATCATATGTTTATTTACAATTACAGTATCGTCAACACAGTGGAATGTGATTGTGATCATATGAATCAAAAGATTTGGTCCTTGTTTGATCAGTGTTATTGGGTTTACACTAATGTGATAATCAGCGATGATGTATACTTACACTTGGAGTAAGTGTTATGTTCTTTCCAGGACATTAGTAAAGTATACTAGTTTCGAATGTATGGAGTTCTGGACCGATATTGCAACTAAGTTAAGATATTACAAACTTACCGTTATACATATCTTTCCAAGTCAATATCAGTGGTTGATCTTAAGATTAAAAGAATCTAAATCCTGATATGCTTAGGCTCAACTCAGGAGTGCTATTCATGTTTTTTGATTTATTAGTTAAGCCTACTTTTAGGTCAGGGTGATACGTATATTTTGGGAACATGATAGTATGATTGAGTGGGAGTGCTGAACTAAATATGGAATCTATAGCTTCTACTGGTGTATAGAAGTCAAGTGATGATTCCCTTCGAGCATAGCAAATAGAAGTAAATGGATGAGCTCTTGTTTATCTGACTAATTATTAGATCACTAAACACCATTTACAAGTAGCTAAGTGTTTGAAGGGGCAAAATACATTGAGGGGTGAGAACGGTAAAGAAATCCCATCTCGATGTAGATCATCTATTTAGAGGATCTTTAAATCACAATAAGATTATAACAATGGTTAAATGAGATAGCATATTGATGTCATGGAACATATAATATGCTCTATATAAGTCTGAGACTGCAATTCTAAGTTCTAAGAGTGGATTCAACGAAGAATTAATAAGTAGGAATTTACTTGGTAAATTTGGTTCACTTATTGGAAGCTCAGCATATAGATCCATGGTCCCCATTCTAGTTGAGAACATTCTGCTTGTAAGACTCATTAATTGATTCGTGATTGATCAATTATAATTCTAAAGTTAGACTATGTCTAATTTTATGAATTTTCACTAAGCAGGGGTGAAATTGTAAAGAAAAGAGTTTCTAGGTTTATTTATTTATTAATGGACTTTATATGTCTAATTAATAATTAAATTAAATGACAATGTTATTTAATAATCAATTTTAGTTATTAAATAATTAGTTTTGGCATTTAAAAGGTTAGAATTGGAAAATTGGCGTTTTTGAGAAAATAGAAATAAAATTTGATAAAACTGCAAAATTAAGTGGGGCCCACTACAACACCATGGCCGGCCACTTATTGTGGATTTTCAAATTAATATTTTTATTATTTTAATGCCAAATAATTCCTAACCTAAACCTAGTAGTTGCCTATAAATAGAAAGTGATGGCTCATTCAAATCACAAGTTTTCACAAGCCTTTCTGACAGAAATTTCTCTCTTCAGAAAAACTGAGCCTTCCCCACTTTCTATACCTGGGCGAAATCCCTCTTCTCTTTTCCCTTCATCAATTTCGAACCCTAGTGAGAGAGTAAGTGCCCACACACAGCAAGCAGTAACTCAATCATAGATTGGAAGACTGTGAAGGATCAAACTTGAAGAAGAAGGACATTCGGGCTCAGATCTTGATTATACTTTGCTACAAAAAGGATACAAGGGTTAGAGATCTGAGTGGAAGGAGACATTAATTCCGCTGCATCAATGTAAGGTTTTCTTAACTTTATATGTGTTTAATTTATCGTTTTAGAAAGTTCATATTTAGGGTGTTTAAACAACATACTTGTGGGTAGATCTAAGATCCTAGTAAAATAAATTCCAACAGTAGAGTGTAACGGTAATCTAATCCCTTTACAGTGTAGATCATTCATATAGAGGATCATTGATCAAATTAGGATTATAACAATGGATAACTAATGATGTGTCTATATGGTGGAACATATAGAGCCTTCTATATACTGAGAGTGCAATTCTAAGTTCTATGCGTGGATTCAACGAAGAATTAATAAGTTAGTGAATTTTAGTAATAAATTCTTGATCTACTTATTGGAAACTCGGTTATATAGACCCATGGTCCCCGCACTAGTTGAGATAATATTGCTTGTAAGACTCATATAATTGGTTTTGATTAATCAATTATAATTCTCAAATTAGACTATGTCTATTTGTGAATTTTTCACTAAGTAAGGGCGAAATTGAAAGAAAGATTTTTAGGGGCATATTTGTTAATTATGATACTTTGTATGGTTCAAGTAATAAATATGATAAATGACAATATTATTTAATAATTATTTATAGTTATTAAATAGTTAGAATTGGCATTTAAATGGTTGAATTAGAAAATTGGCGTTTTTGAGAAAATTAGATGCAGAAAAGATAAAACTGCAAAATTGCAAAAAGTGAGGCCCAAATCCACTATGCATGGCCGACCACTTTTGTAGGGAATTTAAATTGATATTTTAATTATTTTAATGCCAAATAATTCAAACCTAACCCTAGTGGAATGCTATAAATAGATAGTGAAGGCTTCAGAAAAATTACACTTCTGATTCAAAAAAACTTGAGCCTCTCTCTCTCCCTATCTTTGGCCAACCTCTTCTCCTCTTTATTCTTCATTGAAATTTCGAAATTCTTAGTGTGAGAATAGTTCCCACACACAGGAAGTGATACCTCAACCATAGTGAGGAAGATCGTGAAGAAAGACTTTCAGCAAGAAGGAGTTTCAGCACTAAAGATTCAGATAAAGAGATCCAGGTTCAGATATTGATAATGCTGTGCTACAGAAAGGAATCAAGGGCTAGATATCTGAACGGAAGGAGTCATATTATTCCGCTGCACCCAATGTAAGGTTTACTAAACTTTATATGTGTTTATTTCATCTTTTTAGAAAGTTCATATTTAGGGTGTTAATCAACATACTTGTGAGTAGATCTAAGATCCTGGTAAAATAATTTCCAACAATAAACACTACAATCAACACTGCATCAAGCAGCCATGAAGAAATTAGTGTAAAATAAGTAAGAATAAAAATAATTAGGCACAATAAAAAACAAAGTTACCTGATTTTTGCCTTCAGAACAATTTTGTGACTAACTCTATCAAAATGCATCTTTAGAAGCTTGCTGTAGTCATTCATTTCAACTGCAAGGATTTGGTTGTTGTTTGGGAATTCTCCACATGCATGGAACAACGTAGGGAGTAGATCTTGCCACATCTTCATGAAGGCTGCTAAGTCTTTTTTAGGGAAAATGGTGGAATCACAATCATACACTGTTATTTTTCACAACTCGATGTCTACCTCAACAGCTACCCAATGTGAATTTGTTGGAAGATTCAACATAAAGTAAAGGTAATCATTTTTCCTCCATTTTGGGTAGAATTGGTCCTGTATAAATAGTACCATTAAAATAATGACAAACAACTGATTCAGTCGATAATATGACGATAACAACTAAACATAGCACGTAAAAACTCTTATTTCTATCAAGAACCTATCGAGATAGTTTCGATAAACAGTCGAGAATAACCATATTTGACGGCAACCCACAAAGGTTTAATATTATTAAGAACTCATCGAGAATCTATCGATAATAACTAAAATTGTAGCAAGAAAAATTTCTTAATCCTATCAAGAACCTATCGAGATACATTCAATAATCATCAAAATTAACCCAAATTTTGTTGAAAACTCATCGAGAATCTATCCATAACAACTAAACATTATTGTAAGAAAAAATTTCTTATTCCTATCGAGAACCTATCGAGAAACTTTTGATAATCAGTCGAGAATAGGGAAATTTGATGGCAACTCACACAAGACTACATATTATCGAGAACTCATCGACAATCTATCGATAACAACAAAACATGACAGCAAGAGCCAAATAATGGTACCTTAACACCTCTGCAGTAGTTGAGGACATCATCTTCCCATTTGAAGTCGGCCTTGGGACCCTTGTGTGTTTTCCAAGCGCCATGGATAATCCCAACCACATAGGTGGAAAGAATGATATCTCTCTATGGAAACATTTCTAGAAAGAAGTGGCATCGCCTCCTAAGCATATGGACACATGCATCTACATGCTCCATATAATGATACAAATGAGCAGTTACAATAGTAAATTAAATAAACTAAAATTATATTATAATAATAAAAGAATATATGTTTACTTACAGAATCTTCAATCCAATCCTGTCGTGTCAACATCTTCGTAAACCATATAGGACCGTAATCACCAATCTTCACGTCCCGAAGACGATGGTTGGGGATACTCCCACACAATTACCTACAAAAACTTTCCAACAGCCTATCATCTGGTGGGATGAGAGTATCAAAGGCGTAGACGACTTGAGTTTTTTCTTCATTTAAGTATAGTCTTTAAACCATGTAGGAGGCGTGTTCCTCCTCTTGCGAAACTGAATATCTTCTAGTGGTCTCTCTAAGGGTTGTACCTCACCCTGTGACTGGCTCTCAACTATGGAAATATTGGTGGCACCCCCTAGAGTAGAAGTATTCTCAGCAACATAAGGATCATAGTCGTCAAGCATTACGTCAACATCTTCCATAAGAGGCGATTGAGGACATGCATCTGCTCCTGACCTATTATGTATTGTACTCAAAATGACCCTGAGTTGCTCCATAATAAGGTTCTGACCATCCTTCAGTTCTAGGTGGCTAGCTTGGTATGCATCCTTCAGCTGGGCCTGACAAGTGGAAAGACACTTATGCTCAGCCTCGATCCTGTCTAACCTCTGTACCGAATCTTGGAACTCCACACGATCGAGGCCTGAAGAAAATGGAATAGTAGCATATTTGATATGTTATGCGACTTTTTCTGCATGGCTTTGAAAAACACTAGGGTCCTGGGCATCATATTCAGGATGGGTCTCGTTGACACCCATCTTAATCACTATTTCAACATCATTGTAAGTGATTGTTCTGGCATACGCTTCTTCATTAGAGCGAGAAAGTAACACTCTTAAAACAATCAGTTGCCGTTGAAAAAAACATGTTAGAATCATTTCGCAAACAAAAAAAAAAAATAAACAGAATACAACAGAGAGAAAAAAATCCAACTTATTAATGATATCAATAAAATATAAATAATACAATAATAATAGAAAAAATCATACCCTTTTAGAAAATATTGAAGCAAGTATTTTCTTTGGAATGTCATAACTTCCATCAATATCCTTACTGCTCCAGCTAAGCATTCTGGAATCTTGTATCCCATGATTAACAACGAACTTCTTTCCAACTTCTAAAATTGCCTCGTAGGCCCAATATTGTATTGTTGTAGCCATAAATTGTGTACCCCGCCGACTCAGTGACTTCCTTCTTATTTAACTTAGCCTTCATTTTAACCATGTCTTTCTGAATAGAATACATAAGCCTTCATTTTAGCCTTCATTTTAACCCTAGCTTGTAAACTTCCTTGGCAATCTCACAGTTCGAGAATTGGGCATTAAGATGTTCCATCTTCACATTCCAAGATTTGTTGAAATAAAGGTTCAACAACCGGTCGTTTCCCAAGTGAGCATTTTTCTCCTCAATGGATGGTCCTTGCATGAAATTCAACCTGGTTATGAGAGCTAACTCAACCATGCCAAATCTTGCCTCGTTTCTTCCAATGTAAAACCATACTGGGTTCCCTTCATTATTTCAATTAATCCTTCACATTTTTTAAACTTTTGGACGATTGAAGTGAATTTCTACTCCCTCTATATCTCACACGACCTGAAAAGTGGGCTGAAGTGGGAATAATAAGCTCTGGAGCCATCTGTAAAAGATAAACAATACAATAATTAAAAAAAAACGTAAGAGAAAACATGATAATAAATGCTAAATCCTATCAAGAACCTGCCGAGAACCCATCAATAATTAGTAAATACTGACCAAACATGACAACTAAAAGACTAATTAATACTATCGAGAACCTATCGACAGTATATCAATAATCAAGCATACATAAATTAAAATAAATTAACATTAGTTTCCATAACCTTTGAACAACTCCAATCAATACTTATAGAGAACCTGCCGAGAACCCATCGATAATCAGTAAACGTAGGGCCAAACATGACAACTAAAAGACTAATTAATACTATCGAGAACCTATCGATAATGTCGATAATCAATCATACATAAATTAAAAGAAATTATCATTAATTTCTATAATCTTTGAACAACTGCAATCAATACTTATAGAGAACCTACCGAGAACCCATCGATAATCAGTAAATGTAGGGCCAAACATGACAACTAAAAGACTAATTAATACTATCGAGAACTTATTGACAATATGTTGATAATCAAGCATACATAAATTAAAAGAAGTTATCATTAATTTTCATAACTTTTGAACAACTACAATCAATATTTATAGAGGACCTGCTTAGAACCCATCAATAATCAGTAAATATAGGGCCAAACATGACAACTAAAAGACTAATTAATGCTATCGATAATGTATCGACAAGACGTTGATAATAAAGCATACATAAATTAAAAGAAAGTATCATTCATTTCCAAAACTTTTGAGCAATTGCAATCAATATTTATAAAGAACCTGCAGAGAACGCATTGATAATCAGTAAACGTAGGGCCAAACATGTCAACTAAAAGACTAATTAAATACTATTGAGAATATGTATTTCAATACAAATAATATATAATCGATCTAAATTAACCACAGAAAAACTAACAATAAACTTTTTTTTAAACAGCACATTGCCGATAACCTATCAAGAATCTTTCGATAAATAATCGAGAATATGCATTATTTTTATTTTCCTCAACTACCGCCACACTAGATTGAAAAACACCATAACCACCATATAAAACTGACCATAAATTAAGAAAAATTTATCAAAATGAAGTGTATTTCAACACAAATAATATATAATCGATCTAACCACAAAAAAACTAACAATAAACTTTTTTTTAACCACACATTTGTTGGAAATTATTTTACCAGGATCTTAGATATACTCACAAGTATGTTGATTAACACCCTAAATATGAACTTTCTAAAACGATGAAATAAACACATATAAAGTTTAGGAAACCTTACATTGGGTGCAGCGGAATAATATGACTCCTTCCGTTCAGATATCTAGCCCTTGATTCCTTTTTGTAGCAGAGCATTATCAATATCTGAACCTGGATCTCTTTCTCTTATTCTTCAGTGCTGAAACTCCTTCTTGCTGAAAGTCTTTCTTCACGATCTTCCTCACTATGGTTGAGGTATCACTTGCTGTGTGTGGGCACTACTCTAACACTAAGAATTTCGAAATTCAAGAGGGAAGAGAAAGAAGAAGTGGCGGCTAAAGATAGGGAGAGAGAAAGGCTCAGGTTTTCTCTGAAGGAAAAAGTAGAAAATTTAAGTGTAAATTTCCTGAAGCCTTCACTATCTATTTATAGCATCCCACTAGGGTTAGGTTTGAATTATTTGGCATTAAAATAATGAAAATATTAGTTTAAATTCCCTACAAAAGTTGCTGGCCATGCATAGTGGATTTGGGCCTCACTTTTTGCAATTTTGCAGTTTTATCTTTTCTGCATCTGATTTTCTCAAAAACGCCAATTTTCAAATTCAACCATTTAAATGTCAATTCTAACTATTTAATAACTATAACTAATTATTAAATAATATTCTCATTTGTCATATTTATTAATCGAACCATACAAAGTATCATAATTAACAAATATGCCCCTAATAACTCTTTCTTTACAATTTTGCCTTTACTTAGTGAAAAATTCACAAATAGACATAGTCTAATTTGAGAATTATAATTGATTAATCAAAACAAATTACATGAGTCGTACAAGCAATATTATCTCAACTAGTGCGGGGACCATGGGTCTATATAACCGAGCTTCCAATAAGTAGATCAAGAATTTATTACTAAAATTCACTAACTTATTAATTCTTCGTTGAATCCACGCATAGAACTTAGAATTGCACTCTCAGTATATAGAATGCTCTATATGTTCCACCATATAGACACATCATTAGTTATCCATTGTTATAATCCAAATTTGATCAATGATCCTCTATATGAATGATCTACACTGTAAAGGGATTACATTACCGTTACACCCTATAATGTATTTAATCCTTAAAACACTTAACCCCGTATAAATGATATTTCAGCTTATGTGAAATGAGATCTCCACCATTTATTTTCGTTTGGTCAAGCTTGAAGGAGATCATCCTTTACTTACTATTCGCCAGATAGAAGCTATAGATTCCATGTTTATGTTAGCGCTCCCACTCAATTGCACTACCGTGTTCCCAAAATGTACGTATCACCCTGACCTAAAAGTAGGCTTAACTAACAAATCAAAGAATACGAATAGCCTCTCAAGATTGAGCCTAATCATAACAGGATTAAGATCATTTGATCTAGGATCAACTAGGCGATATTGACTTGAATAGATATTACAGTAAGTTTAATAAATCTAAGTCAAAGTTCAATATCGGCCCCTTCCGATGCATACTCCAAGCATCCAACCTGAGCTTTACTTTAACCAATGCTCTGGAAAGAACATAGCATTTCTCCAAATGCAAGTAAACTCTATTGTAGATTATCATATCAGTAAAACCCTGTGTCTGATAAATCTAGGAAACTTTATTCACATAGTCATGTTTACTTTCCAATGTGTTGAGAGCACAATAAACAGGATCAAGTATGTGAAAAGGGTTTCAGATGAATTTATACATTATGTACATATAATCATGAAATAAATCATGTGAACCATGCAACATTAAATGTTATTTCTGATCTATATTAATAAGTAAATCTGATTATATTGAAATGAGTTTTATTTAGGGCATAAAACCCAACAAACTCCCACTTGCACTAATATAAAACAAAAAGTGCGTTTCAAATAATCTCAACACCTTGATATACAAATCAAGTGTAGTAGTAGTAAACTCCTTGTAATAGGATCTAAAAGGTTGAATTAACCACAACCTTTCCTCCACTATTACTCTTCCTTAATCACAAAATCATTGATAATGTGAAATTCCTCTCTATATGTCTACTCTCTTGGGATACTGGATTCTATACATACCTTTGGCAACTACTTTTGGTTAATCAGGAAATTAACACTAGTAGTTTAGGCAATTTGGAATGGTGCCAAAAATGTATAGAACTTTCCTTAGACTGAATAAGTACCTTTCCTGCAACTTTAACATTCAGTCCCTTCCTGGTAGACCTAGAGACTTTTCCTTAGATAAATAAAATCTATGCCTAAGAAGTTGTGAAGCTTCTATAGATTGCTATTAGAAAGAAAATGCTTCAGCATCTTACGAACGTAAGTTGCTTGCATTAGAGTAAGTAATTACCAGGTATACCACAAGCCATAAGTTTAGATAAACTCAAACCTATAATACTAGGAACAGGAAGTTTTGTTAAGTCCATTGAATAGACTTATAAACGAAAATTTCCTTTTATGCCCTTGTAATAGAAAACTTTAGGTTATTCCATGTGAATGGATTAAACCATAGTTCTATTGGCTTTTCTTCTTAGTTTCTTATCTTGACAATCTATTACTTGTTTAAACTAACAATGGATTTTAATCACTAGTGTCTCCCAAGAAGGTGAGTTCCTAGAAACTCTCTCACTACGACAAGGTACCGTGAATTATGTCTAAGAAAACTAAATGGTATTAACCTCTTTGGTTGTGACAAGACAACAGAGGCAGTGGGATCATCATATGTCAAATAAGATGATAAAACACTTTTGGAATCAAGAAATAAATATCTCCTTTATTTGCTACTTTATTTTCAGACTTAGTCATTATCTTAGAAAAGTAGTATTTGTTTGAACAAACACTTTCTTATCTATTGACTATTGGATGGTCCACCCCTAATCACTTAGAATAGCTAACAAACCATGGTTAACAGTTCTAGCTTCTCTTAAGAATTTGATTAGGTCATCCATGAATCTAGTGATGATTTACATTAAGTATACAACCATTACATCATTCTGAAATTGTATTACCATAGAAGGAATTAGGCAACGACTAGTAACTAATCATCAACATGCAACTCGAAATTTCTGGGGAGGTAAGTTTGGATATAATTCAAAAATCAATTTAATGATATTTGAACTGCATATCTACTAACTATTTCTCCACCCCTATCAGTTCGCAAGATCTTTAACCACTTAACTTAATTGTTTTAACCATTGCTAGAAACTAATGAAATTTTTAAACATTTCAAATTTCTTTTGCATAAGGTAAAATCTAGAGTGATCGTTTAAAGAATACAACGAAAAACTCATATCTACCCCTGAATGTACATCCATCTGCGAATGAGATGAACTACTTTCAGTGGATATAGGCATATTAACTCTTTGCAGAGATTGATCTTGTCAAATCCACTATGAACAAGATAAAATGCCATAGATTAAAAAAAATGTGGTAGTGTCTTTTGATGACTTAGGTTTAGTTACATCAAAGAATTCTTAGAATAGTGCAAGTGGATCCTGGTCACAAAATACCTAACTCATATTCCATACAGTTTGAATCCATTAATAGAAGATGGATATTAAACCCTTGTGAAGGTGTAAATGTATTGCATCCTGGAATTAGAAATATAAGAAAATTTCTGTTTGGAATCTAAAATTAAAGTCAAAGACTTAAATTTTATACCAAATATAATGAGTAATTCTATCTTGGACCACCACTACTAATTTAATTCTAAGTCTGATTTGCCCATAAAGTAGGAGATCTCTAAGATTGAGGATTTATATCAATTAGGAATAGAATTTCGGGATTATAATCATATGCGTTATTTAATTTCTTAAGAGAAAATATAGAATGACATGAAATGATTTATAGACCATTCATCCAATGATATGTTATTGAGCTAATTCGAAATGAATAAGCTAAGAGGAATTAGGATAATTTCTTTTATAAATAAGAATCCAACGATGCTTCGATCAGCGAAAGTCAAAGTAATCTTATTATGTAATCTTCTTGTTTCATATTGTAAAAATACTAGTCTAAGGTGTCATCAATTGATGAACAGCTAGATGTTGCATATACAATATTTATCTTTCGAGATCTTAACACTATTATGTATGTCTAATGGTGAAAATCCACTAGGGATTTATCTCATTAGATAAACAAACCAAGTTAGACCAACAATGAAGATTCGAAATTAAACTACAACTTAATAACAGAAAATAACATGGTTCAATATAAATTCATATACAATTCAGAAATTATTAAACATATAGCAAGTAGGAATGACCAGTGAAAATACTAAAACATACAATCCTAAATAATTTCCAAGGTTTTCAACAAACTGATATCAGTGTCCCGTTTAGGCGAGAGTCAAAGCTATCATCCATTGAATAGAGTTGTCAGCTCATCTAAAATGTTAACATTCTAGCAACCTTTTATTCGATCAAGATTGGAATTCAGCGTTGTCCCGTTTAGGCGAGAGTCAAGGCAATTCTATCTTATGAGCTTCCACCATTATTTCGCAATTTGCAAGTCAAATATGGTCGCCACCATTAGGGTGATCCATACCATATAAAACACTTACAAACTACTTATCTTTCGAGATTAAACGGTGTGAAATTGCTAATGAACGTTCCTCCATTAGGGAGGATTACTCAATAAAACAAACGCGATGTAAAACAACCAATGGAGATCGAATATCTTAATATTAAACCTCATTATTTAAAGAGAGTTGTATTTTCTTTGATACTCTTTATTTAATCTATTTATTTTAAATATATATTTATTTAATTAAAATTTCCAATTTAGAATGAAAAATTCTAAATATAAATTTTAATTTAATATTTATAAATTTTACTTAGATGGATATGAAAATAACATGAATTATTCCATCTTAGTAATAATTTCCAATAAATATTCAGAAAAATATTCAATTTAAGTTGTTACAAAATTAATTTAAATTAATTTACAACTCAAATTTAATTTTCTATAAATATATATTGCATTTCAAAAAATTAAAGTATTCAAGGATACAATTTTCGAAAATGCATGTTAAAATAAAAAATTATTCTAATTTAATGTTGGCCCAAAATTAAGTAATAAAATTAATTTACAACAAAAAATATAATTTTCCTATTTAATTAAATATATATAAGGAAAATTTCAAATATTTAAGTATGATGATGAAAATCAACTTAAATATTAATTTTCTATTTAATTAAATACACTAGAAAAATACTTCAAGCAAAAATATCACCTATCTAGATTCCTTTGACTGATTAATTCAATTTCTAATAATATATTTTAATTCATTTATTTTAAATTAATCAATTAATGAAAAATCATTGATTTAAGTTGGTCCAAAATTAAAATAAATAATTTACAACATTAATCTATTTTTCAAATAAAATTCGAAATTCCAGCATTTAAGAAATACAATTTCGAAATTTGATTAATAAATAAAGAAAAAATATATTTTGAAAATTATTTAAATTTAGTTGAAAAAATAAATTTCAACTAAAAATAATTTTCTATTTAATTAAGTGTCATGAAAAAGAACTATTTAAGTATCATGATGAAAATCAACTTAGATATTTAATTTTCAAGTTAATTAAATGTATTAAATTCAAGAAATAAATAATTAAGTGTAGAGAAGGCTTAATTATTAATCTCTAGTTTAATACTAGGAAAAATATACTTAAAATAAATTGTACCAAAATATTTTTTAAATAATTAATTTCACAATGTATAATATTTTCCTATTTAATATTAGAAATAATAAGTAGTCTAGAAATAACTATCTAGAAAAATATCTTATTTGACTAAGTATCTTTTCCACAAAATTTGAAAAAATATCTAATTTAAGTTGTATTAGAAAAAATCTAGAACTTAAATATTTTCAAATTTAAATTTAATTAAATATCAAAAATTAAGTTGTAACCACTTAATTTGAAAATATTCCATTTTAAGTTAATATTCGAAAAGATATTAACTTAAAAAATATCTAAAGAATCTTAATAACCAATGCCTAAAATTTCTCAGCTTAATTTTGAAATTTTAAATCCAAAAGATATTCAGATTTAAGTTAGTTAGTTGTAGATAACTAAATATCAACTTAAATAGGAATGTTTAATGAAAAATTTAAATTAAGCTTCAGAAAGAATCTAGATGGTTATAATTCTATATTTAATTAAATAAAAGAAAATACATATAGTTTAGCTTAGAATATAAAATTCTTTAAACTATGGTTTTCTTAAATTAATTTCAAAATAAATGAAATTAATTATGTTGCTAATCAATTTTATTAGGTTAAACTAGTTTAATTAACCTAGTACAGTTATTGAAATCAGGCAAATGGGCCTTCACAATTGGGGTGGTTCATGTGAGGGGGTGCTAGGTTCAGTATGTCGTACCCACTTCTATGTCTCCCAACTCTCACACAAGGCCAAAAAGAGAGGAATTTAACCTTAAAATGAACAACTGTTATTAATTGAATAGGCCCAAAAACTAAATGGGCCTAAATAAAATCTATCAAGAACTATGACATTTTATTTAGCAAGAACAACCTATATGCATCTATAATGAAATTAAACACATAGGCTCACACAGGCACACTTTGGATGGTCCTATCATGTTGCTAGGTCATACACAGATGAAAGAAGATTGTAAATATACCTGTTACAAATTATTGACTTGACCAAGGGAGCCATCAGATCATTAGATCTGGCAAAAAGTTAACCATGGCTATTTGCAATCAAGCAATAATAGGTTTTGAAAACTTACAAACAAGCTAAAACACATACTCCTGCAACAAGGTTAGCTGGATAGTTGGATGAAGGATTTATTTAATTTTAAATAAATAATTTCGAAAAATAATTAAAAAAATAAAAAAATATATTTTCGAAAAAATAATAAAATAAAATAAAATTTAAATATTTTCGAAATTAATAAAAAAAATATTTAAAATTAAACCTACAATTTTGAAAAATTAGGTTTCAACCAACCTAAATATCATTTAAAAATTTGCCAACTACTTTTTAAAAATTTAATGTTATTTTATAAATAAAAATTAAATAAAAAATTAAAAAAGATAAATAAATATCTTTTTCACATTTTAAATGTAATTTAAATAAATAAAATAACAAAATTTAAAAGTTGGCAAAATATCTTACATCTATTTAAAATTACATGATTATAGTTATCTTATTTTAAATTAAATAAGGTCAAATTATTTAAAAAAAAAATTATTTAAAAAATTTAATATCTGACCTTAAATTCAAAAATAAGATAAGATATAATCAAAATTGAAAATAAGATAGATAATTAAGCAAAAAAGATAGATACTAACTATTTTTAAATTTAAATTACACTAATATCTAGAATTAAATTTAAAAAATATTTAATTAATTCATAATGATAATTAGAATTGAATTAGGAATAGTAAATGTATAAATACAGAACTACACAAAAAATCGGAAGTTAATTTCATAAAAAAGCATGAAAAAACGAAGAAAAACGAAAAAAATTGCAAACTGTACGGACAGTATGCCAAGCATACTGTCCATGGGCGCGCAAGGGGCTGCATGGGCGTGCAACCTCGGCGCAGGGGCTGCTAGCATCCTCTCCGCGCGCGCACGTGCCCTGTTGCTCATCCCCGATTTTTCGAAACTTCAAAAAATCATAACTAATTCAAATTAAATCGAAATTGAGTTCTGTAAAAAAGTAACTTGCTTAATTTTTTCCATACTATCTAATAAAAATAATTTCAGAAACAGATATTCAATTATGTTTCACGAAAATTCACAAACATCAATCAATCATCAAATAACACTCAATACAACATGATACCATCCAAAACATCAAACAATCGTTTTAAAGTCCAAATTTCTTGCAAGCAAATCAATTACCATGGCTATGAGGCGAGTTGTTGGAAATTGTTTTACCAGGATCTTAGATCTACTCACAAGTATGTTGATTAACACCCTAAATATGAACTTTCTAAAACGATGAAATAAACACATATAAAGTTTAGGAAACCTTACATTGGGTGTAGCGAAATAATATGACTCCTTCCGTTCAGATATCTAGCCCTTGATTCCTTTCTGTAGCAGAGCATTATCAATATCTGAACCTGGATCTCTTTCTCTGATTCTTCAGTGCTGAAACTCCTTCTTGCTGAAAGTCTTTCTTCACGATCTTCCTCAATATGGTTGAGGTATCACTTGCTGTGTGTGGGCACTAATCTAACACTAAGAATTTCGAAATTCAAGAGGGAAGAGAAAGAAGAAGTGGCGGCTAAAGATAGGGAGAGAGAAAGGCTCAGGTTTTTCTCTGAAGGAAAAATAGAAAATTTAAGTGTAAATTTCATGAAGCCTTCACTATCTATTTATAGCATTCCACCAAGGTTAGGTTTGAATTATTTGGCATTAAAATAATGAAAATATCAGTTTAAATTCCCTACAAAAGTGGCCGGCCATGCATAGTGGATTTGGGCCTCACTTTTTGCAATTTTGCAGTTTTATCTTTTCTGCATCTGATTTTCTCAAAAACCCCAATTTTCAAATTCAACCATTTAAATGCCGATTCTAACTATTTAATAGCTATAAATAATTATTAAATAATATTGTCATTTATCATATTTATTAATTGAACCATACAAAGTATCATAATTAACAAATATGCCCCTAATAACTCTTTCTTTACAAGTTCGCCCTTACTTAGTGAAAAATTCACAAATAGACATAGTCTAATTTGAGAATTATAATTGATTAATCAAAACCAATTACATGAGTCTTACAAGCAATATTATCTCAACTAGTGCAGGGACCATGGGTCTATATAACCGAGCTTCCAATAAGTAGATCAAGAATTTATTACTAAAATTCACTAACTTATTAATTCTTCGTTTAATCCACGCATAGAACTTAGAATTACACTCTCAGTATATAGAATGCTCTATATGTTCCACCATATAGACACATCATTAGTTATCCATTGTTATAATCCTAATTTGATCAATGATCCTCTATATGAATGATCTACACTGTAAAGGGATTAGATTACCGTTACACCCTACAATGTATTTAATCCTTAAAACACTTAACCCCGTATAAATGATATTTCAGCTTATGTGAAATGAGATCTCCACCATTTATTTTCGTTTGGTCAAGCTCGAAGGAGATCATCCTTTACTTACTATTCGCCAAATAGAAGCTATAGATTCTATGTTTATGTTAGCGCTCCCACTCAATTGCACTACCGTGTTCCCAAAATGTACGTATCACCCTGACCTAAAAGTAGGCTTAACTAACAAATCAAAGAACACGAATAGCCTCTCGAGATTGAGCCTAATCATAACAGGATTAAGATCATTTGATCTAGGATCAACTAGGCGATATTGACTTGAATAGATATTACGGTAAGTTTAATAAATCTAAGTCAAAGTTCAATATCGCTCCCTTCCGATGCATACTCCATGCATCCAACCTGAGCTTTACTTTAACCAATGCTCTGGAAAGAACATAGCATTTCTCCAAATGCAAGTAAACTCTGTTGTAGATTATCATATCAGTAAAACCTTGTGTCTGATAAATCTAGGAAACTTTATTCACATAGTCATGTTTACTATCCAATGTGTTGACAGCACAATAAACAGGATCAAGTATGTGAAAAGGGTTTCAGATGAATTTATATATTATGTACATATAATCATGAAATAAATCATGTGAACCATGCAACATTAAATGTTATTTCTAATCTATATTAATAAGTAAATCTGATTATATTGTAATGAGTTTTATTTAGGTCATAAAACCCAACAACATTGTTGATAACCTATCGAGAATCATTCGATAAATAATCGAGAACATACATCATTTTTATTTTCCTCAACCACCACCACACTAGATTAGAAAACACCATAACTACAATATAAAACCGACCATAAATTAAGAGAAATTCATCAAAATAAAGTGCATTTCAACACAAATAATATATAATCGCTCTAAATTAACCACAAAAAAAACTAACAAACTTTTTTTAACAAAACCTTGTCGATAATCTATCGAGAATCTTTCGATAAATAATCGAGAGCATACACCATATTTACTTTTCTGAACCACCACCACACTAGATTAGAAAACACCATAACCACCATATAAAACCGACCACAAATTAAGAAAACTTCATTAAAATGAAGTTTATTTCAACACAAATGATATATAATCGCTCTAAATTAACCACGAAAAAACTAGCAACAATTTTTTTTAACAATACCTTGCGTGGATGGCAAAAGATCGGCGTGGACGAAAGATTTTCCAATCGTTGGTGGACGGCAACCCACAAAGATAATTGGTGGACAGAAACCCACGAAGATTGTTCTTCGTTCTTCGCGCGGGTGGCTAGATGCCTACGTTGGGGTTAGACGAGTTGGTGGGAATCATGAATTTGGTTAAAATGTGGGCGGAGGGGGCTACAACACACGAGTGGTGGCTGGGGGAGGCGATCGGGGTTGGTAGTGGGCGGAGGGGGCTCAATAAAGGGAGCGGGTGTTATGTTAGGGTTGGGATAGAGAATTTTATTTTAGGTTTATTTATGTTTTATAAATAAAGTAATAATAAGGGTATTTTGGGTAAAGTGAGAAGTTTTTTTTTATTTTTTTGAAGGAAAATGGTAAACTTTATTAGAATGAACGTTCAACCATTACAATAGATAAAAGATCAGTAGGAGCAGTACTCTCACTGAAAATACGATCTGAATACAAACAAGAGCTACGAGCAAGACAGTGTGCAGCTTTGTTTACAGAACGTTTAACAAAATTAATAGTGACTAAAGGTAAGGAAGCCAACAATGTACGACAAACAGACACATGTTGACCAAAAGGAGATGGAATGAATACCGAACCTCGAACTGCTTGAACAACAACCAAAGAATCCGTCTCAACATCAACCCGACCCCATTGGTGTCTCTTTATCCAACTCAGAGCCTCCTTAACCCCCACAACTTCAGCTATGACCGGGTCCACGCACCCCTCCAAGAGGACCGTGAAGGCTTCAATGAACCGCCCATCATGGTCTCGAGCCACGCCAGCCGCTCCAAATTTTCCGTCATTTGCAAAGATTGCGCCATCAACATTTACCTTAATCTTTCCCATAACCGGTTTCACCCAATGCTCCAAGTCTATGTTCGAACCCGAAGGAACAAATAAAGACCCCATTCTCCTTTGTTGAGCATTTCTCCATTGATTAAGGACTACTCTTGCCAATAGAATAACCTCGGGTAAAGTGAGAAGTTAATAGGATGATATTGTATAAAATATTTAAGGGTTTTTTTTTTGAAATAGAAATATTTTTTATGTATATTAAATGAAATTTTTCTTTTTGAAAACTTTTAATATGTATTATATATATTTTAAAATAAAGTATTATTACTATCATTTTATAAATGCATATACATATATTTTATTGAATCTTACAAATAAATAGTATTTATCAATTAATAATATAAATATTTAATACTTTTTTATTTAGATTTTATTAAAAATAATATAAATATAATTGTTAAATATATTTTATTTTATGATTACATGGTATTAATAATTTTTTTATACTTAATTATATTATAATTTTTTTTAGGTTATGTGTTTTGATTTTTAAATGTTAAGATAAAAATATATAGTTTAATTAAATAAATAATATTATTTTAGTTAAAAAAAATATGTTTTTTTATTATTGAAAAATGATGCTTTATTAATATTATAGCAAATCAGTAAGCGAAATAAAATGCATCTTAGCAGGGACAAATCCCCACCCTCTCATTGTAGTTATGATCTAGGAAACAACAAACACTCTTAGCCAAGAAATTGGTAGCTATGTTCACAGACCGTTTTACAAAGACAATTAAAAATATTGTTTAAAAAGAAAGGAGAGAAATACAATATGTGATAATTAAACCAGTTAAATTATTTGAAGAGAACTAAAATTTGTATTAACCACAACCTTGCAATTAGGCTGCACTACACTGTTGTGAAGGTTTTGTTGTTTGATTAAACTAAGAACTTCTTTCACCCCCACTGCCTCTGCCATGTTAGGCTGAACACACCTAGGAACCAATGTAGAGCAAATGTGCAAAATATTGCTGCCATTATCACGGACTAGCAAACTAATACCAAAAGTGTCAATCCTACTAATAACAGTCGTACCTACATTAATCTTAATCATATCAAAATTAGGTACCTCTAAATTATCTACAATAAAACAAGAAGAAGCATTCTAACTTGAAATATAACTATTATTTAATAATAATGTATGCATTTAATTATAATATATGCTATATTAGATAAGATTACGCCATTAACAACAAGACTTTTACTTTGCCAAACCAAATTGAAAAATATTTTTTTGACATGAAAAAAATATTTATTTAAAGCTCTATAAAAAAATATAATAATATATTTTTAAAAAACACAATGTAAATAAAAGTTTTTTTAGCAATAAATTGAAGCAAAAATGTATTAAAAGGAATAATAATAATTGTTATCTGTATTTTTCAGCAGGGTTACACGTCTACTTCCAAGATTCGTCTAACCTCATGGAGGCCCATTCTCATGCCCAAATGAGTGGTTTAGTATTGGATTTTATGCCCTAAATAAAACTCTATTTCAATATAATCTTTTATATTCATTTATCAATAAAGAAATAAATTTATTTCATTACTTATTTAATGTGTTATTTGGTTTATGTGATCACTTGTTTGATTTATAAATTAATCTAAATCCTTATCACATTGATATTCTTATTTATTGTGTTGTCAACATAGTGAAAAGTAATCAAGATTGTGTGATTAAATGTATTCCCATGATTTATCATTACACAGGGTTTAATCGATAGGATAATCTACAATTTAGCTTACTTTCACTTTGGATAAGTGCTATGTCGTTTCTAAGGCATTGGTTAAAATAAGTTTGGGTTGGATACATGGAGTATGCATCGGAAGGGACAGATATTGAACTTGGATAAGATATAATAAACTTACCATAATATCTAGTCAATTCAATATCACCTAGTTGATCTTACATCAAATGATCTCAATCATGACATGGTTAGGTTGTAGTTCATTTGTATTATTTATGTTCTTCAATCGGTTCGTTAAATTCGACTAATGGATCTTCTCAGGACATATAGATTAAGGACATGGTAGTTTAGTTGAGTCGGAGCACTAATCATAGATACGGAATCTATAGCTTCTATCTGGACATAGAAGTGAAACGATGATTTTCTTCGAGCTTGGCTTAATAGGGATAAATAGTTGAGTACTCATTTAAGTGATTATATTAGTTTACTGAAAAAACATTTATAGGTAGCTAAGTATTTTAAGGATAAAATACATTGAAGGGTATAACTGTAAATTTGTCCCTACTCAATGTAGATCATCTGTAGAGGATCATTGATTATTAGAATTATAACAATGGATAATTTCATAGCTTATCTATATCGTGGAACATATAAAGTGCTCTATATAATTAAGTGTGCAATTCCAAATCTATAGTGGTGCAAGGAGGAATTAATAAGTTAGAGCATTTACTTGGTAAATTCTAAAGCTACTTATTAGAAGCTGGATTATATAGGCCCATGGTCCCCATACTAGTTGAGACAATACTGTTTGCAAGACTTAGTTAATTGATTTTAATTAATCAATTATAATTCTATAATTAGACTATGTCTTATTTATGAATGTGAGCTCGTTTGGTAAACCTCTCAGGATTTTTGAGAATCTTTGGCACTTGTCATACTTTTTGACACAGTCCATTGAATCATCGATCATGGTAGGCCAAAAATACTCTTATCTGAGTATCTTTTTGGATAGGCTTTGCCCTTCAGCATGATTACCGCAAAAGCTTTCATGCACATCCACCTATATCCTCTCAGCATATATCTTGGTGATGCATCTTAGAAGTGGCATTGAGAGGCCACATCGATACATCACTCCGTCTAAGATTAAATACGGAGCAAATTTCCTCCTCATGTTTCTTACTTCACTCTTGTTTTCTAACAAGATTCATGTCTAGAGGTATGTTGTTATGGACGTCATCTAGGTTGGACTATCGTCCAACATTTCAACTTCTTCTAGAATATTAATTCTTGGTTCTATTAAGAAGTGTATGGGCACAAAGTTTTCCTTGTCAGTCAAGGTACTTCTTGCATGATGAGCGAGTGCATCAACTGTCACATTCTCAGCCTTGGGGATTTGCCTTATAGTATATCCTTTGAGCCAACTTATTAAGTCTTGAATCTTGCTCAAATATGATATTATTTTTTCACCTCGAGTTGTATACTCGCCTAGGACTTGATTTATGACTACTTGAGAGTCGTTGTATATGTCTAGGTGGTCAGCCCATATTTCGTGTTCTAGCTTGAGGCCAGCAATTAGGGCTTCATATTTAGCCTTATTGTTGGAGGCCTTCAAACCAAACTTGATTGCCCCATGCAGTTGTTACCCCCAGGTGTAACGAGGGCAATGCCTGTACCAGACAGGTGGTCAATACAGCTTCAGTCAACATGTAACTTCCAAGCTTAATTTTTGTGCTCTTTCTTCTTCTCTTGCTCTTGCTTCTTCTCTAGCTTTTTCTTTTCTTCCAAATCATGAGATATTTCAGAAGATATGTCTGTACATTCAGCCACAAAGTTAGCGAGAGTCTGGCCTTTTATGGTCAATCTTGGTTGGTATGTTATCTCGAATTGGCCAATCTCAATGACCCACTTAAGTGTTGTCTATAGCACCTACGGCAAGGGCTGGTCCGTGTACACCCTTATTGGGTGAGCTTGGAAGTATGACCTTAACTTTCTTGATGCTAAGAGTAAGCAATATACCAGCTTCTCCATAAGTGGGTATCGACTTTCAGCGTCAATATGCCTTTTGCTGACACAATATACTGGATGCTGGGTGCCATCATCTTCTCTGATTAGGAATGAACTGACAACATATTCTGTAATAGCCAAGTATATGCCTAATTACTCATTGTCCAAAGGCTTTGATAGGATGGGAGGTTGAGCTAGTTATTTATTTAGCTCTTGGAATGCTATTTCACACTCCTCTGTCCATTCAATTTTTTTTTCCTCTGAGTATGTTGAAGAAAGGGACACACTTGTCGATGGATTTTGAGACGAATCTACTTAATGCTACAATGTGTCCAGTCAAACTTAGTAATTCTTTTATATTTGTGGGTGACTTCGTGTTCAAAAACGCTTACATCTAGTCTAGGTTTGCTTCTATTCCCCTTGCATTGACTACGAAGCCAAGAAATTTTCTTGAGCCTACTCCGAACAAACACTTGAGAAGGTTGAGCTTCATATTTTACACTCAAATGACCTTGAAGTATTCATTTAGATTCTCCACGTGCCCCCCAAGCTTTTTGGACTTGACCAACATCTTATAGTAGTACAAACCTAGGTCTATCATGAAACTTGTATGTTCTTGGTCTGGTGGGTGCATTTTGATTCGAATGTAACTTGAATAAACATCCATGAAGCTTAGGATTTCATGACTAGTTGTAACATTCACTAGCTAATCGATCCTTGGAAGCGGGAAGCAGTCTTTTGGACATGCCTTATTCAATTTGGTAAAATCTATGCACACTCTCCACATGTTGCTTAGTTTGGATACCAACACAGGGTTGGATACCCAAAGTGGGTAGTAAGCTTCATTGATGAATTCATTGGCGCTTAGCCTTTTGACTTCATCCTTCAGAGCTTGTGCATGCTCTTTATCTAGCAACCTCCTATTTTGTTGTACAAGTCAAAAGTTCGAATCTATATTTAGTGCATGAGTCACTACAGATGGGTCTATTCCTACCATGTCATTATGTGACCATGCAAAGAGGTCGAGGTTTTCTCTTAGAAATTTTATCAATGCTTATTTTATTTCTAGCACTAAACCCTTTCTAATCTTCAATTTTTTGGTTGGAAGAGTGGGGTTGATCTCCACCTCTTCTAATTCTTCCACAGGTCCAAAGCTTTCTACAGGATCCCCAAAGCGAGGATCTATTGTTGCTTCCCACTCTTGGCAGACATCTTCTCTTTCTTGGCTTTAGACAAAGCCAGGTTGTAATAGTGTTGGGTATATTTTTGATCTCCCCTTAGGCATCCCACCCCATGCCTTGTTGGAAACTTTAGGCATAGGTGGTAAATTATTGTTACTGCCTTCAGGTTAAATAAGGCTAGCTGACCTATCATTACATTGAAGGTCGATGTTACGTCAATTACCACAAATTGTGCCATAAGCATTCTTGTTGTGGGACTTTCTCCAATTGTTAGAGGTAGTAAGTGTTGGAAATATTTTACCAGGATCTAGATTTACTACCAAGTATGTTTGATTAACATCCTAATATGAATTCTAAAACAATGAAATAAACATATAAGAGTTTAAGAAAACCTTACATTGGGTGCAGCGGAATATAATGACTCCTTCCATTCAGATCTCTAGCCCTTGATTCCTTTATGTAGCAGAGCATTATCAAGATCTGAATCTGAATCTCTTTCTCTCCTTCTTTGATGCTGATTTTCCACAGTCTTACATACTATGATTGAGGTACCACTTGATGTGTGTGGGCACTACTCTATCACTCAAGGGAATTTCGAAATTAGATAAGAAGAAAAGAGAGAGAAGGGGAGGCTTGGCTTTTCTCTGAAGGAAACAATGTGCAAAGTTATGAGTTTCCTGAAGCCAACACTTTCTATTTATAAAATGCCCTCTAGGTTTAGGTTAGAATTGTGTGGCATTAAAATAATGGAAAAAATAAAATGGTAAACCTCTTGCATAGTGGGCGGCTCATATAAGGAAATTGGGCCTCACTTTGCAACTTTCCCATTTTGTTATTTCTCATTCCCATTTTCTCAAAAATGTCAATTTTCCAATTTAACCATTTAAATGCCAATTCTAATTGTTTAATAACTTTAAAATAATTATTAAATAATACTGCCATTTAATAGATTTATTAATTTAGACATATAAAGTATCTTAATTAATAAATAAACCTAGAATCTCTTTTCTTTACAATTTCGCCCTTGCTTAGTGAAAATTCATAAAGTAGACATAGTCTAACTTTAGAATTATAATTGATTAATTAAAATCAATTAACTGAGTCTTACAAGTAGTATGTTCTCAACTAGTATGGGGATCATGGGTCTATCTAACCGAGCTTCCAATAAGTGGAACCGAATTTACCAAGTAAATTCCCAAACTTATTAATTCCTTATTGAATCCACTCTTAGAACTTAGAATTGCACTCTCAGTCATATAGAGCGCTCTATATGTTCCATGATATAGACACGTCATTAGTTATCCATTGTTATAATCCTAATGTGATCAATGATCCTCTATATAGATGATTTACACTGTAAATGGATTAAATTACCGAAACACCCTACAATGTATTTTATCCTTAAAACACTTCACCCTGTATAAATGATATTTCAACTAAGTGCAATGAGTACTCCACCATTTATTTTCGTTTGGTTAAGCTCGAAGGAAATCATCCTTTACTTTCTATTCGCCAGATAGAAGCTATAGATTCCATATTTATGTTAGCGCTCCCACTCAATTGCATTACCGTGTTCCCAAAATGTACGTATTGTTGGGTTTTATGCCCTAAATAAAACTCCAATTCAATGTAATCCATTTTATTCAACATCAATAAAGAAACAGAAGTATTTTTCATTCATTTGTGTATGTTTTGGTTCATCTTATCAATTGCTTGTCTATTTGATTTATAAATTCAACTGAAACCCTTTTCACATACTTGATCCTGTTTATTGTGTTGTCAACACATTGGAAAGTAAACATAACTATGTGAATAAAGATTCCTAGATTTATCAGACACAGGGTTTTAAAGACATGATAATCTACAACAGAGTTTACTTGCATTTGGTATAATGCTATGTTCTTTCCAGAGCATTGGCTAAAGTAAAGCTCAGGTTGGGTGCATGGAGTATGCATCGGAAGGGACCGATATTGAACTTTGACATAAATTTATCAAACTTACCGTAATATCTATTCAAGTCAGTATCGCCTAGTTGATCCTAGATCAAATAATCTAAATCCTGATATGATTAGGCTCAATCTCAAGAGTGTTATTCGTGTTCTTTGATTTGTTAGTTAAGCCTACTTTTGGGTCAGGGTGATACGTACATTTTGGGAACACGATAGTGCAATTGAGTGGGAGCGCTAACATAAATATGGAATCTATAACTTCTATCTGGCGAATAGTAAGTAAAGGATGATCTCCTTCGAGCTTGACCAAACGAAAATAAATGGTGGAGTACTCATTTCACAGAGTTGAAATATCATTTAGACGGGGTTAAGTGTTTTAAGGATAAAATACATTGTAGGGTGTCACGGTAATCTAATCCCTTTACAGTCTAGATCATTCATATAGAGGATCATTGATCGAATTAGGATTATAACAATGGATAACTAATGGCGTGTCTATATGGTGGAACATATAGAGCGTTCTATATACTGAGAGTGCAATTCTAAGTTCTATGTGTGGATTCAACGAAGAATTAATAAGTTAGTGAATTTAGGTTATAAATTCTTGATATGCTTATTGGAAGCTCGGTTATATAGACCCATGGTCCCCCCACTTTTTGAGATAATATTACTTGTAAGACTCATTTAATTGGTTCTGATTAATCAATTATAATTCTCAAATTAGATTATGTCTATTTGTGAATCTTTCACTAAGTAAGGGCGAAATCGTAAAGAAAGAGTTTTTAGGGCATATTTGTTAATTATGATACTTTGTATGGTTCAATTAATAAATATGATAAATTACAATATTATATAATAATTATTTATAATTATTAAATAGTTAGAATTGGCATTTAAATTGTTGAATTTGAAAAGTATGAGATGCAGAAATGATAAAACTGCAAAATTGCAAAAAGTGAGGCCCAAATCCATATAGCCATGGCCGGCCACTTTTATAGGCATTATCATCTGATATTTTCATTATTTTAATGCCAAATAATTCAAACCTAACCCTGTGTGGAATGCTATAAATAGATAGTGAAGGCTTCACGAAATTTACACTTTTCACTTCTGGTTTCCTTCAAAGAAAAACCTGAGCCTTCTCTTTCTAAACTCTAGCCGCCACCTTCATACTCTTCTTCTTCCTTGAATAATTTCGAACCTCTTAGTGATAGAGTAGTGCCCATACACAGCAAGTGATACGAAGAAAGACATTCAACAAGAAGGAGTTTCAACACTAAAGGAAGGGGAGAAAGAGATCCAGGTTCAGATCTTGATAATACTCTGCGACAGAAAGGATACAAGGGTTAGAGATCTGAACGGAAGGAGAGATTTTATTCCGCTGCACCCAATGTAAGGTTTCTCATACTTTATATGTGTTTATTTTATAATCGTTTTAGAAGTTCATATTTAGGGTGTTAATCAACATACTTGTGAGTAGATCTAAGATCCTGGTAAAATAATTTCCAACAACTGGTATCAGAGCCATGGTAATTGATTTTCTTGCAAGAAATTTGGACTTAAAACGATTTGTTTGTGTTTTGGATGGTATCATGTTGTTTTGTGTGTTGTATGATGATTGATTGATGTTTGTGAATTTTCGTGAAAAATAATTGAATATCGGTTTCTGGAATTATTTTTATTGGATAGTTTGGGAAAAATTAAGCAATTTACTTTTTTACAGAACTCAATTTCGATTCAATGTGAATTAGTTATGATTTTGTTTCGAAAAATATCGGGATGGTGCAACTGTCACACGCACACGCATGAGGGACTTTCCTTCAGACAGCACGCGCACGGACACGAATTCGTGTCTGAAACCAAGCCTTTGCGCGCGGAGAGGCTGCTAGCAGCCTCTTGCACCGAGTTTTCGAGTTTTCTCAGTCAAGCCTTCGATTTTTCATGCTATTTCATGGATTTAACTTCCGATTTTTTATGTAGTTTTGTATTTTAATTTTTACTTTTCAATTTTCAAATCTAATATCAGAAATAAATTAATTTGAATTTTTTAAATTTAATTTTAGATATTAGTGTAATTTGAATTTGAAAACAAGTAAAAATCTATCTTTTTGCTTGATTTTATATCTTATTTTTAAATTTGATTAGTTTATCTTATTTTTAAATTTAAAGGTCAGATATTAAATATTTTTTAAATTAATTTTTTTAAAATTATTTGACCTTATTTAAATTTAAAATAAGATTACTATAATCATGTAATTTTAAATAGAAGTAAGATATTTTGCTAATTTTTAAATTTTGTTTTTTTTATTTAAATTAAATTATAAAATCTGAAAAATATTTATTTTTTTTATTTTATATTTAATTTATAAAATAACTTTAAAATTTAAAAGGTGGTTAGCAATTATTTTTTGAAATGATATTTAGGTTAGTTGAAACCTATTTTTTCAAAAATTGTAGGTTTAATTTTAAATTTTTTATTATTATTTTATTCTTAAAAACCGAAATATTTTTTTATATTTAATTATTTTCAAAATTTTATTTAAAATTAAATAATTTCTACATCCAACTATCCAATTCATCTTGTTGCAGGAGTATGTGTTTTAGCTTGTTTGTAAGTTTTATAAAACCTATTATTGCTTCATCTAAATTGCCATGGTTAACTTGTTGACAGATCCAATGATCTAATTTTAACCCATGGTTCAATTGTCAATAGGTCAAGTAAATAATTTGTAACATGTAAATTTTACAATCTTCTTTCATCTGTGTATGACCTAACAACATGATAGGATCCATCCAAATGTGTGCATGTGTGAGCCTATATGTTTAATTTTGTTATAGATGCATATAGGTTGTTGTTGCTAAATAAAATATCATAGTTTTTGATAGATTTTATTTATGCCCATTTAGTTTTGGGGCCTATTCAATTAATAACAGTTGTTCATTTTAAGGTTAATTTTCTCTCTTTTGGGCCTTGTGTGAGAGTTGGGGGCCATAGAAGTGGGTACGACATACTGAACCCAGCTCCCCCTCACATGAACTACCCCAATTGTGAAGGCTCATTTGCCTGATTTGGATAACTGTACTAGGTTAATTAAATTAGTTTAACTTAATAAAATTGATTAGCAACATAATTAATTTCATTTATTTTGAAATTAATTTAAGAAAAATATAGTTTAATAAATTATATTCTAAGCTAAACTATATGTATTTTCTTGTATTTAATTAAATATAAAATTATAACCAACTAGATTCTTTCTGAAGCTTAATTTAAAATTTTCATTAAATATTCCTATTTAAGTTGAAAATTAGTTATCTCTAACTAATCAACTTAAATCTGAATATCTTTTGAATTTCAAATTTCAAAATAAAGTTGATGAATTTTAGGAATTGGTTATTAAGATTCTTTAGATATTTTTTAAGTTGATATTTTTTCAAATATTAACTTAAAATGGAATATTTTCAAATTAAGTGGTTACAACTTAATTTTATATTTAATTAAATCTAATTTGAAAGATATTTAAGTTGATTTTTTTAGATTCTTCTAAACAACTTAAACCAGATATTTTCAAATTTGTTCCATTAATTTCGAATTTAAATAATAATTGAAATTTAATTAAAGTTGATTTTTAATTTAAACCAACTTTAATTTGTAATTTTTCATTATTAAAATATGGAACAGATGATTAAATAAAATACATATATTTTTTAAATAATGAGCTTTAATCAAAAGATATTCGATCTCCATTGTTGGTCTTACGATAGTTAAATTTTTTCAATATAACCTCAAGACGCTAGACTTCGTCCCCCTTATGGATGGTTATTCGTTGAAAACTTTTAACACCGTAAGATTTCATTTGATAAGTGTTTTGTGAGTTTTCGTCTCTATTAGACTCTCCCCTACGGTGACTACTTAGAGATAAACTCATAAAACATGAAACAATGGTGGAAGCTCATAAAATGAGAATAACCTTGACTCTCGCCTGCCGGGACAACGTTGGATTCTCATTTTGATCGAATAAAAGGTTGCTAAAATGGTTTTATTTTAGATGAGCTGACTACTCTATTCAAATAATGTTATCTTTGACTCTCGCCTACCGGGACACTGTATTTCATTATGTTGGAAACCTTGGAAAATAAAGTATGTTAGATTTAGTATTTTTATAACATATGTTATTATTCGTTATTTTCTGAACTTGTGTATGAATTTGAACCAAAACCTTACTTCTGTTTTATTGATGTATCGTAGTGCCAATAACCCTCATCCCAATCCACTCCTAGTTAATATCTTAGCAAATGAACTTGAAGATATGAATAAAACTCCTGGTCAGAGTAATACTTCAAATGTGCTCATGATGAACATGAAATTCCAGAAAGCAGGTAAGCTGGGAATTGTTCACTCTGAAGAGCAAATAGTTCATAACTCCATAAATCCTACTATTTCAAGCTTAGTTGAGAAGATAAGAGAAAGTGATTCCACTTCCTCAAGTTATACTTCACAACAAAATGAACCAGCAAGAACAATAATTCTCAAACGAATAAGCAGTGATGCTTTAGTCTTCGAATCATGTGTTTTAGAGAATGATAAATCCATTTGGATTCTTGATTCTGGGTCTACAAACCATGTAAGTTGTTCGTTGCAATTTCTTGAGAAATGGAATTATTTGAAATCCGGAGAGTTGAAACTTAAGGTTGGTAATGGCGAAATGGTTTCGGTTAGAGCTAGAGGAAAAGCCAAACTCAAGTTTCAAAACACAATTTTGGAATTAGACAATGTCTTATACATTCCAAATTTCAGTAGAAACTTGGTTTCTGTTTCATGCTTACAATTGCAACAATACAAATTAGATTTTTCGAGTTTTGGTTCTACCATTTCTCGAAATGACATTCATATTTGTGTTGCATCCATGGAACAGGGGCTTTATGTTCTTAGACCAGAAACACCATTTGCCCTACATAACGAACTTTTTAAAGTAGCTAAACCTAGAAACCACAAAAAGCAAAAGATCGATGATGATAATGAAACATATCTATGGCATTTATGTTTGGGTCACATAGGCTATGGCAGACTAAATAAGCTAACCAAAGATGGTCCATTGAAAGATGTCGTCTTAGGTGAATTACCTGTTTGCGAGTCTTGCCTAGAAGGAAAGATGACCAAACGTTCTTTCTCTGCAAAGGGAGAGCATGCCAAACAACCCCTAGGGTTAGTGGATTCAGATGTTTGCGGACCTTTGAATGTAAAAGCCCGACGTGGTTATGAGTACTTTGTCACTTTCATTAACGATTAATCTAGATATGGACATATTTACCTTATGCATAAGAAATCTGAAACGTTTGAAAAGTTTCAAGAATTTCATGCTTTGGCTCAAAACCAATTAGGTAAAACATTAAAGATCTTGCGAACTGATAGGGGTGGAGAATATATGGATATGCAGTTCAAAGATCATTTAATTGAACTTAGAATTGAATCCAAATTAACCGCCCCTAGCACTCCACAGCAAAATGGAGTTGCAGAAAGATGGAATCGCACGCTTTTGGAAATGGTTAGGTCCATGCTTAGTTATTCAACTCTACCTACGTTCTTCTGGGGATATGCAATTCAGATGGCAACCGACATTTTAAATGTTGTTCCATCTAAATCAATCCATAAGACACCTTTAGAACTATGGAATGGTCGTACGCCTAGTTTACGCCATTACAGAATCTAAGGGTGCCCTGATCATGTCTTGAGAAAGAAAGAAGGCAAACTTGAATCACGAACTGAAGTTTACATGTTTGTCGGAAATTCTAAGGAGACTAGGGGTGGACTATTTTATAGTCGCAAGGATGATAAAGTGTTTGTTTCCACAAACGCCACTTTCCTTGAAGATGACTATATTAAAAATTTCAAACAACAAAGTAAAGTAGTGTTGGAGGAAATGCTTTCAGATATAAGTCCTTCCAATGTTCCGTCCTCTTCCACTCAAGAAGAGGATAATCCGACTCCCTTTGTCGAACCAACTGAGAAAACTACTACTAAAGTTCCTGTTCAAAAGATCACCGCTCCTCGTCGTAGTGGGAGGGTTTCAACAAAACCAGCTAGTTATGGCTTGGATGGTGAAATCAATATGGTCGTTGGTGACGGTATTGAAGACGACCCATTTGTTGGAAATTATTTTACCAAGATCTTAGATCTACTCACAAGTATGTTGATTAACACCCTAAATATGAACTTTCTAAAACGATGAAATAAACACATATAAAGTTTAGGAAACCTTACATTGGGTGCAGCGGAATATAATGACTCCTTCCGTTCAGATATCTAGCCCTTGATTCCTTTCTGTAGCAGAGCATTATCAATATCTGAACCTGGATCTCTTTCTCTGAATCTTTGATGCTGAAACCTCCTTCTTGCTGAAAGTCTTTCTTCACGATCTTCCTCACTATGATTGAGGTATCACTTGCTGTGTGTGGGCACTACTCTCACACTAAGATTTTCGAAATTGAAGAGGGAAGGAGAAAGAGAAGGGTCGGCCAAAGATAGGGAGAGAGAGAAGGCTCAGTTTTTTCTGAATTAGAAGTGTCAGAAGAAAAGTGTAATTTTCCTGAAGCTTTCACTATCTATTTATAGCATTCCACTAGGGTTATGTTTAAATTATTTGCCATTAAAATAATGAAAATATCTGTTTAAATTGCCTACAAAAGTGGCCGGCCATGCTTAGTGGATTTGGGCCTCACTTTTTGCAATTTTGCAGTTTTACCTTTTCTGCATCTGATTTTCTCAAAAACGCAAATTTTCTAATTCAACCATTTAAATGCCAATTCTAACTATTTAATAACTATAAATAATTATTAAATAATATTGTCATTTATCATATTTATTAATTGAACCATACAAAGTATAATAATTAACAAATATGCCCCTAAAACTCTTTCTTTACAATTTCGCCCATACTTAGTGAAAAATTCACAAATAGACATAGTCTAATTTGAGAATTATAATTGATTAATCAAAACCAATTACATGAGTCTTACAAGCAATATTATCTCAACTAGTGCGGGGACCATGGGTCTATATAACCGAGCTTCCAATAAGTAGATCAAGAATTTAGCACTAAAATTCGCTAACTTATTAATTCTTCGTTGAATCCACGCATAGAACTTAGAATTGCACTCTCAGTATATAGAATGCTCTATATGTTCCACCATATAGACACATCATTAGTTATCCATTGTTATAATCCTAATTTGATCACTGATCCTCTATATGAATGATCTACACTATAAAGGGATTAGATTACCGTTACACTCTACAATGTATTTATTCCTTAAAACACTTAACCCCGTATAAATGATATTTCAGCTTATGTGAAATGAGTACTCCACCATTTATGTTCGTTTGGTCAAGCTCGAAGGAGATCATCCTTTGCTTACTATTCGCCAGATAGAAGCTATAGATTCCATGTTTAGGATAGCGCTCCCACTCAATTGCACTACCGTGTTCCCAAAATGTACGTATCACCCTAACCTAAAAGTAGGCTTAACTAACAAATCAAAGAACACAAATAGCCTTTCAAGATTGAGCCTAATCATAACAGGATTAAGAACATTTGATCTAGGATCAACTAGGCGATATTGACTTGAATAGATATTACGGTAAGTTTAATAAATCTAAGTCAAAGTTCAATATCGCTCCCTTCCGATGCATACTCCATGCATCCAACCTGAGCTTTACTTTAACCAATGCTCTGGAAAGAACATAGCACTTCTCCAAATGCAAGTAAACTCTGTTGTAGATTATCATATCAGTAAAACCCTATGTCTGATAAATCTAGGAAACTTTATTCACATAGTCATGTTTACTTTCCAATGTGTTGACAGCACAATAAACAGGATCAAGTATGTGAAAAGGGTTTCAGATGAATTTATACATAATGTACATATAATCATGAAATAAATCATGTGAACCATGCAACATTAAATGTTATTTCTGATCTATATTAATAAGTAAATCTGATTATATTGAAATGAGTTTTATTTAGGGCATAAAACCCAACAAACTCCCACTTGCACTAATATAAAACAAAATGTGCATTTCAAATAATCTCAACACCTTGATATACAAATCAAGTGTAGTAGTAGTAAACTCCTCGTAATAGGATCTGAAAGGTTGAATTAAACACAACCTTTTTCCACCATTACTCTTCCTTAATCACAAAATCATTGATAATGTGAAATTCCTCTCTATATGTCTACTCTCTTGGGATACTGGATTCTATATCTTTGGCAACTACTTTGTGGTTAATCAGGAAATTAACACTAGTAGTTTAAGGCAATTTGGAATGATGCCAAAAATGTATAGAACTTTCCTTAGACTGAATAAGTACTTTTCCTGCAACCTTAACATTCAGTCCCTTTCTGGTACACCTAGAGACTTCAGATAGGTTTTTACACTTCTCCAAAATCACTATTCCACCCCCAGAGTAATCACCATCTTATCAGAAAGAATTTCTAGCACAAAGGCAAATTTCGAAATCTGATGTGGTGTAGTCTAAGAGTTTTTAAACACACCCTTAAAGACTAACATATAGTTCCTCTTCTTAATCTTAAGATTTACTTGATTGTCTTCCAATGTTCTTCTCCTGGATTAATCTGATACCTACTCATTACTCCTACTCAACAGCAGGTGTCTGGTCTAAGGCATACAAAAGCATATCTAAGACCTCTCACTGTTGATTTAAGAAATTCTTTCATGGCTTTATCTTTTCTAGAATAGTTGAGACTTTTCCTTAGATAAATAAAATCTATGCCTAAGAAGTTGAGAAGCTTCTATAGATTGCCATTAGAAAGAAAATGCTTCTTACTAAAGTAAGTTGCTTGCATTAGAGCAAGTAATTACCAGGTATACAACAAGCCATAGGTTTAGATAAACTCAAACCTATAATACTAGGAACAGGAAGTTTGTTAAGTCCATAGAATAGACTTATTAACTAGAATTTCCTTTTATGTCGTTGTAATAGAAAACTTTAGGTTATTCCATGTGAATGGATTAAACCATAGTTCTATTGGCTTTTCTTCTTAGTTTCTTATCTTGACAATCCATTATTTGTTTAAACTAACAATGGATATTAATCACTAGTGTCTCCCAAGTCATAAGAAGGTGAGTTCCTAGAAACTCTCCCACTACGACAAGGTACCGTGAATTATGTCTAAGAAAACTAAATGGTATTAACCTCTTTGGTTGTGACAAGACAACAGAGGCAGTGGGATCATCATATGTCATATAAGATGATAGAACACTATTGGAATCAAGAAAAAATATCTCCTTTATTTGCTACTTTATTTTTCAGACTTAGTCATTTTCTTAGAAAAGTAGTATTTGTTTGAACAAACACTTTCTTATCTATTGACTATGGGATGGTCCACCCCTAATCACTTAGAATAGCTAACAAACCATGGTTAACAGTTCTAGCTTTTCTTAAGATTTTGATTAGGTCATCCATGAATCTAGTAATGATTTACATTAAGTATACAACAATTACATCATTCTGAAATTGTATTAGCATAGAAATTTCTAGTAACTAATCATCAACATGCAACTCGAAATTTCTGGGGAGGTAAGTTTGGATATAATTAAAAAATCAATTTAATGATCTTTGAACTGCATATCTACTAACTATTTCTCCACCCCTATCAGTTCGCAAGATCTTTAACCACTTACCTTAATGGTTTTAACCATTGCTAGAAATTAATGAAATTTTTCAAACATTTCAAATTTCTTTGCATAAGGTATAATGTAGAGTTACGTTTTAGGAATACAACGAAAAACTCATATCCACCCCTGAATGTACATCCATCTGCCAATGAGATGAACTACTTTCAGTGGATATAGGCATATTAACTCTTTGCAGAGATTGATCTTGTCAAAACCACTATGAACAAGATACAAATGCCATAGATTAAAAAAATGTGGTAGTGTCTTTTGATGACTTAGGTTTAGTTACATCAAAGAATTCTTAGAATAGTGCAAGTGGATCCTGGTCTTAGAATACCTAACTCATATTCCATACAGTTTGAATCCATTAATAAAAGATGGATATTAAACACTTGAGAAAGTGTAACTGTATTTATCTGGAATTTGAAATATAAGAAAATTTCTGTTTGGATTCTAAAATTAAAGTCAAAGACTTAAATTCAACCAAATATAATGAGTAATTCTTTCTTGGACCACCACTACTATTTAAACTCTAAGTCAGATTTGCCCATACAAGTAGGAGATTTCTAAGATTGAGGATTTATATCAATTGGGAATAGAATTTCGGGATTATAATCATATGCGTCATTTAATTTCTTAAGAGAAAATATAATGACATGAAATGATTTATAGACCATTCATCCAATGATATGTTATTGAGCTAATTCGCAATGAATAAGCTAAGAGGAATTAGGATAATTTCGTTTATAAATAAGAATCCAACGATGCTTTGATTAGCGAATGTCAAAGTAATCTTATTTATACAATCTTCTTGTTTCATGTCGTAAAAATACTAGTCTAAGGTGTCATCAATTGATGAACAACTAGATGTCGCATATACAATATTTATCTTTCGAGATCTAACACTATTATGTATGTCTAATGGTGAAAATCCACTAGGGATTTATCTCATTAGATAAACAAGCCAAGTTAGACCAACAATAAAGATTCAAAATTAAACTACAACTTAATAACAGAAAATAACATGGTTCAATATAAATTCATACACAATTCAGCAATTATAAACATATAGCAAGTAGGAATGACAAGTGAAAATACTAAAACTTACAATCCTAAATAATTTCCAAGGTTTTCAACAAACTGATATCAGTGTCCTGTTTAGGCGAGAGTCAAAGCTACCATCCATTGAATAGAGTTGTCAGCTCATCTAAAATGTTAAACATTCTAGCAACCTTTTATTCGATCAAGATTGGAATTCAGTGTTGTCCCGTTTAGGCGAGAGTCAAGGCAATTCTATCTTATGAGCTTCCACCATTGTTTCATAATTTGCAAGTCAAGTATGGTCGCCACCATTAGGGTGATCCATACCATACAAAACACTTACAAACTACTTATCATTTGAGATTAAACGGTGCGAAATTGCTAATGAACGTTCCTCCATTAGGGAGGATTACTCACTAAAACAAACGCGGTGTAAATCCCACAATGGAGATCGAATGTCTCTTGATTAAAAGCTCATTATTTAAAGAGAGTTGTATTTTCTTTGATTCTCTTTATTTAATCTATTTATTTTAAAAATATATATTTATTAATTAAAATTTCTAATTTAGAATGAAAAATTCTAAATATAAATTTTAATTTAATATTTATAAATTTTACTTAGATGGATATGAAAATAACATGAATTATTTCCATCTTAGTAATAATTTCCAATAAATATTTAGAAAAATATTCAATTTAAGTTGTTACAAAATTAATTTAAATTAATACAACTCAAATTTAATTTTCTATAAATATATATTGCATTTCGAAAAATTAAAGTATTCAAGGACAAATTTTTGAAAATGCATGTTAAAATAAAAAATTAATCCTGGAAAAATTATTCTAATTTAATTTTGGCCCAAAATTAATTAATAAAATTAATTTACAACAAAAAATATAATTTTCCTATTTAATTAAATATATAAGAAAATTTCAAATATTTAAGTATGATGATGAAAATTAACTTAAATATTAATTTTCTATTTAATTAAATACACTATAAAAATACTTCAAGCAAAAATATCATCTATCTAGATTTTCCTTTGACTAATTAATTCAATTTCTAATAATATACTTTAATTCAATTTATTTTAAATTAATCAATAAATGAAAAAATCATTGATTTAAGTTGATCCAAGAATTAATTAAAATAAATAATTAATTTACAACTTAATCTATTTTTCAAGATAAATTCAAAATCATCTTGCATTTTGAAATGCAATTTCGAAAATTGATTAATAAAATAAAGAAAAATATATTTTACTTCATTTATTTTAATTAATCATTAAATGAAAAAATCATTGATTTAAGTTGGTCCAAAATTAAAATAAATAATTTACAACTTTAATCTATTTTTCAAATAAAATTCGAAATTCGAGCATTTAAGAAATGCAATTTCGAAATTTGATTAATAAAATAAAGAAAAAATATATTTACAAAATTATTTAAATTTAGTTGAAAAAATAAATTTCAACTAAAAATAATTTTATATTTAATTAAGTATCATGAAAAAGAAATATTTAAGTATCATGATGAAAATCAACTTAGATATTTAATTTTCAAATTAATTAAAATGTATTAAATTCAAGAAATAAATAATTAAGTGTAGAGAAGGCTTAATTATGAATCTCTAGTTTAATACTAGGAAAAAATATACTTAAAATAAATTGTACCAAAATTAATTATTTAAATAATTAATTTCACAATGTATAATATTTTCCTATTTAATATTAGAAATAATAAGTAGTCTAGAAATAACTATCTAGAAAATATCTAATTTAAGTTGTATTAGAAAAAATCTGGAACTTAAATATTTTCAAATTTAAATTTAATTAAATATCAAAAATTAAGTTGTAACCACTTAATTTAAAAATATTCCATTTTAAGTTAATATTCGAAAAGATATTAACTTAAAAAATATCTAAAGAATCTTAATAACCAATTCCTAAAATTCCTCAACTTAATTTTGAAATTTTAAATTCAAAAGATATTCAGATTTAAGTTGGTTAGTTGTAGATAACTAAATATCAACTTAAATAGGAATATTTAATGAAAAATTTAAATTAAGCTTCAGAAAGAATCTAGATGGTTATAATTCTATATTTAATTAAATACAAGAAAATACATATAGTTTAGCTTAGAATAAAAAATTCTTTAAACTATAATTTTCTTAAATTAATTTCAAAATAAATGAAATTAATTATGTTGCTAATCAATTTTATTAGGTTAAACTAGTTTAATTAACCTAGTACAGTTATTCAAATCAGGCAAATGGGCCTTCACAATTGGGATGGTTCATGTGAGGGGGTGCCGGGTTCAGTATGTCGTACCCACTACTATGGCTCCCAACTCTCACGCAAGGCCCAAAAGAGAGGAATTTGACCTTAAAATGAACAATTGTTATTAATTGAATAAGCCAAAAAACTAAATGGGCCTAAATAAAATCTATCAAGAACTATGATATTTTATTTAGCAACAACAACCTATATAAATCTATAATGAAATTAAACACATAGGCTCACACAGGCACACTTTGGATGGGTCCTATCATGTTGCTAGGTCATACACAGATGAAAGAAGATTGTAAATATACCTGTTACAAATTATTAACTTGACCAAGGGAGCCATGAGTTAAAATCAGATCATTGGATCTGTCAACAAGTTAACCATGGCTATTTGCAATCAAGCACTAATAGGTTTTGAAAACTTACACACAAGCTAAAACACATACTCCTGCAACAAGGTTAGCTGGATAGTTGGATGTAGGATTTAATTAATTTTAAATTAAATAATTAATTTCGAAATAATTAATTAAATAATAAAAATATTTTCGAAAATTTAAAAAAAAAAATTGAAAAATTCGAAATTTTAAAAAAAAATTAAATTTAAAATTAAACCTATAATTTTGAAAAATTAGGTTTCAACTAACCTAAATATCATTTCAAAATTTGTTAACTACTTTTAAAATTTAAATGTTATTTTATAAATAAAAATTAAATAAAAAACTTAATAAAAGATAAATGAATATCTTTTTCAGATTTTAAATGTAATTTAAATAAATAAAATAACAAAATTTAAAAGTTAGCAAAATATCTTACATATTTTTAAAATTACATGATTATAGTTATCTTATTTTAAATTTAAATAAGGTCAAATTATTTAAAAAAAAAAAGATAAATTTAAAATATTTAAAATCTGACCTTAAATTTAAAAATAAGATAAGATACAATCAAATTTTTTAAATTACACTATTTAAATTCAAATTACACTAACTATTTTTAAATTCAAATTACACTAATATCTAGAATTAAATTTAAAAAATATTTAATTAATTCATAATGATAATTAGAATTGAATTAGGAATAGTAATAGTATAAATACAGAACTACACAAAAAATCGGAAGTTAATTCTATGAAAAAGCATGAAAAATCGAAGAAAAACGAAAAAAAATGCGAGTTGTACGGACAGTTTTCGCGCGCGCGTGAGAATTTCAGCACAACTCTGTTTTTTTCGAATCTTCAAAAAATCATAACTAATTCAAATTAAATCGAAATTGAGTTCTGTAAAAACGTAACTTGCTTAATTTTTTCCATACTATCCAATAAAAATAATTCTAGACACAGATATTCAATTATTTTTAACGAAAATTCACAAACACCAATCAATCATCAAATAACACTCAATACAACATGATACCATCCAAAAACAAACAAACAATCGTTTTAAAGTCCAAATTTCTTGCAAGTAAATCAATTACCATGGCTCTGAGGCCAGTTATTGGAAATTATTTTACCAGGATCTTAGATCTACTCACAAGTATGTTGATTAACACCCTAAAATATAAACTTTCTAAAACGATGAAATAAACACATATAAAGTTTATGAAACCTTACATTGGGTGCAGCGGAATATAATGACTCCTTCCGCTCAGATATCTAGCCCTTGATTCCTTTCTGTAGCAGAGCATTATCAATATCTGAACCTCGATCTCTTTCTCTGAATCTTTGATGTTGAAACCTCCTTCTTGCTGAAAGTCTTTCTTCACGATCTTCCTCACTATGATTGAGGTATCACTTGCTGTGTGTGGGCACTACTCTCACACTAAGATTTTCGAAATTGAAGAGGGAAGGAGAAAGAGAAGGGTCGGCCAAAGATAGGGAGAGAGAAGGCTCAGTTTTTTCTGAATTAGAAGTGTCAGAAGAAAAGTGTAATTTTCCTGAAGCCTTCACTATCTATTTATAGCATTCCACTAGGGTTAGGTTTGAATTATTTGGCATTAAAATAATGAAAATATCAGTTTAAATTGCCTAAAAAAGTGGCCGGCCATGCTTAGTGGATTTGGGCTTCACTTTTTGCAATTTTGCAGTTTTACCTTTTCTGTATCTGATTTTCTCAAAAACGCAAATTTTCTAATTCATTCATTTAAATGCCAATTCTAACTATTTAATAACTATAAATAATTATTAAATAATATTGTCATTTATCATATTTATTAATTGAACCATACAAAGTATCATAATTAACAAATATGCCCCTAAAAACTCTTTCTTTACAATTTCGCCCTTACTTAGTGAAAAATTCACAAATAGACATAGTCTAATTTGAGAATTATAATTGATTAATCAAAACCAATTACATGAGTCTTACAAGCAATATTATCTCAACTAGTGCGGGGACCATGGGTCTATATAACCGAGCTTCCAATAAGTAGATCAAGAATTTAGCACTAAAATTCACTAACTTATTAATTCTTCGTTGAATCCACGCATAGAACTTAGAATTGCACTCTCAGTATATAGAATGCTCTATATGTTCCACCATATAGACACATCATTAGTTATCCATTGTTACAATCCTAATTTGATCACTGATCCTCTATATGAATGATCTACACTATAAAGGGATTAGATTACCGTTACACTCTACAATATATTTATTCCTTAAAACACTTAACCCCGTATAAATGATATTTCAGCTTATGTGAAATGAGTACTCCACCATTTATGTTCGTTTGGTCAAGCTCGAAGGAGATCATCCTTTGCTTACTATTCGCCAGATAGAAGCTATAGATTCCATGTTTATGATAGCGCTCCCACTCAATTGCACTACCGTGTTCCCAAAATGTACGTATCACCCTGACCTAAAAGTAGGCTTAACTAACAAATCAAAGAACACGAATAGCCTTTCAAGATTGAGCCTAATCATAATAGGATTAAGAACATTTTATCTAGGATCAACTAGGCGATATTGACTTGAATAGATATTACGGTAAGTTTAATAAATCTAAGTCAAAGTTCAATATCACTCCCTTCCGATGCATACTCCATGCATCCAACCTAAGCTTTACTTTAACCAATGCTCTAGAAAGAACATAGCACTTCTCCAAATGCAAGTAAACTCTGTTGTAGATTATCATATCAGTAAAACCGTATGTCATATAAATCTATGAAACTTTATTCACATAGTCATGTTTACTTTCCAATGTGTTGACAGCACAATAAACAGGATCAAGTATGTGAAAAGGGTTTCAGATGAATTCATACATTATATACATATAATCATGAAATAAATCATGTGAACCATGCAACATTAAATGTTATTTCTGATCTATATTAATAAGTAAATCTGATTATATTGAAATGAGTTTTATTTAGGACATAAAACCCAACACCATTAACCTATAAACAGGCAATGGCTAGTCCGCAACGGAAACGATGGTCAGCCGACATGGATTCAGAAATGGATTCCTTGAAAAAGAACAAAGTCTAGGAATATGTAGACGCACCTTATGACTATCATCCAATCGGATGTAAGTGGGTTTACAAGAAGAAAAGAGGCGCTGGAGGCGAAGTCGAAACTTTTAAAGCTAGACTTGTAGCCAAGGGTTATACCCAAAGAGAAGGTGTGGACTATGAGGAAACTTTTAGTCCTGTTGCCATGCTCAAATCCATCCGAATTCTTCTCTCCATAGCTGCTGCTTTCGATTATGAAATCTGGCAAAATGGATGTCAAGACTGCCTTCCTTAATGGGGTACTTGAAGAAACCATCTATATGGAGCAACCAGAAGGCTATGTTCTTCCAGGGCAGGAAAAGAAAGTTTGCAAATTATATAAGTCTATCTATGGACTAAAGTAAGCTTCTCGCTCATGGAACAAAATGTTTGATGAAATCATCAAGACCTACGGCTTTCTTTAGAATGAAGATGAACCTTGTGTTTACCAACTCAAGGAAGACCAAGTAGTAGTATTCCTGGTCCTTTTTTTGATGACATTTTGATTATTGGAAACAATATCAAGAAAATGGCTAACATCAAGGAATGGCTTAACACTCAATTCGATATGAAAGACTTGGGTGAGGCAGCCTATGTTCTTGGTATTCAGATTATTAGAAATCAGAAGAACAGATCTCTTGCTCTCTCTCAAACAACCTATATTGACAAAGTTTTAGAGAGATTCTCCATGAACAACACCAATGGGGCGAACATGCCTTCTAGATATGGTATTCGTCTATCTAAGGAACAGTCTCCTACTGATCCTCAAGAGATAGAGGACATGGCGAAAATTCCTTATGCTTCTGCAGTTGGAAGTCTAATGTATGCAATGTTATGCACTAGACCTGACATCTGCTATGCAGTTGGAATCGTGAGCAGATATCAATCAAATCCAGGACAACAACATTGGAATGTAGTTAAGTATATTCTGAAATACTTAAAGAGTACAAGAAATCTTTTATTAGTTTATAAGGGTGGTGCTTTAAATCCCACAGGCTATACTGATTCAGATTTCCACGCATGTCTTGAAGACAGGAAATCTACATCTGGGATGATGTTTACTCTTGGGGGTGGAGCAGTGGTTTAGAGAGTATGTGGCAAGGGGGGATGTACTAGTTGAGAAAGTGACACAGAAGACAACTTAGCTGATCCATTCACCAAAGTCTTAGGTTTTATGCCCTAAGTAAAACTTCAATTCAATGTAATCCATTTTATTCAACATCAATAAAGAAACAGAAGTATTTTTCATTCATTTGTGTATGTTTTGGTTCATCTTATCAATTGCTTGTCTATTTGATTTATAAATTCATCTGAAACCCTTTTCACATACTTGATCCTGTTTATTGTGTTGTCAACACATTGGAAAGTAAACGTGACTATGTGAATAAGGATTCCTAGATTTATAAGACACAGGGTTTTACTGATATGATAATCTACAACAGAGTTTACTTGCATTTGGTATAATGCTATGTTCTTTCCAGAGCATTGGCTAAAGTAAAGCTCAGGTTGGGTGCATGGAGTATGCATCGGAAGGGACCGATATTGAACTTTGACATAGATTTATAACACTTACCGTAATATCTATTCAAGTCAATATCGCCTAGTTGATCCTAGATCAAATGATCTAAATCCTGATATGATTAAGCTCAATCTCAAGAGTGTTATTCGTGTTCTTTGATTTGTTAGTTAAGCCTACTTTTGGGTCAGGGTGATACGTACATTTTGGGAACACGGTAGTGCAATTGAGTGGGAACGCTAACATAAATATGGAATCTATAACTTCTATCTGGCGAATAGTAAGTAAAGGATGATCTCCTTCGAGCTTGACCAAACGAAAATAAATGGTGGAGTACTCATTCCACACAGCTGAAATATCATTTATACGGGGTTAAGTCTTTTAAGGATAAAATACATTGTAGGGTGTCACGGTAATCTGATCCCTTTACAGTGTAGATCATTCATATAGAGGATCATTGATCAAATTAGGATTATAACAATGGATAACTAATGACGTGTCTATATGGTGGAACATATAGAGCGTTCTATATACTGAGAGTTCAATTCTAAGTTCTATGCGTGGATTCAATGAAGAATTAATAAGTCAGTGAATTTAGGTTATAAATTCTTGATCTTCTTATTGGAAGCTCGGTTATATAGACCCATGGTCCCCCCCAAATTAGACTATGTCTATTTGTGAATCTTTCACTAAGTAAGGGCGAAATCGTAAAGAAAGAGTTTTTAGGGCATATTTGTTAATTATGATACTTTGTATGGTTCATTTAATAAATATGATAAATTACAATATTATTTAATAATTATTTATAATTATTAAATAGTTAGAATTGGCATTTAAATGGTTGAATTTGAAAATTGGCGTTTTTGGGAAATGAGATGCAGAAATGATAAAACTGCAAAATTGCAAAAAGTGAGGCCCAAATCCATATAGCCATGGCCGGCCACTTTTATAGGCATTATCATCTGATATTTTCATTATTCTAATGCCAAATAATTCAAACCTAACCCTATGTGGAATGCTATAAATAGATAGTGAAGGCTTCAGGAAATTTACACTTTTCACTTCTGGTTTCCTTCAGAGAAAAATCTGAGCGTTCTCTTTCTAAACCCTAGCCGCCACCTTCATACTCTTATTCTTCCTTGAATAATTTCGAACCTCTTAGTGATAGAGTAGTGCCCACACACAGCAAGTGATACCTCAATCACAGTGAGGAAGATCGTGAAGAAAGACATTCAACAAGAAGGAGTTTCAACACTAAAGGAAGGAGAGAAAGAGATCCAGGTTCAGATCTTGATAATACTCTGCGACAGAAAGGATACAAGGGTTAGAGATCTGAACGGAAGGAGACATTTTATTCAGTTGCACCCAATGTAAGGTTTCTCATACTTTATATGTGTTTATTTTATAATCGTTTTAGAACGTCATATTTAGGGTGTTAATCAACATACTTGTGAGTAGATCTAAGATCTTGGTAAAATAATTTCCAACACGTATCACCATGACCCAAAAGTAGGCTTAACTAACAAATCAAAGAACATAAATAACACTCTTGAGATTGAACCTAATCATATCAGGATTAAGATCATTTGATCTAGGACCAACAGGTGATATTGAATTGAATAGATATTACGGTAAATTTTAATATATCTAATCAAAGTTCAATATCGGGCCCTTCCGATGTATACTCCATACATCCGATACTGGTAAACTTTGCCAATGTCGTGGAAAGGACATAACACTTTTCCAAGGTGTAAGAATACCTATCGCTGATTATACCATGTCAGTGTAAATCCAGTGTTCTGACAAATCAGGGAATAAACTTTCGAACATATAATTAAGATTATATTCCAATGTGCTGACAACACTATAATCTTTAACAAATTCATATGTTCTGGACTTAAATAGAATTCATACATTATATATAATCATGAAATAAATCATGTGAACCATGCAACATAAAATGTTAATTCTGATCTTTATTAATAAGTAAATCTGATTATATTGTAATGGGTTTTATTTAGGACACAAAACCCAACAGTAAGATGTATCCAAAAGGTGCAAGGCCTTGGCACAAAAATCCGTACATAAGTTGTGTATAGGACGCTAGGTCTATTAGTTGGAGCCCCATCTTTTCATAAGTTGACATAGAAAGAATGTTGGAGGAGGCTCCATTATCAACCATGAACCTAGCAACTGTTATGTTCCCTATTTGTGTAGTAATGACCAGAGGGTCATTGTGAGGAAACTTGACCTGTGCAGCATCTCCTTTTGTAAAAGAGATGGCACGCTCTCCTAGCTTGATTAGCTTGGAGTCTCTTTCTTCCACAGTGAGGATGACACTTTTTTACTCATGATGGAGGGTCCAAGCATAGCGTTCCCTAGCTTTGCTTATTTAACGTGCTATGTGGTTTCTGCCTATAATGACTCCCAAGTGACCCGCCACTGGTTGTGGCATTGGGTCTCCATTGTGGACAGCTTGTGGTTGAGCTTGGTCATTTTGTACATAATAACGCAAGTGGGGATTATTTTTCCTTAATAGGAATTTAATCGCCCTTTTAAAATTTACACTCATTTGTGTCATGGCTAAAGTCATTTTGAAATCGAAAGAACTTGGACATGTCCCTCTTGTTGATGTCCTTCTTGATTGAATGAGGTTTCTTGTATGGGATAACATCTTGAGTTGCCATGTAAATGGTCTTAGGACTTTCAATTAGGAGGGTCAAGCATGTGTACTTCTCCTCCTTCTCCCTTTGGTTTAGTGGTGTAGGGGAAGTGTTAAACTTCCCTTTTTTTCCACCAATCATGCCAAAACTATTACTTTTACGTTTGCCTCCATTATTCTTAATACTGAAGGCCTGGTCGGCATTACGGTACTAGCTTCTATGTTGGGCAGGTCTTGGGGTTGCATGTGTTGGGCTTTGTGCCCTAAATAAAACCCATTTCAATATAATCAGATTTACTTATTAATAAAGATCAGAAATAACATTTTATGTTGCATGGTTCACATGATTTATTTGATGATTATATATATAATGTATGAATTCTATTTAAGTCCAGAACATATGAATTTGTTAATGATTATAGTGTTGTCAGCACAGTAGAATATAATCTTAATTATATGTTCGAAAGTTTATTCCCTGATTTGTCAGAACACTGGATTTAGACTGACATGATAATCAGCGATAGGTATTCTTACACCTTGGAAAAGTGTTATGTCCTTTCCAAGGCATTGGCAAAGTTTACCAGTATCGGATGTGTGGAGTATACATCGGAAGGGACCGATATTGAACTTTGATTAGATATATTAAAATTTACCGTAATATCTATTCAATTCAATATCACCCGTTGATCCTAGATCAAATGATCTTAATCCTGATATGTTTAGGTTCGATCTCAAGAGTACTATACATGTGTTGGAATTTTATTTTACCAGGATCTTAGATCTACTCACAAGTATGTTATTTAAACACCCTAAATATGAACTTTCTAAAACGATAAATTAAACACATATAAAGTTAAGAAAACCTTACATTGATGCAGCGGAATTAATGTCTCCTTCCACTCAGATCTCGAACCCTTGTATCCTTTCTGTAGCAGAGTATAATCAAGATCTGAGCCCGAATGTCCTTCTTCTTCATGTTTGATCCTTCACAGTCTTCCAATCTATGATTGAGTTACTGCGTGCTGTGTGTGGGCACTTACTCTTTCACTAGGGTTCGAAATTGATGAAGGAGAAAAGAGAAAGGGATTTCGGCCAGGTATAGAAAGTGGGGAAGACTCAGTTTTTCTGAAGAGAGAAATTTATGTCAGAAAGCTAATGAAAGCATGTGTTAAGATGTATGTTTGACTGAGCCATCACTTTCTATTTATAGGCAACTACTAGGTTTAGGTTAGGAATTATTTGGCATTAAAATAATGAAAATATTAATTTGAAAAACCCTTAATAAGTGGCCGGCCAAGGTGTAGTAGTGGGCCCCACTTGATTTTGCAGTTTTATCAAATTTTATCTCTATTTTCTCAAAAACGCCAATTTTCCAATTCTAACCTTTTGATTGCCAAAACTAATTATTTAATAACTAAAATAGATTATTAAATAATATTGTCATTTAATTTAATTATTAATTAGACATATAAAGTCCATTAATAAATAAATAAACCTAGAAACTCTTTTCTTTACAATTTCACCCCTGCTTAGTGAAAATTCATAAAATTAGACATAGTCTAACTTTAGAATTATAATTGATCAATCACGAATCAATTAATGAGTCTTACAAGCAGAATGTTCTCAACTAGAATGGGGACCATGGATCTATATGCTGAGCTTCCAATAAGTGAACCAAATTTACCAAGTAAATTCCTACTTATTAATTCTTCGTTGAATCCACTCTTAGAACTTAGAATTGCACTCTCAGACTTATATAGAGCATATTGTATGTTCCACGATATCAATATGCTATCTCATTTAACCATTGTTATAATCTTATTGTGATTTAAAGATCCTCTATATAGATGATCTACATCGAGATGGGATTTCTTTACCGTTCTCACCCCTTAATGTATTTTGCCCCTTAAAACACTTAGCTACCTGTAAATAGTGTTTAGTGATCTAATAATTAGTCAGTTAAACAAGAGCTCATCGATTTACTTCTATTTGCTAAGCTCGAAGGGAATCATCACTTGACTTCTATACAACAGTAGAAGCTATAGATTCCATATTTATGTTCAGCACTCCCACTCAATCATACTATCATGTTCCCAAAATATACGTATCACCCTGACCCAAAAGTAGGCTTAACTAATAAATCAAAGAACATGAATAGCACTCCTGAGTTGAGCCTAAGCATATCAGGATTTAGATTCTTTTAAACTTAAGATCAACTAGTGATATTGACTTGGAAAGATATGTATAACGGTAAGTTTGCAATATCTTAACTTAGTTGCAATATCGGTCCAGTCCAATGTATACTCCATACATTCGAAACTAGTATACTTTACTAATGTCCTGGAAAGAACATAACACTTACTCCAAGTGTAAGTACACATCATCGCTGATTATCACATTAGTGTAAATCCAATAACACTGATGAAACAGGGACCAATACTTTTGATTCATATGATCACAATCACATTCCACTGTGTTGACGATACTGTAATTGTGAATAAACATATGATCTGGATTTAACTGATTCTGTGTGTAAATGTAATAAACATATTTAAACCACTAGCATGTAAAATTCATGCAAACATCAATCACTTCAAATTTCTTATATTGATAACTAATCAGATTGTAAAGAGTTTTATTTAGGGCATAAAACCCAACAAACTCCCACTTGCACTAACATAAAACAAACTGTGCAAATAGGTCAATCTGATGTCTTGATCTTCAGATCAAGTGTAGTATATTTGAATCCACCCAAACTTCTGGAAACTAGTTCATAAAAACTCTTATGAAACATCCTTTACTATATGCTTTACTTATCAAGGGATACTGAAATCTTTATTGTTTTAAAAGTACATCTGAATTAACAGAAGACATATCTCTCATATTTTAAAATATGTAATTGAGATATTACAGTGTAGACTTTTCTTCAGTGATATAACTTTCTTGGATTTCGAATACAAAAAGTTATAATTCTTCTCTGGTAGAGCTTGAATTATTATACAATAATTCCTCCACCCCCAAAGTAAGCACCATCTCATAGATTTCGTAATGAGTTTGTAACACCCTAACTACCTTAGGCGTATTACGTGATTTTTTAACGTACTGTGCAGCTCGTTGCTAATCAACGAGGTTTATGGAAAAACGTGATTAATTAAAATTTTGCTTTTTGATTAAACTTGTAAAACATATTACAAAAGACTCGGGATCCCGATTATAAAAATATTTACAAAAAGTTTAACTGTTTAACTATTACATCAAGATAAAAGTCGTCTAACGACAGTTACAAAAATTCAGCCCTGCTGTCCCGAGGATCGTACGCTCCAGGCCTAACCGCCCCGACATGTACAATCTCATAAGCTCGCTCACGGTCCATCAGCAATAGCCTTGCCCTTACCTACACATGAACATAAACTGTGAGTCGACAGACTCAGTAAGAAAAGCATACTAATATCATACATAAAACTAACTGCTGTGTCCAACACGATACTGAGTCCCGCTACTGCCATGTCCAACATGGTACTGAGCCACTACTGCCATGTCCAACATGGTACTGAGTTTTGAACGTTCATAGGGACGGTACTATTGACAAGTATCCTCCTGATCGGTCGAACCGGTCATACTCCGGCTGCTGGTCATACTCTAGCCTGTACCGACGGGATAGGTCAATAGCACTGAACCACCAACCAAATGTCAGCCTGATCGGTCGAACCGGTCATACTCATTCTTGGTCATACTCCAGCCTGTACCGACGTGACAGGGTTGGATGGTTCGAAGCCTATATACATAACTAATGTAATCTAGCAGGCTTTCTACATGCACGCTAAACATGTAATCTACATATGCATACTGTTATACTAATCTTACCTGGATTCCGATTTCAGGTGTGCCGGTCAACCTGACTGGAACTGAAGCTGAGTGGCGGATTACTGGCTCCTAAACCATAAAAATCACAACGCTATAAGTGACACGCTAAATCACTTCCCGGGGACTAAAACTTGGAACTAAAAGTTTCCCTATCGATAAAAAGCATGGCAATACCCCCAAAAACATAAAAACGAGGAAAACTAGGGTTCGGAAAAATTCCCCAACCGGTAGACCGGTTGCCCAACCGGTGGTTCGGGAATTACTTGGACACCCATCCGAATTCCGGTTGCACAACCGGAATTCCGGTTCCTCGCAGGAATTTTTCAAAAATTCCTAACTTGATCAATTCTAACCCAAATCAATCCAAACCTTCCAGACCTGCTCTATATGCCCTAAATAACCATTTAAAGGCAACAAATTCACCCAGAACTCACAGAGACAAAATTCACCATTAAAGACCAAGCTTTGAGTTCCAAAACTCAAACTTGGTTAAATCCACTAACATGCAATTAAGCTAGATCAAACCTACATAAAAATGCATAACTAAGCCTCTGAAAACGAAAATAATCAACCACAGCAAGCAATTTACAGATTCAACATATATTTTCAAAATTCATGCTCTTGAACTAAAAAGACTTCAAAACTTGATTCTAAGAATTATCATGCATAAACTAACTTTAAACTACTTAAAATAGCAAAGTAAATCCATAGAAAATAACAACCATTCACAACAGCAAGTATCACAACAATTCACATGCAACCATCACTTTTTACACATTTTTTTCAAGAAATTAAAGAAGGAGAGACAAGAACCAACCTAGCTTGCAATGGACCTTAAGAGATGATGAATTAACAAGCCAAAATCAAAGGAGAAAACCCACTCCTTGCTGCTCAAAGCTTGGCCAAAAATGGAAGGGAAAGAAAGAGAGAGTTTCTTTTTTGAAAATTCTATTTTTGCTAAGTGTGTGAAAAATGAAATAAAAACCATATAATTCCATTTTATTCAGCCAACAATTAAACCATTAAACATTTCTTTTTCATTAATAATTTCACTAGAAGACAAAATACTAATGGGGCAAAAAGACCATTTTGCCCCTCCACCATAAAATCACATAAATCATACTAATGGGGTATTTTTGGGAAATTCTAAATTCCCGGCCATTCCCGACATTCCCAATGTCTAAAACCCGTCCCCAAACTACTAGCATACTAAGTTATGATTTCTACTGAGCCAAACGCCGAGTTCCAAAATACCGGACACCGGAAATGCAAAATATAAAAACTACTGATGACATAATCATGCATTTCTGAATTCCATAAATAACAGTAATAAATTATTTAAATAGCTATAAATAATTTCATAATTAAACATAAACAACTGCTAATTTCCAAATTAACTAAGCGGGCTTTACAACTATTCCCCCCTTAAAAGGATTTCGTCCCCGAAATCTAACCTGAATAACTCTGGATATTGAGCTCTCATATCTGACTCTAGCTCCCAGGTGGCTTCCTCCACCTTGCTGTTTCTCCAGAGAACCTTGACCAATGCTATGGTCTTATTCCGAAGGACTTTATCCTTTCTATCCAGGATCTGCACTGGCTGTTCCTCATAGGTCATGTCTGGTTGAAGCTGAAGACTCTCATAACTGAGTATATGAGAGGGGTCTGAAACGTATTTTCTCAACATTGAGACATGGAATACGTTGTGCACTGCTGATAAGGCTGGAGGCAATGCTAACCGATATGCCACTTGACCTATCTTCTCGAGAATCTCGAAAGGTCCAGTAAATCTAGGGCATAACTTGCCTCTTTTCCCGAAACGTTTAATCCCCTTCATCGGAGATACTCGTAAAAACACATGTTCCCCTACTTGGAACTCAACATCTCTGCGTTTCGGATCTGCGTAACTCTTCTGTCTGCTCTGTGAGGCAAGCATTCTAGCTTTTATCTTTTCTATCGCCTCATTGGTCCGCTGAACCGACTCGGACCTAGGTATTTCCTCTCCCCTGTCTCATCCCAGTGGATAGGGGATCTACATTTCCTACCGTACAACAGTTCATAGGGAGCCATCCCTATCGTACTCTGATAACTGTTGTTGTAAGAGAATTCTATCAACGGTAGATACTTACTCCATGAGCCCTCAAAGTCCATAACACAGGCTCTCAACATATCCTCCAATATCTGAATTGTCCTTTCGGACTGACCATCTGTCTGAGGATGGAATGCTGTACTGAATTTTAGCTTTGTACCCATTGCCCGTTGCAAACTTTGCCAAAATTTGGAGGTGAATTTTGGATCCCTGTCCGAAACTATAGACTTCGGTACCCCGTGAAGTCTCACTATCTCTCTGACGTACAGTTCTGCCAACTGATCCACTGTGAACGTTGTTCTAACCGGCAGAAAATGAGCAGATTTCGTAAATCGGTCCACCACTACCCAGATGGAATCATACATACCCGTGGTCCTAGGTAACCCGACCACAAAATCCATCGTAATATCCTCCCATTTCCATTCTGGTAGGGTTAGAGGCTGCAACAACCCTGCTGGTCTCTGATGTTCAGCCTTGATCTGCTAACAAGTGAGGCATCTCGATACGAATTCTACCAAATTCTTCTTCATACCGTTCCACCAGAAGTACGGTTTCAAATCTTGGTACATCTTGGTGGTGTCGGGATGCAGAGAATATGGAGTAGAATGAGCCTCCTCAAAGATCTCATTTCTAAGTTCCGCACTGTTCGGAACACAAACCCTGGCTTTATACAAAAGCATCCCACTGTCTGACACTGAAAAGTCTTTGGCTTGACCAGCCAATACCTCATCTCGGATCTTCACTAACTCCGGATCTGTCATCTGAGCGACCTTTATTCTTTCCAACAGATCAGATTGCAGCGTTAAGTTGTGAAGCTGACCTACCACAAACTCAATGCTGGATCTAACCATATCCTCTGCTAGCTGAGGTGAGATCTGAACCATGCTAGCTACTTGCCCGGGACCCTTTCTGCTCAGGGCATCGGCCACTACATTGGCTTTTCCGGGATGGTAGAGGATCTCACAATCGTAATCCTTCACTAATTCCAACCAACGCCTTCGTCTCATGTTCAAATCTTTCTGAGTAAAGAAATACTTGAGACTTTTATGGTCGGTATAGATCTCACACTTCTCCCCGTACAGGTAATGCCGCCAAATCTTCAGTGCAAAAACCACTGCGGCCAATTCTAAATCATGAGTCGGGTATCGCTGTTCATAATCCTTTAACTGACGGGAGGCATAAGCGATAACCCGATCGGCTTGCATCAATACACACCCCAAACCCTGTTTGGATGCGTCACAGTAGACTACGAACTTCTCCTTGTCCGAAGGCAAAGCTAGTACCGGAGCAGTAATCAACCTCTGTTTCAGCTCCTGAAAACTAGCTTCGCATTTATCTGACCAGATAAATCGCTGATTCTTCTTTGTAAGCTCGGTTAGGGGCATTGAAATTTTGGAGAACCCCTCCACGAACCTACGGTAGTACCCAGCTAAACCCAAGAAGCTTCTGATCTCTGTCACTGTCTTCGGTCTTGGCCAATCTCTGACGGATTCAATCTTCCCGGGATCCACCTTGATCCCGTCTTTACTCACAATGTGCCCTAGGAAGGACACCTGAGACAACCAGAACTCACATTTCTTGAACTTGGCGTAAAGCTTATGTTCTCGAAGTTGTTGCAGTACCATCTGAAGATGTAACTCGTGCTCCTCTTCTGATTGAGAGTACACGAGGATGTCGTCGATAAACACAATCACACAGATATCGAGGAAATCCTTGAATACTCTATTCATCAGGTCCATGAATGCTGCAGGAGCATTGGTTAGTCCGAATGACATAACCAGAAACTCGTAGTGTCCATACCTAGTGCGGAAAGCCGTCTTCGGAATGTCCTCCTCTCGGATTCTCAACTGATGATAACCCGAACGGAGATCAATCTTAGAAAAGACCGTCTTCCCCTGAAGCTGATCGAACAAGTCATCGATCCTAGGTAATGGATATTTATTCTTCACCGTCAGCTTGTTCAACTCCCTGTAGTCGATGCACATCCTCATGGATCCATCCTTCTTCTTGACGAACAAAACCGGGGCTCCCCAGGGTGACACACTGGGCCGAATGAACCCTATGTCAAGCAACCCTTGGAGCTGAATCTTTAGTTCCTTAAGTTCAGCTGGAGCCATCCTCTACGGGGCTTTGGAAACCGGATCCACCCCTGGTGCCAAGTCAATCACGAAGTCAATCTCCCGCTGAGGTGGTAACCCTGGAAGTTCTTCGGGAAAAACGTCCAAAAATTCCCGAACCACTCTGATGTCCTCTGGCCGAATGGTGTCTGGCCGAGTGGTGTCCACCACCACGGCCAGAAACCCTAAGCACCCGCCGTGCAACAATTCTCTCGCTGACATAGCCGAGATCACCGGGATCCGAGATCCCTGAACCGAACCCACAAATACAAACGGTTCTTCACTTTCCGGTTGGAAGACCACCATCTTCCTTTTACAGTCAATGCTCGCCGAATATTTAGATAGGAAATCCATTCCTAAAATAATATCGAATTCGACTAAGCTCATCTCTATCAGATCAGCGCTTAACTCTCTACCATCTATCCTGATCGGCATAGACCTAATCCACCTATTGGAGATAACCAATTCCCCGCCAGGTAACAGGGTTCCAAACCCTGATTCATATCTATCAAAGGGTCTACCCAATTTACTAAAGACTCTGGCCGCCACATAAGAATGTGTAGCCCCAGAATCAAACAAAGACCGAATATAGTGAGTTGTTAATAGAAAGCCGACCCGTGACTACCGATGGGCCGGCATCCGCATCGGCTGCGTGATAGCGAACACCCCGGGCCGGAGTGGGTATCGCCGGAGCTCTCGGTGCCTCCGTCGGAGCTGGGGACATTCCCTCTTGAAGTGTCCGGGCATGCCACAATGAAAGCATCCCTGACCTTTGCACTCACCCCGATGGTGCCTCTTGCAGCTAGGGCACTCGGGATAGGAGAATCGGGTCTCATTACCACCAGGACGACTCCCTCGGTTCTGGTTCCCCCGGAACCTCTTGTTCTGACTCGAGCCACCGGAAGCAGTGGGTGCCCTCTTCCTCTGATCAATGGCCGAACCACTACTTCCCCTGCTATAGCCTGATGCAGGAGGGGTAGGAGCTCCGCCACTCACCGGAGTACTGGCTGATTCTGACATACACCCCACTGCGCCCTCAGCTCGCAGTGCCTTCTCCACCATCTGAGCATAGGCGGTGCTGTCGTCGGTGGTGATCATCAGGTCATGTCTGATCTTGGGATTCAACCCGTCCAGATACTTCTCCTTCTTACTGAAGTCGGTCGGCACAATTCCCGAGGCTAACCTCGCCAACCGATCAAACTGAGTAGTATACTCAGTGACGCTCATGTTCTCCCGCTGGGTCAGTGAACGAACTCTTTCCTCTTGGCGCTTCTAACCGCCTCGTTGTAGTATTTCGCATTAAAGAGTTCCTGGAACCTTTCCCAGGTCATGGTGGTGACGTCATGAATCTGAGACACCATGTCCCACCATACCAGGCGTCCTCCTGGAACTGAAACGTGGCGCACACCACTCCGTCGTTACCGGTGACACCCATGAAATTCAGTATCTTGGTGATCACCGTCAGCCATTGCTCGGCTTTCATTACATCTGGACCTCCCAGGAATACCGGAGGTGCTTGCTTCCGGAACCGCTCATACAATGGTTCCAATCTATGGGCCGCCACCACTATCTCGGCCTGGGCAGCAGGGGCAGGTGCCACTGGAACTACGGGCACTGGAACTGCAGGAGCACCCTGCTATCTCAACCTCTGAATCTCGAGGTCTTGTTCTGCGATCCGGGCTTGCATCTCCGCAAACCGCAACTCCCGGCCGGGCTCCCCCGATCGGGCTGGGGGAGCCGGGGCAGCCTGTGGCGGGTTCTCATCACCCCGGCCACGAGCCCTGCCTCGGGGACCTCTGCCTCGGCCCCTAGCAGGTGGGGGAAACTGAGCTCCCTGTCCTTGATTCGACCCTACGGAGTTGCCCTGACTCCTGGTAGTCCGCCTGGCGTCCATCTAGTTAGAACCGCCTGCGAAACCAAGAGTTGGCATATCAGGTCGTATTCAAGGCGAGCTTACTAATGCCGCTTAATTTGGAAATTAGAAATGAAACATGCGCCTATTCTACTATCAGGCTACTAACATGCTTCCTAACAGGCTTTTCTTTTTCATAACTGAATAAAATAAACTACTAAAGCAATAAAGGCTTACTGAACCGTGAACCGAGCTAACTGCTGATGATGATTGTACATGTCGTGACGATCTTCGGAAGACAACCTGGCGGCTCTGATACCAAATTGTAACACCCTAACTACCTTAGGCGTATTACGTGATTTTTTAACGTACTGTGCAGCTCGTTGCTAATCAACGAGGTTTATGGAAAAACGTGATTAATTAAAATTTTGCTTTTTGATTAAACTTGTAAAACATATTACAAAAGACTCGGGATCCCGATTATAAAAATATTTACAAAAAGTTTAACTGTTTAACTATTACATCAAGATAAAAGTCGTCTAACGACAGTTACAAAAATTCAGCCTGTCGTCCCGAGGATCGTACGCTCCAGGCCTAACCGCCCCGACATGTACAATCTCATAAGCTCGCTCACGGTCCATCAGCAATAGCCTTGCCCTTACCTACACATGAACATAAACTGTGAGTCGACAGACTCAGTAAGAAAAGCATACTAATATCATACATAAAACTAACTGCCGTGTCCAACACGATACTGAGTCCCGCTACTGCCATGTCCAACATGGTACTGAGCCACTACTGCCATGTCCAACATGGTACTGAGTTTTGAACGTTCATAGGGACGGTACTATTGACAAGTATCCTCCTGATCGGTCGAACCGGTCATACTCATTTCTTGGTCATACTCTAGCTCGTACCGACGGATAGGTCAATAAGATCGAACCACCAACCAAATGTCACTGACGGCCGAACCGGCCATACTCCGCCGCCGGTCATACTCCACTCGTACCGACGTGACAGGTTGGATGGTTCGAAGCCTATATACATAACTAATGTAATCTAGCGGGCTTTCTACATGCACGCTAAACATGTAATCTACATATGCATACCGTTATACTAATCTTACTCGGATTCCGATTTCGTGTGTGCAGTCAACCTCGACCGGAACCGAAGCCGAGTGGCGGATTGCGGCTCCTAAACCATAAAAATCACAACGCTATAAGTTGACACGCTAAATCACTTCCCGGACTAAAACTTGGAACTAAAAGTTTCCCTATCGATAAAAAGCATGGCAATACCCCCAACCACATAAAAACGAGGAAAACTAGGGTTCGGAAAAATTCCCCAACCTAGGCCGGTTGCCCAACCGAATTCCGGTTCGGGAATTATCGGACACCCATCCGAATTCCGTTGCACAACCGAATTCGGTTCGCAGAATTTTTCAAAAATTCCTAACTTGATCAATTCTAACCCAAATCAATCCAAACCTTCCAGACCTGCTCTATATGCCCTAAATAACCATTTAAAGGCAACAAATTCACCCAGAACTCACAGAGACAAAATTCACCATTAAAGACCAAGCTTTGAGTTCCAAAACTCAAACTTGGTTAAATCCACTAACATGCAATTAAGCTAGATCAAACCTACATAAAAATGCATAACTAAGCCTCTGAAAACGAAAATAATCAACCACAGCAAGCAATTTACAGATTCAACATATATTTTCAAAATTCATGCTCTTGAACTAAAAAGACTTCAAAACTTGATTCTAAGAATTATCATGCATAAACTAACTTTAAACTACTTAAAATAGCAAAGTAAATCCATAGAAAATAACAACCATTCACAACAGCAAGTATCACAACAATTCACATGCAACCATCACTTTTTACACATTTTTTTCAAGAAATTAAAGAAGGAGAGACAAGAACCAACCTAGCTTGCAATGGACCTTAAGAGATGATGAATTAACAAGCCAAAATCAAAGGAGAAAACCCACTCCTTGCTGCTCAAAGCTTGGCCAAAAATGGAAGGGAAAGAAAGAGAGAGTTTCTTTTTTGAAAATTCTATTTTTGCTAAGTGTGTGAAAAATGAAATAAAAACCATATAATTCCATTTTATTCAGCCAACAATTAAACCATTAAACATTTCTTTTTCATTAATAATTTCACTAGAAGACAAAATACTAATGGGGCAAAAAGACCATTTTGCCCCTCCACCATAAAATCACATAAATCATACTAATGGGGTATTTTTGGGAAATTCTAAATTCCCGGCCATTCCCGACATTCCCAATGTCTAAAACCCGTCCCCAAACTACTAGCATACTAAGTTGTGATTTCTACTGAGCCAAACGCCGAGTTCCAAAATACCGGACACCGGAAATGCAAAATATAAAAACTACTGATGACATAATCATGCATTTCTGAATTCCATAAATAACAGTAATAAATTATTTAAATAGCTATAAATAATTTCATAATTAAACATAAACAACTGCTAATTTCCAAATTAACTAAGCGAGCTTTACAGAGTTGGTGAGATACCAGGACAACTGATACAAAGTTCCTTAATATCTATCATATAGATCACTTTCATAAATCTTTCTTGAATATAATCTAATGTTCCCTATTTGATTACATCTCAGATAGCTCCCACTTAGTAGCAGATGTCTGGTTAAATAATACTTTTAAACTCTGATTGTTTAGAGAGTTACCTAGTTGTGACTTTTGTATTAGTCTAAAACTTTAAGTTAAGACTAAATCATCAACATAGCAGACTAGTATTTGAAGTGAAAAATACATGCCAGAGATAAAGTAATCAAAAATTAAGATACCATCAAATTTTATGAGGAATAAAAATTCTAGATTCAAGTCATTCGAATGGACTGAACTAGAGTTCTTTATCTTATTCTCATAATTCTGATAAGCTATTCCTATCCATGTGAATGGTTAGATTTGCTTTTCAGTTATGTTCTTAAGTACCTATCACAAGTATCAACCTGATGAAGATGGGTATAGAACTTTAAAAATTCTCCCACTCAATTAAGGTAGTGTGAAAATTTAACAAAGAACTTTTATAGGTATCAATCTTTTACTTACAACAGTAAAAACGAAATGGAACATACAATCAAGATCAAGAATTTATATTGACAATAGCTGACTCATTATATTACTTCCATGTTTAAACAAGATATATGTTTCATAGGGAATTGTGGAATGGACTCCACCCCTAAAAAATATACATATAGGGTACTATGGATAACCTCCACGCCTAAGTATATAGAGATTATGATCCACCCCTAAAGGTTGTAAAGATCATTATTCTCTTAGTGTGATAGAGTTTATGTGGAGTTGAATACTATCCAGAGTTCATTAGATATAAAAGATCGTTGAACTGCATAGTTTTCTTAACTTTTCTCCACCCCTATCAGATCAAAAGATCCTTTTATTAAACAAATTCTTAATAATTGTATGAGAATTAACAATTATTGATAAACATAAAAATAGTTTCTAGTGTTTATTTATTATAACTCTATGAAGAGTTGTAAATATAATAGAATTTGCATCAATAATAAAAACACTTACACATACAAACATACAAATATAATGTGGTAATTGTTGATGAAGATAAAATAAATGAAGCTCAATCTCATAATTTGCAATGGTGATTTCGAAAATAAAGAATACTTTATTAATAATAAAATAAAAAATGTATTGCAACAATATGAGAAAAACAGGGATAAATATCCCTAACTAAAATTTGAAATCCAAATTGTCTTTAAACTAAAACAATTAATTCAAAAATAAATTGAAGAGCTTCATCTTCATCTGGACGATTTCACCCTTTGGTCCAGCTTTCTGATCCAACTCAATTGAGTTCAAGTAGCTTGGCCTATAAGAAGAAGAAAACAAATAAACAAAGTTAGTCCAGAATCATAAATCCAATTGGATAACAATTCACTAAAACTCTTAAAGTTTATAAATGGAAATACCTTGTTTCTTTGCAAGAAGTTTAGGACATTGGGGTTTCCAATGACCTTTCTCATTGCAGTAGAAACACTTTCCTTTAAGTGTAGCATCACCAGAAGGAACAGCCTTTTTATTCTTCATGGCTTTTGTTCGCTTCTTGGTGTTTTTCCACTTCTTCTTCGATTTGGGTTTCGAATCAGAGGCAACATTTGCTTCAGGTTTCATCGTCCTATTACTGTTCCCAGGATTGTGAGGTTTACTCCCTTTCTTCTTGGGTCCTCCAATCAAATTTTCATAAGTTTGAAGGTCATTGACTAATTCATGAAAGTCAATTTCCTTCTTATTCATGACATAATTTGAAGTGTGGTAGAAATGCTGGAGTCAGGCTATTCAAGATAAGACTTACTTGAGTAGCACTGTCCATTTCAGCACCATGATCTTGGGCTTCTTGGAAATAACTTGACATTAGGAGAACATAGTCACGCACGTTTTGATGAGGTTCCATCCGTGCATTAATGTACTTCTTAGTCGCGTCAAAGCGTGACTGAAGTGATGCCTTACCGAATAGCTCATTTAACTTCGTCATAACTTCAGCAGCCTTCTCGGTTTTAGAAAACCGAGTTTTTGAGGGTGTCAACCATGCTAGAAAGCATAAAGTATAGAGCTTTGTCATTTGCTTTCTGCCAACGCTCATACTTTTCTTTCACAGCTTTGGATGCATTGTCCCCAGGCACTTCAGGTGACGGCTCAGTTAAAACAAACAAGGCACTTTCTCCTATGAGAGCAATATTAATGTTCTCATTCCACTTATTAAAGTTAGATCCATTCAGCTTGTTTTCAGTCAACAGTGATCACATGGGATTCATTTTGATAATACAGGATACTACAAAATAATAGAAATCAACAAATAGAAATTAATAATGGTTTAACACACAAAATCAATTCAGAAATTATAAGCACATAGCAAGTAGGAATGATATGAGAAAATACTTAAAAAATTCAATCCTAAATAATTTCCAAGGTTTTCAACAAACTGATATCAGTGTCCCGTTTAGGCGAGAGTCAAAGCTACCATCCATTGAATAGAGTTGTCAGCTCATCTAAAATGTTAAACATTCTAGCAACCTTTTATTCGATCAAGATTGGAATCCAACGTTGTCCCGTTTAGGCGAGAGTCAAGGCTATTCTATCTTATGAGCTACTACCATTGTTTCGCAATTTGCAAGTCAAATATGGTCGCCACCATTAGGGTGATCTATACCATATAAAACACTTACAAACTACTTATCATTCGAGATTAAACGGTGCGAAATTGCTAATGAACGTTCCTCCATTAGGGAGGATTACTCACTAAAACAAACGCGGTGTAAAATTCACAATGGAGATCGAATATCTTAATAATAATGAAGCTCATTATTTAAAATGTATTTTCTTTATTATTCTAATAAATAAATTCTCATGAAATTCGAAATTTAAAATTAAAATTCAAAAAATAAGAATTTAATAAAATATTTATAAAATTATACTTAGATGGTGATTGAAATAAAATTAATTATTTCCATCTTAGTAATAATCTTAAATATAAATATTAAGGAAATTAATTTAAGTTGAATTAAATTAGATTAATTAGCAACTTAAAAATTTCCTTTGAGAATATATTTATTGAATTCGAAAATTAAGTATATATTAAAAAAAATATATATACAAATTTCGAAAAATAATAAAAATTAGAAAAGAAATACTTCAAGCAAAAGTATCACCAATCTAGATTTTCTTTTGACTAGTTAATTCAATTTCTAATAATATATATATTAAATTCATTTATTTTAAATTAATCAATTAAATGAAAAAATCATTGATTTGAGTTGGTCCAAGAATTAATTAAAATAAATAATTAATTTACAACTCAATCTATTTTTCAAGATAAAAATTCAAAAATATTGCATAATTAAAATGTAATTTTTCGAAATTGATTAATAAAATAAAGAAAAATATATATTGAAAATTATGTAAATTTAAGTTGAAAAATTAAATTTCAACCTAAAAATAATTTTCTATTTAGTTAAGTGTCATGAAAAGTAAATATTTAAGTATCATGATGAAAATCAACTTAGATATTTAAATTTTTCAAGTTAATTAAATGTATTAAATTCAAGAAATAAATAATTAAATGTAGAGAAGGCTTAATTATTAATTTCTATTTAATACTAGGAAAAATATACTTAATAAAATTGTACCAAAATTAATTATTTAAATAATTAATTTCACAAAGTATATTATTTTCCTATTTAAATATTAGAAATAATAAGTAGTCTAGAAATTACTATCTAGAAAATATCTTATTTGACTAAGTATCTTTTCAAAAATTTGAAAAATATCTAATTTAAGTTATATAGAAAAAATCTAAAACTTAAATAATTTCAAATTTAGATTTAATTAAATATCAAAAATTGAGTTATAACCACTTAATTTGAAGATATCTTTTAAGTTAATATTCGAAAAGATATTAACCTAAAAAATATCTAAAATATTCCATTTTAAGTTAATATTCGAGAAGATATTAACTTAAAAAATATCTTAAGAATCTTTAATAACTAATGCCTAGGATTCCTCAACTTGATTTAAAATTTAAATAAAATATTCAAATTTAAGTTAGATAAGAAAAATCAGTTGATACAACTAATTTATAACTTAAATAGGAATATTTAATTAAATAAGTTACAGAAAGAATCTAGTTAGTTAAAATTCTATAATTAATTAAATACATGAAAAATACAAATAGTTTGTCTAGAAATAATATCTAAAACTAAAAGTGTTTTTCTTAAAATTAACTTTAAAATATTAAAATAAAAATAAATTTCATATATTTTAAAAGTTAATTATGTTGCCAATTCAATTTTATTAGGTCAAACTAATATAATTAACCTAGTACAGTTATTCAAATCAGGCAAATGGGCCTTCACAATTGGGTTAGTTCATGTGAGGGGGTGCTGGATTCAGTATGTCGTACCCACTTCTATGGCTCCCAACTCTCACACAAGGCCCAAAAGAGAGGAATTTAACCTTAAAATAAATAACTGTTATTAATGGAATAGGTCCAAAAACTAAATGGACCTAAATAAAATCTATCATGGTGTGACATTTTATTTAGCAACAACCTATATGCATCTATATAATAAAATAAACACATAGGCTCACGCAGGTACACATTTGGATGGATCCTATCATGTTGCTAGGTCATACACAGATGAAAGAAGATTGTAAAATTTACTTGTTACAAATTATTAAATTGACCAAGGGAGCCATCAGATCATTAGATCTGGCAAAAAGTAACCATGGCTATTTGCAATCAAGTAATAATAGGTTTTGAAAACTTACACACAAGCTAAAACCACATACTCCTGCAACAAGGTTAGCTGGATAGTTGGAAGTAGGATTTATTTAATTTTAAATAAATAAATTTCGAAAATTATAAATAATTAAATAAATAAATAAAATAAATAAAATAATTTTCGAAAAAATAAATTAAAAAAATATATATTTATTTTCGAAAATAAAAAAAAATATTTATTTAAATTTCGAAATTATTTAAAAAATAAATATTTAAAATTAAACCTACAATTTTGAAAAATTAGGTTTCAACTAACCTAAATATCATTTCAAAATTTGCTAACTACTTTTAAAAATTAAATGTTATTTTATAAATAAAAATTAGAAAAGATAAATAAAATATCTTTTTCAAATTTTAAATTTAATTTAAATAGATAAAATAACAAAATTTAAAAGTTAGCAAAATATCTTACATCTATTTAAAATTTCATGATTATAGTTATCTTATTTTAAATTTAAATAAGGTCAAAATATTTAGAAAAAAAAAATAATTTTAAAATAGTTAAAATCTGACCTAAAATTTAAAAATAAGATAAGATATAATCAAATTTAAAAATAAGATAAATAATTAAGCAAAAACATAGATATTTACTAATTTCAAATTCAAATTACACTAATATCATGAATTAAATTTTAAAAAATATTAAATTAATTCATTATGATAATTAGAGTTGAATTAGGAATAGTAAATCTATAAATACAAAACTACACAAAAAATCGGAAGTTAATTCCATGAAAAAGCATGAAAAAACGAAGAAAAACGAAAAAATTGTGAGCTGTACGGACAGTTTTCGCGATCGCAGGAAAATTTCAGCACAACTCCAATTTTTTTCGAATCTTCAAAAAATCATAACTAATTCAAATTAAATCGAAATTGAGTTCTCTAAAAAAATAACTTGCTTAATTTTTTCCATACTATCCAATAAAAATAATTCCAGAAACAGATATTCAATTATTTTACACAAAAATTCACAAACATCAATCAATCATCAAATAACACTCAATACAACATGATACCATCCAAAACCAAACAAACAATCGTTTTAAAGTCCAAATTTCTTGTAAGTAAATCAATTACCATGGCTCTGAGGCCAGTTATTGGAATTTTATTTTACCAGGATCTTAGATCTACTCACAAGTATGTTATTTAAACACCCTAAATATGAACTTTCTAAAACGATAAATTAAACACATATAAAGTTAAGAAAACCTTACATTGATTCAGCGGAATTAATGTCTCCTTCCACTCAGATCTCTAATCCTTGTATCCTTTCTGTAGCAGAGTATAATCAAGATCTGAGCCCGAATGTCCTTCTTCTTCAAGTTTGATCCTTCACAGTCTTCCAATCTATGATTGAGTTACTGCTTGCTATGTGTGGGCACTTACTCTTTCACTAGGGTTCGAAATTGATGAAGGAGAAAAGAGAAAGGGATTTGACTGAGCCATCACTTTCTATTTATAGGCAACTACTAGGTTTAGGTTAGGAATTATTTGGCATTAAAATAATGAAAATATTAATTTGAAAAACCCTTAATAAGTGGCCGACTATGGTGTTATAGTGGGCCCCACTTGATTTTGCAGTTTTATCAAATTTTATCTCTATTTTCTCAAAAACGCCAATTTTCCAATTCTAACCTTTTAAATGCCAAAACTAATTATTTAATAACTAAAATAGATTATTAAATAATATTTTCATTTAATTTAATTATTAATTAGACATATAAAGTCCATTAATAGATAAATAAACCTAGAAACTCTTTTCTTTACAATTTCACCCCTGCTTAGTGAAAATTCATAAAATTAGACATATTCTAACTTTAGAATTATAATTGATCAATCACGAATCAATTAATGAGTCTTACAAGCAGAATGTTCTCAACTAGAATGGGGACCATGGATCTATGTGTTGAGCTTCCAATAAGTGAACCAAATTTACCAAGTAAATTCCTACTTATTAATTTTTCGTTGAATCCACTCTTAGAACTTAGAATTACACTCTCAGACTTATATAGAGCATATTGTATGTTCCACGATATCAATATGCTATCTCATTTAACCATTGTTATAATCTTATTGTGATTTAAAGATCCTCTATATAGATGATCTACATCGAGATGGGATTTCTTTACCGTTCTCACCCCTCAATGTATTTTACCCCTTAAAACACTTAGCTACCTGTAAATGGTGTTTAATGACCTAATAATTAGTCAGTTAAACAAGAGCTCATCGATTTACTTCTATTTGCTAAGCTCGAAGGGAATCATCACTTGACTTCTATACACCAGTAGAAGCTATAGATTCCATATTTATGTTCAGCACGCCCACTCAATCATACTATCATGTTCCCAAAATATACGTATCACCCTGACCCAAAAGTAGGCTTAACTAATAAATCAAAGAACATGAATAGCCCTCCTGAGTTGAGCCTAAGCATATCAGTATTTAGATTCTTTCAATCTTAAGATCAACTAGTGATATTGACTTGGAAAGATATGTATAACGGTAAGTTTGTAATATCTTAACTTAGTTGCAATATCGGTCCAGTCCAACGTATACTCCATACATTCGAAACTAGTATACTTTACTAATGTCCTGGAAAGAACATAACACTTACTCCAAGTGTAAGTACACATCATCGCTGATTATCACATTAGTGTAAATCCAATAACACTGATGAAACAGGGACCAATACTTTTGATTCATATGATCACAATCACATTCCACTGTGTTGACGATACTGTAATTGTGAATAAACATATGATCTGGATTTAACTGATTCTGTGTGTAAATGTAATAAACATATTTAAACCACTAGCATGTAAAATTCATGCAAACATCAATCACTTTTTTAATTTTCTTATATTGATAACTAATCAGATTGTAAAGAGTTTTATTTAGGGCATAAAACCCAACAACATGTTCTTTGATTTGTTAGTTAAGCCTACTTTTGGGTCAGGATGATACTTACATTTTCGGAACATGATAGTATAATTGAGTGGGAGCGCTAACATAAATATGGAGTCTATAACTTCTATAGGAATTTAGAAGTGAAACGATGATATCCTTCGAGCTTGGCTAAACAGAGATAAATGGTGGAGATCTCATTTCACTTCGCTGAAATATCATTTATACGGAGCTAAGTGTTTTAAGGATAAAATACATTGAAGGTGTAACGGTAACTTAGTGCCTATTCAATGTAGATCATCTATTAGAAGGTCATTGATCAAATTAGGATTATAACAATGGATAACTAATGACGTATCTATATCGTGGAACATATAGAGTGTTCTATATGACTGGGAGTGCAATTCCAAGTTCTAAGTGTGGATTCAATAAGGAATTAATAAGTTAGGGAATTTACTTGGTAAATTCAGTTCAACTTATTGGAAGCTCGGAAATATAGGCCCATGGTCCCCATACTAGTTGAGACCATACTGCTTGTAAGACTCAGTTAATTGATTTTGATTAATCAATTATAATTCTAAAGTTAGACTATGTCTAGTTTATGAATTTTCACTAAGCAAGGGCGAAATTGTAAAGAAAAGAGATTCTAGGTTTATTTATTAATTAAGAGACTTTATATGTTTAAATTAATAAATATATTAAATGAAAATATTATTTAATAATTATTTTTTTAGTTATTAAATAATTAGGATTAGCATTTAAATGGTTAAATTGGAAAATTTGCATTTTTGAGAAAATAGGAATGAAAAATAACAAAATGGGAAAGTTGCAAAGTGAGGCCCAATTTCCTTATTTGGCCGCCCACTATACAAAGCCTTTTCCATTTATTTTTTTATTATTTTAATGCCATACAATTCTAACCTAAACCTAGATGGCATTCTATAAATAGAAGGTGTTCGCTTCAGGAAACTCATGACTTTGCATATTGTTTCCTTCAGAAAAAAGCCTTTGCCGCCCCTCTCTCTCTTTTCCTCTCTTCAATTTCGAAATCCTTGAGTGATAGAGTAGTGCCCACACACATCAAGTGGTATCTCAATCATAGTGTGTAAGACTGTAGGAGAATCCAAACAACAAGAAGGAGAATCAGCATCAAAGGAAGGAGAGAAAGAGATCCAGATTCAGATCTTGATAATGCTCTGCTACAGAAAGGAATCAAGGGCTAGAGATCTGAATGGAAGGAGTCATTATATTCCGCTGCACCCAATGTAAGGTTTCTTAAACTTTATATGTGTTTATTTCATTGTTTTACAATTCATATTAGGATGTTAATGAAACATACTTGGTAGTAAATCTAGATCCTGGTAAAATATTTCCAACAGCATGTAACCCTGAGTCTGCCTGCTAGACAACGTCCTCTAACTTTATGAAGCCACCAGCTCCCTTTAGGAACTCTTTGATATTGTTGGTTGAGATCCTCCTAATATCTTTCTAGAAGTCTCGCAATGGAAGGATGCCTCCCAGTATGGTCGTATAACGACCTTTCTATGTTAGGCCTTTGACCTTAATAGCCTTGGCCATAAACCTTTGAATGTAATCTTTCAAAGGTTCATCTTGTCTTTGCTTTACCTCGACAAGGTCTTCCAATTGTGATGGTAGTATCTACCTCGAGGATGAGAATTGTGTATAGAATTCTTAAGAGATTTCGTCCAAGAATTGAACCTCCCCGGTACTAGCTCAAAATACCATTGTTCGGCTGTTTTAGATAAAGTTTCCAGGAAGATTCGACATCATACATCCTTAGTAACTTTTTAGCGATCTGTTTGCATTTCAAAGTACTTTATGTGTGCTTGGGGATCTTTTCTCCCAGTATACATCTTCCATACCGCATCTTAAACTTAGGTAGGGGAGCATTAATGTATGCAGAGAATGGAGACCCCATTGACCGGTCTAGCTCTATGTCTTGCGATTTTGGGCTGGCTAGGCCCATTATCATGCCTCTAATTTTATCTAATGATGCTTGCACAGAGGGATCTAATGCGGTGGATGTTTGTCTGAATGGCCTTCCTTGGCCGAGCTGGAGCCCTTGGCTGGTCAAACCTTGCCGGAGTAATTGTTCTTGGCCGGTTACCCCTTGGCTAGGTAGCTGGCCTTGGTCGGCTAATCCTAGGTTGGGAAATTGGCTATGGTCGGCCAACACTAGGCTGGGTAACCTTTGGCTGGTTGTTCACCCTTGGCCACCTAGAATGGTTTGCGAGTTAACAGGAGGTTAATCGTACCAATTCGTTGGGTTTGGCAAATCTATCTATCTAAAATCATTGTTCAATGGCAGATCAAAGTCACTTCAGTTTTTGGTCCTTGAGTTTATGTTGTCCTGTGGGTTTTTGCTCATCAGAGGACCTAGTCTGTCAAAGATAGGCCTTAGAATAACCTATTCCTGACTATTCTGTGGAGGAACATCAATATGCTGACTGGCCAGAGGCTGACCGATTGGTGATGCCTTTGCTCCAAGAATGCATGGCTGTCCCTCAACACCTCGTTGTGCCAGGTATAGGCTACTCCTGCCGTATGGTTTGTTTAGTAAGATATAATCGTCTTTAGGCAAGGGAAGGTCTGTCCTCATGCTTGAGGGACTTGGTTGGATAGTTTTCCCATTGTCAACCTGCTCGTAGGCTCTACCTGAACTGTTGATGAGCCTTCCTTTCAAAGGATCTCTTATTAGATCCTTTCCTCCTTTAGTAGTTCTCTCATTGAACTGCCTTATCAAGTCACCAACCTCCTTGTTACGGTGGTTTTGCTCCACCTGATGGGCCTAGAGGATGGCCTCCTGGTCATCTATCCACCATAGAAATTCGCTTCTCTGTTGGGTGAAAGCATCACAACCAACAACGCATGGTTCTTCTGTTTGGGTGACCTGGCCTACAACTTTTCTAAGCCTGACCAGTTTGATATCCTCTCCCAAGTCCACATGGGGCTCGCCAATAACTGGTTCACCAATTCCTTGCCTTGTTTCCCCTGTATAATACTAGGGAATAATCCAAGTTGCACTCTGTAGAGGTTGTTTTGTGTTGATAGGACCTTTTGTTTGAAGTGTTGTTGGTGGATCTAGTTTGGGTGGCAGGGCTGATCATTAGGATTCACCGGGTTAGTAGGATCAATGGGAGTAGTGGTATTGGCTAGATTTCAAGGTTTTCTATATTGACGGTATGAGTGAAATCAGTGAGGCCCTTGTGGTTTGAGGAACTCAAATATTGGGATCAACCGTTATAGGATCTTGAGAAAGACCCAAGAAAGTGGCGGGTGTTGTTCTCCTAGTTACAACCATGATGATCGATCAGGATGACAAATAATGCTCTCAATGAAAGCACATAAATATTGACCTTAAATTTGGTCAACTCACAACAAAGCTTTATTTATGACTGACAATCACAACTTGTAAATTGTGAAAGTAATAATAAAGTTGACACAACAGTTTATAGAGGTTTGGCCCCCTTATTGAGCGGGTAATGACCCACTCCCCTTTTAGTTGTATTAATTCTAGAGATAATACCACACATATTACAGGATTTTACCTTGTAATTTCTAGCTATGGCTCTCTTTGAATGTTACAATGGTGAGAACTAAATGTTACAGAATCTCAACAAGTGAGATGAGAGAATAGACTAAGTTTCTATTGATTGGGGAATCACATGAGTGAGAGAGATTTAGAGTGCTCTAGGATTTCAAAGATCAAAATTCAGGTCTCTTTTCACTTTGCCTAATGCCTATAGTTTTAGGGCTTACAAATGATCAATCTTTAAGTAAGTAAATATCCCTTAAAAATAGAGAAAACCACTCTTTTATCATATGTTTTAGTTACAAAAATAACTAATTAATATCCCTAAAAGATAGGTAGATAACTTGGGGTTGAATCTCTACTTTCGTGGGTTGTTGGAGTTGTCTTGTAACTGAAATCGAGTTGTGACCCATCCCGAAAGATGGCTTTGAACTCCACCATTCAATTGGGCTTCCATTTGATGCTCTTTATCTGTGCTCGGTGGCCTACCTTTTGCTTTGGGCTGGCCGGCACATAGACTTCCTTGGCCAACCAGGGTGTGGTTTGGCCAGTCCCTCCTGGTTGGCCATTTTCTTGTAGCTTGTTCTTGCCCGAGTATTTGGATCCTTTGTCAATTGATGTGTTGTGCATGGTAACTTTGCTCACCTATTGACATGCTATATTACATGTGGTCTCGGTCTTACCTACGTAGACATGCCATGTCATGTTGGCAAAAGGTGGGATAATATTTTTCATAGCTAATATTATTTATAATCTTAATAGAATGTGTAGATAATTTTTTTAATAATCTAATAAGTTAAATTAACATTAATATATTATTCTAAATGATAATTTTTTATCTCTTCTCTTTCTTAGTGCTACAATTTTTTACACTCAATTTAAATTTATACATAAATTAATTAAGATGCATATTAAAAGGAACTATGAAATAAAAAAATTACAAAAATAATAAGTAAATAGAAAAAAAAATTAAATATATGGAAAAAAATTAGATATTTATAAATATTTGATCAACTAAAATATGTATATATATGTATATATAATTAATTGGGTAAAATTGATGTATCCAATCACCCATACATGAAAAACAATAATAATTTTTGGATAAATTGAAGTGAATGTAAAATACTTAATTTACTTAAAGTCAATAAGTATAATCCTCACATAGTTTGTAAACAATGTGAGACTTTTACAGAAAAAAATTACTTAGAAACATATTATTTAACATATATAAAATTATAAAAAGAAACACAATCTCGTCAACATTTTAATATAACAAATGAATAGTATAAAAATCATTATAGGATAATACCTCAGATTTATGTTTTTCTTTATATAAATATATAGAACATATAAACATCAAAAATTAGAATATGAGATTAAAAAATAAGACAAGCACAAAATAGATGAATTAAAATGTAAGAATTAGAACATGTCACATAAACTCCTAATGTATTTATTATGAGGGGAAGTATTGGAACGTGCGTGTATTTAAAGATAACTATTTGTTTGATCATTAGTAGAACATTCTAAATCTTAAGGTGTATTGATATTTTTTAAAAGTTTTAGTTTGCATAGAAATGTGGGCAAGAGAATGAGAGAATATGAAGCTCAACTTCATAAAGGTATTTACATTACCTACAAAAAGTCTATGGAGCCTACCACATTCCCACATAAAAAAATACACTAAATAATGTGTTTCTTCCAAATGTCTCACATTTCTTTCATATGAATATAAATAGATATTTATAAATTATTGTGAATAATTCAACTTTTGATTATTGTATAAAGTTAAAAATAAATATTTTTTTAAATAAAGAAGTATAATTTAAAAAACTAAAATTAACAAAATTTAATAAAATATTTTTATTTGTTAAAACTAATGAAAAATAATAATTTTAAATTTTAAATTTTGACAAAGATTGAAAAATACAAAAATATGTGTTGCATTCAACTAAAAAATTACAACTAATTGGGTAAGCGTCATGAATTACCCATACAAAGACAATGCAATATTAATTTTAGCACAAACCAAAGTCAATGAAATAGTGATGTATACATAATCTCTAAGTACAATGTCATATTGATTTCTAAACAATGTGAGAATTTTATTTTTTTTTTTTTTTGCAAAAATAACACTAAGGAGTGAAATCACTAAAATTTTGAAAAATAATTAAAAAAAAGTGTAAAACAAAAAAGAAAAAATATAAAAAAAAATGAAAAAAAAAATATAATTTTTATTGAAACTTTTTTAGCTCTCACCACATATTATGTATACTTTCCTTTATATTGAACTTATTTCTCCATAATTACAATATTTATAAAAGAAAATAGCTATAAAAAGGGAAATAGCTAATAAAATATTTTTATTTGTTAAAAATACATATAATATTTATCTTTTAATTAAAATTTTGAAAAAAAAAATTGTAAATGAAATTTTATGATTTGTCATAATATATTTTTTATTTTATTAAGTATTTATTATAAAATAAAATTCTAATAAAATAATATACTAAAAAATATAGCTAGGCCAAATTGAATAATCACAAAAACATCACTCAACTACATACAAATTTTGTGAGTAGTGACAAATAAAAATAATGCAAGAAATATTTTACTTATATATATATATACTAGCAAAAAGTTATAAGTGAGGCCCGTATACTAAATTTTATGTTAATTTTTTTGTATGTTATTTGAAAGTGATACAATTAAAAATTAAAGAAAAAATATTATTAGTTATTAGGTGAGATTATTATTATGTGTATCTAAATATTATAGTTTATAATGCTGTCAATTAAAAGTGAATACCGAATGCAATATATTAGTGTTTAAGAAAGCTTGATGATTTAAATATGTTCTTAAGTTAATCCAAAAATAAACTAAAAATTAATGTTCCAATACTTAAAGAAACATTACTTAAATGGTTGTAATATAAAAGAAAATTAAAAATCAATCTCTAAATTGTTGATAATTGAAGATAGCATTTGTCTAAAAATTGTAGATAAGAAAACTAATGATAGTCATTGGTGGATTTCAATCTTCATTTGCTTTGATAGAGACAATAGTGTAATTTTTGTATTTTGCACTTTTCATTCTAGTCGGGTCCGTATATATCTGGATTGTCCATTTTTTCGTTGATAAATTGAATATGGTAGTGTCCACAAAGCGGCGGTGTTCCTGCAAATAGTGATGTATTTTTATTTAAGATGATTGTGTGCATAATTTATTTAATTAAAAAAATCAACTTATGAAAGGCATGTAAAACTATTTTATTTTTTTAAAACTACACCTCTGCAGTATATTTCATTAGTTGGGCAATAGTACACGAAAATACTTTTTCCACAATATCAGTGAACATGACAGCAGATAGGCTCTTTGTATTGTCATCAAGTTCAACATATGCTATAGCACTGTAAAATGCATGATAAGATTGTTAGTATCTTTTTTAATTTTAACTTAATTTCAATAACATCATAAGTTTTTTGTAATATACCGTGGTGTAGGCAATCCTTCTTGGCCGCATGTTGGCTTGTCACATATGATTTTTTCATTGCGACTGTATAAATCTATTTTTTTATGACATGCGTCACATGACATGTAATAAAAACTCTGGACAGTATCAACTATTTTTATTGCCGCCTCAATCCAAAAATATTTTTTCTACATCCAAATCAAATGGTGTTAATAATAGCAAGATATTGAAACAAAAGTTTTATAAAGTAAATATTGTAGTAGTTTTTACCTCATTCAGTTGCAGATTTTTCGTCAACTCTGAAATTTGGATGTTAGTCACTATTTCGTGTAATCAAACAAAAGATTTTGGAGAAGATTCATATGTCAAGCAGTTTGCTATTGCGTTTTTAATTTCTGTTTCGTTACTCGCCGCCCTTAAAATAGAGTAAGTATAATAATTATTATAAATATAGTCTACAAAAATTTAATTTTTTTGTAAAATGTATAGCTATAATAGCATGTGTATTTGATTTTATGGGTATTAGCCTACTCCCCGTGCGCACATGAGTATTAGAGGGTATTTGATTGTGGTATATATATATATATATCTTTATATATTAAAAGTGCCTATCTAACCGCATTTCTTGGTTTAACAGAATATACTTTAAAAATAAAAGAATATTCTGTTAAATTTAACGATAGGTTTAATCTCCCGTTAACTTTCAAAAATATATAAATAATTAAACCCAAAAAATTAAACAATCTTTTTTTAAACGTTTAAACCAAATAATTAAATCCAAAAAATTAAACAATCTTTTTTAAATTAAAAAAAATTATCCTAGCCACATATCTCTCTAACATAACAAACCGTATATCCCTGTTTGATATTTTTTTTATTAGTTAAACGTTAACAAATATTAATATTGTTACACGATTACCTTAACAGATTAGGCAAATAAACACAAAGATGCTCTCAAGGTTCGGAAGAAGATCTCGCGCTCCCACACCAAACGACATCGTAAACACCAACGTCACTCCTCTGATTCCGACGATTCTTCATCACTATCCGACTATTCCAGATACCCTTTTTTTAGCTTGATATTTTAGCTGGATTTTAAATTTGGCTTTTTTTTTTTTTCCTTTTTAATTGGGATGTTTGTTGATATGAAGCAATACAGTTGGATTAACCATGATTGTTAATATGGGATCTAGCGATCTCTTGGAGCAATTTTTGTTTTCTTTTATCAACATATTGTTTGTTTCCGAGAATTTTTCTGGTCAACAATTAAGTATTACTTTACATGTTATTCAAAAAAAGAAAAAAGTATTACTTTACATGGTTTTTTTTTTCTTTGTTGGGGGGGCTAATTTGATCGATTAAACTGTTATTAATTCGGCTGAAAGTACAACCTTTAGGACAATTGGGATTGTTTCATAGAAACCCAAAAAAAAAAAATTAAACTTGTACGAGTCTTTGGTTATGTAAGTACAATTATGAAATTAGAAGTCTTGGTCTTTGGAAAGTTGTGAACAAGGAGAAGAATGCTTGGAATTATATTTATAGCACGTTGGGGAAGAGTTTGTGAGTAGTTTTTTTTTTTTTTTGATGAAAAGAGTTTGTGAGTAGTTGAAATTAAACAATCTTTTTAAAATTAAAAAAACTACACCAATACCCACCCTAAATAACAATCATCAATATAAAATTTAAACTCTATATAAAAAAAATCGTTTATAACATAAAATATTTATAGGTTTATATATACAATTATGATATTCTTAACAATTAGTTTTATAAAACATAACGTTTATAACATAATTTACAATTAGTCACTAAATTCTTAAACAAAAACTCTCCTAGAACTTAAAATAAAACTAATATTTACGTGGCTCGCCGCGTAACTCTCTTCTAGTATATATATATATATATATATATATATATATATATATATTGGGATGGAAAAAGAGAGAGAAAAGATGAGATATAAATGGGTTTTGAGTTGATGAGAGTGGCAGTCGTTCTCAGCTAGATTCGATATAAATTAGAATAGAAATGTCCAAATTGTAATAGGAAAAGAAATATATAGAGTTTTTTGGTGTTGATTTAACACCAAATTTGAATTTTTAGTATCGGAGAAGTCAAGAAAATGATAAGGGACAACTCTTCATATAGAGTAGTTTTACTTAGTTTCTCCACCCGCAATCATTTATCAATAGAGAAGAGAAGAGATATTGCATATACGTACTTTAATATTAAATAAAACTCCACTCTCTCCAATAGCTTTGAAAACTTGAGCCTGACGTTGTTCTTGTTCAAACTTCATAGAATCAATCTGCCTCGAAAGTTTCTTCAAACTATCTTGAGCAAAAAACTAAATAAATTAATTTTCATCAAAATTCATCATATACCTGAAAAATGATATATTAAAGAGTGAAGTAAAAAGATATGTTTAGCAGCAAATTGATACGTAACAATTAATTCAAAGCATGATTTATAATAAATTTTGAGAGAGATTTATGTTTAAAGATTATATAAATTAACACAATAAAGTGATATAAGCACATACGGAAACTTTGTTGCAGAATTGAAGATATGCAAATCTTTGAACATGGACCGTGTAATATACATCTCCTAAGTAATCTTAACATTAGAGGCAGAATTAAGTACTACTATTGATTTTTTACTTACTTCAATTGAGAATGAATTGAGCCAAGGCTTCCAATCCAAGATTACCGATATAAAAAAATCAACCATTTCATCTCATCTTTTTCTGCAGTCTCTCTCCCACTGAACTCCAAGTCAAAGTAAAAACGAATTGGTAGACCCTGAAAAAGCAACACATATTAATGTTAAGCAGATAAAAAACAAAGGGGGCAGTGTTTTCACAATGGTTTTTCTTAGTTTATTTGAAAGCATAACTTCATAATGGTGGCAAAACTTCAAAACCATATTCATTTCAAAACAGTTAGATCTCCACACGAAGAAAAGTTAATAGCAAAAATTCAATCATATTTTTTTGGATTTAATGAGATTTATTTTATTTTTATTTTATTATATATAAATAAATAATCACTCATAAATTTCTCATAAACCAAGAATTCTGTTATGTAGCCACACTTTATATAGAATAGATATAGCACCAAAAATAATTCATAAATCATGTGGGATTCATTTTAAAATAAACATCATATTATATCAAAATTTGTGCGTATTATTTTTTTCATAAAAGTGAAAACTCAAAATTTAATAAAAATAAAAGAAAAAACATGTAGAATACCACTTAACACTCTTTATATTTTCATTTTAATAAAAAAAATCCTTCAAAAAGAACAAAAAAAAAATAAAATTAAAATACTAATTTTTTTTTAATAAATTTAAAATTTTTTTCTGTTCAAAATAAATAAATTATTGACACAAAAAGATATCTAAAAACTTTTTAATATAAAAACTTAATTTATAGAATTTATCTATCAAATAAACTCATTTTATTATAAAAACACTAATAAAAAAGACCACCTCTTCCAAGGAAGAGGATGATGATGTGGAAAATTGAAAAGGATAGAAAATGAAAAAGATCATAGTGAAAACTGAAGAGGAAAGGGGTATGGACTATGGGAGTAACAAGGAGGTGACTCGTAAGCATAGGTGGAGCCCACGCTTCGCGTGGAGTATGACACATAGTGGCCACGTAGGACACGACAAGAGGCTGCCCTAAAGAATCTCCTCTCATCCTCTCCCCACCAATCATCGTCCATCTCCCACGTGGGATTTGGACCCCACAGAACCCCTCCAATCAAACCTATTATACTGTATTATATTATCATATATATAATATATGAATATATCATCACCTGTCCTTCCCCAATTCCATTTCTATGAATTATATATATGTGCAACACTTGATATATGAACTCATCCACGATATGATATTTCCACCTATTTTGATTATAATATATCATATAATCTCAGTCATCACTGCCTAATATATATCATCCCTTCCCTTCATTTTTATCAAGCAAGAACTACTTTTTGTAGAATCCATATATATAACTATACATGTATTGTTGTCACGATATATATACACACATATATATTAAGTTTCTTGAATAATCCCTTTTGACTTTATTTGCATACGAATTAAGATAATTTCTTCTTCCTTCTAGCTCCCGATCTAGTAATATACCATACCTAGGAATATATACATATTTTAATTTATATATATATGGGAGACTCATCATCTTCTGCTTCTTATATTCACATGGTAATTTGAATATATAGTCTTACTCTGTGTTATCAGTTCTGTTTATTAATTTATATGTGAGTAATATAAATATGTATGTGAGATGGATGATATATATGCAGGTGCACCACTTGATAGAAGAGTGTATCGTGTTCAACTTGAGCAAGGAAGAGTGCATGGAAGCACTATGTAAGCATGCAAATATCAAGCCTCTAATCACATCCATAGGTAACATATAAGTGCATATATGTATATATCGTCATACGTCGTACGTCTTTTTATCATCATCATATCTTTTACATATAAATATATATTAATTGAAATGTAACACAGTGTAGAAGGAGCTAGAGAAGGAAAACAAGGAGTTCTTCGAGGCCTACGCAATGAAAATGAAAGATCAAGATCCAGATGATGACAATAAGTCAAGGGGCACAGAATCACGTTCAAGCAGCTGATCATCTCAACCATACCATATATATATATATATTTAAATATATAATATAACCAGTTAGTGAACACTGTAGTCTGTAGGTGTAAATTGCAAGCATCTGAATAAATTAATCTCAGTATAGGAAAAAGAGCTATAAACGACAAGTCATATAGGGGAATTGTTCATGTACGACCTTTAAGTAGGTTGGAGTTGGGTATATTTGGGAAAGCGTAAGCTATATAGTACGTGGTTGAATGGGCCTCATGCATGGCGACACGTTTTGTACACGTGGAGCTGCCCCTTTCTCCATTCATTTCACCATCATCAAATAAAATAAAAGACATTTGCGATCCAATAATCTCTTCAACTACTTGTGTGATTGTGAAATTTTAAGATTTTATACTTAATTTTTTTATCTAATAAAAAAAAATTATTTTTACTTTACATGAGTTAGAGTTGTACCATCAACTGAAAAAAAAATTAAGAAAAAAAGTTTTTTGACAAAAAAAATATTGACTTGACTTAAGTATTTTGTATATAAACATATTTTTGATATAGTGTAAAAAATAATATTTTTGATTTTTTTTTAATTAAGTAGTTAAATTAAGGATAGAAATTTCAATTTCTTTTTTATTATTCATCATTTGATCAAAATTTAATAATCTGATATTTTTAAAATTAATATTTATAGTTAAATTATTTAGTAATTATGAATGGGTAATATCCATTTAGAAGTATTCTATATATATAAAAGAAAAGTATGAGGCGGTAACGTGGAGGTCTAATACAATCATAGGTCTAGTTCCATAATACATAATCATTAACTATGTGCCTAATGTTGCTAATAACCATAATGAGATGGTTCGCAACTTAATTATGTGTTAGAGGCACATGAGAGCACCTTAATACTATAGTTGGCCCATTAAATTATAGTATACCATAAAAGACCCCAAAAGCCTAATTGGTTAATAACCCCTTAGGGTTATAAGGGCAATAGCATGTATATATATATATGTGTTATGTGTGGTAAAGGGGTAAGATGAGTTGGTATGGTAAAAGATAAAAGGGTTAGCTCCAGAAGTGTTCTCTCTAGTTTTTGCTCAAGGATCTTGGTGGTGATTCCCATTGAAGACATTGAAGGATAATGGCTCACATGGATAGTATGGGAGGTATGTGTTTTATTGTCTTTGATACTCTAAATAAATACTAGATCTTGGCTTTAATAATTATGGATTATATTTGGTTGATGCTATTAAATGCTCATAATCTGTAATTGTTTTTCAACAATTGGTATCAAGAGCCAAAGTTATTAATTTTAGGGCTCAAAATTTTTTCACATTTTTTTTTTTAAATTTGAAATTTGTAGTGATTTTCGGATTAATGTGTTTAAGGTTGTGTGAATTGTTGGAAATTATTTTACCAGGATCTTAGATCTACTCACAAGTATGTTTATTAACACCCTAAATATGAACTTTCTAAAACGATGAAATAAACGCATATAAAGTTAAGAAAACCTTACATTGGGTGCAGCGGAATATAATGACTCCTTCCGTTCAGATATCTAGCCCTTGATTCCTTTCTGTAGCAGAGCATTATCAATATCTGAACCTGGATCTCTTTCTCTGAATCTTTGATGCTGAAACTCCTTCTTGCTGAAAGTCTTTCTTCACGATCTTCCTCACTATGATTGAGGTATCACTTGCTGTGTGTGGGTACTACTCATACACTAAGAATTTCGAAATTCAAGAGGAAAGAGAAAGAAGAAGTGGCAGCTAAAGATAGGGAGAGAGAAGGCTTAGTTTTTTCTGAATGAAAAAGTAGAAAATTTAAGTGTAATTTTCCTGAAGCTTTCACTATCTATTTATAGCATTCCACTAGGGTTAGGTTTGAATTATTTGGCATTAAAATAATGAAAATATCAGTTTAAATTGCCTACAAAAGTGGCTGGCCATGCTTAGTGGATTTGGGCCTCACTTTTTGCAATTTTGCAGTTTTATCTTTTCTGCATCTGATTTTCTCAAAAACGCCAATTTTCTAATTCAACCATTTAAATGCCAATTCTAACTATTTAATAACTATAAATAATTATTAAATAATATTGTCATTTATCATATTTATTAATTGAACCATACAAAGTATCATAATTAACAAATATGCCCCTAAAACTCTTTCTTTACAATTTCGCCCTTATGTGAAAAATTCACAAATAGACATAGTCTAATTTGAGAATTATAATTGATTAATCAAAACCAATTATATGAGTCTTACAAGCAATATTATCTCAACTAGTGTGGGGACCATGGTCTATATAACCGAGCTTCCAATAAGTAGATCAAGAATTTATTACTAAAATTCACTAACTTATTAGTTCTTCGTTGAATCCACGCATAGAACTTAGAATTGCACTCTCAGTTATATAGAATGCTCTATATGTTCCACCATATAGACGCATCATTAGTTATCCATTGTTATAATCCTAATGTGATCAATGATCCTCTATATGAATGATCTACACTGTAAGGGATTAGATTACCGTAACACCCTACTATGTATTTTATCCTTAAAACACTTGACCCCGTATAAAGGATATTTCAGCTTATGTGAAATGAGTACTCCACCATTTATGTTCGTTTGGTCAAGCTCGAAGGAGATCATCCTTTGCTTACTATTCGCCAGATAGAAGCTATAGATTCCATGTTTATGCTAGCGCTCCCACTCAATTGCACTACCGTGTTCCCAAAATGTACGTATCACCCTGACCTAAAAGTAGGCTTAACTAACAAATCAAAGAACACGAATAGCCTTTCAAGATTGAGCCTAATCATAACAGGATTAAGAACATTTGATCTAGGATCAACTAGGCGATATTGACTTGAATAGATATTACGGTAAGTTTAATAAATCTAAGTCAAAGTTCAATATCGGTCCCTTCCGATGCATACTCCAGGCATCCAACCTGAGCTTTACTTTAACCAATGCTCTGGAAAGAACATAGCACTTCTCCAAATGCAAGTAAACTCTGTTGTAGATTATCATATCAGTAAAACCCTATGTCTGATAAATCTAGGAAACTTTATTCACATAGTCATGTTTACTTTCCAATGTGTTGACAGCACAATAAACAGGATCAAGTATGTGAAAAGGGTTTCAGATGAATTTATACATTATGTACATATAATCATGAAATAAATCATGTGAACCATGCAACATTAAATGTTATTTCTGATCTATATTAATAAGTAAATCTGATTATATTGAAATGAGTTTTATTTAGGGCATAAAACCCAACAAACTCCCACTTGCACTAATATAAAACAAAAAGTGCGTTTCAAATAATCTCAACACCTTGATATACAAATCAAGTGTAGTAGTAGTAAACTCCTCGTAATAGGATCTGAAAGGTTGAATTAATCATAACCTTTTCTCCACCATTACTCTTCCTTAATCACAAAATTATTAATAATGTGAAATTCCTCTCTATATGTCTACTCTCTTGGGATATTGGATTCTATACCTTTGGCAACTACTTTTGGTTAATTAGGAAATTAACACTAGTAGTTTAAGGCAATTTGGAATGGTGCCAAAGATGTATAGAACTTTCCTTAGACTGAATAAGTACCTTTCCTGCAGCTTTAACATTCAATCCCTTTCTGGTAGACCTAGAGACTTCAGATAGGTTTTTACACTTCTCCAAAATCACTATTCCACCCCCAGAGTAACCACCATCTTATCAGAAAGATTTACTAGCACAAAGGCAAATTTCGAAATCTGATATGGTGTAGTCTAAGAGTTTTAAACACACCCTTATAGACTAACATATAGTTCCTCTTCTTAATCTTAGGATTTACTTGATTGTCTTCCAATGTTCTTCTCCTGGATTAATCTGATACCTACTCATTACTCCCACTCAACAACAGGTGTCTGGTCTAAGGCATACAAAAGCATATCTAAGACCTCTCACTGTTGATATAAGAAATTCTTTCATGGCTTTATCTTTTCTTGAATAGTTGAGACTTTTCCTTAGATAAATAAAATCTATGCCTAAGAAGTTGTGAAGCTTCTATAGATTGCCATTAGAAAGAAAATGCTTCAGCATCTTACTAAAGTAAGTTGCTTGCATTAGAGTAAGTAATTACCAGGTATACCACAAGCCATAGGTTTAGATAAACTCAAACCTATAATACTAGGAACAGGAAGTTTGTTAAGTCCATTGAATAGACTTATAAACGAAAATTTTCTTTTATGTCCTTGTAATAGAAAACTTTAGGTTACTCCATGTGAATGGATTAAACCATAGTTCTATTGGCTTTCTTCTTAGTTTCTTATCTTGACAATCCATTACTTGTTTAAACTCACAATGGATTTTAATCACTAGTGTCTCCCAAGTCATAAGAAGGTGAGTTCCTAGAAACTCTCCCACTACGACAAGGTACCGTGAATTATGTCGAAGAAAACTAAATGGTATTGATCTCTTCGGTTGTGACAAGACAACAGAGGCAGTGGGATCATCATATGTTATATAAGATGATAGAACACTTTTGGAATCAAGAAAAATATCTCCTTTATTTGCTACTTGTTTTCAGACTTAGTCATTATCTTAGAAAAGTAGTATTTGTTTGAACAAACACTTTCTTATCTATTGACAATGGGATGGTCCACCCCTAATCACTTAGAATAGCTAACAAACCATGGTTAATAGTTCTAGCTTTTCTTAAGATTTTGATTAGGTCATCCATGAATCTAGTAATGATTTACATTAAGTATACAACCATTACATCATTCTGAAATTGTATTACCATAGAAGGAATTAGGCAACGACTAGTAACTAATCATCAACATGCAACTCAAAATTTCTGGGGAGGTGAGTTTGGATATAATTCAAAAATCAATTTAATGATCTTTGAACTGCATATCAACTAACTATTTCTCCACCCCTATCAGTTCGCAAGATCTTTAACCACTTACCTTAATGGTTTTAACCATTGCTAGAAATTAATGAAATTTTAAACATTTCAAATTTCTTTGCTTAAGGTATAATCTAGAGTTATTGTTTTAAGAATACAACGAAAAACTCATATCCACCCCTGAATGTGCATCCATCTGCGAATGAGATGAACTTACTTTCACTGGATATAGGCATATTAACTCTTTGCAGAGATTGATCTTGTCAAATCCACTATGAACAAGATACAAATGCCATAGATTAAAAAAATGGTAGTGTCTTTTGATGACATAGGTTTAGTTACATCAAAGAGTTCTTAGAATACTGCAAGTGGATCCTGGTCACAGAATACCTAACTCATATTCCATACAGTTTTAATCCATTAATAGAAGATGGATATTAAACACTTGAGAAAGTGTAACTGTATTGTATTCTGGAATTAGAAATATAAGAAAATTTCTATTTGGAATCTAAAATTAAAGTCAAAGACTTAAATTTATACCAAATATAATGAGTAATTCTATCTTGGACCACCACTAATAATTTAACTCTAAGTCTGATTTGCCCATACAAGCATGAGATTTTTAAGATTGAGAATTTATATCAATTGGGAATAGAATTTCGGGATTATAATCATATGCATCATTTAATTTCTTAAGAGAAAATATAGAATGACATGAAATGATTTATAGACCATTCATCCAATGATATGTTTTGAAGCTAATTCGAAATGAATAAGCTAAGAGGAATTAGGATAATTTCGTTTATAAATAAGAATCTAATGATGCTTCGATTAGCGAATGTCAAAGTAATCTTATTTATACAATCTTCTTGTTTCATATCGTAAAAATACTAGTCTAAGGTGTCATCAATTGATGAACAGCTAGATGTCGCATATACAATATTTATCTTTCGAGATCTAACACTATTATGTATGTCTAATGGTGAAAATCCACTAGGGATTTATCTCATTAGATAAACAAGCCAAGTTAGACCAACAATGAAGATTCGAAATTAAACTACAACTTAATAACAGAAAATAACATGGTTCAATATAAATTCATACACAATTCAGAAATTATAAGCATATAGCAAGTAGGAATGACAAGTGAAAATACTAAAACATAAGGGCAATAGCATGTATATATATATATATATATGTGTGTTATGTGGGGTAAAGGGGTAAGATGAGTTTGTATGGTAAAAGATAAAAGGGTTAGCTAAACAAGTGCTCTCTCTAGCTTTTGCTCAAGGATCTTGGTGGTGATTCTCATTGAAGACATTGAAGGATAATGGCTCACATGGATGGTATGGGAGGTATGTGTTTTATTGACTTTGATGCTTTAAATAAATACTAGATCTTGGCTTTAATAATTATGGATTATATTTGGTTGATGCTATTGAATGCTTATAATCTGTAATTGTTTTTCAACAATCTGTGTAAACATTTTCACATTTTTTGACAAGAGATTAAATATAGGGAAAAAAAAGAAGAAGAATATACAGCTAAAAATATCTATCTATATCTATATATCACTCTTAATGGGTATTACTCATTCATGGGTAATATTGTAAAATTTTAAGTTTTTATGCTTAGTTTTTCTATCTAATAAAAAAAAAAATCCTTTATTTTTACATTATATGAGTTAGAGTTGTTCCATCAGCTGAAAAAAAATTAACAAAAAAGTTTTTTGACAAAAAAAATGTTGAGCTTGACTTAAGTATTTTGTATATAAACATATTTTTGATATAGTGTAAAAATAATTTTTTTTGATTTTTTTTAATTAAGTAGCTAAATTAAGGATAGAAATTTAAATTTCTTTTTTATTATTCATCATTTGATCAAAATCTAATAATCTAATATTTTTAAAATTAATATTTATAGTTAAATTGTTTAGTAACCATGAATGGGTAATATCCATTTAGAAGTATTCTATATATATATAAAGGAGAAGTATAAGGCGGTGATCTGGCGGTCTAAAATCTCTCTAAAATTATTTTTTTCTTCTCTCCTTAATTCTCTCATTTTAAATATTTTATTATAGCATAAAATCTACAAATTGATATTTTATTATTATTTTAATAAATTTTTCATAAAAAAATATCTAGTATAAATTAAGTATTTTTTTTAGTTGACCGAGGTTTTCGGCAACCAGTTAAATATTATATAGGGCTATTTTCAAAAATATGGGAAAAATTATTAAGGTTATGATAAATATGGCATAAAAAGTAAATGCCACTAAATATGGCATTATCTAACCAATCAAACTAAAAATGTGCTTTTTTTCTAAAAAAAAACCATTTAAAACATTAAAAAAAAATCTGAATTTAAGATTCATAAAAAATAAAAATTTAATTAAATTACCATAAAAAATATTAAAATTCTCTTTATATTTATTTTTTTAAAAAAATAAAATAAATAAAACTATATTGATTGCCGGACTTGTCACTCGTGCTGAAAAAGTCACCGGAATTTGCTACCCACCGAAAAAGTCGTCGGAGTAACTGCCGGTACCGGAAAAGTCATCGGAGTTGCTGCAGGCGCCGAAAAAGTCGTCAAAATTAGCATTGTTGCTGGAAAAATACCAAGAAACTGGTTTCTTGATGAAGAAACCGGTTTCTTGGTGATTTTTCCGGTAATTTTACCAGTGACAATGCCAATTCTGACGACTATTCTAGAGTTTGATGTCGGTGCTGGAAAAGTCGTTGGAGTAGTTGCCGATGTCAAAAAAATTGCCGGAGTTATTGCCGGCATCAAAAAATTCGCAGAATTGGCATTGTCGCCAGCAAAATCACTAGAAAAATCATAAAGAAAGTGGTTTTTTCATCAAGAACCCGATTTCTTCACCAAGAAAGCGGTTTCTTCATCAAGAAACTAAATTTGTTACACAACAATAATAAAGATTATGAAAACAAAACAAAAATGATATACACTGAAAATAATTGAAACCAGTTTCATCAATTAACCAAATTGAAAAAAAAAACAAAAAAAATTACCAAGAAATTGGTTTCTTCATTAAGACATTGGTTTCTTGATGAAGAAAAGAAACTAGTTTCTTGGTGATTTTTCTGGTAATTTTTTCGGCGACAATGCCATTTGTGACGAATTCCTAGAGTTTACTGTCGGTACTAAAAAGTCACCAGAGTAGCTACCGGTGTATTAGTCGTCAGAGTTGCTACCAACGCCAGAAAAGTCGTCATAATTGCCATTGTCGTCAGAAAAATCACCGAAAGAATCACCATGAAACTGGTTTCTTCATCAAGAAACTGGTTTCTTCATCTAGAAACGAGTTTCTTGGTAATTTTTCCGGTGACTACGCCAATTCGAATAACTTTTCCGAAGTTTGCTGTCGATGCCGGAAAAGTCACCGGAGTAGCTGCTAGCATCAAAAAAGTCGTCAGAATTGGCATTGTCAACGGAAAAATCACTAAGAAAGTGTTTTCTTCATCAAGAAACTAGTTTCTTAGAACCAGTTTCTTGGTATTTTTTCAGTAATTTTTCCGGCGACAATGCCAATTCCGACGAATTTTCCGGCACCGGCAGCAACTCTGATGACTTTCCGGCACCAACTGCTACTCTGGTGATTTTTCCAGCACCGCCAGCAATTCCGGTGACTTTTCCGACATCAATGACAAATAAAACTTCATAAACAAATACAAACATTAAATATGGAATTTGAAAACCTAATTACATATATATGGCATATCAAATATCATAAAAAAACCTAAAAACAAAAAAATATCATATAAATTGGTCAAACTTAAATGTTCCATATTTATCATAAGAGCTTTTAAAATCTCATAGTAAGTGTAATTTCCTAATTATATAAGAAGAGCTGTAGAAAGTTTAATGCATGTGATTTTTACATGGTTGGGGCATTAATGAGCCTTAGTCCACGAGTCTTTTTATTAATAAAAGTATTTATTACAGAGAATGTTCTTAATGGATTTCTCCCGTATTTTCTCTCTTTGATTCCTTTAAACCTAGAATAAATGTTTCACCCCTTGTCAGTCTGTTTGTGGGGTATTTATAGTATTTTTTCGGGGTGATCCCTAGGAATGGATCACTTGTCTTTCTGTGTTAGCTTCATAGGGGCACATATTCCCAACAAATACATAATAGGAAATACATGACCTAGACCGTAGGTATCTTAGGAGTTAGGTGGATACAATCTTCTATCCCCTTTCGATTGATGTGATTCCACATAAAGTGGTTGTCACTAGCATTATTGATTATAGTGTAATAGCCAAAAAAGGGGGTTACACCATCTGTCATGTCGTTTATGGAGATTTCAATACATCTTCCCCCATGCGGCATTAAATGCGAGGTGACTGTTAAAGAGATCTCTGCACCTCTCGGAACTTCCTTAGCATACCTCCGGCCTCCCGAAGAGTAGAAATGCTTCTTGTGCTCTCCTCCTGGAGACCCCTCCCTAAGATACTCCCCTTTTGCCTAGGACTTAGTCGATTTTTCATGTGTTGATTCTTACAGATCCACATGTCAGCTCTATCCAGGTGCACGTATTTTGGGAAAAATTAAGGGCAACATTTACCCCCCAAGCCTTGTTTAGTGAAGGATAAATGAGGCTTGTTTGGTGCCTCCGGTTGGCATATTAGTTTAATGGCACGTGCTTCAAGAGTGTGGGCTGCATTTATGATGGTCATCATTAATATTTATTTCCTTTCGTAGGCAACGATTCGCTTCCTGTCCATTGAGAAGTCGGCGCATTTAATCCGAGTGTCAATAAAGTAATCAAACGTTTTCAACCGCCCTGGCGTCCATTTGTCTCAACCGTTGGATTTGTAGAATGTGAATCGATTACGATTCCCACTGTATGATGGTGCCTGATCACAGCTGCCTTGCACCCTTTCTGGTCTATAAAAGCCAACCTTTTTTCTTCGCTAGGTTACTTTCACCACTTCGCCATTTTGCCCCAAGAACACATTCAAGAAAAAGTCCAGAAACCATAGATTTTTTACTACTATTCCTCCGTCGTTGCCAATCAGCATTCTACCGTCGACCAACACCAGCCCCCAGTTCACAACCTTTGTGCAAGTTTTCTGGGTACTTTACGCTTTTGGTGTTCACTTGCATGTTAGGGTAGAACTTTTGATTAAGTGCTTAATTTCTGGGAAATGACTTTGGCAAAGACTGTCGTGTGATGTATATACCCTCTTTTATTTGTGTTCTGTTACTTTCTTTATCTTTCATTTTGCAATCAACCTTTCTGCTGAGAGATTGCTCATAATATGAGATAGTTTTTGTACCCAAGTTTTGTTTTCTTTTATTTTTCCTTTCCTTTTCCTCTGCTTTCGCTGCTTTTGAGATATTTGCACCCGATGTTTGCCTATGAGAATCCCTAGAATTCCCATTTTTGGCAAACATCAGGAGGGGGTCTCTTTCCAGCGGTTAGGGGACTCCCATTCTCTCTTTTCACATTAGGGTTTGATTTGGGGGCTAACTGCTGGATTTTCCTTTTTCAGAATCTCATTATTTTTCAAGAAATGCCTGTCTCTACATCCAGAGCTAAATCCTCCAACCAAGGAGCAGTTACCTTGGCCACCCTGGAAGAAGTGATGAAGGAACCCGTTGTACAGGAGAAGTACACGTGTCGATCCAATGGTTGGGAGGCGGATGCGCTTCACTCAACCTTGACCTGTGCCCATCAGTTGGAGAAGATCGTGACTGTGGCCGGGATTAAGCCTTCCGCCTCTGGGGTCTTCCACCACTTGCCCCGAGATGGGGAGACGCCCAACAATAATTACGGTGGTTTTGGAGCTTGGAGTCAGAGTCACCTTATGTCCGGAGCCATGCTTCCACTTTAGGATTACTTTATAAATTTTCTAGCTTTTGTTGGCCTTGTGCCTTATATACTTATTCCCCAATCATACCGCCTGCTTTCAGGCTTGTATATTTTCTATGTAGCCAGAGGCTGGGCTTCACCTAGCCCAGCCGAAATTTTATATTTTTATGAACTCGTGTCTGTCTCCAAGAAGGGGGATAGACTTAAAGACGGTTTTTTCACACTCTGGGCCCATCCTGCTAACGAGGGTCCGTTCCTTTTAATTTTTAAAAGAATGTAAAAAAGTATCGTCTCCAGTTTTTCTTTTCTTCCAGTTTCCAAGCTGTGGAACGCCCAGAACTGCTCACGGAGTGGGTCAGGGTTCCTCCGATGCACCGCACTGCCCCTACCCAACTTTTCCTTCAACATGCCAAGTTCTTCTTCACATACGATAAGGACGGGCTGAATGTGGGGGACTTAGTCGCAACTGCAAACTGCAGGAGGGCTAAGCTCATCACAGAGAGCCAATCGGTGGATGATTTCAACTTATCCAAGGTTCTTTGCCCCAACATCTGCAGTTCGGACTCCGAAAAAGCACTCTGGGTAGACATTATCGCCTCCGTAGAAGACCGGTACCAGAAGTAACTCTTCAGGAGGGAGCAAGAGCTAGCTTATATTAAGGCTCAAGCTGTTGCCGGGAGGGCTCTACGGGTAAAAGCTAGTAAAGAGCAGGCGCCTTCCCAGCCTAAGCTGCCATTCCCGGTTCCCAACACCGGGGCTTCTGGTGCCAGCACCTCCGGATCCAGTAAGTCTCTCTTAGTTGTTCATCATGTCCCTTCTGCACAAGATTATTCTCGATGTAGGCCTGTAGATTTTTTTGAACATCTCCTTAGATTTAGAATGCCCCCTACCCGATGGGGCGATCATGCCAAGGGTTTTTATTTTTCCAACTCAGGTCATTTTTTAGGTCGGTCCCGGATGGGGTCTGGGCCTCTTGCACCTATCCCTCTGGATCATTCAGCCTACCTGTCTTCCAGCTAGTTTCTCCCTTCAGACAGCTTTCTTGGGGATGACATCTCCAGCCTTTTAGTGTAGGACTTTGCTAGGGCTGAATTAGATTGTCTGGGTAGGATTAGTTTTACTGCTTTGTTCTTGTGTGTACAGTTTCTCGTCAACGTTCTAACACTTATTTGTTTGTTTCTTGAAGTAGCTAAGCCAATGGACGAGCTCTTGGCTACCCTTGCTCAGGCTTACAGTCCCGACCCGGCCCAGCCTCAAACACAAGACTTGGAGGTGACCTCCGGGCACTACTAGAAAAAATATCATTTGCAACACTTTTATTTAACTAAAAAATAAATAAAGGAAACACTTATATAAGTGTTGCCTCCTAGACTGTTACTAAAAGTAAATTTTTAAGACAACACTTTACAAGTGTTACCTTTTCCTTAAAATTTAATACTATTTTTATATATAAAAATATGTCTAGCAACACCTTTTATGAAAGCGTTGCTTAATTAAAATTGAAATGTTAAAATTTTTAATTGAGAAAAAAATAAATAATTATTTAAAATTTATATATACCAATTTTTCAGCTTAAAAAAACTGTAAGAAAATTAAAATACAAATTTGTTGCATCAAATTTCAAATTTATTAATGAATTTGAATATTAATACATAGAATCTAAACATACATCTTTGCCTGTGTATTAATATTTTGACTAAAAAATTTTTTAAAGCTTTCTCCAAACAAAATTGTCAAGTGTACATTACATATAAATACACACTAATACACTTATTTTAACGCATATTTAGTAAGGAGACGTTGCTAAAATGTTTAGCTAGTCACAGTGCAAACTCTCATCTGAATCATACTTTGTTGAGAGGTATAGTATGATGATTGATTTCAACACTACATGAAAGAACAAAAAAAAAAATCATTAGTAAACACGGTAGATCGATAAACTTCTTGAAACCACAAATAAAAAAAAGTTAAAATATATAAGGCAAAAAATAAGTTGGCAGACCACAATGCTAAACTTGATTGTGCTTAAATGACTATGAATTTATTCCGCCTACCGATATTTATTAGAAGATGTTGGTATGTTCGAACTTCCTAGGCCCCTGTTTATACAAAATATACATGATCAATTTTAGTATGAGTTCATAACCACATGAAAAGAAATTATTGTCACAACATCTAGCAAAAATTGTACAACAAATAGAGAGACCTTAAACTGAAAAACATATATTAATTACCAAAGAATATTACTGACCAAATTAGTATTACAAAACAAAATATCAAAACTTTAGGTGCAACTTAAATTCTATGGAAACACATCTAACAATATATATATACATTTAATATATTCAAATTTTTGAGTATTTTTGAGTGAATTCAGGTCACTTTTATATAGAATTATCGTGCCAGTTTCAGATGAGACAACAAATGAACCAAGATCATTCATCATGTCAATTCCACTTTGCACTACCTTTTGTACTATTGAGATATCTTTGCATACTCTTTGGTATAAATAGCATTGTAAACCCCTAAGACAAAATCATAAGAAATATGTTTGACACTCAGCAAACCATGCACTAAAAAGACATTACCAAATCAAAGAAGAAAATAAATATAAAGTTCACAAATAATTGATTTGTATAAGTGAGAAAAGAATATTACAAGCAATCATAGTGCAGTAGAGACAATGATAATGGTTTAGGATCCTACGATTGGAAGCTTTGCGGTATTACAAACCCTTAGCTTCTCTGTCTTGGTTTAGAGCTTGAGCAAATAGGAGGCAGATAAGATTATGCAGAAGGTACGACTCAATCAACAACAGAGTAGTTTAATTCATTCTAAAAGTGTACTCAGCATGCCAGGGAAGAAAAAAAAAAACTTGTACATGTAGGCAAATTTGAAGATTTTGATCATTTTGAAATAAAAATAAGAGAATGATTTGATTATATGAACAATTGGAAGATAAATTTTCCGAAGTTCATTAATATGACTCAACAATATGAAAAGAGTAAAATAATATTATTACAATTGTCAAACAACATGGATATTAAAATCATAAGAATCACGAATGATTTTAACCATTTTCTTTGCAAGTTACATTTTGTATCATAAATATATTCATTATCAAAATTGAGACAAATGCAAAAAAGATATATAAATTGTCCATAAAAATATGCTGAAAACGAAGATAAACGCAAAAATAGTATCATTCATATATTTAATAACAACTGGGATATATATATAATCATGAATAAAATAGATTGCAGATAATTTTCTAAACAAATTGTTATATTAATACCCACAGTAAATGACTGCCAATCATAAATATAAATAAATAAATAATAAAGAGATGACCAAGCTAAGAAGAACCTGTCCAGTACATACCCGTAGAGAAGAGAAATAGAGTCGAAGAGAGTGTTGAGGGGTGGAGCCAGAGTCGGATTTGGAGGCAGCGCTGGACGTATATATCAGGTCGTAACAGCACCAAAAAAAAAATCTGAGAGAAGCAACTGAATCTTTTTCCTATTGAAGAGAAAGAGGAAGGATCAACCCAAGAAAAAAAATAAATAAATAACTCTTACCAGAGAAAGAAATAGAGGTAGGGGAGAATAGCATGAACAGACGAGAGAGAGCTAAGATTGAGGTTATTCAGGTATTTTTTTAGCAGAAAGATGCCCTAATATTGAGTTTTTTTTTTCATCATGCCCGCGCAAAATGAAGGGGGAAAATAAATTTTTGGTTATTAAAAATTTACAATACCGCCATTTTGTTTACGCGTGCTCTTCAGAAGCTTCTTTCTTTTTTTTTTTTATTTTCTTTTTCAAAAGATAGAATTGTTTTTTGGTTGGTCAAATAACAACGCTTTAGTAGAAAGCGTTGATTTATTTTAATATGGATTCAATATAGCAACTATTATTCTAAAAGTATTATCGTATGATATTTTATTTGAATAACAAAAATATTTAATTTGTCATATACAATCTTTTAGTAACACTTTTGTTAAAAGTGTTTTTAATTAGTAAAATAAACATAGCAATAACACGTTTGTTTCAAGTGCTGTTAATTAAGTGTTGCTAAATATATTTTTTATAGTAGTGGGGAATCCTTCTTCTAGCCTCCACTTAAGCCAAATTGTTTTGATTGACGAGGATGGGGAAGTCGAAGAGGAAGAGGAGGGCAAGATTCTCACCCCTCTGGACCGGAAGGGCAAAGGCAAGATGGTGGAGGTCGAGGTTTCCAAGAAGCCCAGGAGAGCTGACACTCCGGCTCTCAACTCTGATTCAGGGATCCCACCCGAGGCGGAGGAGTACACTGTTCCTCCGAGTATTGTCCTGACCCCCGTTCCTGCTGACGAGGAAACACAGTAGCTCTGGATTTCCAAGCACAACTACACTATGGCAGACTACGAAAGGGAATGCGGAGGTGGAGGCTTTGAAAAAGGTCCTAAGGGAGGCCCAGGACAATTTCTCTTGCAGCGAGTACTCCGGGAACGCCTAGGAATTTAATATGGATCCTTTGACAGACTGGTTCAACCGCTTCATTGGGCCTACTCTTGCTCCTTTTGCCTCAGAACTAACAAGCCACTTCGTCTCCAACATGACCCAACTTCCGGCGAAGAGATACGCAGCCTGTGCTTCCACAAACTAGGTCTACCAGATCCAGGACATAAGTGCGGCCATGACCGCGGTAAGTTTCTCGGTTAGTGTTTTTGGGCTTTGCCTTTTGGCGATTAGCGTCGCGTGTTTAAACATTTTTCTTGTTTTGCCAGATTGCTGCAGAGACTGGTCGTCTCTCAAAGACTCTGATTGACCATGGGCGCATCATGTCCTAGTTTGGGGGCATGGATGAGGCCATGAAGAGTCTTCGGGACTTGGAGGCACAAAGGAAAGCTATCCGGGAGGAGGCCCAGCAGCAGGAGGCTCTTTTGGACCGGAGCCATCAAGAGGTGCTAAAGGCAAAGGCCAAGGAGCTGAAGGCTAAGGATGATGCGTTGAAGGCCAGGGACGCGGCTGTGACCACTGCGAGGCGATAGCTCCGGGACGCTAAGGAGTCTGTGCAGGAATTGACCGCTAAGCTAAAGTCTCTAGAAGAGCTGCACCAAGCTGATTTGCAAATGACAGCCAACCTAACTGTTGAAGTGAAGGGGCTTCGTGAATTCAAAGAGCAGACTCAGAAGGAGGCAGCTAAGGCGAAGAGAGATGCCCTCCTGGCCCCAATTACCTGCCAACATTGCAAGAAGCGTTTTGACGACGGAGTTTTCAGGGCTTGGCAGACCAATGGCTAGAATCTTAAGCTCGATTTCTATCCCAAGCCTGACATTAAAAAATAGCCAACTTGTATTTTTTTCATTATTTTATTCCTATTTTCAAGGACCTCTTTCACCTACAAAAGAAGAGCTTCTTTAGATCATTTTTCATATTCTAAAAAGTACACGCAGGTCAAAGCATCTCTCTCTAAAAATTAGAGCTTAAATACTTAGCCATATTTCTGTAATCTCATCTCGTGAGAATAAAAATTCGAATTAGACATAGCTCTATTACCATCGCGACATGGGGAGTGAACTACTATGAATTCAAGGTCAACAAGTTGCTTTGCGGAAGCAATTTCTTTGTCTCAGATTTAAACTAGCTGGTAAATATAACCATTTTTTTTTCTTATATTATGATGTCCAACTCTATCATCTAACTCCGATGACGATGAAAATTCTGACGACTTTTCTGGCAATATTTATTCTTCAAAATATTATCAAACTTATTTATGATTTTTTGTTTGATTTTCTATATTTAAAATTTTGTTTATTTTTTAATTCTATATTTTTTTTACATTATTTATTTATGTTAGTAAAGTCTAATATTTTTTCCCATATTTACCAAAAATAAAACCCCTTCCAAATTTTCAAAGGGCCAATATACAAAATGGCCATAAATCTAACAATTAAATTAATAAATGTCCCTTTTTATAAAAAATTAACAAAATGACCATTCAGTTAAAAATTTGATGATGAAATTACAATTATAATCTTAAATAATAAACCCTAACTTTCTACCCTATTCTCATTTTCTTGTGTCCAGACCACTCGTCTCTTTCTTCTCCCTCAGCACCAAGCCTAGACCATCTTGCCTCTAATAGTCCGATCGCCACCCCTTGAGTATTACCACGGCAGATCGTCACTGCCCCTGCAAGAAAAAAAAATTAGCTAACAACAATAGAAATTCATTAAAAAAAACAAATTGACTTTATAATAATATTCTTCGAATAAAAAATTTACTTTTATAATATGGTCAATAAAGAATAAACTCTTGCTACTATAATATTAGATTAATATTTTGGTATATTTATATAGCTCAGAAGTATATCTTTTTAATGGGTTATTGCATATACAAACAATTTACTTTTATTACATATAAAAAATTACTATGATTTCTTTGTTTAGGAACAAACAACTATTGTGGAGGAACAAAAAACACAGGAGAATATTGAAATGCAGGTATAAAAAGGAACATTTAAATTATTTGTGTATATTATGATTTAAGTTTTTAGTTTATGTATTTTATATTATGGTATATATTTATTCTATGTTAGGATATATTAAGGAATAGGTAATAAGGAATAAACTCTTGCTACTATAATATTAGATTAAGATTTTGGTATATTTATTTTGCACTATGGTAAATATTTATTATCTGATAGGATATATTAAGAAATAAAGAATAAAGTATAAACTCTTGCTACTATTATAGTAAATTAAGATTTTAGTATATTTATATAGCTTAGAGGTATATCTTTTCAATGAGGTATGGTATATACAAATAATTTATTTTTATTACATATCAAAATTACTATAATGACATTGTTTGTTAGGAACAAACAACAATTGTGGAGGAACAAAAATTACAGTAAAATATTGAAATGCAGGTATAAAAAAGAACATTTAGATCATTGTTGTATATTATGATTCCTTCTTGATATATTTATTTTGCACTGTAGTATATATTTATTATGTGCTACGATATATTAACAAACAAGAAATTAAAAATAAACTCTTAATATAATATTAGATTAAGTTTGGAGTATATTCACATTGTTCTAAGGTATTGAAAAACCGTGTTTTTGCACATGTCAGTTGTATATAAGAAAATATAAAACCGTAAGTGTTTGCAGAAGCAGAAAGTAATTCTGCTACAGCAAAACGAAACAGACAGAATATAAAATATTTGTAGAAAAATAAATAACTTGACACAAGAGATTTATACGTGGTATCAGTGTTCTCACGAACACTCCTAGTCCACGGGGCCACGCCCAGAGAATGAAATCAATTAATAAAGTACCAAAATTACAAAGACAATTGACTTAAACAAGTTTAGACTCCCTCTAAAGTATTGCCGCAATCCTTTGTAATCCACTTTATGAATCTGACTTCTTGAAACACCTTCAAGCCCGAACTCCCTTCGTCTTTGAAGTGTGAGTGCTTACTTCCTCCCGAAGTAAGGCTTCAACAAGTCTTCTCTTGAAGACCAAGTGCTTACTTCCTCCCGAAGTAAGGCTTTATCAAGTCTTCTCCCGAAGACCAATCTCTTATTCAGTCAAGTAGTTCTTCACAACCTCTAGGACAGAGTAAGAACAGAAATAGACAACTAGAACCTAGATGAACAACTAGGCTCTCACAAAACAAAGAAACTCTATTCTCTCTAAAAGGATAATGCAAAAAAATGAATAATGGAAGAGTTGATTCGAATGGTTGCTCTCTAGGCTCTATTTATAGAACATAGAAACCTTAGAGACAACCACAAGTTCGAATCTATAGCTGTACAAGAACTTTCCTAAAGAAACACGTTCTGCTACATCAGATTCGGATGCTGACGCAGCAGATCACACCAGAAACGGGAAACTTGCTATAATTGGGTCCGATCCTCTATCAATGCTTGATTCCTGCCAAAAACAGATTAGATGTTCTGATTGTATCAAGATACAATCGAAATCAATAAGGAAAAGGCAATAATCAAAGTTTCCCTAAAAAGGACAACTTTCCAAAAGAGAAATGCTTCTCTTTTAAGAAGTTTTCAACAAAGGAAAGTTCAGCTGAAAGTGCAACTTTCCTAACAAGGAAAAGAGCAACTATAAACTGAATTTATAAGGTAAGAAATCGAAAATGAATGCACAACAATCTTACCATAAAAGGAAAAATTATTTTGTCAACTAACTTGCCAAAAAAGGACTTTACAGGTATATCGTTTCTATGAGATGTCGTACATACCAACAATTTGATTTTACTAAATATTAAAAATTAATACAATTGCTTTATTTGTTAGGAACAAACAATAATTGTGGAGGAACAAAAAGCACATGAAAATGTTAAAATACAAGTAGAAAAATGAATATTTAGATCAAAAAGTATATGATGATTTAAATTTGGTATATTTATGTTGCACTATGGTATAATATTTATTGTGTGATAAGGTACATTAAGAAATAAGTAAAATAATAATCAATGGTGGTATATCATTTTAAATTTGTGGTATATTTATTGTGTGCTAAAGTATATTCTTTTTTTGACCATAGAAAATTGATCGTATATTAATTTACACTATGGTATAGCTGTTTAGGTTTGTGGTACATATATTTTGTATGCTACGGTTTATATTTATTAACATGTGAATACTAAAGTTTGATGTAAATATATATATATATATATATATATATATGAAAACACACAAAACAAACATACCTATCTAATAAAGAATATACCAATAAATATATGATTGAAGGCTAAAATATATTGCTACATGATATTCTAATCTGTTCAACCAAATGGTATATGAAGTTTACTTTTGGATATATCCTATTTAGTGCTATGTTTTAAAATTTTTAACCAAATGCGAAATATGATTGGAAAATAATTTTTAATATTGCGGTATATTATTTTCAGAACAATGCTATATCTAGATTTGCATCAGGTTTCACATAAAATAAAGATTTAACATTATGGTATATTATTTTTCAGAACATTCACATATCAGTTTTACTTTTAGGTATATGAGGTTTGTTATGGAACTCTATTCATATGCCAGTATATTACTTTGAGAGTAGGGTATATTGTTTCTATGTAAGGTGGTATATTAAGAACAAACTAAATTATATTACAGTATATTGCTTAAATAGTGTACTATATTATTTTTTATGTGCGGTGGTATATAAAGAACGGAAGACAAAGATGTTTATTGTAAGTTTTGCATCTTTGACGATTTAACAGTGTGGTATATTATTTTTTAGAACAATGATATATTTAGTTTTGCATCACATAAATGTGGTATATTATTGTTTTTATATGGTATATTATTTCTAATAATGTGGTATATTATTTTTCAGAGCAATGATATATTGGTAAATAATTTTTAATACTAGTATAAGATACAAATAAAAATCATACATCACAACCTAAATAACATATTAGACAGCGACAACAACAGAAAAATCTAAAAGGCAAACAGTATAATAAGGAATAAAAATAAAAGAGTAGCAGAACAAAAAAATTAAATTATCATATAGTTACAAATCAAATCTAAAAACATTACTAAGAAAGAATTTATGATACTAGAAGAAAAGCAGAGAAAACAAACCTCTATGAACAAATTTGAAAAATTAAAGAGAGGAGAGAAAGGAATCGAGATGCAATGATCAAAAAATTCAGGCAAAGTAAACGAAAAATTTTGAGAGAGAAGAAGCTTTCGTCGTTGTTTGGAATCAGCCTCTGTAATTTTAGATCTATAAGTTTGAGGTGTGAAATCCAATCAAAAAAATGAGGAGAGCTTCTTCACACATTCGATTAGGAGAAAGTAGGAGAAAATAATTGAAATAATTTAGTGGAGAGAAAAATTAGATGAGAGAATAACCTTTGATCGTTTTTTGGATGAATGACAGAAATTCCTAAGACAAACTTGAACAAAAATGAATGAATTGGAAAAGATAGAAGACTTGCTCCATGTTTTGATCAAGCTCTACATTTGCATCGTTTTTTATAATTTCTTTTAAAGGAATAAAACATATAATACCTTTTACATAATAAAGGGTAGTTTAGGTATTAAAAAATAAAAAAGAACATTTTTTTTATTATTTAAAAAAAGAGACATTAACCATTAGAGTTAGAAATAAAGGAAATTACACTTTTTATGGGATTTTAAAGGTTTTATGATAAATATGACACATTTATGTTTGACCAATTTATATGGTGTTTTTTTAATTTTAGGTCTTTTTATGGTATTTGATATGCCATATATATGTAATTAGGTTTTCAAATCCCATATTTAATGTTTTCATTTATTTAAGAAGTTTTATTTGTCACTGATGTCGAAAAAGTCATTGAAGTTTGCTGCCGGTGCCGAAAAAGTCGTCGGAGTAGCGGTCGGTGCCTGAAAAGTCGTCGGAGTTGCTGCCGCTGCCGGAAAATTTATCGAAATTGGCATTTTCGCTGGAAAAATCACTGAAAAAATACCAAGAAACTGGTTTCTTGATAAAGAAACCACTTTCTTGGTGATTTTACCGTTGACAATGTCAATTCTGACGACTTTTCTGATGCTAGCAGCTACTCTGGCGACTTTTCTGGCACCGACAGCAAACTTCGCAAAAGTCATCAGAATTGGCATACTCGCCGGAAATAAGTTTCTTCATGAAGAAACCAGTTACTTGATGAAGAAACCATTTTTTTGATGAAGAAATGAGTTTCTTGGTGATTTTTTCCGGTGATTTTTCTTACGACAATGGTAATTCCGACGATTTTTCTGTTGTTGGTAGCAACTCTGATGACTAATACACCGGCAGCTACTCCGGTGACTTTTTCAGTACCGATAGTTAACTCTAGGAAATTCTTCGAAATTGGCAGTCGCCGGAAAAATTACCGAAAAAATCACCAAGAAACTGGTTTCTTTTCTTCATCAAGAAACCAATTTCTTGGTAATTTTTTTTGTGATTTTTCCGGCGATAATGCCAATTCCGATGACTTTTTAAGCGCCAGTAGCAACTCCGGTGACTTTTCAGGTGTCGGCAACAACTCCAGCGACTATACCAATTTTGATAACTTGTTTCAGTTAACTTTATTGCTTAGCATTTATCTTTCGTTATGATTTTTCATAGTGTCGAATTTAGTTTCACAGGGTTCATAAGTTCGAAACTGGTTTTACAGGTTTTAAGGGTCTGTGATGAGATTGCTCTATTTTATGATGTTATTGTATATTTTTAATTTTAAGTTTCTTTTTATTATTTTGTTTCTAGGTTTGAAACTGGTTTTCACACTTCTATTTTGTTTTAGATTATTGTTGTGCATTGTGCATTGTTTTGTTTATATTTATGAGTATTTTTTTTGTGTTTTTTTTTTTATCTATTTGGTTGATTGATGAAACTGGTTTAAATTATTTTCAGTGTATATCATTTTTATTTTGTTTTGATAATCTTTATTATTGTTGTGTCACGAAACTAGTTCCTTGATGAAGAAACCACTTTCTTGGTGATTTTTCTAGTGATTTTGCTGGCGACAATGCCAATTCTGATGACTTTTTTGACTCCGACTATTTTTCCGACACCGGCAACTACTTCGGCGACTTTCTGGCACTGACATCAAACTCCAAAATAGTCATCGGAATTGGCATTGTCACTGGTAAAATTACTGGAAAAATCACCAAGAAACTGGTTTCTAGATGAAGGAACCAGTTTCTTGGTGATTTTTCTAGCGACAATGCTAATTTTGACAACTTTTTCAACGTCGACAGCAACTCCGACGACTTTTCCGGCATTGTCAGCTACTCCGATGACTTTTCCGGTGCCTGCAGCAAACTCCGGTGACTTTTCCGACACGAGTGACAACTCCGGCGATCACTATAGTTTTATTTGTTTTATTTTTTTAAAAAAAATATTTTTTTTTTAAAAAAATAAATATGAATGGAATTTTAATATTTTTTAAGGTAATTTAATTAAGTTTTTTATTTTTATGAATTTTAAATTCAGAATTTTCTTTTTAATGTTAAAAAAAACCATATTTTAATTTGATTGGTTAGATAATGCTATATTTAGTGGCATTTACATTTTTTATGTCATATTTATCATAACTTTAATAATTTTTCTCATATTTTTGAAAATAGTCCTTACAAATATTACTTGCATTTTTCTTTGGGATTATTTCACAAAAATATAAAAACAACAAAAAAATTACAAAAATACGGTTTCACAGAATTTTAAACATTTTTACGATTTTTTTGATTTTATTTACAGAAAATACGATCTTTTTATGTTGTAATCTTGTTAATTTGTTGTTGATTTTTTGTTATATGTATGTTATTATTTTGTTGTTATTTTGATGTTATTTTGATGTTATTTATGTAGTTTTCTTGTTGATTTTATGTTGTTTTCATGTTATTTTTTAGAAAACCATAAAAATGTAAAAAAAAACATTCTTTTAAACGTAAAAAATGTAAATATTTTAAAATAAATTTTGCTTTATCTAATTATTCCTTTTTCTTTTCCAAATGTTATAGTACATTATAGCCCAAATACTTATCCAATGGGCCGGGACAGGTCTGGGGGTAGTTTGGGCTGAACTGGATTGAATTCCGTAGGCCGAGTCCCAAGGGGCCCAGGTTGAACGGCATATTCTTCTCGAAATCTGGTTCTCCTTGAGTTCTGACTCGGTGGGTGAGCGAAGGGTTTTTTCAAACTCTTCTTCTTCAACCTTCCTTTCAATACTCCAAACCAAAACCCTCTCCAATGGAGTCCCTTGCTAAGCTCCACCAACCTTTCCACCTCTCCCTCAATACCAACCGTCTATCATTTACTAAACCCATTTCTTCTTTTCGAATATCATACTCATCATCACCTTCCTTCAAGTTCAATTCCCTCTCCATTAAAGCATCTTCATCCTCCTCTTCCCATAACCCTAAACCCTCGCTCCTAGCCTCTATTGTCTCACCCATTCTCAAGACCGCTTGCATCTCCGTTGCCGCCGCTGCTCTCTTTTTCGTCCGGTTCCACCACAAACCCGCCTTCGCCGCCGTCCCAATTGCTGCACCTTCGGTTGTCGAAGAATCGTCTAAGGAGGCTGCCAATGATGACCAAGAGAAGCTCATTGAGGAACATTTGAGTAGTAACCCAGATGATATGGAAGCGCTTCGGTCACTCATGGAGATCAGGATCAAAGCGAATAAGCTTCAAGAAGCAGTTCAAGTGCTCGACCGGCTGATTGAGCTCGAACCGGACGATAACGAGTGGCCTGTGCTTAAAGCCAACATCCATAGTTACATGGGTGAGCTCGAATTGGCAAAATATGAGTTCGAAGATATTTTGAAGAAGGACCCTTTACGCGTCGAGGCTTATCATGGGCTAGTAATGGCGGCTTCTCAGTCTGAGGATAGTAATTTGGATGCTGTGGCTAAGAGAGTTGAGGAGGCAATGAAGATGTGCGAGAAACAGAGAAATAAATCCGAGGTTAGGGACTTTAAGCTCCTCATTGCTCAAATTAGAGTGATGGAGTCCAATTACTCGGATGCTTTGAAGCTTTACCAGGAGCTAGCCAAGGATGAGCCGAGGGACTTCAGACCCTATTTATGCCAAGGGATTATATATACCTTGCTAAAGAAGAAAAATGAGGCTGAGAAACAGTTCGATAAGTTCAGGAGGCTGATTCCCAAAGAGCATCCTTATAGAGAGTATTTTGATGATAACATGTTTGCAACCAAGCTTTTTTCGCAGAAGGTGGAGAGGGAGACTGCGGGTTCGAGGAGATGAAAAAAAAAAGGATTAGAATTTTGCTTTATTAATGAGATGTTCACTAGCTGGTCACTCGGTGAGATTGCCCAGTTCTTTTGTTCCCTTACTTTTGTTTTTGGTTAATAGTTTTGTTTAGATTGTAGGTACACCGAAGACTCCTTTTGTAGTGTTTAGATTATAGGCTGGTATATCTTGAATCAATCTGTGAGGTCTAAAAAGTTGAGTAGAATCACTGTTCTGGTGTCAACATTTGAAACATAAGATGATATGGTGTTAAAGTATATTATGATGCTGAATAACTTTAATTTGTTTGGTATCCACATTGTTGTGTGAGTTTACTTTTCTGTGTGCTTATGTATTTTCCAAATAGTTTTGCGTATATGGTGGGCTTTATGCCTAATAATGTATCTTTTGGGGATGCCATAGAAATAATGGAAGTTGACAAGAGGCAAAGACACTTTTTTTTTTTCCTTTCGCTGAAAGATTTTTCAGCAATCTAGTGCTGAGTGCTATCTTTCACTAAATTGTTGAGATTTGAGACTTGGAGTCGTTTCGCGTAGCTGGTGGATTGTATGCTAAAGGATGTATCTTTCTGGATGTTATAAGGTGGATTGTGTGCTAAAGGATTATCTTTGTGGATGTTATAAGAATAATGGTTGTCTTTAGAATGCAATGACACATTTTTTAGCTTAACAATGTGAATCTGAAATCTAGTGACCTTTGTATTATTAAGGTCAATGCTTGCTATTTTTTTTTTCTTAATTTCTTGAGTACAAGTGGTTTTGAAATAATGGATGTTGACAAAAGGCAAAGATGTGTTTTTTCTGCTTTATAGTATGAATTTGAATTTGAAGGACAATTCTGAAAGCTAGTAGTAATATGTTGTGTGATGTTGCCGATATCTTTGGCTAAACATAAGGTTGCGTTCGGTTGCAATGAAAAAGAATCAAGTTTCATTTTATTTCTTTATTTGGTTACATTTTAAAATATTGCAATGTCATATTCTAATAGAGTGACTTTTTCTCATTTGGGTGGAGTTACTATTCAATAAAAGGTCATTCCAATATTTATGAGAAAAAATTTATTAATTTTTTTTTATGTATTTTGAATTCAATTTCATTCCTATTTATATTCTTATTTCTATTCCTTTGATACTATTTTTTCTAACCAAATGCAACCTATGTGTGCTTGCAATATCTTGCTTTTATTTTTTAGTTGTACTTTTTGGAAAACCTGAAATGGCATGCATCTGAAGCTCCAATCCATCTTGTAACCTTCGTACTTGCTCAGGAGCATTGGTGGCTTATTACAGTCTTCTTCATTACATAACTGTGATTTAAATGTGATACAACTCGATTCAAGTTTTGCATTCTTAATTGCTTTTGTGAGGCCTCTGGCTAACTCTTTGATGCAGCTAGGTGTAGGCCAAAGTCCTGTCTTAATTCTTAACTGCTTATTTGTCTTAATGAAAATTCTATGGGGAGATATTTTTTTATTACTTGGACAATAATGTTGTTGAGATGTTTTTAACGAAAAAAAAGATCTCAAAGGTTTCTTGTTGAGGTCAAGGTTGGGGGAGCTTGTCCTGTTTATTTGTAAGGCGAGCCATCGTTGGTAAACTTTAATTGCTAGTAGTAAATCTCCACGACACTTCTTTTCCTTGCAACTAAAATATAAGCTAGATATATTTCTAAATAATTGAGCTTAAACTCAGCCAATGTTGTGGGACCTATTGAAAAAAGTTGCTGTAGAAAAATAAAAGAAATGAATTTACCGAATTAAAATTTAGGTTAAGTCGCGGATTAGGTTGTCCTTTTTAAGGTGCTCGTGGCACTGTCCAAAATTGTGCAAGCAGACTATCAATCTTGTCGTTCGCAGGATAAAACAACTCAGTCGTTAACATTGTATCGGTACTTTATTGCACGATAAAGAATCATCAAAATACAACACCCAATAATTGTGCCATTGCTTGGAATACATGTTTTTTTTTTTTTTTTTAGAAAAAAGGGATGTCTTTCTCTTCTTTGTTTTGATGCATCATATGGAGTAACGGGAAGAAAATTATTTTTTTGATTGTGGGGATCGTGTGAACGATCATGTGAATGTTATTGAAAATACGAAATGAGAAATCGTCTCTGCTTACTAATTAATGAAACACGTTTAAAACTTATTTTAATTAATTAAATAAAAATAATAATTTAATAAATAAATTTTTTCCAAAAAGATATAGTGACCCATGTCCTCCAGCTTGACATGGTCAGATGCACGACGACGGTACACGCATGTGCGGTGGTTCGATGTGTGAGTCCTTACCCATGCGCACAAAATTGGGTACCCCTTTGGAACCTAACCCAAGTTCCAAACTGCACATTATATACACTTTTAGTGAAGTGTTTCTATTACATGTGTGACTCTATTCACTCACACACCACTTCTCATTTTGTAAAATTTCACCAAGTTCCAACAATTCCTCACTTAAAATTTTTAAAAAATATTTTCTGGAGCAGTAGTCTAAGCAATAAGATTGAGCATAGACAATCATATCTTTTGATTTGACCTTTGCGTTGTGAATACAACTTAGAATATACTAGAGTGACTTGTAGTCTTGAACTCTATCTCTAACGATATACCATGCACAACCTTTCTTGGATGTAGTCTAAAAGCTCGTGCTTTAGTGGTCATGCACGTCTATCCCAGTGTAGTGAACTATAATATTCCAGGATTAGTAAAATAGATTAGCAACTCTTATTAAAATAAATTAACTATAATCGAGTAATTATATTTTTGTATAATTAGTTGTATTAGATTATTTGAGAATTATTGCATTTAAGACCCTGTTTATGAATGAGGGTTTTTTTTGTAATTTTAGGCCGAGAAGAGATAAAATCGTAATTTTGATTTATATTGTGTTAATGGACTATATTATGATATAGTATGTTCATATGATCTTATGGTAGATGGTTCTTGAAAAGTTAGCACGGTATAGTCAAAATTAGGTATTTTAGGCTCGAACAGAGTTCGAGGTCCAAAATTAGTTTATTGTTTAATTATGTTATTACATAATATATATGAGAATATTTATGTGAAAGTGTTTTGACTGGGATGCCCTTGATTATGCTATAAATGGAATTTTAGCCCTAGGGGCAATATGGTTATTTGACTAAATATTACCAAAAATTAAGATAAGTCATTTTTTGGCTAAGTTGAAATGAATGATTTTCATTTTTTTGGTTTATGAACCCATTCCCACCGACCCCTCTCTCTCTCCTTAACTTCTTGCAAAATTTTGTTATCTCTTGTAATTTCTTAGGAAGAAGCTAGCTTGGAGTTGGTTTGTGTCGTTTGATTGAAGTGGATAGAAGAATACTTGAGGTAGTTCTAATCCCTTTATTTATTTATTTATTTATTTTAAATTTTAGAAAGTTGAATTGCATGTTGTGTTTTGGTAGATTGTGGATGAGAACCATGACTTTAAGAACTAGGTTTTTTATTATTTTTTTAGGCTTCAAGCTGGAATTTTATGTTGTAATTAGTTTTGTTTTGTAGCTGGATTTAGGAGTTTAAGTTTTGTTTTTATAGTTCTAAATTAGGAGTTTTGAGCTTGAAAGTGTATTGTGGCTATTTTGAGTTTTTAAGAGCATGTTTTGTTTGGAGATTTGGTGTTTGGGGTGATTTGATTTTTGTATGTTTGAATGTGTTTAAATATGTTATTTGTTGTATGAGATGCTTAAAAAATATTATAATTTGACTTGGAAGTCAATATCTAAGATGTGGTAGGTTTTAGTTTTTAATTGGGTAGTTGGTTTTTGTACAAATATGATTTTCTGGGTGTTTATGGGCTTTAAAAACCCAGTATTCGCGACCTAGGACAAAACCAGAGAGGATGAGGCCCTTTTTTGGTTCTAGTCGTGACCACCACAAGTCTGGTCGTGACAATGGCATTAACATTTTAATATTATTTTTTTGCTATTTTATTTTGTGCATAACTTTTGACTCTAAATTCCGTTTTAGACGTTTTATATATCGTTGGAAAGCTTATTTTGAGCTCTATTATTTGGTCTAGTTTTGGAGTCCTAATTGTGAATATTATGAATGTAATATTTGGGGAATTAACCCTAGTTTGTAAAACCTAAGGATTGTGATTAGGATTACCGGTGCTTGGTCAGAATCACCTATGGATTGGGATTTCTCCTCATATGTTAGAAATCAAGTAAGACAGTGAATTAAGCACATAGAGTATAGCACGGTGGCGCAGATATATGATATTCGATTGGTGTTAAATCGTGACAAGGGTTATTAAGTATGTATTATTATAAATATGCAATAATTTGTTAAATAAATATCTGAGTAGTGTTATGCGGGTAAGACATAACCAGGTTAAACTCAGTAGTTATAACTGAGAGAAACTCTAGTAAGGCCTTAAATTTAAAAAGATGTGTGAGCGTAACACGTAGGTATATGCTACATAAACATTTATTATAGTCACATTATTATATAGAATAATGTAATATAAACTGTGGTGTTACAATATAAATATACATAGTGGAACATTGTCAGAAGTGTAATTATTATTATAATTATCATACTGTAATATTTTTTGTCTTGCTGGGCCTTGTCTCACATGTGCTCTATTGTGCAAGCAGAGTAAAGTAGTGTCGGGTCAATCATGAGTTTAAGGACTTTGAGGATGACTTTTACATGTTCCAACCAAGCTAGATCACGAGGGTTGGGTCCAACAGGAATTAAGTAGAAATTCTATTTTGCTGCTTAGGTCGACCTGTACAAAATAACTTGTAATATTTTGAAAATAAATTTTTACAGGATCCTGGTTGTGTAACTTTAAATTATTTTGGTTTATAGTAAAACGTCGATGTTTATTGCAAGTTATTTATTTAACAAAGTTTTATATTTATTTTAAATCACTTGGCTTTTGGACCCTGATTAACGGGATTAGTAGTTTGTAATCATGGCACGTGGCGTTTCTCTAAGTAGAACGTTACATGAACACTCTAGAAATTTTCCTAAATTTCATGGGAAGCGGCCCCACTTCCACATTCATGTAGGTTAGTCTATCAAGAGTACTCATGTAGCTAGGTACTCCACTCCACATAGAGTATAGATCCCATTAAGAGTTTATGTTATCTCAACCTTATATCGCTTCAAGAATACATGCTTCACATTTCTTATAACAATAGCATGATCTCATTCTTTATTACATCATAATTTGTTATTACCCTTTGAACATATTTCTTGGGATTCCAGTCTATAGGTCGGGTTACCATTATGAGTGACTCATTATTCTACTAGCAATAGTCCCATACCTTTCGAGGTTTTAAGAACTTTCTCTCTAGCTAATCTTTTTATCAAAGGATTGGCTAAGTTTTTATCAGTGCGTACATGATCCACTCTTACTGCTCTAATAGTGAAGAACTCTCTAACAATACTATGTTTATGATGAATGTGTCGTCTCTTACTGTTATAATAATGGTTCTTAACTTTTGCAATAGCCGCGGTACTATTGCAGTGGATCAAAACAGCTGGTATGGGTCTTTCCCATAAAGGGATCTCAACTAGAAATCTTCTTAACCCACCTGCTTCTTCACTAGCAGTTGTTAATGCTATCATTTCAGAGTCCATGGTGGACTGTGCAAAAATAGTTTATTTTTTGATTTCCAAAAAATAGCTCCACCAGCTGTACTAAAAATATAGCAACTAGTTGCTTTTGAGTCATCTGATAAAGTATTCCAGTTAGCATCATTGTATCCTTCAAGGATAGTTGGAAACTTCTGATAATGTATTTAAGATTCATGGTTCTTTTAAGATATCTCATGACCCTCTCAATAGTGTGTCAATGCTCTATACTAGGTTTACTGGTAAATCTGGATAATAATCTCACGATATAGGCAATGTCGGGTCTAGTATAGTCAATAGCATATCGGAGGCTACCAATTATGCTAACATAATTTGACTTTTTTACTCCATCTCCAATTTTCTTAAATAATTTTACACTTGAATCATATGGGGTACAAGAAGGTTTATAATATTTCTTTAGAATCTTCTCAATGTAATGAGATTGATTTAGAGAAATTCTCTTATCAAATCTAGTAATCTTTATTACAAGGATTACACTCGCTTCTCCGGGGTCTTTCATATTAAAGTTCGAACACAAAATTGATATCACATGTTCATGACATGAATGTTAGAGCCAAAAATGAGCAAGTCATCCACGTATAGATATATGATTGTGCATATGTTGTTTTTCAGATTCGTAATAGATGCACTTGTCACTCTCATTCACTTAACGCCATTTGAAATGACTAAAGTGTCAAATTTTTCATGTCACTACTTAGGTCCTTGGTTTATACCATATAGAGATTTATCTAACTTGCAGACCTTATGCTCTTGGCCAAGGATCACGAACCCTTCAGGTTGATCCATGTAGATTTCTTCTTCTAATTCACCATTGAGGAACACGGTCTTAGCGTCCATTTGGTGCACAACTAAGTTATGTATGGCAGCTAGTGAAATTAAAACTCTAATGGATGTTATTCTAGTGACTGGAGAAAAGGTGTCAAAGAAATCTATATTCTCTCTTTGTCTAAAACCCTTGGCTACTAAACGAGCCTTGTATTTGTCAACAATTCCATTTGATTTCAATTTCTTTTTCAAAATCCACTTACAACCTATATCCTTGCAGCTATGTGGTAAGTTTACAACGTGCCAGGTTTTGTTGGTCACAAGGGAGTCAATTTCATCATCTATGGCATCTTTCCAAAAGTCCGCATCTAAAGAAGACAATGCTTCTTGGAAGTTATTGTTGGAGATTATTTTACCAGGATCTAGATTTACTACCATGTATGTTGTTTAACATTTAAAACAAGAATTTCTAAAACAATAGAATTTAAACACATATAAAGTTCAAGAAACCTTACATTGTTTGCAGTGGAATTAAATGACTCCTTCCACTCAGATCTCTAACCCTTGTTCCTTTCTATCACAGAGTATTATCAAGATCTAAGCCCGACACTCTTTCAGTGGATTGGATTCTTCACAATCTTGCATACTATAATTGAGTACCAACTTGCTATGCGTGGGCATGTACTCTATCACTATAGGGGTTCAAAAATTGAAGAGAAAGAGAGAGAGAAGGATTCGAAATAGAGAGAAGAGAGAAAGCTCGACTTTGATTAAAAGGCCTAAGTGCATCAATTGTCAGTTTTGAGTCCATCACTATCTATTTATAGGAATCCTTCTAGGTTTAGGTTTGAATTATTTGGCATTAAAAAATTGATAAATAAATGGTAATAGAGAGCTTAAGTTGCCGGCCATAGGATGTGGGCCCACCACTTACAATTTTGCCATTTTTTAACTATTTATCCTATTCTTTCCCAAATGCCACATTTTCTAATTCAACCACTTAAATATCAAAACTAATTATTTAATGATTAAAATTAATTATCAAATAAAATTGTCATTTAATATATTTATTGATTAGACTTAATAAAGTTTCTTAATTAACAAATAAACCCAAAAATCTATTTTCTTCACGATTAAGCCCTAGCTTAGTGAAAATTCATAAATAAAACATATTCTAATTTTAGAATTATAATTGACTAAATAAAATCAATTAACTGAGTCTTACAAGCACTATTGTCTCTACTAGTATGGGGACCATGGGCCTACATAACTGAGCTTCCAATAAGCAGATCTAGAATTTACAAGGTAAATTCCCTAACTTATTAATTCCTCCTTGCACCACTATAGATTTGGAATTGCACTCTCAATTATATAAAACTCTCTATATGTTCCACAATATAGATTTGCTATGAAAATTTAACCATCGTCCTAATCCCAATAATCAAAGATCATCTATAGATGATTTACATTGAGTGGGGACAAATTTACCGTTTCACCCTGCAATGTATTTTATCCTTAAAACACTTAGAAAATCTCCTCCCTGACATCGTACATGAAAAAGCCTGATCAATGGGTTCGTAGCCTGACATGCATGGGCTGAGCTTTCGTAGGTCAAAGGCGTACGCCGAACTGGTGCATCCTAGTGTGAGAGATCCATACTCTTTGTGGGAGCAAGCAACCTCAGCTTCTGGAGTTAAATGAGACATCAGCTCGCGGATAGTCCTTGCATGGTTTGCACTCAGGGAAACTTCCTTCGCGGAGGCCCTTCCGCGAGATTAGTTCCCTTATCCTCCTAGAGCACGAACAAGGTGCTTAGGTGGCTTAATTATATCTTGGCCTTATTTAATCAGCATCTACGTGTCAATCTCACAAAAATGTGAATAACATTTACCCCAAGCTTCTGGAACATGCCATGGTCCGAGAGCTTGCAGTATCTTCTCCTTAGAGAATTTCAAAGTGGAATTTATGACAAGTCCATTAATGCATGCGTCATCAGCCGCCAACTTGAGGTGTTATTATGCAGGAGGCATAATTCCTTCTATTTTCTTGTCAGGATCTTAAATGCTGACTTTTGGATTTCTGCGCGCGTGTTGGGCGTGTGTTTTTTGGGAAGCTTAAAACGGCGATGATTGGACTTAGGCAATTTTATAATTTGCTGAGTGTTCTTTACGATGCATGAATTGATGGGAGCCGTTTGTTGGGAGGTGAGGTACCCTTTCAGATTCTCACTCATCCAATCATCAGACGCCTCTTGGATGAGAAAACTGAAGCGTCTACTTCTTATGGAAGGTGCCCCTTGTTGGCATCCCATAAATACCTTCAGCAACTATTCAGTTTTTCACTCTTCTTTCCCGTCAAGTCAAAGCTCTTGAGTTCCCCTCCTTTTCTATCGCATTTTTTTACTGTTACCATTGGACACTGATCCTTTCGTCGAGGACGCCACACCGAAGTCATAAATTTAAACTTTCTCTTGTCAATTGGTAAGTTCTGTTGGGTTTTATGCCCTAAATAAAACTCTTTACAATCTGATTAGTTATCAATATAAGAAATTTGAAGTGATTGATGTTTGCATGAATTCTACATGCTAATGGTTTAAATATGTTTATTACATTTACACACAAAATCAGTTAAATCCAGATCATATGTTTATTCACAATTATAGTATCGTCAACACAGTGGAATGTGATTGTGATCATATGAATCAAAAGAATTGGTCCTTGTTTCATCAGTGTTATTGGATTTACACTAATGTAATAATCAGCGATGATGTGTACTTACACTTGGAGTAAGTGTTATGTTCTTTCCAGGACATTAGTAAAGTATACTAGTTTCGAATGTATGGAGTATACATTGGACTGGACCGATATTGCAACTAAGTTAAGATATTACAAACTTACTGTTATATATATATATCATTCCAAGTCAATATCAGTAGTTGATCTTAAGATTAAAAGAATCTAAATCCTGATATGCTTAGGCTCAACTCAGGAGTACTATTCATGTTCTTTGATTTATTAGTTAAGCCTACTTTTAGGTCAGGGTGATATGTATATTTTGGGAACATGATAGTATGATTGAGTGGGACAGTATGCTTGGCATACTGTCCGTACAACTCCCAAAATTTTCGTTTTTCTTCGTTTTTTCATCCTTTTTCATGGAATTAACTTCCGATTTTTTGTTTAGTTTTGTATTTATATATTTACTATTCCTAATTCAACTCTAATTATCATAATGAATTAATTTAATTTTTTTTTAATTTAATTCAAGATATTAGTGTAATTTGAATTTGAAATTAGTAAATATCTATCTTTTTGCTTAATTATTTATCTTATTTTTAAATTTGATTATATCTTATCTTATTTTTAAATTTAAGGTCAGATATTAAACCTTTTTTACATTAATATTTTTTTTTTAATTTTTGACCTTATTTAAATTTAAAATAAGATAACTATAATCATGTAATTTTAAATAGATGTAAGATATTTTGCTAACTTTTAAATTTTGTTATTTTATTTTTTAAAATTAAATTTAAAATCTGAAAAAGATATTTAATTTATCTTTTCTAATTTTTATTTAATTTTTATTTATAAAATAACATTTAATTTTTAAAAGTAGTTAGCAAATTTTGAAATGAAATTTAGGTTGGTTGAAACCTAATTTTTCAAAATTGTAGGTTTAATTTTAAATATTTTTTTTTTATAATTTCGAAATTTAAATAATTTTTTTTTATTTTCGAAAATTAAATTTTAATTTTATTTTTATTTTTTTCGAAAAATAAATTAATATTATTATTTATTTTATTTTTTTGTTCAAAATAAAATATTTATTTTATTTATTTATTTAATTTATTTAATTTTTCGAAATTTATTTATTTAAAATTAAATAAATCCTACTTCCAACTATCCAGCTAACCTTGTTGCAGGAGTATGTGGTTTTAGCTTGTGTCTAAGTTTTCAAAACCTATTATTACTTGATTGCAAATAGCCATGGTTACTTTTTGCCAGATCTAATGATCTGATGGCTCCCTTGGTCAAGTTAATAATTTGTAACAGGTAAATTTTACAATCTTCTTTCATCTGTGTATGACCTAGCAACATGATAGGATCCATCCAAGTGTGTACCTGTGTGAGCCTATGTGTTTATTTTATTATATAGATGCATATAGGTTGTTGCTAAATAAAATATGACACCCTGATAGATTTTATTTAGGTCCATTTAGTTCTTGGACCTATTCAATTAATAATAGTTATTTATTTAAGGTTAAATTCCTCTCTTTTGGGCCTTGTGTGAGAGTTGGGAGCCATAGAAGTGGGTACGATATACTGAACCCAACACCCCCTCACATGAACTACCCCAATTGTGAATGCCCATTTGCCTGATTTAAATAACTGTACTAGGTTAATTATATTAGTTTGACCTAATAAAATTGAATTAGCAACATAATTAACTTTTAAAATATATGCAAATTTATTTTCATTTTAATATTTTAAAGTTAATTTTAAGAAAAATACTTTTAATTTTAGATATTATTTCTAGACAAACTATTTGTATTTTTCTTGTATTTAATTAAATAAAAACTTTTAACTAACTAGATTCTTTCTGGAGCTTATTTAATTAAATATTCCTATTTAAGTTATAAATTAGTTGTATCAACTGATTTTTCTTATCTAACTTAAATTTGAATATTTTATTTAAATTTTAAATCAAGTTGAGGAATCCTAGGCATTAGTTATTAAAGATTCTTAAGATATTTTTTAAGTTAATATCTTTTCGAATATTAACTTAAAATGGAATATTTTAGATATTTTTTTTAGGTTAATATCTTTTCGAATATTAACTTAAAAAGATATCTTCAAATTAAGTGGTTATAACTTAATTTTTGATATTTAATTAAATGTAAATTTGAAATTATTTAAGTTTTAGATTTTTTTCTATATAACTTAACTTAGATATTTTTCAAATTTTTGTTGAAAAGATACTTTGGCAAATAAGATATTTTCTAGATAGTAATTTCTAGACTACTTATTTTTCTAATATTTAAATAGGAAAATATTATACTTTGTGAAATTAATTATTTAAATAATTAATTTTGGTACAATTTTATTTAAGTACATTTTTCCTAGTATTAAACTAGAAATTAATAATTAAGCCTTCTCTACACTTAATTATTTATTTCTTGAATTTAATACATTTAATTAACTTGAAAAATTTAAATATCTAAGTTGATTTTCATCATGATACTTAATATTTATTTATTTTTCATGACAGTTAATTAAATAGAAAATTATTTTAGGTTGAAATTTAATTTTTCAACTTAAATTTAAATAATTTTCAATATATATATTTTTCCTTTATTTTCTTAATCAATTTCGAAAATTGCATTTTATTTATGCAATATTTTTCGAATTTATCTTGAAAATAGATTGAGTTGTAAATTAATTATTTATTTTAATTAATTCTTGGGCCAACTTCAATCAATGATTTTTTTTCATTTAATTGATTAATTTAAAATATATATGTATATAATTAGAAATTAAATTAATTAGTCAAAAGAAAATCTAGATAGGTGATTTTTTTTTGCTTGAAGTATTTCTTTTCTATTTTTATTATTTTTCAAAAATTGTATAGTTTTTATACTTTAAATTTTCAAACTCAATAAATATATTCTCAAGTAAATTTTTAAGTTGCTAATTAATCTAATTTAATTCAACTTAAATTAATTTCCTTAATATTTATATTTAAGATAATTACTAAGATGGAAATAATTAATTTTATTTCAATCACCATCTAAGTATAATTTTATAAATATTACATTAAATTCTTATTTTTGAATTTTAATTCTAAATTTCGAATTAATGAGAATTTATTTATTAGAATAATAAAGAAAATACATTTTAAAGAATGAGCTTTATTATTATTAAGATATTCGATCTCTATTGTGGGTTTTACATCGTGTTTGTTTTAGTGAGTAATCCTCCCTAATGGAGGAACGTTCATTAGCAATTTCGCACCGTTTAATCTCGAAAGATAAGTAGTTTGTAAGTGTTTTATATGGTATAGATCACCCTAATGGTGGCGACCATATTTGACTTGCAAATTGCGAAACAATGGTAGTAGCTCATAAGATAGAATAGCCTTGACTCTCGCCTAAACGGGACAACGCTGGATTCGAATCTTGATCGAATAAAAGGTTGCTAGAATATTTAACATTTTAGATGAGCTGACAACTCTATTCAATGGATGGTAGCTTTGACTCTCGCCTAAACGGGACACTGATATCAGTTTGTTGAAAAACCTTGGAAATTATTTAGGATTGAATTTTTTAAGTATTTTCTCATATCATTCCTACTTGCTATGTGCTTATAATTTCTAAATTGATTTTGTGTTAAACCATTATTAATTTCTATTTGTTGATTTCTATTATTTTGTAGTATCCTGTATTATCAAAATGAATCCCATGTTATCACTATTGACTGAAAACAAGCTTACTGGATCTAACTTTAATAAGTGGAATGAGAACATTAATATTGCTCTCATAGGAGAAAGTGCCTAGTTTGTTTTAACTGAGCCGTCACCTGAAGTGCCTGGGGACAATGCTTCCAAAGCTGTGAAAGAAAAGTATGAGCGTTGGCAAAAAGCAAATGACAAAGCTCTATACTTTATGCTTTCTAGCATGGTTGACACCCTCAAAACTCAGTTTTCTAAAGGCGAGAAATTTCGAAGTTATGATGAAGTTAAATGAGCTATTCGGTAAGGCATCACTTCAGTCACGCTTTGACGCGACTAAGAAGTACATTAATGCACGGATGGAACCTCATCAAAACGTGCGTGACCATGTTCTCCTTATGTCAAGTTATTTCCAAGAAGCCCAGGATCATGGTGCAAAATGGATAGTGCTACTCAAGTAAGTCTTATCTTGAATAGTCTAACTCCAGCATTTCTACCATACACTTCAAATTATGTCATGAATAAGAAGGAAATTGACTTTCATGAATTAGTCAATGACCTTCAAACTTATGAAAATTTGATTAGAGGACCCAAGAAGAAAGGGAGTAAACCTCACAATCCTGGGAATTGTAATGGGACGATGAAACCTGAAGCAAATGTTGCCTCTGCTTTGAAGCCCAAATCGAAGAAGAAGTGGAAGAACACCAAGAAGCGAACAAAAGCCATGAAGAATAAAAAGGCTGCTCCTTCTAGTGATGCTACACTTAAAGGAAAGTGTTTCTACTGCAATGAAAAAGGTCATTGGAAACCCCAGTGTCCTAAAATTCTTGCACAGAAACAAGGTATTTCTATTTATAAACTTTAAGAGTTTTAGTGAATTATTATCCAATTGGATTTATGATTCTGGACTAACTTTGTTTATTTGTTTTCTTCTTCTTATAGGCCAAGCTACTTGAACTCAGATGAGTTAGATCAGAAAGCTGGACCGAAGAGTGAAATCGTCCAGATGAAGATGAAGCTCTTCAATTTATTTTTTGAATTAATTGTTTTAGTTTAAAGACAATTTGGATTTCAAATTTTAGTTAGGGATATTTATCCCTGTTTTTCTCATATTGTTGCAATTTATGAGAATGAGCTTCATTTATTTTATCTTCATCAATTATTACCACATTATATTTATATGTTTATATGTGTAAGTGTTTTTATTATTGATGCAAATTCTATAATATTTACAACTCTTCATAGAGTTATATTAAATAAACACTAGAAATTAATTCTATGTTTATTAATAATTGTTAATTCTAATACAATTATTAAGAATTTGTTTAATAAAAGGATCTTTTGATCTGATAGGGGTGGAGAAAAGTTAAGAAAACTATGCAGTTCAACGATCTTTTATATCTAATGAACTCTGGATACTATTCAACTCCACATAAACTCTATCACACTAAGAGAATCATGATCTTTACAACCTTTAGGGGTGGATCATAATCTCTATATACTTAGGGGTGGAGGTTATCCATAGTACCCTATATGTATATTCTTAGGGGTGGAGTCTATTCCACAATTCCCTATGTAACACATATCTTCTTTAAACATGGAAGTAATATAATGAGTCAGCTATTATCAATATAAATTCTTGATCTTGATTGTATGTTCCATTTCGATTTTACTGTTGTAAGTAAAAGTTTGATACTTTTGAAAGTTCTTTGTTAAAGTTTCACACTACCTTAATTGAGTGGGAGAATTTTAAAATTTTATACCCATCTTCATCAGGTTGACACTTGTGATAGGTACTTAAGAACACTACTGAAAAGCAAATCTAACCATTCACATGGATAGGAATAGCTTATCAGAATTATGAGAATAAGATAAAGAACTCTAGATCAGTCCATTCGACGCGAATGACTTGAATCTAGAATTCTTAATCCTCATAAAATTTTATGGTATCTTAATTTTGATTACTTTATCTCTGGCATGTATTTTTCACTTCAAATACTAGTCTGCTATGTTGATGACTTAGTCTTAACTTAAAGTTTTAGACTAATACAAAAGTCACAACTAGATAACTCTCCAAACAATCAGAGGTTAAAAGTATTATTTAACTAGACATCTGCTATTGAGTGGGAGCTATCTGAGATGTAATCAAATAGGGAACATTAGAAGATATTTAAGAAAGATTTATGAAAGTGATCTATATGATAGATATTAAGGAACTGTGTATCAGTTGTCCTGGTATCTCACCTACTCATTTCGAGATCTTTGAGATGGTGCTTACTTTGGGGGTGGAGGAGTTATTCTATAATAATTCAAGCTCTACCAGAGAAGAGCTATAACTTTGTGAATTCGAAAATCAAAGAAAGTTATATCACTGTAGAAAAGTCTACACTGTATTATCTCAATTATATATTTTAAAATATGAGAGATATGTCTTCTGTTTATTCAGATGTACTTTTAAAACAGTAAAGATTTCAGTATCCCTTGATGAGTAAAGCATATAGTAAATGATGTTTCATAAGTTAATTTATGAACTAGTTTCCAGAAGTTTGGGTGGATTCAAATATACTACACTTGATCTGAAGATCAAGACATCAGATTGACCTATTTGCACATTTTGTTTTATATTAGTGCAAGTGGGAGTTTGTTGGGTTTTATGCCCTAAATAAAACTCTTTACAATCTGATTAGTTATCAATATAAGAAATTTGAAGTGATTGATGTTTGCATGAATTCTACATGCTAATGGTTTAAATATGTTTATTACATTTACACACAAAATCAGTTAAATCCAGATCATATGTTTATTCACAATTACAGTATCGTCAACACAGTGGAATGTGATTGTGATCATATGAATCAAAAGAATTGGTCCCTTTTCATCAGTGTTATTGGATTTACACTAATGTGATAATCAGCGATGATGTGTACTTACACTTAGAGTAAGTGTTATGTTCTTTCCAGGACATTAGTAAAGTATACTAGTTTCAAATGTATGGAGTATACATTGGACTGGACCGATATTACAACTAAGTTAAGATATTACAAACTTACCGTTATATATATCTTTCCAAGTCAATATCAGTAGTTGATCTTAAGATTAAAAGAATCTAAATCCTAATATGCTTAGGCTCAACTTAGGAGTACTATTCATGTTCTTTGATTTATTAGTTAAGCCTACTTTTAGGTCAGGGTGATACGTATATTTTGGGAACATGATAGTATGATTGAGTGGGAGTGCTGAACATAAATATGGAATCTATAGCTTCTACTGGTGTATAGAAGTAAAGTGATGATTCCCTTCGAGCTTAGCAAATAGAAGTAAATGGATGAGCTCTTGTTTAACTGACTAATCATTAGATCACTAAACACCATTTACAGGTAGCTAAGTGTTTTAAGGGGCAAAATACATTGAGGGGTGAGAACGGTAAAGAAATCCCATCTCAATGTAGATCATCTATATAGAGGATCTTTAAATCACAATAAGATTATAACAATGGTTAAATGAGATAGCATATTGATATCGTGGAACATACAATATGCTCTATATAAGTCTGAGAGTGCAATTCTAAGTTCTAAGAGTGGATTCAACGAAGAATTAATAAGTAGGAATTTACATGGTAAATTTGGTTCACTTATTGGAAGCTCAGCATATAGATCCATGGTCCCCATTCTAGTTGAGAACATTCTGCTTGTAAGACTCATTAATTGATTCGTGATTGATCAATTATAATTCTAAAGTTAGACTATGTCTAATTTTATGAATTTTCACTAAGTAGGGGTGAAATTGTAAAGAAAAGAGTTTCTAGGTTTATTTATTTATTAATGGATTTTATATGTCTAATTAATAATTAAATTAAATGACAATATTATTTAATAATCTATTTTGGTTATTAAATAATTAGTTTTGGCATTTGAAAGGTTAGAATTGGAAAATTGGCGTTTTTGAGAAAATAGAAATAAAATTTGATAAAACTGCAAAATCAAGTGGGGCCCACTACTACACCTTGGCCGGCCACTAAATGAGGAGTTTGAAATTGATTTTTTCATTATTTTAATGCCAAATAATTCCTAACCTAAACCTAGTAGTTGCCTATAAATAGAAAGTGATGGCTCAGTCAAATAACAAGTTTTCACAAGCCTTTCTGACAGAAATTTCTCTCTTCAGAAAAACTGAGCCTTCCCCACTTTCTATACCTGGCCGAAACCCTCTCTTATCTTTTCTCCGTCATCAATTTCGACCCTAGTGAAAGAGTAAGTGCCCACACACAACAAGCAGTAACTCAATCATAGATTGGAAGACTGTGAAGGATCAAACTTGAAAAAGAAGGACATTCGGGCTCAGATCTTGATTATACTCTGCTACAGAAAGGATACAAGGGTTAGAGATCTGAGCGGAAGGAGACATTAATTCCGCTGCATCAATGTAAGGTTTTCTTAACTTTATATGTGTTTAATTTATCGTTTTAGAAAGTTCATATTTAGGGTGTTTAAACAACATACTTGTGAGTAGATCTAAGATCCTGGTAAAATAAATTCCAATAAGTTCTTCATTTACTTGTTGTTAGAGTTTTGAGGGAATAGTGAAGGTGCATTTTCCTTAGGGACACTGATTCCAGTGGCGTCTTTCTTGAGAATTCTGGGGTCAAACCATGACTATTTTTACTATTGTGCCGACTTTTTATAGGTACATCATGTCTACCTCGGAGAAGACCGGCCTTTCTAGGACAGCGGGCAGTAGTTCTTCTACCAGGAAAAAGCAAAGGCTTGAAGTTTCTGCCCCTGGAATGAGGGTCCACCCCTAGCCTCCTTATTCTCAATTAAGGCTGGGCCAGCCCAGATTTCACCCATCAGCCCTGCCAAAAGTTCTTTTAGTGGGGTTCGCCTTCCTCAAGAAGGAAATTCTTTTTGACCCTCTCAATATGCAGAGGGAAAAGGAAATAAATATGGCCTTAAAAGGGTGTTTGGAGGCTGAAAAACTGCAGGTTTGTCGGAGGGCAGCCGTGATGTCGGTGGTTTGCAAGGCCGAAATTATAGATGACATGCATGCCATGCCCCCAACAGGGCAGACCCTGGAAGTCGAGGCCTTGGAGAAAAGGCTGGCCTTCAAATTGGGGCAAGAGGCGACACCCTTTGCTATTGAGCTCTTAGACCAAGTGGCTGGGAGTGCTTCTGAACAGCCCATGGAGACCTGGGCCTATTACAGTAGTCCGTATGTTTTTGCACTGACCCATTTTGCAAAGTGGCAGGGTATTAGGGTAAGACTTCGAGACATTTACCTTTATTTTTATTTTTATTTGTGTCTATTTGCCCTGTCCCCTGTTTTGGCACTTTAGCCTTCTAACTCGGCCTCCTTTTTGACAGGCGGCCCTGTTGGTAGAAAGGGCTGCTGCGGAAGCTACCACATTGGTGACAGAGTTGAAACAAGTCAGGGTAACTAATCGTGACCTGTGCACCGCCAATGAGACTCTCTGGCCAAGCTTACAAATGCCATGTTTTAGATTGGGGGCCTACAGCAGGCCAACCAGCAGCTGGAGGAGGAAAATGGCCGCCAAGCTTGCTTCATACGGATTATGAAGGCTGTTCACGACCTTTATACGGAGACCATAGGGAAAATATTCAATGCAGGTTCATCCTCTCAGTTAGGCAGTGTCCAACTTTCAACTTCCTTCAGGCCTTTTAAAATTTGTTGTTGTTGTTGTTTTATTTGTATATATCTCCCTTTTGATCATATTTTTCTATCCGTGGAGACAATTAATATTTTGCCCTGGCCGCAGGGGGCTTTAATAGTGAAATAGGGTCTTTCTTTGCTGTTCTTTTCTTGGAGATTACGTGTGGTAGACTGTCTAGGGGCTGGTTGTATTATTAAGCACTTGGTTCCAATGGCCAGTATTTCAAACTTTTCCCTTTACTCTTAATTATCTCTTGGTCAATTTAGGAATTTCTTTTTGACGTGATCCTTTCTTTCCCGATGCCCTGATGTTTTTTGGTTTACCATCCGGAAGGTTTTGTGTTTAGAGTTGGCTAGGAGATGGCCCCTCTCCACGAAATAAGGTCTTTTGCAATTTCTTACATCCTCTTTGCGGTCTAGTTCTTTCACACGGTCAAGTCCCGAAAGTGATGTCTGCGACTACCTTAGACTTAGACATTTTCATTACTTTGGTCCTTATCAACCTTTCATTCTAGCCTGGTGCAACTCAGTCGACTAAGCTTACGTGAAGCCCGTGGAGATGTGTAAGAAGGGATACAGGCGCGTCTTTTCTTTTTCAAAAAGTTTTGGCCGAATGTGCTTCTTATCGCCGGGTTCACTCTTAAGTTTAGCTTTTGAGGGAAGAACTCAATTGTATTTCTCTTAGGGAGACTTCAGTTGAGAACATTTCCTTTTTTTTACTGCGTGTATACTCTTGGGCTGAATTACTTTGGCAAATGGACGTAAGATGTTGTAGCTGTCAGCAATTGGATATATCATACCCCCCAAAAGAGCTGGAGATTTTGGAATCAAATTCCTGGTTATTTGGTTGGAGTCTAACTTGTGTCTCAATTTCTGAGGAGGAGAGTTGAGCGAAGCTTTGCCTTGCTTCAAGATGCTTACTATCCTGCCGGGGGAGTTTCTCAGAAGTGCATAGCCACTTTCAAGCCTTCGGGAAGGGGAAACATGGGGTTTCAGGCGAGAACCCAGTCATATATCCCAACAATCTCTTCATGGCATAAAACTGATTCTATGTTTCATGTGGCATGGGAGGTCCTTGGTTTCCTGGAGGGAAAGCTAGACTTGCATCCTCGTGCTAACATCTTCCTTACGTAGGGGTTTGTTTAAGCGAAAGTCATGTTGAATTCCGTGGTAGCAAACTTTCGACTTTCACAGAGAAAGGCTAAAAGTGCAAAAGGAGTAAAGACATTAAATTTTCTTGTAAGCACCGAAGTGTAAAGTACTGTTGTGTTTGTGAGAGTCATGTTGAATTTTTATGGAACAAGCTTCGACTGTTGGGAAGGAAGGCTGAAGTTGTAAATATTCAAACTTAGAGTTCGCATGAAAAGATCAATGGGAAAGCATCACCAGGTGTAGGATAGACTTAAAGTAGTCCTTCCATTCCAGGAAGGAGGGTTGAAGACGTATCGTAACCCCAGTGATCTTTCATGCACAAAAAACATCGTGCATGCATGGAACAAGATTCGACTTTCAGGAAGGAAGGCTAAAGTTGTATAAAAAATTCAACCTTAGATTTCGCTTGAAAAGATCAAAGGGAAAGCATCACGGGAGTAGGATAGACTTCAAGTAGTCCTTCCATTTCGGGAAGGAGGGTTGAAGACGTATTGTACCCCAATGATCTTTCTTGGACAAAAAACATCGTGCCTGCGAGAGTCATGTTGAATTTTTATGGAACAAGCTTCAACTTCTAGGAAGGAAGGCTGAAGTTGTAAAAAAATTCAAGCTTAGACTTCGCTTGAAAAGATCAAAGAAAAAGCATCACGGGAAGTAGGATAGACTTCAAGCAGTCCATCCATTCCGAGAAGGAGGGTTGAAGACGTATCGTACCCCCAGTGATCTTTCTTGCACAAAAAACATCGTGCATGCGAGAGTCATGTTGACTTTTTATGGAACAAGCTTCAATTTCTGGGAAGGAAGGCTGAAGTTGTAAAAAATTCAAACTTAGACTTCCCTTGAAAAGATCAAAGGGAAAGCATCACAGGGAGTAGGATAGACTTCAAGCAATCTTTCCATTCTGGGAAGGAGGGTCGAAGACTTATCATACCCCCAGTGATCTTTCTTGCACAAAAAATATTGTGCATGCGAGAGTCATTGTAAAGACCACTTAGTTTTAACTTAGAAATTAGAAGATAATTAGGGTTTAATTATGTAACTAGAATAAAAATTATGATTTATCATTTTATAGAGATTTATTAGAACTAAGAATGTATTATTTATGTCATACATGAAATTTTATGTTTTTGCATGTTTTGTGCTCGGCAACATTGGAATGCGACGTTTAGCCAATAGAATCACATTTTAGTATTTAGTAGTAGCGGGGCAATATAGTTAGACATTGGAAATGTCTAGATTAGTCAAGATTTTTGTATTGACCAAAATATCCCTAAGTGATTTAGAAGCTTTTTGGTTAGTGAGGGGTAAAATGGTCCTTTTGGCCATTTAATCCTTTGTGTTTTTATGTAATCTTAATATATCCAATATTAGTTAGATATTACCCTAATTTCTTCTATTATTCAAAAGAGTTAAAAAGAAAAACACAACTCTTCCTCTTTCTTAAAACCTCTCTCTCTCTCTCTCTCTCTCTCTCTCTCTCTCTCTCTCTCTCTCTCTCTCTCTCTCTCTCTCTCGATTTCCCTAGAACAAGCTAGGGTTTGGGATTTTTCTACATAAACCAAGGATTCTTGGCAAGATTTTAGTGGTTTCAAACTCATGGTAATGTTCTAGCTCATCTGTAACACCCTAACTAGCATAGGCGTGTTAACGTGATTTTAAACATACTATGCAGCTCGTTGCTAATCAACGACGTTATCGAAAATTGTGATTAATTAAAATTTGCTAGTTTAATTAAAAACCTAAAGTATTACATATATAATATTTTGGGATCCCGTTTACAAAATACTTTACAAAAGTTTTCTATTCATTTACAAAATATTTGTCGCCCAGCGACTAAACAACAAAAGCCCTGATGTCCGGAGGATCGTACGCTCCAGGCCTAACCGCCCCGACATGTACAATCTTCACCTGCTCGTACTCACGGCTCTTCAACTTTAGCCTTGCCTTTACCTACACATAAAGATAACACTATGAGTCGACAGACTCAGTAAGAAAAGCATAACATATAACATACAAATAACCCGGGTTATAACCTGGCACCCATACACCTGATCATAACCCTAATCCCCGTGTCCCACACGGTACTGAGTCTAGAACCTTCATAAGACAATACTATCGACCATAATGTCAGCCTATACTCAATATGCTAGTCATACTCTAGTCATATTGATGTGACAACATCGATCAGTATTTTAGCCAACATACATTTATCAGTAATCAACACAACTCTATGTATACTATTACTCCTATCAATGTAATCTAACAGGCATAACAACATGTACGTTAACCATGTAATAATATATGCATGATATTATACTAATCTTACCTAAATTCCGAATTCAGGTGTGCCGGTCAACCTCATGAGTGGAACAACAGCTCGGCGAATTATAGGCTCCTAAATCACATCGATATCAACACACATAAGTGACTCGCTAAATCACAACCGGGACTAAGGTTTAAAACCAAAACCCTATCTACTGCAACTTAATATAATAATATCCCAAACTAGCAGGGAAATCAACTAATTAGAAACGTGAAACTGACACGAAACGACAAGTTGAAAAACTGATTTTCCCCCCTGCTGCAAAATTCGGGTAACCGGTTTTACAAGCAGTGTAAAACCGGTTAGCCGGTTTTACCCATAAAACCAAAAAAAAAAAATAACTCCCTAACCAAATCAATCCCAAACTTAATCAAACTCTCCAGACCTGCATATTATACCCCAATAAACATTTTCCAAGCAACAAAACAACAATCAAAGCTCAGATTTGAATTTCACCATTAAAGCTCCAAGTTTGAGTTCTAAAACTCAAAACTTGGTTAAACCTTCAAACAACTACCAATTCATGCTTAAAACAACATATTCTAACATATCTTAACTGCAGAAACTTAAATCAAACATCAACAACAACTATAGAACTCAATCTCTCAAAACATGCATAGTTTCATAACTTGAAATTCAAGAAAACAAAGGGAAAGTTGTCTAGAAGTTTACCTTAGCTTGATATCAATTAGAGCTGCTATAATTTCACAAGATTGAGCAACAAATGTTCAGAACCCTAGCTGGTCTAAGGGATTCAAAAAGAGAGAGAGAGTTGAAAGAGAGAGAGAAATGCAATTTTATGAGTTTTTCCTTATTTTGAAAATGATGAGTAAATAAATCTTTTTCTTTCCTTTTGTTTAATTTAATTCTCCGCCAAAGTATACTAAATAATTAGATTATAAAATTAAATTAAAAACCACTAAAGACAAAGCATAAATGGGCAAAATGACCATTTTGCCCTTTCCCCACAAAACAACATAAAAGAGCACTTAGGGGTAATTTAGGAAACTCTAAAATCTCGACTATTCCCGACATTTCTAATGTCTAAACTATTGTCCTGCTATACTAAAAATACTAAGATGTGATTCTAATAGCCAAACACTGCGTTCCAATGTTGTCGGGCACAAAATATGCAAAATTGTGAAATTTCTATATGTGACATAAAAGTGCATTATGAATTCAAATAAATCATCATAAATAATTAATTCATTATTAATAAATAATTTTCATAATAAAGCCCTAATTATCTGCTAATTTCCAAATTAAAGCTAAGCGGCCTTTATAATTATCCCCCCTTAAAAGGATTTCGTCCTCGAAATCTAACCTGAACAACTCTGAATATTGAGCTATCATGTCTGATTCTAACTCCCAGGTGGCTTCCTCCACCTTGCTGTTTCTCCTGAGTACTTTGACTAGATTTATGGTCTTATTCCGAAGAACCTTATCCTTTCTGTCAAGGATTTGAACCGGTTGTTCTTCATAAGACATATCTGGTTGCAGCTCAAGATTTTCATAACTAAGCACATGAGCAGGGTCTGAAACGTATTTTCTCAACATCGAGACATGGAATACGTTGTGAACTGCTGAAAGGGCTGGAGGTAAAGCTAATCGATATGCCACTTGTCCAACCTTCTCAAGAATCTCGAAAGGTCCTGTAAACTTAGGGCATAACTTGCCTCTTTTCCTGAAACGCTTGATTCCCTTCATAGGAGACACCCGTAGGAACACATGATCCCCTACTTGAAATTCTACATCCATGCGTTTTGGATCTATATAACTCTTTTGCCTGCTTTGAGAAGCAAGCATTCTAGTCTTAATTTTCTCATTTGCTTCATTAGTCCGTTGCACTGATTCCGGACCTAGATACTTCCTCTCCCCTGTCTCATCCCAATGGATGGGAGATCTACACTTTCAGCCATATAATAGTTCATAGGGAGCCATCCCTATCGTACTTGGATAGCTATTATTGTATGAGAAATCTATCAACGGTAGATACTTACTCCAAGAGCCTTCAAAATCCATAACACAGGCTCGTAACATATCTTCCAGTATCTGAATCGTCCTTTCGGACTGTCCATCTGTTTGAGGATGGAAATTTGTACTGAACTTTAGTTTGGTACCCATAGCCCATTGTAAACTTTGCCAAAACTTCGAAGTAAACTTCGGATCTCTATCTGAAACTATAGATTTTGGCACACCATGCAACCTTACTATTTCCTTGACGTACAAATCTGCGTATTGATCCACTAAAAAGGTTGTTTTAACTGGTAAAAAGTGAGCAGACTTTGTATATCGGTCCACCACTACCCAAATTGAATCAAATAATCCCGTGGTTCTAGGTAATCCAACCACAAAGTCCATTGTGATATCCTCCCACTTCCACTTAGGTAGGGTTAAAGGCTGCAACAACCCTGCTGGTCTCTGATGTTCAACCTTAATTTGTTGACAAGTTAGGCATCTCGATACGAATTCTACCACATTCTTCTTCATTCCGCTCCACCAGAAGTAAGGTTTAAGATCTTGATACATCTTGGTAGTGCCGGGATGCAAGGAATATGGAGTGGTATGAGCCTCTTCGAGAATTTCATTTCTAAGTTCCACACTATTAGGAACACGGACTCTGGTCTTAAACAACAACATTCCACTGTCTGACACTGTAAAGTCTTTAGTTTGACCAGCCGAAACCTCTTCTCTGACTTTTACTAACTCTGGATCAGTTAGCTGAGCAGTTTTAATACATTCTAACAGATCAGATTGTAGCGTCAAGTTATGAAGTTTACCTAAAACAAACTCGATGCTCGATCTAACCATATCTTCTACTAACTGAGATGAAATTTGAACCATGCTAGCTACTTGCCCGGGACCCTTTCTGCTTAGGGCATCAACCACTACATTGGCTTTCTCAGGATGGTAAAGGATCTCACAATCGTAATCCTTAACCAATTCCAAGCAATGCCTTTGTCTCATATTCAAATCTTTCTGAGTAAATAAATATTTGAGACTTTTATGGTCAGTATAAATTTCACACCTCTCTCCATAGAGATAATGTCGCCAAATCTTTAAAGAAAACACCACTGCGGCAAGTTCAAGGTCATGAGTCGGGTATCGCTGTTCATAATCTTTCAACTGACGGGAGGCATAGGCAATAACCCGATCGGCCTGCATCAGAACACACCCCAGACCCTGTTTGGATGCATCACAATAAACTACTAACTTCTCTTTGTCAGAAGGCAGAGCTAACACTAGAGCTGTAATTAACCTCTGCTTCAGCTCCTGAAAACTTGATTCACACTTATCCGTCCATACAAAACGCTGATTCTTTTTGGTAAGCTCGGTTAAAGGTGTTGAAATTTTAGAGAACCCTTCTACGAACCGACGATAATAACCAGCCAAACCCAAGAAACTTCTAACTCTATCACTGTTTTCAGTCTCGGCCAATCTCTGACAGATTCTATCTTTCCTGGATCCACTTTGATCCCATCTTTACTAACAATGAGTCCAAGAAAAGACACCTGAGACAGCCAAAATTCGCAGTTCTTGAATTTGGCATATAACTTATGTTCCCGAAGTCGCTGTAGAACCATCCTGAGATGTTGCTCATGCTCCTCTTCTGACTAAGAGTACACAAGGATGTCGTCGATAAATACAATAACACAAATATCGAGGAAATCCTTGAATACCCTATTCATCAAATCCATAAAAGCTGCAGGAGCATTGGTCAGTCCAAAAGACATAACCAGAAATTCATAATGTCCATACCTAGTGCGAACAACTGTCTTTGGGATATCCTCCTCTCAGATTTTCAACTGATGATAGCCCGATCGGAGATCAACCTTTGAAAAGCCAGTCTTCCCCTGAAGTTGATCAAAAAGATCATCTATCCTAGGTAAAGGATATTTATTCTTGATTGTTAGCTTATTCAATTCTCGGTAGTCAATGCACATCCGCAAAGATCCATATATTTTCTTAACAAACAGTACTGGAGCTCCCCAGGGTGACACACTGGGTCAGGCAAACCCTATGTCAAGCAACCCCTGGAGTTGAATTTTCAATTCTTTCAGTTCTGCTGGAGCCATCCTGTAAGGAGCCTTGGAAACCGGTTCTGCTCCAGGTGCCAAGTCAATAACAAAAGCAATTTCTCTCTGAGGTGGTAATCCCGGAAGCTCATCGGGAAAAACATCAAGAAATTCCCGAACCACTTCGATGTCTTCTGGCCAAACAGAGTCAGGCCGAGTGGTATCCAATACCACGGCCAAAACCCCTAGACATCCCTCTTGTAACAATTCTCTAGCTGTTAGCACTGAAATTACTGGGATCCGAGATCCTTGAACTGAACTGACAAAGACAAACGGTTCTTCACCTTCAGGTTGGAAGATTACCATCTTCCTCTTACAGTCAATACTGGCTGAGTACTTGGACAAGAAATCCATTCCCAGAATAATATCAAAATCCACTAAATTCATCTCTATCAAATCAGCACTCAACTCTCTATCTTCTATTCTGATCGGCATAGACCTAATCCACCTTTTGGAGATAACTAACTCTCCGCTAGGCAGTAGGGTTCCAAACCTTGATTCATAACTATCATGCGGTCTATCCAATTTACTAAAAATTCTGGCTGCCACATACGAATGAGTGGCCCCGGAATCAAATAACACATAGAAATAAGAGTTGTTGACCGAAGCTGACCTGATACCACTGAAGGGCTGGCTTCTGCATCAGCTTGGGTTATTGCGAACACCCTGGCTGGAGTGGGTTTCGCTGCAGTCTTCGGTGCCTCAATTCTGAGCTGGGGACAATCCCTCTTGTAATGCCTTGACATGCCGCACTGAAAGAAACCTTGCCCTTTACACTCCCCCAGATGGTGCTTTTTACAACTGGGGCACTCTGGGTAAGTGTATTGGGTTTCGGTGCCACTCTGGGGATTGCCTCAACCCTGGTTCCCCCAGAACCTCTTGTTCTGACTCGAGCCACTGGTTGCAGTGGATGCTTTTCTTTTCTGATCCATGGATGAACAACTACCTCCCCTGCTAAAACCTGATGCAGGAGGGGAAGGAGTCTCGCCAACAAGTGGAGTCCCACCAGACTCTATCACGCATCCTACTGCGCCCTCAGCTCGCAGTGCCTTATCCACCATTTCAGCATAGGTGGTTCTGTCGTCGGTAGTAATCATCAAGTCATGTCTAATCTTTGCATTTAACCCACCCAAGTATTTTTCTTTCTTGCTAAAGTCAGTTGACACAATCCCCGAGGCCAATCTTGCCAAACGATCAAATCGTGTCGTGTACTCAGTAACACTCATATTTTCTTTCTGAGTCAAATGAGTGAATTCTTTTCTTTTAGCACTTCTAACTGCTTCATTGTAATACTTAGCATTGAAAAGTTCCTGGAACATTTAGGGGAATTTGAGCTCCCTTACAAGCATTAGATCCAACCGAGTTACCCTAGCTCCTGGTATTTCGCCTAGCGTCCCTACTAATCTGAACAGCCTGTGTAACCAAGAGCTAGTCTGGTCAGATTGTGATCAAAGAGAAACTTACTAATTCCGCTTATTTCGAAATTAAAAACATGCGCCTATTCTACTATCAGGCTACTAACACGCTTCTTAACAAGCTTTTCTTAGATCATACTATAGAAAATAAACTACTAAAGCAATAAAAGCTTACTGAACCGTGAAACAGGCTAACTACTGATGATGATTGTACATGTCATGACGATCTTCAGAGGACAACCTGGTGGCTCTGATACCAAATTGTAACACCCTAAGTAGCATAGGCGTGTTAACGTGATTTTAAACATACTGTGCAGCTCGTTGCTAATCAACGAGGTTATCGAAAATCGTGATTAATTAAAATTTGCTGGTTTAATTAAAAACTTAAAGTATTACATATATAATATTTCGGGATCCCATTTACAAAATACTTTACAAAAGTTTGCTATTCATTTACAAAATATTTGTCGCCCAGCGCTAAACAACAAAAGCCCTGATGTCCCAAGGATCGTACGCTCCAGGCCTAACCGCCCTGACATGTACAATCTTCACCTGCTCGTACTCACGACTCTTAAACTTTAGCCTTGCCTTTACCTACACATAAAGATAGCACTGTGAGTCGACAGACTCAGTAAGAAAAGCATAGCATATAACACACAAATAACTTGGGTTATAACCTGGCGCCCATACACCCAATCATAACCATAATCCCCGTGTCCCACACGGTACTGAGTCTAGAACGTTCATAAGACAATACTATCGACCATAATGTAAGCTTATACTCAATATGCTAGTCATACTCTAGTCATATTGATGTGACAGCATCGATCAATATTTTAGCCAACATACATTTATCAGTAATCAGCACAACTCTATGTATACTATTACTGCTATCAATGTAATCTAACAGGCATAACAACATGTACGTTAAACATGTAATAAGATATGCATGATATTATACTAGTCTAACCTCAATTCCGAATGCAGGTGTGTGTTGGGTTTTGTGCCCTAAATAAAACCCATTACAATCTGATTAGATATCAATTTAAGAGATTTTAAGTGATTTATGTTAACATGTATTTTTCATGTTTATGGTTTAATATATATATGCACAAAATTGGTTAAGTCGAGAACATATATTTATTCATAATTACAATATTTTCAACACAATGGAATGTGATTGTGATTATATGATTCAAAAGACTAAGTCCCTGTTCATAAGTATTTTGGATTTACACTAATGTGATAATCAGCGATGAAGTATACTTACACTTGGAGTAAGTGTTATGATCTTTCCAGGACATTGGTAAAGTATACTAGTTTCGAATGTATGGAGTATACATTGGAGTGGACCGATATTGAACTTAGACAAGATATTATAACCTTACCGTTGTATCTTTCCAAGTCAATATCAGTAGTTGATCTTAGATTAAAAGAATCTAAATCCTGATATGCTTAGGCTCAATCTCAGGAGTGTTATTCATGTTCTTTGATTTATTAGTTAAGCCTACTTTTGGGTCAGGGTGATACGTATACTTTGGGAACATGATAGTATGATTGAGTGGGAGCGCTGAACATAAATATGGAATCTATAGCTTCTACTGGTGTATATCCATATATTCATATATGGATATGCTTGAACTGCATATCCATATATTCTCCACCCCTATCAGTTCGCAAGATCTTTAATGTTTTACCTAATTGGTTTTGAGCCAAAGCATGAAATTCCTGAAACTTTTCAAACATTTCAGATTTCTTTTGCATTAGGTAAAGAAAACTGTATCTAGAGAAATCGTCAATGAAAGTGACGAAATACTCATAACCTCCTCTGGCTTTTACATTCAGAGGTCCGCAAACATCTGAATGCACTAACCCTAGGGGTTGTTTGGCACGCTCTCCCTTTGCAGAGAAAGAACGTTTGGTCATTTTTCTTTATAGGAAAGACTCACATACTGGCAATTCTCCTAAGACGACATTTTTCAATGGACTGTCTTTGGTTAGCCTATTGAGTCTATCAAAGCCTATATGACCTAAACGTAAATGAAATAGATAAGTTTGATCATCATTATTAGTATTTAGTGAGATTTGAGTATCAGGTCTTAAAACATAAAGCCCTTGTTCCATGTTTGCAACACATAAATGAAATCCATTACGAGAAATTGAACAATTTGAACTCGAAAAATTCAATATATAAAATTGTGTTTGTAAACATGAAACACTAATCAAGTTTCTACTAAAATTTGGAATATATAAAACATTCTCTAAAAGTAAAAACTTCTTAGAATTAAACTTGATTCGGGCTGTTCCTCTTGCTGTAACTGATACCAACTCGCCATTTCCAACTTTAAGCTTTAACTCATTGGGTGAAGATTCTCCCAAGTTTCAAGCAGCTGCAATGAAGAACATACATGGTTAGTAGATCCAGAATCAACAATCCAGGTGGATTTGTCGTTCTCTAAAACACATGATTCAAAGACAAAAGCTCACCTTCGTTTGAATTGTCTAGAAGCCTGGGACATTGTTCTTCTTTATGTCCCTTTCCATTACAATTCGCACATAGAACATGATGTCTGATAATTGTACTTGAAGAAGCAGCTTCGTTAGAGCCCTCATGCTTAATTTTCTTCCTCTGATTAAAGTTTACAATACCAGGAGGTCCCATTGCAATCAGATTCCGCTCATGGGCCCTCAACTCAGTCTCGAGTTTGTCCATGTCGGAGGAGTGAGGATTGTTCAATAAGTAATATAGAACAAAACTATCATACTCCTGAGGAAGACTATTAAGTATGAGTCGTACCCATTGTTCCTTTGATAAATCAATTCCTAGTAGATTTGCCTTTTGGAATTTCAGATTCATCAACAATAGGTGCGAGTTAATGCAACTACCAGGATGCATTTTCACACTATTGAGTTCTTTTGCAAAGATACTAACTAGGAGTGGATCGGGATGATGGTTATTCATATTGGCACTACTACATATCAATAAACAGAAGTAAGGTTTTGGTTTTATAAATTCATACACAAGTTCAGAAAACAAATAATCACATATGTTATAAAAAATACTAAATCTAACATAGTTTATTTTCCAAGGTTTCCAACGAACTGATACAGTGTCCCGTTTAGGCGAGAGTCAAAGCACCATCCATTGAATAGAGTTGTCAATTCATCTAAAATGTCAAAAATTCTAGCAACCTTTTATTCGATCAAGATTGGAATTCAGCGTTGTCCCGTTTAGGCGAGAGTCAAGGCAATTCTATCTTATGAGCTTCTACCATTGTTTCGCACTCTTGTAAGTCTTATACAGTCGCCACCATTAGGGTGGACACAAACCATATAAAAACTTATAAGAATACTTATCTTTCGAGATTAAACGATGCTAACTTGCTAATGAACGTTCCTCCATTAGGGAGGATTACTCACTAAAACAATAGCTATGTAAAACCAACAATGGAGATCGAATTTCTCTTGATTAAAGCTCATTATTTAAAAAAAAATATGTATTTTGTTTAATCATTTATATTACATATCTCAATAATGAAATATTACAAATTAAAGTAAAAACTTTAATTAAATTTCAAAAATGGAATAATTTTGAAAAATATCTTATTTAAGTTGTTTAGAAAAATCTAAATACCCAACTTAAATATTCTTCAATCAATGACTTAATTAAATATTACCAATTAAGTAGTAACCACTTAATTTAGAAGATATTCCATTTTAAGTTCCCATATTTATAAAATATCAACTTAAAAAATATCTAAAGAATCTTAATAACCAATTCCTGAAATTCCTCAACTTAATTTATAATAGGAAATTCAAAAAATATTCAAATCTAAGTTGATTTGATAGATTTAACTAAATCTCAACTTAAATAGGAATACTTAATGAAATTATAAAATTAAGATTCAGAAAGAATTTACATGGTTATAATTCCATATTTAATTAAACACAAGAAAAATACATATAGTTTTCTAGAATATAATTATTCAAACTATGTTTTTCTTAAATTAATTTCAAGGAAGAATGAAATTAATTATGTTGCTAATCAATTTTATTAGGTCAAACTAATATAATTAACCTAGCACAGTTATCCAAATCAGGCAAATGGGCCTTCACAATTGGAGTTGTTCATGTGAGGGGGGGCTGGGTCCAGTATGTCGTACCCACTTCTAAGGCTCCCAACTCTCACACAAGGCCCAAAAGAGAGGTATTTAACCTTAAAATGAACAACTGTTATTAATTGAATAGGCTCACTACTAAATGAGCCTAAATAAAATCTATCAATTATGATATTTTATTTAGCAACAACAACCTATATGTATCTATAACAGAAATTAAACAGATAGGCTCACACAAGCACACACATTTAGATGGATCCTATCATATTACTAGGTCATACACAAATGAAAGAAGATTGTAAAAATTACCTGTTACAAATTATTTACTTGATCTATCATCAATTGAACCATTGGTTAAAATTAGATCATAGGATCTATCAACAAGTTAACCAAGGCAATTTAGATCAAGCAATAATAGGTTTTAGAAAACTTACAAACAATCTAAAACACGTACTCCTTCAACAAGGTTAGATTTGGATAGTTGGATGTAGGATTTATTTAATTTTTAAACATATATTTCGAAAAAAAATTTAAAAAATTAAACCTACCATTTTGAAAAATTAGGTTTTGGGTAACCTAAATGTCATTTCAAAATAAATTGCTAACTTTCCTTTTAAATTTCATGTTATTTAATAAATTAAATAATAAAATAAAAAATGGTAAATACATATCTTTTTTCTTATTTTACAATTTAATTTAAGTAAGAATAACAAAATTTAAAAAGTTAACAAAAATACTTTATTTCTTCTTTTAAAATATCATGATTATTTTGATCTTATTCTAATTAAGGTCAAGTTACCAAAAAAAATTAATATCTGACCTTAAAAAAAATAAAATAATCAAATTTTAAAGGAAATAAGAAAAGAGGTAAGCAAAATTTGATTTTTCCTATTTTCAAAATCAAATTACACTAATATCTAAAATTAATTTTAAAAAATAAAATTAATTTATTTCTGATAATTAGATTTAAAATTTGAAAAACAAAAATCAAAATACAAAACTACACAAAAAATCAGAATTTAATTCCATGAAATTGCATGAAACATCGAAAAAAATTGAAAAATGGATGAACTGTACGGATGGCATGCCAGGCATGCCCATCCGCGCGCATCTCAGGGGGTGCACGCCGAGGAATCACGGCGCAGGAAGGCTGCTTGCAGCTATTCCGCGCGTGTGATGAGGGTGCTCATCATCCCGATTTTTCCAATTTTCAAAAATTCATAACTAATTCAAATTAAATCGAAATCAAGTTCTGTAAAAAAGTAAATTGCTTAGAATTTTCCAGACTATCCAATAAAAATAATTACACAGACAGAAAAGTAACTATTTTTCCCAGAATTCACAAACAACAATCAAACATCAACATGACACACAAAGCAACATGATACCATCCAAAACACAAACAAATCGTTTTAAGTCCAAATTTCTTGCAAGCAAATCAATTACCATGGCACTGGTGCCAGTTATTGGAAGTTATTTTACCAGGAACTTAGATCTACTCACAAGTATGTTGATTTAACAACCTAAATATGAACTTCTAAAACGATAGAAAATTAAACACATAAAAGTATCAGAAATCTTACATTGGGTGCAGCGGAATATATGTCTCCTCCCACTCAGATCTCTAACCCTTGATTCCTTTCTGTAGCAGAGTATAATCAAGATCTGAGCCCGATAGTCCTTCTTTGTTGTTTCTGAATTGTACACAGCCTTCCTCACTATGATTGAGGTATTACTTGATGTGTGTGGGCACTACTCTAACACTTATAGATTTCGAAACAGTGAAGGAATAGAGAGAGAGAGGGTGGCGGCTCAGAGAGAGTTTTGAGTGAGAAAATTCTGTCAGAATAATGTGTTGTTCAAAACTGAAGCCTTTGCCTTCTATTTATAGAAGACCACCCAGGGCTATGGTTGAATTAATTGACATTTAAAATTGGAAAAATCAAAGAGAAAAGGAAGCTTGAGTGGCCGGCCTAGGCATTGTGGAAACAAAGCTTGCCACTTTTCCAACTTTCCTTTTCCTACATTTATAGTTTCCTGTTTTGTCAAAAATTGCCAATTCCATTGTTCAACCACATAAATGTCAAATCTAATTATTTAATAATTAAAATTAATTATCAAATAATATATTGTCATTTATTTTATTAATAATAAAACTAATTAAAGTTTCCTAATTAATAAATATGCCCTTCAAAATCTCTATTTACTGTTTTGCCCTTAATAAGTGATAAATTCTCAAATAGACACAGTCTATCTTGAGAATTATAATTGATTAATTAAAATCAATTAAATGAGTCTTACAAGTAATATTATCTCAACTAGTGGGGGGGTCATGGGTCTATATATCCGAGCTTCCAATAAGCAGATCTAGAATTTACTACTTAAATTCACTGACTTATTAATTCTTCGTTGAATCCACACATAGAACTTAGAACTGCACTCTCAGTATATAGAATGTTGGGTTTTATGCCCTAAATAAAACTCATTTCAATATAATCAGATTTACTTATTAATATAGATCAGAAATAACATTTAATGTTGCATGGTTCACATGATTTATTTCATGATTATATGTACATAATGTATAAATTCATCTGAAACCCTTTTCACATACTTGATCCTGTTTATTGTGCCGTCAACACATTGGAAAGTAAACATGACTATGTGAATAAAGTTTCCTAGATTTATCAGACACAGGGTTTTACTGATATGATAATCTACAACAGAGTTTACTTGCATTTGGAGAAGTGCTATGTTCTTTCCAGAACATTGGTTAAAGTAAAGCTTAGGTTGGATGCATGGAGTATGCATCGGAAGGGACCGATATTGAACTTTGACTTAGATTTAATTAAACTTACCGTAAAATCTATTCAAGACAATATCGCCTAGTTGATCCTAGATCAAATGATCTTAATCCTGTTATGATTAGGCTCAATCTTGAAAGGCTATTCGTGTTCCTTGAATTGTTAGTTAAGCCTACCTTTTGGTCAGGGTGATACGTACTTTTTGGGAACACGGTAGTGCAATTGAGTGGGAGCGCTATCATAAACATGGAATCTATAGCTTCTATCTGGCGAATAGTAAGCAAAGGATGATCTCCTTCGAGCTTGACCAAACGAATATAAATGGTGGAGTACTCATTTCACATAAGCTGAAATATCATTTATACGGGGTCAAGTGTTTTAAGGAATAAATACATTGTAGGGTGTAACGGTAATTTGATCCCTTTACAGTGTAGATCATTCATATAGAGGATCATTGATCACATTAGGATTATAACAATGGATAACTAATGATGTGTCTATATGGTGGAACATATAGAGCATTCTATATAACTGAGAGTGCAATTCTAAGTTCTATGCGTGGATTCAACGAAGAATTAATAAGTTAGTGAATTTTAGTGCTAAATTCTTGATCTACTTATTGGAAGCTCGGTTATATAGACCCATGGTCCCCCCACTAGTTGAGATAATATTGCTTGTAAGACTCATGTAATTGGTTTTGATTAATCAATTATAATTCTCAAATTAGACTATGTCTTTTTGTGAATTTTTCACTAAGTAAGGGCGAAATTGTAAAGAAAGAGTTTATAGGGGCATATTTGTTAATTATGATACTTTGTATGGTTCAATTAATGAATATGATAAATGACAATATTATTTAATAATTATTTATAGTTATTAAATAGTTAGAATTGGCATTTAAATGGTTGAATTAGGAAATTGGCATTTTTGAGAAAATCAGATACAAAAGGTGTTAAAATTGCAAAATTGCAAAAAGCAAGGCCCAATCCACTAAGTGTATGGCCTGCCACTTTTGTAGGAAATTTAAACTGATATTTTCATTATTTTAATGCCAAATAATTCAAACCTAACCCTAGTGGAATGCTATAAATAAATAGTGAAGGCTTCAGGAAAATTACACTAAAATTTTCTATTTTTCCTTCAGAGAAAAGCCTGAGCCTTTCTCTCTCCCTATCTTTAGCTGCCACTTCTTCTTTCTCTTCCCTCTTGAATTTCGAAATTCTTAGTGTATGAGTAGTGCCCACACACAGCAAGTGATACCTCAATCATAGTGAGGAAGATCGTGAAGAAAGACATTCAGCAAAAGGAGTTTCAGCATCAAAGATTCAGAGAAAGAGATCCAGGTTCAGATATTGATAATGCTCTGCTACAGAAAGGAATCAAGGGCTAGATATCTGAACGGAAGGAGTCATTATGTTCCGCTGCACCCAATGTAAGGTTTCCTAAACTTTATATGTGTTTAATTTATCGTTTTAGAAAGTTCTTATTTAGGATGTTAATAAACATACTTGTGAGTAGATCTAAGATCCTGGTAAAATAATTTCCAACAACTGGCCTCAGAGCCATGGTAATTGATTTACTTGCAAGAAATTTGGACTTTAAAACGATTGTTTGTATGTTCTTTGGATGGTATCATGTTGTATTGAGTGTTATTTGATGATTGATTGATGTTTGTGAATTTTTCGTGAAAAATAATTGTAATTTCGTTTCTGGAATTATTTTTATTGGATAGTATGGAAAAAATTAAGCAAGTTATCTTTTTACAGAACTCAATTTGGATTTTATTTGAATTAGTTATGATTTTTTGAAGATTTGACAAAATCGAATTTGTCTTGATATTTTCCTGCGATCGCAGAACTGTCCGTACAGTTTCGAATTTTTTCTTTTTTCTTCAATTTTTCATACTTTTTCATGGAATTAACTTCCAATTTTTTGTATGGTTTTGTATATATACTATTACTATTCCTAATTCAATTCTAATTATCATTTTGAATTAATTTAATTTTTTTAAATTAATTCAAGATATTAGTGTAATTTGAATTTGAATAGAATTAGTATTTATCTTTTTGCTTAAAAAATCTATCTTATTTTAAAATTTGATTATATTTTTTTTTTAAATTTAAGGTCAGATTTTTTAGATATTTATAATATCTTTTTAAGATATTTATAATATCTTTTAAGATATTTATAATATCTTTTAAGATATTTTAAAAAAATATCTCTTAAGATATTTATAAAATCTTTTAAGATATTTTAAAATATCTTATCTTTTAAGATATTTAATAATATCTTATCTTTTAAGTTTTTTTTTTTTAAATCTTTTTAGATATTTTGACCTTATTTAAATATAAAATAAGATATTTATAATCATGTAATTTTAAATAGATGTAAGATATTTTGCTAATTTTTTAAATTTTGTTATTTTATTTATTTAAATTACATTTAAAATTTGAAAAGATATTTATTTATCTTTTCTAATTTTTTATTTAATTTTTATTTATAAAATAACATTTAAAATTTAAAAGTAGTTAGCAAATTTTTGAAATGATATTTAGGTTGGTTGAAACCTAATTTTTCAAAAATTGTAGGTTTAATTTTAAATTAAATTTTTTTTTAAAATTTCGAATTTTTCAATTTTTTTTTAAATTTTTCAAAATTTTTATTATTATTATTTAATTAAATATTTTCGAAATTAAATATTTAATTTAAAATTAAATAAATCCTGCATCCAACTATCCAGCTAACCTTGTTGTAGGAGTATGTGTTTTAGCTTATGTGTAAGTTTTCAAAACCTATTATTACTTGATTGCAAATAGCCATGGTTACTTTTTGCCAGATCTAATGATCTGATGGCTCCCTTGGTCAAGATAATAATTTGTAACAGGTATATTTACAATCTTCTTTCATCTGTGTATGACCTAGCAACATGATAGGACCCATCCAAAGTGTGCCTGTGTGAGCCTATGTGTTTAATTTGATTATAGATACATATAGGTTGTTGTTGCTAAAATAAATTATCATAGTTCTTGATAGAATTTATTTAGGCCCATTTAGTTATTGGGCTTATTCAATTAATAACAGTTGTTCTTATTAAGGTTAAATTCCTCTCTTTTGGGCCTTGTGTGAGAGTTGGGAGCCATAGAAGTGGGTACGACATACTGAACCCAGCACCCCCTCACACAAACCACCCCAATTGTGAAGGCCCATTTGCTTTGATTTGAATGACTGTACTAGGTTAATTACACTAGTTTAACCTAATAAAATTGATTAGCAACATAATTAATTTCATTTATTTTGAAATTAATTTAAGAAAAATATAGTTTAAAGAATTTTTTATTCTAAGCTAAACTATATGTATTTTCTTGTATTTAATTAAATATAGAATTATAACCATCTAGATTCTTTCTGGAACTTAATTTAAAATTTTCATTAAATATTCTTATTTAAGTTGATATTTAGTTATCTACAACTAACCAACTTAAATCTGAATATCTTTTGAATTTCAAATTTCAAAATTAAGTTGAGGAATTTTAGGCATTGGTTATTAAGATTCCTTAGATATTTTTTAAGTTAATATCTTTTCAAATATTAACTTAAAATGGAATATTTTTGAATTAAGTGGTTACAACTTAATTTTTGATATTTAATTAAATTTAAATTTGAAAATATTTAAGTTCTAGATTTTTTTTTCTAGTACAACTTAAATTAGATATTTTTTCAAATTTTGTGGAAAAGATACTTAGTCAAATAAGATATTTTCTAGATAGTTATTCCTAGACTACTTATTATTTCTAAAATTAAATAGGAAAATATAATACATTGTGAAATTAATTATTTAAATAATTAATTTTGGTACAATTTATTTTAAGTATATTTTTCCTAGTATTAAACTAGAGATTAATAATTAAGCCTTCTCTACACTTAATTATTTATTTCTTGAATTTAATACATTTAATTAATTTGAAAAATTAAATATCTAAGTTGATCTTCATCATGATACTTAAATATTTCTTTTTCATGACATTTAATTAAATAGAAAATTATTTTTAGTTGAAATTTATTTTTTTTTAACTAAATTTAAATAATTTTTAAAATATATATTTTTTTCTTTATTTTATTAATCAATTTTCGAAATTGCATTTATTAAATGCTAGAATTTCGAATTTTATCTTGAAAAATAGATTAAGTTATAAATTAATTATTTATTTTAATTAATTCTTGGATCAACTTAAATCAATGATTTTTTCATTTATTGATTAATTTAAAATAAATTGAATTAAAGTATATTATTAGAAATTGAATTAATTAGTCAAAGAAAAATCTAGATAGATGATATTTTTGCTTGAAGTATTTTTCTAGTGTATTTAATTAAATAGAAAATTAATATTTAAGTTGATTTTCATCATCATACTTAAATATTTGAAATTTTTCTTATATATTTAATTAAATAGGAAAATTATATTTTTTGTTGTAAATTAATTTTATTAATTAATTTTGGGCCAACATTAAATTAGAATAATTTTTCCAGGATTTATTTTTTATTTTAACATGCATTTTTCGAAAATTGTATTCTTAAATACTTTAATTTTTCGAAATGCAATATATATTTATAGAAAATTAAATTTGAGTTGTAAATTAATTTAAATTATTTTTGTAACAACTTAAATATTTTTTTCTAAATATTTATTGGAAATTATTACTAAGATGGAAATAATTCATGTTATTTTCATATCCATCTAAGTAAAATTTATAAATATTAAATTAAAATTTATATTTAGAATTCTTTCATTCTAAATTGGAAATTTTAATTAAATAAATATATATTTAAAATAAATAGAGTAAATAAAGAGAATAAAAGAAAATACAACTCTTTTTAAATAATGAGCTTTATTATCAAGAGACATTCGGGTTTTACACTGCGTTTGTTTTAGTGAGTAATCCTCCCTAATGGAGGAACGTTCATTAGCAATTTCGCACCGTTTAACCTCGCATGATAAGTAGTTTGTAAGTGTTTTGTATGGTATAGATCACCCTAATGGTGGCGACCATACTTGACTTGCAAATTATGAAACAATGGTGGAAGCTCATAAGATAGAATTTCCTTGACTCTCGCCTAAACGGGACAACGCTGAATTCCAATCTTGATCGAATAAAAGGTTGCTAGAATGGTTATCATTTTAGATGAGCTGACAACTCTATTCAATGGATGATGCTTTGACTCTCGCCTAAACGGGACACTGTATCAGTTTGTTGAAAAACCTTGGAAATTATTTAGGATTGTATGTTTTAGTATTTTCACTTGTCATTCCTACTTGCTATATGCTTATAATTTCTGAATTGTGTATGAATTTATATTGAACCATGTTATTTTCTGTTATTAAGTTGTAGTTTAATTTCGAATCTTCATTGTTGGTCCAACATGTTTGTTTATCTAATGAGATAAATCCCTAGTGGATTTTCACCATTAGACATACATAATAGTGTTAGATCTCGAAAGATAAATATTGTATATGCGACATCTAGCTGTTCATCAATTGATGACACCTTAGACTAGTATTTTTACAATATGAAACAAGAAGATTACATAAATAAGATTACTTTGACTTTCGCTAATCGAAGCATCGTTGGATTCTTATTTATAATCGAAATTATCCTAATTCCTCTTCGCTTATTCATTTCGAATTAGCTCCATAATATATCATTGGATGAATGGTCTATAAATCATTTCATGTCATTCTATATTTTCTCTTAAGAAATTAAATGACGCATATGATTATAATCCCGAAATTCTATTCCCAATTGATATAAATCCTCAATCTTAGAAATCTCCTACTTGTATGGGCAAATCTGGCTTAGAGTTTGTATTAGTAGTGGTGGTCCAAGATAGAATTACTCATAATATTTGGTATAAATTTAAGTCTTTGACTTTAATTTTAGAATCCAAACAGAAATTTTATTATATTTCTAATTCCAGAATACAATACAGTTACACTTTCTCAAGTGTTTGATATCCATCTTCTATTAATGGATTAAAACTGTATGGAATATGAGTTAGGTATTCTGTGACCAGGATCCACTTGCAGTATTCTAAGAACTCTTTGATGTAACTAAACCTATGTCATCATAGACACTACCACATTTTTCTTAATCTATGGCATTTGTATCTTGTTCATAGTGGATTTGACAAGATCAATCTCTGCAAAGAGTTAATATGCCTATATCCACTGAAAGTAGTTCATCTCATTCGCAGATGGATGTACATTCAGGGGTGGATATGAGTTTTTCGTTGTATTCTTAAAACGATCACTCTAGATTATACCTTATGCAAAGAAATTTAAAATTTCTTAAATTTCTAGCAATGGTTAAAACCATTAAGGTAAGTGGTTAAAGATCTTGCGAACTGATAGGGGTGGAGAAATAGTTAGTAGATATGCAGTTCAAAGATCATTAAATTGATTTTTGAATTATATCCAAACTTACCTCCCCAGAAATTTCGAGTTGCATGTTGATGATTAGTTACTAGTCGTTGCCTAAATCCTTCAATGGTAATACAATTTCAGAATGATGTAATGGTTGTATACTTAATGTAAATCATTACTAGATTCATGGATGACCTAATCAAAATCTTAAGAAAAGCTAGAACTGTTAACCATTGTTTGTTAGCTATTCTAAGTGATTAGGGGTGGACCATCCCATAGTCAATAGATAAGAAAGTGTTTGTTCAAACAAATACTACTTTTCTAAGATAATGACTAAGTTTGAAAACAAGTAACAAATAAAGGAGATATTTTTTTTTCTTGATTCCAAAAGTGTTCTATCATCTTACATATGATGATCCCACTGCCTCTGTTGTCTTGTCACAACCAAAGAGGTTAATACCATTTAGTTTTCTTCGACATAATTCACGGTACCTTGTCGTAGTGGGAGAGTTTCTAGGAACTCACCTTCTTATGACTTGGGAGACACTAGTGATTAAAATCCATTGTGAGTTTAAACAAGTAATGGATTGTCAAGATAAGAAACTAAGAAGAAAGCCAATAGAACTATGGTTTAATCCATTCACATGGAATAACCTAAAGTTTTCTATTACAAGGACATAAAAGGAAATTTTCGTTTATAAGTCTATTCAATGGACTTAACAAAACTTCCTGTTCCTAGTATTATAGGTTTGAGTTTATCTAAACCTATGGCTTGTGGTATACCTGGTAATTACTTACTCTAATGCAAGCAACTTACTTTAGTAAGATGCTGAAGCATTTTCTTTCTAATGGCAATCTATAGAAGCTTCACAACTTCTTAGACATAGATTTTATTTATCTAAGGAAAAGTCTCAACTATTCCAGAAAAGATAAAGCCATGAAAGAATTTCTTATATCAACAGTGAGAGGTCTTAGATATGCTTTTGTATGCCTTAGACCAGACACCTGCTGTTGAGTGGGAGTAATGAGTACGTATCAGATTAATCCAGGAGAAGAACATTGGAAGACAATCAAGTAAATTTTAAGATTAAGAAGATGAACTATATGTTAGTCTATAAGGGTGTGTTTAAAACTCTTAGACTACACCATATCAGATTTTGAAATTTGCCTTTGTGCTAGAAAATCTTTCTAATAAGATGGTGATTACTCTGGGGGTGGAATAGTGATTTTGGAGAAGTGTAAAAACCTATCTGAAGTCTCTAGGTCTACCAGAGAGGGACTGAATGTTAAAGTTGCAGGAAAGGTACTTATTCAGTCTAAGGAAAGTTCTATACATCTTTGGCACCATTCCAAATTGCCTTAAACTACTAGTGTTAATTTCCTGATTAACCAAAAGTAGTTGCCAAAGGTATAGAATCCAGTATCCCAAGAGAGTAGACATATAGAGAGGAATTTCACAATATCAATGATTTTGTGATTAAAGGAAGAGTAATGGTGGAGAAAAGGTTGTGTTTAATTCAACTTTTCAGATCCTATTACGAGGAGTTTACTACTACTACACTTGATTTGTATATCAAGGTGTTGAGATTATTTGAAACGCACTTTTTGTTTTATATTAGTGCAAGTGGGAGTTTGTTGGGTTTTATTCCCTAAATAAAACTCATTTCAATATAATCAGATTTACTTATTAATATAGATCAGAAATAACATTTAATGTTGCATGGATATGTACATAATGTATAAATTCATCTGAAACCCTTTTCACATACTTGATCCTGTTTATTGTGCCGTCAACACATTGGAAAGTAAACATGACTATGTGAATAAAGTTTCCTAGATTTATCAGACACAGGGTTTTACTGATATGATAATCTACAACAGAGTTTACTTGCATTTGGAGAAGTGCTATGTTCTTTCCAGAACATTGGTTAAAGTAAAGCTCAGGTTGGATGCATGGAGTATGCATCGGAAGGGACCGATATTGAACTTTGACTTAGATTTAATTAAACTTACCGTAAAATCTATTCAAGACAATATCGCCTAGTTGATCCTAGATCAAATGATCTTAATCCTGTTATGATTAGGCTCAATCTTGAAAGGCTATTCGTGTTCCTTGAATTGTTAGTTAAGCCTACCTTTTGGTCAGGGTGATACGTACTTTTTGGGAACACGGTAGTGCAATTGAGTGGGAGCGCTATCATAAACATGGAATCTATAGCTTCTATCTGGCGAATAGTAAGCAAAGGATGATCTCCTTCGAGCTTAACCAAACGAATATAAATGGTGGAGTACTCATTTCACATAAGCTGAAATATCATTTATACGGGGTCAAGTGTTTTAAGGAATAAATACATTGTAGGGTGTAACGGTAATTTGATCCCTTTACAGTGTAGATCATTCATATAGAGGATCATTGATCACATTAGGATTATAACAATGGATAACTAATGATGTGTCTATATGGTGGAACATATAGAGCATTCTATATAACTGAGAGTGCAATTCTAAGTTCTATGCGTGGATTCAACGAAGAATTAATAAGTTAGTGAATTTTAGTGCTAAATTCTTGATCTACTTATTGGAAGCTCGGTTATATAGACCCATGGTCCCCCCACTAGTTGAGATAATATTGCTTGTAAGACTCATGTAATTGGTTTTGATTAATCAATTATAATTCTCAAATTAGACTATGTCTTTTTGTGAATTTTTCACTAAGTAAGGGCGAAATTGTAAAGAAAGAGTTTATAGGGGCATATTTGTTAATTATGATACTTTGTATGGTTCAATTAATGAATATGATAAATGACAATATTATTTAATAATTATTTATAGTTATTAAATAGTTAGAATTGGCATTTAAATGGTTGAATTAGGAAATTGGCATTTTTGAGAAAATCAGATACAAAAGGTGTTAAAATTGCAAAATTGCAAAAAGCAAGGCCCAATCCACTAAGTGTATGGCCTGCCACTTTTGTAGGAAATTTAAACTGATATTTTCATTATTTTAATGCCAAATAATTCAAACCTAACCCTAGTGGAATGCTATAAATAGATAGTGAAGGCTTCAGGAAAATTACACTAAAATTTTCTATTTTTCCTTCAGAGAAAAATCTGAGCCTTTCTCTCTCCCTATCTTTAGCTGCCACTTCTTCTTTCTCTTCCCTCTTGAATTTCGAAATTCTTAGTGTATGAGTAATGCCCACGCACAGCAAGTGATACCTCAATCATAGTGAGGAAGATCGTGAAGAAAGACATTCAGCAAAAGGAGTTTTAGCATCAAAGATTCAGAGAAAGAGATCCAGGTTCAGATATTGATAATGCTCTGCTACAGAAAGGAATCAAGGGCTAGATATCTGAACGGAAGGAGTCATTATGTTCCGCTGCACCCAATGTAAGGTTTCCTAAACTTTATATGTGTTTAATTTATCGTTTTAGAAAGTTCTTATTTAGGATGTTAATAAACATACTTGTGAGTAGATCTAAGATCCTGGTAAAATAATTTCCAACATAGAATGCTCTATATGTTCCACCATATAGACACATCATTAGTTATCCATTGTTATAATCCTAATGTGATCAATGATCCTCTATATGGATGATTTACACTGTAAAGGGACTAAATTACCGTAACAACTTACAATGTATTTTATCCTTAAAACACTTAACCCTGTATAAATGATATTTTAACTAAGTGAAATGAGTACTCAATCATTTATCTCGTTTGGTTAAGCTCGAAGGAAATCACCCTTTACTTACTATTCGCCAGATAGAAGCTATAGATTCAATATTTATGTTAGCGCTCCCACTCCATCGCACTACCGTGTTCCCAAAATGTATGTATTACCCTGACCAAAAAATAGGCTTAACTAACAAATCAAAGAACACGAATAACACTCTTGAGATTGAGCCTAACCATATCAGGATTTCGATCATGTGATCTAGGATCAACTTAGTGATATTGAATTGAATAGATATTTACGGCAAGTTTTATAAATCTATTTCAAAGTTCAATATCGGTCCATTCCAATGCATACTCCATGCATCCAACCTGAGCTTTACTTTAACCAATGTTCTGGAAAGAACATAACATTTCTCCAAATGCAAGTAAACTCTGTTGTAGATTGTCATATCAGTAAAACCCAGTGTTCTGATAAATCTAGGAATACTTTATTCACATAGTCATGTTTACTTTCCACTGTGTTGACAACACAATAAACATGATCAAGTATGTGAAAGGGGTTTGGATGAATTTATAAATCAAATAGACAAACAATTGATTAAGTGAACCAAAACATACACAAATCAATGAAAAATACTTATGTTACTTTATTGATATTGAATAATCTGGATGACATTGATCTTAGATTAAAAGAATCTAAATCCTAATATGCTTAGGCTAAATCTTAGGAGTGTTATTTATGTTCTTTGATTTATTAGTTAAGCCTACTTTTGGGTCAGGGTGATACGTATACTTTGGGAACATGATAGTATGACTGAGTGGGAGCGCTGAACATAAATATGGAATCTATAGCTTCTACTGGTGTATAGAAGTCAAGTGATGATTCCCTTCGAGCTTAGCTAAATAGAAGTAAATGGATGAGCTCTTGTTTCAGTGACTATATATTAGATCACTAAAACATAATGTACTGGTAGCTAAGTGTCTTAAGGGGCCAAATACATTGAGGCGTGAAAACCGGTAAATTTATCCCATCTCGATGTAAGTCATCTATATAGAGGATCTTTGATCACATTAAGATTATAACAATGGTTAAAGGAGATAGCATATCTATATCGTGGAACATATAGAATGCTCTATATAAGTCTGAGAGTGCAATTCCAAGTTCTAAGAGTGGATTCAACAAGGAATTAATAAGTTAGGAATTTACTTGTTAAATTCGGTTCAACTTATTGGAAGCTCAGCAATATAGATCCATGGTCCCCATTCTAGTTGAGATCATACTGTTTGTAAGACTCAATAATTGATTTATGTTTAATCAATTATAATTCTAAAAGTTAGACTATGTCTAATTTGTGAATTTTCACTAAGCAGGGGTGAAATTGTGAAGAAAAGAGATTCTAGGTTTATTTATTAATTAAGAGACTCTATATGTCTAATTAATAATTATATTAAATGACAATATTATTTAATAATCTATTTTAGTTATTAAATAATTAGTTTTGGCATTTAAATGGTTAGAATGAGAAAATTGGCATTTTTGGGAAAATAGAAATAAAATTGTGGAAACTGCAAAATCTAAGTGAGGCCCATCACACCTATGGCCGGCCACTTGTTTGTGTTTCCCAATTATTATTTTTCATTTTTTATTGCCAAATAATTACTAACCTAAACCTAGCAGCTATCTATAAGTGGAAAGTGGTGGCTCACACCAAATAAGGCAATTAATCAATTACTCTGTAATTCAGGAAACTGCCTCTTTCAGAAAGTTGAGCTTCCCTTTCTCTATATATAGCCACCCACTCTCTTCCTCTTGTATGCTTGAACCATACACGAAATCAACACAACACACGAGAGAGAGAGATACAATTTCGAATCCTAGTGAGAGAGTAGTGCCCACACACAGCAAACAGTACCTCAATCATAGATTGGAAGACTGTGAAGGATCACATCCAACAGAAGGACATTCGGGCTCAGATCTTGATTATACTATGCAGCAGAAAGGAATCAAGGGTTAGAGATCTGAGTGGAAGGAGACATATTATTCCGCTGCAATCAATGTAAGGTTTTCTTAACTTTATATGTGTTTTATTTTTATCGTTTTAGAAGTTCATATTTAGGTTGTTAATCAACATACTTGTGAGTAGATCTAAGATCCTGGTAAAATTAATTCCAACAGTGTGCCGATCAACCTGAGTGGAACAACAGCTCAGTGAATTATAGGCTCCTAAATCACATCGATATCAACACACATAAGTGACTCGCTAAATCACAACTGGAACTAAGGTTTAAAACCAAAACCCTATCTACTGCAACTTAATATAATAATATCCCAAACTAGCAGGGAAATGACCTAATTAGAAACCTAAAACTGACACGAAACGACTAGCTGAAAAATTGGTTTTCCCCCTGCTGCAAAATTCGGGTAACCCGTTTTACAAGCAGTGTAAAACCGGTTAGCCGGTTTTACCCAGAAAACCAACAAAAAATAACTCCCTAACCAAATCAATCCCAAACTTAATCAAACTCTCCAGACTTGCATATTATATCCCAATAAACATTTTCCAAGCAACAAAACAACAATCAATGCTCAGATTTGAATTCACCATTAAAGCTCCAAGTTTGAGTTCTAAAACTCAAAACTTGGTTAAACCTTCAAACAACTACCAATTCATGCTTAAAACAACATATTCTAACATATCTTAACTGCAGAAACTTAAATCAAACATCAACAATAACTATAGAACTCAATCTCTCAAAACATGCATAGTTTCATAACTTGAAATTCAAGAAAACAAAGAAAAAGTTGTCGAGAAGTTTACCTTAGCTTGAAATCAATTAGAGCTGCTATAATTTCACAAGATTGAGCAACAAATTTTCAGAACCCTAGCTGGTCTAAGGGATTCGAAAAGAGAGAAAGAGAGTTGAAAGAGAGAGAGAAATGCAATTTTATGAGTTTTTCCTTATTTTGAAAATAATAAATAAATAAATCTTTTTCTTTCCTTTTGTTTAATTTTAATTCTCAGAAGATTATAAAATTAAATTAAAAACCACTAAAGACAAAGCATAAACAGCCAAAATGACCATTTTGCCCTTTCCCCACCAAACAACATAAAAGAGCACTTAGGGGTAATTTGGGAAACTCTAAAATCCCGACTATTCCCGAAATTTCTAATGTCTAAATTATTGTCTCGCTATACTAAAAATACTAAGATGGTATTCTAATAGCCAAACACCGTGTTCCAATGTTGCGAGGCACAAAATATGCAAAATTGTGAAATTTCTATATGTGACATAAAAATGCATTCTGAATTCAAATAAATCATCATAAATAATTAATTCATTATTAATAAATAATTTTCATAATAAAGCCCTAATTATCTACTAATTTCCAAATTAAAGCTAAGCGGTCTTTACATCATCTCTTTTTTGAGTTTCTTAAGTTTCAAGTTAGGTATTTTATGGTTTTTCTATGAGTAAGGTTCTGTGATTGTTCTTGCTGTTTGTGATGATTTTATAAGGTTTAAGTTATGTTATTTGAGCTGATTGGAAGTTAGACAAAGTTTGAGTTATGTTACAACTCAAACTTTGGTCTTTAATGCTGATTTTTGATTCTGAGCATGTTGAGTTGTTCTGTTGCAAGAAATAGTCTATTGTGGTATATTAGGCATGTAAGGTTTGGTAAAGTTTGGGGTCGAATTGAGGGTGTAGTGAATTTTTGAGTGTTTCTTGCACTGAACTGGTCGACAGGTTCAGGGGGACCTGTAGGAATCGGTCGACCGGTTGGTCCCTAGGATACCCCACAGAACCAAAATTTTGGGTTGGAAACCTGTCTTCCAGTTGGGGCATTTTTAGAAACCCTAGTTTTCCCCATTTTTGCAATAATTAGAGTATTTCCATGTTATTCATCGATAGGTAAACTTTTAGTTTCAAGTTTAAGTTCCTAAAAAGTGGTTTAGCGTGTCAATCACCAGTTTTACGAATAATGTGATTTAGGGGCCTATAATTCATCGAGCAGCTGTTCCACTCAGGTTGGCTGAGACATCTAAATTCAGAAACGAGATAAGATTAGTATAATGTTATGCATATGTATTTACATGTTTAACGTCAATGTTTATTACGCCTATTAAATTACATCGATAGTAGTATCAGTATACGTAGAGTTATATTGGGTACTGATATATCATTGTTTGGCTCAGATACTGATCGATGCTGTCACATTAGTATGGGTGGAGTATGACCAGCATACTTAGTATAAGTCGACATTGTGGTTGATAGTATTTTCGTATGAACTTTCTTGACTCAGCATCGTGTTGGACACGGGATAGGGTTTCATTGGGTGTATGGGAGCCTGATTATAATCCAGGTTAATGTTATGTTATTGTTTATGCTTTTCTTACTGAGTCTATCGACTCACAAATTTTGTTTGCATGTGTAGGTAAGGGAACGACTAAGGTTGAGCAGTCGTGAGAGCGAGCAGATGGGGATTGTACATGTCGGGACGGTTAGGCCTGGAGCATACGGTCTTTGGGACAGTTGGGCTTATTTTGAATAGTCGCCAAGCGACAAAGTTTTGTAATATGCACTATGAAACATTTGTAAATATTGTGTAAAATAGGATTTCAATTTAATATAAGTATGTTATTTTGAAAATTATAAATAGTTAAATATTGTGTTAATTATTCACGATTTTTAATAAACTCGTTAATTAGCCACAAGCTAGACATTTAAGTTAAAAATCATGTTAGCACGCCTAAACTAGTAGGGTGTTACAATTTGGTATCAGAGCCACCAGGTTGTCTTTCGAAGATCGTCACGACATGTACAATCATCATCAGCGATCAGCTCGACTCATGGTTCAATAAGCCTTTATTGCTTTAGTAATTTATTTTAATATCATGTTTTAAGAAAAGCCTGATACAAAGCATGTTAGTAGCCTGATAGTTTAAATGCACATGTTTTAAATTTCCAAAATAAGCAGTAATTAGTAAGTTATTCTTGATCGCAATCTGACTAGACTAGCTCTTAATTACGCATGATGTTCTAATAGTATAGACGCCAAGCAAAACATTAAGTGTAAAGACTGCTTAGCTTTAATTTGGAAATTAGCAGATAATTAGGTTTTTAATTATGAAAATTATTTATTAGTATTGAATTAATTATTTATGATGATTTATTTGAATTCAGAATGCATTTTTATGTTACATATAGAAATTTTATAATTTTGCATATTTTGGTGCCCGGCAACATTGGAACGCGGTGTATGGCTATTTGAATCACATCTTAGTATTTTTAGTATATCAAGACAATAGTTTAGACATTGGGAATTTTGGGAATAGTCGGGATTTTAGAATTTCCCAAAATACCCCTTAGTGCCATTTTATGACTTTTAGTGTTGGAAGGGAAAAATAGTCATTTTGCCTAAGAGAGTTTTGTCTTTTTGTGGATTTTATTTAAAGTTTATTAATATGATTTTTCAGTTAAGTTTTATGCTGAATATAAAGTAGATAAATCAATTCTTCTCTCATTTTATTAAAAAAAAAAATCAAAAGTATCATTTTCTTGAAGGAAAGGTTCTCTTTCTCTTGCCCTCTCTCTTTCGAAACTCTCTTGGCCAGTTAGGTTAGGAGTTTTCTTTGTGATTCAAGTGATTTTCTGCTAGTGTTTGTAATCTCCAAGCTAAGGTAAGGTAAGGTTTTAGATAACTTCCCCTTAGTTTCTTGATTTTTTAAGGAAGTGGATCATGCATGTTTTTGTTGTTTTGCTTGCTGTTCTTGTTGTTGTTATTGTTGGGATATGTTTTTAGTAGTTAAATTATGTTTATTTAGGGTGATTTGAGCAGGTTTTGATAACTAGTTTGTTGGATGAGCAAGCTTTGAGTTTTTGAACTCAAGCTTGGCTCATCAATGGTGATTTTGTTTTCTGTGTGTGGGTAGTTGTTTTATCACCTGAAATATGTTTATTGGGGTGTGAAATGCAGGTCTAGAAAGTTTGGTTGGATTTGGAAACGTTTTGGTTAGGGTTTGAAGCTTTGTTGGTTTTCTGTCACCGGTTTTACACTACTTGTAAAACTGGTTAGCCGGATTTTGCAGCAGGGGCGAAAACCAGTTTTTCAGCTAGTCGTTTCGTGCTAGTTTCAGGTTTCTAGTTGGTTTTTTCCCTGCTTGTTTGGGATATTTTTATATTAATTTACAGTAGATAAGGTTTTGGTTTTAAAACCTAAGCCCGGTTGAGATTTAGCGAGTCGCTTATGCGTGTTGTTATCAATGTGATTTAGGAGCCTTTAATTCGCCGAGCAGTTGTTCCACTCAGGTTGACCGGCACACATGAATTCTGAATTGGGGTAAGATTAGTATAATATCATGCATATGTTATTACATGTTTAGCGTACATGTGTTATTGCCTGTTAGATTACACTGATAGGAATAATAGTATACATAGAGTTGTATTGATTATTGATCAATGTATGTTGGCTAGAATACTGATCGATGCTGTCACATCAATATGGCTAGAGTATGACTAGCATATTGAGTATAGGTTGACATTATGGTCGATAGTATTGTTTTATGAACGTTCTAGACTCAGTACCGTGTGGGACACGGGGATTAGGGTTATGCTCGGGTGTATGGGCGCTAGGTTATAACCCGGGTTAGTTGTATGTTTATGTTATGCTTTTCTTATTGAGTCTGTCGACTCACGGTGCTATATCCATGTGTAGGTAAGGGCAAGGCTAAAGCTGAGGAATCGTGAGGACGAGCAGATGAAGATTGTACATGTCGGGGCGGTTAGGCCTGGAGCGTACAATCCTCGGGACATCAGGGCTTTTGTTGTGTAGTCGCTGGGCGACAAACTTTTGATTATATGTATAGCAAATTTTTGTAAAGTATTTTGTAAACGGGATCCCGAAATATAATATATGTAATACTTTAAGTTTTTAATTAAATAAGTAAATTTTAATTAATCACGATTTTCAATAACCTAGATGATTAGCAACGAGGTGCACAATATGTCTAAAATCACGTTAACACGCCTATGCTAGTTAAGGTTTTACACTAGGAGTCAAGGTAACTCGGTCGGGTCTAGTGGCGGTTAGGGGGCTAAGTTTCCCCTGAATGTTCGTGGTTGAGGTAGTGGCCCTAGAGGTAGGGCACGCAGCCGAGGTGATATTAACCCGCCGCAGGCTGCCTAGGAATGGGAAAACATGTTTCCAACAATGCAAGCAAGAATTAACGAGCAAGAGGAAGAGATCAAACACTTGAGGCAGTAGGGTGCTCCCGCAATGCCTGCTCTAGAAGTGCAGGTAGCTCCTGCCCTTACTGTGCAGGCAGGACTAGTTACTGCAGAGAACCGAATGGAACCACTGTATGAAAGGTTCCGCAAGCAGGCACCTCTAATCTTTCTGGGAGGTCCCAATTTGATGAAAGCTAACAATGGATGACCGTTATCACAAGAATCTTGAATTTCATGGGCGTCACCAGCAATGACAGAGTGGCCTTTGCCACAATCCAGTTTCAAGAAGATGTCCTGGTTACTTATGATCTCTTGCCTTACAGTCCAATCTTCCTCTCTCTTATTGGAGTTACATGGTTACTACCGCTGTTTAATTACTTAATCGTACACCATCTATAACTCTGAAAGATAAGACATCATATTAATCATTGCATCTCAAAAAACCACATTAAACTCACTTAAGAAATGTTGGATGTATGGCTTATGCATCTCATGTCACCTCTGCTCACAAACTTGCTCCTCAAGCAAGAGCTTGCATTTTTATAGGATATCTTGAGAACATGAAAGCATACACCTTACTAGACTTGCAAACCAATTGTATCTTTCATTCAAGAGATGTTGTGTTTTATGAATCTATTTTCCCAATAAACAGAAAAATACAACAACTAGCATCAATAACTTTTTCAATATTATACAACTACTGATCCTACTTCTTATACTACTGCAGACACCAGTAACACTTTAGATGTTTGTCCAAAACAACAGTGTAACGCCCCAATGCTAAGGCACGTTACTGTGCTTTTTCAATTACAGTGCAATCTTTGCTAATCAAAGAATTTTTCTCTTTAAAAATGTGTCAAATTAAAACTTTTATACTAATTATTAAACTTTATAATATAATAAAATATTTACAAATACCAGGATCCCGTTTTTCAAACTTTGTAAAGTTAGCATTCCAAAATATACATTTATTACAGGTCGCACAGCGACTAACAAAATACAATCCCCAGATGTCCCGAGACCGAACACTCCAAGTCGCGCTGCTTGACATGTACAATCTCATCCGAGCTCAGGTTCACTCCTGTTCAGCTTTCGCCTTTCCTTTACCTACACATGGAAGGAGAACTGTGAGTCGACAGACTCAGTAAGAAATGCATATAACATATCATATAATTTCCGATCTGTAATTAGGCGCCCATACACCTATTTATAGGGCTTAACAAATGAGCATGAACGTTCAATACTAGGGTAGATCCACTATACCACATACACTACGTACCTCACTGTACGAGTGTTGGTAGGGTTTATTTCATACCCTGAGTACCACTGAGTGATATACCACACACCTTAGTACTTTCCCAAACTTGTGTTGGTATGACCGTACTGTACTCACAAATAATATTTACTATACCAACGCACTCTGTACCATAACCGTACAAGTGCTGGTAGTGCATTAACAACTTAAGCATGCATATACACACACATATACATATATTCAGATAATCATATCACACATTATATGCAGTTCTTACCTAATTTCCGAATTCAAGTGTGCTGGCCGACCTGAACGGAAATCTCGTGCTAGATGGATGCCCTAATTACATTTTGAAACCGGGTAAGTTACATGATTAAAACCCTAATCCCGGGAAACCCAAAACCAAAACCCTAGGTTCTGTTATACTCTCAATGGGTTATTCTAGCTCTGGAATGGGGAAACACCCAACGGAGGCATCGCAAAGGCGAAAATTGAGAAAATGAAAGGCCCGGGGAACCCTGCCAAAACTGGCTAGCCCGTTTTTGTGGCACTGCAAACCGGCTAGCCGGTTTTCACCAGGTTTCCCAAAACCTTTTATTCATTGCTCAATTCTCCACCAAATGCAATGAAACCTTCCAGAGTACCTAATTAGGGCATAAACAATATATTCCAGCCAGTATTTAACAGAACAAACCAATAAAATTCAAGTTGCCATTAAAGCTCAAAGCTTTGAACTCAAAGCTCAATATTGCATAAAACCAACAACAAACCTCAAAACCAGCTGCTATGAACTTAAATCAACTCAAAGGAACCCTAAAATTCGAACCCTTAACCTATCTTAACCTAACAGCCATCATTAATAAAAATCACCATTTCAACCTAACTCAAAACTTGAAAACTAAAGAAGGGTTTCATTAGAGCTTACCTTAGGTTGATTCCCCCTTGAATGCCTTGATGAAAACACCACAAATCAATAGCAACACCCCCTGGTTTGCTTCAGCCGAAAGAGAGAAAGAGAGAAAGAGCTTGTTCTTGATTTTTTTGACTTTTCTTCTTGATTTTCCTTTAATTAGAAAAAGGATTTAATTAATCCTTTGCTGCCCAAATAATGGCTAGGTGTCATCCTCAAATCAGCCACCTAATATCCCCTTTAAAAAGACTAAAATGCCCTTTAAGTTAATCTTAGGTATTTTCCAAGACTAGGGGTAAAATGGTCAAATCCCATAACCCCGCTCAAACCCGATAATTTATTTTCTCTAAAATATTTCCCACTAAGAAATAAGGTTCTAAACTTACCCATGTGATCAAACTAGCCATCCATCGCATTTTCCGTTGTCGCTGAGCAAAAATTACAAAAATTGCATATTTCACATATAAGCTAAATAATACCCCTAGAGTTTAATAAAATCTCCGGAATCGAGAAATTATAACTCTAATATTTATTTCTAAATATTGGGGTCCACAATTATATAAATTCATAAATAATAATAACATAATAAAAATTAGTGCTAATTGCCTTTACTAATCCAAATTACTAAAGCGGTCATTACAAACAGCCTCCCATAGCTTCGAAATCTGGAAGACCAATACACAAACCTGCACATTTATCAGATTACAACTGTAATTTTGTTCAATCAACCAATAGCACTGCTCAACCTCTTACCAATTTTCTCTCTTACAACAGGTTAACACCCAAGTTCAGAGCTGCTGTTTTAGCAACAGCAAAAATCTCAGAATCCACTTCTTATGCTCCAGCCTGCAGACAGAAAGTATGGACCACAAAAATGGATGTCGAAATAGATGCATTGGAAAAAAACCACACATTGATAATAGTTACTTTACCAGATGGACAGTATGCCATAGACAACAAATGGATATACAAAATCAAGTATAATCCAGATGCCTCAGTCGAAAGATGTAAAGCCAGATTGGTGGCCAAGGGCTACACACAAAAACCATGTATTGACTATTTTGATACCTATGCCCCCATGGCAAAATTTAATACACTCAAACTTCTTTTTGCCCTTTCTGCCATAAACAATTGACACCTACATCAAATTGACATAAACAATGCTTTCCTCCACGGAGAATTGCATGAGGATGTTTACATGAAACTACCTCAAGGTTACACCCCAAAAGGAGTGATACCTAAAAATGATGTTTGCAAATTGAATAAAAGCTTGTATGACTTAAAACAAGCTTCAAGACAGTGGTATGCTAAACTTAGCACCACTCTACTACAACAGGGATTTATTCAATCCAAAAATGACCATACTCTATTTACCAGACAGCAATCACATGTCTTCATTGCTTTACTGATTTATGTTGACGATATCATCATTGCTACTAACAATCTTGCAACATTACCTACTTTTATCTCCACTCTCGATGCTCACTTCAAGCTCAAAGATCTTGGAGACTTACACTTCTTCCTTGGCCTTGAAATTGCTCAATGCAACAAAGGTATATCAGTAACTCAAAGACCATTCACACTTTAGCTCCTTCAAGATACATGACACCTTGGTTCCAAACTCGTCACCACGTCAATGGAACCTAACACAAGTTAAGCAACGAAACTGGTGATTTGCTGCAAAATCAAACTCAGTATCGAAGTTTAATTGGAAAACTAATCTACCTCACCATTACAAGACCCGACATAAGTTTTGCAGTCAACAAACTGAGCCAGTTCCTCCAAGCTCCTTAACAGCCTCACCTTCTTGCTACCTATCGCATTCTACAATACATGAAATCTTCATCAGGACAGGGTCTATTGTTTTTTTTAGAAAGCTTGCTCCTCCCCACCTCAACTACAAGCATCTGCTTATGCTTATTAGGGAACTTTCTCAGATACAAGAAGATCGATTTCAGGCTACTGTGTATTTCTTGGTCAGTCCCTCATCTCATGGTAATCCAAGAAACAGCCCACGGTTTCACGATCCTCAACTGAAGCTGAGTACAGGGCTATGGCGAATGCCACATGTGAACTCACTCGGCTCCAATCCATGATCAAGGATTTCCACATTAACATCAAGACACCTTCTCTCCTATTTTGTGACAACATAGCAGCAATTCATATTGCTGAAAACCTTGTCTACCACGAGAGAACAAAATATGTTATAATCGATTGCCACATAGTTCGAGAAAAAATAAACAATGACAGCATCAAGATGAATCATGTTCCTTCTAAAACAAACTTGGCTGACATCCTTACCAAGCCTCTCTACCCCTCTCTTTTTCACGACATTGTATCCGAGATGGGTGTAAAAATTTTTACACTCCACCTTGAGGGAGCGTGTTAAAACTTGTTTTAGTTAGTCTCATCTTCAACTAGTTAGTTATTTTAGTTATTTCCTTTCCTTGTTTTGTTATTTTTATCTCATTGCCTATCTAAGGCTTCAATGATGTAATCCATTTTCTGTTCAGATCAATAAAGAATTATAACAAGTTTTTCTCTCTCGTCTCTATCCTAATAGTACTAGAGTGAAAGATGTTTTCGTTTGGGTTTTTGAGTTCCCAATACAACGTAGTGGACAGGTTTACAAAAGGCATCACTACTGTTGAGCAAACACCAATTCGATCACACCAGTAGGTGTCTCTTTCATGCACTAGAACAGACTCAGGCTCAACAACTGAACCTATCCAAGGAACTCGAATGCAATTTAGACAAAATTCAGAGAGAATTAAAGCTTTATTGATACTTAGCTTTATTACAATTGTTTACAGAAAACTAGATAGCCAAAAGGCTATATATACACACAAGTAAAAGCAAAGGCACATAACTAACATAACTGTCAAAACAGTTATGTCAGTTGGTGTCCCAGAAATAAGGAAAGGGTAAATTGAGTATTAGTAGGCACACCAAAATTAACAATTCTCCACCTTGACTACTAATACACATCACACAAGGTATTTACAAGTATGAATACAATGAACAAACATAAGAAGCATTACTAAACATCATTGATCATGAGAAATTATAAACAGTGTTGAAATTGACTCATGCAAGGTTCTTAGTAAGCATATCAGCAGCATTATCCTCAGTTTATACCTTTCATAGCTTGATTTTCCCTTCATAGATCACATATCGAATGAAATGAATGTTGGGTTTTGTGCACTAAATAAAACCCATTACAATCTGATTAGTTATCAATTTAGAATTTTGAAGTGATTTATGATTACATGTATGTTACATGTTTATGGTTTAATATATATACTTGATATATGCACAAAATCAGTTAAATCCATAACATATAGTTATTCACAATTACAATATTGTCAATACAGTGGAATGTGATTGTGATTATATGATTCAAAAGATTTGGTCCCTATTCATCAGTGTTTTGGATTTACACTGATGTGATAATCAGCGATGAAGTATACTTACACTTGGAGTAAGTGTTATGTTCTTTTCAGGACATTGGTAAAGTATACTAGTTTCGAATGTATGGAGTATACATTGGACTGGACCGATATTGAACTTAGATAAGATATTATAAACTTACCGTTGTATCTTTCTAAGTCAATATCAGAAGTTGATCTTAGATTAAGAGAATCTAAATCCTGATATGCTTAGGCTCAATCTCAGGAGAGCTATTCATGTTCTTTGATTTATTAGTTAAGCCTACTTTTGGGTCAGGGTGATATGTATATTTTGGGAACATGATAGCATAACTGAGTGGGAGTGCTGAACATAAATATGGAATCTATAGCTTCTACTGGTGTATAGAAGTAAAGTGATGATTCCCTTCGAGCTTAGTTAAATAGATGTAAATGGATCAGCTCTTGTTTCAGTGACTATATATTAGATCACTAAAACATCATTTACAGGTAACTAAGTGTTCAAAGGGGCAAAATACATTGAGGGGTGTAAACGGTAAATTTGTCCCATCTCGATGTAAATCATCTATATAGAGGATCTTTTAATCACATTAAGATTATAACAATGGTTAAATGAGATAACATATTGATATCGTGAAACATATAATATGCTCTATATAAGTCTGAGAGTGCAATTCCAAGTTCTAAGAGTGGATTCAACAAGGAATTAATAAGTTAGGGATTTACTTGGTAAATCGGTTCAACTTATTAGAAGCTCAGCATATAGATCCATGGTCCCCATTCTAGTTGAGACTATACTGTTTGTAAGACTCTATAATTGATTTATGATTAATCAATTATAATTCTAAAAGTTAGACTATGTCTAATTTTTGAATTATCACAGTTTAAGGATGAAATTGTAAATAAAAGGGTTTCTAGGTTTAATTATTAATTAAGAGACTTTGGATGTCTAATTAATAATTATCTTAAATGATAATATTATTTAATAATCTATTTTAGTTATTAAATAATTACTTTTGGCATTTAATTGATTAGAATTGGAAAAATGGCATTTTTGGAGAAATAGAAATAAAATTGAGGAAACTGCAAAATTCATGTGAGGCCCATTCACACCATGGCCGGCCACATGTTTGCTTGTTTCCAAATTATTATTTTTAATTTTAATTTCCATGTAATTGCTAATCAAAGCCTAGCAAAAATAGGAAAGTGGTGGATCACACTAAATAAGGCTGTTAATCAATTACACAGTAAAAGAGGAAACTGCTTATTTGGAAAGTTGTGCTCTTCCCTTTTCCTATAAATAGCCGCCCCTCTCTTCACTCTTGGTATGATTTTGTGTGCAATCACTATACATGAAAATAAGAGAGAAAAGAAGAGAGAATTTCGAAAATCCTTGTGAGAGAGAAGTGCCCACACACATCACTCAATAACTCAATCATTGTTTGGAAGACTGTGAAGGATCACATCCAACTGAAGGACATTCGGGCTCAGATCTTGATTATACTCTGCTACAAATAGGAATCAAGGGTTAGAGATCTTAGTGGAAGGAGACACTTAATTCCGCTGCCATCACTGTAAGTTATTCTTAACTTTTATGTGTTTTATTTATCGTTTTAGAAGTTCAAATTTAGGTTGTTAAATCAACATACTTGTGAGTAGATGTAAGATTCTGATAAAATATAACTCCAACAACTGGCACCAGAGCCATGGTAATTGATTTGCTTGCAACAAATTTGGACTTAAAACGATTTGTTTGTGATTTGGATGGTTTCACGGTGTGTCATATTGATGTTTGATTGATGTTTGTGAATTCTGGCAAAAATAATTGATTGTCTGTATCTGAAATTATTTTTATTGGATAGTTTGGAAAATTCTAAGCAATTTACTATTTTACAGAACTCGATTTCGATTTTATTTGAATTAGTTATAAATTTTTGAAAATCGAGAAAAATCAGGGTGGTGATCACCCTACCCACGCGCGCGGAAGGGCTGCTTGCAGCCTCCCAGTGCCGAGGAAACTCGGCAGATCACCTCCTTGGCGCGCGCGGGTGGTATGCAACGCATACCATCCGTACAGTGTGCAATTTTTTCTCGTTTTATTCGATTTTTCCTGCTATTTCATGGAATTGACTTCCGATTTTTGGTGTAGTTTTGTATTTTGATTTTTGTTTTTCAATTTTCAAATCTAATTATCAGAAATAAATTAATTTATTTTAAAATTAATTTTAGATATTAGTGTAATTTGAATTTGAAAATAGGTTAAAATCAAGTATTGCTTACCTCTTTTCTTTTTTATTTTAAATTTTGATTATTTTATCTTATTTTTAAATATAAGGTCAGAAATTAATTTTTTTTAAAATATTCTTTTTGTAATTTGAACTTATTTAGAATAAGATTACTATAATCATGGTATTTTAAAAGAGGAAATAAGATATTTTTGTTAACTTTTTTAAATTTTGTTATTTTTACTTAAATTAGATTGTAAAATCAGAAAAGGGTATGTATTTACCATTTTCTATTTTATTGAATATTTAATTTATTAAATAACATGAAATTTAAAAGGAAAGTTAGCAAATTTATTTTGAAATGATATTTAGGTTACTTAAAACCTAATTTTTCAAAATTGTAGGTTTAATTTTAAATGTTATTTTATTTCATTTATTCTTTAAAACCGGAATTTTTTTTAAAAATTTCGAAATAAAGTTCAATATTTTAAAATTAAATAAATCCTACTTCCAACTATCCAAATCTAACTTGTTGCAGGAGTATATGTTTTAGATTGTTTGTAAGTTTTCTAAAACCTATTATTGCTTGATCTAAATTGCCAGGGTTAACTTGTTGACAGATCCAATGATCTGATTTTAACCCATGGTTCAATTGATGATAGATCAAGTAAATAATTTGTAACAGGTAATTTTTACATTCTTCTTTCATCTGTGTATGACCTAGTAACATGATAGGGTCCATCCAAATTTGTGTGCCTGTGTGAGCCTATATATATAATTTCAGTTATAGACACATATAGGTTGTTGTTGCTAAATAAAATATCATAACTTGATAGATTTTATTTAGGCTCATTTAGTTAATGGGCCTATTCAATTAATAACAGTTGTTCATTTTAAGGTTAAATTCCTCTCTTTTGGGCCTTGTGTGAGAGTTGGGAGCCTTAGAAGTGGGTACGACATACTGGACCCAGCCCCCCTCACATGAACAACCCCAATTGTGAAGGCCCATTTGCCTAATTTGGATAACTGTGCTAGGTTAATTAAACTAGTTTGACCTAATAAAATTGAATAGCAACATAATTAATTTCTTCCTTGAAATTAATTTAAGAAAAACATAGTTTGTAGAATATTATTTGTATTTTTCTTGTATTTAATTAAATAAAGAATTATAACTAACTAGATTTTTTTGGAAACTTACTTCTATTATTTCATTAAATATTCTTATTTAAGTTATGAATTAGTTATTACTAATTTTCCTTTTTTAACTTAAATTTGAATATATTTTGAATTTAATATTAAGTTGAGGAATTCTAGAAATTGGTTATTGAGGATTCTTAAAAAGATATTTTTTAAGTTGGTTTTAAACTTAAAATAGAATATCTTTAAATTAGGTAGTTACCACCTAATTTTGGTATTTAATTAAATTTTATTTGGAAATTTTAAGTTGTAAATTATAGATTCTTTCTATAATAACTTAAATCAGATATTTTCCAAATCTTGAAAAGATACTTAGTTAAATTGATATATTTTCTAGATAGTTATTTCTATACTAATTATTATTTCTAATATAGGAAAATATCATTGATTGTGAAATTAATTGTTTAATAATTAATTTTTGGTACAATTCAATTAAGGATATTTTTCCTTGTATTAAATTGGAAATTAATGATTAAACCTTCTCTACATTTAATTATTTATTTCCTGAATTTAATACATTTAATTAAATTGAAAATTAAATATCTAAGTTGATTTTCATAATGATACTTAGATATTGTTATTTTCATGATATTTAATTAAATAGAAAATTATTTTAAGTTGGGTATTTAAATTATAACAACTTAAATTTGAATAATTTTCAAAATATATTTTATTTATTTTATTAATCATTTTTCAAAATTGCATTTAATTATGCAAGATGATTTTGAATTTATCTTGAAAGATAGATTAAAGTTGTAAATTAATTATTTTAATTAATTTTGAATCAACTTAAATCAATGATCTTTTCATTTAATGATTAATTTAAAATAAAGGAACTAAAATATATTATTAAAAATTGAATTAATTGGTCAAGAAAATCTAGATAGATAGTATTTTTGCTTGAAGTATTTTTTCTTAGTAAAGTTTAATTTATTTTAATGTATTCCGAAAATTGTATATTTTTGGAAATACAATATACATATTTGTAGAAAATTTTAATTTGAGTTGCAAATTAATTTAAATTAATACAACTTAAATTAAGTAATTTTCTTAATATTTGTTGGAAAATTAATACTAAGATGGAAATAATTCATTTTATTTTCTTAACCATGTAAGTTTAATTTTACAAATATTAAATTAAATTTTATTTAGAGTTTTATTCTAAATTTAAAATTTAATAAATATATATAGATTTAAAATAAATAAATAATAGAAGAAAATATATTTTTAAATAATGAGCTTTATTATTAAGATATTCGATCTCCATTGTTGGTTTTACATAGTTATTGTTTTAGTGAGTAATCCTCCCTAATGGAGGAACGTTCATTAGCAAGTTAGCGCCGTTTAATCTCGAAAGATAAGTATATTTGTAAGTTATTTATATTAGTATTGATCACCCTAATAGTGGCGACTATATAAGACTTACAAACGTATGAAACAATGGTGGAAGCTCATGAAATAGGAATGACCTTGACTCTCGCCTAAACGGGACAACGTCGGATTCTCTTTTCGATCGAATAAAAGGTTGCTAGAATGTTTATCATTTTAGATGAGCTGACAACTCTATTCAATGGATGATAGCTTTGACTCTCGCCTAAACGGGACACTGATATCAGTTTGTTGAAAACCTTAGAAATTATTTAAGATTGCTTTTTTTTTTGTATTTTCTCTAGTCATTCCTACTTGCTATGTGCTAATAATTTCTGAATAAGATTTTGTGTTAAACCATAATTGATATCTATTTATTATCTTGTAGTATCCTGAATTGCAATGTCGAATCCCATGTTATCACTCTTGACTGAAAATAAGCTAAATGGAGCTAACTTCCCGAAATGGAGAAAGAACATTAATATTGCTCTCATAGGTGAAAGTGCCTCGTTTGTGTTGACTGAGCAGTCCCCTGAGCAGCCAGGTGACAATGCAACCAAAGTTGTGAAAGAGAAGTTCGAGTGTTGGCAGAATGCTAACAATAAAGCTCGTTACTTCATGCTTTCCAGCATGGTTGACACCTTGAAAACAAGGTTTGCAAACACTGTCACAGCTGCAGAAATCATGACGCAGTTAACTGAGCTATTCGGTATGGCATCTATCCAGTCTCGCTTTGACGCGACTAAGAAATTCATCAACGCACGGATGGAACCCCATCAGAATGTGCGTGATCACCTACTCCAGATGGCTAGTTATTTCCAGGAAGCCCAGAATCATAGTGCTGAAATGGATCAGACTACTCAAGTGAGTCTCATCTTGAATAGTCTGACTCCAAATTTTCTGCCCTATACATCAAATTATGTCATGAATAAGAAGGAACAAGACTTTCATACGTAGTCAATGACCTTCAGACATATGAAAATTTGATCGGAGGTCCCAAGAAAAGAGGGAATAAACCTCAGAATTCTGGAAATGGTAATAAGACGAGTAATCCTAAGGCACACGTTGCTTCTACTTCCAAATCCAATAATAAGAAGAAGTGGAAAAATGCCAAGAAGCGAGCTCAAGCTGCGAAAGCAGCTAAGATCAAAAAGGCTGGAGCTTCTGGTGATACACCAAAAGGAAAGTGTTTCTACTGCAATGAGAAAGGCCATTGGAAATGCCAATGTCCTAGGCTTCTTGCAAAGAAACAAGGTATTTCTTTATAAACTGATGTGTTTTAGTGAATTATTATCCTTTTGGATTATTAATTCTGGACTACTAACCTTGTTTATTATTCTTCTTATAGCTCAAGCTTCTTAAACTCGGATGCTGTCTTAGCGAGTTGGATCTGAAAGCTGGATTGTGGATGGAGGTCGTCTATGATAAAGAAGAAGCTCATTTAATTTTTTTTTTTTTGAATTAATTGTTTAATTTTTCAAACAATTTGGATTTCAAGTTTGGGATTTTATTCCCTGTTTGGTTCTCTTAATATTGCAAACAATTTTTTGGTTTATAATAAAGTTTCTTTTACAAATAAATTGCAATTTATGAGTTGAGCTTCAGTACTTTATCTTATAAATCGATTACCAATTGTTATATTATGTTTGTATGTGTATGTGTTTTTATTATTGATACAAATTCTATAGGTATTTAAACTCCTTACAGAGTTATTACTACATAAACATTAGAAATTATTTCTATGTTTATGAATAATTGTTAATTCTAAAACAATTATTGAGAATTTGTTTAATAAAAAGATCTTTTGATCTGATAGGGGTGGAGAAAAGTTAAGAATAATATGCAGTTCAATGATCTTTTAATATCTAATGAACTCTGGATTATATTCAACTCCACAGACTCTCTATCACACTTAGGGATTTACAACCTTTAGGGGTGGATCATAATCTCTATAAACTTAGGGGTAGACTTTATTCCACAGTACCCCTTGTGACACATAACTTAAGCATGGAAATAATATAATAAATTAGCTATTATCAGAATAAATCCTTGATCTTGATTATATGTTCCAGTTTAGATTTACTGTTGTAATAGTTAATGATACCAATAAAGTTCTTTGATAATGTATCACATTACCTTGTTTGAGTGGGAGAATATTAAAAATTCTTTACCCATCTTCGTTTGGTTTATATTTGTGATAGGAACTTAAGAACACCTCTGATGAAACAAATCTAACCATTCACATGGATAGAAATAACTTATCAGAATTATGAGAATAAGATAGAGGAATTCTTGCATAGTCTATTCGAATGACTTGAGTCAAGATTTCTAATCCTCATAACATTTTATGGTATCTTGATTTGATTGCCTAATCTCTAGCAAGTATTTTACACTTCAAATACTAGACTGCTATGTTGTTGACCTAGTCTTAGAGAAACTTACAGTTTCAGACTAAGATAATAAGTCACAATGAGATGTTCCCAGAAACAATAGTAAAAGGTTTAAAGTTTTTAACCAGACATCTGCTATTGAGTGGGAGCCATCTGAGATGTAATCAAATGGGGAACATTAGGGGACAATCAAGAAAGATTTATAAAAGTGACCTATATGTTAGATATTAAGGAACTATGCATTAGTGATCCTAATATCCACACTGACTCATAAAGAATTTTGAGATGGTGGTTACTCTGGGGGTGGAGGAATCATTGTAGAAGAGTGTAAAAACCCATCTATAATAATTCAAGCTTCATCAGAGAAGATATAACTTTGTAAATTCGAAATTACCAGAAAGTTATTTTACTGAAGAAAATTCTACACTGCATTATCTCAATTCCAAATTTTAAAATTTGAGAGATATGTCTTCTGTTTGTTCAGATGTACTCAATGGGTAGTAAGGATTTCAGTATCCCTTGATGAGTAAAGCATATAGTTAAGGAGGTTTCATAAGTTTTATGAACCTGGTTCCAGAAATATGGGTGGATTCAAATATACTACACTCGATCAGAGGATCGAGGCAAAAGATTGATTGTAATGCACAAATTGTTTTATGTTAGTGCAAGTGGGAGTTTGTTGGGTTTTGTGCCCTAAATAAAACCCATTACAATCTGATTAGTTATCAATTTAGAATTTTGAAGTGATTTTATGATTACATGTATGTTACATGTTTATGGTTTAATATATATACTTAATATATGCACAAAATCAGTTAAATCCAGAACATATAGTTATTCACAATTACAGTATTGTCAATACAGTGGAATGTGATTGTGATTATATGATTCAAAAGATTTGGTCCCTGTTCATCAGTGTTTTGGATTTACACTGATGTGATAATCAGCGATGAAGTATACTTACACTTGGAGTAAGTGTTATGTTCTTTCCAGGACATTGGTAAAGTATACTAGTTTCGAATGTATGGAGTATACATTGGACTGGACTGATATTGAACTTAGATAAGATATTATAAACTTACCATTGTATCTTTCCAAGTCAATATCAGAAGTTGATCTTAGATTAAGAGAATCTAAATCCTGATATGCTTAGGCTCAATCTCAGGAGTGCTATTCATGTTCTTTGATTTATTAGTTAAGCCTACTTTTGGGTCAGGGTGATACGTATATTTTGGGAACATAATAGCATAACTGAGTGGGAGTGCTGAACATAAATATGGAATCTATAGCTTCTACTGATGTATAGAAGTAAAGTGATGATTCCCTTCGAGCTTAGTTAAGTAGAAGTAAATGGATGAGCTCTTGTTTCATTGACTATATATTAGATCACTAAAACATCGTTTACAGGTAACTAAGTGTTCAAAGGGGAAAAATACATTGAGGGGTGTAAACGGTAAATTTATCCCATCTCGATGTAAATCATCTATATAGAGGATCTTTTAATCACATTAAGATTATAACAATGGTTAAATGAGATAGCATATTGATATCGTGAAACATATAATATGCTCTATATAAGTCTGAGAGTGCAATTCCAAGTTCTAAGAGTGGACTCAATAAGGAATTAATAAGTTAGGGATTAACTTGGTAAATCGGTTCAACTTATTGGAAGCTCAGCATATAGATCCATGGTCCCCATTCTAGTTGAGACTATATTGTTTTTAAGACTCTATAATTGATTTATGATTAATCAATTATAATTCTAAAAGTTAGACTATGTCTAATTTGTGAATTCTCACAGTTTAAGGATGAAATTGTAAATAAAAGGGTTTCTAGGTTTAATTATTCATTAAGAGACTTTGGATGTCTAATTAATAATTATTTTAAATGATAATATTATTTAATAATCTATTTTAGTTATTAAATAATTAGTTTTGGCATTTAAATGATTAGAATTGGAAAAATAGCATTTTTGGAGAAATAGAAATAAAATTGAGGAAACTGCAAAATCCGTGTGAGGCCCATTCACACCATGGCCGGCTACATGTTTGCTTGTTTCCCAATTATTATTTTCAATTTTAATTGCCATGTAATTGCTAATCAAAGCCTAGCAAAAATAGGAAAGTGGTGGATCACACTAAATAAGGCAGTTAATCAATTACACAGTAAAAGAGAAAACTGCTTATTTGGAAAGTTGTGCTCTTCCCTTTTCCTATAAATAGCCGCCCCTCTCTTCACTCTTGGTATGCTTTTGTGTGCAATGACTATACACGAAAATAAGAGAGAAAAGAAGAGAGAATTTTGAAAATCCTTGTGAGACAGAAGTGCCCACACACATCACTTAGTACCTCAATCATAGTTTGGAAGACTGTGAAGGATCACATCAAACTGAAGGACATTCGGGCTCAGATCTTGATTATACTCTGCTACAGACAGGAATCAAGGGTGAGAGATCTGAGTGGAAGGAGACACTTAATTTCGCTGCCATCACTGTAAGTTATTCTTAACTTTTATGTGTTTTATTTATCGTTTTAGAAGTTCAAATTTAGGTTGTTAAATCAACATACTTGTGAGTAGATCTAAGATCCTGATAAAATATAATTCCAACAATGAAGCCTAACATCAATATGTTTGGTTCGTTCATGGAATACTTGATTTCTGCTGAGGTGTAATGCACTCTGGCTGTCACATAGAATGTTTATGCTTTTCTGATCTATGCCAAGCAATGTACTCTGCTTCAGTAGTGGAGAGAGCAACAATTGTTTGTAGATTTGCCTTCCAACTGATGGTGCAGCCATTAAGCATGAATACATAGCCAGATTGTGATCTCCTTGAGTCGATATCCTCAGCATAATCTGAGTCAACATATCCCATTACACCTTCTCTGTTTGAACTCAGGCCATAAATCAACCCAGTGTTTATGGTTCCTTTCAAGTATCTCATTATCCACTTTACAGCATTCCAATGCTCCTTCCCAGGTTTGCTCATAAATCTGCTTACAACACTAACCCCATGACAAATATCTGGTCTGGTGCAGACCATGATGTACATGATGCTGCCCACGACACTGGTGTATGGAATAGTTTCCATGTAAGTGTTTTCATCATCTGTGGTTGGTGATTGTGAGCAAGAGAGTCTGAACTGTTGGGACAGGGGTGTGCCAACTGGTTTCACATCAGTAAACCCAAATTTCTCTAGAATTTTAGCAGTGTAGCTGCTTTGGGACAATTTCAGGGTTCTTCTTTCCCTGTTTCTTTCAATTTCAATGCCCAAAATTCTCCTTGCTGGACCAAGGTCTTTCATCTCAAACTCCTTGTGCAACACCCTCTTAACTTTATCTATTTCACTCATGCTTTTGCTAGCAATGAGCATGTCATCAACATAGAGAAGTAGAAACACAGGATGCTTCTCATTCTTGACATACACACAGCTGTCAAAATCACTTCTTTTGAAACCCGATTTGATTACATAGTCATCAAATCTTTTGTACCATTGTCTAGGAGACTGTTTTAAACCATAGAGTGACCTTTTTAGTAGACAGACATGGTCCTCTTTTCCCTTTTCTTCATAACCTGGTGGTTGCTTCATCAAAATTTGTTCCTCTAGATCACCATGGAGGAATGCTGTCTTTTCATCAAGTTGCTCTAGTTCTAGATCCTCCACTGCAACAAGAGTTAGTAGAATTCTTATTGAAGTGTGTTTCACCACAGGAGAGAATATTTCATTATAGTCAATGCCCTCTCTTTGTGTGAAACCTCTAGCAACTAGCCTAGCTTTGAATCTTGCCACTTCCACCCCTGGTATTCCCTCTTTTTGCTTAGAATCCATTTGCAGCTTACAATTTTTCTACCAACTGGAACTTTAACCAGGATCTAGGTTTTATTTTTTTTAAGGGAATCAATCTCATCATCCATAGCAGATTTCCATCTTGGCCCATCTCTGCATTTCATTGCTTCTTCATAGGTTCTAGGTTCAAACTCACCAACTTCTGCAATGTTCAGTGCATAGTGCACTACATCTGCAAAACTGAACCTTGCTGGTGGTTTTATGGCTCTCCTCTTTCGATCTCTTACCAATTCATAGTCCAAAATGTTGTCATCATCAGGATCAGATTCACTCTCTGCAGTTTCTTGTTCTTCTACAGTAGCTGGTGTGAATTGAGTAGTTCTTGCAGGTGACTCCACCTCAAACTGAACATCATCATTTCTCTCCTTAGTTGTGTCTGTAGGTGCTTGTAGAGTGTCTTTGTACATCCTGTTTTCTTCAAACACTACATCTCTACTTATGAAATATTTTTGGTGATTTCCAGGTTCTATGCTCCAAAGCTTGTACCCCTTTACTCCATCTGGATAACTAATGAAAATACATTTTCTAGCCCTAGCTTCAAGCTTGTTTTGCTTCACATGAGCATAGGCCACACAACCAAACACCCTTAGATGATCATAGGGTGCATTGTGACTTGTCCAAGCTTCGATGGGAGTTTGAAACTTGATAGCAGATGAGGGACATCTGTTGATCAAGTAGCAGGCTGTAACCACAGCTTCTCCCCAAAAATTCTTGGGTAATCCAGAGCTAATAATCATGCATCTTACTCTTTCCAATAGGGTCCTATTCATTCTTTCTGCTAGACCATTCTGTTGGGGTGTCCTTACCACAGACAAATGTCTACCAATCCCTTCTTGTTTGCAGAAATTATTGAATAGGTCTGCACAGAACTCAAGACCATTGTCAGTTCTTAACTTCTTGATCCTCCTTCCAGTTTGATTCTCTATTAATATCTTGAATTCCTTGAACTTGGGAAAAGCTTCATCTTTGGTGTTCAAGATATATACCCATACTCTTCTAGAGAAATCATCAATAAATGAGATGAAATACCTTGCTCCTCCTCTTGACATGGTTCTGGATGGCCCCCAAAGATCTGAGTGCATGTAATCCATAATCCCTTTGGTGTTGTGTTCCCCAACTCCAAACTTGACCCTAGTAGATTTTCCAAGCACACAAATATTGTCCTTACCAAAAACTCCTTTCTGGTGCAGAATTTTCAGACCCTTATGACTGCCCAAGCCTTTTGTGCCATGTCATGGTGGTATTGCATCTTACAGTGGCATTGATCTGATTCTTCATAGTGCTTCCTTGTAGGACATAGATACCATTCATTGATGAGCCTCTCATGACAACCTTAGAACCCTTCATCACTTTCATTTCACCATTTTCTATTTTGACAGAATACCCTTCCTGATCTAACATAGCAACAAAGATCAAATTTCTCTTGATCTCAGGAACATGCCTCACCTGATTTAAATTGACACTCAGGCCTCCACCTAGAGCCAATTTTACTATCCCAATTCCAGTAATGGCACAGGCTCTGTTATCACCAAGCTTTACAGAGCCTGCCCTTATTTCATGATAGTCATGAAATTTGCTCCTGTCTGGGCATACATGAAAAGAACAACCTGAATCTAGAATCCATTCTAGATCAGACTGACCTTTCGAGACAACAAGTACCCCAGCACTCTCATAACCATCACTATCTGAACATTCAGACACAATGTCTGCATTTCCATTCTTGCTTCGGTTATAGTTTTTGAGGACTGGACAGTCCTTTTTCAGGTGAGTTGTTTGATTGCAGATGTAACATCTCCTTTTGTTCTTTGAATTTGTCTTTCCCTTATTCGATTCCTTCTTTCCACTGCTCTCCTTCTTGAAAGATTTTCCTCGGACCATCAATCCATCTCCTGAGCCTTCATCCTGAAGCTCAGCTCTCTTCTTGATCTCCTTAGACATCAGTGCATTCTGCACTTCTTCCAATGTTAAGGAATCCCTGCCATACATCATGGTGTCCACGAAATGTTCATATCTTTCTATGGGCAAAGAGTTTAGGACAATGATTGCTTGGTCCTCATCCTCAATCTTGATCCCTATGTTTTCTAGATCAAGAATGATCTTGTTAAAATCATCCAAATGATCTTCAACACTTTTCCCTGCTGTTAGTTTAAAAGAATAAAGTTTTTGTTTCAAGAATAGTCTATTGGCTAAGGATTTTACCATGTAAAGATGTTCGAGCTTGAGCCATAGTCCTGCTGCAGTCGTTTCTTTTGAAACTTCTCTTAGCACTGAGAATAATTGTGCTGTGAGCCTTGATCATAATGTCTGATCTTTCCTTAACCTAGCAGGCATCTTCCCTTCTACAAGTAGTGCATCCTGCAATCCTTGTTGCACCAGGAGTGCACGCATCTTTACTCTCCATAAACCGAAATCATTCTTGCCATCAAACTTTTCAAGATCGAACCTGGTATTTCCCATCTTTGCTGATCAATCACCTGAATCTTGAACTCCAAGAACTGCCTTCAAACTTCTTTGAATATGACAAACTTGATTCACGATTCAACACAGATTAATCCCTCCCCAGCTCTAATACCAGTGGTTGAGCAAACACCAATTCGATCACACCAGTAGGTGTCTCTTTCATGCACCAGAACAGACTCAGGTTCAACAACTGAACCTATCCAAGGAACTCGAATGCAATTTAGACAGAATTCAGAGAGAATTAAAGCTTTATTGATACTTAGCTTTATTACAATTGGTTACAGAAAACTAGATAGCCAATAGGCTATATATACACACAAGTAACAGCAAAGGCACATAACTAACATAACTGTCAAAACAGTTATGTCAGTTGGTGTCCAAGAAATAAGGAAAGGGTAAATTGGGTATTAGTAGGCACACCAAAATTAACAACTACTACTACAATGATCATGAAATTGGGAGGGATATTGCTTGGTAGGATTAATCTGAGGACTATACGCTCTAATCCAACTCTCAGTTCTCAAGTTACATGACATCTTTGTTATGACTAACATTGGGATTAATTCTGGAGCCTAACTGCTCCATATATGTACAACACATGCCCTCAAAAATTATCATTAATAAATGAAATGTGTTATAGCTGTGCATGTCTCATTAGAGGTTGGCATAGTCCGGAATATGAGGTCTTTTTTATACTTGACAAAGTGCTTTGGCTTTCTTCTTAAAGATTCTCTTTTTAACATTGAATTGATGTGAGAGAAATTGGTCTCAACGCTCTTGACGGAGATTCTCAAACCAAACAGAAAACAAAACAAAGCAATGCTTATACTAGGTCACGGTCATCTTACCCTATGTCCTATACTATCTAGGAAGCATCACCAAGCTATAGAAACAAAAAAGAGTTTGCTTATTACAAAAACTCAAGTGGACCAAACTCAACATTCACGGACTCTTTGCATAACCCTAATAGGTTTTCCTAAGCCGTTTTAAATGCAACTAGTTTACAAGATTATTTATCCTATAAATATAGCTGTACCTAATTAAGTTATAGTCATAGTAGTTCTTGCTGCTTTTTTTTTTCTTTTGTCCTAGAAATTGACGCGGTCTACTTTGATTATGATGTTATTACTAGAAAATTATAGAGTATATTGCACACATTGTAGAAATTGAATATAAAATAAGAATTTGTTAGAATTACCAAAACTATAATTCTCATTTTATTCAAGGTCAACATTTCAAACATCATTTTGGTATTTAAGGTGAGTTTAGAAATAATTGTGTAATTGTAATTAGGATATTTTTTTAATAAATTAATTATTCCAACAAACCATTATATTAAATAAAGTTTCTTAACAACAAATAGTTCATGTTAATTATTTTTAAATTCTAATTCAAACTATTATAAATTAAATATAGTGATGAACCCATAAAAGAAGATATGAAATCTTTCAAAATAGAGAATAAAAAAAAAATTGAAAAAAAATAGAATAAAAAACTTAGAAAAGTAGAATAAAAAATTTAAAAATAAAGACTTAAGAAGATAATGTGTATGCAAATTTGAAGCAATTTTAGTCTGTAAAAAAGAGACTGTGCAAACTTTTAAAAATACCATAATACATCAAGCAAACAATATCGAGTAAAAAAATATTAGATTAAAAAATGCATATATTTATTCTAACAAAATAATTAAGAAAAGTCCAATTCACACACATATATATAATTATATGAAAGAAGTTTCAATAGTCATTAGATTATTATTATCAATTCGAAGATAATGGGTATACATATTTGAAGCAATTTTAATCTGTAAAAGTGAGACTGTGCAAATTCTTAAAAATATCATAATACATCAAGCAAACAATATCGAGTACAAAATATTAGACTAAAAAAATGCGTATATTTATTCTAACAAAATAATTAATAAAAGTCCAATTCGCACACATATAAATATATATATATAATTATATGAAAAAAGTTTCAATAGTCATTACATTATTATTATCAATTCAGATTAATTTAGAAATTAATTAATAATAATAAAAAAAAGGTAACACCTCAATAAAAAAAGTTTAATTAGTTAAATGATTCTTGACAACATAAAATGTATACAAAATATGGTATTGTTAGAAAGAATATTTCTATATCTAAATGTTATTAATTATACTTGGCAAGAGAGTTAGTAGTAACTTGCTTTGTGGTGCACCATAAAAGACAACTCTATGTAATTAATAATAAACCAAGAAAAAGAGAAAACAATGGTAAAGTAACATAGCTATAAAGCTTGAATAAAATAATCAATAAAGAAAAGTTTGGAGAATTAAGAAGCCATTGATTCCAATATTAGCTATTGAATATTGATTTTGGAGAAAGAAGCTTGCCTCTCGTGTGTGGTTAAAAGAAAGAGATATAAATATAATATATTAAAATTAATAGATATATACCTATATATAATTTATGTGTGTATATTATAATACTAGTAAAAAATTACGTGCAAGGCACGTATACTAAATTTTATGTTAGGTATTTTCTACTTTATTTAAAAGTGATACAATTAATAATTGAAAAAAAAAATTGTATCAACTCAAATATAAAATTGTATTAACTCTGTATTTTTTATTTTAACAAAAATTATATATGATAAATTGTACCAATTACCATTACATGGAAAATCAATAACTCTTCAATGAAGAACTCGAAGACCTAACCAGATTAAGAGTTCTGGTATTTAGATTTTCAAGTTTCATTATTTAAGGATGAGAGAACAAACAAGAATTTGAATAATGTATCACACAACTTATCCACCCAACCCAACCAATAGAGTTACATTTTACATGTACATTATGAAAATAACTGTTTTAAGAAAAACAGAAAGATTGAGATTTTGCTAATCATCTGTTCGTTTTGTCTTCATCATATTATGTTAAAGAAATGCAATACAAAAGCAAATCGAAGCTCTTCTGAGAAACCTGAATTGACCGATATGGTGAAAAAATAATTAGCTAAAATAATATTTTTGTCATTGCCCGCTTGGACCTCCATCCTGTCCAAAAGTTTCAACATCAAAATTGATATGACCCATTTTTATTGGAATTAATAAAATACAACTAAGTAAATAATCAAACCATAACTACTTTAAATGCATACATTAAGAACACTATTAGCCATGGAGCAAGACATATCAGGTCAACAGAAAGATTCAAACTTCTCATAAAATAAACTAATAGACAACAAAGATGTTGAATTTTACTACTGTACCATGGGGAGTAGTTACGAATGCAATTCCCAACTTCAAGTTCGACGTCATTGCAAACTACCACGAACTTCCTGTTAAAATATATAAATAAAAGATTAGTCAAGTTTAGCAATAGTGAAGTTTATACGTGCAAATAAAATACAAATTCATAAGAAACCTAAATCAATTAATGTTATACATCAAAACTTTTCCAAAAGTAATAAATAATGAATCATGGGAAACGGTAAACGGTAAACATTTAATCATGGAAAACAAACCATATCTTTCCTGAAACTCAGGTGTGCTTTGTAGAAACTCTAACCCCGGATGAGTTGTCAACAGTTCACGTAGCACAGGTTTAAAGTCATCCTGTCGTCAAAAAAACATTGAAAAAATATATATTGTATCAATTAATCAAAGAAGAGAAATACTACAATTTTGAACACAGTTCCAATCCTTAGCAACAAGAAATTAAAAACTTTTGGATCTTCAAAGATAATTCGCTGGCTATGATGACATAATTCACATGGAATGAATTTAAGAAGACAAAATAAAATAAAAGATAACGTGAGTAAGGTACTTAAGATCCGGTTGCTTTAGAATAACATATATTTGAGTAGCCATATCCATAGTCAACATATTTCCATTGACCCAATAATCAACAAAAGCATCTCTACAAACAAAATAGTTAATATATAAGAACTGATACATGGGAACTGTACAAACTTATTAATTTCACATGTTCATTTTAACAAACACCCAAATAACCATTATGCAAAAGAGCTCATTCAAATTTCATTTAAGCGGATGTCCCCACTTGACTAAAAGGATTTCAAAAAAAATACCAAGGACAACATTCACTCATAAAAGAAAGATCAATCCACACCCTTATTCCACATTTATCAACTATACACAAAAGCTAAACGTTAATCCCAAATCATAGAGTGAAAGTTACTTTTAGTGTTTCTCAACTTTTGCAGAAAGCCAGTGCTATCACTCAAACATAAGCCTCTTCATCAAGTTTTCCTACATGTACCAACCTACATACCACAATACTTTCAAATTCTGTATGCAAATTTCTAGGAAAAAAAATTGACAAGCAAGACTTTCTCTAATTTACTAAAGCTATATTTGATCCACATAACAAAATTTTCCATAATATGCAAGAACAAATTGGAAATCCACATTAAGAAAATCTAACCTTTGCCCAAATCATCTCAATTTCTTCAGAGTATCGGTTGAAGAATGAGTGAGCCAGTGAGGTGAGTGTCTGAGTGTCCGAGGCTCTCGTCGCTGGATCTCCTAGGGTTTTGCGCCCTTAGCTCAATGTCGTCCTTGCCGTGGCTTGGTTCCTTTCAAAATCCCCAGATTCCGTCGATCTCCGTCCTAAAGCAGTGGTCTTGGAGTTCCTTCGTTCTATTTTGGCTTCATTCAATCAATCGTTTTGGCCGCAAGCATTCGGCACTGATGCAATCGCTTCGTTCTTTGTTGATTTTCTGGAATATGTATGGAAAGTTGTCTAATCGTCGCCGGATTCACAGGCGAGGTTGTGGTTTCAGCCATCAGTAATGGAGGAGATTTGGGTATTTTGGCTTCAGCTGGTAGCGTCTGGTCCTCTGGTTCAATCTCCAGCCACTCCGAGGGAACAAATTTGAGTGACCTCGGAGACTTCTTCATCATAATGCTCACCTTTGAGTGTGAATAAGATACGAAATGATTGAGATTGGGAGTGGGAATGGAAGAGTCTATTGGTTTTTTATTCTTTTACGATTATATGAATAATAGATTAACAGCTTCATAAAAAATCGTCTTTGGCGTTAACAAACTGAATGGTTTTTTTATATGAATTTATTTTATTTTTTTTTAAAAAAAGAATAAGTTATTCCTTAAAAATCAATTAACAAACTGAATTCAAAGATTTTTTTAAAAAAATTACCCAATAATTTCTCATAAACCAAGAATTCGGTTATATAGCCACATTTTATATAGAATAGATATATACATGCAATCGGTTAACATTAAATAATTATTTTTTAAAAATAATATTATAAGAGAATATTGGAGATGGAGAGAATATACAAAGGTAAATAAAGCAAGTTTAGACAGCCACATCACCGCATCATATCTCTTCTTTATATATATCAACTAGGCAATATAACCGCTCTTCGTGCGACTTTTTTAATTTTATTTTAAGATAATAATTAAAAAAGACACTAATGAAAATAATAATTAATACCTTAAAAACTTAACTTAATATATAATAATATTAAAATTATATTATCGAATTATTTATTAAAAATAAAACTCAAAAAATTCTATTTTATTTAGAGTAATTGCGGCATAAATATCTGAGTTTAACTTCCAGTTCTAAATAAATACTTAAGTTTAATTTTGGCGGTAAAAATATCTAAGTTATAATTTAAGTAAATTGCCACGTGGCAATCCCTGATTGGTCCAACTCACTAACTTTTTATTATTTAAAAAAAATAGTTCAAATATACCAATAAAAAACGACACGTGGATTTAATAGCTTAATATTTAACTGTTAGGTACCTACAGAGTTCTAGAAATATAACTTGGCATTATTACCGCCAAAAATTAAACTTAGGTATTTATTTACAACTGGAAGTTAAAGTTAAGTATTTATGCCGTAAATTACTCTGTTAAGAAGTTTAAAATTTATATGAATAATGTACATATAGAATTATAAATTTCTCTATTAAAAAATTATTAATGTAAAATAAAATAAATAGGGTAGTATAGAGAAAAATTAGAGTATTATTATTATTATTTAAGTAAACACTCTTTCCAACAATCAATATTATTTACACCTCAATTATTTAAAGTCGTTGTCAATCGTTATATCTCATCTATTGCTATCACCATATTCTACTTATAGTCGTTGCCATTGTTATCCCTAATAAATTTACTCCATGCATAATAATACAAATAAATAATATAATGAAGTGCTAATAGAGATGAAAAGATTAAAAGCTAAAACAAAAAAAAAAAATTAAACACTATAATGGCACATTTATAGAAGCAAGATTAATATGACATAGTGTTAAAATTTTATAGGAAATAAAATATTAAAAAAATGAGAAATTTATATATATAAAAAAAAGAACTTAAAAGGAAGAGATCTTTATTATTAATAATAATAAATTTATTAAAATGCTAAAAAAAATGAGAAACTATATACGATAGTTTCAAGCACCAAACAATCATGATACTAATAAAAAAAAAATCAGAATATAAATTAATAAATTAATTAAATAATTAACTACAAAAATAATATTAAAAAAAAAGTAATTACTTTATTATTTTCATATATAATTTTAGTTATATTATATTTTTATATTTGTAATTATACGAATTTATATAATTATTAAAAAATTTGTAAAATATAATGTATATTATTTTTTAATATGCACTGTTGAGAATCATGAGATTCTATCTCAAAATCAATCGGTGATGAGTGGAGTAGCTCACGTTCTTATATATGGTTCAATACTCTACCATTTATTCCATGTGGGACAATATCCACAATATGCACAGTATATATAATTACTAAAAATTAGTTATAAATATCTTATTTGAATTTAAATTAATATCTTAAAAAACCAATAATTATTTTAAAATAAAAATAAAAGTCAAGAGTAAAGTTTATATTATGAAATTATTAATTTATTCTGAATCAATATATTATTTTTGTGAAATACATGCACATATTTATTCCTTTATTATATAAAGATAACCACACTAAATCAAAAATTAAATACAAATAGTCAAACGTGAGAAAATATTTGTAATTACTAAATAAAGAAAAAGAAGAAAGAAATGTGATGGAATAAAAATAAAAATAATAAATAAAGAATTGCCTCTAATTCACAAAGGGAAATTTACAAAAATATTGAAATTTAGGTTAATTTTTATAAAATTACTGTCACACGGAAAAATTTCAAAAATACTGTGTTTTTATAAAATACCAGTAAAACACAAAACAGAACAACTCAAAACAACAATAGAACAACTAAAAAACATCAGTGAAAACTTAACACAGTATACTGCAGTATGAAACTTATAAAAAAACACAGTAAAAAAGTAAAAAATACCGTCTGGCAGTATTTTGTAAAAAAATAACAAAAGTTAGTATAACATGTAAATTTCCCTTCACAAATTTTACTACTTTAATTAGTGATTTTGTAATGCTCTCTCTTTCCACATACATAAAAGTACTCATTATGCTATAAAAGTAATTTAAGGGAAATTTGTGGTAAAGTATTACCATTTAAAAAAGAAGATGATATTACTAAAGTACTACTTAAATATTCATACATCACATAAATCAGAAAAAAAAAATTATCATATAAGACACTCAATTATTCTAGCAAATGAAATATTTTAGTCATAAAAGAAATAATAATAAGATTAATTGTTAATTTTTTTAGCAAATTATATAGGTCCAAAATTGTTTCTATCAATGTGAATATTACCTTTATTTGTTTGATAGAACCAAATACTTAACATAATAATTTGTCGAATTTTGTGCAATTCGTTGTCCACCCAAATCAAAAACTTAAATTTACTACAAATTCAACCTCTCTCTCAAATATATGTAGAGTTAGAGTCATATATTAATAAGGAAGATTTGTATACATTATTTCGTATAAATTAAATAAACAAATATAAATTATGATATTTGGTTTAGTTTCTGAGTCTTGTCGTATGACATGAGTTTTTATATTGTTGATTTATAAAAGTCTTGTTTGTTTGCTAGTTATTTGTTCTGTTCAATCTCATTCCCCTATTTTTTTTTGAGTCTCGAATCATGGATGAAAGTATGAGGAGAAACTATGGTAACATCTTATTGGCAGAAGATGAGAAGGAAGAAGGCTTATTATTTGATAATGTTGGTATTGATACCCCAGAATTTGATTCTCGGTGGTGCCTTGTTGGGAGATTTTTAACTGATAGATCTCTAGATTTTATGGCGATGCAACACAAAAATGGCTTCGTTGTGGAAACCTGGAAGAGGCATGAATGTGAAGGAGTTAGATCCCAATCTATATTTATTTCAGTTCTAACATGAAATAGACATAGAAAGGGCGATAGAAGGCAGCTCGTGGACCTTTGATAGAGTTCCATTGATCTTTGCTCGATTGAAGGAAGGTGACGATCCCAGGTCAGTGGTGCTAAATAAAATTGATTTCTAGATACAGTTACATGGATTAAAGACAGGCTTCATGTCTGAAATAGTGGTAAAGCAATTAGGGAATTACATTGGCACCTTTGTTGAATCCGATATGAATAATTTCAGGGGACTTTGGAGAGATTATCTGGGAGTTAGAGTCACAATTCAAGTTGATCAACCGCTAAAACGCAAGAAGAAATTACAGCTGAAGAACGGACCAGTTTGTTATGCCCATTTTAAGTATGAAGACCTCTCCACATTCTGTTTCATTTGTTGTATTTTGGGACATTCAGAGAAGTTTTGTGATGTTATCTTTACAACTCCACCACACCTGATCACGAAAAATTATAGCTTGGAGATGAAAGCAGAACCCAAAGACGTCGACAACATTCTATTGGAGCCTAATGGCTCCGAGAAGGGCCAGTAGTAGGAAGCAGTAGCTCCGGTAGCCAGTGTGAAAGGGAGAAATCAGTGGTGAACAATTACAATGGGAAGCAATTGATGGAGGATTTGATGAGTGATGTAAATCAGTTAAGAGATAATGGGATACGATCTCCACTAATCATTGATGAAAGTAATGCCAATATGCATAATGTGGTAAGTGGAATGGATTTTTCTATAAATGGTAATAACCTGGGTCAAACCGAAAGTAATGCGGAGAATGAATTGTTGGTGTTGGAAAATAAAAGAAGGAAAATGCTGTCAAAAGATTCGGTTGATGACTCACACGATCAAGTCTCAATACAAAATGTAAATGTGGGCCCAAAAAACTTATCTGGTGCGGGTGTTGGTTCCCAAGCCCGCACTCAATTATGAATGTCTTGAGTTGGAATTGTCGTGGGCTTGGGAACCAACAGATTGTTCAATTCCTAAAAGAGATGATTTCTCAAAAGAAACCCAATTTTGTGTTCTTATGTGAAACTAAATGTGGTAAAAATAGAGCTAATTTTGTGGGCCGTCTATTGGGCTTTGAAGGAACATTTGTGGTCGAGGCCCAAGGAAATAGTGGAGGGCTTGTTCTGTTTTGGAAAAAGGCTGAACATGGTCGGGTAGTGGGATACTCACGAAACTGTTGGGTTTTATGCCCTAAATAAAACTCATTTCAATATAATTAGATTTACTTATTAATATAGATCAGAAATAACATTTAATGTTGCATGGTTCACATGATTTATTTCATGATTATATGTACATAATGTATAAATTCATCTGAAACCCTTTTCACATACTTGATCCTGTTTATTGTGCCGTCAACACATTGGAAAGTAAACATGACTATGTGAATAAAGTTTCCTAGATTTATCAGACACAGGGTTTTACTGATATGATAATCTACAACAGAGTTTACTTGCATTTGGAGAAGTGCTATGTTCTTTCCAGAGCATTGGTTAAAGTAAAGCTCAGGTTGGATGCATGGAGTATGCATCGGAAGGGACTGATATTGAACTTTGACTTAGATTTAATTAAACTTACCGTAGAATCTATTCAAGTCAATATCGCCTAGTTGATCCTAGATCAAATGATCTTAATCCTGTTATGATTAGGCTCAATCTTGAAAGGCTATTCGTGTTCCTTGAATTGTTAGTTAAGCCTACCTTTTGGTCAGGGTGATACGTACATTTTAGGAACACGGTAGTGCAATTGAGTGGGAGCGCTGACATGAACATGGAATCTATAGCTTCTATCTGGCAAATAGTAAGCAAAGGATGATCTCCTTCGAGCTTGACCAAAGGAACATAAATGGTGGAGTACTCATTTCACATAAGCTGAAATATCATTTATACGGGGTCAAGTGTTTTAAGGAACAAATACATTGTAGGGTGTAACGGTAATTTAATCCCTTTACAGTGTAGATCATTCATATAGAGGATCATTGATCAAATTAGGATTATAACAATGGATAACTAATGATGTGTCTATATGGTAGAACATATAGAGCATTCTATATACTGAGAGTGCAATTCTAAGTTCTATGCGTGGATTCAACGAAGAATTAATAAGTTAGTGAATTTTAGTGCTAAATTCTTGATCTACTTATTGGAAGCTCGGTTATATAGACCCATGGTCCCCCCACTAGTTGAGATAATATTGCTTGTAAGACTCATGTAATTGGTTTTGATTAATCAATTATAATTCTCAAATTAGACTATGTCTATTTGTGAATTTTTCACTAAGTAAGGGCGAAATTGTAAAGAAAGAGTTTATAGGGGCATATTTGTTAATTATGATACTTTGTATGGTTCAATTAATAAATATGATAAATGACAATATTATTTAATAATTATTTATAGTTATTAAATAGTTAGAATTGGCATTTAAATGTTTGAATTAGGAAATTGGCATTTTTGAGAAAATCAGATACAAAAGGTGTTAAAATTGCAAAATTACAAAAAGCAAGGCCCAATCCACTAAGTGTATGGCCGGCCACCTATGTAGGTATTTTAAGTTGATTTTTTCATTATTTTAATGCCATATAATTCAAATCTAACCCCAGTGGAATGCTATAAATAGATAGTGAAGGCTTCAGGAAAATTACACTTTTCTTCTGACTTCTTCTGATTCATAAAAAACTGAGCCTTCTCTCTCCCTATCTTTAGCTACCACTTCTTCTTTCTTCTTCCTTTGAATTTCGAAATCCTTAGTAATTAGAGTAGTGCCCACACACATCAAGTGATAGCTCAATCATAGTGAGGAAGATCGTGAAGAAAGATCATCAGCAAAGGAGATTCAGCATCAAAGATTCAGAGAAAGAGATCCAGGTTCAGATATTGATAATGCTCTGCTACAGAAAGGAATCAAGGGCTAGATATCTGAACGGAAGGAGTCATATTATTCGGCTGCACCCAATGTAAGGTTTCCTAAACTTTATATGTGTTTAATTTATCGTTTTAGAAAGTTCATATTTAGGGTGTTAATAAACATACTTGTGAGTAGATCTAAGATCCTGGTAAAATAATTTCCAACAGAAACCATATCAATTTCTCGATTGAAGTTGAAGAAGGAAAGCATTGGAGACTCACTGTAATCTATGGCGAGCTGAATAGAAATCTCAGGCGTAATACATGGGAACTTTTGCAGTCACTTGTGGATGCTTCTCCTAAACCATGGTGCATTATAGGATATTTGAATAATATTTTACATCAAAGTGACCAGCGAGGAGGCCGTGGTTACCCTCAATGGCTGCTGGACGGTTTTAGGCAAATGGTGGAGAGGTGCGGGTTGACAGATATGGAGCTGCTGGGCCACCAATATACATGAGAGAAGGGACGAGGTACACAGATATGGGTGGAGATAAGGTTGGACAGAGCTTTAGTTTCAGCAAACTGGTATCCTACTTTTCCTCAAACTCGTTTAATCAACTTAGAATCTTCACCTTCGGACCATAGTTCAATTTTTCTGGAAATGGAGTGTCATCCTGTTTTTGTTCAAAATTATAGTTTCAAGTTTGAGAATGCTTGGTTGAAAGATCCTTTGTGCTATGAAATTGTAAAGAGCTGTTGTAATGATGACAATAACAGTGACATTTTTCCAAAGATTAATTCTTGTGCAATTGCTTTGGCGGCTTGGGGGAAAGAAATCACAGCTAACTTCAATAAAAGAATTAAAAAGTGTCGGGCAGAGTTGAAGTTGCTGAAGAATAAGAGAGATGAATTTTCAGTTTCCAAGTACAGCGATGTGAAGAAGAATATGTTTACGATTCTTGATCAGACTGAAGCCTTTTGGAAGTAGAGATCTATGCAATTTTGGCTTAAAGGAGGTGATCAAAATAGTAAATATTTTCATAGAGCAGCGAGTAATAGAAGAATTCGTAATCGTATCACAAAATTGAGGAACAATAATGGGGATTGGATGGAATGGGGTCACAAGTTGGAGGAAGTCATTGTGCAATACTATAATTCTCTTTTTTTCGCTTCTGGAGCAGACTTTGATGAGGTGATAGAATGTATACAGACAAGGGTGTTAGACCATATGAATGAAGAATTGAACCAACAAGTGTCTGAGGAGGAGGTAAAGAAAGTCTTTTTTTATATGCATCTGGATAAAAGTCCTGGCCTTGATGGGATGACGCGAGCTTTTTATCAAAAATGTTGGGGAATTGTTAGCAAGGAAGTTGTCCATCTAGTACAACAGTTCTTTACCACAGGGGACTTTGCATCGGGTTGTTGTGAAGCGAATATGGTTCTGATTCCAAAGAAAAAGAGGCCTGAAAGTATGGTGGATCTTTGACCCATTGGGCTTTGTAATGTGCTTTACAAGATCATCACGAAGTTAATGGCTAACCGTATGAAACCGTTGATGAACAACATAGTAGCAGAAACTTAGACTGCTTTTATTCCGGGTCGTCTAATCTCGGATAACATTATGGTGTCTTTTGAAGTCTTGCATTACTTGAAGCGAAAGCGAAAAGGAAGGGATGGTTTCATGGCTCTCAAGCTTGATATGAGTAAAGTGTATGACCGTATTGAGTGGAACTTCTTGAAGGCAGTACTTTCAAAGCTTGGGTTTGGAACCAATTGGATGAATTTAATGCTTAAGTGTGTCTCGTCTGCTAGTTACAAGGTGGTTCATGGGGGTCGAGAAATGGGGCCTATAGTACCAAGCCGAGGAATTCGCCAAGGGGATCTGTTATCTCCTTATATCTTTATCCTTTGTGCAGAAGGTCTATCAGCTTTGCTTCAGAAGTATGAATCGAAAGGGTGGATCCATGGTTGCAAGGTGGCAAATAGAGCACCAAGAATCTCGCATATGCTCTTTGCTAATGATAACTATCTGTATTGTAAAGCAACTATTGAAGAAGCCATGAGAGTTTGAGAGTTGCTCCACAGATTTGAAGTTGCTTTGGGTCAAAAGGTCAATGTCAACAAGTCCTCCATCTTTTACAGTACCAATACCCAAGCAGCTATGAAACAACAAATAAACACTCTCTTGCAGATGAGACAAGCAGATGAGAATAGTTTGTATTTAGGGCTTCCGAGTACGTTGGGGAGGAACAAGTCAACAGTTTTCGGATATCTCAAGGATCGGGTTAGGAAGAAGCTTCAAGGGTGGGATGCAAAAATCCTTTCTCATGCCGGGAAAGAGGTCCTTATTAAAATAGTGGCTCAATCATTACCAAACTTTGCCATGATTGTTTTTCTTCTGCCTCTTGAGATTAGTCGAGACATTGAAAGCCAGATGGCGCACTTTCTGGTGGAAGACTTCACCTGGTGATATAAAAGGCATACACTGGATGTCATGGGATGTTATGTGCCAGCAGAAATCAGTGGGTGGAATGGGTTTTCGCAACCTTCGAGACTTCAATCTAGCTCTTTTGGGTAGCCAAGGATGGCGCCTTCTCACAAAACCATTATCTTTGGCTGGCCGTGTCTATAAAGCTAGCTATTTTCCAAATGAAAGCTTTCTCACTGCTCAATTGGGAAATAACCCAAGTTTTGTGTGGAGAAGTATTTGGGAGGCTCAATCCATTATCAGGAAGGGGGTTTGATGGAGGGTGGGTGATGGTCTTTCTATCTCCGTTTTGGGCGAACCATGGTTGCCGGATGAAGAAAATCCTATGGTGATGTCGTCTCACCCAGGATTAGAAGGGGCTATAGTCAACAATCTTTTTAGACAAGAGGGTGGTGGATGGGATATGGAGATTTTGGAGGATATGTTTGATGACCGAGATAGGAATTTGATCACAAAGTGCCTTTACAGGTGACTCATGAAACTGATCAAATTATCTGGTATTTGGAGACTTCAGGGCTCTACACTGTTAAAAGTGCTTACACGTTAGTACAACAAGAAAAAGGTTTGACTAATGAAGAGTCTATCACGAGGTTTTGGAAGCGGCTCTGGGCTTTGAAGATTCCACCAAAGGTTAAAAATATGATATGGCGAGCAGGTACTAACTGTCTTCCTACCATGTGTGAACTTTTAAGCAAAAGGGTGGCTGTAAATGCCGTGTGTCCTATCTGCAATGTGGAGGACGAGACTATATTCCATTGTTAGTCACTTGTTAGGGGATTAGATGTTGTTGGGACAAAGTGGGCATATGCACACATCTGCTACATGGTCACAACTTTCTAGTTTGGTTGAAGGATATATTTGAGCGGTTGGAGCCTGATAAAAGAGGTTTAATAGCCACTCTCTACCGGGCTATTTGGAATGCCAGAAATGAGACCGTTTGGAAGAAGAAAAAGGTTAGTGCTTTGGATATTGTTGCTTCAGCGAAGAAATATCTTAACCAATGGAGAGATGCTCAAAATTTTCAAATAGAAACACCTTGCCCCGATCTTCAAAAGGGTGATGGTGCAGAGCATTGGATTTGTCCACCTCTTAATAGTGTTAAGATTAACATTGAGCAATATTTGAAGTTGAGGCACAGACGGGAATGGGAGTTCTTGCCCGAGATGATAAGGGGATGTTTCTGGAAGGCTTCACGAAAATTTACAATGAAAAGTTGGACCCAAGACTTGCTGAGGCGTTAAGTATGAGGGAGGCTTTGAGTTGTCTCAAGAATAAAAACTGGCAGCATGTCTTTCTTGAAACCGACTTTCTTACTGTTGTAAAAGCGATTCGTAGTCATGTAAAAATGTTATCTTGTTTTGGTATTGTAATTCGTGACTGTAGATGTTTACTGAAAGAGTTGAGAAATGTCTCGTTATGTTTTGTAAAACGGTCAGCCAATATGGTAGCTCATAGTCTTGCTAGAGCTTCCATTTGTTACCCTAATCGTATGTTCAGTTTGAGGAATGTCCCAACTGTTGTGCTACCTCATTTGGTTGCTGATTTTGAAGGTTAATGAAGTTGATTTTCCTTTCAAAAAAAAACTTAAATTTAAAATATGAACAATTTTCAATGTTGAATACGGTGTTGGTTGATGTTGCACTAATCTATGAGATAATTCATCAACACATTAATAAATAAAATTTTATGATAAAACAAAATAAAAAAAAAAACCCATATGCTCCAACCAAAATTTATATAAAAGAAAAATCTAAGTTTGAGAAGAAAAAAAATAACAATTAAGAATTTAATTGGGAATTTCAAGATGAAACAAAACAAAAAATTCTTATACTCCAATTAAAAAGTGGAGATAAAATAAAAAGCTATGGTAGAAAGAAAACTAAAAAATTTTGCTAGGAAAGAGATTAAGGTTTAATTTAAAAATTGAATTAAAAAAATGAGAGATTTTGTTAATTAATATTTATAAATTGAATAAAAAAATAAAAAGTGGGGATAAAATAAAAAGCTATGGTAGAAAGAAAAATAAAAAATTTTGCTAGGAAAGAGATTAAGGTTTAATTTATAAATTGAATTAAAAAAAATGAGAGATTTTGTCAATTAATTAATTAATTAATATTTACAAATTGAATAAAAATAAAAAATGAGAGAATTAAGAAGAGAATAAATAATGTAAAATGTGATACTTTTTACAAAATATTTTTTTTTAATAATGTTAATTTTTTTTTTAAAAAAAAAAAAGAAAGAAAAACACAAAAAGCCAAAAAAAAAAACGTGATATTTTTCAAAATAATTATTTTTAAAAATTTTTAATTAAAAAGAAAAAGAAAAAGAAGAAAAAGTGAAAGGAGAAAAATTAAAAATTTAAAAACGTGGAAGGTTGTTTCTTTTTAAAAAAAAATAAAGTTAAAAGAAAAAGAAGAAAAAATCAAAGGAGAAAAATTAAAAATTTAATTTAAAAAAAAAAAAAGAAATAAAAACGTGGAAGTTAGTTTTTTTTTTTTTAGAAAAATTTTCTTATTAGTTATTGAATTAATTAATATTTAATGTGATTAAAAAATGTGAAAAAATGATAAAAATATTAGAGGAGAATAAAACTATTTTACACTGCCACATCACCGTCTAATATTTCTTCTTTATCTATTCTATATAAAATGTGCCTAGATAACTGAATTCTTGGTTTATGAGAAATTATTGAGTGACTTTTTTTTAAATAAAAAAAATAACAAATTATTAGATGTCTCCACGTAAAATGTCAGCATGCATGTAGTTAGTTTAACTAGATGAGCATTTTCATTAATTCCGAAGATAAATTTAGGACGAATAATAATTTTTTTTAATTACTATTACAAAGTATAATAGTAATTTTTGTTTTTATTTAAATTACTATTATGCTTTAAAATTTCAATGATTATCACTACATTCAACATTATTTATTTTAGAATTATGATATTAAAAAAAACTAAAAACTAATATAAAATTAACATACACTAATATTTATCTAGTATATATATATATAGATTTATAATTATTTGAGTTTGGTTTATCTTCACTTTTTACAGCAAATTTTTTTCAGTAACATATTATTATTAGTTATGATTATTGAAATTGAATATAGAATTTAATATGGTATATGAATAGATGTTTATATTCTTTTTAGATATATGAGAAATAATTTTTTTAATAACACATTATTATTACTACGATTACTATTATTATTATTAATACAATTGAATGTGAAATTTGAATAGACATATTAATACTAAAATTTAATATAGACTAAATATTTCGTGCTAAAGAACACTAATAGTTTTTAATGTAAATGGATGTGAGTTACTATATTAATAATAGTATATTATAATATAAGCTGAAAATAATTAGAAAATTAAATAGATAGCAAAAATTTAGAAAATAAAGAATAGAAAAGAAAACTCAAATAGATTGTGACTGAAATTTTTAATATTTTTCTATATATTGATTGATAAGTATATAGATTATTATTAATAAAGTTATAATTATGTATAATTGATATATATATACATGAAGATTATTTATAATAGATATATAACTAAATAATTATAAATAAAAATTTTATTTTATGTTGTTGACCGAGATTTTTGGCAACCAATTAAATAAGATAATGATGAGAGCTTTAGGGATAATTAATGCAGATGATTTTTACGTGGTTCGGGCATTAATGAGTTGTAGTCCACACGAGTCTTTGTTATTAATGAGAGTTTTTATACGGAGAATGTTCTTGGTGAGTTTTTTTTCTCTTTCTCTCGATCGATCCCCCTTTTCCTATTTTTCTTAGGGCTATTTATAGAAATTGGTAGGGATAGTTCCAAAGGGATAACTTTTCTTTGAGTGTCAGTAGTATATGACCACAAGTTCCCAAGAGATACAAAATAGGGCATGCATAACTTATGCCGTAGGTCTCATAGGGATTAGGTGAGATTAATCTTTATCCTTCCTTGATTAATGTTATTCATGTTGGGTTTTGTGTCCTAAATAAAACCCATTTCAATGTAATCAGATTTACTTATTAATAAAGATCAGAAATAACATTTTATGTTGCATGGTTCACATGATTTATTTCATGATTATATATATATAATGTATGAATTCTATTTAAGTCCAGAACATATGAATTTGTTAAAGATTATAGTGTTGTCTACACAGTGGAATATAATCTTAATTATATGTTCGAAAGTTTATTCCCTGATTTGTCAGAACACTGGATTTAGACTGACATGGTATAATCAGCGATAGGTATTCTTACACCTTGGAAAAGTGTTATGTCCTTTCCAGGACATTGGCAAAGTTTACCAGTATCAGATGTATGGAGTATACATCAGAAGGGACCGATATTGAACTTTGATTAGATATATTAAAACTTACCGTAATATCTATTCAATTTAATATCACCTGTTGATCCTAGATCAAATGATCTTAATCCTGATATGATTAGGTTCAATCTCAAGAGTGTTATTCGTGTTCTTTGATTTGTTAGTTAAGCCTACTTTTGGGTCAGAGTGATACGGACATTTTGGGAACACAGTAGTGCAATTGAGTGGGAGCGCTATCATAAATATGGAATCTATAGCTTCTATCTGGCGAATAGAAAGTAAATGATGATTTCCTTCGAGCTTAACCAAACGAAAATAAATGGTGGAGTACTCATTTCACTTAGCTGAAATATCATTTATGCAGGGTTAAGTGTTTTAAAGATAAAACACATTGTAGGGTATAACGGTAATTTAATTCCTTTACAGTGTAAATCATCTATATAGAGGATCATTGATCAAATTAGGATTATAACAATGGATAACTAATGACGTATCTATATCGTGGAACATATAGAGCGTTCTATATGACTGAGAGTGAAATTCCAAGTTCTAAGAGTGGATTCAATAACGAATTTACTTGGTAAATTCGGTTCGACTTATTGGAAGCTCGGTATATAGACCCATGGTCCCCATACTAGTCGAGACCATACTGCTTGTAAGACTTAGTTAATTGATTTTAATTAATCAATTATAATTCTAAAGTTAGACTATGTCTACTTTATGAATTTTCATTAAGCAAGGGCGAAATTGTAAAGAAAAGAGATTCTAGGTTTATTTATTAATTAAGAGACTTTACATGTCTAAATTAATAAATATATTAAATGGCAATATTATTTAATAATTATTTTTAAGTTATTAAATAATTAGAATTGGCATTTAAAAGGTTAAATTAGAAAATTGGCATTTTTGATAAAATGGGAATGATAAATAACAAAATGGGAAAGTTGCAAAGTGAGGCCCAATTTCCTTATCTGGGCCCCCCACTATGTATAGCATTTTACCATTTTATTTTTTCATTATTTTAATGCCATACAATTCTAACCTAAACCTAGAGGGCATTCTATAAATAGAAAGTATTGGCTTCAGGAAACTTATGACTTTACACATTGTTTCCTTCAGAGAAAAGCTATGCCGCCCCTCTCTCTCTTTTCCTCTCTAAACTTTCGAAATTCCCTTGAGTGATAGAGTAGTGCCCACACACATCAAGTGGTACCTCAATCATAGTATGTAAGACTGTGGAAAATCAGCATCAAAGAAGGAGAGAAGGAGATCCAGATTCAGATCTTGATTATGCTCTGCTACAGAAAGGAATCAAGGGCTAGAGATCTGAATGGAAGGAGTCATTATATTCCGCTGCACCCTATGTAAGGTTTTCTTAAACTCTTATGTGTTTATTTCATTGTTTTAGAATTCATATTAGGGTGTTAATCAAACATACTTGGTAGTAAATCTAGATCCTGGTAAAATATTTTCAACAATTCTTCATAATGGAGTCATCACTGGCCCTTTGATTATCATGTAATCACTGTAAACGAGGCTTACGTTGTCTGACATGTCCTCTTATGGGCATTCCGAGACGTTTTCCCTATGCTGCATTAAATGCGAATGGATTGTTCGAGTATGCCCATTCCTCCTCCCAGTGATGCTTTATCATATGTCTAGCTCCTAGAGAAGAAGGGCATGCTTTTTGTACTTCTCCGAGGGCTCACTACACTTGTTCGTCTGTATATGTCTCAGCTAATTCTCGGGTGAGGTGACCTTTTGGTCCACGTGTCATACATAGTCTTGGCCACGTATTTTGAGAAAAATCCAGGGCAACATATGTATTATATATAACTATACTTACTCTAATATTTATATATAATTCTCTTTACTTTCAAAATCATAAATGTACATGAATAGTATAATTTTTTTTGTTAATACTTATATTTTTATTATAATTAACCATCATGATTATATTTTTTTTACCTGTAATAACAGATTACCAATAGGTAAAAGTTTCTTTTTTAAAACTAATTAATTATAATTAACTATTTTCTAAAATAAATTAATTGAATAGTTAACAAGATCTCTTTTAGTAGTTAATAATTCTAAATAATTTTATTTTTTATATATAAATCCTATTAGCGTAGATTTTCCTTAACTATATTAAAGCCTAAATCGTGATGGATTTGCACAAAAAATAATAGCAGTAAAGAAAAAATAAGAACACAAAGTTTTTTTACGTGATTTTATAGTTAAAATTTTACATAGTCCACGAGTCTATCTTATTAGATATTTCTGATACAATTCTAAAGCTTCTTAAGGATTTTCCATTCTTTTTTCAGTGAAACCTACTCCTATTTATAGTTACATAGGAGGACAGTTAATTACAAATCGAACTGATATCTTACAACAATAATCCCCTAAAATTGTGGGATTTGATTACGTCCCACATAAAATAAATGTAGTTATTATTTGAAAATCACGTAGCTTTGATTGGTCCGCTTTTACCGGGTCAATCACTACAACAAAAATTATTATTAGGGGCGGACTTAATACCAGCGGAGCAGATCCGCCTCTAATAATAGGGGTTATTACCAGTGGAGTACGCTTTTGTTAGGTCCTACCATGTATTACCCTATATATATAAATATATTTTTATATATATATATATAAGGATCTGATTGATCAAGTTTTGACTTGTTGATGATACAACTTTTGGCACCAAAGTGCCTAAAAAGTCCGCGATATTCTTTCTAGTTTTGGAGTTAGGCATACCAAGAGACATATTAATCAAACGTGTCTAAGCATGCATCATACTTTTGAGATAGCAATAATTTTGATAGTTTGCTACGTAACCTGGTGATCAATGGCAATCCTTCTTCTCCTAATATATATATTGATTATTATATTGCAAGAGAAAACATAGTCAAGAATGATGATAATGATTAATGAGTAATTAGTTTGTTGCAACGTTTTGTGGGGTTAAGAAAAGAAATGGTTAATTTATCAAAGAAAAGCAATTCATTCAGATAATCACGGCCATTGAAAAGCCATGATTGTCGATCTAATTTTACACTTTAAAAAAGACATTGTTATGTGTAGTCTAATGTAGTTTCCTCTTTTTTTTTTCTTTCACTAATTATTCCAGGAACGCTCTAGCTAGCCACAAAGTAACACTTTTTCTCTTTTTCTTTACCCTTTCTTTTACTTAATAAACATACATACATTTATATAAACTAGTGTGAGCAGCACATACAAGGTATGTGCTGCAATTTTTGATTTTTTTAATTATTTGTTATATTTTTTATATATTAATTAAGAAAAAATTTAATTGAAAATATATTAAATATTTTGACAAATTTCTAAATTATAAATGATGCAACACATACGAGCACAAATGTAAAGACCGCTTAGTTTAATTTAGAAATTAGCAGTTAATCACGTTTAATTATGAAATTATTTATAGCTATTTAAATAATTATTTATACTGTTATTATTGAATACAGAGATGCATTTTTATGTCATTCAGTAGTTTTCATAATTTTGCATTTCCGGTGCCCGGTAACATGGAACTCGGTGTTTGGCTCAGTAAAATCACAACTTAGTATGTTAGTAGATTGAGACGGTTTATTAAACATTGGGAATGTCGGGAATGGCCGGGAATTTAGAATTTCCCAAAAATACCCCCTTTAGTGTTATTTATGTGTGTTGACCGAGATTTTCGGCAACTATTAAAATATGATTATAATATTGGGCTGTAAGAAAGCGAGATAAGCATTTTTACGTGGTTGGGGCGTTAATGAGCCTTAGTCCACGAGTCTTTGTTATTAATGGATGTATTTAATACAGATTCCACACTTGAGGGAATGTTACCTTTATAAATACAGAGAATGTTCTTGGTGAGTATTTGCTCTTCTTGCTCATATGCAACCCAAGATTCTCGATCCCATTAAATGAGTTTTGAGGGGGTATTTATAGTGTTTTGGTGGGGTAATCCCTAGAATTGTTCTTACAAACGTATCTGTAAGTATCCATAAAGTTGGGTATTCCCAATGAATATACCATGGGTAATGCATGGTCAAATCCCTAGGTGCTGTAGGGTTTTTATGAGGAATGTCCTTTTTGCCTTGTGATTGATGTGACTCTTCGCAGAGTAGCCGTCGCTAGACTTAAATGATCATTACTGTGGCGCTGCTGTTTGGAGGTTGTGCCGTCAGACTTTATTGCGTGTTGCAGTCCCAACAGGCTTCCTCCCATGCAGCATTAAATGCGACTTGATTGCTCAAGAGAGACCTCCCGGAGAGGCTTTATGCTATGCGAGCTTCCGGGAGCACCTTGTACTCCGGGTGCCTCCTCCGGGACCTATGCCCAGGGTGTTTCCTTGTAGCGTACAAAGACTTAGCAAATATTTACAAGTTATTTGATCCACGTGTCCCTGTTTGATTGGTCCACGTATATTGGGCGAAATCAGGGGCAACATTTACCCCCCAAGCCTTGTTTACTTGGAAAATAAACCAAGGCTTGCTTAGGTGCCTCCGGTTGACTCATCGGTTTCCTGGCTCAAGCTCGGAGCGCGTGGGGGCGCATTTAATGATGACATTTAATGCAGCGATTCGCTTTTTGCAGAGGTGTCTCCGGCCGCCTCCTCGGTTTCTCGGCACAAGCTTAGGGCGCGTGAGGGTGCATCTAATGATGGCATTAAATGCAGCGATTCGCCTTTTTGCAGAGGTCAATTCGTTTCACGCCCCTTGATTGATGCGGCGCATTAATGGTGTCAGATGGATACTCAAACGTTTCCACCGCCTTCATGGCAACTCAATCTGACCCGTTGATCTTTGGGTATTTGAATCGTGCATTTCCCCCACCGTACAATTGGTAGGTGGTGACGTCTGTTCCTCATGCGTTTTTGCCTATAAAAGCCACCATCTTTCCTTCGTTTCGGTTACTTTCCATTCCTTGCCATTTTTGCTCGAATTTCCCAGAGAGAAAATTCTTCAAAAACAGCACGAACCTTCTGAACACTTTGCCATTTTTTCCCAGTTTTCTCTTTCTTTTTTTTGTTTTCCACAGAATACAAAATGTCTGCCTCTGGTTCGAAGTCTTCGAAGAAGAGCGGGAAACGCATGGCCACTCTGGAGGAGGTTTCCCTGGGACCCGTTGCCCAGGAAAGGTATAAATCCCGAGCGACCGGGTGGGAAGCGGCTGAGCTTCATTCCACCCTAACCTGTCCTCATCAACTGGAGAATATTATGGACGCCGCTGGGATCAAACCTTCCACTTCGGGGACCTATCACCGGCCACCTCGTGACTCAGAGACGCCTAACCACAACTATGGCGGCTTCGGAGCTTGGAGCCAGACACACCTGATGGCCGGTGCCATGCTCCCACTTCAGGATTATTTTGTTAATTTCCTTGTTTTTGTCGGCCTTGCGCCATACCAACTCATTCCTCAAGCTTATCGCCTGCTTTCAGGCTTATTTATTTTTTATGCCGCCCGCGGATGGGGATCTCCCAACCCGGCGGAAATTTTGTATTTTTATGAACTTGTATCCGTCCCCAAGAAAGGGGACAAACTTAAGGACGGTTTCTATGGGTTCCGGATTCATCCCGCTAACGAGGGGGTGGTTCCGTATAATAGGCAGACTCACGTCAAGGAGTATCGCCATCGCTTTTTCTTTTCCTCCGGGTTCCGGGCAGTGGATCACCCGGAGCTCCTTACTGAGTGGGTGAGGATCCCACCCTATCAGCGGACGGCCCCTACTCAGACCTTCCTCCGGAGGGCCCAAGCCTTTGCCTCCTATGACCGCGCCGATCTCGATGTCGAGGGTTTGGTCACCACAGAGAACTGCAGGAAGGCCAAACTTATCCTTCCGCATCAATCCGTGGAGGACTCTAACCTCTCACGGGTCATCTGTCCCAATGTAAGGGCGCCGGTCGCGGAGAAGGCCTTCCGGGATGAGCTTATTGCCACGGCAGAGAAAAAATATCAAGACTATCTCTACCGGAAGGCCCAGGAGAAGGCATACTCTCAGGCCCAGGCTGCCTCTGGGAGGGGACTTCGCGTGGGGAGCCCGGTGGTGCGAAGGAGCCAGGCGATTGCCGGGAAGTCCGAGGCTATATTTTTTGACAAGATTCTTAAGAAGAGGTTGGGGATCGTTCTGCCAGGAGGCCCCTTCGTATTGAGGATTCTTCGGAGAGGCAAACCCCCCGGCCACAGCCTTCGGTCCCAGAGCCAAACTCGGGGGCTCCTGGTGCTAGCACCTCCGGTGCTGGCGGTAAGTCTCCTTTGATAATTCGTTATGTTCGTTCCGTTGGTGAATACGCCAGTCATAGGCCTGTAGGGTTCGACGAGCGTCTTCATAGGTTTAGGATGCCATCGACCCGGTGGGGGGATCGTTTGAAGGAATTTTATTTTTCAAACTTAGGAGATTTCCTAGGTCGGTCCCAGATGGGCTCCGGCCCTCCGGAACCTATTCCCTTAGGTCCTTCAGCTTACATAACGTCCAGCTGGTTTCGGCCTTCGGACAGTTATCTCGGAGATGATGCTGCCAGCATTAAAGTTCAGGACTTTGCTAGGGCCGAATTAGGAAGTTCGGGTAGGAGTAGCTTATTTGTTGTATCTTGTATAAGTGGTTCCCCACGGATATCTAACACTGCTTATTTTGTGAAACAGGTGTCTCCATGGATGCCATCTTGGAACAGCTTGCCGGAGTTCACACTCCCGTGGCTCCTTCGGCCTTTACCTCTTCCCCCCTGGCCCCTTCCCTGAAGGTCTCTTCCAGCGCTCCCCCCGACACTATTGACTTAGTGGATGACGAGGAGGTGCTTCCGGGAGAAGGCCAAGGGAAGCAGTGGGACTTCTCTGAGGAAGTCGCCGAGGGTGCGGGAGAGCTCCCAGCCCTTCCGGAGGAGGCTGAAGAAGGCGAGGAGGAGCCTGAGGTGGCTCTGATTCGTAAGCGCAAGGGCAAAATGATTGCCCAGGACGAGCCCAAGAAGCCTCGGAGAGCCGACACTCCCGCCCACGGTCTCGACGGCGGGGTCTCCCCCATGGAAGAAAATCCTGCTCCTCCCAACATCGTGCTTACTCCGGTCCCGGGGGATGAAGTGAGGTAAGAACTTCGGATAGCCAGGCATAACTATGCCATGGACGAGTACTCCCGGGGGTACGCCGAGGTGGAAGCCCTTAGGAGGGTTTTAAGGGTTGAGGTAGAGGCGAGTATCAACAACCCGGAGTACCAGGATCCGTGGGACCTTAACCTGGACCCCCTATCGGACTGGTTCCGTCGTTTCCTTGGGCCCACCTTGGCTCCTTTTGCCGTGGAGATGACCGGCGAGTTCGCTTCTCAGCTTACCCGATGCGCGCCTAAGCGGTTCGCCACTTGTGCCTCCCTGAACTCCATCTTCCAGGTCCAGGACCTCAGCCATTCCCTCACCGTGGTAAGTACTTCGCAGTTTTTGCTTTTCCCTTTATTTTTCTTCTTGGGAGATTTTTCTTTCTTACACTTGTGTTATTGTTTAGCTTGCTGCTGAGGCTGGCCGCCTCTCCAAGAACATCATAAACCACGGCTTCGTTCTGTCCGACTTTGCGGACATGAACGATGTCAGGAAGGTCCTTCAGGACCTTACAGCGGAGAGGCAGATCTACCAGGAGGCTGCCGAGCGCCAGGAGGCGGCTGCCAAGGCCAAGGAAGAGGAGGCCAAACGGAGGGAGGCTCAGGTGGAAGCCATGATCCGGGACGAGGCCCAGCGGAGGGACAGGATGGAGGCCCAACACCAGGAAGAGCTGAGGGCTCAAAGCGAGGCTGCCGATAAGGCTAGGCGGGACCTCCGGGAGGCCAGGGAGGCTTTGGATGAGATGGTTGCCAAGGTGAGATCTTTAGAGGAAACTCACCAGGCGAACATAGAGTCCAAGGCCGCTCTAGCTGCGGAGCTGAAGGAGCTCAGGGACTTCAAGGAGCAATCCATCAGGAAGGCAAAAAGAGCCGAGCTCCTTTCTCCTGTTTTCTGCGCCCGGTGTCCGAAGCGCTTTGACGATGGGGTCTACATGGCTTGGTCCACCAACGACCAAAATATCAAGCTTACTTTTTACCCCAAACCCGAGGAAATGATTGCCAAATTCCGGGAAAAGAAGAAGAAGCTTGATGCCGTGTTAGAGGCACGTATCGGACCTCGCCTTCCTCCGCGCGCTGACTGAGCTGCTGTACAACTGACCCAGTATAACCAAGATTCCATCCGCTTCTTTTATTATTCTTTTTTTTTTTGTACATATTTGCTGCTGCCTTAGAACAATATATAGGTAGCAGTTTTTATTCGAAGGGGAGACAATTATTTTTTAAGGCCTATCCCCGGGCCATTTATATGTATATGACCTGCCCTCTGGGCCAGGATATTTTATATGTGATCCTACTTTTGCCACATACTTCTCTCTTTAACTTGTCCTTTGGATCAGGGTTTTTATACTTATGCTTTTTATTCTTGCGCATACTTTTTGACCTGCCCTTTGGGTCAGGATATTTTACTTAGTTTGTTTTTTCTGTCTGTCCGTGCGGTATACCCTAGTACCCCCCTGAGTGGCATAGAAACTTTGTTTTTAAGGCACTCAGTTTTATTTAACATGTAGAGGAGGTATACATTTGGACGGTACAAACCCTTTGAACAAAGTCTAAGTTTTATTTCGCTACTGGTAATACCTTCTGAGGTGATCGGCATTCCAGGCTCTTGGGACGGTGGTTCCGTCCATTCTTTTTAGTTTGTAAGTGCCAGAACCGATCTCGTCCTCGATCTCATATGGTCCTTCCCAATTTGGTCCAAGTACCCCCACTCCGGGTTCTTGGGTGGCTGGGAAAACCCTTCTTAGGACCATATCCCCAATAGCGACTTTTCTGTTTTTAACCTTAGAGTTAAAATACTTGGTCACCTTCTTTTGATAAGCAGCCATCCGTATTTGAGACTCATCCCGGAGTTCTTCGACTTGATCCAAAGCTTCTTGGAGCAGTGCCTGATTAGTGGCAGGATCGTAAGTCGTCCTCCTGTGGGATGGGAATAATGTTTCTACCGGGACCATTGCTTCACAACCGTACGCCATTGAGAAAGGCGAGTGACCGGTTGTGGTTCTGGGGGTCGTCCGGTAGGCCCATAATACCCTTGGCAATTCTTCAGGCCAGTTATTTTTGCAGGCCAGCAGCTTCTTCTTCAAGGTGACCTTTAGGATTTTGTTGACCGCTTCCGCCTGGCCGTTTGTTTGAGGCCTGGCTACCGCGGAGAAGCTCTTCACTACTCCGTGTTGGTTGCAGAAGTCAATAAATTCCTCGCAATCAAATTGCTTTCCATTGTCGGAGACTATTTTGTGAGGCAAGCCGTATCGACACACTATGTTTTTGATAACAAAGTCCAATGCCTTTTTGGCAGTTATTGTCTTCATAGGCTCAGCCTCTGTCCATTTGGTGAAGTAGTCTACTGCTACTATTGCATACTTTACCCCTCCTTTTCCTGTAGGTAGAGACCCGATGAGATCTATTCCCCAGACCGCGAAGGGCCAGGGACTGGTCATCAGGGTGATCTCGTTTGGAGGAGCTCTCGGTATATTCGCGTACCTTTGGCACGAGTCACACTTTTGGACATAGTCTATACAATCTTTTTCCATTGTTGGCCAGAAGTACCCTTGCCTCAATATTTTCTTTGAGAGGCTGGGTCCTCCCGTATGATCTCCACAGAACCCTTCATGGACCTCTAGCATGATTTGTCTAGCTTCAAAGTCCGATACACACCTCAAATAAGGCATGCTGAGTCCTCTCCGGTAGAGAATTTGGTCCATCATTACATAACGATGAGCCTGATACTGAATCTTTCGAGACAGTGCCCTCTCTTGGGGCAACTCACTTGTTGTTATGTATTTTATGATGGGGACCATCCAGCTGGGTTCTTGCCCAACCGTTAGTGTGGTCTCTTTTATTTTGATGCTTGGCTCTGCCAAGCGTTCCATTGGTACAACCCCCAGCTCTTCGATTTCGCTATTCGAGGCTAACTTAGCCAGACAGTCCGCGTGAGCGTTCTTTTCTCGGGGGATTCTTTCTATTTTATAGTCCGCGAACTCGTGGAGCAGTTCTCGGACTATTGTTACGTACGTGGCCATCCGCTCGCCGCGAGTTTGGTATTCTCCGGATACCTGGTTTACGACCAGTTGAGAGTCACTGTAGACTTCCACTCTTTTGGCTCCTACAACTTTTGCCAATTTCAGCCCTGCTATCAGGGCTTCATATTCGGCCTCATTGTTTGAAGCTGTGAAGTCAAATCGGAGGGCCGCCTGGAGCCGCAGTCCAGTTGGTGATATCATGGCCACTCCGGCTCCTGAACCGTTTTCGTTAGAAGCTCCGTCTACAAATACCCTCCAGGTGGGGATCGGTGGTACTGGCGTATTTGCTGTTGCCTCGGCTTCGTTGCATTCGGTAATGAAGTCAGCCAAGGCTTGGCCTTTTATGGAAATTCGGGGGACGTAGTGCAAGTCGAATTGACTTAACTCCATCGCCCACTTGAGGAGTCTTCCGGACGCTTCAGGCTTCTGGAGGACTTGCCGGAGCGGATGATTGGTTAGGATCTTGATCGGATGGGCTTGGAAGTATGGCCTTAACTTCCTTGACGCCATCAGGAGGCAAAATACTAATTTTTCAATGACCGGGTACCTTGTCTCGGCCCCTATCATGCGCTTACTGACATAGTACACGGGATGCTGAGTTTTCTCTTCCTCCCAGACCAGGGCAGCGCTGACCGCGTGCTCAGAGACGGCCAAGTAAAGAAACAAGTCTTCTCCAAGGACGGGTTTCGATAGGATAGGAGGCTTGGCCTGTGTTCTTTTAGCCTTTTGAATGCCTCCTCGCATTCGTCCGACCATTCGAACTTCTGGCATTTCTTTAGCACGTTGAAGAAGGGTATGCACTTGTTCGTGGATCGTGAGATAAAACGACTTAACACAGCTACCTTTCCGGTCAAGCTCTGCACGTCTTTATGCTTCTTGGGGGATGGCATATCTAGGAGAGCCTGGATTTTTTCCGGGTTTGCTTCAATCCCCCTTTGGCTGACTATGAAACCCAGGAATTTTCCTAACTTGACCCCAAAGGTGCACTTTTTTGGGTTGAGTTTCATACCGTATCTCCGGACGACTTCGAAACATTCTTCTAAGTCGCTTGCATGGCTGTTGCATGCTTTGGATTTGACGAGCATGTCGTCCACGTACACCTCCATGTTTCGTCCCAGGAGGCTCTTAAACATTCGGTTAACAATTCTTTGATAGGTTGCTCCGGCGTTTTTCAGTCCGAAAGGCATGACTAGGTAGCAGTATACCCCCTTATCGTTCCTGAAGCTAGTGCATTCCTGGTCTGCCGTATGCATTTTTATTTGATTGTACCCAGCATAGGCATCCATGA